>NW_027223758.1:83619303-84819303 GCF_028538775.1 Myotis yumanensis
GGTCCTGCAGCCACCATTCTTGCTGTTTCCAAAGTTTTGACGACTCTAGATATTTCACATCAATGGAATCACACAGTGTGTGCCCTTTGGTGGCTAGCTTGTTTCACTCAGCATCATGCCCTTAGGTTTTATTCATGTTGTAGCATGTGATGTGATTCCCTCTTTTTTTTTTTTTTTTAAGGCTGATTCATATTCTCTTCTACATACATACCAGCTTTTCTTCATCCATTCATCTGTCGATGGACATGGGCTGCCCCCACCTCCTGGCTATTGTGAACGATGCCGCTATGAACGTGTGTGCAAATAGCTCAAGACCCTGCTATCAATTCTTCTGGACATACAACCAGAAATGGGATTTCTGGGCCAGATGGCAGCTCTATTTATAGTGTTTTGAGTTCCCTCAAAAAATTAAATATGGGACTGCCATTTGATCCAGTGATCCCATTTCTAGGAATATATCCTAAGGAACTCAAAGCACCCATCAGAAAGAATGCGTGCACCCCTGTGTTCATAGCAGCACAATTTACAATAGCTAAGATCTGGAAACAGCCCAAGTGCCCATCGGTAGATGAATAAAATGTGGTGGTACATTTACACCATGGAGTACTACGCAGCAGTAAAAAAGAAGAATCTCTTACCCTTTGAGACAGCATGGAGGGACCTGGAGAGCATCATGCTAAGTGAAATAAGTCAGTCAGAGAAAGACAAGTATCACATGATCTCATATGCGGAATCTAAGTAACAAAATAAACTGATGAACGAGCGGATCCAGAGACATGGAAGCGTGGAACAGAGTGCAAATCTCGGAGGGAAGGCAGGGGAGGGTGGGTGGGTGGGAGGTAATCAACCAAAGACCTTGTATGCAGATATGCATGGCCCATGGACACAGACAACAGGGTGGTGAGGGCCTGGGGCAGGAGGTGGGGGTGGCCTGGCGAGGTTAATTGGGGGAAAAAGGGGACATATGTAATAGTTTCAACAATAAAGATTTATTTTAAAAATTAAAAAAATTAAAAATATTAAGAATAGACATACCACATGAATCAGCTATACCTTTTCTGGGTAAATACCGCAAAAAGTTGAAAACACGTCTTCATAAAGATACATGTGCCCCTCTGTTCATTGCAGCATCGCTCATAGCCAAGACATGAAACAACCTAAGTGTCCTTCGACTGATGACTGGACAAAGAAGATGTGGTACTTATATGCAACGGACTGCTACTCAGCCATAAAAAAGACGGAATGCTGCTACTTGTGACAACATAGCTGGATCCTGAGAGTATCATGTTAAGTGAAATAAGACAGACGGAAAATGTCAATAATCATATGATTTCACTCATGTGGGATATGAGGCAAAAAGCAACAAAACAAACAAACTCATAGATACGACAGACCGGAAGGGGGTGGGGAGGATTGTAAAGGGGGGGTCAAATACAGGGTGGGGCAAACTTGGGGTTACAGTTGTTCGCATGGAAAAATAATACTTAATAAATAATAATACAAGGATACACTCTGTGTTTCATGTACTCACAACTATAAACCTGTGCATGGCCAGGGAAGGGGACTAGGCTTTGGGTGGTGAGCACAACACAGAGGTTGTGTTATAGAACTGTACACTGGGAACTGAGGTAATGTTACTAACCAATGCCAACTTAATAACAATGAAGACAAAAATCTTCAATGTACATCAGTGAACACACATCAAGTTCACTATTAGAATAAAGGAGAACCACTGGTATTGTGAAGGGCACATGCCAAAAAGAAAATGGTCGAAGTGATCAAGGACCCAGCGGACTGCACCTGCCCCTCTGTGGCTGAGAGCGCAGAGAGGGACCGCTGGGCTCCGAGGATCGAGGATCGGCTGATGGCGGGCAGGGGCTGGGGAGCGGGGTGGCGGGGGGGCCAGCTCGGCCTTATCCAGGTTCTCATGCAGCCCGTGGAGCACGCGCCCCTTCACCCAGTCTCTAAGCAACCGCCTTCTGCAGCGGCGGAAGCGAGCCATTAATGATACGTTAGGAAAGCCTTACTGAAAATAATTACACCCTCCCGGAGCACAGCGTGTCGAAACGCGCCTGGTGGCTCGTCAGTTCTGGGAAGGGGAACCCAGAGGCCAGCCCCACAGTGGGTTTGGGCAAGAGCCTTAGGCTGCGTGGGGAGGAGGCTGGAGGGGCCACAGCTGGAGAGCCAAGTCGGGCAGGGGCTTCCTCCTGGTGGCTCTGGGGTGGGAAGCAGGGGCCGGCGGTCTCTGCATTTCAGAAAGATGCAATGTGGGGGGGCCCTGCAGGACCCCAATCTGAGCAAGCCTGCGGTGGGACTTTGAGGGGGGCTGCTGTCCTGCAGAAGGGATAGAAGGGGCTCAGATGGAGCGAAAGCCTGAGGCCCTGCCTTGTTCCTGCTGACCACCCATCACCTCACCTCGGCTTCCCACCTCTCTCCCAGGCGCCAACATCACCTAAAGCTGACAGCTTTGGCCGGCTCTCTTGAGATCATCTCGTTTTATTTTTAATTTTTCTTTATTAATTTTTTGAATATCAAATAATATATATTTGCTGAAAACTAGTAAAAGGACACAAAAGTATCTAAATAAGAAATGAATGCCTACCCCATCCCAGCCACCTCCTTCTTTCAACTTCACTCCCTGAAGCTAGTTCACTGTTCTCCGTCTCTGCTTTTATTCCTGATTATTTTTCAGCTTTGATTTGTTTGGTGCCCACACGTGGGCTCACCTTCTGCCTGTTCCTCCACGACCTGCTTTTTCACTCAACAGCACGATATCTCGGAATTCCTCGTAGTGAGAATTCCTCGTAGTGAGTTTCAGTACGAGGTTTCGCTGCTGACGGGTGGGCCTTCAGGTTGTCTCTGATTTTTTTGCTAATTCACACAAAGCTGCATAAACAGCTTTCCAACAGCTTTCCTTGTGAGCTCGTGCAAGTGCTTTGGTGCAAGATCTTCTGTGGAGAGCGGCTGCAGTGTTTGGACAGGTTCAAGCCTCGGACTGATGAGAGGGCACAGTCCTCTCACGGCCACGTGCAAGTCCCAGCTTGGAGGGCAGGGCCCTCCCAGCACAATTATAGCCAACAGCTGTAGTTGTGAGCTTGAACCTGTGGTCCGATCACGTGGCCCCACGTGCCTGAGTGATATGGGCTTGATAGAGTTCAGGTGCATGTAGTTGAATAGGATCGAAACCCAGGAGAATGCTGTGAACATCTTGACCACGCCCTTACTTTGCCTCGTGGAATCTGCTATACAATAAAGACACGGCTTGTAGTCCTTGGCGCTGTCTCTCTCCATCAGAGAGGGCAGCGTCCCACCCAGACCCAGCTTTCTTCTGTTGTCTGTCTTTTCTCCATCCTTCACCACCCCCACTCAGGCTCACCGAAGCTGGCTGAGCTGGCGCGGCACATAAGGCGCCCAGCGTGGGGCTGAGTGTGCCATGGCCGGGCCGGCTCACCACAGTCTTCCCAGATGTGGATTGCTGGGCTCATATACTTAAGCCTGGGGTAGCTGTTGCTAAGTGAACCCCAAAGGTGGCCCCAATTCCCTTTCGACAGACATGCATGCTCACTTCTCTCACATCCTTCCCAGCACTGCATTGTACCCATATTTGTATTTTTTTTCCAAACTGATCGAGGGAAAATAATATCTCATTGGCGTCAGTTTGTATTACCTCTGCTTACTGGAAAGATTAAGCATCTTTTTGTTTTTAACTTAACTTTATGATTTTAAAGAGAGAAAGAGGGAGAGAGAAACATTGACTTGTTGTTCCCTCTATTTGTGCATTCATTGGTTGCATCTTGTGTGTGCCCTGACTGGAGATCGAACCCACAACCTTGGCGTCTACAAATACATATTTTCTCTGGGTGTGTCATTTGTCTTTGAACTTTGTTTACGAGGTCTTTCCCAGCCTCTTTCAGCTTCTAAGTAGCCACAGGTTTCTTTTCTCCTTTCTGGGGGTCCCCTAAAGGCCACCCCTCAGGGTAAAAATGCTGGCCACCCAGACCTTGTTGGCACAAGAGCCCAGATGGAGGGCTTACCCCGAGAGAGGCATTTGTCAGACTGAACCTGCGGGACCCAGGCCCCCCTGCCCTGGAGCGGTCCCTCCTGCCCCAGAAGCCGCTCTCGCCCTCGGGGCTGCACCAGCCCAGGAGGTGAAGCCCGTGGGAGCCTGAGACAGGATTCGCTCTGCACCCAGACACCATCCTGCTGGGAGAGGGGAGGGCAGCAGCCACCGCTCCCAGGCACCCAGAGGGGAGATCTTTTAATGGACTTTTATGGAAGGAGTGGGGCACGAGGCCAGCGGAGATGCCAGTCTTATCCCCTGGGCCCTTGGAAGGCGCCTCCTGAAAGTGGGCCACGGAGGCAGCCTCCCAGCCGTCAAGGCCAGCCCCACTTGGTAGAAATGACCAGGGCTTCCCTTTACTTGTTAAACATTCAGCGTTTTCCCCATTATAAAAGCGCTCTATGCACATACAAAGGTCACAGTTGGCACAGACGGGCACCGCATGGAGAGTGCACCTGCTTGGAGCCCCAGGCCTGGAGTCTGCGGAGCCGACCAGTTTCCCTCCCTCCGTGGATCCTTCCCCAGAAGTTCCTAAAAGCACCCTCTCCATCTCAATCCAAGGATCACGCTCATTTGTGGCTGGGCCTCTTTCCCTGGTCCTATTGTTGTGGGGCTTCCCTCCTCTTTTTAAAAACCTTTCTTATCACAAAACGAGGGGCCCAGTGCACGAATTCATGCACCTTGAAAGGAACTGTGGGCCTCGAGGCTGTGGTGGGCACAGGGGCAGGTCTTGGCCCATCCTCCTGCCATGGCCCCCAGTCCCCTGTCTGTTGGCAGCCCTGCTCCCACCGCTCCCATGCGCTGACTGTGTGGAGCGATTGGGGCCGGTGCCAGTAGCAGGTGTGAGCGGGGTCGGCACTGTCAGCGGATGCCAGCAGGTGCGAGCATGGCTGCTGCCCCAATTGCCACTCAGGAGCAGGGGGAGGTGGAGAATCCCTGAGGGGCAATTGGGCCCAGCAGCCTCTGCTCGTACCCGCCAAGCAATCAGGGCGGGTGCTGGCAGCAGGTGTGAGCACCAGGTGGGACCTCGGTGCGCGTGGGAGCAAAGAATTTTCAGTAACCACCAGAGGCTCGCCCCGATGACAGTGACCGTTGCTTTGCCTTGGTCACCTGCTCCAGCACCCTGCTGGGGCTGACACCTGCTATGTTCCACGTGCGCCCCCTGGTGGTCAGCACATATCATAGCGACCGGTTGTTGGGTTGTTCTGTTGTTCTGCCATTCAGTCTATTTGCATATTAGCCTTTTATTATACAGGATAGGCATAGATAAAAGTGTATCTAAGACACATGCCCAGCACACAGACCGTGGGAATAATTCCAGGACCCCAGAAGCCACCCCGTATGTGGGACCCCGTCTTAGCCACAGGCTCCTCTGGCCCCACCAAAGGGCACCGCTGTCCTGACTCCAGTGACCAGCCTTGCTCTCCTTTGTCCCACAAGGGTTTGGCTTTATCTGCTTGCATTTCTTTCATTCCCTGGGGTCAGCCTTGCTGGGCAAGATCAGTTGCCTGGTTTTTTCAAAGAAGGTCTACTAGGCCCCACCTCCAGGGTCCAGCCTGCACCCCCGGCCTCTCCTCCCAGGGCCCACCCTTCTCCCTTCACCCTATGGGAGAGCCGCCTGGCCTCCAGGCTAATCGTGCACAGGTGGGAATTCCTCCCTGCCCCTCCCCCTGCACAACAGCGGCAGGTTATTAAACACCTGCAGCCCCAGTGTCTTCTCTATAAAGTGAGTTATTGGGAGGACAGAGTGTGTTAGTGCCCGGAAAGCGTTTGGCCCAGTTTCTGGCATTTCAGTAGGCGGCCACAAAAGTTGGTTTTTATTCTCGAACCTTCCCACCTTCCTGCCTTGGCTGTTGCTCTTCCCAGCACTTGGTATGCTTTCTCCTTCCTTCTCCATCACAGCCCAGCCCAGGTGCCTGCTTTTATGACCTCTCTGTCCAGTGGCCTATCCCTCCGCATCCTGCCCTCACACTGCATTCCACATCCTAAGAGGCTAATGAAAACCTCTGCTGTTTATTGGACTGTTTCACAGGAGCTCTGTCTGCATGCTCTCGGTTACTCTTGCATCAACCAGGACAAGCAGGTTACAGCTCTGTTTTATAGATGAGCACACTGAGGCTCAGGAATTTTGCACGAGGTCACAGAGACGGTAAGTGAGGAGCTGGGTCTCCACCAGGGCCAACAAAGGTGGCTTTTCCCTGGGGCTCACGCAGCCCCGGACAGGGTGAATGTCACGGAGGCTGCATGCAGGCAGGCTGTGGCCCACTGGCCCCAGGCCGGCTTGATAAGGCACAGACAGGAAGGACCCGAGAGCGGCCGGTGCCCTTTACCCAGAGCTGGTCTGGCCTGTGCGTAGGGAGAGGGTTGGGCCCTGTGAAATGTATGCTCCGAGGCCCGAGTCTACTTTACCCTGGAGGGCCCAGAACTTTCTACCAACTTCTTAAACCTTCTGAGCACTAGCACAGCCAGACACTAGGGGTCTCTTTACTCAGTTCATCGTAACTGTGGCCATTTCAAAGCCAGCTGCCTTTATCTTCTTTCTAAAAAAAAAACCATATTTTATTGATTTTTTACAGAGAGGAAGGGAGAGGGATAGAGAGTTAGAAACATCGATGAGAGAGAAACATCAGATCAGCTGCCTCCTGCACACCTCCTACTGGGGATGTGCTCGCAACCAAGGTACATGCCCTTGACCGGACTCGAACCTGGGACCTTTCAGGCCGACGCTCTATCCACTGAGCCAAACCGGCCAGGGCTGCCTTTATCTTCTTGACCTCGAGGGACTGTCTAAAGAAGTGACTCAGGGCCCAGCCGGGTTACTGGTGTCTGTGCCACCCTGAGGAAGTTACTTCTTAATGCTTCAGTTTCCTCACCTGTAAAACTGTGATTAAAGATAGTACTTACCACCAAGGGCGGTTATAAGGCTGAAAGGAGTTGACACACACTCAGCACAGTGAGAGCTTATGCGGGGGGGGCGGGGGGGGGGGTCTTGCCCTTAAACCAATGACCGAGGATCCTGAGGGCTCTGGGAGGCCCCAGTGGGTCCAGCTCTGCCACAGGAGGTCAGGCCACGGGGCCACCTCCCTGAGATCACATCATGGCAGGCGTGTGCCGCTTAATGATGGGGACACATTGGGCGATTTGGTTGTGTGAACAGCACAGGGTGCACTTACACAAACCTAGACTGCCTAGCCTTCTGCACACCTCGGCTAGATGGCTCTGCAGCCTACTGCTCCCAGGCTGCAGGCCTGCACAACACGCTACTGTACGAAACAAGAGATTGGAGCACAAGAGAAAATGATGTCATCAAGAGACGCATAAACACGGGGCGTAGAGGCTGCTGCTGCTATAACGTGGCATGGCGCTTTACAGAAAGCTTTCTTATGTAAGTAGAAAGAATACTCTAGCCGTAATCGGTTTTGCTCAGTGGATAGAGCGTTGGCCTGTGGACTGAAGGGTCCCAGGTTCGATTCCGGTCAAGGGCATGTACCTTGGTTGCGGGCACATCCCCAGTAGGAGGTGTGCAGGAGGCAGCTGATTGATGTTTCTCTCTCATTGATGTTTCTAACTCTCTATCCCTCTCCCTTCCTCTCTGTAAAAATCAATAAAATATATTTAAAATAAAGAATACTCTAAAATAATAAAAAAGTATAGTCTAGTAAGTGCATAAACCAGTAACATAGTCATTTGTTATCATATCAAGTGTCGTGTACTATACATAGTATGGGCTATCCTTATAAGATTGGCAGCACAGTAGGTTTACACCAGCACCACAACAAACACGTGAGTAATGCATTGTGCTCTGATGTTATGACAGCCATGACGTCACTAGGCAATAGGAAATGTTCAGCTCCATTACAGTCTTATGGGTTCACCATTCTGGTCGTCATTATATCGTCGTTATCCTTATGGGTTCACCATGCCCATGGTCGCAGACCTGGTCAATGACATAGCAGGAAACTGCTTCCTCACCAACGGTGCCTGCTGGGTTCCAAGGATCCACCAGCACCTCCCTAAGCCCCATACTTCCTGGGGGCCCAGCTGAAGAGACTGGCGTAGCTGGGGTCTGGCGGAGGGGGGCGGGGTTGAGCCTGGGGTCTTCTGCAGTAGGAGCTGACCCCACCACAGAGGACTCGCCTCCTCACTCCCCAGGGCATAGGGGTGGGCACAGCTCCAGCACTGCGGGTGGGGGGTTAACTGGGAGGGGAACCCTTCCCCACCCAGGAGCTGCTCAGGGTGCAAGTTGGGGAAGGGCCACCCCAGGAGCACACAGGACCACAGTGCATCCGGCACACACCTGCAGAGGCCCAGGAGCAGCCAGAAAGTGAGCCGCAGTCCTGGGGGGTGTGGGGGTCTGCATCTAGGCGGGTGGCATAGCCCTCCCTGCCCTATGGCAGTCTGACTGCGCCCTGACCTGTGCCCAGCACCCAGCTCAGAATCCGGGGACTGGATCAGTCACCTCCAGAGCCCGGTGCCCACCAGCGGCGGGACCCTGACTTCTACCCACCCGCACCCCAGCATTTCGCTGCACCCCAGCTGCCAGGGGACAGCCCTTGCCATTACCCCTCTGTCGCACACACAGTTCCCCTCACCCAAAGGGACCTGGCTACTTCCTCCCAGTCCTCTCTCAGACCCCTGGCTTCTAGGCCAGGTGGGGGGACGGAGAGGTGGAGGGACGGAGAGGTGGAGGGACGAGAGGTGGAGGGACGAGAGGTGGAGGGACGAGAGGTGGGGGGACGGAGAGGTGGAGGGACAGAGAGGTGGAGGGACGGAGAGGTGGAGGGACGAGAGGTGGAGGGACAAGAGGTGGGGGGACGGAGAGGTGGAGGGACGGAGAGGTGGAGGGTCGAGAGGTGGAGGGACGAGAGGTGGGGGGACGGAGAGGTGGGGGGACGGAGAGGGGGAGGGAGGAGAGGGGGAGGGACGGAGAGGTGGAGGGACGAGAGGTGGAGGGACGAGAGGTGGGGGGACGGAGGTGGGGGGACGGAGAGGGGGAGGGAGGAGAGGGGGAGGGACGGAGAGGTGGAGGGAGGAGAGGTGGAGGGAGGTGGAGGGACGGAGAGGTGGGGGGACGGAGAGGTGGGGGGACGGAGAGGTGGAGGGAGGAGAGGTGGGGGGACGGAGAGGTGGAGGGACAGAGAGGTGGAGGGACGGAGAGGTGGAGGGACAAGAGGTGGGGGGACGGAGAGGTGGAGGGACGGAGAGGTGGAGGGTCGAGAGGTGGAGGGACGAGAGGTGGGGGGACGGAGAGGTGGGGGGACGGAGAGGGGGAGGGAGGAGAGGGGGAGGGACGGAGAGGTGGAGGGACGAGAGGTGGAGGGACGAGAGGTGGGGGGACGGAGGTGGGGGGACGGAGAGGGGGAGGGAGGAGAGGGGGAGGGACGGAGAGGTGGAGGGAGGAGAGGTGGAGGGAGGTGGAGGGACGGAGAGGTGGGGGGACGGAGAGGTGGGGGGACGGAGAGGTGGAGGGAGGAGAGGTGGGGGGACGGAGAGGTGGAGGGACGGAGAGGTGGGGGGACGGAGAGGTGGGGGGACGAGAGGTGGGGGGACGAGAGGTGGGGGGAGGAGAGGTGGAGGGACGGAGAGGTGGAGGGACGGAGAGGTGGAGGGAGGAGAGGTGGGGGGACGAGAGGTGGGGGGACGGAGAGGTGGGGGGACGGAGAGGTGGAGGGACGAGAGGTGGGGGGACGAGAGGTGGGGGGACGGAGAGGTGGAGGGACGGAGAGGTGGAGGGAGGAGAGGTGGGGGGACGAGAGGTGGGGGGACGGAGAGGTGGGGGGACGGAGAGGTGGAGGGAGGAGAGGTGGGGGGACGAGAGGTGGGGGGACGGAGAGGTGGGGGGACGGAGAGGTGGGGGACGAGAGGTGGGGCGACGGAGAGGTGGGGCGACGGAGAGGTGGGGGGTCGGAGAAGTGGGGGGTCGGAGAGGTGGAGGGAGGAGAGGTGGGGGGACGGAGAGGTGGAGGGACGAGAGGTGGGGGGACAAGAGGTGGGGGGACAAGAAATGGAGGGACAAGAGTGGAGGGGACTTGGAGCCCAGAGGGGAGGCAGCACCCACAGGGAGCCTCCCACCCGCTCCAGTCTCCAGGCCACGTGAGTGAGCTCCCACCCACCTGCACGCGGTTGCCACGCCCCAGGGAGGGGCTGGACCAGTGGACGCGACCTGTGACCTCACCTCTGCAGGCCCCAGGCTGCGGCCCTGCCCTCTCCGGAGCTTCTCTGACTCAGGTAGGAGGGGCGGGCCCTTTGGCAGAAAGTCTGGGTGCTAAGGTCACACCGCCCAGCCTCGCACCGCCCTGCTGTGTCCGTGGGAGGCGCGCACCCCATGGGAGGCGCACCCCGGGCCGAGGGCACTGTCTTCCCTCCTTGGCCCATGGAGCAGCTCACCTGGGGACAGAGGGGGACCTGAGGGGCCAAGGAGAGAGATGTGGTGGTTATGGGGGGGTCGCGAGTCGTGAGTTTCTACCTGGCTCAGCCTGCGGTGGGGGGAGGCTAGGGCGCAGCTCAGGGGTGTGTGTGGGGGGCGGGTCTGGGCCTCTGGGTGTCACTCGGGCAGCAGCGTAGCCCCAGGGTTGTGCTGGGCTTGACTCCAGGGGTGCCCTTCCCCGGACTTTGATGCCATGGCTGGCGATGCATGTGATGGCTCCACTCTCTTACACACGCATGTGCGCACACGTATACATGCACATGCACACACTGGCACATGCACACTGGCACAAACACGCACACTGGCACATGCGCACACACACTGGCACACGCATACACACACTGGCACACACATGCACACTGGCACAAACACGCACACTGGCACATGCACACACGCGCACGCACCGGCACACACGCACACACACTGGCACACATGCACACATGTATACTGGCACACGTGCACACTGGCACACGTGTGTGCACACACTGGTTGGCACACACACATGCACATTGGCACACACACATGCACATTGGCACACACAGGCACACATGCACATTGGCACACGCTGGCACACACACTTTGTTCACACAGCATCTTGAGAGTGATTTCATGTCAGTGTCCTCTGTATACACATCTCCTCTGCCCTGCTCAAAGATGGCAGAAGAAATAACAGCGTGAAAGCGGCCTCCAATCTGAGTGCCGACACCTCCAGGTCAGGCCTAGCGTTCCCCTGCCCGGGAGTCTCCTCAGACATCACCAAACAGGGCAGGCTGCCCTCCCCCGCCCCCCCCCCCCCCCCCCCCCCCAGTCTCCTCAGACATCACCGAACAGGGCGGGCTGCCCTCTCCCGCCGGAGCGGGAGGATGTGGGCCCTGCCCTGGGTTCGGTGGTCAGTGGGAGCGAGTGTGTGTGCTGTGTGTGGGGGGGGGTATTGCCTGGGGTGCCCAACAGATGAAGGAAGAAGGCGGTTACAATGAAAGGGATGGAGGTGGGACCATACGGGGCAAACTCATGGACTGGCATCTGTGTGAGAGCTGGTCTGTGTCCCCCAAATCCATACATTGAAGTCCTAACCTCCAGCACCTCAGAACCTAACTCTTCGAAGAGTTAGGTCTTTAAAGAAGTAATTAAGGTAAAACGGGCCCGTAGGGTGGTCCCTAATCCAATAGGACTGTGTCCTCATAAGAAGAGGCGATGAGGACACAGACACACACGCAGGAGACACCCTGTGAGGACACAGGGAGAAGGTCGCCACCTGCAAGCCAAGGAGAGAGGCCTCAGGAGAAGCCAGCCCTGCTGACACCTTCTTCTTGGGCTTCCAGCCACATGGACTGTGAGAAATAAATGCCTGCGGTTTATGACACCCTGAGCTGACAAAGACATTGGGTTCCAAGTTGAGACAGGGAGAAGGGGCCCATGAGCATTGGGGGTGTGTGTGGCAGGTACTTCACACCCCCAGCCTAGACAGCCAGGCCCCCGGGGCTGCCCACACCCTCCCCCAGTTCCCGAAGGCTCAGCTCCTCCTCCTCACACACTGAGCCTGGAAGTGAACCTGATGTCCTTCAGGGAACACCCCCAACCCACCATCTCCCATGATGCTGTAGCGGCAACAGCCACCAAAGGTGCCCAGACATGTATGTGAGCACGCAAATGCACACACACACACGCACACGTGCGCACACATGCCAATGTGCCATCTATTAAAATTCCAGTTTTACAAACTGTTTCAAAATTGCCCGAAGGACATGGAAAATAGCCCTGCTTTGAAGATGTGAGCACTTTGGAATGGCCACCCCTGCCCACATCTGGTTTTCTGGTCACTGGGTGAGGGGTTGGGGGGTTGGGGGGGAAGGGGGGAGGTTGGGTCTGGACTGGTCGAAGGTATTTCCATGCCCCTGGACACCCCCTGCTTTGCCAGCACCCGTCCCGGTGGGACTGACAATGGCCTGGGGCTGGAGGGTGCTGATGGTACCCAGGTCCAGACCTGGGAGGCCTAGGGTGGGGGTCCTGGGGTGCAGGGGCCAGTGCAGCCAGGGCTGGTGGAAATGTCCCTGCATAGCACTCTCCTGCCAATGGTGTGTCCCCCCCCTCTGCCCCCCACCACACACACACACACACACTCGGGAGCTCCGCAGGTTGGCCAGCCTTGGCGGAGAGCCCCAGTCCCCTGACACCCTCACCCAGCAGCTCCCTGCCATTCGCCTGTGCAGTTTGTGTGTGTGTGTGTGGGGGGGGGGGGGGCTTGAGGAGAGCTGAGAATCAGCTGTGGATGCTGGGGTGCATCCACCCTCCCACCCCCTGACCTTCCACAGGTGACCTGGCTTTTCCAGTGCCACCCCCTCCTCAGAGGCCAGTTCTCCCCACACTCCATCGAGCAGCAGAGGGCAGGGAATGGACGCAGAAGCAGAGTCGGGGATGAGGGTGCTGCCCTGTCTCTGTGCCTCAGTCTCCTGTCTGTATAATGGCGACACCCTCAGGCTGCTCTGAGGAGGGACGAGGGCCAGGGCCCATCGGAGGCCGGGAGGAAGACGCCATTGGGCAGGGGAAACCTGGGTGGTGGCAAGGCTGTGGATGAGCCCTGGAAGCCCAGGAAGGGAAGAGGCAGGCGGCTGGTCCAGGGGGGCTTCCTGGAGGAGGCTGGATTTGAACTGGGTCAGTGGGACAAGGCCTCCTCAGGGGCCAGGACACATGCTCTTCCCTGGCCACAGGCAGAGCTTCTTCTTTCTTCTCTTTCTTTCTTCCTTCCTTTCCTTCCTTTCCTTTCCTTCCTTCCCTTCCTTCCTTGCTTCCTTCCTTCCTTCCTTCCTTCCTTCTTTCTCTTTCTCTCTCTCTCTTTCTTTCTTTCTCTCTTCTTCTTCTCTTCTTCTCCTCCTCCTCCTCCTCCTTCTTCTCACACACACACACACACACACACACACACACACACACACACACACGGTAGACAGCCCCCTGCAAGCTCCGCCTCCCCTCTTCCCCGGAGCCAGGCTCTGGGCAGAGCTTTCCAGGGCTTAGGTGCTCCCGGCCCCATCTCTTCAACACACACGGGGGCGGGGGGCGGGGGGGGGGGGGGCGGCGGGGAGGGAATCCCCTCTATGAGGCTATCATCCAGGTGAGTTCAGGTGCTGGAGGCAGCTGCCAGCACCAAGCCCCCACCGGCTGTTCAGCACCACTGCTGGGCGCTGTCGCTGTCACCTCCAGTGTCCTGCTCCCCGCAGGGCTCATCCCGTCACAGACTCGGGAGCTGAGGTCAGAGAGGGCCGGGCAGGCCAGGCCGCACAGGTGCACAGGGTGGCCAGGCCGCTGCTCCAAGGCCGGTTCTCTCCCGTGGAGCCGGGGACCACGCGGATCTTGCCCAGAAGCAGTGATTCCCGTGGGAGCTGCGGAAGGTGTGTCAACTGTGCTTTTTGGAACCCAGGGCCCCCCCGCCCCTGCCACGGCCCTTGCCATTACCCCGGGTGCACTTAGTCACGTCTGCCCCAGTGTCCACCGGGGCTACGGATGCCAGTGCGGCGATGCCCTGAAGCTTCACGGTCAGTGGAGAAGGGGCCCCAACAGGGACCCCATGAGCACAGGGTCGGGCGTCCTCTAAGCAGCCTGGGCTGGGCTGCTGGCAGGACACCTGGGCCTCAAAGGGGAACAGGAACTGGTGAGGAGACAGGAGGGGAAGGGGGTGGGCCGAGTGTCAGCAGAGGCAGAGCCCTCCCATAGGGAGGAGGGGGAGGTAAGTGAAACAGAGCCCAGGGCTCCCTTGGGACCATCGGCCCTAAATCCCGCTTGGCCTGGGGTCAGATGAGCTGGGAGCCTGGAGACCCCTCCCAGGCTGGGGGCTCTCCCAGGAGGATTGGGAGTTCCCCAGCCGGGCGGTGGCCCCTCAGCACTGGGCTGAGCTGGGGAGACTGTGCTACGCTGAGGACAGATGTTTCTAGTTTGAGGGCTTGGGCTGCCATAAACTGCCCCACCAAACGCTGTTTCCTACTAAGCAGACCCGGAGGTGGAGGGGCTGCCCTTCGTTTGTGCAGTTTGTGGGGGGCTGTGGGCGGGGCTGGGGAGGGCTGAGACTCATCGTGGATGCTGGGGCGCCTCCACTCTCCCCACCTCCTGGCCTTCCACAGGCGGACCCGGCCTTGTCCTGGGAACTGTCTCTTGGCTCCGGAGACAGGTGCGTGGGCACCTGGGCGAGGTGGTGGTGCCCGGTTTTCCTCGGGTTGGTTTACTGGCTGGGCTCTGGGTTGGTGGGTGGGTGCTGAGTGCTGAGTAGGGCAGCGACGGGGGTGCCACTCAGTCCTGGGGAGCAATAGGGTATTTCTTCTGGTTGCACAGCATCCACGCTTAATTCCCTGGCCTACCCAATCCTAGTAGCTACCTAGTATCCAAAAGTAAAGCCTTTTCTGCCTCAATTACGATTTCATGGTGGCTACAAATAACCACTAAGATGGGCCATGGACCTGCGGAGGTGCTGGGGGGAAGATGGTGAGGATCCACCCGCTGCGGTTGAGGAGCCCGTGCTGTGCAGGGGGAACACTTAGCAGTGCTGAGGAAGGAAGGCCGAAGCCGGACCTTCGGCTGGTGAGGGAAGGAGACGGGGCTCTGGGCTCGTCTTTGGGGAGGTGTGTGGTGCTCCCTGCGGGTGGACAAGGCTGAGAAAGGGTGCTGGGAAAGCAGAGGGAGAGACCGCGAGCTGGAACCCCCCTGCACCCACAGGACGCCTGCGCTGCCATGCTGGGCTTTCCAGTCCATGAGTCTGACAGCCCTCCGCTTATTCAGGTTTTTCAGTTCACTCACATTTTACTTTTCGGATTGATCTCTGGGTACTTAATGGATTTTTTTATGCTACTGCAAATGGTACACCTTCACAATTTTACTTTCTAATTGTTGCCAGCATACAGAAATACAAGTGGTTTTTGTATATGACCTGGTACCAGAAACCTTGCTACTTTTACTAGTTTATTGGTAGATTCGTCTAGGCCAGCGGTTCTCAACCTGTGAGTCGAGACCCCTTTGGGGGTCGAACGACCCTTTCACAGGGGTCGCCTAAGACAATCGGAAAACACATATATAATTACACATTGTTTTTGTGGTTCATCACTATGCTTTAATTATGTTCAATTTGTAACAATGAAAATACATCCTGCATATCAGATATTTACATGACGATTCATAACAGTAGCAAAATTACATTTATGAAGTAGCCACGAAGATAATTTTATGGTTGGGGGTCACCACAACATGAGGAACTGTAGTAAAGGGTCGCAGCATTAGGAAGGTTGAGAACCACTGGTCTAGGTGATCTAAAATCATGCCATTTGCAAATAACGACAGCTTATTTTCTTTCCACCCAATCCAGTCTTTTTAAAAAAAAAACAAAAAAAAAAACACATGATTGCGCTCAGCTGTTTCCCCCAACATACAGTAAAGAGGTGTGCGCCCACCACCTGGAGTCTAACATCCTAGAGTTTACCGAGGTTACCGTGCTGCTTTTATGACACATCTACCCCTCCCTCTGTCCATGCTTTTTCTTTCTGTGATGCATTTCGACGTCAGTGCAGACATTAATGCCCTCCCCCCGAGGACTTTGGCATGCGTGCCACGTTACCATTGACTAGAAGAGGTGAGAGCGGACATCTTTTCTTGCTCCCAATCTTAGGAGGAATGTTTTTGATATTTTAAGTATGATGCGTTTGCTGTAGGTTTTTGTAGATAATCGTTATCAGGTTAAAACAGTTTCCTTATTTCTCTAGTTTGCTGAACATTTATATCACTCAATGATTGTTGAATTTTTTAAAAATATATATTTTATTGGCTTTTTACAGAGAGGAAGGGAGAGGGATAGAGAGTTAGAAACATCGATGAGAGAGAAACATCCATCAGCTGCCTCCTGCACACCCCCCACTGGGGATGTGCCCAAAACCAAGATACATGCCCTTGACCGGAATCGAACGTGGGACCCTTCAGTCCGCAGGCCAACGCTCTATCCACCAAGCCAAAGCGGTTACAGCTGATTGTTGAATTTTATGAAAGAAAGATTTCCCCATCTATTGAGATCATATACTTTTCCTTCATTAGTCTGTTGTGAATGATTGATTTTTGAATGACAAATCCAATTTAGTCACGATGTATTTTTACATGTTGCTTTTTATGTATTGTTGGCTTCTATTTGCTAATGTTTGTTTAGACATTTTGCATCAACAATGTTAATTCCTGTGCTGTTGTTGCTAAATTTTTGCTATCTAAGGTTATGCTGGTCTCATACAGTGGGTCTGGAGGTTTTCTGTTCTCTAAGATTCGGTGTAAGATGGGCATTATCTCTGAGATGTTTGGTTGAATTCACTGGTGAAGCCATCTGGGCCTGTGGATTTCCTTGTGGGATTTCAATGTAGGCAATAGTATAGGATGATTCCAGTTTTCAAGATCTTCTATGTCAGTTTTAGAAAGCTATTAAAAAATTTGTTCATTTTTTCTGATGTTTAAAAACAGCTTTACTAACAACAACAAAATAAAAACAGCTTTACTGAGGCATAATTGACATACAAAAACTGCACATGTGAAATGTACAACCTGATTAGTTTTGACATGTGTGTACATTCCTGAAACCATCACTACAATCAAGATTTTTCCATCTAAATTTAAAACTTATTAGTACTTATAATATCCTCTTAAATATTTTTAATGCCTTTCTGATCTGAAGCAATTCACCTATTTTCCCTTCTGACATTGGCTATGCCTCTGTCCCACCCACCCCGTCTCCTTCCTTCCTGAACGGTATTATTACAGGTTTACCAATCTGCTTAGTCCTTTTAAAGAACCAAATTTTTACTTTCTTGATGGGTTTTCATTTGCTGCTTGTTGTTTTTTTAACTTAAATTTTGAGGTGATTGCTTGGATAATTTTCAGCTTCTCTTCTAACATACACATTTAAAGACAGTAATTTTAGTTGCAACCCACAAGTTATTTCTCTGTAAGTTTTGATATGTAGCATTTCCATTATCAGTTCAAAATATTTAAAATTCCCTTTATGACTTTTCCTTTTTACAGATGGGCTTTTTAGAAATCTGCTTACCTTCCAAATATATGAGAATCATCAAATTATCTTTTTGTAATTGATTTCCACCTGTATTGCATTGTGGTCAGAGAACATATTTCATGTGAATTAATGCTTTTGAAGTGTGTTGAGACTTGCTTTATTAACTCAGCATACAAATTTTGGTGTATGTGCCATCTGTGTTTGAAAACTATGCTGCTGAGAGTAGTGTTCTACATGTATATTTGGCCAAGTTTGCTAATTGCATTAAATTTTCTACAACTTAATTTTTTAAAAAAATATATTTTTATTGATTTTTAGAGAGGGAGAGGGATAGAGAGATAGAAACATCAATGATGAAAGAGAATCATTGATTGGCTGCCTCCTGCAAGTCCCCTACTGGGGATCGAGCCTGCAACCCAGGCATGTGCCCTTGGCCGGAATCGAACCTGGGACTCTTCAGTCTGCAGGCCAACGCTCTATCCAGTGAGCCAAACGGGCTAGGGCATACTTGATTTTTAAAAAAATATATATTTTATTGATTTTTTTACAGAGAGGAAGGGAGAGGGAGAGAAACATCGATGAGAGAGAAACATCAATCAGCTGCCTCCTGCAAACCTCCCTCCTGGGGATGTGCCCACAACCAAGGTACATGCCCTTGACCAGAATCAAACCTGGGACCCTTCAGTCCGAAGGCTGACGCTCTATCCACTGAGCCAAACCGGCTAGGGCACAACTTGATTTTTATATGCTTATTTTTCTATCAATCACTGAAATAGATATGTTAAAAACTCACTATAATTGCTTATTTGCCTAAATTTTCTAGTTCTATCAACTTTTATATATTTTAAGATTGTATCATTAAGTGAAAAATTTAGAATTACTTCTAATAATTGAATTGACCCTTTTAATTTTTAATGCTTTTTTTTTTTTTGCCTTAAAGTCTATTTTTAAAATGTATTTTTACTGATTTCAGAGAGGAAAGCAGAGAGAGAGAGATAGAAACAGTAATGATGAGAAAGAATCGTTGATCCACTGCCTCCTGCATGCCCCACTGGGGATGGGAGCCTGCAACCCAGGCATGTGCCCTGACCATTCATATGTTAACACTTAACCACTGAGCCATGGTGGCTGGGTTTAAAGTTTACTTTAAAACAATGTATCTATAGCACCCTGTGATTACTGTTTGATGGGTATATATTTCTCCACCCTTTTCTTTTAAAATTTCTAAGTTCTTATGTCTTAAAAGCATTTATTCTAAATAGCATATGGTTGTTTTGAAAGCAAACCCGTTAATCTTTGTCAACATTGGAGCATTAGCCCATTTACTGTAAGAATGAATCTATAACATAGTTTTTTAAAACTGGATTTATTGGGCACATATTATCTTACAATCCGATTTCTATTTGTCCCACCTGTTTTTCTTCTCTCCTTGTCCTATTTTGCAGCACTTAAGCCTGTCCACTGATTTAGTTCATCCTCTCTCATTATCTAAAAGGTTACACACCCTTTTACTAATAGCTATTACAATATGCATCCTTGGCTTATCAAAATCTAATATTAAATGGAATTTTTAAATTCTCTTATTGGATGATGCAAGGGGCTTAGAACACAACTCTATTTAGCCTTCCCCACACCTTTACTTCCAGCACTTCCATATTTAAAACTCCACAAGACACAATTGTCTTATGTAGTCAGTGTTTATGTTGGTCTGTGCCCTTTTCATTTTCATTGCTTGTCAATCCTTATATTCGGGATCAGTATCCTTCTGCCCACAGAACACTCTTCATTTTCCTTTAGGATATGTGTGCTGAGGAATTCTTCCAGTTGTTAGTCTAAAAATGCCTTTTTTCCTTCATCCTTTCAGGATATTTCCCCCATTAGAAATTTCTAGGCTGGCAATCACTTTAGCACTTTCAAGGGACCACTTCATTGTCTTCCATTGTTCCTGCTGGGAAGTCCCTCTCTCCTCCCACTGGGAGCTTAAAAAAATTTTTTTTCCTTTGGTTTTCAACAGTTCGACTATGGTGTGTCTAGGTTTAGATGGTCTGTTTAGTGCACTTATTTGTTGGGGCTTCTTGAATTTATGGCTTGATATGTTTTGTGAGATTTAGAAAAGTTCTCGGCCCAGTATTTATGGAAACATCCCATCCTTTTACTCTATTGAGATTCCAACTACATTTTGGTCAGACATTCCCAGGGAGTCCTTTCTGTCTCCTACCCTTTACTTACCTTTTAGACCCTGATTTTTCATCTCATTCTCTTCTCAGTTGTCACTAACCTGCTCTTGAATCCATCCATTGAATTATTCTTAATCCTGCTATCGTATGTTTCAGTCCTTGAACTTCTATTTGGCCCCTTTTTATAGTTTCTCATTTTCTTGGCCACAAGAAAATTAGAAAATTTTCTTCTTTGAACACAGAAAGCGTAGCTGTTTCAAATTCTGTGACTATCTGCAGACACTATGGGTATGTTTTCTTTCCTCTGACAGTTTTAATTCATATTATCTCATATACCTGGATATTTCTGATTGTAACATTGTAGAAATAATTTGAGGCCTTGAGTAATACTCCTGTCTCAGTCAGCTTGGGCAGCTGTAACAAGATACCATAGACAGCCTGGCTTAAACAACAGACATTTATTTCTCACAGTTCTGAAGGCTGGATGATGTGATTCCTGGAGAGCCCTCCTCCTGGCTTATAGATGGTAGTCTTCTTGCTGTAACTTCACATGGTGGAGAGAAAGAGAAATCTCTTCCATGTCTTTCCTTCTAAGGGCACTAATCCCATCATGAGGGCCCCACCCTCATGACCTCATCTAAACCTAATCACTTGTCCAAGGCCCTATCTCCTAATACCATCATACTGCAGGTTAGGGCTCAATATATGAGTTGGGAGGTGGGTATACAAACATTCAGTCCATAATAGAATGTACATGTGCTAGGCACCTGGGGACACCAGTCGCCTGGTTTCACCTGGATCCACATTCAGGGCCTGGCTCACAGAATCCATGAAGGATAGTCTACCGACAGTCACGGAGGACTAGAAATCTAACCAACCCTCCAGCTAAGGACACCTTGGGAATCTGGCCAGAATATTTAAATCCCTGTTTGCAGTGATCCCGAAGCCAACAGGCTGGTGAAGTGTCACCTGGTCAGTCGCATGGGGCTGCTTTTCCTCTGGGGGCCTTTTCAACTCCAGAGGCAGAGCAGCTGGGACTTGGACAGCCCTGGGGAGTCAGGGAGCAGTGGTTGCCATGCACGCCCTGATCAAGGGGAGGGGGTTCCCAATGAATCTCCCTTGTTTCGGATGGGGGATCCTAAAAGGATATGCCTTAAGGAGAATACATTTTATGCTCCGAGTTCTTAAAAAACAAAATTAAAGTATTTGCTGTGAACTGTGCTATAATCCATTCCTCAGCTTTTCAAATTCAGAGGAAGCCTGGCTCTTCACCAGAGAATGGAAACCCTGACCTGTTGGACTCCGGGAGGTGATGTGGGACACTGGATTAACCCTGAATTTGGCATCAGGAAGCTCAAAGACCAAGTCCCTATTATCCAAATGGCAGCTACTGAACTGCAGGCATAGTTCCTAGGAGGAAATTAAGACCCAAAGGGTTGACCTTGCAAACCCAAGCCTCTATCAACTCAGTTATGCAGGGAGCTTAAATCCCAAAGGCAAGATCCTGGCTCCCCAGAACCTAAAGGACACTGTTGCCAAAGAGTAAGAAATTCAGGGCCCAAAGCACCCGCCTCCCCAGTGTCTCTCATGGGCGTACCCTAACAAGCTCACGGAAGTGGCTGGATGTTGATTGATCCTGGTCCTATGTTCTGGCCTCTCCGTCTTCCGCTTTGCCAGCTCCTGCGATTTCCTTCCAAAGGAGAGGACGGTGTGCGGTGCACTTTCTATGCTTCACCTTTAGGGACCTTCTTTTCCTTCCTTTCTCTGCCTTCGCCCTTGAGCGGCTCCATGCCCCCCTCTGCTGCACCGTTGAACGTGGCTGCCCTGTGATGCCCACGTGACAAGGCTGCTGTTCACAGATCCCAGCACCAGCCTCAGTGGGCGACAGTGGGAACCAGTTCTGCTTTTGAAGCTTTTTTGTACAGTCCTTGAGCTCTTGAAAGATAAGGTGCTAGCGAAAGGGGCACGTTCTTTTAAAGATAAATATTGTGGCAGAACCCTTTGTTGGTAAGCTGACACACTGCAATAACAGCTTCGTATCGTGGATGAAATCAGATGTTAATTTCCCTCCTAACACATGACAATCCTGTATGGCCTCCTTCTACCCATTTTTACTTTGTAGAAAACAGAAAAAATTCCAAACAAATTCATGCAAGCATAATTCAATGATGTCATTTAAATTTATTGTCATGTAATGAATCTTTCACAAAAGCAAGCAGCTCCTGGCGGGTTTGTGCAGCGGCATTAGGGACGGGCACGCACACGCTGCCTCTGCGGCCGCAGCCCCGCTGGGCTTTGAGGCTAGTGGGCACTTCCGCTGTGCGGTGATGAGAGGGGCGGGGAGAGGAGGGGAGACGGGGCTCTGGGGGCGCCTCGGTGAGCCAGGCGGCCGGGGGAGACTGGGGCTCCTCTGGTCACAAGAGCTGACGGCCCTGCAGCCCACTGGCTGTCCCGCGGCACTGCCCAGCCCTCAGCCTGAGGACCCTTCTCAGGTCCCACCAGAGACTCAGCTACCCCACGTGACCCTCTGAAAATTTTGTGTTTTGGTTTCATGGAAGCAAATCAAATGCTTCAGAAACAAATGAAAGCTATCCGTCCTTTCCCCACGTGGGAGCTTTGGTTTCAGCGCTGGTCTGGGCGAGGATAAAACCGCCCAGCGACCTCAAAGGCCTGGAAGATGGAGCAGCCCAGGCCTTTCCCGGGGGACACGCCGACGTGCAGGACGTGTCCTTTTCCGAGACTGTGATGGGCGAGGCACCCGCCGGGGACCTGGGGACAGAAGCTGGTTCCTGAGAGAGGGCCGGAGGCAGGCTGCAGCGGATGCTCAGACTCCCTTGCAATGATGTGCTTTTGTCTTCGTGCAGGAAACTGCTTCTCATCCAGACTGTGCAGGGGCGACGGACGTGGAGCGGCTCGCCGGGACGCCCACGCCGTCAGTGCCTGCTGGGCTGAGCGCCGCTGCCGGCTCCCTTGGAGAAGCGCCTTCCTCCAGCTCAGGGACCCAGCGCGGTCATCTAGGCCCCAACGAGTTTAAACCACGTCAGAAACGAAGAGAAAAACGTGTTTTTCATCTCCTGTGGATACTGTATTAATCAAATTGGTCTCCTTTTTCTCCCATGAGTCTGGCTGAAGAAAAAAGATTGCTTTTGAAACGAAGCTTTCTTTTCCTAATGATTAATACAGAGTGGATTAACTTAATTTGTACTAGACTCCAATTTAATTCAGCCACAGCACAGAGGCCAAATCCACAGAAAAGCCGAGCTGGGCTTCATGAGGCGGAGCCGTTTCCTTTTTTGAGGGAAAGATGCAGGGGATCTAAAGGCTTAGCCAACTGCCCGGGCACTGTGTTTATTAAATCACCACACAGACGACTTCATTTCCTCATTAATTCCTGTCTCGTCATCTTTTCAGATTGGTATTTCTCAGCGTTGAAAGAAACACACATATACATACACACGCGACTAAAACAAAAACCTTGAACATGCAAAAAAATAGAATGTCCTGGGGAAGTATCATGTGCCTAAGGCGGCGGGTTCCTGGGAAAGCTCTTGGTTCTGGTTTAGAAATAAATAAAATTGCATGTGGGACAGCAGGTTGGATATTTATTATTGTTGTGCCCCCCCCCTTTTGTACTATCATCGAAGCCGAGTGATCTACTGCCAACTGGCACCGATGCTCCACATCCGAGTGTGCAAGGGAAACACGCCTGTTTCCTGATCCTAACAGGAGACACACCAGGCCATCTCCCAGGTCTGTTCGCCAGAAAAAAAACACGAGAAGGTGCTTGGTGGCGGGGCGGGCGGGGCTGCCCTCAGTCAGAGTCCATCGTGAACAGCTGGATGTCCTGCGGGCTCCAGTACAGGCCGGTGGCCGAGCTGTACACCAGGGACCAGACGTAGGGGATGAAGAACTCCTCGGGCTGCTCCTCTTCCACATACTTGAATTTCAATTCCGGAAACTTCTGCAACGAAACAAGACGAGTTTATAATCGCGCCGTCCCATGCTGTGTGCGGGGCCCCTCCCCGAGGCGGCCACGGCCGGAGAGCTCTGGGGCTTTCCCAGCTCCGCTCCCACAGGACTCCTCAGAGCACAGCGGTTCTTGCAGGAAGGGCACGCGCCCCCCTCGGCACCCCGAGAGGAGCAGGGGCCCGAGAGGGTGGGCACCTCTGACTGCGCGACGGGGCCTGCGTGGGACCCTACAATGTGTGGGACTTGGTTCCAGGGCCGTCACCCTGGAGAGGAGCACCTTCCCACGCAACCCCTCAGCTTGGGCGGCAGACGGGCACCCACTGGGTGGAGCGCTGGCATCCGGATGGCAGCTGCTCTGCACAGCACAGCTCGCCACCTCCTGCGAGGGCCAGTTGGCCAGCGGAGGGAAGCACTAGCTCCAGCACTTCTGACCGGCGGGGCCTCCATTAGGCCGCCCAGGCACCCATTTCCTCGCCAGCCTCTCAGGAGGTCCCGGGCATCCTCTACCCCGGCCAGCACGTAACTGCCAAGCAGCTGGGTGGTTTCTCAGAGGCCCAGGCCCTTGGCCTCTTGGACGAGCCTCCTCACACTCTGTGCTGCTTCTGGCCCGGCACGGGTGCCAGGTGTGAGGGGACAGGGCTCTTGGAGGTGGCAGTAAGTCTTTGTCATGAAATCAGGTGTCTTACAGGTAGCAACACAGTGATACTCTTTTCTGTGAAAAACTGGCATTTGCAGCAAGAGGGTGCAGCCAGCAGCTGCCACCAGCCGCGCTCTGCACCACGGCCATCTGCAATGTTCCCGTGCGGCCACCCCACTAATGGGAGGGGCAGCGGGGCCTGCTCTGGGCACCTGGCCTGGGCTGTCGCCGGGAGCAAAGCTGAGGTCTGAGCGGGAAAGTCAGTCTGAAAGTGTCGCCACAGCCACCCTAGCACTTGGTCCTTGAAATCCATTCTCCCAGCTCCCCGGGGCCCTCGGGGCCAGTTCTGTGCCCTGTCCCTGCAAGACAGAACCGGCCACACTGGTCCTTAAAAAATGACCAAACGCAGAATGAGGTCAGTTATCAAGAACGGATGGGGCTGTGTTTGAAGAAGAAATGTATCCCCTAATAACAAGGAAGTCCTACTTCTTAGAATGGCCTCAAACTCTAGAAAACCCCTCCCAGTGACGTGGAGAGAAGGCGTGGGGGGGAGTGCAGGGCTGGTGGTCTGGGGGGCCAGCCCACACTGCCTACAGCGGGAGTCTAACGCCTGCTTCCATGTGGTCAGTAGCCAGGAAATGCACTCCTGTTAGAAATCAGAATGACTGACAGAGGCGCAGCCCTGTGGCAGCGTTGGGGTTCCCCTGTGGAGGCCTTAGGGCGGGATGCAAGGTCACTTACACTCTGCATCTCCACGGAGGTGGGTGGGAAAGAGAAGGAGCCAGCAAACTGCTTCAGTGAGAATTCCTTCTCACTGAACTAAAGAGTTAGGCAAGAGCCCCTATTGGGGTGGGGCTTTGGGGAAATTCTGGTGACTGCTCAGTTAGAAAGAGGCACGGGTCCCAGAGTTGTACTCCTGAAACCTGTATGGTTCTGCGATCCAATGTCACCCCAACTGCTTAAAACCAAGACACACGGGAGGTGTAGAGCTGCTGTGGCCTGAGAGCTGGTGCAGGCCCGCCCCCCTCCGGCTGGGCGCCTGTGACTGCCTCCTGAGGGTGCACCACTGAACACAGGGACCAAGGGCAAGGCCAGGAGGGCTCCATTACTCGCAAAACCTGCACACTGCAGGCGGCCACGCACCCCCACGCTCCTCTCTCCACAAGGGAACAGTGAGCGGCGAGACATTATTTCTCGTAACTTTCCATCAGCACTTACAAGATCCAGAAAGGGGGATAAAGCATAAAGAGCAAGAAAAACAGAAGCATGTCCCTAGGACAGTGGTCGGCAAACTCATTAGTCAACAGAGCCAAATATCAACAGTATAACGATTGAAATTTCTTTTGAGAGCCAAATTTTTTAAACTTAAACTATATGGGTAGGTACATTGTTATTAACTTAATTAGGATACTCCTAAGCTGGCCTTTGCTAAAAACGTCCTCAATCTGATTGAAGTACGTTCACTGAAGTCGACCCCTTCCAACTCTCCCATCCACACTCGTCTTGTATACCTGTTTCGTCTATCTCCTTTCGTTCATTCTCTCTATATGTCCAAACCATCTCAACATACCTAAAAAAATGTTTCATTTTATAATAATAAAGTCACCATCACAAAATAATGACAATTCTTAAACTGATGACAAAAATACCTGTAGGATTTGCAGCTGGTTGGAAAAATACAGGTAACTTTATGCTTTGAGTAGGTACTTTTGTCACCCGCACACGATTTGCGGACGCGATTAGCACTAACCACTGCACAATGAAGCTGCTGACTGACTGGCTCACTCAATTCGTGCATGAATCGCGCGCACCTCCCCCGCACTGCGTATCCGGTCGCCTGACCGACTGACACCCCCCCACTTCTTCTACTGCCACTTATTCAAAATAGACTCGCCCAGGCTGAAAACCGACTTCTGCGCATGAGCCACAAAGTTTCAATCCCACTGTACCTGCGCACCCGCACATGGTATTTTGTGGAAGAGCCACACTCAAGGGGCCAAAGAGCCGTATGTAGCTCATGAGCCGCGGTTTGCCGACCATAGCCCTAGGACTCACTACACTAAGCTAACACTGGAAAGCGCAAAGTAAGAGCTTCCATTTCCTGCAGCGAGCCGTTTTTAAGAGTGCACTGGGAACATTATAAAAGGGAGAATAAGAGGCATAAGTCATACAAGAGCTTTGAAAACACCATCTGGTCAACCCGAGTGTGAACGCAGCCTCTGAGGGCGCGCTGTGCCCAAGCTGCATGTAGCCCGCCCCTCCCCCAAGCCTACCACAGCTAGAGAGAGGGCAGCATGGTTCGAGATTTAAACAGACCTCTAAACAAATAGTGCTCCTCTAATCTGTCGCAGAAGCCTGGGAGCTAAGGAAAAGGAAGACAAAAGGTTTTATTTAGCACTGATGACACTGGGGACACATTTTGTCAGGATTCAGTCCAAGAAGTGTCATAGTCTGAATGTCAGATCAACAACCTAGAAAGAGTCACTCTTTCCTCTCCTCCTTTTCCAGCCGGGGGAGAACAATGATGCCATCCTGTGATGGCCGAGGGAAGTCCCACTTCCTCACTCGAGGGAGCGTCTTCACTCCTGACTCCGCCAACAAAGTCCCTGCTTCCCTGGGCCCAGGCCTGCCCAGCGCTGACCACCCACCCATCTTCTCTCCAATTCTCAGGCCCCTGTGGGCCCCAGGTGGTGACAACTGGGGGGCGTCCTGAGGACCACTAGGGCCTGGGAAAGCGGAGGGTGGGGCTGGAGGTGGGGCTTTGGTTTGGTGGTTGCGGCAAGAATTCACCTGGAGTGTGCCAGCCTCGGGCTTCAGCCCCCCTCTCCAAGACAGTTGTCCTGTGACTCAGTTAAGGAGAGAAAACCCGTCTCTCAGGCTTGGAGCTTGGTCTCAGTCCAGAGCTACTGACAACAATCCTGTTGTTTTGATATTTGGAGCCAGAGGTAATGCTAGACTCTCAAGTTTGGCCAGAATGTTTTTATCAGCTCCAGTGAATCAACCCACCACAGTGGGACATCCGGACGCCCAGCCCAGAGACAAAGCAAAGGTCTGATTTAGTGGTTGAGACTCGGGTATAACAAGCAGACCAAACGCTTTAAAGACGGTCTCTGCTGTCAGTCATGTGATCTGGTGAAAACCCACAGGATGTTCAGTGAACAGATGTAGGGCTCAACTGCAATAATTTTATTACCACAAAAAGTTCAATGGCGTTTTCCCCCTTCCACCCAAAGATTACACAGATAGCACCCGAAATTCTAGCAAGCCCCTGGCCCGGCTCCAGAAAGCTTAGTGCAATTTAAAATCAAACAGCTACATAGCACATTAAAAAGAACTTTCTGAAAGACCACAATAATAAGCCTCTGAGTAGATGAGTGATGGGCGATGGTCCGTGCGAGCCACTCGTGACCACCGGCAGGTGTGGGGGTCAGGCTGCAGGAGGGAGTTCCCATGAGCAGTGCACACAGGCTTGGGGTGGGGTTCTGTGCACTAGGGACGTGAACTGGTTTAAAGATCCCACCATGAGACAGCGGAAACATTTACATACATTTTTTAAAAACCCAGGGCTGATTTGGGGATGATTATCAGCTCCACCCCATTCCTTCCCTCAAATACTCCTGCTGCGTAACACCAAGTCCTCCAGTGGCGGGTCCTGGCCTTGGTGAGCACCAGCTACACACGAGGCTATGCTGAGCCGTGGAGGAGAAAGGGGAGGAGCCGCGCTCCTCTAGCACCTGGCGGTTAGGAGGGACAGGGACAGTGGGCGCGTGGCCTCTCCGTGGACCTGGCTATCACTGGGGCGGGGGTGGGGGGGTGGGGAGTTGACCTGGGCCTGGACAGCAAACTCTAGGAGAAATACTGAACTGATAAATCCGGAAACATCCACATACTAACTCAGCTAACTTATGGCTCAGCAAGTCTGAGCCACAGGCTCTCTGTGTGTAAGGGAACGAGTTACAGATGTATCCATATTATTACTTAACTGACAAAAAGATACCCAACAGTCTGTGAGTAACAGTAACGCTAAATGTGGCATAATTCTGTATTATGTGAATTACTTTCAAAATTAATGAAAAACTAAATTCAAACTATAGACAATTATGAGGGCCACTTAATAAAAGTTACAGATTAAGAACTCCGAAGCTAAAATGGAGAAGCCCACGATGAGGGCCGCTCAGAAGACAGTCACTGCACTGCACGTGTGAGAGCCTCACGGCCGGCCAGGCGCAGGGTCCTTAAAAAATGAGGAGAGTTACAAGGTAAGCAGACCCCTATCCTGAAAGCTCAGGCCAGGGGACCAACCATATCTCACTCAGGACATTGTCTTGCCACCTCTGAGTGTCTACAAGTGACACCAACCACTTCTGTGACGGGTGGCAGAAAGGCCTTAGAAAAACAGATGGACACAATGTAAGGCTGAACTCACATCTGGGATGAGCTCTCCACAAATGTATGGTCACATCTCAGCTGGAGTCTGAAGCCCACTAGCGTTTGAAGCCGGAGCCAAGTCCCGGCGGGGCCCTTCTCCCCTGATCCAGGTCAGGGGGCTCCTGGAAAGGAGCTTGAAGTTCCCCTCTTTTCTGGGGGCTGGTGGGCTGCACGGAGGAGGAGGCAGTAAGGACAGGCTCTCCTGCTGCAGGGGAAGTTGGAGAAACACCCCGACAGATGGGTTCTGACCTGCAGGAATGGGGCTGGGGGCAGGGAGAGCTGCCACTGCACGTGGAGTCTCCCGAGCAACAGTGAGTTCAAGGGTACAGTTCTGGGTCTGGCAAGTCCTGTGGGGCCAGTGCACAGGCCCGGAGGCCGGCAGTGGGGGATGGGGGGTGGGACACGGGAAGTGCAGGGATGGAGACAGGCAGGTGGGCCTCGAGGGCCAGGATGACAAGTGTGCCCCTTTGGCGAGCCTAGCACTGAGAGACTAGGCTGGGGATAGATATTAGAATTGAAAGTCATTAGTTTCCAGGTGGCAGTTGAAGGTGCCAAATGTGTAAACTCCTCAAGACTGAACCACGCTATTGAGTCAAAGCATCTGTTTCAAAGACCAGTCCGCTCAGCGCAGGAGGCTGGGGGTTTGCTTCAAGGTGGAAGGTGAAGGGCAGAAGCAGAGGATTCACTGGCAGAACTCGTGCTGAAAGCAGGCCCAGCGGGAGCCACACTGATGGGAACTGCTTGCTTTTCTGCATGGGGCTCATCACTCTGCACAGGACCCAGACACCCAAGAGGTCGGGATCCCAGCCCTGGCTGGTAGCGCAGTTGACTGGAGCCTTGTCCCGTTCACCAAAAGGTGTGGGTTCGAGCCCTGGTTGAGGTGTGTAGAGGGGGCAACTGATTGATGTTTCTCTCTCATCTCTGTTTCTCTCTCTCTTTCTTTCTCTAAGCATGTCCTGGAGCGAGGATTAAAAAAAACCTGCTTCACTTTCAAAAGAAGCCGACTAAGGAAGAGGGAATGCTGTGCTTACTGCAAGTCATTCACATTGTTGAGACATCTTCCGTGGCTTCTCCGTACAAAATACCTTCTGGTGAAGAAAGATGTGTTAAGATAAAACTTCTGATTAAATCCCTCTTGCAAGGTGACCTGTTCACCCATGCATCCTTCCTTCCTTTGTATTAATATTTACATTTTAATTATAATCACTGATGCTTTAACAAATATGGTGTTTTAACACAATGATGGTTACAAAACAATGGCCTTCTTCGCCATCTGGCTGATGGGCCCACATACATCATTTGCTGTGACTATATACCAAGGCCTCGACCTGACGGCTGAGTCTGGCTGTTTTCCTGGCTGTCCGGGTGGTCAGAGCCAGAGCAGTGCGATGTGAGGCATGGGGTTGCCACCCCGCACTGCGTGTGAGGGCGACCTGCTGGAAGTCTAAGCTGACGGCTTTCCCAGTATCAACAAAGGCCCAACGTTCCAATATTTGATTAGAGGAAAGTGCAAACATATACAAAAAACAGCCCATCAACCAGCTACAAGTCATCAGCTCACGTCCGTTCTTGTTTCATCCGCCGCACACTCTCCCCTCTGAATTATCTTGGTGCCAATCTGGAATACTGTATCATTTCCATCCCTAAATATTAACCTATAATATTATCAAACAGCTAAGAGCTTTCTGCTCTACTTTTAAGGCAACCCAGCACGAGAATGAATTTCAGTTATAGGATGACCCTTTGTATCATAAAAAATATGAAATGTGTCTTTGCCCTTAAGCACTTAACAATTACTTGGAGAGTTAAGATGAACGCAGATGGAGAAAGAGCCACTAATGAGTTCTTCCACGAACCCTACTGTTAGCACACTAACGCACTAATTGCGGGCTCTGAGCAGGTGGATCCTAGGATGTGCGCACACGGGTCCACGCATCTCCTGCTTCCTCTGCTTCACACAAGCCATCAGCCCCTGCCCAGCGCACCCCTCGAGTGCTCTGTACACCCAGGCGTGTCCCACCTCCGTGTCTTTTCTGAGACTGCTCTTCTTAGCTGAGATGTCCTCCCCACGCATGTCGTCTGCTCCAGAGGGGGTCACGGGCTCCCGCCCCTCCCCTACAAAGCCCCCCTGGTCCTCTGCAGTGCCTGGGCACTGCCCACAACAGCCATGTGTCTGTACGATCCCCCCATGGTGCCTGGACTGGATGTGGGTTTGTACACGGTTGTCACTCGCTCCTGGATACAAGTGTGTGGAAGGATGGCTCTATGAGTGTGCCACCTACAGCTCCAGGGAAGGCGTGGCTGAGTGAGGAAGGTCCCGCCTGCCAGAGGCTATGGTGGCTTAGGAGAGAGACAGACCTGGGGACGAGAGTAGTCAGGACAGGTGGCGAGGTGGAGGGTCTGGCGGTCTTGAAGGAGAGGAGAGAGGTGCGAAAGCATTCCAGGCAGAGGGAATCATTCAGACGCCTGGCCAAGCAAGGAAACTTTCCCATGCCCTGCCCTCTCTGGGAGCTCTTGGGCAGTGAGGGGCGTGTGTAAAATGCTGCAATCTCACCAGGCTACTCTGTGGCTTGAAAAAATTCTTGATGGCTTCTGAGTGAAAACCACTGCCAGAGAAGACAGCAGGAAGAATAGAGACTGGACCAAGATGTTGATAACTGAGGCACGCAGATAAGACATCTATAAAATAATAAGGCAGACGTGACAAGTATCGTGTAAACTATACCAATAAGTGTAACTTATGGGAGACCAGGGAAGGGAGAGATTACTTTAAATGGGGGCATCAAGTAAGGCTTCAAGGAGGAGGTGGCATTTGGGTGATCTGTAAACAATGGGTAGGTTCAGGCATGTGAAGGTGGGAGAAGGGCATCTGGGGCAAAAGAAGTAACTGAAGACAGGCATGGAGGCAGAGAAGCCCCAGGTGCCCAAGGCCAGCCGGTGCTCAGGCTGTTTGGGAAACGGAATAAGATGGGAAGTGCTGTGAGACCAAGCGTGAAAGGCAGATTCAGGAGACCACGGACCTGACTTGACTTCAGTCTGTGCCAAGGAAAGCCACGCAGTGCACGTGAGCACACCTGGACGTGGTTTTGGTGAGCAGACCTGGATGTGGTTTTGCAGGATTACTTGGGAAGCAACGTGATCCGTTGGGATTGGGAGCGGGGAGCAGACTCTTAAGAGAGAAGGAACTGGGGCTAGTGCAGGGGTCCAGGTGACCGGGGATGAGGCTTGAACAAGAGATGCCAGTGGGGGCGGAGGAGAGGATGAGTAAGGAGATGTGGCAATGCCACCGGTGGAAGGGAGGCGGTAGCCCCAGCAGCTCTTCCCAGCTGCCTCTCCCCAGAAAGGGAAATCAGGGCTCGAAAGCAACGGACCCAGAAATAAATCCAAGAGTCTCCTCTGTTGATGGTCATATGTTTTGAGTCCAATAACCTTTGTTACCTTTGTTTTTCGCTAGAAACAATGGAGCCGACAAATAAAATTCTGTTCCCATCCTCAGTCTGGCTCCATCCTAATGAGCCGTTATCTTGTGATATGGTTCCTTGGCCCCGCTCGCCTCTGGGAAGGGTCCCTGTAGCTGACTTCACAAGCCTTATGCTCAGTTCAGCAGCAGCTGCTGACTCGAGCCCAGTCCCGATAGCCTCCCGGCCGGATTAAGCAGCCGCCTGAAAGAATTATCAAAATTCCGATTCCCCTGACTCCATCGTCAGAAGTTAGGAAAGGGGAAAACAGCCTGCGAGCGAGTCCCAGTGCCTGTTTCTGAAAGGAGAAGTTTTCCTTGGCCTTGCCCCTTTCACTCTCTGGTCATCAGCCTGTCAGTATTCAGAGAGCAGGAAGAATGGCCGAGGAACAAGGACAGACAGGCCGTCACGACTGGCTTCTGGCTGGCGTCTATGGAGTGCGCCTTATCTCGCTCAAGTTCAAGCCCTGTGATGAATGCCTGCTCCGCCCCAGCCTTGCCTCTGGACCTCCAAGGACTGCAAACGCACAGTGACTGATGGACGGCGTGTGAAGCCAGGAAACTGCCGCCTGTGTGTTTGGGGAAAACAGCAAGCCCTTAAGATTCCAGAGATGAAAGTGTAAATGGACCGAACACAAGGTGGCTCACAGGACCTGCGCCGTTGCCATATATGGAACGCACGGTGGTCACGCTCTTTGCCACGCGTCCTTCCCCTCCCCCATCCCACTCTTGAATGAGAGGGAAACAGGAATACTTGGCAAGAGTCCTGATTCCAATAAAGGGGGAGGGCATATTCTCTACACAAAGTTTAGAAAAACTGGACCCCCTTCAGAAATGTGCGTGCAAATTTCATTTCCAGATTCTTCCTAATAGATTTCTTTAAAAAATTTTTTTAATTGATTTTTAGAGAGAGAGGGAGAGAGAGAAACATCGATGAGAGAGAAACATCAACATCAACTGGCTGCCTCCTGCACGCCCCCTGCTGGGGATTGAGCCCGCAACCCAGAATGTGCCCTGACTGGAACGTGAATCAGCGACCTCCTGTGCATAAGTGACACTCAAACCACTGGGCCACACCAGCCAGACAAGATTTCCTTTTCTTGTAGGGAAATCTGGGATGGGGATGGAGTGGATGACAGGAAGGAGATGATATTAAATTCGGAAAGCCATTTAGGTAACCTGACTTTAGGAGCTTTCTGCACTGGACTCCCTGCCGCCACCAGGCCGCATTCCTGCCTGCCTCCCCTTCCCCAGGGTGGCGAACCTGCGACGTAACTGCAGTCCTACTCACTGGGACATTCACTGAAGCACACTGTGTCTCTAGGACAAGAGAACAAGCACATGTTCAGCAAGTCACGAAAAAACAGCCCGCTTCCCAGGAAGCCTCCCACTAAATGACTGTGCTCGCAGGACCTCCCACACCCCCCAGGCCTGCGCAACACGCACACGAGAGGGATGACTGTGGACCTCCCACACCCCCCAGGCCTGCGCAACACACACATGAGAGGGATGACTGTGGACCTCCCACACCCCCCAGGCCTGCGCAACACACACATGAGAGGGATGACTGTGGACCTCCCACACCCCCCAGGCCTGCGCAACACACACATGAGAAGGATGATGGAACACAGCAAGATTCTGAAATATCCACAAAAAGTAAGCAACGTGTTTCTCATGTATGTCTAAAGTTCCCTCTTGCTACAGAAAGCTTAGGAAAGAAGTTGTATTAAAGTTGTAGACTGCAAGTAAATGAATATATAGACAGAGCTAAAGGGAGATGTAGATGAAAGGCACTGTATCCCAGAGCCCAGAGGGGTGTGGGTTAGGACAGCCCTGACTCAGAGGAGCCAGGACTACGGCACGGTGGTAATGCCGAGGGGGAGGGTTCCGACAGCTGGACTGGCATCGGGCTGGGGAAAGCTCTGCTGAGGAGATGACCAATTTCTAAGTCCTGGGTGAAAGGGGTGAGTTTTGGCAGGGAGGAAGCACTTCAGGCATTGGGGAAAAATATGAAGAGCCATGTGCACAAAAACAATACTAATTCCATCTTTAGAAGGGAGATAGTAAACTTGGTCCCTCCCCCCAAAACTAGGTTTTTTGTTAGTATAAACTGACAGTTTATAGTTTATAAGCTTATATATAGAGCCTTATCATAAACCATATATATCAGAACAACTGCAATGCCCAGAAAAAAATAGCATTTTTAGGCAGATTCCAGCTTGGAAATAGAAATTCTCTGATTTCAACATGGACTGTTTCATGAACCTACTCACTGGTAAATAAAAATTACCTTCTGAGATTTTGATTATTTAAATGACTCTTTTTATCCTATTCTCCCCAAACTCATTTATCACTTATAAAGAAAATGCCTTTGAAAATAAACATGCAAACATTTATATCAAGTACATAATTCTGAAAATAGATTTCATAAAGAAATTGTTAACAGTAAGAAATTTCACATTCATTTTCTGGGGGCTACTTTGACTTTTCAGCTATGATCTATTTGATTAAATCTGATTTGAATTAAAAACAATACAAAACTCTATTAGGCTGATGATGCAAGGGAATTTTTAGCTTTGCGCTTATATGTAGAGAGGCTAACGTGTATTTGAGCTCCAGCAAGTGTGTATCAAGTTCTATTAATAAATCTTCTGGAACACCGTGTTCCAAATATACATTTTTCTTGTTTAGCTTTCTAAATCTGCAATCGAAATAAGCCTAGTTCTAATTTTTCCCATGTTCAAAATTCTATTCTCTCTCTACTTTCAAATGCGGTTTGCAATTCAACCTCTTGGTTGCTTATTATACACCTAGTGCTAATCTGTAGTCATAACTAAATAACGACTCGTAATAACACATATGCCCAATCTCTCTGGGTTTCTAAGCCATCAACAAATTATTTTCTCAAAATTTTTACTCACGTGTTCAATTTAAATTACCTACATTCTTATTTCTGAAAGTGCTGAACTGTTTAAGGTATGCTTACATTTACGTTTTAGCTAATTCACTGCTAGGTCAGAGAGAATAACTAAAAAATACCAACTGTCTGAAAATGCTCCCAGACAAATCGCAAGCTTTAGTTCTGGGCTCTTCGAAAAGCACATCACTGAGATACCCACAGAAGGCTTGGCCTTTATTTGAGAGAAAACAGGGATATAATTTATTTTCCCATTCCTATGTGCTTTAAAACCATTAACTACATTCACTCCTAAGTCCATACATTCCTCATCATAACATCCTTTAACACTGCCTAGGCCATCTTTTTCTTTCTCTCACTTTTTAAAAATTGTGGTAAAAGACACGCACACATAAAATTTACCATCCTAACCAATTTTAAGTGTTGGATTCAATAGTGTTAAGTATGTTCATGTTGTAACACAGATCTCAGGAACTTTTTCATCTTGCAAAACTGAAACTCTGAACCCATTAAACAACTCCTCATCTTCCCCTCCCCCAACCCAGGCAACTACCATTCTGTTCGATGAATCTGAATACGTAGGTACCCCATGTAAGTGGAATCATACAATATTCGTTCTTTTGTGACTGGCTTATTTCACTTAGCGTAATGACCTCAAGGTTCATCCCTGTGGTAGCACGGGGCAGAATTCCCTTCCTTTGTAAGGCTGAATAATTATCCCATTGTATGTACGCACCACATTTTCTGTACCCATTTGCCAACCTTTTGGCTGTTGCGAATGATGCTGCTACAAAAAGGTGTGCAAATAATTTTTTGAGACCTCCTTGAAAGCAGAAGTGAAAATGCTGAGTCATCATTTTTGAGGAGCCTCCAGACTGTTTTCCATAGTGGTTGCACCATTTAATAATCCCACCAACAGTGTACGAGGGCTCCAATTTTCCCACATCCTTACCAACACTTATTTTTCAATAGTAGCACTCATAATGGGTATGTTTTTAAAAATTAAAAACTCTTTCCTACATGCCTCATAGTAAAATAAGCTATTTACTGAAGAAAAATTTTAAAACAGAGATTAAAAAAAATTATAAGTTCCAAACCAATATAAGAACTGTTTAACATTTTAACATATATTCCTCTTGTCTTTTTTGGGGGGAGTGGGTGGGCATAGATCATATTTTAGGAGAGGGAAAAATAATTTGATTTTTAAAAAAATATATTTTTATTGATTTCAGAGAGGAAGGGAGAGGGAGAGAGAGATAGAAACATCAATGATGAGAGAGAACCATTGATAAGCTGCCTCCTGCACAACCCCACTGGGGATCGAACCTGCAACCCTGGCATGTGCCCTTGACCGGAATTGAACCCGGGACCCTTCAGTCTGCAGGCCGATGCTCTATCCACTGAGCAAAACCAGCTAGGGCAGTGGTTGGCAAACTGCAGCTCGTGAGCCAAATGTGGCTCTTTGATCCCTTGAGTGTGGCCACGAAGTTTCAGCCACACTGTACTTGCGCGCCGGCACGTGGTATTTTGTGGAAGAGCCACACTGAAGGGGCCGCAGTTTGCCGACCATTGAGCTAGGGCAATAATTTGATTTTTATATGCAAACTAGAGGACCGGTGCATGAAATTTGTGCACTGGGTGGGGGGAGGGGGGTGGTTGGTCCCTCAGCCAAGCCTACACCATCTCCAATCTGGGACATCCCTCTCACAATCCGGGACTGCTGGCTCCCAACTGCTCGCCTGCCTGCCTGCCTGATTGCCCCTAACTGCTTCTGCCTACCAGCCTGATCACCCCCTAACCACTCCCCTGCCAGCCCGTTGCCCCTAACTGCCCTCTCCTGCCAGCCCGATTGCCCCCAACTGCCCTCCCCTGTTGGCTTGGTCGCCCCTAACTGCTCTCCCCTGCTGGCCTGGTTGCCCCCAACTGCCCTCCCCTGTAGGCCCGGTCGCCCCCAACTGCCCTCCCGTGCTGGTCTGATCGCCCACAACTGCCCTCCCCTGCCGGCCATCTTTGACCACATGGAGGCAGCTAGCTTGTGTGAGGGCGTGATGGTCAATTTGCATATTACCTCTTTATTATATAGGATGGAAACATGGAGAAAAATCTTACATATTAATAAAAATATTTTTTGTTCACTGAAATCTTCTTTTTAACATTCTATCACATACTTTATTTATTTTTTTTTAAAAAAAGGAGTCTTCATGGGATCCCTCATCTTTTTAGCTTTTTCTAGTGCGAAAATAACACATATACAGAAAAGTTTCCATACACGAATATATGACAATTCAATTAGTCTAAGGCAAGTATTCCCATTACCACCCCTTGGTCTGCTGGAGAACACTCCCAGTGCCCTGGTCACCACTGGCAGCTTTATGGTAACCACTTCCTGGCTTTTTCTTATACTTCTACCACCTGCATCTGCATTCCTCAATACTGTACTTGAGTTCTGTCTTTCCTTGAACTTCATATTAGTGGGATTACACAGTACATACCCTTTGTATCTGGATTTCTTCACTTAGCATCCTGTGAGTGAGGTTCACACATGTTGGGTTTGCTGTGGTTCATTCATTTGCCCTACTATCCAGCACTCTATTGTCTGAATATACAATTTATTGATTAATTCTACTGCTGATGGACACTATGAACAATGATGCTGTGAACATTCTCATATGTGTCTCCTGGCGTGCAGGGGCGTGCCCTCATGTGAGGTACACCCAGGAGAACAGAGTGTGTATTTGTTCCACTTTAGTAGATATGCCTAACTTTTCTGTTTGTACAATTAGTTTTTCTCTAAAGGTCTTCAGTAACCACATCATTCTTTGTCTATTGCTTTTCTTATTCCTGCTCCGGCCTCTCTATCAAATCCTTCCTGGAAACTGTTACATCCTACTTCATGACCATCTCGCCTGCATCTTGGCCAGCGTGGCTTCTTGTACTTTGGTCAGACCCATGCCTTCTCATCATGTCGCAATGAAGAAACATGCTGTGTGTGCCTGAGGTACACAGGGTCCCAGGATGAGTGGAAAAGATATAAGAAGGCGGGTAACAGGTCCTTCACATCAGGTGTTACAACTGAGTTGGAAAAGGGGGCACACAGACAAGAAGGTAAGTCTCAGTGAGGCAGTCCGCACGAAGCAGCAAACAACTGGTGCAGACAATGAGTGCTACGGAAGCAGAGGAAGAGGCCTTCGGGAAACACAGGGTGAAGCGTGCAAAGGCCACAGTTGGGAGCTCGCGCGCTGTTTAGAGAACAAGGAAGGATGAGGATTATCCTGAAATGAGGATCCATGTCATATTCAGCTGCACCGGGGCAGCATCTGTTTCTCAAATTTGAAGAGTGAACTTGTTGCCAAATAAGATATATAACATAATTAAAAAATCAGTCTGTTAGTTGAAAACACTGCCTTGTGTCACAAATGTACATGCAAATACAACTCCAAAACACAGTTCTAAAGATATTTATGGAACCAGAACACTGAGCCCCTGAGACCCAGCTGAGAATGTGGTTCCTCCAAGGCCCGCAGAGATCTGTGCGTCACTCACAGGTCACACAGCACTCTTAAAGCGGCCCTCTAGCAAAGACATTCAGCTGGTCATAAAGAGGGCAGGTCACGGAAAGAAGAACTGAATTAACACAAAGACATCAACCGTAGGCAAAAACTCCTGGTATCTTTCTGTGCAAAGAACAGCAGAGGGCCAATTACGAGTAACAGCTGGACTTTCAATCACTTTTGAGGCTGCTTTGAGGGGTCACTTAGCCGGATATTAGAAGTTACAGCACCCCTAATGAAGAGAAGTGCCACACAGCACAAATGGAGTCAAGAAGCCTGGGTCTGGGCCTGCACTGCCCCTGCAGCCTTGTGACGGTGGGTGACAGGGCAATTCCCCTTATTTTCTCTGTTCCTAAAATAAAGGGGGTGAAACAGGGTTTTAAAAACCTCTCTCTCTCTATTCTAAACTGATGCTGAGAGCAGGGCACCTTTTGGTCCACTTCCTTACGCACGAGAGAAGCTCGTGCCTGGCTCCTCCTGCATCTTTCTTTAAACCACCACTACATTTCCCACAAACCCTGAGGCTTAGAATAGGAAAGGTGCACAGTCTGATACTGTCCCTGAGAAATGAAGAGAACTCCAGAGAATACTGTGTTTTCACCACGTCAGCAGTGTTTGTTAGCCTGGGCTGCTGGAGGTGAGAAGCGTGCGACAAACGAACCCAACCAAAGAACGGAGCTGGGAAGCCTGGCTCTTGGCTGCTTTTGTTAGAACTTGATTACGTGCGGCTCTCATATGCCGAGGACAAGTGTGGAAATTTAAAACAAGGAAGAGGCCTCTTATTTCCTTTCCAGGAGTGATTTATATCCCAAACCATCTTTTTTTTTTTTTTTTTGCGTGGAAAGGGTACACTTGTAAGATAAAGTCAGGGTCAACTCTAATGGAAAACGTGAATAAATCTGCATGAAATGGACAGATTTCCTGCCCTCCCTCTCCCCATACATACATTAAAGTATCTTTTAAAAATACTGAAATGGGGGAAATCTGTACTACCAGGTTTTCAGTTTTTGTATATTGAGAATAGCATGTATAGTGAGGAGACATGGATAAAACAAAAGAAAGAGCACAGTAACTTGGCTATGGACACAGAGCTCCTGATTAGATAACCTGGCTCAGCCTCACTTCACAACACAGAACTTTCTAGACAAATCGATGCGTGAGTTAAATGAGGTAACTTAGTCCTACCAGAGCTATTGATGTGATCACAAAAAATGGGGAATAAATGGTAAATTATTATAAACGAAATCGTATCTTAAGGTACTATTTAAAAGAGCCTTACTAGGATTCCTTCCAAACTGAAACATCAAACACCCGGCCAGTTAAATCACATCACTAAGGAACCTTTCTGTTCTGAGAGTGTGAACTAGTGACCGAGTCTTCCTTGGGCTTAGGTCATTGGCTGGCTGTTCTGAAAGACGAGGCCATACGTTTCTCAAGGACAGAGATGATACCAGCTGTCCCATGTAGGTGTCCTACAATTGCCCCAACTTTTATTCTGGGTCCTCATCTCTACAGATTTACAACTTCTTCTGATGTCATTTCCTGAATAGTATATAAGTTCATAGAGGACACCGAAAAGTACGACGGACACGTGTTGTTTTCTGTTCCTTCCTTGGTTATGTCAGGACAAGCGGCCTTTGGTTTTCACTACTGTCAAAGTCCTCACTTGCAGCAGTTCTTTGAAGCTGCAGCTTCTCATCTATTACCAACCTGGAAAACAAACAGCTAAGCTTGTTAAAATCGTGTATCTAGCAAGGAGAATCAGGCTGTGAGCAAGGACTCAGGCCTCTTCTAGTGATACGGGGCATGAGGAGGACTTGGAGTCACCTATTTTGATTACTTAGAACTTATAGCCCAGTTCTTGGTTTTGATCTAGAAAAGTGAGGTCGTTAGGTAAGTGGGAAAATAACACTGGCTAACAATTTCTGAGAGCTTACTTTATTCTAGGAACTTTGCATCGTCTCTTTTAAATTTCTCCAGGTACCTCAGGAACCAAGCAAAGCTACGAGATAGACCTGCCCTTGAGGGAGAAACTGGTGCAGAGTGAGGGCTAGCCAGCCTGCCTACGACAACCGGCTGGTGGAATCCTACAGTGTCCTGCCCGTCTCTCCATTGAGATGCTTGGGGGGCGCTGGTTTCGGGGTCTATATTCTGTCCACAGCCATTTCCACACTCAGAGAAATCAAGGCATCTCAAAGTCCTTCAGGGTCGGGCTCTTTTCCTTGCCATTTGCATCCTCTAGTTTATGTAGGATTCCTCATCTGAAGAGGAAGAGAGTAGAGAGGCTGTATCTTTGAATGCTGCTTTAGAAACTGTGTCCCCGTAGAGGAAAGCCCTTTAAGGACCACCTCTAGCAAGTGCCGTGCAGGCAAGAGTTGCTCAGTCAACACTAGCTGAACACATGAACGAAAGGCAAGACAATCCTTATGCAATCGAAGCCTTGTAAAAAGCGAGACGTTCGCCACTGGACGCTGTCTATCTTTCCTCAGGGATTCAGAGGTCCAAGGGCTGTGGGAACACCACAAATAAATGTAATGATCAAGAGCCAATATGGTTCCATGTCCCCATTAGATCCTGATCTGAAAAACCCTCAATATTGGATTTGGTGTATTTCTTCAACAGGGACTGTTCACAGTGAGAGGCTCTATGAGGGACTGTGGCGAACATGTCCACAGGACTAAAATACTGACTGGTTCCTCATTTTCAGATCCTATAGCTTAGGGCTGGAATAGAGATGGCAAAATAGAGATGAAGGCATTTTTTTTTTTAATGTCGAATGCACTAATTTGATAAGGCTGATATTTGTTTAATGGCTGAGGTTGTCAGAAACAAGAAAAAAGAACAAGGTACATTTTTTGAACACTTTCCCGGTGAAACTTCTGTAAAAGACTGCTTCACTCCCCAAAATATGGTCTTTTGCTACAAACATATTAGAACTAAATGGAGAAAAATAAGATCACTCTCAACTAAAGTAACCACCCACTCCAGCCTGTAGCGTTCTGGGATACAATTGAAACCATGGACACGATGCTCTAAATACAATTCAAGTTCACAAAAGCTTATCTCTGAGCGGTGAATAGCGAGAATGATTCACTCATTTACCCTTTATGGAACCAGTGAGCGTCTGGGGGGTTCAGCTTATGAGCAAAGCCACCAGCCAACACAGGCTGAGGCTGGCTTTGTGACTCTAAGTGTATTTTTAGCAAACGGGCACCACGACAGTCAAGGGAGACGGTGCTCACTGGTAGTAAGTCCTTACTAACTCGGGGGCCTAAACGAATCAGGGCTGAAAGCTGAACGAAAGGTATCTCCAAAAAAGAGGGGGAAAAATCTAAGGAATGCACTCTTAAATATTACCAAGTGTATACATTAAAAATCACATAGTTAATGACACAGGGAGAAGGACCTATAATAATAAGACTACCAGGGGTCTCATTTACAGCATCTTGTCATAAGGACTATTGAAAATTAAATAAGGCTGTTTCTAGCTGCTACTGCTATCAATTAGCCAGCAGCCACTTCCACAGCCATAATAACTGCCACATGCCCGCAGTGTATTTCCTCTGGGCTGCTAATTCCAAACACAGGAGGTCGGAGCTGCTGACTGCACTGAGTAGACCAGCTTACAGCCGAGTGCCCTGCTAGTCAGATTTTGTTTTACAAAATGAAGTGATTCAGTACGTCAGAATATTTTAGATAATTTAGCCTAGTTCCGCTCCTTAAACATATGATCTAGATTATATACTTTGTAATAATTTAACCTTCACTTACCCAAACATTTTCTATGCCATGCTACATGCTTTATTTTTGTTCCTCTAGTTTCACAAAATTTAAACAACGATCCCTGGTCTAAGTTACATGGTTATGCTGCCAATCAGGTGATTCATGTCAATGTCTGAAGGCTTTTATTTTTAAAAATGGGGGAAAAAATCAGTCCTGTGAAACTAACACTTCAGTTTGAAAGATGAAGATACCAACATGGGAAAAAGTTCCATCCCAAAGGGTCATCTTTTTATATCTGTGAAAGGCGCCCCCAGCCTGACTCTGTGGTTTGCTCCTCACTCCAGCCCCTGCCCCCCTTCCTTGTGGGGGTCCTCAAAGCCTGGTAGTGATGGGGGTTCCCACGACCAAGACCCCAAGTGCTGGACAACAATAAAGAGTTAATGCTCCTCCTGAACTCTGGAAGAAACCAGATTTCGTCAGTGAGGTTTGGCAATGTGAGAAACCCTGTAACCAATTTCATTTCCTGATAAATGAATGGCCCACAGGGGAAAGGCGGCCAGTGAGCTTCAGAACCGTTGAGAGCTCCGGCTTGACTGAAAGGCTCCTTGAAGGAGCCAGCCTGTCTGCTGCTTATCATGCCGAGCCAGCCAGCCCCATGCACACGGGCAGCTGCCAGACTCCACACAGCGCCCTGCAGCGGGAGCGGGCTCCACGGACGCGCGGTGCCCTTTAAGGAGTGGCCCTGCTCTCGGACATCCCTTCCATCGCAGTGCGCTTTCCCCTGATGGCTGGAGACACATGGCCATTACAATTATTTTAGAGCAGCAGATCTAACGGTCTTCATCATTTCAATGTAATCCCCTCATCCCACCAGAACCAAAATGTCCTCTGCCTGCAGTTTGGACTTAGAGTCGGGAAAGGCAATGTCTGCAAACAAGCAAATACGCGAATGAGTCAGAGTAAATGTAGACAGCCAACCTGTGAGGGCTTACGAAGGACAGAAAGTATCTCCAAGTACCGAGTCACGTTTACCTGGAAAGTGAATAGTGTAATCAATCACAAGATCATTTACATTTTAAGGTTGAAATGAATAATGAATATCTGCATGTTTAAACTAAAAGGCAATTCTCATCAATATGACCATACATGCTGTATTTATGCTTAAAATCTAGACAAAATCTTAAAGAACACTTTTCACATTAATTCAGAATTGGTCAAACATATCCTTTAAAATACGTTTGTTGAATTCAAGTAAATTTTTGTCAAAGGTTAACCTGCCATTGAAAGTATCTAATTTGGGCTTGCTTAGGAAACACACACAGTTACCCCGCAGAAAGCAGTCAAATGAACACTTGAAGGCGGGAGAAGGGGAAAAGTCCTAAGTAATGGCTTCAGGCCCTTAATTATAAGAAATAAAGAAAACAAAATCTGAGACTAGTGAGCCTTCCGGAGGCTCGGCCGGCCTGGCAGAAGGACAGCTGGAGCTCATTAGCCCGCCCGGCCGCAGTCACAGCAGTGAGGGGACTGCGGGAGCGTCAGAGAGGGAAGGGTCGTTCGCCAGCAATAACCCAGGAATAACGGATAAAACAAGGAACGAGGGAAAGCCAGCGGCCCTCTGCTTCCTTTTTAACCTTTAATCTATTTTCTCCCTTTCCCCATGGTTTTGGGACCACACGATGCGTTCTTTCTTTGCCTTCAGTTTTAGGGTCTTGGGGAAACTGACTTGGGAGCCTCCAGGCCTGGGGAGGGAGAGGTCTGAGTTCTCCTGCAGGGCCTCAGGTTCACCTGTGGCGTCAGGACTGCCTGTGCTTCATTAGGTCAAATCTCTGATAACAGAAAGAAAAGGCTGAGGGGAAGGCAGTTTCCTCGGTTGCTTTAAAGCCACCCGAGTTGTGACTCTTGACCTGTCATCGAATTGAAAAAGACGGCTGCTTTAACATCAGTGCTTTGGTCTCCACAAATCAAGGGGAAAAAATGAAAATCTCTAAATATTGGGCTTATGAACCACTGCGAATTTTAATTACCTACACATATATTAACGGCATAGTACTTTTAAGTTCAGAAAATAAGCAAAACTGGAAAAACGGAAAGGTTTAATTTAAAAATGGGGCTCATTACCTGTGGTAGGACAATTAGTCTGGTTTGCAACATGAAAACGGAGTTATTTAAAGGATAATCGCCAGTGCTTTGTAGAACAGAGCTACAAATGACTACTGCGTTTAATGGCCAAAGGACAGCGGAGGCCTTTAATTAATCTCAAGAGCTGTTTCTCGTAAATATTCTGCAAAGCACATGAGTTTCTTATACAGTGAGTTTCAAGAGCACTGAAACACTTCTGTTTTCTTCTGAATGTGGCTGCTTGCAGACTGGCTCACATTCAGGAGCTGCATGGGGGAGGGCGGGGGTGGGGAGGAGCTGGCGGCTCAGAGCGATCCCCTGAAGCCTGCAATGGAAAGGCCTTCTGATAAGAGCATGGGGAGCGGCGGACGGGACAGGATTTCCCTCAGACACTCCTCGACGAGAAGTCCAGGTCAGGGGCCCAGCTTCACCTCCTCCACCTTGGTGAAGGACAGCATGATTTTTACAGTTAGACGATGCAGCAGGACCCATGATCCCAGGGCCTGGGCAGTCAGGAATCTGAGATACTCATTGTGAGGAGACCCTCTTCCAGGATGCCCCTCCTTTCAAGGGTCTTTTCAATCAGCACCTTCCCGTAGGGGCTCTCCCACTGCTGTGCTCCTTACCCCTCTCTCCATCACTCAGAAATGTTTAATTCAAGTGAGCAAATGCGCCCACTACACCTAGCAGAGGAAGCAGAGGTACAGAAGGACTTGGTGAAGGCGACATAAACAGGGAGTCAAGGAAGGTCAAGAGGAAAACAATTTCTGGATCCTTACTTGGGAAACTGGCTTAACTGTGGATGTGAAATTTCATCCACGCTTGGATGACGGGGGTGGTGGGTAATGCTATAAAAAGTCAGAATTTTTCCAACACTGAGAATTCAAAACATTTACTACTGTGAGTCTTGGAAACAAGGAATGGTGGTTTAAGTTCTGAGGTGGGGAAGCAGAGGGATCAAAAGAATGTTTACTCTGTTTTATAGAAAAAAAATTTATGAAGTGCTCTTTCCAGTGGAAGACATAATTACTATTTTCTGCTGGGAAACGTTCTGGCTGGTTTACAGTAAGGATCTGATAGGACATGGGGAGCGTTTAAACCCCGTGCACTCACAAGCTTGCTAACATGGTTTCCTACATTGAGGCTGTGGTGCTGTTTGCTCTCCATTTCCACGGAGCAATGTCAGAACGTGTTAGCAGGGGCACCTTGTTAGTGGACAAGCAGACCAACATTAACGTGAATTTGAGGAAAGCCAAGCCAAGCCAACCAACCAACAAACCCCACCCACCCTTTATCTTACTACTCAAAGTAAGTAAATATTTTCATTTTGGGGGAATAATCTTTCTGTGTATCTACATTTGGATGGCTGAATACACACACACGTGCAATTATAAATATAAATATGAACATAGTCGCAATCATATGAAAAGTATTACGCGTTGAGTCTGGAAGACACATTAAGAAAAAATGCCACGCCTTTCTAGTTCTAGATGACACTACATTTTTCCTACTTTTGGTTTACTTGCCATGCTACGAAGATTATGCCAGAAGTAACCACTGAAATATGTTTTGGTGAAACATACTCTTATGATTGTTCAAGTAATTCACCACTCCAATGGAACAGCAAGCACGGTGCTGTCCAGGCTTTGAGACAATTGTCCACACAGAATGATTTTTCTGGAGTCATTTTGCATTTTTCTGAAGAATTATCATGTAAAAAATGTAGTAACAATTTCAAGTGCAGGACTTTTGTACCCTGGGTTGTACATTCTGCTTTGGACATTCGACCTTTGGAGATGCTGCCTAAGTATGACTTCAGGTCCTCGAGAATCCGCCTGCAAGAGCCACAACAGGCTGTGGAGGCCACGGAACACACCACGGCTGCCACTCCTAATAGCGAGACACATCAGATATTGATGCTTTTCACCAGGAATGAGACACGTGGCACCGAGAATAGCAGGGGAGCTCCACAAAAGGACTTCTTTCCCTTTTCCCTTTGGCAGTGTTGTTTTTCTGGTCTCCGATTATATTTCTGAACTGAACTCTGGCATTTGTTAGGTGAAAATGACCAAACTAATTGTTTCCTTCTTTTTTGCTTATTGAGATTATCACACAGTAAAATTCACTAATCTTAGTGTCCAATTTAATAAGCCTTGCTCTTTGCATACAATCAAGATATAGTGTAGTTTCCTCGTCGTAAGGCGCCCCCCCTCACCCCCCGGCCTGGCCCTTCTGCCCTGGACTCCCTGCTGTCCCCTGGACCAAGGCAGCCAGTGCCCTGCTTTCAGCCAGTTTTGCCCTTCCTAGCATTTTACTGATTTCTGATCATCTAAGTTAACTTTAATGAGTCTACTGCTTTTAAAATTATTAGGACTTGTTCTAATGGCACAGGAGGGTAGTCTACCTTGATAAATGTGTCACGTGCATTCAGAAAGAATGTGAACACTGCCATTTTTAGATGAAATGTTCTATGAATATCAATCAATTATTTTTCAGATCTCCTATGTCTTTGGCCAATTCCTTTTTGTCTAGTTGTTCTACCAATTGCTAAGAGAGGAATCTGAGTGTTTAGTACATTAACATTTAATTATTGGTATGGTCAGGTTTGGGTCTACCATGTTATTTTTTATTTTCTAACTAGAGGCCTGGTGCATCAAATTCATGCATGGGTGGGGTCCCTCCGCCTGGCCGGTGATCGGGGCTGATCAGGGCCATCTCGCCCAGTCCCGATTGGGGCTGATTGGGGTCAGTGGCTGGGGAGGGGCTGCGGGAGGGACCGTAGGAGGGCTCCAGGGCATGTCAGGCCCATCTTGCTCAATCCCAATCAGCCGGACCCCAGCAGCAAGCTAACCTACCAGTTGTAGCATCTGCCCTCTGGTGATCAGTGCATGTAATAGTGAGCGGTTCAGTGGCCCTAGCATATCATTAGCATATTATGTTGTGATTGGTTGGTCACCCAGACCCTTAGCATATTAGGCTTTTATTATATAGGATTGAATCTTCTGTGTTTCATTCCTTTGTTCCTCTTTTCCTGACTTGGGGGAGGGTGTGTGTGATTTGAATATTTTTAGATTTGTATGTATTTTAATTTTTCTGTTGGATTTTTAGCTATTCATTTCAAAATTATTTTTATAGTGTCTGCTCTAGAGATTATACATTTTTAACTTTTTACTGTCAATTTAAAGAAAATAATTTACTACTTCATGTAAAATATTGAACATCACACAGGACCACATCATCCATCCTGTCCTATCCTTTACACTACAGTTGGCATTTACCAATTTCTGGTAAATATTCATTTTTTGGGGGGTGGGGGGAAGGGAAATCAGAGTTTCCATCTGGTATCATTCACATCAGTCCAAAGAACTTCCTTAGCATTTTTTATACTGCAAGTGAGCGGGCAACAAGTTCTTTTAGTTTCCTTTACTTGATAACATCTTTATTACGTTTTCATTATATTTTTTTGTTTGTAAATCCTCACCCAAGGATATTTTTTCCATTGATTGATTGGAGAGAGTGGAAGGGGGCAAGAGGGAGAGAGAGGAGAGAAAAAAGAAAGATGAGAGAGGATAGAGAAACACTGATGTGAGAGAGACACATTGATTGACTGCCTCCTGCACATGCCCTGACTGGGGCCAGGGATTGAACCTGCAACTCAGGTTATGTGCCCTTGACCAGGAATCAAACCCATGACCCTTTGGTTAGCAGGCCAATGCTCTAACCACTGAGCAACCGGCCAGGGCTCATTTTCATTCTTGAATATTATTTTCATTGGATACAGAATTCTGGGTTGTCAAGTGTTTTTCTTTTGCACTTTAAAGATTTTGTTCAAGACTCTTGGTATCTAATAAGAACTGACATGTTAACTGGATTGTTGTTCTCCTTTATGTACTGTGCTGTTTTTCTCATGGCCTTTATCACTAGCTTTCAACACTGTTGACAATGGTGTGCCTTGACGTGGGATTCTTTGTGTTTATTGAGCTTGGTGTTAGCATCTCATACCTGCAAATTTCTGTCTCTTTTCCATTTGGTTCTTTTTATGGTTCCTATTTCTCGGCTGAGACTTCTTGTTTCTCTGCTGGGCTTTTCATGCATTGAAAACATTTTTCATGCCATGAAAACACTGAGGAAAGTTAAAGTAACTGCTTTAAGATCCTTGTCTTTTAGTTCCAACATCTGGTTCATCTTGGGGTTGAACTCAATTGATTTTCCTTTATGTAGAGAACGTGTTCCATTTTCTTGGTGCCTTGGATGTCGGGAAATTTTGGACTGCACCCGGAATAATATTAAGTTGTGAAGATTCTTGTCTGGGCTTGAACTGCAGACTTATTTTGTGTAGCAGCGTCGATCTCTGTTCAGATCTTTGGTCTTTAGCTGGGCTGCTTAAAGTGTAGTCTACAGATGTGTGGGAAAGGTTAGTCAGAGGTGTGGGTAGACAGAGCGTAGGGATCCCTTCTCTCTTCTTCTTCTGAGATTCCTCCACTATTTTCAGAGGTCATGGGTCCTCAGCTTCTCTTTTCTGGTTCTCCAAGTCAGAAAGGCTACAACTTTCCCCCTGTGCCCCATCTCTGCTGTGTGCGCCATGGACTGCAATCAGCCCTAAGCTAAAGTCTCAGGAACAGGAGGCACATTTACCACCTCCCATCCTCCCAGTGAAAGTACACTCTCCACTAGAGCTTCCTGCCTCTGTCCCCTCTTCATCGACAGGTGGCGAGTCTGGTCTTAGCTCAGACTTTGGGCCTTTGGCTGAGCTGCTCTGTTTCCCATGTGTGGTTCGGGGGTCACTCAGACGCAGACACACAGTTGGGGATTCCCCTCTGGCTCTTCTCTTCTGGGATTCCTCTCCTCTCTTCAGCACTCAGGCTTTCCCAGCTTTACTTCTAGGATTCCCCAGGCCAGAAAAACAAAGCTTTTCCATGTGACCTCCTCATCACCCCGCCATCAAGGCTGTGCTTAGCCCCAGGCTAAGAGGCATGGACAGGGAAATTCCTTATATAACTTCCTACGTCCCTCCTCGACATGAACATGAACTCCCTGCTATAGTCTGTTTGCTTCTATTCACTTTCCAGGACCTTAAACACAGATGTGTTGGTATTATCTGTCCAGGCTTTATAGTTGTTTCTGCAGGGAGTGTCACATGGTAGGGAGGATCTTAATCCATTATACCTAGAAGCAGGTATTCTCAAGATGATTTTCAACCACATTGCATTAATTCATTCAATAATATTTAATGAGTAGCTATTCTGTGCAAGGCTGAGTATTATGCTAGACTAGAGGCCCAGTGCACGAATTCATGCACCAGTGGGGTCCCTTGGCCTGGCCTGCAGGACCGGGCCAAAATCAGCTCTCCGATATCCCCCTAGGGGTCCTGGATTGTGAGAGGGTGCAGGCCAGGCCAAGGGACCCCACCAGTGCACAATCGTGGCCAGGAAGGGACGCGGGAGGTTGGCCAGCTGGGGAGGGACTGGAGGAGGGCTCCAAGGCATGTCCGGCCCATCTCACTCAGTCTCAATCAGCTGGACCCCAGCAGCAAGCTAACCTACTGGTTGGAGCTTCTGCCCCATGGTGGTCAGTACACGTCATAGCGACTGGTCAACTGGTCGAGTGTCTGCCCACTGGTGGTCAGTGCATGTCATAGCAAGCAGTTGAGCAGCCTTAGCATATCATTAACATATTATGCTTTGATTGGTTGAACGGACGACTGGACACTTAGCATGTTAGGCTTTTATTATATAGGATGCTATGGAGAAGGAATGTAAACACAGAAAATACAGTAAGAACTTAAAACCAAATGAAAAAGGTTAAAATATATATGTACATGTTTATATACAATATAGCATGGGAACTTTTGTTTAGTAGCGTAAAACTGGAAATACTCTGAATTTCTACCAATAGCAGAAAGGATAAACTATGGCTGTATAATACTAATTAATGGAATACTAAGACCTTAGTGGAAAGGAAGACACTTTGTCTCACAACATAAATGTTTCTCATTAACAGTGTTGAGCAAAAGAAGAAAGGTGCAAACAAACAAACCCCTGCATGATTCCATTTATCAAAAGGTAAGAAACAAAAAATCATATTGCTTGGGAATATACACACAGATGGTAAAATCATGAAGAACTAGAGGCCCATTGCAAGAAGAGATTCGTGCAATAGGCCTTCCTTCCTCTGACTGCTGGCACTGGTTTTCCTCTGGCACCCGGGACCCAGGCCTTCGCTCCGGCCACAGCGGAGAAGCCAAGCCTGGAGGCTTCTCCGCTCTGGCTGCAGCAGAGAAGGCAAGCCTCCTCAGTCTTCAGTTGTCTTCAGTCTTCAGTCTTCAGTCTTCGCTCAGGCTGGAGCCTTCAGCCTTCGTTCCACGCCTGCATATGCAAATTAACCTCCATCTTTGTTGGGTTAATTTGCATACTCATCCTGATTGGCTGGTGGGTGTAGCGGAGTGACTCCAATTTGCATGTTTCTCTTTTATTAGTGTAGATAAGACTGTCATCTCCAAAGTCAGGACAGTGTTTATTTCTGGGGACTTCTGGGCTATTGGCAATATTCCATTTCTTGATCTGATTGGTGACTGCATGGCTACTTACTTTATAATTATTATTTAAAGTATACAGCTATAATTTATGTAGTCATCTATATATATTGCTCACAATTCACAAAGTGAAAAAAAAGGGGTGGTTTATTAGTAGATGGAGCCTTGACTACATTCTAGACATGATGCATAACCATGAGCAAGGTATTGTCCTTGTGACTCAATATCTGTCTGAAAATGAATATAAAATATGTCCCTTCCAATCTCACTGTAAGACTAATGAGCAATAATACACTTACCTGATGTCAAAGAAAAGTTGACTTTAAGTGTTTTTAAAAAATGGTTTTCTATTTAAAATGTAAGAGAGTCATTTCTGTTTAAAAGAGCATGTAAAAATCCTTTTCTTTTTAAAATATGTTTTTATTGATTTCAGAGAGAGGAAGGGAGAAGGAGAGAGGGATAGAAACATCAATGATGAGAATCATTGATAGGTTGCCTCCTGCAGGCCCCTTATTGGGGATCAAACCCAAAACCCTGACCAGGAATCAAACCCATGACTTCCTGGATTATGAGTTGACGCTCAACAATTTAGCTATGTTGGCCCGGCATGTAAAAATCTTTTTGATGAGCAAAGACCCTTTCTGGACATAAATGATGAGCCTGTAATTGATTCTTTCTCAATGTTGGGGTTGTTGTATACTGGGCTTTTCTTAAGAGGGCATACTAGTAGTAATCTTCACAATCTAGTAACTGGCACTGTATCAGGCAGAGGCCAGGAAATCCCCTGAAATATCTGTTCAATTCACATTTTTAAGCTGTGCTTAATTAAAGATCGTATCATTATTTCTAAATTTTCAAAAATAGATTAGGTTCCTAGCAACTAGTGTGCAGTGTCCCGACACTTCCTACTGGCCTCAGAGCTCCCAGGCAAGAACCCTGTAAAGAACCCGGCTGTGCTGAATTGCTGGGAAAACAACACTGTTCCATTAGCTAATTAATTATCTCAAGCTCACGGGTAAGCATTAACAGCATTCACCTTCTTCAATGAATGACACTAGGCTTCCCAGGCCTCGAGTCCTCTAAAGCCAAGGCATGCAGTAGTACAGAGAAATTTTAACTGGCATGGACAGAGGCTTCCCAGCAGCCTCGGTGTGATTATCTGTGTGCCAACCACTGTCCCTTCCAACCTGCCTCGGAATGACAGCCATCATAAGGAAAGCAGTTTTGTTCCCCAATTTTGCTATGTGTAAGGAATTATATTATTGTTTAAGAAACGGGACTTTGGTTTCTTTAAACAAACTTATATTGCCTTAAAAGTTGACAGAAACTTTGGGATGTATGCTCAATTAAGAATATCCTTTCAAAAATCACTAGAACTAAACACAATTATTTAGTTTTCTTATTCTTTTACTTAAAAAATTCTATGTAGAAAAACTGACTTGAGAATACTAATAAAATATGCAGAACCCACAGAATAAATTATTATAATTTGTTAGTCATTTAAAAAATCATTTTTATCAGAAATAATTAATTCTTCATTTATCACCATTAAAGATAAATAATTCTATAACTATTTGGGCGCTATTAATTTTCTGGCATAAATTTCATTACAAAATATTTTGTAAGGACTGTAGCACATGACTTGGACAGTAACTATGGAAGCAATGAAACAACCTCAGTAACTTCCATAGCTCAAGTTAATAGGAGAGTCAGGATGGGGACAGATGCATTTTTTAACCACCATAGCAGATTGTCTTCTTAGGAAACATTAGTTTGTGAATCATAAATTTCTGACCATGCCAAACAAAATAATTCTATCAATTTAAAGACAGAGATTTAAAGATAAAAATCACACAGATTAATGTTTCCTTTTCAATGGAAATGTACCAACATTTTACAGAACTGCCCTTGCAACCTGCCATTCCCTTAGTCCAGTGGTGGCGAACCTTTTGAGCTCGGCGTGTCAGCATTTTGAAAAAACCCTAACTTAACTCTGGTGCCGTGTCACATATAGAAATTTTTTGATATTTGCAACCATAGTAAAACAAAGACTTATATTTTTGATATTTATTTTATATATTTAAATGCCATTTAACAAAGAAAAATCAACCAAAAAAATGAGTTCGCGTGTCACCTCTGACATGCGTGTCATAGGTTCGCCATCACTGCCTTAGTCATTGGAAACCATGGTTTGGAGAACTGGGCAAAAATTATTCTGCTACAACTCCCTGCCTCCAATTTTTATATCTTTTCAATTAAGTGTTTTAGTTTAGTTTTCATGACTATCCAAGATGTAATAGTTAAGACTAAATTTTTATATTCTGGGATCACAAAGTAAATACTAGGCTTAATCAACTCATAATTGCAAGAAAGAAAAAATTTTATAAAATAAAGAGGTAATATGCAAATTAACCCTCATACCCTCACAAGATGGCTGCCTACGACCAGGCCAGCAGGGGGGTTAGTGAGGGACAACCAAACGACTGAACAAGCAGGCTGTGTGGGGCGACCAGGTCAGCAGGGGGGTTAGTGAGGGACGACCAAACGACTGAACAAGCAGGCTGTGTGGGGTGACCAGGCCAGCAGGGGGATTAGTGAGGGACAACCAAACGACTGAACAAGCAGGCTGCGTGGGGCGACCAGGTCAGCAGGGGGGTTAGTGAGGGACGACCAAACCACTGAACAAGCAGGCTGCGTGGGGTGACCAGGCTGGCGGGGGGGCCATGAGGGGCAACCAGGCCAGCAGGGGAGGCAGTTGGGGGCAACCTGGCCAGCAGGGGGGGCAAGTTGGGGGTGACCAGGCTAGCAGGGGGGGCAGCTAGGGGCGACCAGGCAGGCAGGCAGGTAAGCGATTAGGAGCCAGCAGTCCAGGATTGTGAGAGGGATGTTCGACTGCCGGTTTAGGCCCAGTCCCTGGGATCGGGCCTAAACCGGCAGTCGAACATCCCCCGAGGGGTCCCGGATTGGAGAGGGTGCAGCTGGGCTGAGGGGACCCCCCCCCTGCCCATCCCCCCCCCCCGTGCACGAATTTCATGCACCAGGCCTCTAGTATCCTATAAACTGCTTACAAATCTACCATATGTTTATTTAAACAAAAATAATGTAAGACATTATAACAAATACCATGTTAGATTGTTTATCAAGAATGGCTATCCCAAAAATAAATATAGCATGTTTAGTGCAATTCCTTACTATGTATGAGAAAAACCTAGAAGTGTTGGAGCACTCCATAAACCAACAATAGGCATAAGTGTCCAAACATTTCAAAAATCACTCCCCAACACTACATACAAATACTGTCAAAATCAACAATTTAATTAGGTCTATTATGAATACTTTGGGTTAAACAAATTGATCTTAATAGTCAAATAGATTTGTGAGTTTGGAGGAGACAAAAATGTTTGATTTGAAAGAAGGGCTGGCTGAAGTTTATGGTTCAAAGATAAGATGACCTGAAACCATCTTGGACAAGCATTTAAATTCTCTTTAGCCTGTTTCCTCACATGCACAATGGGAGTTCTCCTTATACATTCTTTGGTTGTTGGGAAGACTAAATGAGAACCCCTCATAACTAGCAGAGGGCCTGGCACAGAGCAAGTGCTCAATAAACATAACCAGATGTTAATGAGTCAGGCTGAAAAGCACATGCAACTGTTTTTTAGTCTTTACCTGAGGATATGTTTCTTTTTATTGATCTTGTGGGGGGGGGGGGGGGGGGATGAGAGAAGTGCATCCCCAACTGGGGATCAAATCAGTAAATGTCAATTATTTATTGCACAGTTTCCTATTTACAGTAAAAGAGGAGTTATCTTCTGGGTAATTCCCCAAAAACATGACCAATTTTTAAATACTAGATATGGTAAAATTCTTAATCCTCCAATTACTGATAATTTATTAAACTGAAGAAAAGAAGGAACCTGGAAACTTCACATAATCGAGTAGGAGGTGGCCTGATCGTGGTGTGACAACCTGCACAGACCTGGAGAATTCCTTCGTAACATTCAAGTTGCTCACTAGTAAGCGAACCCGAACCAGAGACACGCCCTGCTGTGGACGTAGACAGTGAGCACTCTGAGCTGTGGCTTCTAACTCAGCTCCCAGGGGACACACTAACTTTATTTATTTCCTTCCAGACCCTACAGGAGAAATAAGCAACTTAGGATCTCAGGGTCTGTTCTTTGTGTGTCTGTTTATGCACGATGGTCCAAGAAAACCAACTACCTGGTATTGCCTTTCCCAGACTTCACGGAATACCAGTAAGAAGAGGATGTTTAGAATGACATTAATACTATTTACTCTGAACAGCCAAGTTGTTTAACTATATAGACAGATTTATCCAGAGTGTATATTCCCACACAGGATATTACACAAATATTTTAGAAGGCTATGTCAAATAACATTTGATTGAAAAATATTTTATTTTGTTGAAAGTCAATTACTATGCCATGGGCTTCTATATCTTAATGTTTACTTGCCCAAAATTGGAATAATAATTCTAGAACAAATTTGGCTTTAGTTCTATGATACAAAAGAAACTTAAAAAACTCCTGGCTCATCTTCTCCAGTTGACATTGCTGGTTAACTTCTCACAGGTAAGGGGGGAATTGAGCCTCTCTTAACAACCCAGAAGGTGGTTGGAAAGAACTCTGAATAATCTTAATGTTTAATTTACATTTTAAGAAAGAACAAGTTAATAAGTACACACTATTCCACACTTTCTTTTTTTTTAAATTTCTTTATTGGTTAAGGTAGTACAAATGTGTCCTCATTTCCCATTAACCACCAACCCCCCCCCACCCCCCCCGCACTCATGCTCTCATCCCCCTGTTGTCCGTGTCCATTGGTTTGCCTTATATGCATAAGCCAGTCAGAGAAAGATAAATACCACATGATCTCACTCATTTGTGGAACATAGAGAACAACATAGAGTGATGAACAGGGACAGATCCAAAGACAGAGAAACAGCGATCAGACTATCAATCTCCAGAGGGAGAGTAGGGGAGGGAGGGGGTAAGGGGGAGAGATCAACCAAAGGACTTGTATGCATGCATATAAGCCAAACCAATGGACATGGACAACAGGGGGATGAGAGCATGAGGGGGGGGGGGGGGGGGGGGGCGGGGTTTGATAGTCTGATCGCTGTTTCTGTCTTTGGATCTGTCCCTGTTCATCACTCTATGTTGTTCTCTATATTCCACAAATGAGTGAGATCATGTGGTATTTATCTTTCTCTGACTGGCTTATTTCACTTAGCAAAATGCTCTCCAGTTCCATCCATGCTGTTGCAAATAGCAATAATTCCTTATTTTTTTTACTGCAGCATAGTATTCCATTGTGTAGATGTACCACAGTTTTTTAATCCACTCATCTGCTGATGGACACTTAGGCTGTTTCCAAATCTTAGCTATGGTGAATTGTGCTGCTACGAACACAGGGGTGCATATATCCTTTCTGATTTGTGTTTCTGGCTTCTTGGGATATATTCCTAGAAGTGGAATCACTGGGTCAAATGGGAGTTCCATTTTTAGTTTTTTGAGAAAACGCCATACTGTTCTCCACAGTGGCTGCACCAGTCTACATTCCTACCAGTAGTGCAGAAGGGTTCCTTTTTCTCCACATCCTCTCCAACACTTGTTGTTTGTTGATTTGTTGATGATAGCCATTCTGACAGGTGTGAGATGATACCGCATTGTCGTTTTGATTTGCATCTCTTGTATAATTACTGACTTTGAGCATGTTTTCATATGTCTTTCGGCCTTCTGTATGTCCTCTTTTGAAAAGTGTCTATTTAGGTCCGTTGCCCATTTTTTTATTGGATTGTTTATCTTCCTTTTGTTAAGTTGCATGAGTTCCCTGTAAATGTTGGAGATTAAACCCTTATCGGTGATATCGTTGGCAAATATGTTCTCCCATGCAGTGGGCTTTCTTGTTGTTTTATTGATGGTTTCCTTTGCTGTGCAAAAGCTTTTTATTTTGAAGTAGTCCCATTTGTTTATTTTCTCTTTAGTTTCCATTGCCCTAGGAGCAGTATCAGAGAAGAAACTCCTTCGGCATATGTTTGCGATTTCGTTGCCTGTGGATTCCTCTAGTATTTTTATGGTTTCCCGTCTTACGTTTAAGTCCTTTATCCATTTTGAGTTTATTTTTGTGTATGGTGTGAGTTGGTGGTCTAGTTTCATCTTTTTGCATGTATCTGTTCAATTTTCCCAACGCCATTTATTGAAGAGACTGTCTTGACTCCATTGTATGCTCTTGCCTCCTTTGTCGAATATTAATTGGGCATAGTGGTTTGGGTCGATTTCTGGGTTCTCTATTCTATTCCATTGATCTATATGTCTGTTCTTATGCCAGTACCAAGCTGTTTTAAGAACAGTGGCTTTGTAATACAACTTGATATCTGGTATTGAGATCCCACCTACTTTGTTCTTCTTTCTCAGAATTGCTGCAGCTATTCGAGGTCTTTTTTTATTCCAGATGAATTTTTGGAGAGTTCGTTCTAGATCTGTGAAATAAGCCATTGGTAATTTAATGGGGATTGCATTGAATCTATAGATTGCTTTGGGTAGTATGGAATTGAGCCCCTCTTAACAACCCAGAAGGTGGTTGGAAAGAACTCTGGATAATCTTAATGTTTTATATTTTAAGAAAGAACAAGTTAATAAGTACACACTATTCCACACTTTCATAAAAAGCTTATTAAAACAGCATTTCCAATGTGAAACATCCTTTTACATTAATCTTGCATACAAAGCTATTATTATATACCCAACAATTATTTTATTAGTAGATATTAGTAAGCAACCCAGACTATGATGTGCTATCATGTGGTGTAATACAAATATTATTCAACACACAGTTTGAATCTTCAATCAACTTTAGATGCAGCAGTATTCTGTGAATTAAACTCTAGAGGTTTTGAGTGATTCATTTTATTATAAACACTCAATCCAAAAAGATGATTAAAATAAATGAGATAAGGCTTGATTATAAACAGCCTTTTTTTCTCTAGTAACATCTGTGGTAATAATATGCTATCATTTAAACCAACTGAGGATGATTCACTATTTGTGAATAAAATTTTAGTTTCTCTTCTAGTACTGGAGATGCCCCCCCCCCCCTTTTTTTTAATATTCACTCCACGATATGTTTTTTTGATTTTTTTTTTTTTTTTTTAGAGAGAGGAAGGGAGAGGGAGAGAAGAAATACCGATGGAAGAAACATTGATCGATTTCCTCCTGTACGTGCCCCAACCAAGGATCAAACCTGCAACTTGGGTATGTGCCCTCCCGGAGAATTGAACACACGACCCTTTGGTGCACAAGATCACTCTCCAACCAACCGAGCCACACCGACCAGGGCCCCCCCACCCCCCGCCCCCACCCCTCACCCCGCCCTTTTTTAGCTGAATCCTGCAGAGTGTGAGATAATAAGCTGGAGTTGGGGGTACAGTTTCTTCTATGTTTCAGAACAAAATTAATTGGACCACATAAGGGGTTTATCTATGACCTTGGCCTCAATAGGATTTTTTAAAAAAATTAAATGTTTTTATTGATTTCAGAGAGAGGAAGGAGAGGGAGAAAAGAACAGAAACATCAATGATGACAGAGAATCACTGACTGACTGCCTCCTGCATGCCCCTTACTGGGGATCAAAATTGCAACCTGGGCATGTGCCTTGACCAGGAATCGAACCATGACCTCCTGGTTCATATGTCGATGCTCAACTACTGAGCCACACCAGCCTGGCTTCTCATTACAGTATTGAGCAACTACTATGTACAGGACCTCTAGTCTCAAGGAAGTTATAGATGGATGGGAGAGAGAAAACAGTTGACAACTACATACACAGCAGAAAGGATAGGGTGTGTGTGTGTGTGTGTGTGTGTGTGTGTGTGTGTATTGTCAAAACGGGGATCGAGCCTGCAACCCAGGCACGTGACCTTGACTGGAATTGAACCTGGGACCCTTCTGCCTGCAGGGCGACGCTCTATCCATTGAGCCAAACCGGATAGGGCAATTGGTGCTCTTCTTACATTTACCATACAGACTTTATGGTGACTACTTCACTATTTCATGAAGCCACATATGAACCGCTAAATAACTTTGTCAGATAGCATTCCCTTAGGATGACATAGTATCTGTCTTGGTTCTGTTTTCTACCCATTGTCCTCTGGCATAAAATGAAATGCTCAGTTCCTCTCTTACAGTATAATCCTTACAGTAGTTGACTTTTCATACTGCTTCATCAGTTTCTTTTGATCCTATGCTGCAGTGTTTGCAACTCAAGCGTTCAGGGGCTGAAAGCCTGGAAACTACATTTCCTAGACTATCTCCAGTAAGGCTCTGGGTCAGACTGTGGCAATGCGAGGAACCTGTCGTCAGAAGGCAGAAGAGGAACAGAGTGACTGTTGCTCTGGGAACAGTGGTGGGCAGGCCAACAGGCTTCAGAAGTAAAGTCTTGCCACGGCTTCCAGCAATCTTCCTGCAGGCCCCACGGGATGCTGCAGGCGCGCCAAGTCACCAGTGATGGCACCCCTGCCACATCTGATTTCCGGAGCCACAGCGGCTTTCCCTGGGCTTGGCTCCCAGTCCTTCAACAATTCCCTTTCTGTTTGGAATGAGGGGTTTAATTTCCCTGACAGGTTTGGTAGGGAAAATAGAAGCTACCATATTTTTCCGTGTATAAGATACCCCCATGTATAAGACGCCCCCCACTTTTCCAACCAAGTAAGAAATCAATATTTTAAACATTTTGCTGGTTTTCCTCTTAAAATCTTCTTCTTTTTTGCATCTCAAGAAGTTGCTCTTCCTGTTTTTTTCCACTGTCTGATCATACACTCAGTGGGAGGAGGTCCAAATTGTCTCTCTGCAGCTCTATTTCCATGCTGTTTTGCACAGCTGAGTACATTCAGTTTGAATTTTGCAGAATAAGACAATCGCTTACTGGTATTTATCTTTTTATTTTTTGATATCTTTATGGGCTCAGAACGCTCAAGTCCCTGTTGCATCTGGCACTCTCCACCCCCACCTCCAATTATGGCATCAGCTGACGTCAGTAACAATAAGGCTTGTGATTGGAGGAAGCCTGTTTGACAAGGCTTGGGCGGCTACACACCCGCAAGGCTCCCTCCTCAGCTGACTTCCATGTATAAGATGCCCCTTGATTTTCAGTCTAACAATTTTAGAAAAAAAAATAGCATCGTATACACAGAAAAATGTGGTACTCTCTATAACTAAAGTATAAAGGATTTCACATGGGAAATAGAGGTTTACGCAACTGCAGGAAAGAATAAGGTAGGCAAAGATCGGGCAAGCTGCAACGGAACAAAGTCTACAGCCCTGGAGGATGATCTCTCAAGAGCTCACTGCAAGTTGCTGCAAATCTCAACACCTCTGGGGAGCCACCAGCGACCTCTGCCACCTACAGCACTGAGCCAGGCGACGGCAGGATCTGCCTCTGGAGAAAAATGGCCTCTTTTCGTCAACCTTCCAAATCTCACCCACGTGACTTCCTTTGGCAGACGCTAACTCAGAACCACACAGCAAGGAGGATTCTGGGAAATGCATTCTGGCTTTGTCTCTGTAATACAGAAGAGACTGGAGAAGAGGGTGATGGTGATACAGAGGTGACAACAGATGGTCCAGCTCCTAAATCATATTTTTCTTATGTGCCATATCCCAACTTTTAGCATTTTATGTTTCTTCTTTATGTACTGATGATGCTGCCTGCTATTATGAACTGAAAGGTGACCCCTTTGTCATAAATGAACTCTTTCTCATAAAAGATATCCCCATCAACTATAATTAAAAATAAACATTTAAAAGATGCCCCCAGATTAATAATTTTTCCTTATATCGTTTCTTGCATCTCCTGAGAGAGAAAACTGCTATGAAAATTTATGTAGTTTCGTGCTTTGTGGAGAACAATAATTTTGTATATGCACAAAGAGAATTACACTCATGGAAATGGAAAGGTTCTTAAAAGTCACATAGTTGGATTTCCCAACCAATATTTGAGTCTTTACAATTGGAATGATAAGTAATCACACACATGCTCCTTACTTTTTGCTCTTGTGGCCAATGGCAGGCGTTGTTAATGTACCTCAGCACTCTTTCTGCTGCACCTGAACTCAGCCGTGGAATCTTACTCCATTCACCACTCTGGCCAGCTAGTATCGACAGTTAAGAGCATCCCTGCCAAGGGCCATTAGCTTATTCCCCTAACATCTCTATGCAGTGAGAATGAACACATCACTTCCCAAAAGTTGCCCCTTCCATCTCTAAATAATCCCATCTGCTAGAAAGTTCTTCCTTATATGGAACTGAAATGCAAGTCCCTGTATGTAGCTTCTACCCACTGGTCCTATTCCTGAGACCACAAGGAACAAGTCCAAATCTGCTTTCATAAACAACTCTTCCAGTACTTGAACACAAGCCTCTTCTGCTTGAGTCTTGTCTTCTTAAAGCTAATACCAACAATATGAGTTCCTCTAATCACTTCCCATGTTCCTTCACAATTCTCGTGATTCTCTGAGAGTCTTCCAGATTGTCTCAAGGTGTGGCATCCGAAAGTTTGCTCTGAATTGTCTAGTACGGACAGCTTCTACATTAGTAGCATGTATACGCAAAGTCTGTTGAGCTGCACACTATTTAGCAAAGCAGAGTCAGGCTTCTAACCATGACAGACTGGGCCAACCAATATCTGAAAGTTGTCTTTGAGACCCACACAGATCAAGTACAAATCCACTTCCAAAAACAACTCTTCCAACACTTGCAGACCAATTCATTAACCAATCTGCCAGAACCATGTTCTAGCTACCATTCCCTGGAGCTTTTAATTTTTTTTTTTAATGTTTCTATTGATTTTTGAGAGAAACATCAATTGGTTGCCTCCTGCATGCCCCCTACTGGGGATTAAGCCTGCAACTTGGCCATGTGCCCTGACCAGGAATCAAACCAGCGACCTCTCTCAGTCAACCAACTAAGCCACCCTGGCCAGGACTCCCTGAAACTTTTGTAATCAATGAAGATGGTGTAGCTGTTTCATAGAAGGCCTACGTGCCCTCCTCTGCCTACCAGACAATTCAGACGATTTCTTGGACTAATTCTATTGGCACTTCAATCTTACTGCTATGATCCAAGTCAAGCAATAATCTAACCGGTCTCTCTGCTTTCATTGTCTCCCTATGTCTAGGCTCAACATAGCAGTCAGAGCAATACTATTAAAACATAAACCACATCATGCCACTTCTCTTCTCAAAACCTTGCACTGGTTTCCCATTTCACTGCACCTCATTTCCCCCATTATTTGTTCACCTACTACTCCACTCATTCATACAGCTCTAGCCACTTTGGTCTCCTTGTTACTTCTTCAACATGCCTGGCATTCTCCTGGCTTAGGACCTTTTCAATGGCTGTTCTTACTGCTTGGGACTCAGTATGAGTCAGCATGTTTAACTCTCTCACCTGCTTTTTATCTTTGCTAAATGTTGCCCAGACCATTCTTTGTAATTCTACAACTTTCTTCTACTGCACCCTCACCAATACTCCCAAACCCCCTTCCCCAGCTCTTTTATTTTCCAGAGCACTTATGGAGTTCTAGTACAATCTATCTTTTTGTCATTACATATGCTCACTGTTCATTGTCTGTCTTCTTCTGCTAGACAGTGAGCCCCGTGGGGCAGCAATCTTTGGTCACCAATAGGCCCAGGCACTGAGAGCAATGGTCATCACAGAGCCGATGCTTGCTAAAAATGTACTGTGCAAGCTCACACGGAACATGTACGTCATGTCCTCATCAGCACTGGTCCATGGCTCACACCTAGGCCCCTTCCTCCAGCCAGCCTGTACTTAAAAAAAAAAAAAAAAAAAAAAAAAATCCTCACCCAAAGATATGGGTTTTTTTTTTAATTTTGAGAGACAGAGAAAGAGAGAAAAACATGGATCGGTTGCATCCCATATGTGCTGCTCTAACCAGGGACTGAACTTAGGTGTGTGCCCTGACTGGGAATAGAATCCGCAACTTTTTGTTGATGGGATGATGCTTCAACCGAGCCCCCTGCCCAGGGCTTCTCCCCATACGGCTTTGTGCTTTCTCTCCCCGCATCCCAACTCCTGTTCTTCACTTCTTCCCATATCCCACAAAGCCTTTTCGGACCTCTATTTCATGGTTAAGTACTCTTCCATTCTCAGTCCCCGTGCTGAATCCTCCTTCCTTCCTTCGGGAACGGAAATCTGGCTCTGCCCTCAGGACTCTGATTCCCCTGGATGCTTTGGAAATAGAGGCTGCTCATTCTTTGTTCCTTGGCTATCGATCCTCTTATCCTCTACGATTAAGCAAAAAGCTCTGCCCATATGAGGCTGGTACCGGCTTCTTCTCTCCGTGTAGTTGCCACCTACTGACTTCCAGGCTGCTCTCCCATTGATTGGAGCATTTGGCTCCCCATCTTCCTCTACCACATGGCTTATCATCCTAAGAGACTATGATGCCCATGGGAATGACCCATCCTTGGCTTCCAGCTCACTAACTGGCTCAGCCACACTGACTTTCACTCACATCCATAGCACTTCAGTGCCCCCACTCACAGCCAAACCCAGACCATGTGATCACCACGATCTGCTCCGCTTTCGACATCTTCAGTCTAAATGCACCATCCTTGAATCACGATCTCTATTACTTCCACTGTGCTGGTTCTCTGAACTCATTAAAATCCCTCTTTCCCGGGCTCCTCTGCGTGATCCTTTCTTACGACCTCATGACAGTTCTACTTCTTGACTTCGTTTAGACACCAAGACCCGACCCATCGCTTCCTATAAGCAGCCACTCCAATCTTCATGGATTTTTGTACTGCTTCATATGGTCTAGTTAAGTAAATCTGAAATACTGCAACCTCCCTCCCCAATAAAAACTTAATGTAAGAATGGAAGTATAAATTCCCTATATTTAAAGAATGTCAGGTACCATCTCACACCTGTCCGAATGGCTATCATCAACAAATCAACAAATCAAAAGTGCTGGCAAGGATGTGGAGAAAAAGGAACACTTGTGCACTGCTGGTGGGAATGCAGACTGGTACAGCCACTGTGGAGAACAGTATGGCGTTTTCTCAAAAAATTAAAAATGGAACTCCCATTCGACCCAGTAATCCCACTTCAGGGACTATATCCCAAGAAACCAGAAACATCAATCAGAAAGGACATATGCACCCCTATGCTCATAGCAGCACAATTTACAATAGCTAAGATTTGGAAACAGCCTAAGTGCCCATCAGCAGATGAGTAGATTAAAAAACTGTGGTACATCTACACAATGAAATACTATGCTGCTGTAAAAAAGAAGGAACTCTTACCATTCGCAACAGCATGGATGGACCTGGAGAGCATTATGCTAAGCAAAATAAGCCAGTCAGAGAAAGACATGATCTCACTCATATGTGAGATATAATGAACAACATGAACTGATGAACAAAAATAGATCCAGAGACTAAGAAACACTGAGAGAAGGCAGGGGAGGGGGTAAGAGATCAACCAAAGGGCTTATATGCATGCATATTAGCATAACCAATGGACACAGACACTGGGGCGGTGGGGGCTTGTCCTGGGGGGCAGGAGTGGCGGGCAGGGGGTGTCAATCAGGGAAAAGGAGACATGTAATACTTTAAACAATAATAACAATAATTTTTAAAAAGAGAACATCAGGAGTAAAGTCGAAGCCGGAGTGTCGGGTGAACTGTAATGAGCCATTAGGCTATTGTCACATAGTGGGGCATTTTCGCTGATAAACAGAAATACCTGCCATTGCTCAGTGCTGCATGCGCCGCGCTGCTGTTCCCGTCCAGTGGAGCTCCTCTGAGTGGCTATGAGACTAACGTGCTCTTGTCTCACACACTGTTATTGTAACTAGAAACATTTTCACATCCTACAACAGTATCTCTCAAGCCCTCATTAAGCAGTGGTTTAGGGATGGTGCTGAAAACACAGCCCCAAATGGTGACTCTGGAAGAGCTAGTTGTGATAAAACACTACAAAGAGGCCAAACATCCACTATGATGCACGGTGCTGTTAACTTAAGACAGAGTACTTAAAACACTTAGAAGGTAATGTAGGAAAAAATTAAAATACGGTAAAGGAAAAATATGGTACGATGCCGTACATTCATACATCCCCCCAGACCATGCCCTTTACCTTTTTTCCTATGAGAAAATTAGTCTTGAAGTATGCATTTACATCATGAATCTCTTCAAAAACATAGCCTACACACAATGTAGATGTCTTCTTAAAATATAATGTTCCCCACGTCTTTCATAAAAAGCTCCTCTTTCCATAGATAAACCCAAGCATACAGCAAATAGGTGGCGATTATGAGCATGGACTGTGGCACCAGCCTACCTGGAGATGAATCAGTTTCATAATTTTCTAGTTTTATGACTTGGGTAAGTTACTTACCTTCTCAGTGCATTAGTTTGCTCAGCTGAAAAATGAGGACGATAATGGTACCGACCCCCACTACCTTGAAGGGGTGTTGTGAGGATCGAATAAGTTAATCTATGTAAGACACTTAGGACCCCACCCCGTATTGAGTAACCACCAGGCAAGTGTTAGCCATTGTTGCAAATGTCACATCACCACCTCACCTTCCCATCAACCCTTGATGATACTTAGAAGGATGAATTTATTTCACTGGGTTAAAAAAATAAGTGCTCCTTTATGTAAATTACTCACACTATCTGCAATGGGATGAAGATATCAGTCCTTCTTTTGCTACTTTGGGAAACTGTGAGAACCCTTCTTCATCACAGTAGAGCGGTGATATTCAGGGAGCCTTTTCTAGTGCAAGTACTGGGTAAGTGACCTGATTCTGAGTAGAGTCTGAGGGAGAGAGTGGTGTGTGTTTCATTTGCCAGTCCTACCTTCAGCCTGTCTTTGGGCAGAGCAACAATTCCTTGCTTGATGATTTCCAGGACCCGTTCCACCGAGAGCTCAGCTCCAGCCTGTAGCAACCTGGAGCTGAAGAAGGTGATCACCTGGAATGTAGAATGGAATTTTTTTAAACAAGTAGATGTAGGAGACGTATTTTCATGTGGTCTTTTCATATAGTGCCTTTCTCATATGGTCGTCAAGCTATCCTAACTATACGGCCTGGCTTTTAACTCACTAGCCCTCCTAAATGCATCCTCTCTATAGAGTTTGATGTCTGAGTCACAGTCAGCCCCTGAACGTTCAGGGCTCATTATCCATTCTGTGCATTAAGTAGGCTCCTGAATCTGCTCCTTCTTGTGCTGCCTCACCTTGCATTTGTATTTCATTTGTAGAGCAGCACCTATCAGAAGGTGGAGAAAGAAAGCTAAACCTTAAAACCTGTTAATACTGAGGCTTCATAGTAACTCTAAAAAAAAAAATATAAAAGCAAAATAAGAAAGAAATGTGAAGCTAATGACTAAAATGGTGTTTTGGGCAGTATTTATACATTTAATTTTCCCACGACACTCGTATCCTGATCACCAGGGATAATCAACAGCAAGCTATAATTACTTTTGCACATGTCACAGCACAGCCTGAACTAAGCAGCTACATTCTGGACATAATCCTGTCCCTTAATATTTGTCACAAAACACTAAAAGAATATTATATCTTAGCAAATCATTCAGCATCACAGTGATAACAAATCAAGACATTGTAGATCCCTTGTTATTCAAGAACATCACACTTGATTTAACCTTGTTTGCCATTTGTAGGACCGCCATATTGGCAACTGAATGGACTAGTGTGGAGTTCAGTAAGGATGGCAGGATCTGGAATACACAAAATCTAACACGAATTTTACACTGAGCAGAGATAAAAATAGTTCTTGCCTTTACCATACTACACATCCATTATTGTTCACTGCCTCTGTTCTCTACTTATATGAAGCCATGACATTTCTTCTCTCGTTGGGTGTGGTAACCCTATTTTGTCCTGCTGCCTATTCAGCCAGATCATTTCATCTTATGAGTTAGATGGGAGGCATGCGTACCACTGGCTAATAGAAATTTGGCCACTTGAAAAACACTCGTCTAACTCCTTCTGCAGAAGTTAAAAGTGCTCCAAGGTTAGTCACTCCTGTCTCAGATAGTTAACATTGCTGAATGTCTTAATGAAAAATATCAACTCTCAACTCCCTGTCAGCTAAAAATAACAGTGGATTCATAGTGTCCTTTCCCAATACTTTCCAAGGTTAACTTTATGAAAAAAGAAATAGTAAAGACTTGCTTAAGCCAAAATTTCAGGGGCATTTAGGGGAGGGAAGGTAAAGTGCTGAAAGAAGCAAAAAGTAGAGATGTTATTTATATCTCTACCATGGCATTTTTTTCAAAACATGTAAAAAGAGTTTAAAATGTTTCTGAATAAATTTCAGAATAGTGTGCCCAGCACTATTTTGGATGGCAATATTCAACAAAAAGTTGTTGGAAAGCTTGCTCATTTGGAATCTTACTTAGGTTTATCCAAGTGAATGTTGAAAGCACAGAGTTTATAATGAGAAGACCTGGATTTAAGGTCTGTCTGAGTGACTGACTAGCTAAGTGACCTTGAGCCAACCTTTTTCCTATCATGTGCTGCTTTGCTTCAATGGGATGGTTGAAGATTCAGATGAGATTGTGTATATGTAAATAACTCACAAGCAAATATGTAATCAGTATCTAAGACAATGATTCTTAGGCTTGGATTTGTGTTAAAATCACTTGGAAATCCTCTCTCAGCATCTAAGTTTTCTTATCTGGGATAACGGTTAAATATATTTTAGGATATCCATAATATATATATTAAGATGTGAGATTTTCAAAGAATTGATATTACATAAAAATGTTAATGATCTAAATGTTAAGTAATATATATGTGTGTGTATATATGTCTGTGTATATGTTAAGTAAAACATATATATGTGTATACATATGTCTGTGTATATAAGATATACACACACTGCCGAAGCCGGTTTGGCTCAGTGGATAGAGCGTCGGCCTGCGGACTGAAGTGTCCCAGGTTCGATTCCAGTCAAGGGCATGTACCTGGGTTGTGGGCACATCCCCAGTGGGAGATGTGCAGGAGGCAGCTGATCGATGTTTCTCTCCCATCGATGTTTCTAACTCTCTATCTCTCTCCCTTCCTCTCTGTAAAAAATCAATAAAATATATTAAAAATAAAAAGATATACACACACTGAACGCAACAATTGTTATAGCAGAATAGAGGGCAACTATAGTTAATGTTAAGGAGATTCTATTATAGTTTTTATCAAGGTTTATTAAACTCCTCTACTTTAATACTTAAAAAAGAACCATGATAAACACCTCCATGACACTTACCAGATCAATATTTTGCATTATATCCTGAAATGAAGGATGAGTTCGGAATTGCTCAAAGAGATCTCGTTTGTAAAGCAGTGCGTACACCAAGTTTGGGTTGTGGTGAAGAGAAGTTGCCAGGCAGGAATTGATGATCTCTAACATCATTCGAATCACTTCCTCGATGACATTTAGGTCTTGTGCCTGATAAAGAAAGAAAATGCCCACACAGGGTCAGTGTTTTACTCCTTGACACAGACTTAATTGGAATGAGAGCCATAAAACTTAAGAGCCATTATGAATACTTTTGTCAGGTTCTTTTCAATAAAAGCTCTATCCCAGTTCCCAATTTCTAGCAGGGAACCTGGCGCCAGTGTGCTACCTCCTCCCTGGCACCTTTGGTTGACTCCCGCACACAGGGATCGAGCCTGCAACCGAGGTAACATGCCCTTGACCAGAATCGAAGCCGAGACCCTTCAGTCTGTGGTTCAGTGCTCTATCCACTGGGCCAAACTCACTAGGGCTCAGATGGTATTTAAAGAAGGTTGCTATTGGATTATTTTCCATAAAGATTAAGTGAGGTAGCACTTATAAAGCCCTTAAAACAGTGTGTAATCCATGGTAAGTACCACGTGAGAGCTTTTTAAATATAAAAACAGATACATTAAAGTATTTTAAAGGATAAAAGTCATTTTAATTTTGGACATATTACAAAAAAGAACAAAAAAGATAAAAATGCCTTTAGAAAGTTAATAAATTAATTCAATTATTATAACTGCCAATAACTTAGAAATCACATTTCTTAGTCTTAAATATAAGCCTCCAAATTCCATTTCTATTAATTTACAAAACTGGTCCTTTAAAAAAAGCCAAATCAGGTCCTTCAGAGGACAGTGTATAGGAAAATTGACTTACATTTATGGTATAACCAAGTTTTATAAAAAGACATGCTTTTAAAAACTAATTGTTTCCTCTGTACTGTTAAAACTAGCTTTGTCAGAAAGCAAATGTCATGGCTAACTGGTGGAAGAGCAACATACGTGCAGAATATTGCACTTTCTCATTCATAGTATTGTATTTTTAGAATACACAGCTTCCATTCCAGGAATGGATCCCAGGTCAAACAGACTTTGTCCTCAAAAAGAAAAACAACAACAACAACAAATCCCAAACAACCCAAAACACACACACACACACACACACACACACACACACACACACACACACTCTTTATCGTAGAAAATCTCAAATGTAAAGACAAGGACCTTGAGAAAATGGTCCTGTTTTCTGTGGTTCTGGTGGTTTTTGTAAAGGTTGGTAATGAACACCGAGCAAGTCTTGTGCTAAGTAGTGATTTCATGTCAAAGGGACAAGTTGGCAGTTGTGGGAGTATCTTACCCTGTCAACAGCGCTCATGGTTGCCTCATTATATAAACTTCCTTTTCCCTTTTAAGAGTGAATTTATACAGTTAAATAGTTTCAAATCATTTATTTTTAGTTTCCTTAAGAGAAGCATATGTATCTTGTTTGTATTAGTTTTGGGGGGATTCCAAAAGAGTTGTCTAAATTTCCTGTATTTTTAGCAGAAAATAAAACCTTCAACAAAATTAATGGGACGCTGCCCAAGTGGGGAAGTGGGGGAGGAAACGCACAGGCAGGCCTCTTTCTGAAGTTAATGTGCAAATGGCCTTCGAATCCAATCATCTGGTGATAGACCCGTGTTATCTTTATGTTGTTAATTCACTGGCACATACACTGAAAAGCTTTGTAACCACGCTATTTCTAGCCAGAACTGGATCTGTCCCAATGTATCGAGCTTCTTATAGCAAGAACTAGCTTTCTATTACATGCAAAATCACAGCTGAAGAATAAGTCCTGTGACCAGATGAGACAATGTGTAGCCTTAATAATCCGGGGGGAAGGAGAGGGCATCAGCAAGCAGTTATGGCCCCATCGTTCTTGGGGAGGGGGGAGGGGGGAGGGGGGATGTAAAACGTTGTGCTCTTTTTCTTCCCTCTGTGGACAGGTCTTGGCTGTGGCCCGCACGACTAAACTAGAACCCTGGGAAGTCTGTTATTTAAAACACCATTACTGGTGGCAGGAAGGCAAGATAATGGTGGCTGCTAGGGGTCACTGGCTAACTTTACATGTGTTTCCATACTTGGAAAATAGCCAGAGAACTCACAAAAGAGGAATGTTCTCATTGAAATCCAACTAAGTTGCAGCCCCCAACAGTCATATCACCTTAGCAGGCGCTTACACTGGGCAGGAGGTGGGTGAGAAGAATGCTTCTCCCGTCTCCCCAGGCCCCTCCGGCAAGCAGAAGAGAGTAGGCATGCACCTGAGCCCAGAATGTTCCAAAATTTAATATTTTGCTTTAAGAATTAGTGTTGATTTCCTTTCTCCTTCCAAATATATTAGTGTTTCATTATAAAAAGAAATATCCTTTCACTCTATAAAAAAGTAATATCTGAATAAAATAATTCTCTAGGAAGATGTATCTTTTTTTTAAAATATATTTTATTGATTTTTTACAGAGAGGAAGGGAGATGGATAGAGAGTTAGAAACATCGATGAGAGAGAAACATCGACCAGCTGCCTCCTGCACACCCCCCACTGGGGATGTGCCTGCAACCAAGGTACATGCCCTTGACCGGAATCGAACCCAGGACCTTTCAGTCCACAGGCCGACGCTCTATCCACTGAGCCAAACCGGTTTGGCAAGGAAGATGCATCTTTAAAAAAAATCTGATAGCCTCCTGAGTGCCTCCTGAGTGCCTCGCCCCAATCTGAGCTACCAGACCCATTCTAGTCCCAGCTCTGCCAATCACGAGCTATGTGAGCTTCGGTAAGTCACTCAACCCGAGCTGCAGTTTTTTATTTGCAAAAACAAGTGCTTATGAGATTTTAAAAATTCCCTCCTACTTGTCTTAGTTCCCATTAAGAATGTAGAAAATATTGAATTTAGAAAGCAAATTTTATTAGAATAACCAAAAATGTGATTAATGTAGAAAAATCTTTAGGGTGACTTCAAACTTCAGTAAAATCCAGAATTTACTTTAGATGACCCCAGCGCCTTAGATAGAGTTATTATTAGTTTAGAAGGAAAACTGCCAACAAGCTTTGAGAGTAAAAACATATAAGGTTAGCCCAGCCAGTGTAACTCAGTGAACGTCGGCCCATGAGCCAAGAGGTCACGATTCGATTCCTGGTCAAGGCACATGCCCGGGTTGCGGGCCTCAATCCCCAGTGAGGGGCGTGTAGGAGGCTACTGATCAATGTTTCTCTCTCTCATCAATGTTTCCACCTCTCTATCCCTCTTCCTTTCCCTCTAAAATCAATAAAAATGTATTTTAAAAAAGTAAGTTAGTGTAACTAGGCTTAAAAAACACACACATATGAAGCTAAGTCTGAAAATCCTTCTCTAAACCAAGGAACCTGCTGGTTCTTCTATAACTCACTGTTTTCAATATCTGTTAATGATTTTTTATACTGTTAATGCACAGACAGGAAGTAATCTCGATAGCAGTGGTTCTCAACCTGTGGGTTGCGACCATTGGAAAACACATATAGCATATCAGATATTTACATTACGATTTGTAACAGTAGCAAAATTACAGTTATAAAGTAGCAACGAAAATAATTTTATGGTTGGGGGTCACCACAACATGAGGAACTGTATTAAAGGGTCGCGGCATTAGGAAAGTTGAGAACCACTGCTCTATAGGCTTGTATGCCATGGACTCACATCAGAGACCTGTGAGGCTTGGCGTCCTTTTTTCATTCTTTCCTGGGAAGAAAAGCCAGTGGTGCTAAGAACAGCAGTAAAGAGTCATAGACAGGGGAGCGATAACCCTGAAATTAAATTAAATAAAAAAGGGAAAAGGAGGAGGCTGCGTGCCAGTAGAGAGAAGTTGTCGGTTGGGTCCCAGCCCCAGTTCTGCCACGGACTGGACACGGCACCTTCCAGCCTCGGTGTGCACCAAGGCGCAGGGAAAGAGCTCTCTGCAGGGGGCTCTGTGAGGGGCCCAGACTGGCTTATGCTTGCGATGTGGAGTGCAGCGTGCCTCTCCTGCCTCCCCAGCGGAGAAGCCAGTTAGTTCAGTGAGTCGTCAGTCTTCCTAAAGCCACCAGGGACGGAGGATGCTGCTGCAAGGCAATCAGTGCAGTGCAGTGCCCCAGGGACACGTCCCTCCAAGGAGAGAAGGAACACAGCACTCCCTCGCTTCTGCAGAGCACAGGCGGAAGCAGTGGTTCCACAGGCTCGGGGAAGAAGAAGTCAGCTAATTTCAATGAATTCCTTTTTTAAAATACATTTTTATTGATTTCAGAAAGGAAGGGAGAGGGAGAGAGAGATGGAAATATCAATGATGAGAGAGATTCACTGATTGGCTGCCTCCTGCACACCGGCTACTGGGGATGGAGCCCGCAACCCCAGCACATGCCCTTGACAGGAATCGAACCTGGGACCCTTCAGTCCACAGGCCAACACTTTATCCACTGAGCCAAACCGGCCAGGGCAGAATTCTTAAAGACTAATGGGGTCCAGAAAGATGGAGCCGTAGCTATAGTAGAGTCTGCACTCACTTAAAGCTCTTTCCCACCAGCCTCCACCAGAGAACAGTAGCTGAGGGTCAACACCATGACATGCGCGGTGTCCTAAGCATTGGGAACAGGTACCGAGCATATAGGTTAGAAGCAGTTCTTACTCGTATTTCACCTTGGAGTTCTAACATCCTGTAAGGCAGACATGTCTCAAAAAAGCTTTTTTCTTTTCTTCAAAATATGTAAGAAATGTAACATTTGAAAAAGGGAACAAAAACTTATCGTTTTTACTTGGAAATAATATTGCAAATATAATTGAGGGATGCTGAACCTCAATCTAGATACCAAAAACAATTTTCATGGATTCAAATTAGGAGCAATTATTCTGTACATTAAAGAATCCCTGGCTTTACAGAAAATTGGCCAGCGTGTAGAAGAGGAATTCTGTGGCACAGCAGTTAACAGCCCAAGCTCTGACCTTGATCCAGTCAAGGTCAATGGCAATGAGGGTGACTCAGTCTACTGCTATAACCTGATTGGCCTTTGAATCTTATTCTACTATTTACTGCTTACGTGACCTTTGGAAAAATTCTAAACCTTGATTTCTTTATCACCAAAATTGTTATAGCAGAGTGGAAACAAAAAAATGTCTATATAAAACACCTACCCCAATGCCTAACGTGCAGTAACAGCTCGAGAAATTGTTGCTCTTACTAGTAAAAGCAATAGTAATAATGAATGAAAGTTTCCTACTAGATATTTATGTACTTGGGAGGTATATTTATATTTACTCTATCAGGCACTAAGTCAAACAATTATGTTTTCTGACTTGAATTTTTACGTCTATTTAAAGAGAAGTGCTTCCATGACACTGAAATTTAAGTTTTAGAACAGGTGTGTGTATTACAATGAAATGCACTGAACTAATGGCAAATCTGAGCTCTTTTTAAAAAAATATATATTTTGTTGATTTTTTACAGAGAGGAAGGGAGAGGGATAGAGAGTTAGAAACATCGATGAGAGAGAAACATCGATCAGCTGCCTCCTGCACACTCCCCACTGGGGATGTGCCCGCAACCAAGGTACATGCCCTTGACCGGAATCGAACCTGGGACCCTTGAGTCCACAGGCTGACGTTCTATCCACTGAGCCAAACTGGTTAGGGCAAATCTGAGCTCTTTAAGAACTTATACGTTATTGTTACACTAAAATACCTCATTTCCCTAGGAAATATGATGTTAAAAAATATTCCAAGTCTAATGCTGAATATCCGTGACCTTTGACTAGAGACAGTTGATTTGAAACCCACTGCATCATAATCATATTCCACATAATGACCAGTTGCTTAATGACTGGGACCAATGCCTACACATTTTGTCCAAACAACTGCCATTGCTCATGATTCAGTCAAGGTCAATGGTAATGAGGGTGACTCAGTCTGCTGCTACAATTAGAGCAAGGGATCACTTGAAGAAGTTGCCATGGAAACTGTCTATCGCCCAGCAATGACGATTCAAAAATTTTGAGAGGTAATCCTGTATTAAATTTGCAATTTATTTCTTGTGGCAGAAACTAATTTTAAAATCAGTTTGAAGGTCCTTAAAGTAATGGAGAATGCTTATTACAGAAAGAGTTACTAAATGAGACATCTTCAGTCTAAATGTCATTGGAGTTATATTTTCAAAAGCTTCAAATGCACCCCAAAACATATAAATAACCCAATTTTTATCTTGTTATTGTTTGTGATACAGGGTTATAAAATAAAAATGTTTCATTCATTATCATCTATTTAAAAATATTTTTATAGATTTCAGAGAGGAAGGGGAAGGGAGAGAGAGAGAGAAACATCAATGATGAGAGAGAATCACTAATGGGCTGCCTCCTGTACGTCCCTACTGGGGATTAAGCCCACAACTCGTGCATGTGCCATGACCAAGAATTGAACCGTGACTTCCTAGTTCATAGGTTGATGCTCAACCACTGAGCCACACTGGCTGTGCTATCATCTATTTCTGTATTTCTATCATATGAAATCAGTTTTGGGGAATGGAACTTAGCATGTGTAACATTTATAAGGGTCTGACTTAAAATGACTCACCTTAGGATCACAGTTTAGCAACCAATGAAGTCATGAGTTGGGGCTGCCTGTCAATTTTACTATTTTTTGGGGTAAGAAAAAGATGCCTAATTTTATTTTGTGGATTTTTCTGAACAAAAGTTTGTAGAAACAACTATCAATATGTAAAAGATAAAATGTAATGTAGCATGAATAAAATTGATATTAACTTGGGAGATATATTAATTGATATTAACATAGAAATACAGAAAAAAAGCTATTAAAAGAATCTCTTCAAAATCTAGTTGGCAGGAAGGACTATAATCCCCGCCTTTCCTTTCTTCTTCTGCATTTTTTATTCTACTTGTATCAATTTGGGAATAAGGAAAATATTTTGTTACAAGAACAAAATGAAAAACAATCAAAACACATTTAGGCATACATTGTAATAAGAAAACTTGCAAGCACTAGTATAAATGGCAACAAAGCTAAAATTCACTTGGTAGCCTTTTCATAAAAGTGATAGTACAAGGAAGTACTATAACGAAGATGCAGCTTTTTCTACAATATGTAGACAATTAAGTGACAATTTAATGATAATTCTCTTTGGTCAGCTGTCCTATAAGTCACAGACAGTTTTGGTTTTTCTTTAGTGAAAGGAAATTCATGGTTTCCTTAAGGTCCAAAGTCAGAGTTGTTATTAGACATTCACTAGCTCATGTGGTATATGTGAATCACAGATATGAGGTGCACCAGAAAGATCGCACGGGGAGTCAGGTGAACACAAAATCTCAAATACCAAACAACAACAAATGGCAGTGTAAAGTCAACTTTAGAATATACAGTCATCCCTCAGTATCCGCAAGGGATTGGTTCCAGGATCCCTCCAACCCAGGATACCAAAATCTGTGGGTGCTCAACTCCTTCATATAAAATGATGAAGTATTTGCATATAACCTACACACATCCTTCCATATACTTTAAATTATCTCTAGATTACTTATAATACCTAATAAAATGTAAATGCTACACAAATACACTGTAGTGTTACACTGTGTTGTTTAGGGAATAATGACAAGGGAAAAAGTCTGTACATGTTAAGTACAAACAAAGCCAATCATTGCAGGCCCAACTACATAACACACATCAACATGTTAGCTCCCCACCCCCTAAATACTTCCCACCTGAGGTTGGCTGTGAAACCTGTGGGTATGGAGGGCCACCTGTAGTTGCTTTCTTTTTTTTTTTTTTTTTTTTTACGTACATTCTTTTTTTTTATTATTAAATCTTTATTGTTCAGATTACATTTGTTCCTCTTTTTTTTCCCCCCATAACTCCCCTCCTCCCAGTTCCCGCCCCACCCTCCGCCCTCACTCCCCACCCACTGTCCTCATCCATAGGTGCACGATTTTTGTCCAGTCTCTTCCCGCATCTCCCATTCCCCTTTCCCCCCCAAGAATAGTCAGTCCATTCCCTTTCTATGTCCCTGATTCATTATAATCACCAGTTCATTCTGTACATCAGATTATTTATTCATTTGATTCTTAGATTCACTTGTTGATAGATGCATGTTTGTTGTTCACAATTTGTATCTTTACCTTTTTCTTCTTCCTCTTCTTAAAGGATACCGTTCAGCATTTCGTATAATACTGGTTTAGTGGTGATGAACTCCTTTAGCTTTTCCTTATCTGTGAAGCTCTTTATCTGACCTTCAATTCTGAATGATAGCTTTGCTGGATAAAGTAATCTTGGTTGTAGGTTCTTGGTATTCATCACTTTGAATATTTCTTGCCATTCCCTTCTGGCCTGCAAAGTTTCTGTTGAGAAATCAGCTGACAGTCGTATGGGTATTCCCTTGTAGGTAATTGAGCCTCTTTCTCTTGCTGCTTTTAAGATTCTCTCTTTGTCTTTTGCTCTTGGCATTTTAATTATGATGTGTCTTGGTGTGGTCCTCTTTGGATTCCTTTTGTTTGGGGTTCTCTGCGCTTCTTGGACCTGTAAGTCCATTTCTTTCACCAGGTGGGGGAAGTTTTCTGCCATTATTTCTTCAAATAGGTTTTCAATATCCTGCTGTCTCTCATCTTCTGGCACCCCTATAATTCTGATATTTGTACGCTTGAAGCTGTCCCAGAGGCTCCTTACACTATCTTCGTATTTTCGGATTCTTTTTTCATTTTGCTTTTCCGGTTGGGTGTTTTTTGCTTCTTCGCATTTCAAATCTTTGACTTGAACCTTGCGCTCCTCTGGTCTGCTATTGGGTGTCTGTATAATATTCTTTATTTCAGTCCATGTATGCTTAATTTCTAGTTGGTTCTTTATCATAGCATCGAGGGTCTCATTAGTTTTCGTGAGGCTCTCATCAAGTTTATTGGCTGCTTCTAGCACATTATTGCAAGCCCTCAAAATTGCGTTTTTTAGCTCTATATCCTCCATTTCTGTCATGTTTTTTTTGTCTCCACATTTTTTATGCTTTCTTGGTGCACCCCCTTGTGGTCTTTGTGCGCAGTCTTGTTCTAGTTGAGCCTTAATTGTTGTAGTTGATACTAGAGGGATTTGACCACCAGGCCGACTGGCTGTGAGAATCAGCTGTGGGAAAACTTCTATCCTCTGGGGAGGTGCTAATCTAGCCTTTGCCTGAGGCAATCCAGCAAATGGCTCTGCGCAGGGCTTGGGCGGGGCGGGATCAACAGGGCAGGCGGAGGGAGCAGTTATGGCTGCTCTCAGTCCCTTCCCAGAGGCTCTGCTTCTCAGAACCCCAGCAACGGCTGCAAACCTCGGAGAGAAAGCTGCCCTCACGTTTCAACTGATGCCAGACAATCCCGCTTCTCCCGTTTGAGTCTGAGTCCCTAGAGACTCGCCCAGATCTGGATCTCAGAGTCTGAGACTCCCTCCTGATTGAAAACGACAACCGCGCCCTCAGCCACCAGCCCGCTTTGCGCGCGCACCTTTATATTTTCCACACTGTGCCTCGTCTGAGCCTCGGTATGCTGTTCTCTTTCCTCTAGTTGAAGAGTCTCTCCTCAGCCAGCTTTCCTGTGGTTCTGGGTGATGTCCGTTCCGTCTTTTAGTTGTATTTTTGAAGTGGTTGTTTGCGGCAGCAGTCTCTGGTGTTTACCTATGCCGCCATCTTGGTCCCTGTACCTGTAGTTGCTTTCTTAATAAAAATTCCTCTCCAAGCAAATTTTTTAGAAAGCAGTTTTTTTTCCTTGTATGTGTCTGATTTATATTTAGGAAGCATGTTGTGACATTATTTGAACTAATTTACTGGTTATTATTCAGCAGTCATTGTTAACTCTAACGCTTTGGTATGCCAACAAGCCAAATAAAAGGATGATTATAACTTTCTTAATGACTTCAACTTTATGTCAATTAAAATTTGAATAAATTGGATGAGGAAGCAGACATGTTGAGAAAAAAATACAAAAACTGAAAGACAGACAAATAAAGACAGAGGGAGAAACTAAAAATGCATTAACTGTGCAAACAAAAAATAGCTACAAAATGCCTTTTACAAAAGGTCTCAAAACAGTTGCTCTCTGAATACTCCATACACTCCTAAGAGCTTTGGGAACAGCAAAAATACGAACACCCACCCAGTATTCTGTGCTCCCTGTAATTTAGGGGCCGTGGTAGGTCTTGTTCAATGTACTTCAAGGAGCTGGGTAAGTTTGTTTTGTTTTTTAACTCCTTCAGGTTACCAGGCTAACTGATGCATTTAAATCCTCCCCACAGCTACCATTAGCCAACACGACATCCCAGATGAAATCTGTCATGTCAAATACTGAATGACGGTGTTATGAAAAGCACTGGATGAAAGCAGTGACCAATGGACACAGTCCCTGCCTGGGTGAGGTTCAGAGTCCAGTGGGAGAAACTGTCAATTGTGGGAAATGCTGTGAAGGCAAAGGAAAGGGAGAACAGGGAGGTTCAGTAAATGCAGTGTAGACCGAGCAAGACCTGAATAAAGCAGCACAGGAAGTAGCCTGCTGAAGACAACACATTACAATGCTTTTAAGGGTTCGGTCAGTGTCATTAGAGACTTCCAATTAAATAAGGAAAATATCAGAAGAAGAAAATGCCCAATTGTGGAATGCATAATTTATTAGCAGTTTGAGCCAATCTCTCTTGAACTACCAAAAGTCAGACTATGCTTAATAGCATGAGGGTGCCAATGAGCCCCGAACTTTACAGGCTAAGACTTGGAGGATAATATACTAAACTCATTTTTGAAAATGATCCCAAATATTTATTGTACATAAGGTTTCCTGTTCTTATTTTTCTTTTTTCTAAACTTTTGTCTTAATTTTATCAAAGTAACAAATGAGTATAATTTAAAAGTCAAGAATACTACTAGATTTGAAACAAAAAAAAGGGCAGTCCTCGGGACCAATCTTTTCTTTCCCCAAACTCCCACTCCCCAGAGGCAAATATTTTAGCTACTTCCTCCTACATCTGTCTTCTTATTCTGAAATAATGTGTGTTAGTATTTTTTAATTTTTAACTTTCAACTATCTATTGACTTCTCAAAAAATGAGACTTTTCCTCTTCTAAATTAATTTTAGAATCAGCTTAAATTTTCCTAAATTTACTATACTGTGAAAGTATCCATTTTTTAAACCACCACATGAAGAAGACAACTAAAAAGAAATATATCTCTAAAGCTAAAATGCTAAAAGAAATGAAACCAAGATTTAACCGGGAACCTGAGAGTAAGATCATGACTCAAATCTGAGCGGTACTTTAAGACAATGGCTTAACCAAATCCTCTTGTATCTGAACACCTTCTCTGCAAAAATGCAGGAGAGCGTATAGTAATTTCTCACACTTTGTTACTAGAGTAAAATCTGAGACTATATGAGCTGGAGTGCTTTTCAGAGCACCTTCTGAATTCAGTTAGGCCTCTCTGAACCGTCCCCCACGGCCATTCCCTTTGACTGACACATTTACTTTGTACCTCTCAGAATATGACGACCTTAGGTGGTTGTTTTATTCCTTTTCTTTCTCTTTTGTTTTCTTTCCTTTCTTTACAGGAGTCTGGCATTCCCAATAGGCACAGCAGTGATCCTGCTGGTGTTCTCTCTTGCTCCTGTGTTATTACATTTAATTTGTGTGCTTTTATAACTTTGTACTGACGCCCACAGGCTTTGGAACAATGGGTACCCATTCAATAAATCCAAGAAATAAATGACTTGCTGATTGTAAGTACTTTGAAATCAGTGGACAGAAGGATCTACATAAGTAATATAACAGTGAGGACAGTAGGATGAAAAATTGAAAAGAAAAAAAAACAATCTAAAGCTTTTACAAAAGGCCAGAGTGTGTGCGCGCGCGCACACACACACACACACACACGCTGCCATCCTTTGTTACACAGCATCCATGCTCCTCTTTTGTACTCAGTTCTCAAAACCTCTTCCTCTATATTTTCTGAGAGGAAAATGGCAAACATGCTAAAATACATTACACATGCTTTCAAGGAGTATTTCCTTTGAACCATGGATGGGATGGTGAGTTCAAAGCTTATTATATAATGTAAGAGACACTTACATATATCCTGCAATCTAATGGAAATAATTCCAGGGCTATGATGAGGCCATTTGGAGCTTTCTATAATCTGAGTTTACGAATACACTTTGACTTTACTTCTATTCACTTGGTTTACTAAGTCTGACTTAATTTAAAATGTGAGAGACATACAGATTTCAAGAAAATTAATCAGAATATTTAGCTACTCGAGGTTTATTATTACAAATTATTAATTAAGGTACTGGTATAAAACTTGCATTTTAAACAAGCTTAACTCATTAGTCCACACGAGAACTTCAGAAAGCTGGGGATGCTACAAAGCAGGAACAGGGACACAGACATATTCAAAAGTAAGAAAGGCTAAATAGAAGATTGAGAATAATTAATTTTATACTTTCTTTCCTAAACTTCAATTTAAAAAATCAAATCCCTGAAAGTATCTTTACAGGATTAATCAATTACCTGTCTGTTTATACTATTCAAAAAAATTCCGATTTTTACATGCACAGATACCACCTCTGTTTGGCCAAAACTAGTGGATATGTTTTAATCCTCATCTCATCCTCAATTTTCAATCCATAGTTGTTTTAGCATTTTTTCCTCTTTAAGGCATGCCCATCTGACACCAGGCACTTGGGGAATCCCCAACTCCCCTGTTACAGCATGTCCTCTTCTACCCAACTTCTCAGAGCTCTGGGCTGATTCTTCCCTTCCTCTCATGCCACTTTCTCTCTCATCATGCTCTCATCAATTGCCATGACTTTGAATATCTTATTCAGGTTGATGACACCTACCAACATTTCCATTTCCAGTACTTCTCTGAGTTCCAAGCTACTATCATCTCTCACCAGGTTGGATTAAATGGCTTCTCAGTCTCACCTCTTACCTCTTTAAATCTTTAAATCACTTCTCCATAATACTTTTTCAAAGGTACATCTGTTGTTCAAAACCCTTCAATAACTATATGCCAAGCTATATGAATAAGATCACAGATCCTTACAATGAATAGCCCACCAGGCCTGGTGTAGCCAGACACTGACCTATACCTCCAATCTCATTTAATGCTACTCTTTCCAATACATTTGGCCTGGTTTCAGTTCAAGGAATAAGCAGAGCTCTGTCCTGCCTCAGGGCATTTGCTGTTTAAAACACTCAGTCCCTGCTCTTCCTCTGGCTGACTCTTACTCACCCGCCAGGTCTTAGTTAAATGCCACTTTCTCAAAAAGCAAATACCTCATCTTCCTACACCCCAAAATCTAAATTAGAATTCTCAAAATTCTCCTGCATTATGTCACAGTTATTTTCTCTAGACGTATTTATAAATTTGTATTTATTTGCTTGCTAAAGGATTTTTTCCCCTCTACTGACTATCTGAGGCGAGGCAGACTCCATGTCTGTTCATTCATCACTGTATACTCAATGCTCGCAGCAAACATGACATGAATAAAATCGTGTATTTTGAATGGATGATAGCCTCCTTGAATTTCTGCTGTTTCCCTTTTGTATTTACTGCATTTAATCTTATTTAAAATCTAATAAGTAATTAATAAGAGGACTGTTGTGCTTATTTTCAGATATGGAAATTGAAACTAAAAAAGATTAAGTAGTCACTTTCATTATATTTCCAGGATCAGTTCTAGAGTATTTCTGTTAGAGGCAGACCTCATTTCTTAAATTAAATCTCTTGTACTTTGTCTATTTGCATCTGATACCTAACAAGTCCTTTTAGGCACAGGATTTTCATGTTACTGGGCATCACTATTCCAATTACCTTTAATTTGCCACCTCACCAACAACAGAGCACTCCATCATTCCTCTCAATAGAAAGGTGATAAGGCTCCATTTATAAACAAAGAAGAGATATATGATGAACCTTCAAAAGTTGAGAGAAAGATGCAATTAATAGTATGTTCTAAAGCCCATAATTAACTCAGAAATAGATTATTCTTATGTTCAGATAAATTCTGCCCAGGAAGAATATATGAAAAATTTTGTCTTACCTTCCATTATTGTTATGATAGATATATTTGAATGAATATAATCATACTATGATCATATCCATTATTTAGTGAAAACTTACTATGATCAAGGCATTAACTAAGAAAGTTATATTTATAATCACTAATATTAAATTCAACTCTACAGATTAGATATCTTCATTTGATAGGTAACTGAAGCTCAGAGAGCAACAATAACTTCTCTAAGGTCACTAAGTATTTACCAACCAAGTTAACACTGAGTCTAACCTGCAGTGTAAACAGATTCCATTATGCTACTGAGCACTGGAAAGAGACTTTTAATTGGTCTTTCTGAGTTTTTAGGGATGGGAGAATAAAGGACATATTTTCCTATCATTCAGGTGGTAGAAGATGTAGTAACAATGGCCACTAACATTTACATAGCACTTGTTATGTGCAAATATTGCACTAAGTGCTTTCTGTGCATTCTCTCACTTAATTCTCAAAACAACCCCATGGGCAAGGCATTATTGCTTTTATTTAAGAAATGAGAAAACCAAAAATCAGAGGGATCACATGAAAATTAGGTCTAGTTTTTCAGATCCCACTGTTCATACTCTTTAACAACACCAACAAAAATTGTAGTAAAAGACACATGACATTTTCTTTTAAAAAATATGTATTTTATTGATTTTTTTGCAGAGGAAGGGAGAGAGATAGTTAGAAACATCAATGAGAGAGAAATATTGATCAGCTGCCTCCTGCACACCTCCTACTGGGGATGTGCCCGCAACCAAGGTACATGCCCTTGACAGGAATCAAACCTGAGACCTTTCGGTCTGCAGGCCGACGCTCTATCCACTAAGCCAAACCGGTTAGGGCGACACATGACATTTTCCACCAGTCCAGCGGTGCTAAGTATATTCACACTGTTGTGCAATTTCATTATCCTGCTTTATTTTCCCATGGGAACTTTTAATACTTCATCCATTTACCTGTGCCTGCAATCATTATACATCTCTCTTTATTAGAATGCAAGCTTCATGAGAGCAGAAATTTTTATCTTCCATGAAGTCTTTACACAGAGAAAAAAGTGCCTGATAAAACAGTAGTTGTTCAGCCCAGCCAGTGTGGCTCAGTGGTTGAGTGTTGACCTATGAACCAGGAGGTCATGGCTCGATTCTTGGTCACGGCACATGCCCAGGTTCCAGATTCAATCTCCAGTAGGGGGTATGCAGGAGGCAGCCAATCAATGACTTTCTCTTATCATTGATATTTCTATCTCTCCCTCCTCTCCCTTCCTCTCTGAAATCAATAAAAATATATTAAAAAACAAAACAGTAGTTGCTCACTACTTGTTGGATGAAGAATAAGGCATTTCAAGTACCATATGGCGTGTGTTTAGGTACACATTACTCTTTTTTAACTGGTATTACTGGAGAATATTGGTAATCATATGGAGCATTCACAATAGATATGGAAACTTAGGACTTGGAGTTGGTAATGAGCTAAAGTACTACTAATAATGAAACAAAAGTTACTCTTGTTCCAATCCGAAGTCACGGACCAGTATGAAAGATAATGCCTGGTTATTAAAGGCTCAGGACTTTTTAGGCTTCAAACATGACCCTTAAAAAGGATAAGTTATTAATTCAATCACTCAACTGATCAACGAGCACTGTCCATCAAAGGAAAAAAAGGTGTTTCAGAGCAACCCAATACCCTCCTCGTGACCTCAGTCAAAATACAAACTGGAGACCATAGAAAATACCAAGTGAGAGATTATAGGTGACCCAAATGCACGAAAACAGTTAACCATGCCTGCCCTTCGATTATCAAACAGACATGCTAATTTCATTTCTGTGGTGCCAAGTATATTTTAGTAAAGAAATTTAGTTCTTACATGTCAAGTCTCCAAAAATAACTGCTCTGTTGTAATAACAAATCAAGAAAACCAATATACTCCAATCATGGAATAGCCTCGAACAACTGTCAAAGCAAAAACTTACTTGTTCTCAAAGTAGGGTATACCACTTCTCATGACATCTCACACATCAGATCTCAAATAACTTATGAATAAATTTAGAAACAAGTTAGGTTTAACTTTATCTATTGTTCATTGAATCTTCTAATAATACCAGAAATTTAGGTAAACTCATGCTCTCATGATCATATTTTTTTGCATGCATAAGATGATCTCCAAATATTCTGACATGGATTCTTAAGAATTTTTCAGAGATCCCTGAAATTTCTAGAAAAACAGATAGAGCTGAATTCTCCAATACAATTTGTTTTCAGAAATTAAATCAACTAAGGAAAGAGTTGTATTTCCATTCATACACTGAGTAAGATTACTGTTTTTTGGGGGTCTTATCTGGAGAAACTAAAAGTGCCATTTTAAAAACATTTGCAGCTTTGACTATAATCAACTGTAATAATAAGATACCAGCTCAAAAAATTCTTTTCATTTAAACCTCTTTTGTAATACAGCTTTTTAATAACCCTCATAATAGCCGAATTAAAGGACCCCAACAGAAATCATTCATCCCACATAAAACAAACATTGCCTTTTCTTCTTAGCTTTGTTTTACAAGCTACATTATTTCCAGATGACGCTTGAGGGGACTATGGTTTCAAGAATTAGATGTTTAAATAGACAGCTGCTTTCTATTTGCCATGTAAATCAAGGAAATATCAAAGAAAATTCCAAATAGTAGACTTCTTTCCTTTCTATTAGGAATTACAAACTCAGGCAGAATGGGAGAGAGAGGGAGAAACAATCAAAATTTGAGCAAACAGAAAATTAAAACAATGATTTCTTAAATAACAAAGAATTTGAAAAAAATCGCTGCTTTAAAAAAAAATTAGCTCTACACAGTAGCAGGTTAGAATTTTTTTACTACAATGAGAAGGGGGGCAGGGGAAGAAACCGTGATCACTGGTTTTTACAAATTTATCACACACTGCTACTGAATTTAATATGCATGGGTTATTTTTTTTCTGTATTCTTTAAACTTCACTTAGAACGTTAATTAATCATTGCCAGATTTCAATGCAAACACATCTTATTTCCTTTTATAAGCCAGAGGAAGCAACATAAAAGTTATTTAAGTATTTTTAATGATAATTAAAAAAAACTCTTTAGAAGAATATTCTGCCATACTCTGTAAGAGGGGACAAGACAAAGTTCCTCTTCGGGAATAAAGAAAGGCCAATATTCTTTCCCTCAATTGAGGTGTGCTTTTTAAGAATGAAGGAGTAATAATAATTACTATTATTATTTTAACAAGAGGGGAGTAAGCCCTCCCACTAAACACTGCCCTCACAAGCATTCTTAGAAACTCTCTGGAATTCCTCGTTCAGAAGTGCATCCAAAGCCAAGTTATAATACAACCAAGAAAACCAGTCTTATGTTTAAGTCAGGCCTGGTTTTTAATTACGAAAAAAAGGGGCAGGGTGGGTGTGGAGCTTGCTCACTTGCCACAGGCTTTATTTATTTGAATTTTGAAATCAATTGTATTAAAGAACAAACTTCCTGGGACCTAATCAATGTGGGGCTTGGGATCTATTTAAGTTCAAAGCAGTTGTGTTCCTTAGGGGTGTTCACCAACCTTATTCACCATATTAGGCTGTTAGTTTGTTTTCTACACTAGTTTCTGCATTATGAAAGAACTAGAAAGACCTTGATTTAAATGTCATGATCCTCCATGGAGAATTGGATGATTCTAGGGCTGGAGCAGAGGAAATACAAGATGAGTTGGAACATCTTGAGGATCTAATAAAAATAAATAAAAAAAGAGAGAAGGAAGAAAGTGAGGGAGGAAGAGAAGAAAAAAAAGATAGGTGCATCTTCAAAGGGCAAAGAGCACAACTTGAAAGAGCTTCCAATGGCCCAAGTTGGAATTATGTACCAATGAAATAACAGTCCTGGTTTATAAAACAGGGAATAAAATTAGTATCCAGGAGTCCATACTGATATAAATAATAACTGTCTAAGTAAACACGTTGGGGAGAGGTGCAAGTCTCCTTGCAGAAGACTTCAATTAATAAAAGTAGGAGAAATCAGACAAATAGAAAATCATTAATAAATCAGTAAAATATGCTGCAGGCAAGACTGATCAAAGGATGCTAAAATATGTGGGGAAATGTTTAAAGAGAAACAGGATCTTATTGGCATAATCTCAAAGGTATCTCCCCAAAATATATAGTAACTCAAAAGGGAAAGCTGGCAAGTTCACAGTGAAGAAACTTGGCAGATGTCACCCTAGTGAAGTGTTCAAGGTAAACACAGGTGAACATAACCAGTAATAACAACATCATGTATACGATTCACTGAGAAGGGCATATCACCTTTGTAGTATCCTTCCCAACAATGCATACTGCCAGATGAACCCAAGTTGAGGGACATGGTACAAAATAACTGACCAGTACTCTTCTAAAGTCTCAAGGTCATGAGGGACAAGGAAAGACTAAGGAGACTTGACAACAAAATGCAATGTGGGATCCTGAATTGGATCCTAGAAAAGAATAAGGGCAGTGGTGTCAAAGCTGGCAATATTCAAATGAGATTTGTATTTTAGTTAACAGTATTGTACCAAGGGTAATTTCTTAGTTTTGATAAATGTTCTGTGGTTATATAAGACATTTCTAAAAGAGAAAGGGTATATAAAAATTACTTAAAACTGTTCTGTAAATCTAAAATTATCTAAAAATAATGGAAGAGGAAGAAAGAAGGGAGGCTAAAGTTAATTGTGTGTATACTTAAAAAAAGATTTCAAGATCTATACCTATGAAGAAGAATATTAATGTAAAAACTACAAAGTTCACTCATTTGTGGAATATAGTGAACAACATAAACTGATGAACAAAAACAGATCCAGAGACAGAGAAGCATTGATCAGACCGTCAAACCTCAGAGGGAAGGTAGGGGAGGGTGGGGGTAAGGGGGAGAGATCAACCAAAGACTTGTATGTATGCATATAAGCCTAACCAATGGACACAGACACCAGAGGGGTGAGGGCATGAGTGTGGGGGATGGGTGGAGGGGCAATGGGGAGGATAAGGACACATATGTAATACCTTAATCAATAAAGAAAAAAAACTTTAAAAAAAACTATAAAGTTCTACTTTCTTTACCCTTCAGTCTGACTTTCCACAGGTCACCACTATTTAATGGTTTCCTGTACATTATTCTAGAAAAATTAAATGCATATTTTTAAACAGACATGTACATTAACCTACATACCATAATGTGTGGGTTTTTAAAAACTGATTTAAGTGTTATATCTTTTCATATAAAGCCATATAGACTAATTCACGTTTTAAAAAATGGCTGCAGAATATTGTAATGAATGAATATGTACTTTATTCAGTCTCCTACTGATGGGTATTTTACTTGTTCCCATTTTTTTTTTTCTTTTTGCTCTCAAATGAGGCTGAAAAATACACATACCTTTGTACAACTGCGTATCTAATTGACTAGCAGTTTCTAAAGTTGAGTCAATCTACAAGAAACATGTTTTTCTTCCTTGAAAATATTAAGTTTTTCAAAGTATAAGATTTATTTTCCTACATTTACCCTCATGCCATAATGCCAGCCAAGCTGATGTCTATCTGCTATTACATTCAACAAATAGTACTTGTTTTTTCTCGTGCTCCAAGTACTACCTTTTTTTTTAGACTATTTAAGAAAAAAAATTTTTTTTATTTCAGAGAGGAAGGGAGAGGAAGAGTTAGAAACATCAATGATGAGAGAGAATCACTGATCAGCTGCCTCCTGCACGCCCCCCACTGGGGATCGAACCCACAACCCGGGCATGTGCCTTTGACTGGAATCGAACCCAGGACCTTTCAGTCCACAGGCCAACACTCTATCCACTGAGCCAAACCAGTTAGGGCCAAGTACTACCTTTTTCTTAAATGGCTTCCTCGAGATAAAATTCACACACCATAGACTTCACTGAATTAAGATGTACAATTCAATGGTTTTTAGTACAGTCACAGAGTTGTATAACTACCCCTACAATCTAATTTTAAAACATTTTCATCATCCCCAAAAGAAAACCTGTACCCATTAGCACTCACTCCCCACTCCAAACCATCTACTATTTATCTCTGTAAGATTTGCCTATTGGCCTCTAGTTACTGGCTTCTTTCACTTAGCATGGTTTCAAGGTTTATCCATTTGAAGCACGCATCATACTTCATTACTGTTAGTATATGTGCTGCTGAGTGAGCATATTTCCTTCCTTTTTATTGTTGAATAATATTCCATTGTATGGATGTACCACCTTTTATTTATCCACAGACCAGTGTAGACATGTGGGGTGTTGCCATTTGGGGGCTATTATGAATAACGGTGCTATGAACATTCACATTTTTGCATGGACATATGTTTTCAATTCCTTAGGGGTATTTATGACCATATGCTGAGTCATATGGTTATTCTTTGTTTAGTCTTTTGAGAAACTGCAAATTGTTTTCCAAAGCAGCTGCATAATTTTACATTCTCACCAGCAGTTATATGAGGATTCTAATGTCTCCATACCCTCACGTGTGATTATCTGCCTTTTTGATTACTTACTGTCATCCTCGTGGGTGTGAACTTCATTATGGTTTTGATTTGCATTTCCCTAATGGCTAATGATGTTGAGCACCTTCTGATGTACTTACTGTCACTTGTATGTCGTCTTTGAGAAATGTCTATTCAGACCCTTTGTCCATATTTTTTAATGTAGTAAAGCTTTATTGCCGCTTTGCATCACAGTTCAGCATACCCAGTTTGCCTTCCATGAGATGATTTTAAGACCTCAAGATCTCCCTCCCACTGGATTTCCCGCATTAGATAGCAGATGATGAGGGGAAGGGAAGTGTGGAAGATGGTGCAGTGGTTACAGCACTTCCACCTACATTCCCCCACTGAGAGCTAGTCAAACATTCCCCTTCGCCCCCTCTTCTCCCCACCTGCCCCCTGTCAAGATGCAAGGGTGTTGGAAAATGTTGCTTAGCTTTGTAATAAGGAAAGGAAATGGGTTTTTCTGATTCTGGCTCTTGCTCGTTCTGGCTTGTGCCTTTGCATTTCATTGCTTGGAATAAAATGGGAGCGTGTGTCCTAAGGAAAGATTAAAAAATCCTTTGATGATCAAAGGGCAATAAATACAATTTGGTCCCGTATGGTTCCACCTAGAATACAAGTTAGATTCTTCTAATCTCATATAGTTGCTAAGGTGATGGTTAGAAATTAGGAAAACAAAGCTTATGACATTGTGACAACATTCATAATTAAAAACCATGCTTATAGTTTAATAAGCAAGTATAACTCATTTATTATTTTCCTTTTATTTTCTATATTGAGGTTCTATTGTATATGACCAGAGTTTTGAAAAAAAATGTTGAAAGAGTCTTCTTTAACAATCCTCGGTCCGTTTAGTCACTGAATTAAATTTTATGAAACCCTGATATAAAGACACTGAAGCTTAGCCAAGTCAACTGAACTTCACTTGCTTCCTAAACACCTCTACTGCCCCATCGAGCCTGCAGAGCCAGCCATCACTCTCTGCCGTGGGCATTCTCTCGCCCCACAGAGGACCTGAGTGCAATTAGTATTTCCCTTAAGCAGCCAGGGCATTTCCTCCTTATCTACAACTTGGTGGAAGGCTTGAGGTTTCCCCTGACACATTCACGCAAACATGGTTGTACTAGAGTAATAATACTAATGTTTTTGTAACTGTTATTTGCTTTCTATGTTGTTACTCAATTGGCTTGTGAATTATACAGTATAATGAGAATAAACATTTTCTTAATAAACTCAGAAACCTCTAGGTAGACTGAAAGTACTCTATGTACTACAGTGAGAAGAAAAACACATGCTTATTTTAAGCACTTATTCAAAATCTGTGCTAATATAGTTTATCCAATCCTGGTGTAGAAAGTATACATCAGGGAACCCACGGCTGCCTTAAGACCCTTTCATTTTTCCATTTTATCACCAGGACACAGAATTTTATGCGGTTGTTGGTTGGCAAAGACACTTAAGTAAAATTTCTGGGGAAGAAGAGTGAGGAACATGTTTTATTTCCCAGTTAATGACCAATTTAAGAGAGAATGACAATGAAAACATAGTTTCAAAGGTGTAAAACACTTATTCATAGTGTCTGAGCAATGGGAATGGTGAATAAAAACACACACTGAGTTATCACAAAAGAAAACATATGGCAGCGCTTACTTTTAAGGTTGCTGTTTTCTTCAATCACCTTCAGATCAGTGGCAGGAGGAGTGACTCAGCTATCATCACCAGTACTAAATCAGTGGTACCCACCCTCTTTAATTAACTCGGAGGAAAGGCAGCAAATTCAAGTTCATATTAAAATTAGGATTGTTAATGACAGATTCCAAATGGAATTTTCCCAGTATTTCCAGGAAGCAGATGCTTTAAGAAATTCATGTTTACTTAGTGAAAATTTCATGCAAGAAGAAAATAGACAGTGACTTTAAAAACTGTGATGTTCAATAGGAGAATTCATATGTCTGCTAGAGTTAAACATCCCCTCGTTGCACCATCACCTCCATAATTGGCAAATACTATGAAATATAACCCATTTTCTCAAAGAAATATCATTTTATGGAATCTTATTCGAGGAGAATGCTGCTAGGGCAATCTCAAGAGTGTATACATTTTTTTGTGTGGAATAACAACAGAGAAATACTACGTAAATCAAATGATAATTGTACAAAACATTTATAAATGAACCAAATTCAAACTCCTAATAAACACAATCCCCACTGCCACTCTGACTTTTATGGGTTTCCAAGCAGCCATTAAGAAGAAACAGTTTTCTTATAACAAGTCATGGCAAGGATAGAAGTAAGTGAGCTATTATACTAATTTTTTAAAACTTGAGAATATTCAACTACTAGGAAAATCTTAAAAGATAAATGTTTTGTGTGTGAGAGAGAAGTACTTTGGAATTATAATCTTAATACCTTAATGGGATGACAGATCCTATCACATACACACACACACACACACACACAAAATAAATAAATAAACGAGAAGAAAAATAGCCCCAGTCAGGCTGTGGCTGCACACAGCTATCTCTGTTTATCAGCGACTGCTATCCGGACTGGGTGCTGTTCCCACAGTCTCATATCAGCACAACCATTTAGAAATGAAACAAACCACAGGAAACAAGCAAAACAACTCTCCGGCTGTCTGGTATGCATCGCCACTTCAAAATCAGAATCTAAAAATTCTCTCATAAAGTTTCTAAATATCAACCCATTAGGTTGTTGTCTGGGGATTCAGAGAGGTCCTATTAGATAGAGCTTGATGAACTACTTCTGTGGTTTATGACAAGATAATTTTTAGCATCCTCTACTATGCCATGTTCCAAAATACAAGAAATGTCACAGATAGTGGCACTGCCCTATCTGTGAACTCATAATGCATTCTCCTTCCTATTACTATATAACGATTCCATCCTCGTCCTTAAGGACGAGGTCAGATGGTATCATGTTCTTCATCTTTAAAGTGGAAGAACCAAGGCAGATGTTCCTGCTGCTCTCTGCTGACATGGCTGACAGGACTAGAGCAGCATCTGACCTGGGCAGAGCCAATTAGAGTCTCTTTCCCAGGACTTTGAAGACTCTGGTCAGTGGACACACACAAAGACATGTTATGGCTCAGGAGGTATAAGAGTCCGGGGTTCTTGTCCCAGCATCAAGAAGGGTTCAGGAATCTGGAGAAGGGGTTGTGCGTAGATGACATAGGAATCCAGAGACTATAAAGAGTCCAGAGACGAGATATAATTTTGAAAGGCATTGGGGGTCAGAGGAGCTTAGCTAAAGGAGCTAAGATCTAAGGTCTTAAAGTCTAAGGCCTTAGGTTCTCTCCGTCCCCAGGACCCCATGCTTTTTATTAACACAACTTGTCCTGAGGCGAAGCAGAGATATACACTTCAAAGGGTCAGGGTTTGGTACAGAGTCCATTGTCAGAATGGGGGAATTAGCCTACAGCTGTTCAGGTGTTTGGCCAGTAGGAGGCAATAACACGGAGATTAAGATGCCCTTTAACTGTCTGGCAGCCAAGAATCAATTTAATGTATCCTATTCAGGTTTGGGGAAATGCCTAGTGACTACATGTGTGACTCAACCCTGTTGAGTCCTCACGTCTCATCAACCTTTTGATGAAACTCTTGAAATTATGACATGCAGGAATTGGTCTACGGCAGAAGAGGAAGAGTTGGGGTTGCTATTTCAGTCAGCAAATGGAGAAACCTAGCCTGGAGTAAGCAGAAGAATAAAAGTGAAGCAAAAAGCAGCAGAGAACAGAAACAAAATGATCGCAGAAAGACAGTATATTCTGAATCCAACAGCTTTTCAGGTTCTCGTTCTCTATGAAATCCATGTTTAGTGAGAAACCTTTGCATACTTCTATAAAACCCTCCTTTTATTTTCTGTAATTCATTTGAGAGGGTTTCTTGATTAAGGTAGTAAGAGTTCTAATTATGAAAAATCATTGGTTTAGGTTGACTTTCCTCAACCATTTGTTAGTAATCATTAATATTTTTTCCCTTGACTTAAGATGTCGCTCCTTTATGTGTGTATTCGAGATTTCACAGGCAGACCTTGAGAAGAGAGAGGTCTTGTTATTTATACATTTAGCAATGAAAGGAAACTTTTTACTGACAAAGGTAACTACTTACATAATCTGGTAGAGGAACATCATTGGAACTTAGCGAACCTCTCAAGGACTGTGTAGCTTGTTCCAGAACTTTGTTGTGTTTTTTAGACAGCAAGGAAAACAAACTGAAAAATATGAAATAGAGACTCCAATTATATTAAAACAACCAAGTGTCTCCTTTGCTAGGTCTTACATGGAATTATATAGTTCCATAGAATGTCAATCATTCTAAAACACACTTGTAAGGATTCTTTTTTTCATGCTTGTGTTAACAGCAGGATTAACAATACTATTGATAGAACAAAAATTAAGTGAGAAGAATGTTTAAAGTATAAGGGTTCTAAAGTATAAAAAAATTGACAAGTTAAAATTATATTTCAAACATGGAAGAAATTTTCAGAAGATTACTATAGTGGGAAAAACAGTAGACAAACATTTAGAAAACCTGGGTTATGAAATGACTCTATGAGTAACTCACAGTGTAATTTATTACAAGTCACATGAGCTTGTTTTATCTCAATTTCCTCATCTTTCAATTAACTGTGTTGGATTAGATTATTTCTTTAATATAATAGAGTCTATGATTTAATTTTATAGCTTTATATTTTTATTTCTCAAAAAGAATAACCTTAAATATACATATTATAAGATTTCTGCTCTGACAATGATGAACTACCTGGTACTGAATAACCCTCTTGTCGTAAACAACTAAGAAACTAGACAACATATATGAAACAACTGTTTTCAGATGTTGTACAACATCTGAAGTGCAAGATTCTGACCCTAAAAGAAGAGAGACCTATATATGGTGAGTTTCTGCCTAGAGGAATATTCCAGACTGTAGTTCAGAATAGTGGGACCCAAATAGTACACTCAATAATGTTGTGCTGAGCTGATAAGACAGAGATATGAATTTGAGGCTGCTGCAGCAACTGGAATTTGCAGGGCAGATTATTGGATGGGAGAGAAATACAAGAGAAAGGTCCAGAAATCTGCCAAAGGCTCTTCCTTAGTGTTTGGCTAAATACTAAGCTTTATAGTACAGAGAAAACCCCCACAAAGTGTGGTGGTTAAACAACTACCCAGGAACTGAAACTGGCACAGAGATTTTTGAAAGTCCCAAAAGGCTGAGGGATACTCGAGTTCCCACCAGCCAGAGTGGATAAAACTAACTGAACGTGGGCATTCAGTTGAATTCTCAGAAAGACCATACTTTAGAAGCAGAGTATATCTAACCCAGAGTAATAATTACTGTATTCTAAAATTTACCCTAACAAATCTAAAAAGATCAATTTTCAAAGGATAAAGCTAATTTACATTAAATATAAATGGCTAAACACTCCAATGAAATGGCAGAGATTGTCAAACTGGATAATAAGCAAGACCTAATTACATGCTGTTTACAAGAGTAACAATTGAAAATTTAAAGATACAGATAAATTAACATTAAAACAATATAAAAATGATATAAACACTAGTCATAAGAAAGCTGGAGTGGTTCTATTAATATTAGACATGGTAGGTTTCAGGACAAGAATATTATTATTAGAGATAGAAAGATTTTATAATGATAAAAAAGCCAATTCACCAAGAAGATAAAACAATCCTGAATGCTTCAAGTATACATAACTATGTGCTTATGATATTAAATCTACTATAGCTAATGAGAAAAGAATTCCTCGTTGGGCTAGATGACAACTTAAAAATATAGGCCATTCTGATTCCATGTATTTTTCCATATAAATTTGAGGTATAATTTGTAGTATTTTTTTTAAATGTCAAAAACAGTACTCTAGTATGTCTTAGTGATATCCTGCTAATAAAATGTTACTTTGAATATCTTTTTAGGAAAGTCCCTAACTATTTAAGATGGTTTAAATGGGATATTCACTGAAGACAAGGTTACTGGGCATTCTTTCTAGATTAAGTTTTAACATTATCAAGAAAAAAATTCTTTAAACACTGATTGGTAATGCTGGATGTTATACTAAGCAAATTAACAGAGGCAAGAAACTTCTCTAAATCTATACCTAAATACAGTTGGAAGAAAAATAATTAAGTGAAATAATTACTGAATGAATAAGTGTGAAATCGTATACTGATTAAAACTAAGCATATGTCTAAGAGATAGATTTCTTTGAAATGGAACAGTCTAGCAAAGTTTCATGAAGGCATTAGATCTTACATAGAATCTTGAAGGAAAAAGATTTGTGCAAGAGAAAAGGCATTTCTAAATAGAAGGCAAAGCACAGAGGCAAAACAGGAAAGTAAGAAGAGTGGGATGAAAAGGCTATCTAAAGAAGTGGGAAACAAGATTCAACCAATTAGGGTATGTGCATTTTTTGCAATCACTTTATTTTTCTGGGTCTTCTCCATTTGAAGTTAGTCTTGCTTTACTTTGTTTTTCCTTTTTGGAGTTAAAAGTAAATACTGTACTTTCTACTCAAGCCCGCTCCTACGACCCATTGATAACCACTGGTAATGTTAGCAGTTTATTGTATATGATTCTAGAAATGTTATATGCATCAACGATAAATGAATACTGTTCATTTACATCCATCTTTTTATTCCACAAAATATAAACTGTTTTGTACCTGCACTTTTTCTACTTAACAATACATTCCTTAGTTCAGTCAACAAACAATTATTTAGTGCGAGTTACTTGATACAAAATATGGATATACCATAATTTGACCTGTCCACTATCAATCAGTATAATGTTCCCAGTTTTTTGTATTACAAATAGCACTGCAATGAATGCGCTTGTACACAATTTTTAGTATACTAGAGGGGAGAGACTATTCCTTGTAGTAAAACTGCTGATTAAAAGAATTACTGAACATAATACTGAAGTGCATTAGGGGGTATATATTTTTTAATGTACAAATTATTTTAAAGGTGATGGAAGTAAAAAGGTAAAAGTAAATTAGGATAGTGTATGATGCAAATTTACATGGAAATGTATAAAGAGGGAAATCAGTAAGAGTCTTCTAATTGGTTTCAATACATTTCTTGGAATAAATAAAATTTCAGAAGTTTTTGAGACAAATAACTTTGGTGGTCAGTTGTAGCATAGTATTTGGCAAGACTCAGGCATAAATGGACACCCAAACAAAACAGGGAAAGCAATAAATATACCTGGAATTGAATTTCTCCTGGTTAATGTAACTAAATAAGGAAGACACAGAAGGAAAACTGAAAGATGACTAACTTTAAAAACAATGTTACAGTAATTATGATGAGTGAAAATATTTAAAAAATAACAGCTACAATACATGACTTGTCAATGTATGACCTGGTAGTTATAACAAAAACACAAGTGAGTGAAAAAAGAGAATCTATTATTAAGCTTAAAGACAATTTTATTTTTCACAGCCATTCATGCAAATTTTTTGTTTTTAACTTTAAAGTAATTCAGTGGGAAAATATCTAATAAGTAAAAGGATTATTAAGCAGATTTTTCTAATTTTGACTAAATTTGGTCAGAAATGCTATTTAGTAAGAATGACCTAAGTAAATTAAAACCTTGGTAATTTAATTTATCTCAAAAGAAAAACTATCCCTAATTTTGAGTTACTTCTCATACATCTTCCATGGGTAATACTTTTTAGAAAACCCAACAAACTAAATATGCCTCCTTTCCCATGTCTAAAGACATAAACCCAGACCACAAACAGACAAAGATTTCCTAGCATGAAGTGGTTATCAATGCCCAAGAGAGAGCTGTGAATTCAACTCTAGGTCTTATTAACCTGATTTAACACCACTCTACATAAGCTAAGTTATTACCTTCCTCAGCTAAAACTCCCACATAATAAAATCAACGAAGAAGGGGAAACCAGGATGGAAATATATGGAAATGGGGAAAATTTAATAGTGAACCCCCAACCCCCCCAAAAAAACAAGAAAAGGGTTTTGAGATCAGAGTAGGAGCAAACTCAGCATTCCGTTAATGTTTAGTACAATTGTCCAAGCTCATGGCAACATCCCTGCAGCTTCCAGAAATGGACGCAAACATGCACCAAGTCTTGTACTTACAAAACTTGTGCGTCTGCAATAGCAAGATGTCTTGGCTGAAATACTTTTGAAGCATTTTTTAAGATAGTGCTTTCATAAAACATACTTTTGTTATCTGGAAAATATGTGGAACTCCATAATTCCCAGGGATGCTAGATAAATGAGGTATCACTTAAATAGGATTTTAAAAGCCTGTAATATTTGAAGCTACAGTCCCTTTTAGGTCTGAGCTAAGTCCAAACAACAGAGTTTACTACAGTGTCAACCAGAATATTTCTGATATGATAAAATTACAAATGTTTTTAAATTAAAATATATTTAACAATACAGAACATAAACCATAGTGTTCCCCAGGAATAACCATTTTAAAATGTCTTTTTAGAACACAGCTCTATTTAACTACCAATAATTACAGAGGTAAAATTTTATCAGTAGTTGTAAAAATGTCACAATTTCAGGACAAAATTATAGCTCAAATCAAGCTGGGCATAACTTGATAAGAAATAATCTCCTGTTTTTAAAGAACTGTGGTTAATGTTTAACCACATATGACTCCCCAATTTTCCTAAGATCCAGGCATAAATTCATGCTTTGTGCTCCCCCTGCTGGCTCTAAGCTATTTTTTGTACAAGGCAATCCTATTACAAGTGCACTGAAAGCACTTGTTCATTACATTTGAGATCTTAAAGATGTAATCCAGCCCTCCACTTTCAGCGTTGAGGAAAAGCAAGACAACCAAGGTGATGCTGAGTGCTGACAAATAGAATAATCCTCATCTTTTGACTCCTAATCCAGTGCTCCTTCCATTCCATTAGCACCTCAATGTCTTCAAGTACAAAACTACTGTTGAACTATAGCTTGCTACCTGCAGTTACTTAAAGTCTGAAGCTTGGTAGCTCTGAGCCACACACAGATTTTTCACTGAACTATAATTACAACTGGTAATATGTCTATCAGTGCAGACATTAGGCTCAGAGAGTATCCATGATTCTGTCTCTTGGACAGCATCCAATTAAAATAACCTATTGTAAAATTCCCAGACACACTGAATACTTAAATTTCTCCTAATGTGCTTCTATCATTTGTTTACAAATCATATGCCACAAAATTTGCCTTGGAATATACAGCTGCCACACAATATGTCCATGTCAGTAAAAACCGTAGTCATCTTGTTGATGATGGTTAAGAGGAGGGTGACAGAACCATAGAGCGTGCCTACTACATCCCAAGTACAGGGTTAGGCCTTTACAGAATTACTGTCAAGGGGAATTGGTAAGTAGCATTTCTATCCATAGTTTACAGAGAAGGAAACGAAGGGAAAGTAGCTTGCTCAAGGTCTATCTGACATCAAAGTGTCTGCCATTTAAGCTGTTCCTAACTGCTTTGATATTTTGCTCATTCTTCAACAAGCAAAGAGAGAAGCAGTAAAAGGTGCTCTCTTACCACCAGCACCATCATCCCCACCTCTTGCAAAAAAGGAAAGCTTTCGGCAAAGGATACTTTATTATAAACATGGATCTGTTTAATTTCTTTTAAAAGTTAAGCTAAAGTGGGAAGGGTTAACAATACTTTCCTTACTTTTCGAAGAGTAAGGTACACGACCTATACTACAAATATGCATTAACCCACAGCATAAGTTAGTATTTAACCAGTTAACTGCCACGCATCCAAAACGGAAACCATCCCGACACGCCATGATATTTTGAATTTTAGTATTAAAAATCTGCCACCTGCAGCTATGGACGCTTATGGCATACAAAGGGCTAACTCCAATGGACTTTTATGTAATAACTGTATTTAATTATTTGTCAAGTAGTCTGTGTGCGGAAACCTGAAAACACTAGCTCCAGCCTGATAACAATACTATTTACATAGACACAAACAGTCTGGGATGAAAGAATCTAATCTGTTCAGACCAAAAGTAAATATTTATTAGCTAAAATATACAAGTCTGTCTTTGTGAGGAAGAGGCATTTGTTTCTTGATGAAAGATACAACTTGTTATCTAAATCATGGATAATTTTTATTCAAAGTGGAGTTTAAATTCTGTGTTCCTTCTGAAAACAGAAAACCAAAAGCATCAGTGCCTATCTCTGTTTTCTGGTAGCAATGATTTGTTATTCTTATGGAAGGGAATCATGTTCAAGTATTTACATAGAAAATAGTGTTAAAATGAACATATTCCTCAATTACTTATAGGTAACTTATTTGGGCAGCATAGACAACAAATGTCAACATTTTAGAAAAGAGAGAGTAGCCTAGATTAAATCCAGTCTTAAGCAATTTAGGAAAAAGTGATGAATGAATTGATTCTTTAACCTTGCATAATTTAAATAATGTGACCAACTCGTTGCCCAGGGCTCTATAGCTGGCATCATATAATATTTATGGGCATTAATAATTTTTTCAACTGAAGTGACAGGTAAAAATAACTTCCTTTTTAATATTATGAAGAAAGGAATTTCGGGTAATGCAGACACACTTGTGCTTAAACAATAGTCCTCCACTAACGACCTGAGGGAACCTGGGCGCTTCACTTTTCTGAGACTGTTTCCTTGGATGCGGTGATGATGACGGTGACAGCTGCTAAATAAAGAGCTGCTGTAATAATTAAATGAGAAAATTAATGTAAACACTCTTAATAGGAAGACTAAGGAAAAGGCCACTGGTCAGTTCCAATTAATTATTGGCATGTGGGAATATGGGCTCTGGGTTACCAGCTATCCCAACTCCGAAACGGTTATATGTTAGCAACAAATTCTGACTTTTTAACAATATGTGCAAACAATACTCAGCTCCTCTCTGGGCTGAGTCTGGACCACCAGCTGCCAGTACGTAGTTTCTATCTGGGAGACTCAGTGGAAACGCCACATGTCATGAAGCTGAGCAAAGCATCTGGAGTCAAGGTGTGGGGGTTAGATGGATGTTCAAGAAGAAAGAGAGGTGCTCTGCAGGAAAACGCTGCAGATGATTTCAGCTCATGGAAAATTATGTTTCTCTGGCACACCATGGTTTTGAGATAGCCCAGTACTATATTTATGGTCCAATTTAAAATCTTTGATTTTTATGTAAATGCCTTTCAATTTAATCCCTGATTCCTCAGGAAGGAGAATATGTTATTCCCTGTCCTATCAGAGACAGACCAGTTGGTTTATAATAGAATCCAGAGTCTCCACAATAACTCACATGTCTGGGATAGAGTAAAAAATTACTCAACACAGTCTTGGTTAGAGGTGTATTGACTTTATTGATCTTGGGGAATGAACTTTTGGTTTTATTGATATTCCCTACTGCTCTTCTGTTTTCTATATCACCAACTTCTGCTCTATACTCTTGTCTTTAGTCTTTTTATTTTGGTTTCATTTGCTCTTCATTTTCTAGTTTCTTAAGGAAGAAGCTGAGATAATTGATTTGAGGCCTTTCTTCTTTTCCAATATAGGCATTTCAGGCTACAAATTTCCCCCTAAATACTGCTTTAGTGGCATCCCACATCCGATGATCTGTTGTATTTTCATTTAGTCTTTGTACCACTGTATTTTATCTGCATAATTAGTCTCTTGTAGATAAATGCCAATCATTCTTACTCTACTAAAACATTATTCTTCATTATAGAAAGCAACATATTAGGTATTCTCCACTTTTTCAGATAATGTTATAACACCTTCGGGGAAAACAAACACCACAAAGCAGTCTTAATTTCTAGTTCAAGTCTACCACTCTCGATTTTACTTGACACATTATCCATAATGATCACTTCCTGAACACGCTATGCCTTTGCTCATGCTAACCTCCTGGCCTAAACATCTCTTTCCTACATAAATCTGCCTACTAAATTTTTACTCACCCTTCAAAATTAGAGAAAACATTGACCACATTTTTCTAGTTAGTTGTATCCATCCTTACTTCCCTCACTAAAATACTAATTTCTTGAGCATGGAATAATTCACTTTGGCCTCCTTGGTACTTAGCATGTACCTGTATGTTTAAAAGGCCCTCAAAAAATGTTTGTTTAATTGAACTAAATTGACAAGCAGAAATAATTTGGGATGCAGTGTGTTATGGAATGAATGTATGTGGACCTCCAAAATTCATATGGTAAAGCTCTTAATCTCTAGTGTGGCTGGATGTAGAATAAGGAAGAAAGGAAGGCTAAGTGAAGTCAAAAGGGTGGGGCCGTGATCCAATAGGATTACTGTCCTTATAAGAGGCACTGAAGAGCTCCTCCTCTTTCTTCAGGAACATATAAGACGAGATCATATGAGCACACAGCAAGAAGACAGCTGCTGCAACCCAAGAGGAGAGCCCTTGCTGGACAATAATCCTGCCGGCACCTTCGTCTTGAGCTCCCAGCCTCCAGCACGAGAGAAAATAAATTTCTGTTGTTTACACCACCCAGTCTATGGCATTTTGTTATGGCAGCTCAAAGTGTCTAGTACACATAAGGATGTGGTTAAGATGAGGTAGTTCCTCTTTCCCAACTAGAAGGCAGGTTAGGGTTCTTGGGCCTCCAGAACCAACAGTGCAAACTTTCTCTTCTGTTGAAAAATATATATATATTTGCCTTTTCTCCAGAAGGCTGTACTTGAAGCAGTATGGCCATCTTGATCTTAGCCATGGCCACCGCAACTCACTTCAGACCAAGAATATTCGACATTCCATAACCCCTATTATAAGCAAATCAATTCTAAAAGAAAGCTCAGTTCCCTGACGACTGGGTCACTGAGGTAATAGAGAAGCACAAAATTTTCTTGCTTTTTAAATACATTTTTTATTGATTTTAGAGAGGAAGGGAAAGGGAGAAAGCGATAGAAACATCAATGATGAGAGAGAATCATTGATTGGCTGCCTCCGGTACGCCCTGCTCCCACTGGGGATGGAGCCCACAACCCGGGCATGTGCCCTGACAGGGAATCTAACTGTGACCTCCTGGTTCATGAGTCGACGCTCAGCCACCGAGCCAAGCCAGTAAAGCATGAAGCACAAATTTTTATTTCATTATAGGATTAAGGTTGATAGTTACTCCAATAATGTATTATCTTATAGCTATGGAGAACTATCATAGTACTTCTAAAATAACTGTCATTTATTAAAATAAAGGTAAAGAAAAATGAAGAGTGCTGGAGAGGGGTTCTGATTTTGGATGGGACAGTAGGAGACAGCTTCACTGAGGAGGTGACATTTAAGCAAAGACCTAAAAAAAGTGAGGATGCGAGTTGTGCGGGTATCTGGGAAAGAGTATTCTAGAAAAAAGAAATAATAAGTACAAGTGGACCAAAGAAAAGCTTGTTCAACTTGAATTATCAACAACCATCTCATGCATCTCTTTAAATGATTATCTAAAACTTGAAAGATCTAAATCATATCATTATTTTTATTTGGCAAGACCCCCACGCCCACTCCTAGAGAAAAAGTAAGTTTCAGCTTTTTTACTTAAAACAGAAAATTAAATGATTACTCTTCAGCCATCAATCTGCACAGAACAGAAGTTGGATTTGAATAACATAATGCTGCTGAAAACATCTTTTAAGACTGACTAGATTGCAAAATGAGAATTACTATATTCAATAATTCAACATTATAACTGCAAAAACCTATCTACTTCCGAAAAGTGAGAACTGGTAGATGGAAAGTGAGATGTGAACTGTGTCATATTAAAGCTGGAACGAAAAATAATTTGCTAAACTTATTTCCTTCAGACTGAATTATCACTACAAATAAAAGGCAGAAAGCTGCCAGAACGCCAGAAAAATTAAAGTACTTATTACTTTAATTTAAATTGAAAACATGCTAACCACCAATAAACAAAGTAACTGTAGTAATCATGGGAAAAATAATAGCAGAATTTGGGTGCTCAGTATGTGACATTAGCACTGTGGTAAGTGTTTTGCATACGTTAGTTATCTCATTTAAACCTGGCCTCAACCCAGAGGCCAGCCTTACTTGCTAAAGACCATCAGCTTCTCAGTGGGAAACTAGCACTCAAGCCTAGGCAGCCTGTCTCCACACCGAAGCCCCAGGCCACACTGCCATGAAAACGCCAACATCTGTAAGTCAACATTAGTGATGAGTTCCACTAGTCCTGGCCAGAATCTGACACTTAACTATTTACAGTTCTTTTTTTTTTTAAAGAAATATTATGATGGGGGAGAAAGAAGAGGGCTAAGGGGGTATGAATGGTGATGGAAAGAGACTTGACCTGGGGTGTGAACACACAATACATATACACATGATGCATCACAGATTGTACACCTGATTTCTATATAATTTTATTAACCAATGTCACCCCAATAAATTCAATTGAAAAAAGAATGTTAAGAAATATTATGAAGCCCGGCTGGCATGGCTCAGTGGTTGAGCGTCGACCTATGAACCAGGAGATCACGGTTTGATTCCTGGTCAGGGCACATGTCCGGTTTGTGGGCTCGATCCCCAGTGTGGAGCGTGGAAGAGGCAGCCAATCAATGTTTCTCTCTCATCGTTGATGTGTCTATCTCTCACTCCCTCTCTCTTCCTCTCTGAAATCAATAAAAATGTATTTTAAAAAATATTATGTATCCCTTTAAAAACTCAGGATTTTAATTTTTCTTCTTTATATGCTAATGAGATCCAAATAATTAATAATGGCATAACCATATGCCCAGAATATGTCTTGATTTGGCCAGCAAGTCCCAATTTATGAATTTGTCCCAGTGGAACTATTAAGTAGAATCCTGGTTTGAATAATAAATTTTATGGTCACCTACTTAATAATAACTTCATTTTTTATTCTGCCCATTCACTGTCTTTCTTATTAAATGATGGAACATACTAAACTGCTATCATTCTTTGGGGGTATAAATTCACCACACTTCTTCTAATCAGATTGTTGGTTCTCTCAACATTTAAAGTATAACTTTTCTCCAATGGCTCCACAACTCTCTTCCAATTCGTACGTCTGATCTCATCTCCTCCCACACGCTGTCCCATTCCCCATTCTTTTCTCCTGAATGAACCCTTTGTCTTTCTCGCCTACTCCTGCCTATATCTTCTTTCATGCCACCCCCTTCACTTGGAACAGCCCACTAATCCATCAAATATCTGTCCTCAAAGCACTTTTTAAAAGTCACTTTATCAGCGAAGTCTACCTGAGGTCACCCATCCACCCACCTGTCCTATTTAGAGAGTGAGTCCATCACATCAACCACTGTGAGGCTCAAATGTGAAATGTGTTTGTTGTTACGCTGCTGTGAGGTTCACCATATTCTGCACATCAAAAAGAATGTGAATCCTGACAAGCTTTACAATTTAAAAGTAGAACTTTAGATATATCTACAACCAAAGGGAAGGCATCATCCAGAGGGATCTAAAGATTATAAATACAACCACTGCTTTCAAATAGTACAGACACAGGGACAAATAGTCAGATGTGGATATTTGATTGTCAAAAGGAAGGCCATAGTCATTGGGAATATACAATCTAAAAAAATTACTCCAAGTCTCATGGGGAACACTGATGAACTAGAACACTGGTCTTACCCTGCTTCTACCATCTACAACTTGCCCAATTCTGAGCAGTGTCTGTCTGTCCACAGTGACAATAAGGACAATGATATGCGCTACAGAGAAAAATTAGAAAAACAAAGTGGCTCATGAAAAGCCATCTCTTTTAGGTCAAAGACTAGTGATTTAGTGAATTAGTCTAACGACCTAACGTCTGATAAAATCTCATTAATGAGATAGGGTAGAGCCCATATAAGGACACAGTGGTTGATGGAGCTCCTATGAGAAACCCCCATCCCTTTCCCAGGAAGATCCTGAATGCTCCCCCTTATTGAATAGAAGGCTGTTCTGTCTGTGGAGCAGCCCACTCTGTCTCACTGCTTCACTAATAAACTCACTTCACTTTAAACTCCATGCTGGCTCACGTTTGAATTCTTTCCTGCAAGAAGCCATGAACCCAAAGTAGGTCATGGACCCTAGGGTCCCCAGGTCCCCCGACCACCTGCATCACTAAGGCATTATGTTTTTTAGTAGAATTATATAGTCAACAAAGAAGATAATTAGTTCTAGATTACACTGTAGTTTTTGAACATCATGGTTTGTTTAAAATAAGCAATGGATTAAAATTCAAAGCTGAAATAGAACATCAAAAAGATATTTTAAAGAGATAATATATCTAAAAATAATACAGTGAAAACTAAACTCAGAAAAATATTTGAGTAACAAATATTAATAGGCAAGAAAAATAACTGTAGATTATCAGAAGAAATGTCATTTGATTATGTAAGAGGGTAAATCGGCTTCTCTAAACACACAACATCAGACAAAATACCTGCAGAACCAGATCAGGAATAACATGATAATACTTGCAGGGGTCTTCAAACTACGGCCCGTGGGCCACATGCAAATACAAATATTGTATTTGTTCCCGTTTTGTTTTTTTACTTCAAAATAAGATATGTGCAGTGTGCATAGGAATTTGTTCATAGTTTTTTTTAAACTATAGTCCGGCCCTCTAACGGTCTGAGGGACAGTGAACTGGCCCCCTGTTTAAAAAGTTTGAGGACCCTTGATAGAGCTTCTTTCTGCTAAAGAACACAACATTATTGGGAAAGTGAGTTCTTCAGTATTGCTATGAGGAGGCATGTCAAATTTCCACATGTTGTAAACAAACAAAGCCACATTACCCTCTGAGGTGACTACTTGTTCATTTTAATTCGTAAAGTTAAAGAACATAGACTCAAATAAATATGTACATTCCCCAATATATATAAAGCAGTGGTTTAAGTCATGTGCCAACAAATTCAAACCTAAGACTACAGATACATTAGAGATGAGTTAGCTAATAAAGCAGTAATTGTAAGCGGTCATTGTACTGTTTGGGGTAGCATTCCCCCTATAGCAGAACAAAGCAACAACATTTTGATGGTAAAAGGCATTGCAAATTAAAGCCAGATGGACTTGGTCTTACTTATAGAAAAGATGCCTCGGTGACTTATACTTCCAGGTCTGTAATGCCTGAGTTCACACCATGATTCCAGCTCAGGTGAATCATCTCTCAGGGGAACCACACGCACTTTATGTGCACAGATTCAATGTACAAACAGGTTACAATTATCATTATTATATTTGCAGGGGGAAGGGAGGGATAAAAAACCAGACAGCGAGGATTAAATGCAGTTTCTCTAGACCACAGTAATAGGAAATACCAAACTCTTGCCATAGTCACACCAACAGCTAGGCAAATTTTGGTAGCCTGGATACCTCTTACATTTGCTGCTTAGCACTAGTCACAGAAATCAGGGGACAGTGGTTCTTGAGAAGGAATATTTTTAAACTAATGAAAATCAAAGCTCTTTTCTTTCCTTTAAACTAGGTGTCACAACACATTGCCTCAATATCTTGCCTGCTAGAGTAATGCATTGTTATGCAAAACAAGAAAAAGCAAGAATTAGAAAACCCACAGAACAGATGACTGACCGCTGTTTTACTGACCAGTATTTAATCCACAATGATGCTCCCTGACCTGACCATTTAAGGACAGTTAGAGGAATCCAGAGGCAATAGGACAATCTGTTAAACTATGAAAAGTATTCCCCAAATGTGCTTTTTAACTGAATGCTTAGAAACAAATTTACCTGCAGCTATTTACTCACTAGTTTTAGATTATTTGTTAACCTTTTGTCTAACTTTTTACAGAAAAGATACTAAAGTATCATTGTATATAGTTCCATCGCTATCTTTAAATGTGATTTTGTAAGTTTAGAACTAAACTTACATGAATCTAAAAGATGGGCCCCCTCCCCTCTTAATAAGACTTAACTGCTTTCTCTGCCCAGATTCTCATGCTGCCACACCACTGAGTGCTAGGATATAGAGCCCACATATTGAATTCTTCTGTCATGAATAACAGGGACTTGAACTTCCTATTGACTTATAGTATGTGCTACTTGAAAATAAATGCACCTAGGAAAAGGAATTACTAGTATCAACATTAAATACATCAAAAATAAACTTAAAAATAACATTTTAAAAGTTTATTTTAATGTGATCCGCATAAAAACATACCTATATCAATAGTAACTATACTTCTAACTCCCCAGAGTAGCTTCTGCTTACTTGTTTATTTAAAGCTAGAAGAATGACACAATTGCTAGTCACTAAACAGAGGAATGACAAGGAAGCCATAAGAGTTTTAGTCACTATTAGAAATTATATTCAGTAGCTAATTGATTCATTTTCTTCTTTTCCAGTGATAAGTAAAATATGAAACTTATCCTTTGGGTTAACAGTGAAAATCTGCCCATGTTTACTTTGTGAAAGCTGGTTTAAAACCCTTTAAAAATAGTGTTTAACCACTATTACTTTGAAGGGGGAAAAATCAAACCTATATAAAAAATTAAAACCAAACTTAGACATTTGGGATACAACACTGTGAACTTTTACAAGGATTAGTGGTTTTGAAAAAGAGACACTGCATGTTTGGAGAGTAGAAACCCGATGAAATGGTACATATAGAATTGAGACCAAATAATACAGCTTTGAGTTTCTTGTTTCTACAGTCTACAACTCAATTTTAAGCCAGTTTTGAATTTAATTTTTTAAAAATATGTTTTTATTGATGAGAGAGAGAGAAAGAGAGAGAGAACGAAACACTGATCAGCTGCTTCCTGCATGCTCCCCACTAAGGATCAGGCCTGCAACCCTGCCATGTGCCTTGACTGGGAATTAAACTGGTAACCTCTTGGTACATGGGATGATGCTCAACCAACTGAGCCACACAGGTCAGGACTAGCCAGTTTTTAAAGTATCTCCAACTAAAATTGTAAGTAGAGAACAGAAGTTCAATAATTTAAACACAAATATTAAAAGTGTATAATCATCAAATAATATCAGGCTTGTAGCTGGCTCCAAGGTGGGTTGAAATTATTTTAAGGGCAAAGTTATTTAATAAAATCATGTTATTATTAAAAGGCTTCTTGGGCCATAACTGGTTTGGCTCAGTGGGTAGAGCGTCAGCCTGGGGACTCAAGGGTCCCAGGTTCAATTCCGGTCAAGGGCATGTACCTTGGTTGCGGGCACATCCCCAGTGGGGAGTGTGCAGGAGGCAGCTGATCGATGTTTCTCTCTCATCGATGTTTCTAACTCTCTATCCCTCTCCCTTCCTCTCTGTAAAAAGTCAATAAAATATATTTTTAAAAAAAAAAAAAAAGGCTTCTTGGGAGGCAATAAGGTTAAAAGTGTGGCTTTTATACCCAGAATATTTGGGTTTTTAATACTGGCTTTGGTGTCTTCTAGCAAGGTATTGTAAATCACTCTGTGTATCAGTTCCCTCGTCTATAATATGGGGGTAATAATATTAACTATCTCACAGTGTTACTTTGAGGATTAAAATAAAATAGTTAATAATGAGAAGAATGTCCATTACAGAGTAAGAGCTCAATAAATATTAGCTATTATCACCACTACTGGACAAAGAAAATTATATGTACACTCTCTCTAACACACAGCCTTTAGGAAATCTATACAGTACATCTAAAGTTCATTTAAAATTTAATTTTTAATGACCTGCCTCTTATAGAAGCTAGTTTGTAGAGCTGTTGTGTGAAACAAGCAATCTCTTGGAGCATATCTGACTCTAGTTTAAGATCGATATAAGAACGTGCATAGAAAATGCCCAAGAAAATTAGTAACTCTTCAATTCCCATTCCAGCTCAAATCTGTAAGATGGAGATTTAAAAGGTAACAGGATTAAAATAAAATTTTAAAGTCTCAATATGTGAAATTAAAAAAAAATAAAAGCAGCTATCCATTGAGAATAATTCCTTAGGCACACGTATGGGGAGATGCATTTATCTCACATCATAATGCTGTGACATTCAATAAGATGAAACTTTGATCAGAACAGGAACTTCAGAAACTTGGATTCGACTTCCAGCTTGTGTGATCTTTGCCAAAACATTTAGCTTCTCTCCATTCTCCTTTGCTTCCTCCTCTTTTGTAAGATAGAAATAAATCATCTCGTTGTCTATCTAACGCAGAGGGACAGGATTAGAGTAATGCCATTCCTACTTTGACCAAATTGAAAAGGATTTACTCTCTCATCCTGAGCATGATGATTTAGTTACTCAGTGCTAGTAGGTGAAACATTAACTTCTGATTTACATCACCGCCTATTTAAATTCTGGAAGTCAAATAAATGTAAGGGCTGGCATCATGACGTGCCAAGGCATGGAGAGTGGGTGGAATCACTTTTCTTCCATATACGGGAAACGCTGTATGTTTAAGTCTGTTAGACATTTAGTAACCAAGAATATTTCTATAATAAGCAGTTATGCAAGTCTGCATGTCTGAATATGTACATGAAATTCCCTGCAAATGGAAGCCGTAGGGGAACAGCATCCAATTGGGAGAACTTTGTATCCATTCCAAATCCTCCATACATAGTCTAAACTTCCTGAGAAATTTCAATTTTTTTATTTAGGGTGTTCATCGTCAGGAACTGTGGTTACTTTTATACGGCCATAGGTACATCAGCTAAGACTTGAGTGCCTCATTTACCAATGAAATCTAGATCTAGTACCATTAAGAATTTCATATTGTGGTTTCCTAAGATTATTTCTTTCTTATTTTGTTTCCATATGTCAAAATTCTCATCTTTCTTGCACATTAAAATTTACTTAATAAGTATCTTTTGTTATACATATTTATTGATTTAATCTAAATTTCTTCCCTTTGACCAATAAATTGTACAATATAACTCAGTAACATTTCAGTGCAAATCACTATGGCAGGCCAGTGTAACATTTACTTTGAGTTGGGTTTTCATGTTACTGTTGGTCTTTAATAAACCTTACCAATATTCTTATAGGTAACACTAGAGGCCTGGTGCACGAATTTGTGCATGGGTGGGGTCCCTTGGCCTGGTGGGCGATTGGGGCCGATCAGGGCCATCTCACCCAATCCCGATCGGGGCGGCCAGCTGGAGGGAGGGATCACAGGCAGTTGGCCGGCTGTGGAAGGTTGGCTGTGGGAGCGCACTGACCACCAGGGGGCAGCTCCTGCATTGAGTGTCTGCCCCCTGGTGGTCAGTGCGCATCACAGCTACTGGCCGGTCATCCAGTTGTCCGGACGAAAATATTTTACTAAAGTATTTTAGTAAAATACTGAAAATATTTTACTAAACATTGCCAATTGGGTATCTATATATATAAAAGGCTAATATACAAAGTGTCCCCTCAGGAGTTCGACCGGGAGTTCGATCGCTCGCTATAGCGTGCGCTGACCACCAGGGGGTGGCACGGAATGAAGGAAGGCCCTGGCCAGCAGCCGGGGAAGGAAGGCCCCGACTGGCCCTGATCACCGGCCAGGCCTAGGGACCCTACCCTGCATGAATTTTGTGCACTGGGCCTCTAGTAGTATAATAAATGTGTATCCTTCTCCTCTAGGTAATTTTGGATTTTAAAAAAGTTCATTAAAATTTTTAATACATATAGTGATATACTTTCTTAATCCTTATCTACATTTCTAAAATTTCATTCTGTTACTACTATTACAGCTGCTAGCATCTGTAATTTATTTATGCAAAAAAACCCTACTTAGAACTAATTTTCCAGTATTGTATTTAAATTTCAAGAGGCAAATTTAATATAAAATAATTTTACTTTTCCCTCTGAATTTCTCCTGCTTATTTAGAGTGGCCATAGGAAATGTTATTTTTACATTTTTATGAGGCATCTTTCAAAGCATGCTGAAATTGCTTTGATGGTTATGATTTATCATAAAGATAAAAAAAAGTGCAAAATACTTAGCTGAGAGACAAAAGCAATACAATTCCATATATTCAAGAATTAAAGAGCCTTCCTTTGCCAGGCAATTTTACTATGCATCTATGGAAACTATAACTAGAATACTTCATTATCTAATGATGCTATTTTGAATGCTATTTTGAAGTGTAGTAGCATTTTAACAGGATAGCCATCTTACAGCTTCTGGTCAAGTAACCTCTGAAGAAGTGGTCATTATTAGACTAAGCAAGCCTGCAAAAAATTACCTGTAATAAACAAAAATCACTCAGTTTCAGCAAATATGAAGCACCTATTGTGTATCTAAGTATTGCGTGCATAGGTGCTAGGGATTGATGGATTGAAAAAGCACACATTTTCTTCCCTTGTGGGCTTACGTCTACTCTAGGAGAGAGACAGAAAAAGAAAGGACATGTGTGTGAGACAAAACATCATATTAAGTACTAGAGGAGGCCTGGTGCATGACATTCGTGCATTGGAAGGGTTCATCAGCCTGGCCTGCGCCCTCTCGCAGTCTGGGGCCCCTAAGGGAAGTCCGCCTGCTGGGCAGAAGTGGGCCTAAGCTGGCAAGTGGACATCCCCGGAGCTGTCCTTGGCATTGCCTCAGAGGCAGGAGAGGCTCCTGCCACCACCATTGCTCTCGCCAGCTGTGAGCCTAGCTTCTGGCTGAGCGGTGCTCCCCCTGTGAGAGCACACTGACCACCAGGAGGCATTGAGTGTCTGCCCCCTGCTGATCAGTGTGAGTCATAGCGACCGGTCATTCCACCATTCAGTCGATTTGCATATTAGGGTTTTATTATATAGGATAACAACAGGTTTGGGGAGAAGGGGAAACCTGTCTGAGGAATTAACAAGTGTTAAGAAATACAGAGCAGGGAAAAGAACAATCTAGACAGGAAAGAACATGTAAAAAGCTCTAAGATGGAGAAGGGGTCAGCAACAGGAAAAGATACTTGTGAGCTAGAGAATGTACCACCCCGAGGGCAGAGGGGAGCCACTGAAGGGTCTTCAGCAAGGAAGAGACCATGTGATTTCCATGATCTGAAGATGCTTGCTAGATGAGGAGTTAGGAGTGGGAGTGACGTGAGGGAGGTGTGAACAGGACAGGAGACTTTCACAGTCCAGGTCTGAGATAAGGGTGAGCTGAGGGAGAGGGGCTGGCAACAGGGACAGAGAAAAGGAGAGATTCCATTTACATTTTTGATCCAGAACTGAAATGGATGGAATGAAGATGGACGTGGGGGGGCGGTAAGGGCGGGAGAAAATATTGATCATTCTCATGTGATGACCACAGGCAACCTGATGGACAGACACCACTTACTGAGGAGACTAAAAGAAAAGGTTTGTGGAGGAAGGTTAAGAGTCCACCTGAGAGATGGGGACTGTGAGAGGTCTGAGTGGAGATGTTAACATGAATGCAAATGACAGTAGCTGACAATATGGGACTGAGCTCAGAATTTCAGCTGGAGTTATCAATTTGGGAAGCACTGGCACATGGGTGACATGAAAAGTCACAGAAAGAGATGAAAATGCCCAAGGGGAGAATTTAAGTAAAAAGAGAAGACCTTAGGATCAAACTTGAAGGAATTCTATTATTTAAAGCAATCGAGCCCACAAAGAAATGCACAAAAGGTGGGAAGAAAGCCTGCAACATGCTGTCACACATGCCAAGAGAAGGGGGCGGGGCGAAGCTGTCCACCTCAGCTGAGATCCAGCAAAGACGGCAGCTAGGTTTGTCAAGCTCTGCCCTCCTCGCTTCCACAGAACACACAGTAGTGACTCATCCCTGTAATTCTTGAGATGGAAAAATAAAACTCCAAATCCCCAAACCAAGAAACATAGTGAATACATAGAAAAGTGATTTTTAAAAAAACATTAATTGCCTATTGTTTATTCTTTCCAAGTTTTCTGATCTGGATTTACCTGTTCTATTTTGACTTACACGGCACTGAGTACAAAAGTAGTAAATCTTCAGACTGAACACATTACAGAAAATGGAAGAAGCTTGATGACAGAATCGAGTAGTGAATAAGTAACTCAAAAGGAAACCATAATGGTTTAAGCGGGATAATACATTTCATTTCATGCCACAGAAGTGGCACAGAAATCAATAAAGCACACAGCCACAACAGAATTATTAAGACAGTATCATATGAAAAATTATTACTCTGGTTTCAAATATTTATTCAATACAGATTTAGTGAGCGGCATATACTCTGACAAGACTGTTCTAAAAGAATTTTTAAAAACTCTTTTGAGAAAACTCATTCGAGCACTGTCTTAGTTTAGACTGAAGATGCAATCCTTTCAGAGCAAAATATGGCACCCGATGTGATTTGTTAAACCTCGAGACATACCACATAGGTAAAAAGTACTCCTAAATTTGAAAGTGCCACAGTTTAGAGAAAGATTTAATGTTGTGCTCACTTAGAATTATAGACCTATTCAGTTAAAAAGAAAGACAAAAGAATTTACAAAAATTCTAAAATGAGCCATGGGAAAAATCTTCTGGGACCATAGATCAGAAGATTCCCATTAACCATTTCAGCTCTTTGCCGATTAATAAAATGATACTACAATATGTTGGAAGGAGGGAAAAAGGCAAAAACATGTATTTAACTTGGGCAGTGAAGGGAGGGCAAAGAAAAGGGAGAAGAGAAACTTATAATTTAAATGTGTACAATGCTTTTAAATTTAAAATTATCTAAAGAAGAAATGTCATGTATATTTTACTAATATTCCACAACTATTTTATACATTATCTAGTTCTTGTCCATATGGATATGATTTTATACATTTGGCTTAATAGTACTACGTACTTTTTACACTTAACATATAAAATTTTTTCCATATTTCTACTTATTTTTTTCTCTATATAATACTAGAAGCCCGGTGCATGAGATTCATGCACTCGGAGGTGTGTGGGGGGGTACCCCCTCAGCCCAGCCTGCACCCTTTAGCAGTTTGGGAGCTGTCAGTCAGACATCCTTAGTGCTGCCGCCACCACCGCTGCGCTCGCCAGCCCAGCTTGTGGTTGAGCGGTGCTCCCCCTGTGGGAGCGCACTGACTACCAAGGGGCAGCTCCTGCATTGAGCATCTGCCCCTGCTGGTCAGTGCATACCACGGCAATTGGTCATTCCACCATTCAGTCGATTTGCATATTACCCTTTTATTATATAGGATTTTTAATGGCTGCATGACATTCCATTGAGTTGAGAAATTATAGTTTACTTGATCATTTCCTTATTTTGTTCTTAAATACAATTTTTTCCTTAAGTTGAGTTCTTTCCTTAGGATAAATTCCAAGATATTAACATTTTGGTGACTTTGGGTAGTTGTTTCTTTATAGCAATCCACTATTTTCTGCCATTTTTTATCTTACATATGGGCATCCCAGCTCACATTTTCAGTTTCTTTTATAGCAGTTGCATGTAAACTCTGAATTTAGAGACTTCTTCTATTTTTGCCTTTTGAAAAGAAGACCCACAATTTTCAATAGATTCTATGAGTTCTATGCCCCTACCTGCTTAATTTTATAACAAGAGAACATACTATTTCTAATTGCTACATGTCAGAAAATAACTGGAAAGCATTGCCGATGTTCTCTCAGCTTTCTAGCATCAGGCAGCAACAAACCAAAGTCCCGAGTTAATAGTAATTCAAAGAAGTGACACCGTTAAAAGGGAGGGGATGATCTCAACACTAAACTTTTCCTTGATTTCTCCTATCTCAGGCCCAATAGTATCATGCTAGTATAAGTCATCTCTGATTTATAGAAAATGTGTGCTAAAATGTCAACTACATGCCTTGGCCGGTTTGGCTCAGTGGATAGAGCGTAGGCCTGTGGACTGAAGGGTCCCGGGCTCGATTCCGGTCAGGGGCATGTACCTTGGTTGCGGGCACATCCCCAGTAGCGGGGTGTTCAGGAGGCAGCTGATCGATGTTTCTCTCTCATCGATGTTTCTAGCTCCCTATCCCTCTCCCTTCCTCTCTGTAAAAAATCAATAAAATATATATATTTTTAAAAATGTCAACTACAAAGTACAAAGCAGTAATGTCATCCTGCCCCTCTATGCTGAAGCATGATAGACACTAAACGGCAGGTGCACATTTTTTCTGATACTTGAGATTGATGGCTTCCCTCCTTCTTACTACTCCCACCATCATTATGTTTACTCTACACTCACCCATGACACGTTGCAAATTGTTGACTTTATACCTACTCTTTGTGTAAATAAAATGAGTGAGAAATATAAAACCACAATGGCTAATTTCTACCTTCTTATAAAATCACATCTGCTTAGCTGAATGAGCCTCAATAGAAACTTGGGTGGAACCTCACAGCCAGCTCTCAGATGTGCTTGCAGAGCAAGAAAGAGAACTCAAAATTCATATGCAATTAACAGCAACTGTAGGGTCTATTTCATATACAAACCAGAGCACTCCCAACTATTATAAATTAAACCCAAAGATATCCAAATGGAGTAAAGTACAGAAAAGTTCTTCCAAGTTGACATGACAACTCTGTGGTTGAAAGCTTTTCTCTCTCCCATGAAACACACTATGAAGTACTTAAGAAGACATTTGTAAGCAAACAAATCCCAGCTATTGTTTTAAAGAATTAGTATCATTTCAAATATAAATTTCCTCTTCAATCATTTAATTGGCGTGTCCCATTTAAACATGCAATTACCAGTCATACACAGCATGCAGCATGCAGAACATGGACAGCAGAGGTTAATAACCTGGAAGCATAGGCTCTGAGAATGTGAGAGCAAGTTAAAGATAAGAGTTCCTCTCCATTGTCACTGAGGCTCGAGAAGCAATGCTGAAGCGTAGAACAGTGAGAGTGGGGGAAATACAGTTTGTCCAACACATAAACATATCTCCGCAAGTGGCGGCAGGTATAACTGAAAGACAAGGGTAAAAGGAGAAAAACAGAAAGAAAGGAGTTTTCCTTTGAAAAAATAAATCATTCTCAATGTCCTCAAAGCTTTGTGTACTAGTATTTTCACTAGATAGTAACCAAGGGAGGGGGTGAGGGGGAGGAAACAACTATTAAAAGAGAATATAAAGAAGAAAAAAAGAAAGAAAATGAACAACATAATTAAAAAATGGGCAAAAGACCTAACCAGACACCTCACCAAAGAAGATATATGAGATGGCAAATAAGCATCTGAAAAGATGCTCCACATCACGTTATGAAGGAACTACAAACGAAAACAACAATGAGATAGCGCTGCACACCCATCAGAATGGCCAAAATCCGGAATACTGCCAACACCAAATGCAGGTGCGGATGTGCAGCAACAGGAACTCTCATTCTCTGCTGGTGGGAATGCAAAGTGGTACAGCCACTTTGGGAGAGTTTTGGTTTTCTTACTAAACTAAAATACTCTCACCATATGACCCAGCAGTCATGCTCCTTGGTATTGACCCAAATGAATTGAAAATGTATGTTGACATAAAAACCTGCACATAAATGTTTATAGCAGCTTTATTCATAATTGACAAACTATAAGCAACCAACATGTCCTTCAGTATGTGAATGGGTAAATAAAGTGTGGTACATCCCCACAATGGAGTATTACTCAAAGCTAAAAAGAAATGAGCTATCAAGCTATGAAAAGACATAGAGGAATCTTAAATGCATATTGCCAGGTGAATGAAGCCAATCTGAAAAGGCTACATACTGTATGATTGCAACTCTATGACATTCTAGAAGAGGCAAAACCATTTGAGACAGTAAAAAAAATAAATAAACAACTAAGAACTTTTTGTTATGCTTTTCGGCCATAAATATATGAAGAAATTTGAAAAGACACTTTCACATTTATGACCTAGTTATTTTTCTGACCCCACATTCTATTGTGGTAATTAATTAAAATCAGGGCTCACAATGTCCCTATAAAAAATAGTAAAATTGCAAAATAAAGATAATAAGTGACATGTTGACTATCCTGTCCACCAACAATTCTGTCATGCTCGGGTCCCGAGGCTTCCTAACTCTATAAAGAGATATTTTAACTGAGTCCTGGAAAGGACTCCAGGACTCAATCCACCAAAGGAAAATAAAACTTAAGAAAACATAAAAACTGTGTTATTTAAAAATGTGAGTGACCATCATCTCAAACAAATGCTCAAGTTAAAAGTACCAATAGCAAAGTAGACATCATGTGTCTCCTGATCTGATCACAGCGGAGCTTCCCTCTAATCCTGAGGAATCATCAAACGAATCTAAGTTGAGGGGCATTTTACCAACCAACCAGCCAACCATTCTGTGTTCTTCAAATTCTGAAAGACCAGGACTGAGGAACTGTTTGAGTTACAGGAGACAAAGAGGACGACTAAATTTAACGTGTGATTCTGGGATTGGATCCCAGACTTGGGGGGAGGGTGGTGGTAAAAAAGCATTTTTCCCTAGGAAAAAAAATGAGTGGGGCAAATGACAAAATTTGAGTGCTTGCAGATTAGTCAGTAGTACTTTCTCAAGGTTAATTTCCTGATTATGATAAATGTCCTTGTTTTTAAGAAGTACACACTGAAGTTCTTGATGGTTAAAGGTACATCATGTCTATAAACTTATTCTCAAATGTTTCAAAAAACAGACATGTTACAGCAAATACGGTAAGTAAAAAATATTTACACTATTTTTATAAATCTATAATTTCAAGATAAAAGTTTTTTAAAAAGTACAATATAAAAACATCAAAAACTCATTTAATTTTCATCTAAAACAGAAAGAAAACAGAACTAGTCTTTTTGATATACTGAATAATATCCATTTTAAGATTATAGGATTGAAATCTAGAGCCCTAAAGTGTCATTCTGATCTCTATACTTAAAGCTTAGGATATTAGAAAAGCTACAGCGTGGGAAATAAGCAAATGTGGTCTGGAGTTAGCCCATAAAAAACAGTCACTGTTACTTAAGAGTTGCATTTTTATAGAAAATAAAATCTCTTTAGTACCTTTTTATATGAAAATGCCCAAGATTGTGCAATGTATGGTTCTGAAATGTTACTTGATCTGGTTATGCTTCACCAAAGTAAAGTATGAAAATGTTCTTTCTAGAACAACATTTAATTCTGTAAGACATCCAAAAAACCACAAGCAAAGAGTGATGCTTAAATACAACAAGCCCAGTTAGGCCTCCTAATAATGTAGTTTACAGCACTTTAATGATAAAATTACAACATTTCCAGAGCAACTTTTTACTAATTTATTTTCTTACGTGCTTAACAAACTTAAAAAAAAACCCCACCACCATGAGATTATGATGAGCAGGTTAAATTTATGGACTATCTAAAATATTCCATGTATTCCTTTCCAATCTTCCTGTTTTCTTTTTTTAGAAAAAGCTTGTTACCAGATTCACTGGTTGATATAAAATATCAAGAAATTAAACTAATAATAAATGTTTAGAACCAATATGAAGAAAAATTATAAAAATTTACAATTGGGCATAAAAGAAGTCTTGAATAACTAAAGAGATACCAGCATGTTTTCGGATGAAAAGTCAAAATATTATAGAGGGTGCCATTATCCTCCAAAGATTCAAAGTCCCAATAGGAACGTTTGATTTTGAAAATGTAACTCTCTTAAAGTGGTTCTAGATTTCTTTTATTTTAAGGGTCCAATTTAAACACTAATAAAAGATATGGATCTCCTTCAGAAAAATGTACCAAGTCATATACACGCAAAATTTTATATAAAATTTCAAGATCCTCAGAGGGCCCCTAAGCCCATTCATATTATCTCTATGCCCCAGATTCGTGAAATGCAAGTGTTGGGCTGTTGTGTAGAAGAAGAAATAAGTAAAAGAGCCAAGAAGACTTTGAGAAAGAGTAATCAGGAGGAATTTGAGCGTGTGTTATTAAAATACATAAGGCTGTCACAAGAACAGTGCATGGTATTGGAAGAAGAACAGACATAGGAATTGATTCCCAGGTTTTGGCTTGCATACAAGGTGATGTCATTCACTGAGGCAGGGAACAGGAAAGAGCAGCGGGGCGGGCTGGGGAAGAGCAAGATTTGCAATTTGGACATGTTGACTTTGAGATGACTCTGAGAACTCAAAAGATGATTATCAAGCATCTGACTGGGCAAAGTGGTCTCAGGAGTCTGAGGATGGGTCTGGCCTGGAGATGTATGTTGAATAGACGGAAGTGGCTGAGATCACCAACAGAAGGAGTAGAGAAGGAAGGGAGTCTAGGGGTAACCTTGAGAAAGACCAGCATTTAATAGTTTCATAAATCTAGATGGAGGATGATAAACCTGCATAGAATTTTGAGGAGTGGCCAAAAAACAAATAAAAGAAGAAACTGAGAAGAGATTGCTTGGAGGAAAGACTAGTTAACAGTATTAAATACAATTAAGAGGGCAAGTAAGATGGAAAATGACCACTGGATTTAGCAATGTTGAAGTCATCACTGACCAAGAGTCCTTTTTGTTAGAAACTTCAAAAATTATCATTCATTAAAACACAGCCCCAGATATAAGACCTATCTTTAATTCCACTGATTAGCTCATTTACATGCATTAAATATCATTAAGTTTCCAGGAGAGATTTGTGCAAACCAAAAAATTTATAAAATAGGAGAATCGAAGATGGCGGCATAGGTAAACACCGGAGATTGCCGCCGTAAACAACCACTTCAAAAATACAACTAAAAGTCGGAACGGACATCAACCAGAACCACAGGAAGGCTGGCTGAGGAGAGACTCTTCAACTAGAAGCAAAAACAACAGCATTCTGACGCTCAGAGGAGGCGTAGTGTGGAAAATTTAAAGGTACGGTGGTGCGGTGGTGAGGTGGTGCGTGCGCAAAGCAGGCTGGCGGCTGAGGGCGCGGTTGTCGTTTTCAATCAGGAGTGAGTCTCAGACTCTGGGCTACAGATCCGGGCGAGTCTCTAGGGACCCAGACTCAAACGGGAGAAGCGGGACTGTCTGGCTACGGCCCCTCCGAGGTTTGCAGCGGTTGCTGGGACAGAGAGGCAGAGCCCCTGGGGACGGACTGAGAGCGGCCATAGCGGCTCCCTCCCCCCGCCCTGTTGATCCCGCCCGCCCAAGCCCTGCGCACAGCCATTTGCCGATCGCCTCAGGCAAAGGCTGGATTAGCGCCTCCCCAGAAGACAGACGTTTTCCGCACAGCTGATTCCTACAGCCAGTCGGCCTGGGGGTCAAATCCCTCTAGTGTTAACTACAACAATTAAGGCTTGGCTAGAACAAGACTGCGCACAGAGACCACAAGGGGGTGCACCAAGAAAGCATAAAAGATGCGGAGACAAAACAACATGACAGAAATGGAGGATATGGAGCTAAGAATCGCAATTTTGGGGGCTTGCCATAAATTTGTGCAGAGCCTCACGAAAACTAATGAGACCCTCGATGCTACGATAAAGAAATTAGAAAGTAAGCATACACGGACTGAAATAAAGAATATTATACCCAATAGCAGACCAGAGGAGCTCAAGAATCAAACCAAAGATTCGACAAAAAACACCCAATTGGAAAAGCAAAATGAAAAAAGAATCTGAAAGTGTGAAGATAGTGTAAGGAGCCTCTGGGACAGCTTTAAGCGGACTAATATCAGAATTATTGGAGTGCCAGAAGATGAGAGACAGCAAGATATTGAAAACCTATTTCAAGAAATAATGGCAGAAAACTTCCCCCACCTGGTGAAAGAAATGGACTTACAGGTTCAAGAAGCGCAGAGAACCCCAAACAAAAGGAATCCAAAGAGGACCACACCAAGACACATCATCATTAAAATGCCAAGAGCAAAGACAAAGAGAAAATCTTAAAAGCAGCAAGAGAAAGAGGCTCAATTACCTACAAGGGAATACCCATATGACTGTCAGCTGATTTCTCAACAGAAACTTTGCAGGCCAGAAGGGAATGGCAAGAAATATTCAAAGTGCTGAATACCAAGAACCTACAACCAAGATTACTTTATCCAGCAAAGCTATCATTCAGAATTGAAGGTCAGATAAAGAGCTTCACAGATAAGGAAAAGCTAAAGGAGTTCACCACCGCCAAACCAGTATTATATGAAATGCTGAAAGGTATCCTTTAAGAAGAGGAAGAAGAAGAAAAAGGTAAAGATACAAATTATGAACAACAAATATGCATCTATCAATAAATGAATCTAAGAATCAAGTGAATAAATAACCTGATGTACAGAATGAACTGGTGATTATAATAGAATCAGGGACATAGAAAGGGAATGGACTGACTATTCTTGGGGGGAAAAGGGGTGTGGGAGATGCAGGAAGTGACTGGACAAAAATCATGCACCTATGGATGAACACAGTGGGTGGGGAGTGAGGGTGGAGGATGGGGTGGGAGCTGGAAGGAGGGAAGTTATGGGGGGAAAAAAGAGGAACAAATGTAATAATCTGAACAATAAAGATTTAAAAAAAAAAAAGAAAAGAAAAGCATAAGCCTAATGAAACATCAAAAAAAAAAATTATAAAATAGTTCACACACAGTTTACACAGCATAAAACTTCCAATACAGTGTGGCTCTCCAAGGCTCTCCAAGAAAATAAGCACAGGGGAATCTGGGATGCACGTCAGGAAACTGCACACAGTGGTGGAAGCACAACCCCTGAATCATTTAACTCACTGGCAGCTGAAGCCATTTTTCCTGGAGCTAAATCTATTGCCAGCAATGAAGATCCTGGGAATCTCTAGTATAAAGGATTAACAGACTGGCCCCAGCACTGGAAAATACATTGAAAGGAACAATCCCGTACTCGCTCAGAAGGGATGAAATGACCTAATATCCCACTGCCAGATCTAGAAAGGAACAGAGATGGCAATAACAATAAAAAAGGGCCTCTTTCATGATAAAAGGTTACAATATAAACTTCTTTTCTGTGATTTGTTTTATCTCAGTTGCTAAAGAAATTCGAAATAAGAAAAGTCCCTAGACTTGTAACATATAACATTTTAATCAATTAGAATTCCTACTGTCATTAATGCTTGAAATTTAATCAAATCCTTTGTTGATTTAAAAATCTTCAAGTACTTGCATCCTAAATTAGCTATTTATTTTGGGATATTAGTCTATCAATAAATATTTAAACATTAATAGAAACTTAAAAGCCAAATATTTTAGATAACAGTTTCACAATGTTTTTGTCAAATTATTTGCTTACTGATTTTAAAATATTTGTTATAATCAGATATAAATTTGGTAGCATCTATAGGATTAGTCACATTTTCTTTTAGGGACAAACTTTATTTCCAAGAATGTTTCTGAGAACGTCAACTTGCCTTTGAAGACCTGATCATAGTTTACTTTATAAAATCTCATTTTCCACTTTATAGAAAACAAAGTAGTTTAAAGCACTGATTTTCATATACTACAAAGTAAAGGGGACAAGGCACTTGGAAATTAATGTCTTTAAGTTCTGTAAACAGTCAGGGTAATATGTACCAGATACCTAAAAATATTAGATTAAGCAGATGAAAATTTACATGGTACTCATTAAATGTACCATCGTCTCTCATTTTAAAGATGATGTTATAATCTATACTAGAGGCCCAGTACATGGATTCATGCACCATTGGAGTCCCTTGACCTGGCCTGCACCCTCTCGTAATCTGGGACCCCTCGGGGGATGTCAGACTGCTGGTTTCAGCCCGATCCCTGCAGGCCAGGCTGAGGGACCCCACTGGTGCACAAATCCATGCACCTGGCCTCTAGTATGCATATAAAATCTTTGGTTAATCTCTTCCCGCCCTCCTCCCTCCCCTCTGAGATTCATCAGTCTGTTCCATGTTTCCATGACTGTGCATTGAGCATCTGCCCTCAGGTGGTCAGTGCACGTGATAGCTACCAGTGGAACTGTCGAGCGGTTGCTTAGGCATTTATATATATAGACATTATAGTATGGATAAACAAATCAACATTACCAGCCTCACTTTCTATATAGCATATGTATAAAAAATATCTTTTGACTTTGGACAAAGCAACTATTTAAAAGGAATGTTGCAAAAAAAATAAAAGGAATGTTGCCATGGCTCTCCACCACAGACCTTTGCTCTGCAAATGCCCAACATAGCCATGCAGCAATGCAGAACTGGCTTGCTTCCCAGCAATGCACAGTTATGCTATGTGGCTTGAAGTTATAGTTCAATAGCATGGTGCTGTCTGCTCTACTTCTGGCCTAATAAGCAAGGTTTCAAACAATCCTTCCAAGTTCCTTTCTAACACTTTCTTTTCATGAACTTAAGAGTTTAAAGGAAGAAATCACTAACAGGAATTTCATGAGAAAATTTACTTGAAAATAATTTTCTGATTGGATTTGTTTATAATTTGTATTTTAAAAGAAGCCTTTCAATATGTCATTATGTTCCTTCTTGTGCCAAGGGAAGTGATGGATTGACAGAGCACACATTAAAATGATGACTCCCATAGACGGATGCCAAATTGGTTCCAGTGAAGGTAGAGTTGATGGAAGGAAAAAAAGACCTAAAGCACATGCTCATTACAGAAATAGCTATCAACAACAGAGAACTCAAGCCTAAAATTTTAAATTTCACTTTTACACATCATCTGGAGAAACTAAGAGACTGTTTTTTAAAAAATCTAGTCTTTGGGGGACATTAATGATTCAAAAGTGTTGCTCAGTCTACACGCATCTGTCTACACTGAATAATATGGGGTATAAACACTACGAATGTAAGGGATATATATAGGCATAAAATACAAATATATTTTACAAATACATAGGTATAAAATAGCATATTCAGCACATTTTATGACCATCAAACAGCTTGCTCACTTCTAAAGTCATTATATTTTACAAACCCCTGCTGGACAAAAAGATTTATAGCCATTATAAAATTCTTCTGAAAAATTTGAGTTCTGAGCCTTGATTCTTTAACATCATGCCGCAAATATTACATCAGTGAAGTTAGATAATCTGGAACCATGAAAAAGGGCCAATTTTGCTAAGACTGATTAAATATTTATGTCATATCCCTTCTACAGCAGAGCTGGAAAAATACACACGAGACAAAATGTTTTACACAATCCTAAGACTTGAAAATCTATTGAGGTCATTAAAAGAAGAGCAAGTGTTCATATGTAGAAATTATGCTAATAAGTCATCACCAGAAGACCATCTCAGAGTAATTTTTCAGTTGTGGTCCTGGATATACACTGAAACATCCACACTCCCTGACTCTTTCACCCACGTGGGTGTGGTGACACACGCTAAACCCACATCTGTGAGCTGGCAGGCCAGGATCCGGGTGCTGTCTGCTACAGGAATGTGGTCATCGTGAGGGTGAAGCTCACTGCTGCAGGTGGGCGGAGATGAAAAGCCTGATCGTGGTCTCCCCAGCTCAACGCTCTCATCAGCCCAACTGAAATATTAGCCTTTCTACCATAGTAACTGACAGACACATCAGGACACCTTTCCTGGGGGAACAGACAGGCCAGGCATTCTTTTGCTTCTGGGTCTTTGCACCTGCTGCCAACTAACTGGAGATGTCATTTCATCTCCTTGTCCTTCTGGCAAAGTTCTCCTCCTCCATCCGTTAAGTGTGACTCTTCCATGAGGCTTTCCCGCTCGCTTCAGGCACATCTGCTGCCTTCCCTTCTGGGTCCTAGTGTGCCTTGTGCTTACTTGACAACACATGGCATATGCAGTTGTCTTTGTTTCTATCTGCCCTCTCAACCACAACCTCTGTGAGGATAGATCTTGAATTTTTATTTTTGTTTCCCTAGCACCCAGCACCATACCTAGCATTAAGAAAGGAAAATATTTATTGATTCACTAGAGTAAACCTGACAAAAATTAATGTCCCATATTCAACGCTCCATGAGTTTTCTTGTTTGTAAGAGTTTCTATGCATTTACACTACACTGACAACCACACTGTAGGCTGGGCTGGGATTCAGAGTCATAACCATAAACATAAAATTACTTCCTTCCTTAAGAGTGAGCAAAGGGCTATAAATCACTGGCAACAGGAACTTACACAATAATTTCTCTCTAAGGCCTTAACTGCTATTTTTTAAAAATCTTAAAAGAATCCCATCATTTGTCTACTTTGCAAAAGCATACAAGAATCAATCGTTTTAATCACCTCAACCATTCCAACCAAACAAAAAACTTCCTATTTTCTTTCCATGGAATAGAAAACTGGAACACCAATATTAACCTCAAAACTAGCCACCCTGAAATGGTTCTGAAGGCCTTTACTAGCTATCACTTCATTCATTCTATTAATTACTTTATTTTGGATCTAAATCAGCAACAATCGGCAACCTCTAGAGCGAGGTGCCTTATGCAAGAAAGCGGGGGGAGTTTATTGTGGAAAGACAGACAAGCCAAAGTGCCTTTTTTGATTATTCATGGAAGGAGAAAAGAGGGTACAAGGAAGACCTATCTCATGATGAAAGGGACACAGGTGCTTATTGATCAACATCTGAATAAACAGCTATTAGTTCTCTGACAGTCCCATCTTTATTTGGTATCCTATATAATAAAAGGCTAATATGCAAATCGATAAGAAAACAAACTCAGACATATCATAATTCCATATATTTACTAATTGACAAAATAATAAATCTATGACAACGGGAAGTATAACAATAGGGACAGAAGGGAGTTCTGTGAAAAATTAAGTATCAGGAGAAAAGTATTAAGTAGGAATTGTATTACCCCAGAAGACATGTTGAAGTCTTAACCCACAGTACTTTTGATATCATCTTATTTAGAAATGGGGTTGTGCAGACATAATTAATTAAGATGAAGTTACACTGGAGTAGGGTGGGCACTTAATCCAATATGACTGGTGTCCTTATAAGAAAAAAGAGACACAGAGACAGAAGAAACACACAGGGCGAAGGCAGCCATGTGATGATGGAAGCAAAGATTAGAGCAATGCCTCTACAAGCCAAGGAACAGCAAGAACTGCCAGCATCCCCGGGAGCTAAGAGAGGGCAGGAACGCTCTCCTCAGCAGGTTTCAGAGGAGGCGTGGCTTCGCCAGATCTTGGTTTTGGACTGCTCACCAATGTCTCCCCATTGCTTTCAGCTCCCAGTTTGTGGTGCTTCATTACTCCAGCTCTAGGAAATAATGAAGTGGGCAAGATGTGTCTACTCAATTGGAAATGACAAGAACATGGTGTGGTGCAGTCATTATGACGTAGACTCCTTCCCTGTGGGCTCAGTGGCTCTCGGGGCTGAGGCGAGTGGACTAGATGATGGGGAGACGCTGGGTTGGCAGCATAGACGGGCCTTTCTGCTTGTTTTAATTTCATCATTACTTAAAATGAAGGACTCAAAAAAGGAAGAGAACTTAAACACCATCTAGCTTTTCTCAACTGTTTTCCTGCCACCGGAACAGTGGCCAACAGATGCAACACTTTTTTACTCCTGTGTACAGCTTCCAAGGAGCTGGCTCAACCTGTCTTTTCTTCCCAATTTAGAGAGCATACAGGCTGCAGGAGAACGAAAGGGTGTTAATCCATTCTAATTTATATTACAAAAGAAACAGCTACTCTATCACTAGACACAAATGACCTGCAATACCTCACACCTTGAAGAAGACTGCTCTGGTCAGCCAGCTTAAAGAAGCTTCCTGTCACTATCACCTCACAGCTCTTCCTTCCACTTATTAGTCCCCTCGGTCATCTGTTTACTTGTCTATGATCTGTGTCCCTGCTCAGCAGCCCCAGGACTGCCTGGTCTAGTAGGAAGAGAAGCAAAGAGTCAGTTACGGCACAGCACACTATTAAAAATGCCATGAGTACATGGCAGAGGGTGGGGTGAATGGTGATGGAGAGGGGAGACGTAAACCTAAATGAGGAGATAGGAAAATAGGGTCTCAGAGGAAGTGACAGCTAGGCTGAGACCTGAAAGAGGAACTGGAAGAATAACTAAAAATATCATCTCTGGCTTGATGGTACTCATGAAGAGTGTTAGAACAAAGCAGAATGAGAAGCAGATTTTCCAGAAATGTTCCTTCACATTCAAATCATACCTTTTTAGTATCCTTGATGTCTTCTTAGAGTACACTTCTGTAGCTTCCAAGAACTTGTGATATAACTATCCCATATAATAAAAGCCTAATATGCACATTGTCCCCTCGACCGGGAGTTCGACTGCTCACTATGACGTGCACTGACCACCAGGGGGTAGCGCGGAACATGGTGGGCATCAGCAACGTGGTGCTGGCAGCGGGCGGCAGTGGAGGCACTGCGGGCCCCGAGGGGCTCCAAAGAGAGCGGGACCGCGGCAGATGGTGGAGCAGGTGAGCAGGTGGCGCCAGGCCAAGACGGGTGCGAGTGTGGCCCGATTGCCCAGCTGATCACCCCGCAGACAGCGACTAGCAGCGGTGGCAGGGGGCCCAATGACTCAGGCGGAGGGAGGCGCATGAGGGCCTGGGGGCCCAGGTGCTGCCCGGGGCCCAGAGGTCAGCTGGGACCTGCCCTTCCACACTAGACGCTCGCACTTCAATCGCTGGCCAGGCCTAGGGACTGCACCTGTGCACGAATTTTGTGCACTGGGCCTCCAGAAACTTAAATAAAGGAACAAAGGGCCCTAATCGTCTCTAAAATGACAAGACTTACACAGCAGGTACTTGAAAAATAATGTTCTTTCATTCAATGTTATATGTTATAATGTTGATGAGATGAACTTAACTTGTTTATATCAATTAGCCTATGGTAAACCTGGTTTCAGTACACATAGTTTTTGCTTAAAGTCACAGAACCTTTCCACAATGTTAAGTGAGGACTTACTGTACATGTGGTATAATCAAAATCTGCTGCACAAATTTTTATCTTCCAGAAAAAAGAGTAATTTTTCCTTCACACTTCAACTGTGTCTAGGTGCTGACTTCTTTTAAATCCAAGTGATTCTGGCTGTTTGCAGCATCATTTTTCACTAAAAAACCGCTTTGATGTTTATGATCTATTATTTAAACATTAAATCGATTTATAAAGGTAAAAATGTGGCTTTAATAATTTGCAGTTGTGGTTTCTATGTTTCAGATGGTAACCATCTCAAGACAGACCACCATCAGAGCAGAATCTGGAGGAGAGATGAGTGGGTAGGACAAGGAAGCTCACGTCCTCTTCAAGCTACTGGCTGAAGCTCGACGGTACAACCAGAGGGGAATGTTTCACAATGTCCTGTACAGATGAGGATTAGGTCAACCTCTTGAAAAAGGGGGCAAGGAGTTCAAATGTTTTCTAATTTTATCATTGCTCTTTTGATTAATTTCTTTTTTAAAGAGTCAACCACCAGTGTGGCTACAACAGCCAAATTCAATGGAGAAAGGATAATCTTTTTGACAAATGTTGCTGACATAATTACATATCCATGTGCAAAAAATGAACATTGATTCATACTTTGTACCACACAAAAAGGAACTCAAAATGAATTACAGGCCTAAAGGTAAAATCTGAAACTATAAAACTTCTAGAAGAAAACATAGAAGAAGATTTTTGTGGCTTTGGGTTAGGCAAAGAGTTCTTAAGTAGGTATCAAAAGCATAATTCATAAAAGAAAAAAATTGATAAATTGGTCTGCCCCCAAATAAAAGATTTCTGCTCTTTGAAAGATAATGTTACAAAGACAAGTTCCCGACTGGCTTTTGCAAAACACATACCTGCAAAAGGACTTGTGTCCAAAATATATAAAGAACTCTCAAAGTCAAAAATAAAAAACCCAAACAACCCAATAGAAGGACAAAAGGTATGAATACATATTTCACCAAAGAACTTACAAGGATGGCAAAAGAGCAGATGAAAAGATCCTCACCATTACTAGTAATTAGGAAAATACAAATTAAAAGCTCAATGAGATACCACTACATATCTATTAGAATGGCTTTTACAAAAAGACAATACTGTTGGTGAGGATGCAGAGTAACAGGAACTCTGGGGATGCAAAATGCTAAGAGTCCCTCTAGAAGAGGTTACCATATGACTCCAAATCACTACTTGTAGACAATTACCCAAGAGAAGTGAAAAGTTATGTTCCATAAGATTTTCTATACAAATGATTATAGCCATTTTATGCATAACTGCCCCTAAATGAAAACAATTTGAATGTCCTTCAACTGGTAAATGGATAAATAAACTGTGGTATCTATACAATGGACTACTACTCTGTAATAAAAAAAGGAACAATGCACACAACAATATGAATAAATTTCTAGACTCCAAAGACTACGTATTATATGATTTCATCTATGTGACAATCTGGAAAAGAACAGAACTACAGGAACAGACTGGGGCTCAGAGGCTGGAAGGGTGTGACTACAGAGTTGCAGGGGACTCTTCAGGGAGATGAAACTTTCTTTATTGTGGCTATGATGGTAACACACAACTACATGAGTTTATCAATCCAAAGAACCGAAGAGGGAAATGTTCTGTATGTAATAAAGCAAAATTCTTAACTGTCCTAAAAAATTAAAAATGCTACTCACCTATGGTGAAACATTAGCCTGTGCTACTCAAATAAACCAACTGTATTCAAGGGAAGAAGAAAATGAGGTTAAAAGTCTAAACTTAATTCTATACATTCTGTTCAAACACAGACCATTTGTCTTAGTAAAAACCGCTAATATCAAGCCCTTTATAATCTTTGCACACTTTTACACTTTCTTATTCCATGCCATCATCAAAAATTTCTTACTACCCTCAAAACAGTACTACCACCAGATATAAGGGAACAAAATGAAGTGTTTCCTGCAATGACAGAAATGTGACTTCTCACCCAAAATAAACTATACTAAGTGAAGATAAGTTATCAAGAAAAGCTTACCACGCCCTAAGCACTACAGCAATAGCTCATTCCACATCAATATGTGTATTGTCCCAAAACAAACAAAAGGCTTATTAGTGCAGCATTATTTCTAGAGGTCTTAATGGAAGTTGGAGGAAATAGTCAATGAAACACTAAATATTTAATTCAAAACACTCATTATACTTGGTTTGGTAGCCCGAGACATACTCCTTATAATTAATAAAACAGATTGTCGCCATAAGAATCTACGTTCTGTTAGATAAAATTCTGTAGAAGGCAGAGAACAATAGAGAAATAACAGAACCAAGTTGAAAAACTCAATACCTACAAGTAGAAATACACATAAGGCAAAAGAGAATGTTTATACATTACAAATATAGTAGTTCCCCATCTTCTGTTCCAAGATCCCCCGTAGATGCCTGAAATTGCGGATAGTATTGAACCCTATGTACACTATTTTTTATCTATATGTACATACCTCTGGTAAAGTTTAATTTATAAATTAGCCACAGTAAGTTTTATGCATACATTTTATTATTAACAATAATAAAGTAGTTATAATAAAAGTTATATGAATGTGCTCTCTCAAAATACCTCATTGTACATGATAAGATGACGTGAGGTGAACATAAGCACAGTTTTCTACATGATGCAGCTACTAGTGACTAATGGGCAGGTAGCATATACAGTGTGGCTATGCTGGACAGAGGGATGATTCATGTCCCAGGTGGGACGGAGCAGGATAGTGTGAGACTTCATCACGCTACCGAGAATGGCATGCCATTTAAAACATGAATTGTTTATTCCTGAAATTTTCCATTTTATATTTTCAGACCATGGTTGACTGTGGATAAGGGACACTACTGTATAAGAGAATGCACAGTTGAAATAACTAAATGAACCTCTTAATTTATTTTTAAAAACTGACTTCACTAATGATACTGAAATAATGCTATGATTCTAATGTATGATGCCCATCTTTTAGATATAAAATCTTAGAATAATACACTGCCTGCCTTTTGAAAAGCTCAAGAAACATGGAGATCAACCTCACTATGTCATCATCACAAAAGTGTTTTCTAATTTTCACTTTAGTTATTCATGAAGGCATATATATATATATGCATGTATTTAAAGCAGTGGAATCCTTTCTTCAAATGAAATCTGATGTGAAAGTGCAACCTGTAAAGCAGGTAACAGCGGAGCAGAGCTGCTCTGGGAGGAGTGCGATGGCCTGAGAGCCCTGCTGCTCCTGTTGCCATCCCCAAGTTGAACAAGAGACCTGCAGGAGAACCCACCAAAAACCAGAGTCGTAGAATCTTGGACTTGGGAGAGACCTGATTGAATACTTCACCGATCTCTTCTATGGTGCCTCCAAAGGCCTGCAGCCACTGTTGAATGGCTTCAGTTATGTTAGCCCTTCCCCAGGTTAAGGGGAAATGTAGGTCGTAGTTAACACTGTTCTGCATGAAACACTGAAATACAGGAAATAGCCACCACACCCCTTTTATTCATTAGCATCAGCATGCCATTTTGCAGAACAGAAGGGTGGGGTGAATCTATTTGTATCTGTCCTTTGAGTTAGTGGCAGTGTAGACCCAACTCTAATGACGTCAACAGCCATTAAAAAGTCTCCCACTGTACTAGCATGTTCAGAATGGAAAGTTACCAGAAGAACCTAGGTCAGAGTCTTGAAGAGGCCATATCAGCACACCTAAAACTGACAGTGCCTGTACCTGAATTTACTTCCGCTAACAGGAAAGGAATGAGGTTGCAGACCAGAAAACTTCAGAAGCAAACACTCATTGATACAAAAGAGTAAAGCTTCTATAACAGGCAGGTCTACATTCTTTTCTAAATTCTTCTTCCTTGCCAGCCCATTCATGTTTTTCAGTTACACCTGTGATTTTCCCATTCCCCTACCTATATCTGTTGAAATGTTATTCATCCTTGAAGATCTCGATTAAGTGCCATGAACTTCATACAGGCCTCCATTTTATCCTAAGTTAGAATTACGCCCCCTTCCACCTTCCTTAGTACTTGGCACAGTGTATACCTTTGTCTTATATTACAGTAGACCACATAGGAGGTCTACTGGGCTGAAGATGAATTTCTTATTTCTAAACTGCATTTTCACATTTCTTTCAGTAGATAAAATATTTAGATGTTGTAGGAATTAAATACCTATATAATACAAAATCTAGTTTCTAGTTCAGATTCAATACAATATCCAAGAATACACTTTTCACAGAAAAGTTGATTTTTAAATAGCTTTATGAAATAGCTGATCTCACTCCAAATACCACATTAATAACATTTTAATTCATTCCAAAAATACTAACTAGAATCTAGTCTGTAAAAGGATTGTGCCAGGTACACAAGAATAGCACAAGTCAAGGCTAGAAGCTCTCTAGATATAGACACTGTGTGCGCTGGTGTCCAGTTACACTGCTTATTTAAGGATTTCTCTTCAATCTGCCCCTAAGCGCCTTTAATTTGCCCGGGAAACCATTGCTGGTCCACTCTACATTACAGCAGCTGTACTACTGTAATCCACTTTGGTCTCTTGTTTTTCAATGATTAGGAAAAAATGCACTTGGTGGGGCAGGGGCTGTTGGTTGTCCCCAGTGATCTATTTCGATACTAACAGATTTTTCAGCAGGACACATGACTGCAGGGGATAAAAACGACATTTCTCAGCTCCCAACGCTGCTAAATGTGGCCCCGGGACTAAGTTCTCACTAGATTTAAGTATCCCTTGGCAGCCTCTGGAAACCTTCCTTAAGAGTCACTGGGTGCCTCGCCTCGCCTTTTATTCTTATCTCCTGTGGCTTGAACTCAGATGCTGATGGCGACCTTAACAAGGAAGATCGTGGAGGTACAGTGAAAGGAGTTTATCCGAAAATGCTCATGCCCTAATCCCTGCAACCTGTGAATGCATTACAAGTCAAAGGGGAATTTGAAGATGTAGTTAAGACTAAAGATCTTAAAATAGGGAGATTATCCTAAACTACCCAGATTTGCACAATCTAATCACATGAGCCCTTAAGAGCAGAGAACTTCCTCTGGCTAGAGCAGCCGTGGGCAAACTACAGCCCGCGGGCCGGATCCGGCCCGTTTGAAATGAATAAAACTAAAAAAAAAAAAGACTGTACCCTTTTATGTAATGATGTTTACTTTGAATTTATATTAGTTCACACAAACACTCCATCCATGCTTTTGTTTCGGCCCTCCGGTCAGTTTAAGAACCCATTGTGGCCCTCGAGTCAAAAAGTTTGCCCACCCCTAGGCTAGAGTCAGTGATAAGTGGCAAAAGGATCAGAGAGATTCCAAGCATCTGATGTGCCACTGGGCTTTGAGATGTAGGAGCCCATGTGCGAGGATGAGAGAGAGGCTTCTAGGAGCTCAGAGCAGCCCCCAGCTGTGTGCCCGGCAACAGGGACCTAAGTTCTACCATCACATGGAACTAGATAAGCCAACAACAGGAGCCTGGAAGCAGATTCTTCCCACAGTGTCCTGGTTAGAGCCCAGCAGGTCGACAACTTGCATTTTGGACTTGTGAAGCCTGGAGCAGGGAAACCACATGAACCTCGCCAGATTTCTGACTACAGAACTGTGAGGTGATATATTGTGTTGTTTTAGGCAGTTACGTCTATGGAAACTTGTTGCAGCAGCTGAAGGAAACTAATGCAGACTTCCTGGAGCAGAGCCTCCTTCTCAGCCCTCGAAGGCCTGCAGTGGACTTTTACTCGGAGAAAAATAACAGTTCTTTCTTCTTCTTTAAACTACTAGGGTTCTCAGTGACTCCCAGTTGAACCTAAATTTTGCTGATAACTTGATGAAATGATTTTTATTATCAACACCTAAAGAATAACAGAGGTTAAAGTAAAATATTAAGCTGTGAACACTTTTTGTACATGTGTAATGATATTAGACAGCCTTTAATAAGGTTTATTTTCCTTTCTTTCATTTATTTTATTTTATTTTATTTTTCAATTATAGTTTATATTCAACATTATTTCTTATTAGTTTCAGGTTAATAAGGTTTATGTTTACTTTTTCAGTTGCAACAGAGAAATCATGTGTTGTCTCAAACTTCATAACACTTAATATATGACCAATTATATGAAAGTCTAAAAAAAGGGGAATAAGATTATATTACTACCAGTGTTTAGACCAGTCAGGGTTAGTAATCGCTTATGGAATACAATGAGGTCAATATACATGAGCAAAATAGGTGCAAATGGTTTGGTAAGAAAAGCACAATTTCAAGTATGTACTGTATCACTGTGAAAGAAAAAAATTACTTATGGCTTGGAAAAATGCTCAAATCTTGCAATTACCACAAAATCCCCTTTTCGTATTAAAACACTAGTGGCCTAGTGCACGACATTTGTGCACTGGGGACGGGGTGGGGGTGGGTCCCTTAGCCCAGCCTGCGCTCTCTCGCAGTCTGGGACCCCTTGGGGGACGCCCGCCTGCCGTCTTAGGCCCACTCTCTGCTGGCAGTTGGACATCCCCCAAAGGGTCCTGCACTGCCACGGAGGCGAGAGAGGCTCCTGCCACCGCTGCTGCACTTGCCAGCCATGAGCCCGGCTTCTGGCTGAGCGGCACTCCCCTGTGGGATGCACTGATCACTAGGGGGCAGCTCCTGCATCATAGCTATCGCTGTGCCATAGCCACAAGATGGTGGCGCCCAGACCCCTCAGCCCTGCCGGGGCAGCAGGCGTGCGGCTGCTCTGCGTGCCTGCCTCCGAAGACCCCTAGTTCCCTCAGTCCCCCAGCCACCCAGGGCCAGCCCGAGGCACAGCCAAGCCTCAGATGGCGGCTGCCCAGCCACCCAGGGCCACCCGAGGCTCAGGTAACCAGGGCTGACTGAGGCTTGCGCTGCCAGCAGTGGCAGCAGCAGAGGTGTGATGGGGCATCGGCTTCCCCTGATCGCCGGGTTGCCTCCCACCCCTGAGGGCTCCCAGACTGTGAGAGGGGGCAGGCCGGGCTGAAGGGCGCCCCCTCCAGTGCATGAATTTTCATGCACCAGGCCTCTAGTATATGCATATGTGCAAACAACTTATTTGTCTAAATACATGGCTTTATCAATTTTATTAAATGAGTTCAATGACTTCCTGAAGCCATCATGTTATATAAATAGCTCTCAATATAGGTGATACATATGCATACACACACACACACATACATATATACATGAAAAGGCTTATAAAACTCTATATATGCTATAGACTATCCTTATTGAAACATATACACATGTATCTGAATAGAAAGTCACCTGGAAGTATATATACTAAGGTATTACTCAAAAATTACTTGAAGTGGGCACTATGGTTGTCTTCAAGCTTGTATATATTTTCTGTAATGAATCTGTGTTGCTTTGGTTTTTAATGAAATCATTTCTGCATAATCATTTATTCTACAAATTTTTTAAATATTTTTATTGATTTCAGAGAGGAAGGGAGAGGGAGATAGAAACATCAATGGTGAGAGAGAATCCTTGACTGGCTGCCTCCTGCACACCCCCTACTGGGATCGAGGCTGCAACCCAGGCATATGCCCTTGACTGGAATCGAACCTGTGACTTTTCAGTCCGTAGGCCAACACTCTATCAACTGAGCAAATCGACTAGGTCTACAAATATTTTTTGTACCAGGCATTGCTATAGGTACTTGGGATACATTTGTGAATGATACAAAGATCCCTGACCCTTTGGTGCTCACATGATCTTCAAAGAGAAACATATGCAGTACAATGGAAATTCTTGCTTTCCTTTCACCACATAACCATTTGTATCACTTTTTTTGTGTTTCTTTCCATAGTTTTACATGTAAATAAGGACAAATGCAAATATATGTTTATCCCCTTACTTACACTACTCAGATATTAAACATACTGTTCTGTGCCTTGCTTTTTTCACATAAATATCTTGAAGAGCCTTCTATACCCTTGCTCTTTTTTATAGCTGCACCCTGTCCATTGTATGTATATCATGTTTATTTAAGTCTATCGATAGATACTCGAGTTGTTTCTAATGACTATTTGCTATTATTAACAAACACTGCCAAAATAAATCTGCACATTGTCATTTTGCACAAATGCAGGCATGACTGTTGGGTCATGGATTTAAAATTTGGATAGATATTGCCACATTGTTCTTTATAGGACTTGTACCAATCTACACTCCCACAGGCAAAATTTGAGTGTCTCTATTTCCACATAACCGTATGTAACCACACAGACGGATTCTTCTAATCTGATAGGAGGGAAAATGGTATCTCAGTGTAGTTTTACATTGTATTTTTCATATTAGAGTGAAATTGAGCATTTAAAAATACATTTAAGGGCTACTTGATACCCTTTTATGTCACTTTAGAAATTCTGAACTTTGTGAACACATTTTTAGGCATACTGGTTACTACCTTCGGGGTGTCTACAGGCAGCTATGGGCCTGGCTTGAATTCAATTAAGTATTATTTTTTCTTCTTTTGAATAAATGCCAGGAAAGTGGATAATCAGGATTAAACTATTGGGACAAAACAGAGTCTTATCAGTTCCCCTAAGCCTAGCACAGGGCCTGGTGCACCTTAGGTATACAATACAATGTTTGCTTAAAAACAAAAAAAAGCGGGCACCTGAAAGATGTTTTCTTTGGAAGTTTATAGTGCAACAGCACCCCCAAGGGGAGCTTTAGCTAAAGCTCCACCCCACACCCCCATCAAATTTCCTCCAGATCTCTAAGCTATGACATATACATTAGTCAGAGTGAAGACAGCGTGATTGCTGTATAAATGCCACTTGCAAATGATCTCCAAGCTCCGCCTTCCAAATGGAATGCTGCCCCTAACCTCTCTTGTATAGAACTGGGGATGCCGTTGTCAGGGTGGACACTGGGCCAGTCACACTGCCACAGAGTAACACAGCCCTACATTTTCTCAGCCCAAAGACAAGACCTGGCCAGTATTAACCACTCAGTGACCAGCAAGTGCAGCAACACAGGCATTCACAGGGCAGAACTCTGTCCACTTGTTACAGGTAAAGACACTGTTACTGGGAAGTGCGCATTTCCTTCTGAACAAAAGAAACTGAATACAGACAGAAGTCATGAAAGAGAACTTTTATGTCACATGTAAATTAAACACAAGAAAGACAGCATTTGAATAGATTCAGCTGGATTTTCTATTTTGAATAGAAATCTAGATGTTTATCTTAAGCCTAGAATTTTAGAATGAAAGTATTGTGCATCTTCCTGCTATACAGGGTAATAACTTATGACACAATTCAGTAGTCTTTGACAGTCTTGTGGCAACTAGTACCCAAAGATGGCCACAAACGAACCAAGCCTCCCGTGTACCAACATTTCCTTTTGTGGTCCCTTTCTCTTGAATCTGGGCTGGTCCTGTGACCTGATTTTGACCAATAAAATGTGGTGAAAGCAATGGCCTGGGATGGCTGAGCTAGGTCATAAGAAACAGTTTCTGTCACTCTTGGATGTCCTTCTTGGGAGCATCCCTCATGGGAACTCAGCTGACAGCTGGTATCAACTGTCATAAGGCTGGTCACACAGGACATCGACCCCGCTGCTGTTTGACTGCAAGCATGTGAGAGACCTCCAGTGACTACCACTAAGGTAAGCAATCAATCCACAGCACTGTGAGAGATCATTATAAATCGCTGCTTTAAGCCACTAAGTTTTGGGGTGGCCTGTCACACAGCAATAGACAACCAGAACAAATTTGTTTTATAGCCACACCCAGGCAAGATGAGCAATAAACTTCTAAGACAATTTAGTAACATGCCCAGCTTATGACTTTAAAAGATAAAGACCATGTGCTCTTACAGGGAGTAAACATTATTTATATATTCTGTATATCCCCTTTCTCTTCCAACCCCTGATAATTATGTTCTCAATAAATATTTATTAAATGGAAGCATGAATAATACAAACATACCTGACTATTGATTATATTGATGGAAGGAAGTAAGGGTATAATTAATTCAGAAATAGTAGCTATTTAAAAGTATATGCCCCATCCCCTAACCAGGCATTACAGCAGTGATTCTAATCTCAGGGACCAGTTAGACTCTTAAAAAAAATTGAGGAGCCCAAAGAACTTTTTAATATATGGATTAAAACTATAAACATTATCTATAGTAGAAATAAAACTGAGAAAATCTAAAATACTTCTTAACTCATTTAAACATACTAATGAACATCACATGTTAACATAAATAACACTTAATGAAAAATAACTCCTTTCCAAAACAAAACTAAAAATGTCAGACAAGTAGCATTATTTTCTGTTTCTGCAATCTTTATACTGTCTGGCTTAACAGAAAACAGATTCTCAGTCCTGCTGAAGTCCATCTTGTTTTAGTTGAAGCACATGAGGAAAATGTAGCCCCAATAATATATATACTTAGAAAAGGAAGTGTTTTAATGCCCTTTACAGAAAATTGTAGATCTTCTTTGATAGTACAAAAAACTCAAGTGCTAGTTTCTTAGATTAGTTAAAATGTGGAATTGGAAACCCTCTTTCAATCTGTTGCATTAAGATCCTTTGGTCTATTTTGTACTTTGTATGAATCTTTTCACCCATGCCTAATTTTGTAACTTCATGCTGTGGTCATTTGAAAAATATTGGTTTGCTGAATTAAGAGTTATAAAGATCTTCCAAATGTTGACATACTTGCATTGGTCACCATACACGATCCAAAATATCCCACACTTAGTAATGTCTTTATCAATCTCATCGCAAAAGTCTTCAATTATTGGGAAGACATCAAACTCATGGTGCCAATGCACATTTTTTAAAATTCTAATTTGCTATAAGTTCCAATTTTACCATTGGCAACTAAAACTAGCTGTTGTTTTCTTTGAAGTGACACGTTCACGTGATTTTCAAGAAAATGTCTGCCAAGTCTAGATAACCACAGACTGTCATGTCACTCTTTCTTTACATAAAAATGGTATTCCAAAAAAGGGGCTAGTCCAGCCCACAACTCAACTGCACATGTGCTTTTTCTCAAGACAATCACTGTAGTTTAAGATGTAGTGGAAGTGCTTTCTATGAACTTCCAGTTTTATCACACAAAATATTAAAGGTTAAGATTTATTGTAACTAATCATTTTCACTATTTCATCGATTTATGCTAAGGTACCAGCAGTTTTACCCCAACTTTGCTTTTACAACACTGTTGCAAATGTCAGCACATGAAAATGACATATGTCTTATTATAAAAGTAGCTTAAACCCCATGGAACCTCTGTGGTCTGAGGAGCGTACATAGAGAACCTTGCATTGGTGTGATCCAAGAAGACTGTGAAAACTCTACTCAGTGGACACTCCACTCACTTGTAACTGAGAATTTGAGTTTAAAGTGGCTGGCATCTGTTTATCTTTCTCACTATTTATCAATGTCAGGTCTGCCATAAGGAGAAGATTTAAGAGGATACTCCTATTTTATAAAAGAAAGAACTGAGGCATGTTAAATGAATAAACACGCTACATGCTCGGAACACTCTTTAACATTTTTGATGTGGAGTATTTACCTACCTTTCCCCACTACCCTTTTCTCTCTCCTCAGGGAGTGTTCTCTCTTCCCTTGTTTGTCTCTGTCCCTGGTACATCTGATTCCGTGTATATTTACATTGGACATGTGAATCATTTCAAATCTCTTTACCTTTCTGTTTACTCCCAGTTCTCCTGTGACCACACCTCTGTTTGTCTTGGGAAAGGTGCCTTGTACAGAGACATGGAACAAACACAATGCATCAGGAAGGTAACGCCTTTACTCAAGTCACTTCATTCTCTTCTCTGGCCTTAGCATTTGATAACATATCAGGTATCACAATTCTGTAAAATTGGCGGGGTGGGGAGCCCACGCCTCTTCTCTCTTTTGTTCTGGAAAGAACTGCACACAGGAGCTGGGAGACAGTGCGCACTTGACTGGTCCCATGACAAGTCTAGGTTTCAGTATTTCCACATGTACAATGTGCACACTTGCCTTTGATGTTCCTTAAAGGTCCTTCCAAACCTATCATTTAATGATTTGTGTTTAAAACGAAAATATTCTGGTTACGTCAAAGCCACTCAGAAACACACTTTACGGGCTGCATCAATGACACTGACACCTGAGCAGGAGATTCGTTATGCCATGTGGACAGACCCGTGAAGCCTCCTACGATACCTAAATCCAATGCATTAGCAAGTGGGCCAGAAGGCCGAGAGCAGTATCACCTTGCTACCCAAATGACAGAGGGACAGGTTTTCTAACTGGCAACAGAAACGCACTAGGCAGAGACAATTCCCCACGGGTCTTTCGTGTTTCTGCATGTCCTAGGAGCAGAGGCACTCACAGCGTTATGTTCTAAACTCTCTGTTCATGACGCTGGTAAACAGACGTAGAAAGCAGAGACAGTGTCTCCCTCTAGAGCAGAGGGCAGTTTGCTCTCAAATACAGTTAAGATGTTTCAATGCAAAACAAAGGTTGGGCAGATTTGCTTAAAGTTATTCTAAGTGAGTGGGGTTCTCTAAGCTCAGGGGTTCTCTCCTGTAATGCAAACCACTGCATATGCAGGTGCCAACTCGCCCTTATCACACTACCCTGTGGGCACGAGAAACCGCAGGAGAAAATGATGACACTCTGGCTCCTACTGCTGCTGTGAGTAATAGCTGTCCTTCGTCTCTGACCCAGAAATCTTGGGTCTCTACCAGGATCCACAAAACTATGGCCGTCTAATGTGAAAGCCTGACAGTAGGGGAAAGTCTCAAGCTATTGAGAAGGAATGGCGGCTTAATAATTCCTGTCTATCTCAATAGTTAGACATTTTCCATTGGGAACTTCAACTTTCAACTGGGAGTCATCTAAATGACCTTAATACGATTTCTTAAGAAAAAGTTAAACTAAATAGCAAGCCATGTCAGGTTTTTCTGAAAAATGCAGCTTCCTTCAAAGTACCACTGACTGTAGGAAGTGAAGGAAGCCAGATTTTTAAGGCAAAACATCCCTCCTTCCTTTCTTGGCTCCTGCTATGCCAAGATCAAACAAGGACCAGCCACGACCAAAGGGAAACTGGAACTTCCTTCTGCCTGTGTATCCAGCAAGAACAAGTTAATGCTATCTTGTAAAAAGTAAATCATATACATCTAATAGAAGTACCTAATTGCAAAGCCAGTTTAAAAGAAGTATTGACACTGCAAAACCCTTCCTCAGTGGTTGAGCATCGACCCATGAACCAGGAGGTCGCGGTTCAATTCCCAGTCAGGGCACCTGCCCAGGTTGCAGGCTCGATCCCCAGTGGCGGGGCGTGCAGGAGGCAGTTGATCAATGATTCTCTCTCATCACTGAGGTTTCTCTCTCTCTCTCTCCTTTCCTCTCTGAAATCAATAAAAAATATATTTAAAAAAACAACAACAAAACAAATTGTCTTTCTTTGATTCCATGGGCCATTCTAAAAGATCGATATTTGTCCAAAACAGAGGCACTACCACCCAGAGATAAACAAACCACCTGTGTTTTGTAGTCCTCAGGAAAATGCTGGGTGAATAACGTGTGTCATTCCCGTGCAGAGCAGAACAGGGCAGCGTACAGGAACCGCCAGCCTGGGGCGAGACAGGGCAGGTGCAGAGCACGGAACCCGGTTAAAATCTAAGAGCATGTCTTCACCACTGGTGGCTGTTCATGCGAGAACAAGTGAACGCATAAGTCATGGAATGAATAATTTTTAAATTCTTAAATTACATAATTGGATTTACAAAAAACCATACTATGCTTATAAAAAGTTTCATTCAAAATCTATGTTTTATATTATTTTATTCTTGAGGTTTGAAAAACCAGGAAGCTTTCAATAACATCTTACATTGTCATCAACTTCACTAGCTTCAAAAAGCATCAGGTATCTGCAGAAGGTGGCCAGAGTCGAATCAGCTTACGTGAAGTCTCAGAACTAAGCTTAAAATCCCAGATGCCAGCTGAAACCAGTTTGGCTCAGTGGATAGAGCGTCGGCCTGTGGACTGAAAGGTCCCAGGTTCGATTCCGGTCAAGGGCATGTACCTGGGTTGCGGGCACATCCCCAGTAGGAGATGTGCAGGAGGCAGCTGATCGATGTTTCTCTCTCATCGATGTTTCTAACTCTCTCTATCTCTCTCCCTTCCTCTCTGTAAAAAATCAATAAAATATATTTTTTTTAAAAAATCCCAGATGCCAGCCCATCCTCTAAGAATAAGTCACTACGCATTTATTAGAAGTCTATTGTGACCCTAATGGTTTTTTTCAGTGGTTAGTGCATCAGCCCTCAGACTGAAGGGTCTTGGGTTCGATTCCAGTCAAGGGCACCTATCTTGGTTGCAGGCTCAATCTCGGGAGGCAACCAATAGATGTCTCTCTCTCACATCTGGTGTTTCTTTCTCTGTGTCTCTCCTTTTCCCTTTCACTCTCTCTAAAAATCGATGGAAAAAATATCCTAGGGTGAGGATTAACAAAACAAAAACGTCTATTGGGTGTCTGAGAGCTACTCTGTCTGTAAAGCAATGCAAAGAATTATATAAGACAAGTCTTTTATCTCCAGTAATTACTACACTGCTTAAACAACAAGACTTGAACCTTCAGGCCAGGCCAGTGTGCCACAAAGTCAAGATTCTGAAGTTCTCTCCCCCACACCAGCCGCTGACAGAAGCAGGTCGCCACAGCTGTATTTTCTAACATGTGACTTTCTCCTTTCCTGACCTGCTCCCCTGCTCCTGACCCAGGAACTAGCCCTGGGCCGGAATAAGAGACCGAGGGCTGCTTGTTACAAAGAGATGAACAGGCCCCTGGGTTCTTTCTCTTTCTAATATGAAGAGGAAAGTATGAAGTGACTGTGCTAGCAGCAGCTGGGTCTAAAGTTAGAAGGTCTAGGAGCTGGGGGTGGGTTGGGGTGGGACAGAATGGGGGACTTGACCATTGCAGGTTCAAGATAAAACAGAATAGAGAGGAGGAAACTGGTGGGGAAAACCCTACAGAAAGAAGAGGTGATACCAGGAATGGCTCAGCTTTTTTCTAATTCCAGACCACATTTATCCAGACACAGGAGTGCAGCTGTGCAGAGCAGGGAACTGTACCCACTCAGGAAGGACAGAGCAGTGAGTGGAAGTAGTAATTGAAGATGAAGAGCAAAGGGAAGGGCCCAGATTATGTCACTCTCAGGCAAGGTTCCTCAGCCTCAGCACTAGTGACATTTTGGGCTAGATAGCTATTTGTTGTCCTGTGTATCATAAGATGTTTAGCAACATCCCTGGCCTCTACCCACTAGATGTCAGTAGCAACCTCCTCTCCTGTTGTAGCAATAACAACAGAAACAATACATAAAAAAGTACTCCAGACACTGCCAATGCCCCCTGGGGACAAAATCACCCACTGTGGAGAGCTTCTGCTCTCAGGAGGTTGAATTTAAACCTGTCAGCAACGGGAAGGCATTTAATGATTTTAAGCACAGGGAGCAGTAAGATCAGACATGCTTTTCAAAAGAATGCAGCAGTACGGAGATCGACTGTGGAGGGAAAAGTAGGGAGGCAGAAGGACCAGCAGACAAATGACACTGTTTGGTGATCATCATGAACACGTAAACCAAGACAGCAAGAGTGGAGACAGAAAAGAGAGTATTAAAGCAAATTACAATGGTAGAGTTAGACAGGATTCCAGGGCACAACTGGACATAGCGTTTGAGGGGAAGGGAGAAATGGTAGGAAATTACTTGGTTTCTGGTTTGGCAATTTAGGTGGCCGCAGTGAGGGTCATTACTTAGGATAGGAAATTTAAAAGGAAGAACGTGTTTAAAAAATAAGTATAGTTTTAAACAGAATAAAAGTCTGAGTTAAGTGTTGGATATCCAGGCAATGAGGTTAGTAGAGTTAGGGTTCAGCTAGCCAACAGTTACAGTACGCGCTATGTGTCAGGCCCTTTACAAGTATTAACTCACTTAATCCTCATCATATCCACTGAGATAAGATAGTAACTGCTGTCACCAACCTTACAGATGGGGAAACTGCTGCCTAGAGAAGTCAAGGAACTTCTCTAAGATTCCACAGCTAGCAGGTTTTGGAGCCGGCACCCAAACTCAGCCTGTGCTCTGAACCACTATACTCTACTGCCTGCCTCCGGAGACAAAGAGAAAGATCAGGATTATTTTATACAAGTGCACAGAGGTGAAGCTATAGGCATATATGTGAACTCCCAGGAAAAATGAGCAGAGAGAAAAAAAAACAATTTAAGATGAAAGATTAGAGAAAGTATCTGTTAAGCCAAATGTGAGGGAGGAGCTAGAGGAAGGAGCCGGTGGGGGGACAGCACAAGAGGAGAAGTCTTAAAGGCAGCAAGTAATGATATCCTTGTAACCCACAGCAATCCCTTACATACAGTCTACTTTTTATAAATGTTTTTACTTGAATTAATAAGCCTCGTCGCAAATAATGATATCAAATATCCATGCTTTTAGCATATTCTGAATCTTCATAGATGAGCAAAACCTAAATCATGTTTGTGATTTTTCTAGAATACCAAATTTGTAGAAGACATGTTGTCATTAAATATAAAACAGTTGCTTAGACACCATATGAAATCATTCCTTACATTTATATCCAGCTAAAAAGGTTTTTAAAAGCTTTATTCACATCCTATTTTCTCAGCAATGAAGCATGTTACTGTTTTGCATTTTGGTAAAGATCACATGAAATATTGGCTCTTTTAAGTGTTGCAACTGGCAGATATAAAACTGTACAGTCGCTTCCTGAAAGAGGATTTAGAAAATGTCTATGGAAACTAATGCCTTCTCACTTGAAGGAGTCACTAGAGCATCTGGTGAATTGGGTTGCACTGTTATGATAAATCTGTGCATCTAAACAGTGTTTGTTATGCATCCGTTCCGGATCATACTTTACAGTTCTGTACCCTAAGCACAAACATTTAGTACAGAATGAGTTTCCTCACGATGAAAAAAGGTTGGCCCCATTTCCAATTCGAGACAAGTGTTTTCTAAGAAATAAATCTTGATTTCCAAGCCCAAATTCAAAGTGCTTTCCAAACTTTAATATACAAATCATGTGGGGACTCTGTTAGAATGAAGATCTGATTCGGGGTGTGAAGCTGGTGGACACTGCCTTTCTAACAGGAAATCACCGTCCTGGGTGATGCGGACGCTCTGGTCCTCACTCTGCACCGCTGCGGCCCCTGGGCCAGTGCTGGTAGCACAGGGCACAGCACAGAACTGCACGCCCCTCTGTGCCAACAGGGCATGCTAACATCACCTCTGCTGCAAACGATGACTCTAGAAGTTTACATTAAATTATTTCTTTTAAATCATTTACGGTTCATTCATTCACATTTTTTATTCTGTTGCCTTCTTTCCTCTCTATTGCTTTCATTATCCTAAGCTGTGATCTGACGGTGAAGGCCTCAGCTGGTTCTTTGAGGTTTCTCTCCTATAATCCTTGTAGAGGCTGAATGGAGCAGGTTATTTTCTAAATATGAACCATGCTCTCCCCCCGACCCCTCTTGTTTTGGTTTGGTTTGCTGTGGTTGATGCTTTCCTCTCTCAGGCCATCTCTCTCTATTTACTTTGCCTAATTTCTCAATGAGATGTGATCTCACTACTCCCTGAACAACCACTCACCACAGGAACTTTTCTTTCATTCTAATGTTTATGACAGTCTGTTGAATATAATATATGTTGGTGCTTGTCATATCTCCACTATTCAAGTACTAGCTACCTGAGGGCAGGCAACTTTATAACTAAATACAACTCCATTAAAATAGAGTTAAAGCTCTACTCCTTACTGATGCTAAACGTGATCAAAATATTCCCAAATCACAAATCTAAATTAGGGCTTTTATTTCTCCAAAATGATGGGTTTTCCACTTTAGTCATCACACATAGAAAACTGGGCACAGTGCTTTATTTGCATTTTTTCCAACTCTTATACCTAGAAAATTTTTATTTAATCTTGCTTCATATATTTTATAAGAATTTAAGTTCTAAACCAACTCATCTGGCGTTTTCATACTGAACAGGCCAAACGTCCACATTCTAGCCCCTGCACCTGTGAGTATGTTACCTTACATGGCAAAGGGGCTTGCAGTGATGATTCAGTTAAGGACCTTGAGACGGCAGATTATCCTGGGTTATCTGGGTAGGGCCCAGGCAATAACAAGAATCCTCAAAGTGGAAGAGGAGATGTGAGGGGATGTGAGGAGGACTCAACAACCTACTGTTGGGGCCTTGCAGATGGCGGAAGGGGTCATGAGCCAAGGAATGTGGGCAGCTTCTAGCACCTGGAAAAGGTGAGGGAACATTCTCCTCTAGAGCAACCAGAAAGGGTTGCAGCCCTATTGACATCTTGATTTAGCCCAGTGAAACCGTGTTGAACTTCTAGTACAGAATGATATAACAAATTTGTGTTGTTTTAAGTCACTACTTTGTGGCAGCAATAGGAAAATAATATGCTATAAAAAGAAACTATATGGTATAAAAACTATATGGTATACCAATATGCTATAAAAAGAATTCTACAAGACACACACAGGTAACTCCTCAGAAGGGAAGTGTGATGCTCTACAAAAAGCTCAACGAATATGTTAATTAAAATGTAGTTTGCATTACTAAGAAATATGCCTGCGTCTCTTAAAAAGCTAGTATAAAGCCTTAGCCGGTTTGGCTCAGTGGATAGAGCGTCGGCCTGTGGACTGAAGGGTCCCGGGTTCTATTCCGGTCAAGTGCACATGCCCGGGTTGCAGGCTCCTTCCCTAGTAAGAGGTGTGAAGGAGGCAGCCGATCAGTGATTCTCTCTCATCATTGATGTTTCTATCTCTCTCTCCCTTTCCCTTCCTCTGTGAAATATATATATATATATATATATATATTTTTTTTTTTTTTTTAAAAAGCTAATATACAAAGCTTAAAACCGATTTATAAAATGGTTGAAAGTAAATACAATTAATTTTGATTGAAAAGTTAGGTTAGTAACAGAGAAGAACAAGGTATTTTCAACCAAACAGGTGATAAAAATTAAGTGTGATGATTTGATATTCTTACAAGTAACATTTAAAAAGGAAACATCATCCTATCCTTTTCCATAGGACAGCCAGAAAACAAAAATCAGGATTTCTTTTAAAGCTCATATTTACCTGATGATCCTCTGGGCAGCATACTGATGGAGAGAACGGAACTGGGCTGACATATTTGCTAAAGCTGCCAAACAGTTTGTGTGAAGGTACTTGTCCTGTCAGAAAACAGCAAGTTGAAAACATTCATCAAGTCTTCTCTGCTTTGTAAGCAAGGCTAATTAGAAGCAAATGTAAACTCGATTTTCACTGATTGTTGAAAGTTCAGGTCCACAATCATTTTCCCTAATTCCAAAAACCGATAAAGCACTGAAAGTTCAAAGTGTTTTCACCACGCATTTGGAAGCAACATCTGGCAAAGAGCATAGGCTATTTGTGGTCCTCATTACCCTGCCCTGGTGAATACTGAAGTATTCTGCTGCAGAAATATTAATGTTTAATTACAGTGTGCTGCTCCAGAACCTAATGGCTACATATAGTAAGCATCTGCTCTATAATTATCTTTCTAAAATCAAAACATTCTCCATTCTAACACACATCTGGCTCCTAGCATTTCAGATAGAAGATTCTGAACATGTATCTACGTTAGCCCCACAGAGGAAATAATTGAAAACAGGTCAGTAAACTTGACCATGTCTCTGAGTTATGAATTCTGTATATGGCTTCTCTATTGACCGGGACTGAAATTTGCCCCCAGGTACTGCAAATACAATCCAGTTGAAATTTTCCCTTTACTCTTTAAAAGTGTTCTTTCTTCTATTTTCCTCCCAACTGAATTCATTTTTATTCTACTCATATCTTCTTAGTTTGCTGTTGTTTTTAAAAGGCAAATCAGTTTTATCAGTCCCGCAAAGATGTACAGCATTTTTTATTTAAATGTGCTCCACTGCTTGTGTTTGATCTCATGTAAAAGGTCTCTAATCATGCAGTCTATTAAACATTAAGAAACAGATACTATATATAGTACCTTAAGATCATGTAATACAGTGACTATAAGCTGATCTGTATTTTTCTACTGTACTTCATGAGAACATTGGCACTCTCAATATTGAGAGTGCTTTCAACTATAGTCTTAATCGCATCATATGCATTATAGATAATAGAGCAGCTTTGGAATACTTACTCTTGTCCTTGTCATGTTGTACTGAATGGTTCTTATTACGACCAGTATTAGGAGACTCCCCAGTGAAATTTCTGTTAAAACCCGTTCTGAATACCAAGTAATATTTTTTAATATCTGTAATGGGGAAGAAAAGTTTAAGTTAACATGAGTGACTTAGGAAAAAAGGACTGTCCATGTCTATATAATTTCGGATAAGCCGTGGCTATGCTCCAAGTTAAACAGAATATACTAGTAAAAGTGCATTGTGAGACTTTGAGTTCAAGATAGCCAAACCGTGATGTGTTTACGTCTCCTTCCCCCTTGCTTCTTAAATATGAAAGAAAGAAAAAAACCAGGTCTGGAAGACAGGAGGTTATCATTAGTGGACAAACAGGAGGAATGGCACATAGGACAGGACTGAGAGAAAAACAGTCAGAGCTCAGCAGTCTGAAAGCGAACATAAGAAAACCAAGGAGTCTCTCGAGAAGTAGAGCTCTCCCAACCGCAGAAAGCTCCATGCTGTGTTCAGGGGAAGGCCAGGAATGCAAACAGCCACGATCTTCCAGAACAACTGTCCCTGTGTTCTGTTCTGTCTACTCAGTGCAGGCAGCTCACCTCCAGGCCTCAGTAAGCAAGAACTGTTTTCTAATTTAAGTTGGAACAGTTTCACTGTAGATTTGTAACATGGGTATCAGAAAGAGAGAGAGAGAGACAGAGAGACAGAGAGAGAGAGAGAATGGGTAGACACGGGATGCGCTATTTTTCACGAAAACCTAGTACTTCCATATAAACTGCCAGTTACAAAAATAGTCACAGGATGTGAAGTACAGCATAGAGAATATAGTTAGTAATCTATATATATAAAAGCCTAAGCAACCAGCCGACCGGCCCTATGACACACACTGATCACCAAGGGGCAGATGTTCAACACAGGAGCTGCTGAGCAACAGAAACTTTGCAGAGTGCCCTCCCGCACTCCAGGACCCCTCGGGGGATGTCAGGCTGCCGATTTTGGCCCAATCCCCACAGGCCAGGCCAAAGGACCCCTGCCAGCCACCTTCTAATTAATTTACTTTCAATGTGCATGAATCCGTGAACTGGGCTTCTAGTATTGTAATAACTATGTATGGTGCAGAGGGTTCTAGACTTCTCATGGAGATCACTTCATATGGTATTTAAGTGTCTAATCCCTGTTGTAAATCTGAAACTAATATAATATTGTGTCAACTATAATTGAAAAATAAAATTTAAAAAAACCTACTACTTCTTTCTATATGTTTTAACACTATGTCTATATATTACATGGACACAAACATTTTCAATGTTATAAAGAAAATACCAAAAAGGGAGATAAAATCAGTTTGGGAATGTAATTCACCAGCAAGACTAACATTTAAAGATTAAAATTATATTACACTGTCTTTTTTTCTGTTTAAGTTTATCATGAATTTTATATAGAATTGATTTTAGAGAGGAAGGGAGAGGGATAGAGAGATAGAAACATCAATGATGAGAAAGAATTATTGATCGGCTGTCTCCTACATGCCCCCGACTGGGGATCGAGCCCCAAACCCTGGCATATGCCCTGACAGAGAATCGAACCGTGGGCTCCTGGTTCATGGGTTCACGCTCAAGCACTGAGCCATGCCAGCTGGGCATATTACACTGCCCTTTAAAAAATAAAACAACTGATTTCTCAGTCTTCTTTTCTATTCCATATTCTTTCACTCATTCTGTAAACAGAGAGCAAACCTGCTGGACAATTTCTGACTCTACTGAAAAGTGGGCATGAAATGAAGAAGAAAAATGAACCCAGTGGCAACAAAAACATTTGCCTCAATTACTAAAGAAACCATCTTGAGAGCTTTTTTAATAGTCTACTAGTCTCCTAGTCATTCAGAAAAAAGCAAACACCATTTGATAAATGGTTCACAGATGATTTCTAAGTCAGGTTCTCTCAGAAACAGCTACCAGAAGGAAGAGAAGGAAGAAATGCTAAGCCTCAGTAAAACATCTGGCGGAGCATATCGATTCTGAAACTCTAACTCTGATCGAAGCAATGGGGACTTACCACTTCGTGAATGGACCTATTGAAGCCATCATCTTCTGTAAGGATCAACAATATTATGAGCGCCATATACACGTGGTGTGAGTTTCTTTCTTCAACATGATACAGAATCTCAAGAATTGGTAAAACCTAGGGAATAGATATTTTACTTTACTACTTATATCACATTATTATGAGACCAATGTCTTAAACTTTTATACTTTTATTATCTACCCTTTGCTTAACTTCATAGTTACATTTTTCTTTAGAGAAAAAGACACACAAACCCGTCTCTGACTGAAAGGACTTTCCACATGAACAGCTAAGACGCCAGCTGAGGAAATCACCACCCAGTTGCTTCTGCTGACACATGAAGGGTGGGTTTGCAGAGACCACGTAGGCTCCCAGTCAGCACAGACCTGAACAGAGGCAGGTCTGCCTCCAGCCTACTAGGAACTTACACACAATAAAGGATTCTCAGGAACACTGTCATGTGTCAAACACTACCTTCCTAATAACAAAGACTGTAAAATAAAAGAATTGCTACCTGACAAACATCAGATCAGCACAATAAATTTTCTACCCATAACATATCTTCTCATCGTAGCTTCAACAAGTATTTACTATTGAAGAAAGGGAAAAGGACAGATAGAGACATCAGATGAGACATTATCAGAGTAACCTATGCAAGAAATGTAAAAACAACAAACAAATGGAGAAACCCTACCCCACCCTCCCTAGTAAAAACAAAACCTTTTAACTTTTCTCTGGTGTGTATCATACACACAACTGCTCCTGCATCATTTTAAAAAAAAGATCTTAGAGAAAGGGAGGGAGAGAGAGACAGAGAGAAACAGTTGGTTGCCTCCCACACGTGCACCAACTGGGGCTCGAACCCATAACCTGGGCATGTGCCCTGACTGGGAATTGAACCCGCCACCTTTTGGTGTACAGGATGACACTCCACCCAACTGAGCCACACCGGCCAGGTCATCCCTGCATCATACCAACCTCTATACCACAGAACTTTCCAGAACAGGTGATGTCACAGGCTTTCTGCTTATTGTTATCATTTCCCTTAGAATACATCTTACTCAGAATTGTCTGTGCTCAGTAAACAGACCTTCTCGCTGTAAGTTTTCACTCACATAGGTAGTACACTGTTATACCTGATTTTGCTATTTAAGCCAATGTTTTCCACGTATAGGTATGGAGATAAGTTCTTTCATCATGTTTTTTGTCCTCACTGTCACTTTGACATAGGACATGCTCTTCAAATGAATTTTAATATCCCACACTACTCAGTATTCTATCTTTAACACTAAAAAAAAACAAAGGCTACCAAATGCCTCATGAATCCTGCTGTCAACCTGTCAAAACCAGTGCAGAGGGGACATCCCTTTGGCTGCCAGCAGTGGGCGGCTGGTAAAGACCTAACGGACAGGGAAGCTGTGGTGCTGCTGCCTTCTCCACTCTGTGGTGCCATCTCAACGTGCTCTGCCTCCTACACTGCCAAGCTCATACCTTTGCCTATCAGGTGACATCTCCCCGTTGATTTCGCAACCATCACCTTGTAGCAACCAAGCAAATACACTGCCCCTCTGGGGAAAAGAAATTATTCTTCAAAATACTATAAAATACAAAAAGCATGAAATGTTTAGCATGATACTTACAAGATTTTCCATATCTGTGCGAGCCAACATGTACGTTCTAATATTACTATTCTGATGGAGCAATGTATACAATAAGAGAGTTGCCTGATCAGACGTCTGCTGCTCACACAGAGTCGTGTACAAACTGTTAAAATTAATCTGGAAAGCATGTGGAATTGACGAGGGGAAAGGACTGTTATCTGGAATACAGAAAACAGAAAATTTTTTAAATATTTCATCAGTATTTTCTAGACTATGCCCTTTATAAATAATAAAAGCCCACTCATGTATATAATTCAATTCCCATTACTTTTATATGTTGCTACCTTTCAGATTCAAAATTTCAATTTATATTTAAAATTCTACTTTAAAAATAACTAAATGTAAAACAATACAGAGGTGATAACACTGTACTGTATAACTGAAATTTTCTGAGAGTAGAACTAAAACAGTCTCACACACACACACACACACACACACACACACAAAGAATAAAAAAACACTGGACCAATTTATTTCTCTGTAGCATCTAAGCATCTTTCCAATGGTTATGTGCACCATCCCTTATTTAATCCAGGCAATAACCATGTCATTGCTCGCACCAGTTTTACAAAGGATGAAATAGAAGCTCAGAGGGATTAAGTACATTTTCCAAGATTAGCCCTGAGTAAAAAAAAGATCAATTAGCTTCTATTGTTTTCACGACATAATACTGCTTCTTTAATAATAGCAATAATTCAGGGAGCCAGTACTATGACAGATGCTCATTTAATTCTTATAAAAACCTTAAGCTATAGAGATTATAACTTCTGCTTCATGAATAAAGAAACTAGTATGTAACAAATAAAGACTGGGCTATGAAGCCAGGTCAGTCTAACTCTGAAGCCAATGTTCTGGATCAGTGTACTGCACAGTCTCTGAAAGATGACCATCTCAGGAAGGTTCAAGCCCAAATAGTAACATTTGGCCAGAGCAGCAGAAGTAACAATAGTAGAGATACCACAAAATGGGACACTTGCTTTGTTGCAAAATCTGAGCTAATCATTTAAAAACCTTACCTTGCTTGGTACTTATACAAATACTACTAGTCATATTATCTTCATTTTGCAGACAAAGCCACTGAGGCTTACTGACATTAAGCAAACTGTGAAAGGCCTCGCAGATCTGAAGTGACCATAGAAAATACTATTAGATACGTGAGCTTTCACTTCTAATCTATCAAATTATGAGACTTCCTATTCCCCGGTAAATAATAATACCAGAATTAGCAAAGCCACAACTAACTGGCACACTCACCCACTGTCTCTAAGAAGCATGTTAGAAAAGTTCTGCGAAGAAGCAAGGCAAAGGGCATCAGAAACCTTAACAATTCCTATCTAATGACTGTACTTTTCACCCATCTCAATTATGTGAATGTTGGGGTACATCTCGATAATCTAGCCTACCATACTTATCTTACTTTTAGAGTATAACCTTTTGATAAAAGAGTACTGTTTCAACATAAAACTTTCTACTTATGCTCTATCTACCACATGGTTTGGCAAACTACACCCCACAAACAGCCCACCAGTTGTTTGGAAATAAAGTTTTATTGGAACCAGCCATGCACACTCACTTATGTATTATCTATGCCTGCTTTGTGCTGTGATGGCAGAGTTAAGAGGTGGTGACAGAGACCACATGGCCATGCAAAGCCATCTGCCCCTTTGAAGAAAAAGTTTGCTCAGTTCAGTTCTAATTTTTAGTTCTATAAAACTCTAGACTTTGAGTGAACATTGTCAAACAACCTATCATTTAGAGTTTTGTTAGGTTTATTTTCATCCCTAACAGGTAGGATAGATAGATCCAAATTAAGCACTTGCTGGCCGGGTTATCTCGGAAAGAAATGCAAATTTAAATGCATATAAGGAAGCACAGCCCTCATCTAAGATTTACCTGACTTTTCTGAGAATACAGGCAGGAAAATCTAAGCTATTCTCATCATTAATCAGTATGAAAATATACTGGACCGTCATCTCCACAACTTTAAGGCAATAAACAATGCAGGGTAAACAGCACCCTCTTTCCTCATTAGAAAGCATACTGAGAGAAAACCCCCACAAACCTTGTGTGTTCTTGAAGGATATGATGGCCTGTCGGTAGGGGTTTGGGGCATCTGCAGCATCTGTCAGGTTGGCCAGCACCAGCAGGAGCAGGAGACTCTGGTTGGCCAGAGGGGAAGAAAGTGCCGGCGTGTTGGCCGCTTTGCTTCCCACGCCGCCCAGGGTGAAGACAGTCCAGAGTCCAGCTTGAGAAGAAAACATACAGGTAAGATGCGCTGCGATAGGTAAGATGACTATATTCCTTGCAACAATCCATACTTTTTCATTTTTAAAAGTTTGAAATAACACTCTTTTTAATTATGAAAGTAAAACAAGTCCATTATTTGAAAATTCCCACATTGCCCAAGGATATAAGATTTTTAAAGACTATATCATTCCCGATTCCACTGCCACTTCCCATAGATAACCATCATTAAGTTTCTAATATATCTCTCTATATTTTTCTTTATATACCCAAACATATTCACATTTATAAGAAAACTAGAGCCCTGATTGGTTTGGCTCAGTGGATAGAGCGTCGGCCTGTGGACTGAAGGGTCCCAGGTTCGATTCTGGTCAAGGGCATGTACCTTGGTTTCGGGCACATCCCCAGTAGGGGGTGTGCAGGAGGCAGCTGATTGATGTTTCTCTCTCATCGATGTTTCTAACTCTCTATTCCTTTCCCTTCCTCTCTGTAAAAAAATCAATAAAATATTTTATTTTTTTTTAAAAAGAAGAAAGCTAGAGGCCCGGTGCATGAAATTCATGAACTCGGGGGAGGGGGGTGTCCCCCAGCCTGGCCTGTGCTGTCTCACAGTGTGGGAGCCCCACGATCGATCGCCCCAAAGAGGTAGGCCCCATCCACCCATCCAGGGTTCCTCAATGGATTGCCTCAAAGAGGTAGGCTGGAGCCGGGAGTCCTGCCTCTGTGCTGCACAGAGCCTCAGGACCCCCAGGCCTTGGCGCGGAGCCGTGGGACCGGCCTCCATGCTGTGCACACAGCGTCAAGCCCCCGCCCACCCGCACGCGCCCGCTGCGCACGCAGCCTCCTGGTGATCGCTCCTTGCAGTGTGAGGGCGTCATGGCATGAGGGCGTGACGACTACATAGGCTTTTATTAATAGGATTTCATGTACGACGTTTTGCACATATACCTGAAAACCTAAGCAAAATATTAAAATATCTAGGAAAATACAAAATATCAAAATTGACCAAAAAGACAAAAGCTTGAACTGGCAAATAATCTTAGAAGAGTGAAAAATGAACTCAAAGAGCTAACCCTAAAAACAAACCACATCCAGCTATTTTAACAAATAAGTCTAACAAACCCTCAAAGTACAGATAATTCTCATCTATACATATAAAACCTTAAGTGAGATAGCCTAAATCAAACAAAAGGAGATAAAATTTTGTAGAAAAATTTGTTAAAAAGAATAAATACATCATGGTCAAGAAGGTTTTGTCTCTGAAATGCAATAATGGTTCACCATTAAAAACAACAATAACTTATAAATTGTTGTTTCTCTTCATTTAAAAAAAATGGAAGAAAAGATGGTCATCTCAAGAGATGCCAATTTTTAAAAAATTAAACTTAAAACCTATTCTTAATTTAATGAAAGAGAATTCTTACAACTAGAAAAGGAAAATAAAACTTCTTGGTTTGTCTATCTAAATCAGAAATTCACAGAAACACCAATCAGAAAGGATATATGCACCCCTATGTTCATAGCAGCACAATTCACCATAGCTAAGATTTGGAAACAGCCTAAGTGCCCATCAGTAGATGAGTGGATTAAAAAACTGTGGTACATCTATACAATGGAATACTACACTGCAGTAAAAAATAATTTCTTACCATTTGCAACAGCATGGATGGACCTGGAGAGCATTATGTTAAGTGAAATAAGCCATTCAGAGAAAGATAAATATCACATGATTTCATTCATTTGTGGAATATAATGAACAACATAAACTGATGAACCAAAACAAATCCAGAGACAGAGAAGCATCGATCAGACTGTCAAACCTCAGAGGGAAGGTAGGGGAGGGTGGGGGTATGGGGAGAGATCAACCAAAGGACTTATATGCAAGCATATAGGCCTAACCAATGGACACAGACAATATGGGGGTGAGGGCATGAGTAGGGAGAATGGGGGGGAATGTGGGGATAAGGACACATATGTAATAACTTAATAAAAATTTTTTTTTAAAGAAAGAAATTCACAATGGTCAAACATTAGAATTCCATTAATATCACCAACATCCATACTGTACTACGGGAACACTAAGCAAAAGATATTAAGGAAAGAAAAACAAAGACAAGGGAAAAAAAAGAAAAAAACTTAATTTTTTATAAGCAATCTGTGCACTATCCAATACAGTAGCCACTAGCCACTGTGGGCTGTTCTGGGAACTTGAAATGTGGCTATATAGTCTAAACCGCATTGTGCTTTAAGTATTAAAATACACATGGAGATCCAAAGACTTAATACAAAAAAAAGTAAAAATCTGTCACTAATTTTTAAATATTGATTACATGTTGAAATGATATTTTGTTGGATATATTGCATTAAAGTGTATTGTTAAAGTAAATTTTGCCTGTTTTTTTCACTGTTTTTTAATATGACTTCTGGAAAATTAGAATTACATATGTGGTTTGCATCTATGGGTCACATTATATTTCTACTGGACAGAGATGTTCTAGAACATCAAGAGACTCAACTGACACTATTAGAATAGATTTTGGTACCATTCTATGACCCCAAAAAAATCAACTTACAAAAAAATCAAAAGTCTTTCTATAAATGAGCAATAATTAGCAAGTCCAATCACAACAGCAACAAATCCAATAAAATATTCAAGAATAAACACAAAAGAAATGTGGGAGACCTTTAAGCAGACAACCACAGAACTCGACTAAAGGTCATATGAGACCTGAATTAGTATAAAGATACAACATATTTCCAGACAAAAAGACTCAATAATGTAAAACTGCCCTCAAGTTAATCTAAAATTCAGTATAACCACTATCAAAATATCAAGAGAAATTTCTGTAATATTTTGTAATATAGTGTAAATAAAATACTGTTGGGTGTGAAAATACATAAGAAAAAATTTTTGAGAAGGACTAACTTTGTAAGAAATGCTCCTGGTCAAATAGCAAAATTTTTATAAAGCTATAGTCATTTACAAGTATGATACTGACAGGAGAGTAGACAAATAATTCAGTGGAAATGAGTACAGAACAGATCTACATGTGTTTGAGAATTAACCTTATGATACAGATTATATTCCATTATCAGTAAAAAAAAAATCTATAACTGTCTTTGGGACAACAGAATTTAATCATTGCCCCAATATATATTTTGAAATGTTTTTACTGATTTTTTTAGAGAGAGAGGAAGACAGAAGGATGGAGAGATAGAAGCACCAATGATAAGAGAGAAACATCTACCGGCTGCCTCCTGCACGCCCCCCCGCCCCCCGCCCCCCCCCCCCCCCCCCCACTAGGGGATCAAGCCAGCAACCTGGGCATGTGCCCTGACTGGGAATCAAACCAGCAACCTCTTGGTTCATGGGTCGAAGCTCAACTACTGAGCAACACTGGCTGGGCTCCCCAATATTTAACTATAGAAGTATGTGTATAAACCTTGAGTTGAGAAAGCCTTTTTCTTATGCAAGTTACAAAATTCAAAAAGATAAAAATACTTTGTAATGAATTACATTATAAACAAGAATAGAGGAGAAAACATTTGTAGCAGATAAACAGAAAAGAATATTTATTTTTTAAAAGACTTCCTGCAAATCAATAAGAAAACTAAGAATTCAAAATAAAAATAGGTAATAAAAGTCCAAAGCAATAAAAAGAGAAAATGAGTTAATTAGTAAGACAATGAGATCATCCATGAGAACAGAAAATTTTAAAACACCCAGTGTTGTTAAAGGTATAGAAAACTACCAAGAGTGAGAGGTCAAAGTTGTACAGAATTTTTGGAAGATGTTTGGCAGTTCTCATAAAAAAAAAATGCACATCCCCATCAACCCAGCAATTTTGTTTCTTATACAAGAGAACGCTTGAACAGGTACACAAAGATTCAAGTACAGGAATAGTTACTGTAACTTGTTTATAACTGTCAGACAATGAAAACAATGTGGGTGTTCACCAAGAGCTATGGTTAATCCACTCTATGAAATACAATATAAAGAGGTAGATATCTATGTACTAACCAGGAAATGTCATTAAAGTATATTGTTAAGTAAAAAAGAAGAAAGTTGCAGAAAAATTGAGGTTAATAATTTTTAAATCACTCACTAAAATCATATGTGTGTGTGTGTTTTAAAAACAGGAAGAACCAAGTGTACATCATACTGATAAGAAAAATTACCTCTGGCATGAAATTCAAGGACTTTTGCTTTATTTGTATAGTTAAATATTTTGCAATAAAAATATGTTAATTTCATTTAGTTCCTTAAAAATAAGTGTAAAATAGCTCTGGCTGGTTATGACTCAGTTGGTTGGAGCATTGTCCCATATACGGGGTGGGTTCAATCCCCAGTCCAGGTGCCAACAGGAGGCAACTGATCGTGTTTCTCTCTCACGTTGATGTCTCTCTCTTACTCTCCTTTCCTCTCTCTAAAATGAATAAAACATCCCTGAGGATTAAAAAAAAAAGTAAAATAAAATTAATTGAATACAGACCCAAACAGTACATAATTATGTAAAATATGGAAAAACCTCATCAGTATATCATTTACTGAAAAGGCAAATCACAAAATATAAATATATTTAATATGCCCCATTTATGTTTTTTTAATTGTTAATATACATATCTATGCAAGTAAATGCACCTACAGGTGCCTGGTAGGTATGCTGCTTTGAGATGGATTTATTGTTTATCGTCACATTTAAAAACACTTCCAGTCACTTCCTTCCACTCAGAGTAAGCTCCCTAACTGTCTACCCCAGATCCACCACTGTGTATGAAAAACACAAGTAGAAAGTTCAATCTGTAACAAAAATAATCACAAAATGGGCTTTTTAATCCTCTTCATAGCTGAGCATCTTTATTACTAGGAGAAATAAGAGTTGACTGACTACCACCGGACAAATTTCACAAACAAGATTCTGATTCTCTTTTAGCACAACTTCACTCTCCTTTTTTTTTTTCCTTCAAGTTTGTCCAAGAGGGCTGAGAAGCTGCTTATAATACCAGACAAAATAGCATTTTATTGAGAAGCTATCCCCCAGCCCACCCACAAACATCGCCCTCCTTCCTTTCTCTGGTAAATATTATTGCTATGTTGCCTTTCCTTATAGGGAGAAAGGAGGCAGCCTGCCATTGCCTACATTGTAGTTTAAACTGGCCCATAATATTGGACCAGAGTTCTTCCAAAGGCTCATTTCTTTTTGCTGATCCAAGCCTCTGATCTGTGAACCAAGAATCTTAGTGGAATTGCATTTTCCTGTTGGAAAAAAATAAAAAAAATCTCTCCACCAGAAAAATAAGGGAAAGTTACAGTATATGTTTTTCTGTTCTAAAAACCAAATTAAGGATGGTAACCAAAGTTTTTAAATTGTATTCCTCAGGTCCTCCAAATAAAATCTTAAAATAAAATTCACCTAACTAAAAACTAAAAAGTATTGAAATTGACTAAAAGAACAAATCTGGTGTTGATGATTCAATTTTTTTAAGTACCAACTCAAGATTATTTAACTTTAACAATAAAAATGTTAGGAAGATATAAAATATGATAACTAACACATCAATACAAATAATAATCCTTGAGGAAAAAAGGAACCCTTGTTCTACAAAACACTGAACTAAAAATAAACACCATTTTATTAAGACAATGAAATTATTGTTTTTTTTTCATATTACTAAACATGCTACTTGCCAAACTAGAATGAATTTCTTATATCTAACAATTACATTACAAAACACAAATTATATAATCAAAACTATAAAAAATTAAATGATACTATACACTGTCCTCCATAGCTATAATGGATCATATTCTCATATTTGGACCTAAAATATTGTAACAAACCTGACACCATGAAAGAATTAAGGAAAAGCAGGTCAGCTACTACAAATAGGGATGAAAATTCTGCTAGAGACATTTCAATCAACACAGTTAAGGGGCTAAACAGCAGAAAGGGAAGATGAGCATTCAAACAACTACGAAGTGACTTTAATTGCCATAATGACCCAATAAATACACCTAACTCTTTAAACCGATGCTTTTCCTATGTAAGTGCAGTAAAATAATAAGGGAAGACAGTTTCACCGATACAGATATTAAACATGCATTCCAGGGCAAACATTGTGGCAGAGTCAGCTACCTGGTTCCAATACCATGCTTCTCCCTTTGTTCCTTTTTATTAATAAACACCCTAGGATTTAAAGCTGGGCAGGATTGCAATTCCCAATCTTTCTCACAGCAAAATATGGCCATGTGACCAAATTCTAACCAATGGGATGTGACTGGGAGTAGCATATGCAAGTTTTCAGTTATATCCTTTAAAAAAGGATGTTTTCTCTTCATGTCTTCACCACTCCCATGGGCTAGAACCGCAGTATAGTGGTAGGAGATAGATTCAATTTTGTGGATGGGACACCACCCAAGGGAATGACAAAACAAGACAGGAGGAACTCGGGCCCCTAGATGACCTCAGGAAGCAAACCTGCCCATACCCCTGGCCCAGCTTTAGACTTTTATGTAAGAAAAATGAAACCCTTCTACCTGGTTTAAGCCACTGGTATCTGGTCTCTCAAACCAATATCCTAAATAAAACAATTATGTGTTATAAAGTTTCAGAACATTATTGCTTGGTTAGAAACTTTTTAAACAAAGAAGTTTTAAAAATTCTTTGCACATCATAATTAAGAACTTTTAAAGATAATTGTAGATTAAAATGCTCTTATAAAAAATAACAGAGATCCCATGTACCTTATATCCAGTTTCCTCTAATGGTAACATGTTACAAAACTATAGTATAATATCACAACAAGGATATTGACACTGGCAATCAAAATACAGAATGATTCCATTATCAGTTAAATCATCTGCATGAAAAAATCATTTGTCCAATGATCACTTAACTTCTTTGAAGTTGATTCCTTTCAATGGTCCCAACTAGCCTATATTCCAGCCGCAGAGGAAAATTACTGTCCCTAAATATATACTGACTGCCTGTGTTCTTATATACACTCAATTCATAATTTAGTAAGGGCCTGCTACAAACTGGGCAAAATGCAAGAAACTGAATTAGCCACTGACGAACCCAAAGACAACGGTGTCCTATCCATGGACTTATAGTCTAGGGAGAAACGGACATGAAACAGAGACAAATAAGTAAACAAACTGCAATAAGTTGGAGGGGAAGGAGAATGTTACCTAAATGTCATGATCATCCTTGAAGGAAAAAACGTTTAGAAATCTATCAATGAATAGAACCGACCACTGGTTTATGGACTTTTTTAATAGGTTTACAAGTCAACCAAAGATCCATTCCACTTCCTCCCTTTTTAAAATTTTATTTCATTTCTTTCTTACTTCCTTCCTTACTTGGAAAATCCTTCAAGGTCCAAATTACATCCGTTCATCCTAATAAATCCTAATAAAAATCATGTATATAAAGCAAAAAATAACTATTCTCTCCTCTCACAGCACTTTGGTTACATCTCTCTAGCACTAACCTACCATTGTGTGACTTTGAATGGACTTATGTTACACTAGAGGCCCGATGCATGGAATTCATGCAAGGGGCTCGGCCCTCACAGCCCCTCACAGCCCCTCGCAGCCTCGGCTGGCCCTCGCAGCCCTGGCTTTGTCCGGAAGGTCGTCCAGATGGTCATCCAGAAGGTTGTCCGGACGGTCGTTCTGCTGTTCGGTCTAATTAGCATATTAGCTCTTTATTATATAGGATTCGCACCAGTCTTCCTGGGAACTCCTTGATGGGAAAGAGTTACATCTTTTCATATTTTATATTCCTTGGAGGGATCCAACTTACAAACTTAATTTGTTCCTTTATTTACTTACTTCACTTTCTTACGTCACTTACCAAAGTATATAATAAATAATACAAATTTCATATTTGACATTTTTACAGTATATAAATAAATATAAATTTTACATTGGCTAATTAAAGAAAAAGCATATTATTTTTAAAGTTCTAAACATAGGTGTCAAAAGTGGCTTTAATCCTATATTATAAATTATACTTTAATGAGGGTACTAGAAGACAGGTACAATATTTTCAGAACCTAGGGCTGCATTGCAAATGGGTGCAATATTTATGAAGGACAATCAGGCAATGTGCACAAGCATTAAAAATATGCAGATTACTTGGGGCTTGTTTGGGAGGCAGCTGATCAATATGTCTCTCTCACATCGATGTTTCTCTCTTCCTCCCTTTCACTATGGAAATCAATGAAAGAAAATATCCTCAGGTGAGGATTGAAAAAAAAAAGTAGATGACTTTTTTTTAAAATATATTTTTACTGATTTCAGAGAGGAAGGGAGAGAGAGAGAGAGAGAGAGAGAGAGATCAATGATGAGAGAGAATCATTGATTGGCTACCTCCTGGGGATCTAGCCTGCAACCCGGGCATGTACCCTTGACCGGAATCGAACCTGGGACCCTTCAGTCCGCAGGCTGATGCTCTATCTACTCAGCCAAACTGGCTAGGACTAGATGTATGTCTTGGATATTGTTGGTACTAAGAGAGCATCATAGTGTCATGCCCAGCGTGAGCCATTCTCTACCACTGGGCACACATACCAAATGTGTTTCCATAAGACCTTTCACAATGAGCCCTCAATTTTGTTAAGTGTTCTACACTAGAGGCAGAATTTGAAAAGGTGTTAAAGAGAACTCTGGCAAAGGGAGTAAAATGAGTGAGAAAAAAAATGGCTAGAATGGAAGAGAATATGTTACTATTTACAAAACAACTATTTGTTAAAAATAATTATTTGATCAAGAAACCATGTTTTAAGCATTTTATGTAGAACACATTAGTTTGTTACTTAAAGGCCTTTAATGTGCTTTGAGAAAACTAGCTGAATATTTTGGGTCATTGTATACATTATAATTTTTAAAACTTAAAACAATGGTAAATAGATTCCAGATTAGCATTTTTTTAGTAGAATGTCTAATTTTCATGAATGGATTATTGATCTTAAGTGGTAGGTGTCGGACGGCCAGTTGTTAGGGTTTAACTACAAAGGGACACAAGGGAACTTTTTGGAGTGATGGAATTGTTTAATATCTGGATTATGGTAGTTATTACATGACTGTATTACTTATTAAAATGAAGAGAACTGTATACCACAAAAAGTGAACTCAATAACCTCGACTCCACCCTACCCCTCTCCAGTATAATGTTGGCACAGATGTGAAGCAACATAACTCTCATATACTCTAGTGAGAGTGTAAATTGGTGCAAATACTTTGGGAAACAGTGTAATTATAACTAGAATAGTTGAATGATTCACATCTAGGATAGAGCAAATCCACTAGTTATTACACTCAACAAAGTGCTTACATTGCGCAAAGACATGCACAAGAATGTACATAGCAGCATTACTTTAATAGCCAAAAGTTGGAAATAAATCAAATATATATTACAGTATAAAGAATAAATAAAAAATGGGTTAGTCTTAAAATGTAATAATATATAATAATATAAAAATGTACAAACTATTCTTCATGCAAAAACATGGATGACTTTCACAAATAAGCAAAAGGAGAAAGACACAAAAGAATGCCTAACGTATAATTCCATTTATATAAAGTTCATCCATAGTGCTAGAATTGGGATAGTGGCATCCTCTGCAGCTGAGAAGGGAGAGTGATGAGAAGAATGCGTTCAAAAGGTTTCTGGTGTGCTGGAATTACTTGATCTGACTCTTTTGTATGTTACACTTAAATAAAAATGTTTACCAGTAAGAAAAGGGAAAAAATAGCTCAACCATGAACCAGAAGGTCACGGTTGGATTCTCAGTCGCAGTACATGCCCAGGTTGTGGGCTCAATCCCCGGTGGGGGTCGTGCAGGAGTCAGCTGATTGATGATTCTCTCTCATCATTGATGTTTCTATCCTCTCCCTCTGCCTTCCTCTCTCTGAAATCAACAAAACCAAATTAAAAAAAGAAAAGAAAAAACAGTATGTATCCCTTTTTAAAGATGATTATGATGATGATGCTAGGTATATATCATAATGCTCAAAGCAATTATCTTTGATTACTGGAATTAAAGGTGATTTGATTTCTAAAATGAGAATGTAGTAAAAGAAACCTAAAATTTTTTTAAAAGTTCACAGGATATCCTGAGAACAGTATTTGTTAAAATAAATATATTAAAATGTTGGTGTAATGAAGGAACATCATATTTGATGTTGTATCTTTATTTTTATTTTTTTATGTTGTATCTTTATTAAAGGGCAGAGTCCTCAAGTACCCCTTTTTGTGTGTAATCAACAGATGTGTTAAGAAAATGTGCTCTAGCCAAAACCGGTTTGGCTCAGTGGATAGAGCGTCGGCCTGTGGACTGAAGGGTCCCAGGTTCGATTCCGGTCAAGGGCATGTACCTGGGTTGCGGGCACATCCCCAGTAGGAGATGTGCAGGAGGCAGCTGATCGATGTTTCTCTCTCATAGATGTTTCTAACTCTCTATCTCTCTCTCCCTTCCTCTCTGTAAAAAATCAATAAAATATATTTAAAAAAAGAAAATGTGCTCTAGCCGGTTTGGCTCTGTGGATAGAGCGTCAGCCTGCGAACTGAAAGGTCCCAGGTTCGATTCCAGTCAAGGGCACCAGATCTCTCTGAAATCAATAAAAATATATTTTTTTTAAAAAAAGAAAAAGAAAACGTAATCTCTAGTAATTATTTTTGTGATTTTAAAATGAATGTAAAACAGTAAGTAAGTAAGTAAATAAATAAATAAATAAATAAAAATTAAATAAAATGTAAAACAGTAACATACACAACCTTGAATGGCCAGTCACACTATAGTGCTAGAAAACGGAAGGGGGGGGGGGGGGGCACTAACAGATTCACTTTTTACATGTGTTTACATTTAAAGCACTCTTAAAATATCTGATGACTGCAAGTTCCTAAAACAGTTTTGAGTCAAATTCAATTTTCCTAACACAAAACAACATGATATTACTATCCCCATCCTGTGTCCCAAAAGCAATGCTTTTTTAAGCATCTCAAAAAAGAGAAAAAAATACATCATAAAGAACAGAGAAAAATGTTTTAAAAATTCATAGTACAGTATAAGAAATTTTATCCACCTCTGTAGTTTGAAATTTGTCAGAATCTCTGATTTATAAACTGGCATAATATAAGCCATATGGAACTTTTTAAAAATTTTGTTCCTTTAAGAATAGAAAATAAAACTGTTAAAGAAAACTTGAAAAAACCCACTGAAATAATTTAGTATTTTATGAAGATATCTATTTTCAAAAAGAAAAAACAGTGAAAGTTAATAGAATTTACCTGTCTCAGTAAAAATCTAGATTCCCACATTCCTAAAACAAACATTTATGACAACCTAAGATGAATCAAACACTATATTAAAGTGTAAAAGCATAAAGGGAAAAATTAATAAGAAACCTATTATCTTCAGAGATAATCCCATCTCATATCCACACACAGAAACGTTAGGCAAATTAACTATCATCCATAAAATAAGAAGGGGCACTGAGAACTCAACAGATCACTTCATCCCATCTGTCCCAACGTCAGCCTCGAAAGCAGTGTTTCTCAAAATCATGCACGGACCACTGAGGAAGTGAGGGGTGGTTATGCACTATCCTTTTTTAAAACCTTCAATAATTATGTGTATTAGAAAAATATGTAACTAGCACTTCGATCTCACAATTTCCAAGGATTTACCACTTACTATAAAGATAGAGTAATTATGCTTACAATTTTGGAAAAGAGAAGTATACTGGAATTCAAGCTATACTCATATAAGACAAAATCATGATGGCTTCATGGGTGTGGTTAAGTTGGAGAAATACTGCCCTATAGGAATATAAGTCCTATATGGCAGCTCTAAGTATCTGGCAGTGTATATACCTCCACCGGAGTCCCCCTCCTCAAACAAAATAAGCCCTGCCCCCACAACGTTCCTCCTTGCTACATGGTCTCTAACCCCTCAGCTCTCTGACGACTCCTCTCTCTGCTGGCGATGAGGTAACCCCAACAAAACATAAAAGTTAGGTATGTGTGTTGATGATGGAAGAGAAACATAAGTAACTTTCAACAAGCTTTAACCAGATATAACCAGTTATTCCTTCTTTAGCTGAAGAAATCCAACAGTGTAATAAGCCACCCATGTGAAAATGACAGAGCCTTTTCATGTCTAGAATTTTCGTTGCTAATGCAAACACCCAAGCACTCAAAAACAAATAATAAACTTATTAACTTTAACAATACCAGTAACGAAAAACAATTAATTTAAAAGCCACAAATAAAAGTTTCTACTAGAAAAATCTTAGACAAATTGCCTACATTCGCATTGAAGTTCCACTTGTGAAGAAGTAAATATAAATCAAATAACTGCAGATGTAATAAAGCATGTCGTATAGACGTATTACTCCTTCAGTAACAGTCATTTTTTCCATATACATGTCCAACTGTTACTTTTCTGGGAATTAAAACCTGGCTCCATGCTAGATGGCCACAGATAAAAGAAGCTGTGAGTAACTACCCCGCCCTGGTCGAAAGTGACACTCAAGGAAAGATGGAAAGAGTTTCTTCCCAAAACTCTGACCACTTCAATGTTACTGATAATCCTAAGAAGAACATCTTAGTGATGGAGAATGGTGTCCCAGGCCTGAAAGGCAGCAATAATAGTGTCATCGATCGTCAAAGCCCAAGAAGATGGGAGCTGAGGGCACTAGGAAATTAGAATCTTTTTTGTTTATTTTAAAAATATATATTTTTTTATTGATTTCAGAGAGGAAGGGGGAGGGAAAAAGAAATAGAAACATCAATGATGAGAGAGACTCATTGACTGGCTGCCTCCTGTACGACTCCCATTGGGGATTGAGCCCGCAACTTGGGCATGTGCCCTGACCAGGAATCGAACCGTGACCTCCTGGTTCATAGGTCGATGCTCAACCACTGAGCCACGCCAGCCAGGCAGAAACTAGAATCTTTGAAATGAGAAGACATACATAAATTCTGGAAAAGGAAGATTCCAAATTAATGACTCCAGAAGGTTCGTGAGACATAAATGATCTGCAAACAAGTTACAGATAGTAAATGTGGGACGTGCAAATAAAAGTGAATACTATAGAATGGAATGGCTCAAAGGTATTCATGAAATTGAAAAAATATTCCCAAAGCATTCAATTCAATGAGCAGTTAATAAACACACACTAACAACAGCTTCCAACATGGGTTATAAAGTCTGGCGCTGGTACCAGCCTCAGCCCCTCTATCAGGAAATTGTATGTCATGCCAGTAACCAAGGTATTCTGAGAAGAGTGAGGTCACACCCAGGATAGGAGTGGCAAAGGCATTCACGCCTTCTCTTTCAACATAATGAGACATCCTGTGGTTTGCTGTGCTTAATATATTATCTGGGTTTAATTAAACTGACTCTCAAAAAAATCTATTTTAAAAAGAATGGAACCATAAAACTTTTTAAACTTTCTGGCAAAGAAATCACAGATAGAGAAAATATATATTAAAAATTCAAGTACAAGCAAACAAGACAAAAACCAGCAGGGCTGGCCTTTCTTCTACCTGTGTGGGCTCTTTATTGGCCATTCTGCAAACTCAAAACAAAGGCAACAGTAATCAGATCTCTGAAGAAAACTGCCTTCCACCCATCACCAAGGCTCTCTGAACAGTTATACCCACTATTATTAACAATAAACATGGCTCCAAATATATAGTTTCCCGAGACATTAAATGATGACATTATGAAGCCATGGCAACTAGCAAGGCACTTAAAAACTCATCCAGATGTTTATTAATTATTGTCTTATAAAAAAGATTTTTTAAAATTTGAATTACTTTACAGTTTTCATTTATCTTATCCTTTGGAAAATGTCAATTTGTAGAGGTCTCATAATGTACATAATATATTAGAATAACAATAACTTATAAATCAATTCACTTAAATCAATGGTCTGCTTTAAAAGCGTGTTTCAAATAAAGGAAAAATGATAGAAATAAAAATTAAAAAAATTAAAAAAGCGTGTATCGATGGGATGTATGATTAATAAAGTTTAAAAACCGCCATACTCAAGGAACTGTTGGGTGGAGAGGTGACAGAAGCGAAGAAAAGGGGGGCGGCGAAAGAGAAGCTTCTGCCATTTAATTATGATCTACAGAAATTATCACATTAAATCTCACCAAGCATTATCTTCATCCACCCAATTTTACAGAAAAAGAAATTAAACTCAAAGAGGCTAAACTCCTCCTCCCATGACAGAGCTAAGCAGAGCTGCTCTGTGTGTAAAGCAGATGCTCTCACCCACTACCCTCACTGCCCCTCTGGCTCCAAAACAACAAAGGGGGCTCGGGCCTGAATTACACGTTTAAAACTTAGCACAGATCGGATATTCAGCTCATGGGATGTAACAGGCCTAAATTCAATCTATTTTGCTATAAGGAATAGCATTCTGTGGTTTACAGTAAGTCTAGTCCCCAATTATTTTGCCACAGTTCTCTCCCACTCTTCATCTTCATCCACAGAATCCTATATAACTGTTTTTGCTTTTGCTTGGATTGTTCTATTGGCTCTTCTACTTTCTGTTCGTTCATCTTGGTACTCGATCTGCATTTCCTGATTTCCTCCTAAGGAACCATCTCTCCTAGGCATTCTGCCTCCTTCTTCTGGTGAATAAATATTTACTACATTGTCTCTGGTGGGCATGCTCAGATTCTTCAATAAATTGTTACTACATTTAAGGTGCCCATAATCTAATCTTAAGAGGGGAGACAGGTAGGAATGTCGTTATAATACAACATCCTGTGAGTTTTACAGAGTCCTGTGGGGAAAACGAGGGCTAGCTCTGCTGAGTATTCCAGGAGAGCTTCCCCAAGAAGCTGCCTGTGACCCTGGGAGTAAAGGGAATGCCAGGTGTACAGGTGGAGGAGAAAAGCATTGCAGGGCACGGAATGGTAGCAGACGCAGCTGGTCAGGCGTGGGGCAGGCTGTGAGGGCATGACACGAGGGCACCACAGTGCTTCCCAAGGTATGCGCTGCTGCCCGGTTCTGATGGGCCACAAACAGGCCAAGAATTCAATTCTTTTCTCATGTTCTTACAAACAATGACACACAATTATAAGGCCTTTACTTTCGCTGTTACGTACATTAACACTGATCTATTAACTTACTAAGTCAGTTATGGGATACTGTATTTGGTTTTCATAAACTTAAAAAAACAATTACTAGAGTTTATAGGAGATCCTACCCACTTTCCTATGGAAAAGCCTGGCTGCTCCGCCATGCTCATCTGTGCTGCAAAGTTCTTTGTGCACACAGACACAGGACCCGCACATGTTTGGAATCCTGGAGTCTGGGAGGATGTTCTGTTATTGAGGCACTACTCACTTGGTTGTCAATTGGTCATAGTCTTCAACTGATGTGTTTCAAGCTTTTTAAGTTACAAATTTTTGTTAAGTTAACTTCAAAATGATCAATTACGAAGGTTGTGGGTTCTCTGATTAGTCCTCCAAAATACAGTAATGCATAACTAATAAGACCACACTTCCAATACTATGCCCTTCCCCTGCCAGGACAGAACTAAACAGCAGGATATAAGAGAGAAGGGGTGTTCACAGAGCCCTGAATCCTTCAGATAAGATACTTCCTTTGAGGTCACGAGGCCAAAAGCCTCACCAAGACAAACTGTCAAAGGCTATAATTATAGCTGACTACCTACCTTCCCCTACAAGATGCTCAGAACTAATCATATTATGCCTTATGTCCCTGTTTACTGGATCAGCAAAGAGACCTAAAGCTCCATCATACCTTGGCTAAATGCCATATGGTTCAGTAGGTCCCCTACACTGGCATGGTCTCCCACTGCTCTTCCCACCCTGACCCTTCAGGAATTTACATGGTTCATCAAAAAAATCCTCTATATTTTCAAGTTCAACCTCACATATAACTTAAACATTAGAAAACTTCAATGAAAAGGTTTCATAGTTGATCAGATACAGTTGGAAAGAGAATTAGTGAACTGAAGGATAAATCCGAAGGAATTACCCAGAATGCAGAGAGAGAGAGAGAGAGTAATGGAATTAATTTTAAGATAGGTTAAGAGATATGAAGAAGAGAAGAAAAGGTCTAACTTACGTCTGGCCAGAATTTCATAAGTTAAAAGAAGAAATAACACAAAATAAAACTGCAGATCACGAAAACCAGAGATTTAATGATCTCCATCCCCACCACCTCCAAGGTCACAAAACTACAAGGCTTAAATCAAGTTTCAGGCTTTTTGCAATATATCACATCACTCAGAGAGGAGAGAAGTGAAAATACAGTTTGCTAAGAACTCCACTAGGTTTACATCACGTATATGCTATTTCTCCAACTGGGATGCAGAACTCTTGGAGATAGTCCATGATGTGTTAAGAATAAGTAAGGTCAGAAAACAAACATGGTAGTTTTTCCTGGACCATTAATTTCACACAAAGATTTCAAAAAAGTTAATTAAGTCATTGGACTGGCATATAATTCCATTTTAGTAGATATAAAACAAAAGTGAGTACGTTTACCGAAGTAGAACTTAAATGTGCCTTAATTTGTAACATAAAATATCTGCCAAGTGGCTTCTGACAAATTCCTATGTCCTTATGCACTCATATGTCTCAGCTATTATGGTTAGGCTTCAAAAGCACTGTTAATGGCTCTAATGGCTTTTTCAACAATGTGTGAATTAGGAGAATTCAAGGTCTGTGTAACAATAAGAAAGATTATATAATCCACTGTTTTTGTTGTTTCTTTTACTCTGAACTTAAATGTTTTACCTTTGAAGAGTATAACAAAAGAGCTGGGGGGTCGAGGACAAAAACTGCTACACAGAGAGGGAGACATACAAGTGTTCTCATCACACTGCTTTCTGGTTGCTAAGAGGTTCTGATGACTCCTACAAACAGCCCACCCTAGAAAGCTAGTTTATTATACTACTGCCTTCTGTTCACCCACTATACATTATCACTCAATTGTAAGTCCGGATTAGGGTGAGTTACAAGTAACAGACCTGAGTAATAATGGCTTTAACAAAAGCCCAAAAGTCGGTGCAGCAGAGCCTGCACGTTGCTCCATGATGTTCAAGAGCCGGGCTCCTTTCCCCCCGTTGCTCCACTGTGTACAGTCTCTGTTCCTAAGTTTACTCATGGCTAACCCAATCCAGCCATCCTATTTTCATTCAAGGCAGCAGGACTGAGATGAGTACATGCATTTTCTTTAAGAACTCGACCTCTAAGTTTGCCTATACCACTTCTGCTCACATTCCCTTGGCCAAAATATAGACCATATCTGGCTACAAAGGGGACTGGGAAATCTGATCTATGCTTGGCATCCATGTAGTTAGCTAAAATGGGGAGGGAGACAAACTAACAGTCACTGTCATACCACATCCGAGTAAATCCTTTGTAATGTCCCCAAAATATGCCCCTTCTACCTGAGATGATGGAACAGCCAGTTTACCTTACATACCCTGTCTTTTAAGCCCTTTAACTTAGCTCAGGAAAAACAACTGTGCCCAGATAAACCAGTGAGCTTTATGAACAACATGAGAGCTGGCAGAAGTACTGCTAGTCTTACCATAACACTCTCCCTTTGAATACGAGCAACAGGATGCCTTAAACATGTGCTATTAATCATACAGCCAAAAGGAGGAAATAAATAACTTGAGCTGTTTTACTGCAAGAATTTGCCTGCTCTCCTAATCTGACCAATTCAGGATCTGAAATTAATAAAAGTAACACCTTGGATTTACACCACACCTTTCTTTATTAGGACTCAAACTTTTCAAGCATAGAGTAATATGCTATTTTGTTTTCAAAACATATCCTAATTATAAGATAAAAGATATTATTTTCACATTTTAAATGTCTCTTAAATATTTAATTTGCTATATGTGTATATATACATATACACAGGGGCAAGAACTGAAAAAGAATAAGAAAAAAAAGGAAGATTGATTTGTTACTGTGGTGGAATTATAGCTAATCTTATTTTTTAAATTTTCATAACCTCTAATGGTCTCTGTGAGATAATGGATCCACATGATATACTATTAAAATTGTATTCTTGGAGACACATTAATGACGTGAAAAATACAAAATAATGTTACATAAGCAAGACAGGATTTTACAGCCCCAGCGAACATGGCTCAGTGGTTGAGTGTCAACCTATGAGCCAGGAGGTCACGGTTCCATTCCTGGTCAGGGCACATGCCCAGCTTGAGTGCTTGATCCCCAGTGAGGGGAGGGGGTGGGGGGGGCGGGGATGCAGGTGGCAGCCAATCAATTATTCTCTCTCATTGATCTCTCTCTCTCTCTCTTCCTTCCTCTCTGAAATATACATACATACATATATATATATATATATATATATATATGAATTTACAAAAAACTATATTGTCATTAGTATCTGTCAGTGTCATGACTATAAAAACAGATAAGGGAAATACAAAATCAAGTTGTAAGTCACTTGAGGTCATTTAAATATCTCTGAGAGGTATGGCCCTGCTGGACAGGAAGAAGATGAATGAATAGAAAATGCACCCCAGGAGTTCAAAAAACAGTTGGAGGAAGTTGGCTCTACCAATGTGAGCTTACGCTATGCATTTTCAAAGGTGGCAGTATCAGCTCCTGGGGCAAAACTTGAAAACTTGATGTGGGAAGGATGAAAAAAACTAACTCTTTTTAGGTATAAAGCACAGATATAAACAGTATATATTTGTGACTTTAAATTTTCCTTTGGGAGTGGCAATGGCAATGAGGAAAAAATGCTCTAAAAAGGCTCTTTAGGATGGTGATAATAAAGAAAAAGGTTAAGAAACACCAGTCAACAAAAGTCACCCTGAAGAATAAAGTACTGGTGTAACTCAAAATAAAGTACTGGTTAAACTCAAAAGTAACAAACAAGAGTAAACAAGAAATTCATATAAAATTGCAAACCAAAGACATCTGAAGAATAAAACATACTTCTACACACTGCTGCCATCCCTGGTAAACTGAGGAGGACAGGTACTTTGCTCCTCATCAAATATTACTATCCATGTTCATGATAACCATGTCCTTGCTTGTCATTAGAGTTTCACCATCTACAGGCAGAACTCTAAACAGCGTAGTTTAGATATGCCTGTCTTTGAACTTTCATATTGTATGTGTTTTCTTGTAACTTGCTGTTTTGACACAAGGTCATGTTCTAAGAGTCATCCAGTTTATGTGTGGAGTTGTAATTCCTTTAGCCTGAAAAATGGTACTGATAGCTAGTAAGGCTTCCAATTTGATGAAGTTATGGTTAAGGATGCTAAGGAGGTTGCTGCTGGATCTGTGATTACCCTTTTTAATAATCTAGAAAATTGGGGGTAGGGGGAGTTGCTTAATTTTGTAAGCAGAAAGGCTGAAGGAACATGAAACATATAAGACAAAATATGTAAGATGTTTGTAAAACTAGAGAAATTGATACAAATGAGAGGGGAAAAAAGATGAGGCAGGTAAATAAATGGTAACTAGTATTTGTTTTCAGCATTTATCATGTTCTAAACACTTGCTCACTACTTGTCATGTTACTTAAATTTCACAAAAGCCCACAGACAGGTAAAGAGAGTCTAAATGCCATTTTTTAAATGAGGAAATTAGGGATCAGCAAAGTTAAGTAACTTAATCCAAGTGACACAGCTCATAGGAGGCAGGGCCCAGTTTCCAGCTCAGGCTCATCTGATGCCAAAAGCTGTATTACTTCCAATCCACCCATTATTTTGCTGGTGAGAATGGCTCTCTGCTTCTCTCCTCCCTTTCTTTTGTCTAGCCTCTGTCATGTATGGGGCCACGATGGCCTTACAGAAGTGAGTGCAGAGGCTGCCCTCTCCTTCCACAGCCACCGAATTTCATTCAATGGGCCTTCACAGACCATGGTCTGGCTCACAAAACCTACTAACAAGTAGAAGAGGAGAAAAATGAAGACATTTACCATAATCTTACAAGGAATCATCATTCCATTTTTACAGATGGGGAAAGGCTTCAAGAGGTTACAAAATTTCACAAGCTTATATCGCTAAATAGCTCTCAGTGAAAATGTGAGCCCAGATCTGGTCCAAACTTCACATTCTTCAGAATTTTACCTAGCAATTCAGGAAGAATTAGGAGCTTAGAGATAGCTTTTTAATGAACAACCTGAAATTTACAACATTAATTCATCCTCATAGTGATTCTATTTTCCCCCAACATTTTATTATAAAAATTGTCAAGCATGCAGAAAAGCTGAGTTATATAGTGAATATGTACTTATACACTCATCTCCTAGATTTTACATTAACATTTTGCTAAATTTGTGATAACATCCCTACCCATCTATGCATCCCTATATGCACCCATCAATATAACTTCAAAGTTGCAGAAAATTTTCAAAAGGGAAGTCTTCATATAACTCATAACACTAGAGATTTTAAAATATTTATTCATGTGAAAGGGGTCTCTAAACTACACCAACTATAATTTATGAGGGTTTTTATTACCATTCACGAATTGTAAGCAAATAACCTTGAATAAATTTAACCTTTGAATCTACTTCCAAACATCCATGCTGAAATTAATGTAAATTAAAACAGCTGCTTAATAAAAGTTACACTCACTTAACCGTGATAGAATTTAAGTTTTAAAGCAAATCCATTTTAATAGTTTCATTTTTCAAATAAGATTTACACTCTCAAAAAATTAGAATTCCATAATTTTAACATTCTTACTTTTTAAATATCTTTAAATTTTAAAATTCCACAATAAATTATGCTACAGAAGTCTCAAGAACAGCCCTGGCTGGTATCTCAGTTGGTTAGAGCATTATACAATACATCAAAATTGTGGGTCCAAAACCTGGTCAGGGCACATACAAGAATCAACCAATGAATTCATAAGTAAATGGAACAATAAATTGATGTCTCTCTCTCTCTCTCTCTCTTCCTCTCTCTAAAATAAATAAATGAAAAATAAAAATAAAAAACATTAAAAAATTGGTGCCAAATAAACAACACTTAGAGCATGACTTAGAAACTTATTCCTAGAATTTCATCTGAAATTGTTCGCTTTCTTCTATATTCTTCCTGGTAATGAATGAATTCGTTCCCCAACTATTTGTGGCATAAAGAGACCTTAATATTCCCTTCAAATCTGTTAAGAAGGAAATGAGAATACAGGATGGCATACTGACTTCAAAGCCATTTCTAGAAACTGGTTTGGGAGTGGCTGTTAGCATATTACAATAAAAGATAAGTCAATATTGTATTTTGACATTATATTACTTCCAATGAATATCATTTCATAAACACCTTTTAAAAAGTCTAAAATCAGACATAAACCCTTTTTTCAGAGAACAATTAAAAGTAAAATAACTTTTATGACTACTCTACAACTAAATACAGTCATTCTGTTTTGTGGATACTAATCTAAATGCTCAATGTGTCCCTGCAAGAAACCACTACAAGGAAATAGTAAACTGAAATTAACTATATTTTATTAGTCAAAAAATGAGTTCATTCCTGAAAATAAAGAAGAAAAAAAGGTCATTCTTTCACCATGTATATAAAATCTACCAAAGCATCCCAAATAAAAATGGATGAGAATGTAATTACTGTTTATAAAGTACTCTCTTTTTTTGAAAATTCAAAGTGCTTTAATTAGGAATGTTTTCACAACTATGCCTGTTTGTTTCTGAGTGCCACATACTTTTTCTCTTTCTCTCAATGAGTCAGCCCAGCAAAAGCCAAAACTGAAGAGAAAAAAAACACCACATAATATAAATTACAACTACTGCACGCCATCCCTATCATAATGAATTTAATCACTTTCTCAATAATAGCAGTTTGGAGAAATATGAGTTTTAAATCTCCAAATTCTACTTTATTAAATTCTCCATTACAGCATTTGTCTAAACAAATAATCACCACTTCGGTCTTATAATTTGGCTGGGACACCCACCACAGCAAGCAAAGGGGAAAAAACATTTTTGATGGCTCATTCAAGTGGAAAAGCCATATATCAGAAGTTATTGTGTGAAACCTCAGTACTTGTGATGGAAAGCGCAGTTTGGCAGAACACATTTAATCAGGCTTGGCTCTTTAAAACATTAAATACCCAATTATAATCACATTACAGTTGTGTCTTATAACAAAAACAAAAAGAACACAAGAAATCTCAAGGTCAACCTTCCTTGCTTCACCTTCTTTTAAGCATTAGAGACAATTTAAAAGCTTGAAAATATCCTAAAAGACAAGGTCGAAGAAGAATAGAATCAAAAGAAACACTGAATAAATGTTATAACTTATCTTTCCTTCTCACAATATAACTATTCAACATAATTCTTTTAGTGAATATATGAAATTTATATTATAAATAAATATCAGATATTTTCATAATTCATTTACATTCAAATTCTGAGTAAACTTGTAAATCATATGGTCACTGGCTTTTTTTCTATTTTTTTTCCACAAAAGTTATCTTTTAAATATTACCATGCTGTACCTGTTACAACAGTGACTTTTTACTGTGTACCTACTGGGTGCCAGCCTGGGGCCTATACTTTTGCTCATTTGAGCCCCTATCAGGGAAGATAATCCTCATTTAACTGTGAGGAAGCTAAGTCACTAAGAGGTTAAATAGCCCAAGAACCCCTAGTAACAAATGGCAGGACTGGCATTCAATTCTTGGTCTTTACCAACAGCCAGAACCTGATACTTGCACCTCTTCCACAATACCGAGTTACCAAAATCTAGAGCCAGTCTCCCAAAGGACAATATAAAGCAATGGACTCCAAAATCAGAGGGGAAAAATCTGTTTCCGTCACAAAATTGTATTTTTGGAGGAGCTGCTTATCTATTTTGGAATGCCTTACACACACACACACACACACACACACACACACACACATCAGTGAGGTTGAGTGGGCCGTGAGTGTTCTGCTTTGTCCACAATCCTCACCACTACCACTAAGCAGGGCTGTGGTTTAAAATAAAGAATGACTGGAGCTAAAAGTTGCCTTAGCTATCAACATACAAAGGAGAGACCAGCAGTCTCCCAAAATGAGAATTTCAGTGAGAGGAATTTCAGCACAACCTACTTAGTACATATTATGAACTAAATATTTGTGTCTCCCCAAAACAAATATTGAAGCCCTAACACTCAATGTGATGGTAATAAGAGTGGGCCTTTGGGAGGTGATGAGGTTTAGATGAGGACCCCATGATAAAATGAGTGCCTTATAAGAAGAGGAAGAGACACCAGAGCTTCCTGTCTCTGCCATGTGAACATACACTGTGACCATACGCCAGGACAGAGCCCTTATCAGAACACCAATGTGTCAGCACTTGATCTTAGACTCCCACACTCCAGAACAGTGAGAAATAAATGTCCACGGTTCAAGCCACCCCGTCTATGGTACTGTGTCACAGCAGTGTGAGCTATTTGTTGCCACCCAACACCGAGCTCCCATCAGATAATGAATCACACAGCTAAGGGTCTTAGGCCATTGTTTTGTAGAACATCTCTAACAAGGTAGGGTGATGTGCTTACAAATTCAAGTAAGAAATAAATATCATTTGCCTTGCTGACAATAACTAAGACTACCAATACTACTGATATTTTTTATTAGGTGAACATTTGAAATATTTATTACAATTCAGGTTGGGTCAGTGTCAAGTGTTTATTAAAGTCTTTGGCCAATTTTATAAAAAACTCTCAAGCAGAAAATAAAATCAGATAAATTAGTAAATAAGAAATGGTACCTTAGTGATTGTTGTCAAGGCAAGTTCAGTTAGGAAGCAAGGACAAATCTCTTGTGGGCAATATCTATTTAACAATCAAATTTTCCTTTCTGACTGCCATTGGCCAAAATTTGCACCACATAAAATGAAAAGCCAGTTGGAGAAACAGCAAAAACATGGCTGATGTATTCAATTTAGTCAGTTTTCAAAAAGACAGTTTTAAACACTGAGCAGATAAAAAAGATAAAATATTCTCTTAATTTTTTAAATTGTGTGGCATAAATTTGTTAAGAGATTTTCTGATCATTAATTTCATCTAATTAAATTTATTTCCTTTTCAATTATTTTAATTTTAATTAACAAGCAGCAGCAGAGCTTTGGTGCATGTAACATGAGGATAAATACTACACAGTTTTAGAAGTGGTTTTATACACAATATCTCACTTATGCCTCACAAAACGGCTTATATTTATCGGCTTTATAATGAGATTCAAAGCTGAAGAACATGTCTAAGATCACCCTGAGCTGGGAATCCATCTAAATCATCTGATTCTCAGTATCAGGCTCTGGAAATCCATCCTGATCCACAAAGACTTCCAGGAAGAGTGGAGGGAAAAGGCAGCTGTGAGGTCCCTGAGGTGTAATCCAAAGAACAGAGAGAGGAGAGGAGGGGGAGAGCCTGGTATGAACTCACAAGAGGCTCGCCCAGCATCTCCTGCCACTGGGGGGTTTACCAGCCCCAGTTTCATGAAGATCCTTGAGATTAAGTCCTAAAAGTCAGGGAAACTTTAGGAATCCTCATTAACTCTACTGTTGGCTGTCTGGGGAAAACAGGCTACTGCCCCCACAGCAAATCCTCACTGGGATTCCAGGAAATAAAATCTATTCTCCATAAAAGAGACACAAAATCCTATTTTATTAATTCCATTATTTTACATATATACTCTGCTTTCCACACAGAAATTAGAATGTGTCAAACTCTCACAATATGTTGTCAAGGACATAAGCCTGAAAAAAAGCAGAAAGCCCCAAAATACTTTTTAAATGATGATCTAGAGCTAAAAATGAGAACAAATCTTATTCTTTGGCTGGAATTATGGTCTACACCACAACTAACAAAATTATAACTAACTGAAATACACTGAAAGGTCTGTACCTGTGTACATAAAACCTGAAGGAGAAAAGATAGGACATAAATGCTATGGCAAAAGGAATAAGTTCACTAATAACTGAATATTATCTGCCAAAAGAGCCAACGGGCATTTTGACTAGATTAATGAAAAAGCACAGTGTCCAGAATCGGGGAGGGGGGGGGCGGTTTCCAGTTCCAATCTATTTGATGCTGGAGAACTGTACTCATGGTCAGACCAGAGAACAGACTGATAAACTGGACCTCATCAACAACAGAGAGCAATGCAGAAATCACTAAGAGAAACTAAGATCTTACATAGAAGGGGGTCAGTGGAACCCATTAGAGCTGCCTCAAAACCATGTATTCCTCAGTAATTAGCTGTACTGGCTCAAGTGTCTGCCATGATGGGCCCGCAGCAGAACAGACTCCAGCACAGGAAAGGGGCCCGCACCCGAGTGGTGCAGAAATGGACCAGCCATATCACCATCTTCTAGAATGCTTACTGGAAATGTGGATGGCCGGGCCCCACCTCATGCCTTATGACTCAGAAATTCCAAGGTGTAAGCACATGCATTGTTTTAAAGTATGCCAGGAGGCACTGCTAATGCTGGGAGCCACCGTGTGGCATTTATAATTATCTCTACAAGCCTAGAATTCTATGATTCACTTAAAAAACCACAGTAATTAAAACTGTAGCATTCTTTTCTACACAGTAAATATAGCAATTGATTATTTTGCCATTTTCTCAGCATATTAGAGGAATTTCTAAACTAACAGACTACAGAGGAAAAGGAAGCCATTTTTTCTTGTACTGAAGATTATGAATAGAGGCATGTTGGCGTGTATTTTATATATATTACCAGTGGTTTATATATGTAACCACTTTCAGTTAAAGAAGCAAATCACACTTGACACATGTAAAAACACTTTTTGAAAAAGAACAAAATCTAGACAAGTTAATTTCCACTACTCTCTTTAACTGCAAAAAGACTTACCGGTAGTAATGAAGAAGTATTAATAATCCCTCTAATTGTTTGGGACACTTTGAGCAAACATTATCCAAGCACTCACTGTGTTCTGCAGGCCAATAATAAACAGAAAGGACAGATGCTGCATCCTGGAGTGTTTAGTCTAAGATAGATGCATCAGTACACGCAGGCACAAGAAAACCTAATTGTAAAAATTCAATTTAAGAGCAACACAAATGACATTATATACTTACTAAAGGAGATTTTGAACAATAGAGGGAAATCTCTATTCTTTATTTTTACTGAGGTAGAAACAAATGCCTACCTCATTTGTTTTTAAGGATAGCTGAACATTAAATTGACTAACTTGATAAGTATACTGTGGTTGTGAAAGGGATGTTATCTTTTAGGAAGTACACATTCAAGTATTTAGGGATAAAGGGCCGTGATGAATGTAACTTACCCTCAAGTGGTTAAAAAGAAAGTGTGCATGTGTGTGTGCGTGCAGAATGATAAAAGAAAAGAAAGGGAACGAATACAAATACATAACAAATGGGATAGGATGTTAACAAATCAATCTAAATAAAGCTATATAGATTTTCTGTAATATTCTTATTTTTGGAACGTTTCTATATGTGTGACTTTTATTTCCAAATAAAGCTTTTAAAAAGAGGAGGAGGGAGCCCGGCCGGCGTGGCTCAGTGGTTGAGTTTCGACCTATGCACAGTTCAATTCCCAGTCACATGTGCCCAATCAGGGCACATGCCCAGGTTGCGGGCTCAATCCCTGGTGTGGGGCGTGCAGGAGGCAGCCGACCAATGATTCTCTCTCTCTCCCCCTCTCCCTTCCTCTCTGAAATCAATAAAAATATACTTTTTTAAAAAGAGCAGATAAGAATCATGTATGTAAAATAGCTGCTAACCTGTCTGGCAAACAGAAGGCATTCAAAAAATGATAGACATGTCGCTATAACTGACCTCACACCTGCCTTGAGTGCAGATGAGCATTAGCTTTTGGTATTAGATTACATACAAGTATTTATTGAGAGTCCAGATGTAAGGTGCTCTGCTAGATACTGCAGTGAACAACCTCAGAGGAGTCAAGCAGCCGCTTACACACTCAGGAGTCAGACAGTAACAATGAGAGACAAGACAGCAAAGTTCAGGAAGCAAAGAAACTAAGATCAAGTGCAAACCAACATCACCTCTTTCCTGTGTGATCTTAGACAAGCAATTTAATAGCTAGGAACATCTCTATATGTAGCACATCAAAAGGTAGAAACATCTATTTCACAAGATAGCCATGAGAATAAAGTAAGATGTACAAAAAGTTGCTCTGTAAGCTCAGAAGTGTTATAAATATGTTAGCTCTTACTGTATTGTATGTAGAGAAATGTAGGGAGATAAAACTTCTACACAGTAATCATAACGCAAAGCAGAGTGAGTGCCACAGGAAAAGATTACATCCTGCTGCGAGGGAGAAGAGGAACTCTTCATAGAGAAGGTAGTACTTGGGATGGAGCTTAATGGGTGGATGGGCAGAAAATCAAAGTGACAGAGAGGAGGAAGGAGGATTCTAGGTTAAAGAGATAACCCAGCAAAGGCATGAAAAAGAGTGTCAGGCACCGAAGATTTAACAAAGGTTTTGCAGGAATCTAGGAAACAAGTAACAGATAACCGGAAATAAATGAGAATGAACTGGAGAAGGCTTGCCGAACTCCTGTGAAGGCCCAGACATGTGACTCATTACTCATCTGGACCCAGTTGTAGCACCAGGATTCTCATCTTCCCTTGCCAGAACCAACAGAACTTCACTATCCAAAACTATAAAGTTTTCCAAAATAAGGCATGCTGTTTCAGAGGAAATAATTTCAGCAAAACATACAATACACACACTATGAAAGGAAATGTTTTCTGTCCCACGAAAAATTCAATCCCAACGAAAATGAAGATAATCCAAAAGAGTTTATAATTTGCATCTAGCTTTGCAACATTATTTCTTTTCAGTGAGGAACCTCCAAATCACATTTCCTCAAGCCAATATTAAAGTAAGAAAATTCTGTCCTGGCCAGTGTGGCTCCGCTGGTTGAGCGTCATCCCATGCACTAAAAGGTCGCCGGTTCAATTCCCGGTCAGGGCACATGCCCAAGTTGTGGGTTCAATCCCCAGTCGGGGTGCATATGAGAGGCAACCAATCAATGCTTCTCTCTCACAACAATGTTTCTCTCTCTCTGTCTCTCCTTCCTCTCTCTCTAAAACCCAATAAAAAAATTTTTTAAACACTTTTTTAAAGTAGAAAAACTCCTTAACTACCAACCAAAAAATCATCAAAAGTGATCACTGAGAACTAAAGTCAAATTTTCTTTGTCAGTTTGATAGACTTTCCTAGAATGTGACTTAATTCAAATTATATACTGTGATCAAATTTACATTTTACCCACAGTACACAGCTTTGTTTTTTAAGAGAATGTCCTTTTGTTGTTTTTATAATCCTTTGACTTGCATGCTGTGAAATAACAATAATTACTCCATCATGTTTTATATTTTTGCATAAATAGCTTTGTAAAGATTTAGGAAGAAAGCTATATAAAATGTGCTGTAACTATAGCACACTAAAAATTCTAACTATTTTAATGCCCTTAACTGAATAGTAAATTTTAAAAGACCATAGATCATTGAAAATTATATGGAAATAATCTCAGATCATCTATCCCAACTTTCTCATTTGAAAGACAAGGAACCTGGAAGGTAGGAAAATTAAGGAACATCCTTCCAATATAATGCTAGCTAGGTGGGAGCAAGCAGATCTAAAATTTAGAAGTCAAGTGTTTTGGCACCTGGTGCTGATGACACCAGATGCCATCCTGGACTTCATTCTGATGACACAACTTCAAGAAAAACCAAAACCACCCATAAATCTATGTTTACTTTTTTTAAAAAACTCCAAAGTTTTGCCATTGTTTTGGAGAAAGCAATGAATGACCTTATACTATCTGCTCCCCAAAATCTCCAACCATATCGGAGTACTACAAAATACTCAACCTTTAAATCCCTATACCTGTTTAATAATTTAAAAAAGCAAATACTACTGTATTAATGAAGTTTTCCTATGGGACACAAAAAGCCATTCCTATGCTGCCTTCATGGCCATGAATGAGCCAGCATGTACAGCCTCCTCACCTGAAACAAGGCAGGCAGTAGGTAAGAGTAACTCAGAGAATAAAATTCTGCAGGTCTGGCATTCTAGGCAGCCTGCTCCGCACCAAAGACAAAGCCATGAATATTCACAAATGTAACTCAACTCATAATTAAAAGATATCAAAGGAAGGCAAATCTAGAAAGCCTGGTTCACAGATCAATTCCTAAAATCAACAGAGAGGTCTTTTATACAAAGAGGTTCCCATGACTCATTATCTAATGTTACCACACTGTAGAACTACATTTTCCTATCAAACTGATGTTCCTCCCTGAGTGTGGCAAGGATGCTACAACCACAATTCAGCTGTGGAACTCAGCTCCATTTAAAATTCCTCCAAATAGCCGAACTCTGCACTATGTAATTAAGTAGACGTTTAGTAAGAGCACCTCTGTGCAGACCTCACAACTACCAGTGTCAGCCTACTTTTTGTTTCTCCTTCAGAATAAAGCAAAAGTTCCGTTTATATAGCCTCTCGTGGCATAGGTCCTCCACACCAACAAAGGGGCGGACCAGAGGTACTCGGTACTTCCAGAGTCTTAGGTCTGATCACTGTGAAGCAGAAATGAGGCTTTGGTGGGAAAGGACTTTCCACAGTTAACAAAATTTGCTTCTAATCTGATAAAACTCACATTTGTGCCACTTTTGAATTTGTAACAAAACTCTTCAAAATATACTAATTGGTCATCAACAAATGAAACACTTATTACAATAAGAAAACTATACCCAATTAGTCACATAAAAACCTAACCAATAAAGTCCTTAAAACAGAATGATTTCCTTATAAAGCACAAGCAGTAAAAAGTTTCCAAGAGCTTACTGAATTGTACAGCTAGAACTCATATAAAATGCATATTTATAAACATTCTTCTTGAAAATGGTGCTTTATAGGTAAACAATTTATTCATTATTTGCATATATTTACATGCATTCACTACACTGAATGCAAAAATTAATATTTTAAATTACTTTCAGTATGTCACATTTAGACAGCTGCACAGATCCAATATAACTATTAATAGTGGCAGCCAAGGGAAACAGAATTATTTATGACTAATTAACAATCTGTGTACATCAAAGTACTGAAAAAGTCAGAAAGGGCTTACTTGCTACGCCTGATGCAAGTCCATACAGCAGTCCTCCCCCATCCGACTGCTGAGGGAAAACGTGGGCGCCTGGGGGAGGTGGCTTTTCTTGTCTGATGAAGTTATACAATAAAGTTTTCACAAGTTTGCTGGTGTATGGAAGACTACACAGAAAGAAAAAAAGAAGAAAATCACACTCATACTTATGGGAGTCATCTGATTGTATATAATAATAATCTATATCATCTAGTAATACAAAAGGATTAGCATAATTCAAAGAAGTCTAGCATGGCCACATAATAGTGAAGACCATCAGACTTGAGGCTAAACTCTGGCTTTCTCCTTACTATGCTATAGATCATTGGTCAAATCACTTTCACTCTTGAACTCATCTTATCTTTAATCTGTATAACAGGTGAGATATTATAAATTCAGTGTATAATACAGGTACCTGGCACTTGAAGGGAGGTAGTAATATGGCATTAGCAGGGAAAAGCAAGAATTAAAAAGCAATAATATAAAAGAGTATACTTTTAAAGTATGAAGTTATTCAATTAGTGCATGCATACAAAAATATATCTGTATGTATACAGATTTTGTAAATGTTATACTCTTTGCTTCTAAGTAATGAGATGAGGAGAAGGGAGAAAAAAATAGGTGAAAAGGGATGTGTGTCCACAAATTGGTGATAGATCAGTTCCTGCAATATAGAGAAAATGTCTTAATAGACTCTTGAGCCAAAGCTCAGGCCTTTTCCCTATTATCAGTGAAGGTGCCATGAAAAAACAAAGGTAGTTAAGAAGGATGAAAGTCCCTGAGAACTTTAATCAAAGCTACTCTGTCTTTGTCTTACATTCCAAAATTCTGTGAAGACTGTACCAATAGAAGATGTGTGTGTGTGTGTGTGTGTGTGTGTGTGTGTGTGTTTAATTTATTCCCACCCCCACCCACTAGAAGACTATAAGCTTCTGTTCAGAGTATAGCCCCACATCCTAACATGGTTAGCACACAATAAAGATGTACTGACTAAATGAAAGTAGGCACAGTCAGTCAAAAGGTTATGTGAAAGGACACATATGTAATACCCTTTGTAATGCTTTAAGCAATAAAAAAAAAAAAAAAGTAAAAAAAAAAAGGTTATGTGGAACTAGTAAAAAGGGAAAGACACAAAAATAATTTCAATGAACAAATATTACTGGATGACTGCTTAGGCATAGAGAATGATAGAGAAGAAAGATGACTTCAAAGTTTTAATTCTACAAAGAAATCACTACAGAAAGCAATGAAGCTGGGGAGTAATGGGGGCAAGAAGGATGGACAGTTTGGACAAAAAAGGAGAATCTGGTTCCTTATGTGTTGAGTTTGGGGTGCTGATAAAACAACTAGAGGAATGTCTGATTGGAGATATAAAACAATACTAAGGTAAGAGGCCCTGGCCAGATAGCTCAGTTGGTTGGAGCATCAGTTGGTTAGGCCAAGGTTTGGAGTTAGATACCCAGTCAGGGCACATACAAAAATCAACCAATAAATGCAATAAATAAGTGGAACAACAAATCTCTCTCTCTCTCTCAAAAATCAATCAATAAATAAAAATTTTGCCGAAACCGGTTTGGCTCAGTGGATAGAGCGTCGGCCTGTGGACTGAAAGGTCCCAGGTTCAATTCCGGTCAAGGGCATGTACCTGGGTTGTGGGCACATCCCCAGTGGGAGATGTGCAGGAGGCAGCTGGTCGATGTTTCTCTCTCATCGATGTTTCTAACTCTCTATCTCTCTCCCTTCCTCTCTGTAAAAAATCAATAAAATATATTTAAAAAAAAATTTTTTTTAAATACTAAGGGGATAAGACCAAAAATATAGATTTATACAATAAAAAAATAGACAAATCTATTTTTTGTTGTTTACTTTTTAAATATTCATTTATAGTTGACATTCAGTTTTATTTTATATTACTTTCAGGTGTAGAGCACAGTGGTTAGACAACCATATAATTTACAAAGTCATCCCCCCAATATTTTCAGTACCCACCTGGCACCATACATAGTTATTACCATATTATTGACTATATTCCCTATGTTGTACTTTACATCCCCATGACTATTTTATTTTGTTAAAATAGTCAAATGGACAAATTTAGCCTTGGCTGGTTTTGCTCAGTGGGTGGAGCATTGGCCTTCAAACTGAAGGATCTTGGATTCAATTCCAGTCAAGGGCACGTACCTTATCTAAAGGCTCCATCCCAGCTCTAGTTGGGGGAGTGTGGGAGGTGGTCACTTTCTTTCTCTCTCTCTCTCTCTCTCTCTCTCTCTCTCTCTGCCTTTCTCCCACCCCCTCCCATTTAAAATAGAAACATACCATCGACCTCGCATCAAATACTTGTGACTAATGCTCTGTCGCAAAACTTCCTTGTGATATAGTTGACAGGAAAGGAAAACAACCATTGTTGATATAGCTTCCACTGATATTTCATATGTAAGGTCTCTGGAGAAATAGAAAACAAAACAGAATAATGGATCAGTTTGGAACAGTTAATATATTGCTCTTTTCTGAATTTAAAAACTCAAAAATCTAAATATTTAATATTTTTTATAATATTGCATTATAAAAAAATAGTAACATGTTTAACATAAAAATTAAGTTAAGAAAAAAATATGAAACCGTTCCCCAGTCATTAGCTCTTATACTTGGGTCAGGTATCCCATTACTTCCCTATTTTCCCATTCCCATCTCCTACTGAATGACAAGTCTATTTATTAGAGCATAATGGAAACAATTACCAGCAGTACTCTGTTCAGTTATAACTCAGAAACAAATATTCAGATTATAAAACTGAAGAGAAATCAGTGTAGGAAAGAAAACAATGCCTTTGCAAGTTGACAGTCACTTTACAATGAGAACAATGGCATGTCCTACACTCCTATCTCTAGTGCCCTCATTCTCAAGGCCAACTCTGCATGTTCAGCAAAGTATGAACACTAAACAAATTATTCCTGTTTTATATGCATATTTCGTTTGGAAAGGAATACTCTCGTCCCTTCCCAAGATCATTATTCCCTTTTAGAAACAAATCTTATCGCATCTCAGCCATTTGGCTAAGATCAAGGGTAGAAACAAATCTTAGATCAAATAAAAAGGAAACAAAATTTTTCTGAGAAGGAGCACAAACAGGAATAAATGCATTAAGAAATCTTCAGTTATTATAAAAATTTAAACACGATTATCATGTGGAACAGTTAGCACAGGAAAATAGAAATCTCAACAACACAGCAAAAATAAAGTAATAACTCCAGAAGAACATAAAAATATTTTATGGAACTGAAACATTCATGGAAAGCCCAAAGAAAAACACTTACTATCTACTTAAATGGGGCTTATTAAACAAATTAAAGATGACTTAATGCTAGAACTAGGCAAGCTTAAATTCTACCAGATATTTCAAGGACAGAATTATAGTGCTGACAGAAATATCTTCTCAATACAAAGTATACAAAACTCAAGAGGCCCATTCAATTGATCTAATGCCATGCAATACTGCGGTAGTAATAAAAACAGCACACAAAAATAAACCAATGAAACCCAATTGAGAACTAAATATATAGTCAGACCTGTGTATATATGGAAGCAATATATAATAAAGATGGATCCAGAAAATAATGGAGAAAAAACAAATTGTACAGAAGATGGTACTAGGAAAATATGGGCTCATTTCATAAAGAAAAATAATGATGGATACCTGACTTACTACCTACAATCAAAGACCTACTACAGATGAATTACAGACTTATTTGTGAATGGCAAAAATAAAGTTAATAGAAGAAAATGTATAATGATACATTTGTAACATCAGTATAAGAAAGGACTTCTTAAATAAAAGCCTAAGAGCACAAAGCCAAGAAACAAAGGCATTTAATTACATCAAGATTAAAAATGATTGCTCAACAAATGAAACTTTGGACAAAGTTAACAGATAGACGATAGATTGGAGGGAAAAACAAAAAACTAATATCTAGAATGTTATAAGCAATCCCTGCAAATGGCAAAAAGAGGCAAGAACTCCACTAGAAAACAAGAGTGGAAAATATAAAGTCACTTTAAAACAATATGCTATCCCTTTATGCCCTAGAAAATGTAAAGGAGCGGCAGGCATATGATGACATATAAGCCCTCATGCACTGCTCATCGGAGTATTAACCAGTCATTTTAGAAAACAACCTATAACCCACTATATGTATGCACACCAAAGAAAAATTCACAGAAATATGTCTCACTTTGAAGACACTTCCTAAATGACCCTAATCCCTACTTCCTGATATTCATGATCCTGTGTAGTTTCCTCCCCTTGGATCTGGTGACTCGCTTCTAACAAAGCGAATACAGTGATACGGTGCCACATCTGAGATATGAGCTTACAAACAGATGATGGCTTGTGCTGGGCATGCTCTCATTCTTCTATTTGCTTTATCTGAGGAAAGTCAGCTGCCTTGTTGTGAGCTGACATATGAAGAAGTTCACCTGGAATTAAGGGAGGCCTCCAGTCAACAGCCAGCGAGGAACAGAGGCCCTCAGTCCAACAACCCTAGAGGAATTGAATCCTACCAAAAGCCAAGTGAGAGATCTAGGAAGCAGGTCCTTCCTAGTTGAGGCTTCAGATGAGACCACAGCCCCAGCGATAAACTCAACTACAACATCATGAGACACTTGAGTCTGAGGCACCAAGCTATGCTGTGCCCAGGTTCCTGACCCTAAAAGCTGTGAAACAATGTTGTTTTAAATGGCTAAGTTTTAGGGGAATTTATTATGCAGTAATAGACAGATAATATAAAGACATTTCTCATTTGTGGTGCTGCAGTCCAGGTGACCATCTCTGCGGAACTGGTTAAGTAAAATGTGGATGCACACATGGAGCAGTTTGAACAGCAACACTAAGTTGTTCATTTAGCATCAGAGATAACTCTTAGCAATTCTAAGAGGAAAAACTAGAAAACTGAATGAGTTCTGTAACACAATTCTTTTATGTACATTAAAAATATATGTACACATAAAAATATTTTGTACTTTGACACATACATATGATAAATACATGCACTAAACACATTAAAATGGCTACTTATGGAAAAGAACTTAGTTGAACTTATCATAGTAGGAACTTAACAAATATTAAATGGAATGAACAAACCATCTACAATTCCGTACTTAACAAATTTAATTTGCTAAAGTTATCTGCTTTGAGAAGTTGAATGCTTCATTAGTTTTTACATTGTTGGCATTTGCAAATCACCACAAACTTAGCATAAAACAGCACACATCTGTTACCATCCAGTTCTGGAGTTGCAGTACAGGCTTTAAGGGGTTAAAATCAAGGTCTCAGCACGCTGCTTTCTATTCAGGAGGCTCTAGGGAAGAATCCATTTCCTGCTGGTTGGGGTTGTTCACAGGATTTAGGTCTTCCTGGCTATAAAACTGGGGTCCCCCCTTTCTTGCTGCCTGTAAGCTGAGGGCACTTCCCAGCTTGTAGAGGTCACCTCATTCTTTGACTCATGGATCTCTTCCTCCACCTTCAAAGTCAATAATGGCTTTGAATGACTCCTCATATTGCTTCTCTCTGACCCACCCTTTTGGTTTCCTCTTCTACCTTTAAGGACTCATGTGATTAAATTGGGCCCACTCGGAAAATAAAGGACAGTCTCCACATCAAAGGCCCTTAACTTTAACCACATCTACATCCGGTAGAAGATGTTTTCTTCTATTCCTATTTTGCTGAAAGTTTTTTCATGAATGAATGTTGAATTGGTCAAATGCTTTTTCCACATTTATTGAAATATCATATGGCTTTTCTTATTTGTTTTGCCAATGTGGCATATTATATTGATTGATGTTCAAGTGTTTAACAATATTGCAGTCCTGAGATAAGCCCCACTTGGTCATAATGTATTATCCTTTTCATATATTACTAGATGCAATTTGCTAATTTTTTAAATTTTTTTATTGATTTAGACAGAGAGAAGGAGAGAAGAAGAGAAGGAGGGAGGGAGGGAGAGGGCGAAAGAGAGGGAGAGAGAAACATCGATTTGTTATTGCACTTACTTATGCATTCACTGGTTGATTCTTGTATGTGCCCTGACCGAGTATCAAACCCACAACCTTGGCGTATCAGAACAATATTCTAATCAACTGAGCTATCCAGCCAGGACAATTTGCTACTTTTTAAAAATATATCTTTCTGCTTTCTTTTTATATAATGTCACTATCAGGCTTTAGTATCAGGGTTATGCTGGCCTTGTAAAATAAGTTAGCCAACTGCTTTTGAAACACTTTTATTGAAATATGTACTTTATGATGTAATATTGAGCAAAGACAGCAGAATAATATGCATCATGTGAATGAATATACATGCAGATGTTAATATGCAAAAAATAAAAACAGCAATCCTGGAAGATGAGATTATGGGTAACTATTTTACTTTTTTAATATATTTTTATTGATTTCAGAGAGGAAGGGAGAGGTAGAGAGAGATAGAAACATCAATGATGAAAGAGAATTACTGATCAGCTCCTGTTGCCTCCACAGGCCCCCACCAGGGATTGAGCCTGAAACTTGGGTATGTGCCCTGACCAGGAATCGAACCATGACCTCCTGGTTCATAGGTCGATACTCAAACACTGAGCCACGCTAGCCAGGCTATTTTATTATTTTTAATTTAAAAATTTTAATTGAGTTTATTGGGGTGACATTGGTTAATAAACTTATATAGGCTTCAGGTGTACAATTCTGTAACACATCATCTGTATACTGTATTATGTGTTCACCACCTCAAATCAAGTCTCCTTCCATCACCATTTATTTCCCCTTTACCTCTTCTACCTCCTCTGCCCCTCCCTTTCCCTCTGGTAATCATACTGTGTCTATATTTACTTAAATTTTTAAAATAGGAAGAGCATAAAGAAAATGAGAGAAACATTTGCTTCAAACTGGTTGTCTCTACAGGGAAATTTCCTGAAAAAAATAATATCATAAAAGATGATCTGAGGATAATATCTAATCTCATTTTGACCACATATATTTTATGAACACTTTCATGTGTTTAGATTTTTGACCAATATAAATATATCATCTATTTGAAAATTAAATTAATCAAGAACTAAAAATAGAGGCTAGTCATTAAATTGAACTTTATTGATTAAAATCTGATGACATATTGAAATAAGAGCAAACAAAAAACTGAGTCTCATTGTGGCATACTGTAGGAGTCATCGGCCCAAAATTAGAAAACCTGGGACCTGCTTCTAAGTTCCCTATTAAACTCTGTTCTCTTCAGCAAATAACTACCTCTGGGTCTCCGATTTCTTATCTGTAAGTAAGTATATTACACCAAATTATCTCAAATGCCATTTCTTGCTATAAGTTTCTATAATGCTGAAAAAAAAGAAATTCAAGGCAATGTTAGGTTCCCATGAAAACAAAATTTCAATTATATTAATTGGACTACCTTACGTGCCAAATAATCAAGGAAAAGAGCCAGACAGACCAATACTTGAAATAAATCAAGGTTCTACCATGCTGAGTGTGGTGGTTTTTAAAAGATGAAAAATGTTTTAAGCCAACAGATCTTTCTTGTTTTAATGTCCTTGTATAATCTTCAGAAGATTTTCATTACACAATCACCAAAACAAAGTCAACTTTAAAAAGCCAAAGTGTTGCTTTGGCTCCGTATTATCCCAAGAACTTTCCACCATCTGGCTGAAAATGTCCTAGAACAAACTACTGTTGGAGCAAGTTATTAATTTCATGTGAAGAAAAAAAAGACAAGCGCATGACCTTGCGCTGCTCTGCTAGGGCCGAGTGGAACATTTGGATAAAGACAAAAGCCTTCATGAAATGGGTGTTAGTGTTGGCAAAGGGCAAAGTCAACGAACACAGAGGAAAAAAACATCCTCCTCTGACTTACTACTGGATAAGAAACGGGAGAGCACTGTAAGTGGAACACAAGTTTAACAAAAACAACCAACAAGTTCAAAGGATTAATACCTAAGTTCAGAAATATCACTGTCTTGCCAACATGGAGAGTCTAAAAGTAAAATATAAGGAAAGATTAAAAAGTGGTATAATATATTACAGATACTGCCAATAGCAGTGATGGCTAGTTTTAGAAGTCAGCAACATCAAAGACATGGTAATACTACTCATTTATAATAAGTCTTATCAGTGCAACAGACGGTGCCTGGAGTTAGGAGTGAAAAAACATGGCTGTTAGTCTCAGAACTGTCGCTTGTTACCTCTAGAGTTACCTTAACTGTCAACTTCATCATTTGTAAAAATTAAGGAAGTGGATGAAATAAACTCAAATATCCACTCCATGTTTTCATGGTTTCTCTGAAAACCAATGCTATGTATGTAACAATGCAGCGAATGTATAAAATATAGCCACAAATTTTCTTGAAATAAAGTTCAACCACCAAAAAGAGCTCTTAAAAATATTCTTAAAAAATCAAAAATTAATATTGATTGATAAGATGGATACACAATAGCTAAGAAAATATATCAAAGCAGTTATGTGGTTATCCAAAATGCAATCATACCAACTTAAAATGTTGCATTCATAAAACAAGAAACAATGAGTAATAAAAAGCTCTCAGGAATTAAAAATGATTGTTAAACCTTTATCAAAAGTTAGAAATGGCTTTTAAATATATGAAGAGATATTCAACCTCAAGAATCACAGTCTGATTTCCATTTTTAACTTACAAAAAAACCTATAATACACAATATTCACAAGGGTCATTGAAATGGATTTTGTGGGAATACAATTTGTATAATCTCTGAAGGAGGCAGTTTTTTTTAATCAAATTTATCATACTTTGTCAAATTTTAAAATGTACATGTTTATTTTCAATTCTAGATTTGTACGATGACTATATATGTATACATGAATAAAGTGAATTTATGTGTATGTAGTACATTCAGACAATGGAATATTATTCAGTGCTAAAAAGAAATGAGCTATTAAACCATTAATATGGAGTTAACTTAAATATATATTTATTACCAAAAGAATGAAGCTAATCTAAAAAGACTACATACTGTATGATTCCAACTATATGACATTCTAGAAAAGGCAAAACTATAGAGACAGTAAAAGGATCAGTGGTGGTCAGGGTTGAGCAGATGGAGGAGAGAACAGGTAGAGCACAGGATTTTCGGAGAGTGAAACTACTCTTATGATACTATAATGATGGATACATGTCATTATACATTTCTCACACCCATAGAATGTACATTATTCACAGGTGACATGATCTTGTACAAAGAAAACCCTAAAGACTCCACCAAAATACTACTAAATTTAATAAATAAATTCAGCAAAAGTGACAGGTTACAAAATTAACATCCAAAATCAATGACATTTTTATACACCAATAATGAACTCTCAGAAAGAGAAACAAAAAAAACCAATCACATTATCCATTGCTATAAAAAAAAAAGATACCTAGAAATACATTTAATCCAGGAGGTAAAACACCTATACTCGGGAAACTATAGGACACTGAAAAGAGAAATAGAGTCCCGGCAGGCGTGGCTCAGTGGTTGAGCATCAACTTATGAACCAGAAGGTTCCTGGTCAGGGCATATGCCCAGGTTGTGGGCTTAATCGCTAGTGTGGGGCACACAGGAGGCTGCCAATCAATGATTCTCTGTCATCACTGATGTTTGTATCTCTCTCATTCTCCCTTCCTCTTGGAAATCAAGGGCGAAGGACTTGAATAGACATTTCTCCAAAGAGGACATACACATGGCAAAGAGACATATAAAAAAATGCCCAAAGTCATTAATCATCAGAGAGATGCAAATTAAAATGACAATGACCTCACACCTGTCAGAATGGCTACCATCAACAAATCAACAAGTGACAAGTAAGGCTAGGATGTGGAGAAAGGGAAACCTAGTACGCTACTGATGGGAATGCAGATTGGTGCGTTCACTATGGAAAACAGTGAGGAGTTTCCTCAAAAAATTAAATATGGAACTGCTGTTTGAACCAGCAATCCCACTTCTAGGAATATATCCTAAGAATCCCGAAACACCAATCAGAAAAAAATATATGCACCCCCCTGTTCATAGCAGCGTTATTTACAATAGCTAAGATCTAGAAACAGCCCAAGTGCCCATTACAATAGATGAGTGGATAAAAAAGCTGTGGTACATTCATATAATGGAATACTATGCAGCTGTTATAAAGAAGGATCTCTTACCCTTTGCTAGGACCTGGAGATTATTATGCTAAGCGAAATGAGCTAGTCAGAGAAAGACAAGTATGTGATCTCACTTATATGTGAAATCTAGTTAACAAAATATACTGATGAACAAAATAGGTCCAGAGGCACGGATACGTGGAACAGACTGACAGATCTCAGAGGGGAGAGGAGTGAGGGGGCAGAAAAAGATTAACCAAAATAAATAAATAAATATATATATATATATATATATATATATATATATATCCCATGGAAATAGACAATAGTGTGGTGAAGGTCTGGGGTGGGGCAGGGGCTTGGTGGAGGGCAATAAAGTGGGGGGGGGGGGGAATGGGAGACATCTATAATACTGTAAAAAATAAAATAAAAAGATACAGTAGGATCGAAGATGGCGGCATAGGTAAACACCGGAGACTGCCGCCGTGGACAACCACTTCAAAAATACAACTAAAAGTCGGAGCGGACATCAACCAGAACCACGGGAAGGCTGGCTGAGGAGAGTCTCTTCAACTAGAAGCAAAAACAACAGCATTCCGACGCTCAGCGGAGGCGCAGTGTGGAAAATTTAAAGGTACGGCGGTGCGGTGGTGAGGGTGCGTGCGCAAAGTGGGCTGGCGGCTGAGGGCACGATTGTCGTTTTCAATCAGGAGTGAGTCTCAGACTCTGGGCTACAGATCCGGGCGAGTCTCTAGGGACCGAGACTCAAACGGGAGAAGCGGGACTGTCTGGCTACGGCCCCTCCGAGGTTTGCAGCGATTGCTGGGACAGAGAGGCAGAGCCTCTGGGGACGGACTGAGAGCGGCCATAGCTGCTCCCTCCCCCCGCCCTGTTGAGCCCGCCCCGCCCAAACCCTGCCCACAGCCATTTGCCGATCGCCTCAGGCAAGGGCTGGACTAGCGCCTCCCCTGAGGACTGAAGTTTTCCCACAGCTGATTTCCACAGCCAGTCGGCCTGGTGGTCAAATCCCTCTAGTGTTAACTACAACAATTAAGGCTTGGCTAGAACAAGACTGCGCACAGAGACCACAAGGGGGTGCACCAAGAAAGCATAAAAGATGCGGAGACAAAAAAACATGACAGAAATGGAGGATATGGAGCTAAGAATCGCAATTTTGAGGGCTTGCCATAAATTTGTGCAGAGCCTCACGAAAACTAATGAGACCCTCGATGCTACGATAAAGAAATTAGAAAGTAAGCATACAGGGACTGAAATAAAGAATATTATACCCAATAGCAGACCAGAGGAGCACAAGAATCAAAACAAAGATTCGACAAAAAACACCCAATTGGAAAAGCAAAATGAAAAAAGAATCCGAAAGTGTGAAGATAGTGTAAGGAGCCTCTGGGACAGCTTTAAGCGGACTAATATCAGAGTCATTGGAGTGCCAGAAGATGAGAGACAGCAAGATATTGAAAACCTATTTCAAGAAATAATGGCAGAAAACTTCCCCCACCTGGAGAAAGAAATGGACTTACAGGTCCAAGAAGCGCAGAGAACCCCAAACAAAAGGAATCCAAAGAGGACCACACCAAGACACATCATCATTAAAATGCCAAGAGCAAAAGACAAAGAGAAAATCTTAAAAGCAGCAAGAGAAAGAGGCTCAATTACCTACAAGGGAATACCCATACGACTGTCAGCTGATTTCTCAACAGAAACTTTGCAGGCCAGAAGGGAATGGCAAGAAATATTCAAAGTGCTGAATACCAAGAACCTACAACCAAGATTACTTTATCCAGCAAAGCTATCATTCAGAATTGAAGGTCAGATAAAGAGCTTCACAGATAAGGAAAAGCTAAAGGAGTTCACCACCGCCAAACCAGTATTATATGAAATGCTGAAAGGTATCCTTTAAGAAGAGGAAGAAGAAGAAAAAGGTAAAGATACAAATTATGAACAACAAATATGCATCTATCAACAAATGAATCTAAGAATCAAGTGAATAAATAACCTGATGTACAGAATGAACTGGTGACTATAATGAATCAGGGATATAGAAAGGGAATGGACTGACTATTCTTGGGGGAAAAGGGGTGTGGGAGATGCGGGAAGTGACTGGACAAAAATCATGCACCTATGGATGAACTCAGTGGGTGGGGAGTGAGGGTGGAGGGTGGGGTGGGAGCTGGAAGGAGGGGAGTTATGGGGGGAAAAAAGAGGAACAAATGTAATAATCTGAACAATAAAGATTTAAAAAAAAAAAAGATACAGTAGTTGGGAGAAACTGGCTCAAGGATAAAAATAAATAAATAAATAAGTAAATAAATGAAAGTTATGATCATTAAAAAAGAATCAACCAATGAATGCATAAATAAGTGGAACAAATCCATGTTTCTCTCTCCCTTCCTCTATATAAAAATCAATTTTAAAAGAAGAATGAGCACTGTTTATGCCTGGTGTTCTCTAAAGCTGAGATGGCAGCCAAGCACCCGCTCTCTGAGAGTGTAGGGTTGCTATTAATCACATGACATCTACGAGCTGCACCTCAGTGATGCTTATTTATCTGTGGCCTGTTATTACCTCCAAGGCCCAGAAGAGCCTCGTTTTCCACCTTCTTTGAAGACCAAGCTGAGGTGAAGAGGGAACATGGAAAGCAATTCCTAAGATCTCTTAAGAGGACGTGAGAGTAAAATCTGTCTGCTGGTGATTAAGAGGCCTGAGACAGTAACTGGGGAACTGGCCTACAAGCTCTAGAGTCTGCCCTAGAATTGGAGAACCCGTTAACCAAGCTCCTGCTAGATGTGAAGACTCTAGCTCAGTGATGGCGAACCTTTTGAGCTCAGCGTGCCAGCATTTTGAAAAACCCTAACTTAACTCTGGTGCCGTGTCACATATAGAAATTTTTTTGATATTTGCAACCATAGTAAAACGAAGACTTATATTTTTGATATTTATTTTATATACTTAAATGCCATTTAACAAAGAAAAATCAACCAAAAAAATGAGTTTGCGTGTCACCTCTGACACGCGTGTCATAGGTTCGCCATCACTGCTCTAGCTTCTGCCAACAATGACACAATTGTCGTATGCTTCTTGGGAAAGAACCTGGATGAACAGAAGAGTAACACAAACTACCTGCAACATCAGCTAGCATATCGTAAGAAATTAGAAAACCAGGCCCAGGAAGACAGAAGCCCCATTGAAAACGCCTGCTGAAGTGTTAGGTAAATCGACCCAGTATCTGAAGGCAACAGAGCAAGTAAGTCTTCCCATTGTAGGAGGTTCCCAAATTAGCTATTTACAAATCTTAATCTTCTCCATTGGTCAGAAGACTGCTTTCCTTCATTGGTGTGTATACAGATAAATCTGTTTTTGCATTATTAAAAAAAATGTACAACACTCACTAAGAGTGAACCCTAATTTACACTATGACTTTGGGTGATAATGATGTGTCAATGGAGGTTCATTAACCCTAATAAATGTATCACTGTGGTGTGAGATGTTTATAGTGAGGGAGGCTGTGCATGTGTGGGGTGAGGGGGCAGATGGGAAGTCTGTACTTTCTGCTCAGTTTTGCTGTGAAACTAAAACTGCTCTGAAAAATAAAGCCTATTAATTTTTTAAGTGTTATATTATTTAAAAATATAAAGGTAGGATAATGGCAGAGGTTTATATAAACCACCAGAAACCCTAAAAATTGAAAATTATTATCTCTGGGGAGGAAAGGAAATAAAGGAATAGGACAAAGAACATTTGTTCTCATCTTAAGCCCTCTGAGCTATTTGATTTTTTTCCCCTCAAACCATGTGCACACATATAGCAACAATTTAAAATAACTGTGTCAGCATTAATGGCTAATATTAAATATCCAGATACAATGTAATCTGAATTATGCCTGAAAAGCAATTACTTTATAAAAAAATTAATTTAGCCCTAGCCAGTTTGGCTCAGTGGATAGAGCATTGGCCTGTGGACTACAGGGTCCCAGGTTCGATTCCAGCCAAGAGCACATGCCCAGGCTGCAGGCTCAATCCCCAGTAGGGGGTGTGCAGCAGGCAGCCAATCAATGATTCTTTCTCATCATTGTTTCTTTATCTCTCTCCCTCTCCCTTCCTCTCTTAAATCAATAAATATATTTTTTTTAAAAGAGTGTGGCTATTTAAGTTAAAAAAATAATTTATATAGGTGGCATAAAAAAAGAAAAAAAATGAACTATTTGTTGATAGAATTAAAATTTGCAGTCAATGTCAAATCACCTCATCCATATTTTGCTATTCATGTATTAATAACAGTAAAAGAGATTAACAAAAGCATTCTGTACCAGTTTTGCTTTTTTAAACGTAAAAATTCTTTGAAGGCAGGGGGGCAAGTTTACAGCGCTGAGCTACCTAAGAATCCTGCAAGTGGCTTAGGAAAGTCACTTCCCCTCTCTCTACTTCAATGACATGTATAAAATGAAAGGGTTAGAATAAGGTTTTTAAAAAGCTTAATTCTAGTTCTAAAAATCTAATGATTATATGACTCTAAATAGCTTGTAACTTGTAAGGCAGTGGTTCTCAACCTTCTGGCCCTTTATTTTTTTTAAAAAATATATTTTATTGATTTTTTACAGAGAGTAAGGGAGAGGAGGGATAGAGAGTTAGAAACATCGCTGAGAGAGAAACATCAACCAGCTGCCTCCTGCACACTCCCTACTGGGGATGCACCCACAACCAAGGTACATGCCCTTGACAGGAATCGAACCGGGGACCCTTCAGTCCGCAGGCCGACGCTCTATCCACTGAGCCAAACAGGTTAGGGCAACCTTCTGGCCCTTTAAATACAGTTCCTCATGTTGTGACCCAACCATAAAATTATTTTCGTTGCTACTTCATAACTGTAATGTTGCTACTGTTATGAATCGTAATGTAAATATCTGATATGCAGGATGGTCTTAGGCGACCCCTGTGAAAGGGTCGTTTGACCGCCAAAGGGGTCGCAACCCACAGGTTGAGAACCGCTGTTAAGGAAATATGCATATGCAGGCAAAATGGCCAGGATTCAGGACTCTGCTTCTGCTAATCGTCCACACCTAGAACCTGTCCTCCCAAAAAGCCAGAGGAACTCCTCGGGACAGCTTGATGCAAGAGAAACTGCCTTCAGTTCCCACACAGATCATTCAGCCTGTCCTTCTGAATCTGAGGCATCCTACATCCTATGACCACTACACTTGTTAATGACCAAGTGCTGCTACTTCTTGAGAAGTTTAAAATAGGAAAAATAACTCAGAAGCAAATTAATTCAACGTTTTTCTTGAATACTTAGTATGTGTAAGATAACACTATAGAGCAGTGATGGCGAACCTTTTGAGCTCGACGTGTCAGCATTTTGAAAAACCCTAACTTAACTCTGGTGCTGTGTCACATATAGAAATTTTTTGATATTTGCAGCCATAGTAAAACAAAGATTTGTATTTTTGATATTTATTTTATATATTTAAATGCCATTTAACAAAGAAAAATAAACAAAAAAAATGAGTTCGAGTGTCACCTCTGACATGCGTGTCATAGGTTCGCCAGCACTGCTATAGAGCATTTGAAACTTTTTTACAAAAACATTTTCAAGTACATTTCTTTTGTCCTCAACACTATCCTGAGCAACAGAGTAGCAGTGAGAGCACTAGACAGACCTCATCGCAGGATGAGATGCTCCCTCTCAGCTGCGGGCCCCGCCACTACAATGAAGGACTTGCCTAGCTGTTCCTTCAATAGCGATGTGAACTGGTCTCTCAACTCATACACTTCAGGTTCCATGTCTAAAATACTGAACAATTGAACTCGAGTCTTCAAATGTATTTTCCAAGTCACAACCTATGATCTATTAACCCCAATTTTACAATGAGAAAACTGAGGCCTGGAGGGACATTGATGATTAGTGGTAGAGCTAGGATTCAAACTCTACCTTCTGGATTCAGAACCAGTGGTGTTTTTTGCACTATAGGATACACCCTATACTTCTTGGCAACAGGTAGTTAAGCATTTATGAACAATGTGAGCACATATCTTTTAAAAGAAACATTTGTGGTGCTAGATATATTTTGCTCAGATTTCTTCAATAAACCAAGTTAAGGTTTACATATTAAAAATTATTTAACTGGAATTTTTCCCCCCAAGGCACCAGAAATCCATTTTCAAGCTAAAAAGCTATTCTGAACTTAACATAAAAAAACTGTAATGATACATAAAACACCATCATCTTTAATTCATTTATAATGTCATAAATGCCTAATTCCACCAGAAAGCTACAGAAGATGTTCACCTGACAGCGCTTAAAACTTCAATGCTGACAGGCTTTAGCCACCCGCTTGCTGAGGCTGCGTTTGGAGACGTATGTGGGTATCAACACGCAGGGATGTAGAAAGGCATTTCCCCAACAGCGAGGCCCTTCCATGCCAGCCCTGGGTCCCTGCAGTTCGTTCACTCTCTTCCAACAACTTGCAGACTCCAGAAAGAGATTGTTTATGGCTCTTCAGGTTCTTAAACCACCTACTCAGTGTTAGCGCCAAACGTTTTCCATATTCGAATTTTCCGCATATTACATCTAAGCCAATACCATTAGACTAAGGGTTGAATCAATGTGCATTTGATATCATTTTATTACATTTCAATAATCCTGTGGATAAAGAGAATTTTATAAAGATTCTTAATCAGTTTTATCCCCCCCGCCCCCAAATACTTCCAAAATGTATTTTAGAGAAGTAGCTCTAAAAATATACTGTTCTTTTACATCTTAACAAACAGGGAACCCTAAACACAATCAAACCTTTACTCCTGCTAACATTCAAGTCTTGACACCATCGAACAACATAGCTTCCCAGCCCTGATTTCCCACAACCCTCTGCTCTAATCAAACTAACGCAGGGTTCTCATTGCTCACACCCCCGAGAGCCTTCCTGCCTCTTTAATGACCAGCCAGCCACTGCTGGTCACTACGGCTGGAAATGACTGCAGCCTTCAACTGCTCCTCTTACTGGGCTACCTTTCTAGGTATCTATCCATCCCGAAGCTCTTCAAAAGCCACTCCTCCCCTTGCCCAGGGCCTAGTACAGCACAGACACACAGTATATTCACAATATATGTTTTTGAGGATGAACTCAATGAAACAGAAAGTATATTGTGAAGGGATAATCTGGAGACTACTGAGATATTAGCTGATTGTCCCTAAACTGTCCCACACTAGTCAGCAGCTATAACTAATTAATCTTCCATTTCCTTAAACATTGTTAGATGTTATTTCTCAAGTATGTTATTTCAGCCCCTAGTAGCCCCTTTCTACTACTAATAAGACATTGAATTTTTATAATATAATTACCAACTGCAAAGGGCTTTGAGCCAGGATACTTGCAATGGAACATGCCTTAGCACAATGCAGCCAACATGCTGGGAAACAAAATACTGTAAGCACACAGAATAGGTTATGTCCCTACTGATTTGCTGATTCAACAAAAAATTTGTTGAGAATCAGGCTAACCAGAGTACTAGTGACACAGCAAGAGCAAAATAAATGCAGGCACAAGAAAAATCTTTGTTTTCATGGAGCTCACTTTCCAATTTTATTTGAGAAATACAAGTAAGAGAAAGAATTGGTAATATGAAAAGTAGAGATGAGTATTCAGGCAAAAAATAAAGCATGATAAAAGGACAGAGGGTGGGAGGGGAGGCAGAGCAGCTCTTTCTAAGAAGCAGACCTTGGAGCAGAAAGAAGCTTGATAGACATATGGTCAGGACATAAGCCTACAGAGATCTGAGGGGAGAAATTCAAGGGAAAATAAGAAGAAAGGGCAAAGGCCTCAGAGGCAGGAGGGGGTAGGCAGGTTCCAAGTTAGCAAGGACACCAGCATGGCTGAACTAGAATGAGTGGTGCGACAGGGTTAACAGACACCCTCTGTACTCGACAAAAAATAGACACACACAATCCCCAAAAAGGGAAGTGAAGGCAATCACTTATGAAAATCTCATCTTCACCAGTACTTAACTTATGAAAAAACTAGGTTTCTTAGGTTAAATGATAATGTAAAAACCTGCAGGTGAGGGCCAGGCTGAGAATGAATGTTCACAGGCTGATGAAGGAGGATGCACCAATGGACCCCAGAGGAAGAGGCTGCCTGTCTGGCCGGGGCCCACAGAAAGGCCCACTCTAAGCAGATGTCCCAGGGACCTGTCAGAGTGGTGGCACCAGAGAAGAGGAGGAGGGCCTGTCCTGACAATGGCATCGTCATTTACAACTAACAGTGCGAGCTCTGAAAAAACTACAGCAACAGAAACAGACAAAAAGACATAAAAGGAAAAACATCCAGTTCTAGCCACCAAAATGACTTCTATTTCATAATTAAAAAGCATCACAAACAGTCTCCAAAACATAAGTTTGGGGTCCATACACTCTAACTGCTTCTGATGCTAGGACCCCACTTAACCTGCACCGCTGGTGGAGTCCCGGGGTCTCAACCATTACAGTAACGCTAAGAGCTGACACATGGTCACACTCAGTGTGCTGCTTCCAGCTCTGTCCTGCCAACGCCTTCTTCTTAGGGTCCCCTCTATTAATGTCCTGAGAAAAATACCTTTATCTTACTTTATTCCTTTCCCACTCACTTCCTTGAGATCAAGGAGCAGGTCTAGTAATTATAGACAAGGCTTTACTTTTGGAAGACAATTCGAGTGGATCAACCCAATATAGACTGAAAAATGTCAAATCATAAGCCCATGCATGACTTAATCTTTACTTTAAATATATAAATGCTGAGAGGAGTTAAGGAAGGAATCCTGTAAGAAGGGCAATTTTAACCCGACTGAAGATTAACAATCTCAGAGAATTAATATTTTATCAAGAAATCCAAACTGCAATATTGACTTGAAAGTCAATTTTCATCATTATTCCTTCAAATTCTGGGAGCTTAGGAAGTTAATTTAAAATTCAGTTTATAAATCGCTAAATATCTATGTTCTCTATAATCACTTGCTTTCAATATTAATGAAATGATTTCACAGTCTCACTTCACAGTAAGCTAGTCTAGAATTGCCCTCGGTGGCCAAGAGAACCAGATTCCTCTTGCTGTCCACCTGCGAGTGCAGCACTGGCGTGCCGAGGTTAATGTGAAAGTGGATACTGAGACTGCTGATGCTCAGGTGAGAGCATCCGGTTCCCATATGCCAATGTTCCTCCTTAAATTATAAGCTGATCTGTAACGCTGCACTATAGTTACAGTGGATGAAACACTGCAAGAGTAGTTTGCTTTCACATGGAAACAGTTACCAAGACAAACCTTGGAGGATGGAGTTCCAAGAATATTAAATCATAAGAAATTGTTTCAGCAGCTGGTTAAAGCTGAGTGTACATAACACAAGACATCTGGTTGTCTGTGCATTTTCAGTTCATTTAAAAAGTATAAACACATTAAAACACTGAAATGTTTGATATATTACAACACTGTCTGCTTGCTCCCCAAGAGTGTTTAAGTGGCTGGTCTAGTCATTGTACTCAAGGCTTATTTACTAGCTAAAGGGATTTACTATTTCCATCCCCCTTAACTTCAAGATATATTATCAACCAAGGAGAAAAAGAAGATATTGCTGGTATGTGTAAGGACATAATGTAATAGAGGTAGTGCTATTTCTAAAATTAAATCAGGAACACATGAAGCATCACACATACTGTGACAAGTAAACAGCAAGTAAACAATGTTTACTGTTACATATGCTCTCCCTCCCACATCTGACCATATGTAACAGAAACCTAACCACAGCGGCTTGACCAAAGTAAGGGTTTATTTGCTTCACATAAGAAGAAATCCAAAGATAAGCGATCTAGGGTTGGTGTAATAGTTCCAGAGTATCATCCATACCCCATGCTCCCGGGACACTGTTCTTTGCATGCTGCAGTCATCATCATACTTTTAAGATGCCTAAATGCCGCCTCCACATTCCAGGAAGGAAGAGAAGGACAAAGAGCAAAAAGCTAAAGGTAAGTGCTCTACAAGCTTCCAACTTCTGCTCACATAAAACTGGCCCAGACTGTCACAGGGCCACATTTCAGCACATTCAATTCCCAAGGTGCCTGAACACTAAGCTGGGCATACACTGTCCCCCCAAACAATACTGGAGATCTGTTGGAAAGGAGGGTGAGGGCTCTAACCGGTTTGGCTCAGTGGATAGAGCGTCAACCTGCGGACTCAAGGGTCCCAGGTTCGATTCCAGTCAAGGGCATGTACCTGGGTTGTGGACACATCCCCAGGAGGGAGTGTGCAGGAGGCAGCTGATCGATGTTTCTCTCTCATCGATGTTTCTAACTCTCTATCCCTCTCTCTTCCTCTCTGTAAAAAATCAATAAAATATATTTAAAATAATAAAAATCATTATTCTCCCCTTTAAAAAAAAAAAAAGAAAGGAGGGTGAGGAAAAGAGATAAGGCATGCTAATCGCTGTGTCCGTCGCAAGAGCTCATCATGCATGGGCCCTGCCTTCCAAGCTATACAAGCTCCAAACCACAACAGGGTTTGGCGGATCCCGTTTCTAAATCTACATTACAATTCTGGATGCTGCACTTATGCACAACAGAGGCCAGGAGCCCATTTTCCACAAATACCTGTCTTTCCTTTTTGGACTATAGGCAAATAGCACATTTCCAATGATATCCCCATGTAGATTGAGATTCTATGATGATGAATCTTAAAATCTACTTCTTTATTTAAAACATAATTTCTTTAAAACATGCATTTTCAATGGAGATGATATGACACCCCTCCCCCCCGAGAATAAAAATTAGTTCTTTAAGGTGAAAAACATCACAGATATTATAATGATTCATGGTGCTCCAAGGGGGGGAGGGACAATTAAGAAAAAGAAGTCTAAAAGGGTTCCTCAAAGAGACAATTTTTAAAAAGGTTGGCAGTAACTGCTCTAAAAATAACAAACATTTTGAATCATGCTGGAATGGCATTCAGTTGCAGTGACAGAAATCCATTACCATAAACAAATAAGGGTCTATGTTTCTCACATGAGAAGTCCAGAGGGCGACAGGAGGTGGGGGGACTAGAAGTTGATGACTTTGGTTCAGCAGCTCAATGGCATCAAAGCAGAATTTTCGGTGAGTCTCTTGGCTCATGGCGCCAAGATGGCCACATAATTCAAAGGACCATGTTCACATTCCAGACAGCAGGAAAGAGGGCTGTCAAGAACAGAAAGATAGGACTCATGGGGGAGCCAGGTCCCCTTAAAAGAGCTTTACTCATACTTTCATGGAGAAATCCCCCCTATATCTCAATGACCACATCTACCTTCAAGAAAAGATAGACATGAAAATCCAAAACTGGCCATTAATCAAAGCAGGACATAAGAAAGAAGGGGAGAACAAATAATGGGTGAACAACTAGCTGCACCTACCACATATGAATTTGTTTCTAATTGCTTTTCTCTTAAACCCTTGTTAACAGAGATTTGTAAGTTCATTTATTACAGAGATTAATCTAATTCTGTGCCTACCATATGCTTAGTATTGTTAACAACTTAAAATTGTTTTGATGATGGATAGTCAGAGTTTAAATATTACTGGGAAAGAGAGATAAAAGAACTCCATGAATGTACTACCCTTAAAAGGCATGCATAAAAGTACTACACTAGGACCCACAAACTCTTCAACATCATCAATTACCATCTTCACGATACAAAGAAGATAAAACAAACCCTGATGTAGCCAGAACTTACATGAGTGGAATATCAGTGATTAACTGCATCAAACAGCAGACTAATTCTTCCAAAAGATCTTCTGAGTCAGAACCTGATAAGATACACAGAAAGTTTGTTAACAAAGTATAAAATAGAATGGAATTGTTTAGAAGTTCAGTTTTCATTCCTAAAGAGAATAATTATTACATAAACTCAGATATTAATGCTGACCTCTGAATAAAATCCAAATCCTAAGTTAGCATCTATTATGATTTTCATCTACAGAGGAATTTTGAACACCAGCTATCAATTATACAGTTTTTAACATTTGAAGGTAACTATGACTCCTGTAGGCCAGTAGTGTTCAAACTTCTTATAGTGCACTATGTTTTTTCAAATGAAATCTTACATACTGAGCCAAATATGTAAAATACATGAAAGCCCTGACCAGTTTGGCTCAGTGGATAGAGCGTCGGCCTGTGGACTGAAGAGCCCCAAGTTCGATTCCGGTCAAGGGCATGTACCTTGGTTGTGGGCACAGTCCCAGTAGGGGGTATGCAGGAGGCAGCTGATGGATGTTTCTAACTCTCTATCCCTCTCCCTTCCTCTCTATAAAAAAATCAATAAAATATATTTTAAAAATAAATAAATATAATAAAATACATGAAAAAGCAAGCTGCTCTAGCTGCTTTGTTTGAATCAGGAGTAGACACCCCTCAGCCTCCTAAATATCTGGCCTTGCCCTTGCTCTTCTTGATAGACCTCAAGAACCTTTTCTGAACCCACGGGGACTCCACAGATGACAGACTGAAACCGAGTAAGAGGCCAGACACCTAGCTCTTCACAGACAAAAAGCCAAAGGTAAAGTGGATTTCCAAGTCCTATGAACAAGTGGCAAAGGCAGGTTACAAATTACCCTCCCAGTGGAAATGCCCCTCTGTCCCATACCGCTCCGAGTGACGTCTGGCTTTAGACAATACGGAGACACCTACTCTTTCTTCCCCAGCTCCTATGACACCCTATTTCTAACCTACCTCTCTCTCTATTCATTCCCAGGACCCACTTCCTCAGAATGCCCTTCAACTACTGGTACGCTCCTCAGAGTGCCACCACTGGCTTTCTTCTCCTCGTCTCGCTCCCCGTGATCTCCCTTACTAGTCATCACTTGTATGCTGGTGATTCCTACAGTTTTCCTCGTGTCTCCACTGAACTTTATCTTTATATCCAACTGCCTGCTGACCATCTCCACCTAGATCAGTGGTTCTCAACCTGTGGGTCGCGACCCCTTTGGCGGTCAAACGACCCTTTCACAGGGGTCGCCTAAGACCATCCTGCATATCAGATATTTACGTTACAATTCATAACAGTAGCAACATTACAGTTATGAAGTAGCAACGAAAATAATTTTATGGTTGGGTCACATGAGGAACTGTATTTAAAGGGCCAGAAGGTTGAGAGCCACTGACCTAGATGCATCTCCAGTACTCAAGCTCAATACGTTCAAAACTGAACTCATTTGTCCCAACGCTTCAAATCCATTTCCTTGTTCTTTATTCTCCTTTTCGGTGACTACATCAGTGAACCCAAACCCAAAACACAGACAATTCTCTCTCTTATTCATCTCAAGGTCCTATCAATTACACAGTCACCTCTCTGTTATTTACTCGTTTCTTCATTTCCTGTCATGCCTTCGTTCATTATTGCACGATCTCAGTTCAGTTAAACACGTTTATTAAGTTAAAACTCCTGAACTTCTTTAAACCTTCCTACTAGTATTCCTACAAATTTGCTCCTCTCCAATCCAAACTCCAGATTATCAGAGGGACCTACCTATAGTCCATCCTTTCATTCTCCTGCCTTAGACCTTTATAACTGCTTTAAGCTGATTACTATGCATCAGAAAGAACTCCAAGCTCCAAAGTACAGCATGCCAGACCCTTTGAGATACAGGCCCTGCATCCCTTTCTAGCTTTATCTCCCACCATTATTCCTTTCACAATTTATATTCCAGCGATACCAAACTACCTGCTACATGCAACTTTATGCCTCTTCAATAACATTCTGCCTGGAATGCCCTCCAACAATAAAAATCTAATTTTTTTAAAAAGCCAATTTTTATCTACCTGAACCATCCTATATCTTCATTTCCTCCATAAAACCCAACTCTCTTGGCTCCCCTTGAACAAAAATAATCATCTAGGCCGTATCTATGCCTTGTTCATATGTCTTTCATTGCATAATTTGGTTACATTGTATCATAATTTCTCTCTACATGTAAGCAGGCTTCTACTGGACTCTGTATTTCTCAAGGATGATGACTAAGAGCTTGGCATGTGATGTATACTCAATACATGTTTGCTCAACTGAACCCAGCTGTCTAAGTATAAATCTAATGGTTATTTCCAAAGCATCAAAGCACTTGGAGTCTCGAAAAAATTTAGCAATTCTTTTTTCTAGACCACAATCACCTTAGTAGTCAGGAATTATGCAGAAACCCCTTCCTGCCTTGCCATAAATAGAACTGGCACAGCAACCCTCTGAGAAGTGAGTGCCAAGCTTGAAGAGAACATGAAGTCACAATGAACACACCAATCAAGGCTAAGAAGAATGAATACACAGCAAGATCAAGTTCAATAACCACATTAAATCTCACTCTAAAAGAGGTAGGCTTATTAGCTCAACGAGTGAAAAAAGTAAAACAAGGAAATAAGTAGCATTTGTCTCTGAGGCTACACAACAAGCAGATCTAACTAAAATCCTCCTCATTGTCAAAGCTGTCCAACATAACCCACATGAATTAACAACCTATTCCAACAAGCTCATTTGCTGACATATAATATATATTCAATATGTTTGTTAAACCATCATTCCCTGACTCATCCTACAGAATGTATTGATCCAGACCCAAGAAGAACATTTAAAATCTTCACTGATTCCTTAAAGAACATTTCAGACCAAATGAGTTGGACAGTTTAATAACATACCCTTATTTAGCCAAGCAGCCAGCAGTGTTTTAATTACAGAAGGTGAAGAAACAAGCACTCAGGACTCACAGGTGGTGCCTGATTGTTCTATTTTTCTTCCAGGGGTGTAAACACATCTGATTTTTAAATCTTAAAATGGTGACAAGAACTCTCTATCCAGTTCTATGTGCCATCCAAATCATGACCTTGGCCAAGTTTACAGCTGGGTCAATTAAGGAATATATTCACAGCTTTGCTATCAATTTAACATAATGAAAATGATAAAAAAGAATATTTTATACAAGTAAAATGTAACATATCAAGGCCAAAGCTCTAACAAAACAAAAGACAAGAATAAAGAATTTCCAGCTGAAATCTCTGACATTTACTTTAAGAAGAAAGTCCTGCAGAATACTATATGCTTGTTCTGAGCTAATCTAGAAGCAAATAATTGCATATCGAGTGAAGAATGATGAGATGTGACTGCTTAGCAGGTTTGACATCAAGCAAAAGTCACTCCTACTGCTTTATTTTCCAAGCAGTACTTATATCATTCAGCTTTCATATGAGGATAAATATCTTTCTTATTTCCAATAAAAATAAGTAAATATAAAAGTCTCCTGCCAGAAATTATGTAACTCACTCATGCATCTCAAGAAAGATGATCTTAAAAAGTCCTTGAAATTTGAAAGACACAGTAAACTGAGGTTCTTTGAGCAAAGGACTTTGCAGAGATTCAGTATGTTTATTGTACTGTGAAGTTTACAACCCGGTTTTATCTCTTTAAGAGTTTTAAATTGCCTCTACAGCTGCAGTCAAATATTTTAGTAGTTTAAATCTTAGCTTCTGGATAAAATATTAATAGCTAACATGTGAGAACTCTACCCTTGAAGAGGCACTGTGTTATTTCATTCTCTTTATCCCACATTAATCCTGATAATAACTATTAAGGTGCAGGTATGATCATCATCCTTTTACAGATGAAGAATCAAGGCCCACTGATATTAGTTTACTTACAGTAAGGGACAGAGCCCAGATTTGAACCCAAATCCAGACTCCCAAAAAAAGGAAAAGAACAAAACAACCAAATGAATTATTTTTTCTATTTTTTATTTTTATTATTGAGAGTATTACAGATGTCCCCCTGTGCCCGTCCCCCGCCACCAATTGCCCTGCTCCACCCACCCTATTGTCCGTGTCCAAGGGCAATGAATATATGCCTATACATTCTTTGGTTAATCTCTTCCTGTCCCCTTTCCCTCTGAGATTCATCAGTCTGTTCCATGTTTCCATTATTTTTAAAGACCTGTTATTATACAAAGTTGGGGGGAAAATCTAGTCAACCATTCCATGTTTCACTGAAGACCCTAAATACAAACCCCCTGGTAAGAGAGTACTATGAACCACACTAGGGAAGAAATCTGAAATACCACATATTAGTTTACACATCCAGGTGATATATTATACATTTACCAACGCATACTGGAAGTCTTTGACTTAATTATCCAATTAGGAAGTAATTTCACACAACGAATAAATATAAACTATTATCATCAGTATTATGCAAACTGAAATCTCACCCCTATCCCTAGGGTTCTCTCACTCTAAAGCCCTAACCCCATGTCTCTGATCTCTATGAGCGTTACCAGAGGAAGAAGCAAAGAAAGACAAGGTGATATTTGTGGTCCTAACAGCTCCAATAATCCATACCTGAAACTAAGCTTCAGTTCTTGTTCTTTCTGTTCGGCACCCTCCGGTACCAAAAGCTAAGATACCGCGCTCTCATTTTGGCCTTAGGGGCTGGACCAGAGCATAGTAGAATCATGTCATAATCAAACGTCTTCCATCAGAGTGGGAGGGGAGAGAGGGCAAAATGATGTTTAGAAACCACTCACTTGAAGAAGAGAAAAAACAGTGCTGGTGGAAAACAAAGAAGTGGCCAGGAAAAAGAAACACATGGGTTATTTAAATCAGGTTACATGTAATTATTAAAAAATGTATTAACAGATAGTGAGTTAGTCTTTGTTGTTTTCTTTACATTAGTAAAATCAAGCTGTTATTTCTCAGTGCTGCCCAGTACCACACTGTGACAAATACAAGCACTAAAAAACTCAATCAAGTAATAACAGAGTGAGAGAAACCAAGATGGCGGCATAGGTAAACACCTGAAATTGCTGCCTCGCACAACCACTTCAAAAATACAACTAGAAGACAAAACGGACATCATCCAGAACCACAGGAAGACTGGCTGAGTGGAAATTCAACAACTCTAAGGAAAGAGAAAAAGCACACTGAGACTCAGAGGTGTGGAAGTAAAGTGCAGAGGTACGGAGGCGCACACGGAAAGGGCTGGCAACTGAGGACGCGGTTGTCTTTTTCAATCGGGAGGGAGACACAAGCTCCCGACGGAACTCCAATTCCAGGCAAGTCTCTGGGGACCCAGACTCATACGGGTAGAAACTGGACTGTCTGGCATCGGTCGGAACTCAAGAGCGGCTTCCTCTCAGAGGTGCTTGCAGCGATTACTGCAGGACACTGAGATGTGGGGCCTCTTAGGGCAGGGCTGAGGATCAGCCATAGCTGTTTGCTCCACCCTGTTGATTCCCTGAGACCCCGCACCACCCAAGCTGTGTGCAGAGGCTTTTGCATATGAAAGGCCTGGCCCTTTGCAATCTAAAATTACCTAACAAACTGCAGCTGGGCCAGAGAGACCCAGAACATCCAAAAGAAGGCCCAAGGCCCCACAGCAGCTTGCATTGCTTCACAACTGGACCTCATCTGGGCACCTCCAAACCCCAAACAAAGAAGAGGAATCTGCAGATCTCTCTGTAGCTACTGCTGGGTGGCCTCAGGCAGAGGCTAAATTAGCACCTCCTTAGAGATCCAAGAGCCAGTGTACCCAGTGGTCAGAGTGGGACCATCCAGATTACAACTCCTCAGATCCATAAGGGACACACTCAGGGGGCAGACTCAGTGAGCACCAAAGCCCCACTGAAGCAAGTCTTGCCCCAGAAGGGTGTCTCCAGCACAGAAGTTCTCCCACCATAGACACAGCTGATTCTCACAGCCAATTGACCTGGAGGTCAATTCCTCCCAGTGATACCTACAACAATCAAGGCTTAACTACAACAAGACTGTACACAAAGCCCACAAAGGGGTGCACCAAGAGTGTCCACCTCAGGTAATTGCGGAGGCTGAGCCACTGGGCCCTATAGGACACCTAGCACAGGGAAGCAGCCAAAATGCGGAGACAAAGAAACAGGTCACAATGACAGAAATGGAGGAAAGCAAACTACTGGATATAGAGTTCAAAACCACACTTTTAAGGTTTTTCAAGAATTTTCTAGAAACTGCCAATAAATTTAGTGAGACCCTCAAGAAATCTAGTGAGACCCTCGAGGTTATGAAAAAGGACCAACTAGAAATTAAGCATACACTGACTGAAATAAAGAATATTATACAGAGATCCAACAGCAGACTAGAGGATCGCAAGAATCAAGTCAAAGATTTGAAATAAGAAAAAGCAAAAAACACCCAACTGGAAAAACAAAAAGAAAAAAGAATACAAAGATAGTGTAAGGAGCCTCTGGGACAACTTCAAGCATACCAACATCTGAATTATGGGGGTGCCAGAAGAAGAGAGAGAGCAAGATATTGAAAACCTATTTGAAGAAATAATGACAGAAAACTTCCCCTACCTGGTGAAAGAAATAGACTTACAAGTCCAGGAAGCGCAGAGAACCCCAAACAAAAGGAATCCAAAGAGGACCACACCAAGACACATCATCATTAAAATGCCAAGAGCAAAAGACAAAGAGAGAATCTTAAAAGCAGCAAGAGAAAAACAGTTAGTTACCTACAAGGGAGTACCCATACAACTGTCAGCTGATTTCTCAATAGAAACTATGCAGGCCAGAAGGGAGAGGCAAGAAATATTCAAAGTGATGAATAGCAAGAACCTACAACCAAGATTACTTTACCCAGCAAAGCTATCATTCAGAATTGAAGGTCAGATAAAGAGCTTCACAGATAAGAAAAAGTTAAGGAGTTCATCACCACCAAACCAGTATTATATGAAATGCTGAAAGGTATCCTTTAAGAAGAGGAAGAAGAAGAAAAAGGTAAAGATACAAATTATGAATAACAAATACATATCTATCAACAAGTGAATCTAAAAATCAAGTGAGTAAATAATCTGATGAACAGAATAAACTGGTGAATATAATAGAATCAGGGGCATAGAAAGGGTGTGGACTGACAATTCTCGGGGGGAAAGGGGTGTGGGGGGTGCGGGAAGAGACTGGAAAAAGATCATACACCTATGGATGAGGACAGTGGGGGGGGGGGGGCGGTAAGGGCAGAGGGTGTTGTGGGAACCGGGTGGAGGGGAGCTATGGGAGGAAAAAAGAGGAGCAACTGTAATAATCTGAACAATAAAGATTTAATTAAAAAAAGAAAGAAAAAGAAATAACAGACTAACAGGTGAATACCTGGTAGTCTGCTTGAAAAATTTACAGCAAAAATGGAAGACACATGGCTAGATTACATTTACTATAAATATATTCAGAAAACCATTGTAAAGCTAATATTGGAATTGCTATTCTATATTAAAAATCATATTTAAACTTCTAATTAGCAAATTCAAATATGCCTGTAAATATTCATCATAAATTAAAGATAAGCAAATGGACTTTCTCTTTTCTAAAAATATCATTGTCTGCCTTTGAACACACCTGGCACTTCCAGCTCCTAAGCTTTTCCGGGGTTCTGAGGCAAGAATTGGCTTTTTTCTAGAGTTCTCCAACCCCGAAGGCATTTAGCTTTCAGTTTTCACTGATCAGTTAGGTTCAACTTGCAAAATGTTATTCACATTGTATCCCCCTTCCCTCCTCTTAAACCAAGTAATGAGTACATGACTTTTTATAAGTACCTTACTGATTTTATTGGGGTTTCAGGAGAAAGCAAAAATAAAAAGTATATTGAATTCACTATGCTTGAGAGCAAGCCCCACAAAATAAATAATTTTTTGAAATAAATTTATATGGAACTCTTTTATGCCAAGGAAATGTAGTTAAGCAAGCCTTTTCCCCGGACTTGACAAGTCCCTAGCCTCTCTTCTCTCCACAAAGCTGTGCTAAGAGGTAACTACGCTTCTCAGGCCCACATACCCTGCTCTCCCAGCTCTCAGCAAATGACCTGCCTGTCTTCCCCTCAGTAAGCTCTCGCAATGCAAACTTGTGCTCTCTCTCTCCCTGTGCTACTGACCCCAATGGCCGCCTCTTTGGACCTTCCTTTCACCTTACCTCCTCCCCGCCCTTTTTTTTTTGCTTCTATCTTCAGTCTCTCAATTGATAATAGTTGTTTATTCTCAACTTTGCTCAACTGTTTGTAGATGGTTCTCTACTTCTGTCATTTCACCCTTCAAACAACTTGTACTACTGTATATTATCTATTCATGAACATTCCTTCACACACCTAATTCAGATATTCACTGATAAATGGATGTTTTCAGCTACTGCATAGTAAGGTTCCATATTTTCCAACTCAACAGTATCTGTGCAATCATTTAACTGCATCACACTTTCATAAACTGTAAAAAGACATTGGCAAAAAATATAAAAAGACTTTATTATGTGATAAGAAGTCTCAAACTAACAACATGTAAGGCTAAGATGAAAATAATTACATATGTCAAAAACAGCAGGTCTTCAACCTTAAAAAGATATTTACTACAAAGGTAATCTGAACAATAAAGATTTAATTAAAAATTTAAAAAAAAGAAAAATTAAAAAAAAATATTTACTAGACTTAACTGGTGGACCAACAGGAAACTCAACTGTAATAAAAAAGAACAAAATTAAAAGAGCATGCATACTAGTAAAAGTCTGAATTGCTAACTGTATAAGAGAGGACAGTCTGTCAGCACAGACAGAATCACCAATCATCAGACCTCACAGACGGCTCTTTCAATGACACAACCGTTTTGACAATGTGGCCATGGCTGGAAAAGTGTCATTTTTACGCTGTGTCTACCTTAGGCCACCCAGACTGTGGCCTAAGGTAGACACATGCTTCTCCAACTTGAAGATGAGCAGGGAGTGCAAGTACAGAGAGGATACTCCAGGAAGGCATTTGGCCCCAAAACAAACATAGTGTATCTCTCAAATACATCAATTTACTCAATGTTACGTAATGAAAAATACTTTTATATGTAAACTAGAGGCCCAAATTCATGCACGGGTGGGGTCCCTCGGCCTGGCCAGCGATCGGGGCCAATGAGGGCAAGGGACCACGGGAGGTTAGCCAGCTGCAGGAGGTTGGCCGTGGGAGTGCACTGACCACCTGCTTTGAGCATCTGCCCCCTGGTGGTCAGTGCGCGTCTTAGTGACCAGTTGTTCAGTCAACCGGTTGTAACAGTCACTTAGGCTTTTATAAATATAGACTAGAGGCCAGGTGCACGAAATTCGTGCATAGGTAGGATCCCTAGGCCTGGCCGGTGATCGGGACTGATCTGTGGGGCAACCAGCAGGACGATCAAGGGCCCCCCACTGGCACCCGCCTTGGCTGGCCTGGCACCACCTGCTCGCTGGCCTGCCCCCCACTGCCACCACTGGTCACCTCCCTCTGCAGGGCAACTGGTGGGGCGAACGGGGGGCCCCCACTGGCACCCTGCCTTGGCTGGTCTGGCACTGCCTGCTTGCTGGTCCCGACCCCCGTCGCCGCTGGTTGGGGCCTGTGGGCTGGAGGCAGCTCCTGCATTGAGTGCCTGCCCTCTGGTGGTCAGTGTGCATCATAGCAACCGGTTGTTCTGCCATTCGGTTGATTTGCAAATAGGCTTTTATTATATAGGATAAGTGATATTGTGGTTAAATAAAAGTATAAAATATACACAATTTTATGACATAATGCAAACAAGTGTTAAGGTTATAGGTGCTGGTTGGACTATCTTCTTAGGCTCTCTGGGGATAAACATTCATTCCACTCTTACTGCTAACACTTCCTGCAAAGGTTTGCAACTCCCAAAGCGAACGATGTTTTGGCACTGTTGGTCCCACAAAGACAATGCCTAGCATTAACAAAACTAACAAAACTAGCAAGCCACAATTCGATTAAAAGCTCTAATTTTTTAAACATTCTATATAATAAAAGCCTAATATGCAAATTGTCCCCTCGGGCGGCCGTTCAACCAGGAGTTTGACCGCTTGCTATGACATGCGCTGACCACCAGGAGGCGGTGCGGAACATGGCAGGCATTGGCAAAGCAGCGCTGGCAGCAGGCGGCAGTGGAGGTGTTGCTGGCCCCAATGGGCCCCGACGAGAGCAGGACCACAGCGGGATGGTGGAGCAGGTGAGTGGGCGGCTCCAGGCCAAGGCAGGATGCCAGGTGGGGCTACAGGGCTGTGAGACTGGGGGCGCGAGCTGGGGCTGCAAGGTTGGGGGCGCGAGCTGGGCCCGATCTCTGCAGGCCACCCTGAGGGACCCCACCCATGCAGGAATTCGTGCACCGGGCCTCTAGTAGTATATAGTTAACAAACTTGGAAGGCTGATTATCAAAGTAGGAAATTAAACATATTCATGTCTTAAAACTCAAAATCAATGTAAAAGCTCTAGGTAAGCAAGAACACCTAATGCAGGCAACAGTGTGTTTTTAAAAATAAACCCCAGAAATGCAAGACCAACACTGCCGCTGGCCTCAGAAAGAGAGGAGATAGCATGAAGGTTAGATGCAAAACACTGCATTCCCCATATTTCATTTCTTAACAATGCCATTCTCCCCTTTTACTTCCCAGGTTGTTACTTTTAATGCTAAGGAAGGAAACGCAAGCAGCTGATCTTAAAAACTACAGGCAAAAACAGAAACCTGTCAGCAATATCAAGAGAAAATAGTAACCTTTTCCTGTATCTGCAGAAAAAGATGACATACATCAGCATCATAAAACTGTCCTTGAAAATGTTATTTCTGATTAAATAATCCCAAAGACATCCAGACTCAGAGACTGTTGTTATATCTATGAAAGTAACCCTTAATACTTACAAAATCTTCTGACTGGTTGTCTCAATAATGCATTGCCCTAGTAATGGTACTTAAACTGACATCTCTTTTCTGAAAGAAATACCTGTGATTTTTATTTTTATGTTTCATACCCATGAGATCAAAATAAATAAAAGTCTCAATCTTACTGGCTGCCTTATTCTAAAAAAAGGAAAAAAACAATGAGAGTCTCCGTTCTTTTAAATTAATATAGGGGAAGAAAGAGTGACAGTGTCAGGTTATTTAAAATAAAAATTATGAGAGAAACAATGGAATTTTCAAAATTTTAATTTTATTCCTCAAATTTTGTGCTTATATGTTGCTACACATGTGATTCCCAGAACATCTTCAAAGGCAATACTTACTGTAACTGCCAGATTTTTCTTCATAAGTAAAATGAAGTTGTAATTCTTCTTCTGACATCTCACAGATGAACACTTTCAGCAAATAGCAAATAATAAACAAAGCATTGTTTGTCTGCCAAATGAAGATGTGACTAGAAAAGAAAGACCAAGGTCACATAAGAATCAATATTTAATCATGAGCACAATCAGTTTATTTCTAGTCAATGATTTCTTCATGATTGATCAATCGTTTTTCCCACTGTATTTGTAATATTAGAATCATGTCCATTTCTTCTAATGGCTCATGATTTATGACACTGAAGCAGTGAAATCTATTACAATTTACTTCACAGTTCATTCTATGTATTTTACATAGTAAGTGAACATAATAAAAAATATTATCCTTTAGGCATAACTGCTCTTTTTTTTAAAATATATTTTTATTGATTTCAGAGAGGAAGGGAGAGGGAAAGAGACAGAAACATCAATGATGAGAGAGAATCATTGATTGGCTGCCTCCTGCACGTCCCCAAACTGGGGACCGAGCCTGCAACCCAGGCGTGTGCCCTTGACCAGAATTGAACCTGGGACCCTTCAATCCACAGTCCGAAGCTCTATCTACTGAGTCAAACCAGCTAGGGCACGACTGCTCTTTGTTCTTAACTTTATAGCTGTCCCACACACAGGCAATTCAAAGAAAAGAAAGCTAAAATAATTAAAAATACATAGTACCATAAGGAAAATATATGCAAATACATAACCAAATTTTTAAATGGAGTATCACCAGTAATCACAGTACAATATTTGCTCTTTGTATTAATAACCATGAACTCACAAGAAAAACTTTTGTTGGATTCAATATAATTTGCTTGGGAGCTGGGCAATGAACAATCTTTTAAGAGCTAACCAGATGCCCTGGCCTGTTTGCCTCAGTGGATAGAGCATTGGCCTACGAACTGAAGCGTCCTGGGTTCAATTCCAGTCAAGGGCACGTGTCCTGGTTGTGGGCTCGATCCCCAGTGGGGGACTTGCAGGAGGCAGCCGATCAATGATTCTCTCTCATCATTGATGTTTCTATCTCTCTCTCTCCCTCTTCTTTCCTTTGTGAAATCAATTTAAATATATATATAGAGAGAGAGAGAGAGAGAGAGAGAGCGCTAACCAGAAAAAAATGGTGTTAAAAAATGCTTGAGCAGCCCTGATTGGTTTGACTCAGTGGATAGAGCGTCGGCCTGCAGACTGAGGGGTCCCGGGTTCGATTCCGGTCAAGGGCACGTACCTTGGTTGCGGGCACATCCCCAGTGGGAGGTGTGCAGGAGGCAGCTGATCGATGTTTCTCTCTCATCGATGTTTCTAGCTCTCTATCCTTCTCCCTTCCTCTCTGTAAAAAATCAATAAAATATTTTTTTTTAAATGCTTGAGCACATAAAAGGTTAACTTTCCATTGTATCTAATATAGAACTATAATACCTAATCTGAATCTTCTTTCATTTAATGAAAGAAGTTAAGGAAACAGATGTGGAATGAAATAATACTCAAATTAACTCATATGTCCAGCAGTAATAATGGGAAATAATGCCCTTTTTAGTAATAATCACATCACTATTAATCTATTTAAATAATGTATTTCTAAAGATTATCTAAAATGCTGAAAGCAGATTCCAGAATGTATCATCTCCCCCCCCCCAGTGACTTGGACAGCAAATTAAAACCTCTCTTGTACTTTTTTTCCTTAATAGTAAGTACAATTCCTTTAATAGCTCTTAAAAGACCATAATCAATTTCTAATAGATGAAAAATACTCCTTGTTAAATATGAAAAGAACATAACTAATCAGCCAGCTTACTTCCGACATTCTGCTGAAACTTTTAGTTCTTTGGTTCTAGAAAGGAAGACCTTAATCAATGCACCAAGGTTTCCTGTTCGAGGATTGTTTTCAACTGCAAGAGAAAGAAAGATTTTAAAAAGTTAAAATTAAGAACTACAAGCAAAGTGAGTGTGTCATAACACTTATAAAATCAATGTCAAACTGAAGTTGCTCATGGACCAACCTATTGTCAATAAGCAATGGAAGAAATTGCTGCTTGGTTGTAATTCTTTCTGAACAAAAAGTGATGTACAAAATGAAAGTGCTAGAAACAGCAGGAGAAAATAGCCATCTTATCTGAGAATCCAAAATTGTAAAGAAAACATGCAAGTTAATATGCATACACAATTTACATATACACATCATTCTCTTTAGAAAAACAGATGCCTGCCCTAGCCGGTTTGGCTCATTGGATACAGCGTCAGCCTGTGGACTGAAGGGCCCCAGGTTCGATTCCTGTCAAGGGCATGTACCTTGGTTGCGGGCACATCCCCAGTGGAAGGTGTGCAGGAGGCAGCTGATCGATGTTTCTCTCTCATCGATGTTTCTAACTCTCCATCCCTCTCCCTTCCTCTCTGTAAAAAATCAATCACTATATATATATATGTGTGTGTGTGTATATATATATATATATATATATATATATATATATGTATATATATATATATATGTATATATATGAAAAACCCTAAAAAGGAAAAACAGATGCCTAAAAAGCTCAAAAACTGATCATCCATATCCCCAGTATATAGAATAAACCATAAAGATAAAACTATTCAGATAATCACAAATTATTTTTATGAAAACAAAGACACATAAAGAAAGACACATAATGTGGCCAGTGGGGCGCTATCTGACCAAGCAAAATTTTAAAGAATTTATTAAAAGAATTTTTTTTCAAGTTTAAAAGGTGAGTATTTCAGCAAAGCCAGCCTAGAGTTGAGAGAAGATTCTATTGGGAATGAGAAGATCCGGCTTCTAGATCCAAGTCTATAATAAGGGAATATTGAACCTCAGGCAAATTATTTACTTTTCCACCTCAGTTTTCTCGTCTGGAAAAGAAACAACAGCTAATATATAGTGAACAATACACTTAGTGCTTTACATGCATTACCTACTATAATCCTCAAAACTACATATGGCATAAGCACGAATATGACCTCCATTTTACTGAGCACCCCCTGTAGATTCTTGCTTGCTCAAGGGCACGTAGTTATCTACTGGCTCAAATCCTTGGCCCTACACTATGCCAAACCAGCCCCTGTAATCAAGGAATTGGACTTAATGAAACTCTAGAGTTCTATCAGGCTGCAGAGCAAGACATAGGCTATAATTAATTTGGTGTGTCAACTTGACTGGGCCACTGGATACCCAGGTATCCAGTTAACATTATTCCCAGTGTGTTGGGGAGAGGGTCTCTGCATTTGAATTGGTAGACTGAGTAAAGCAGATTGCGTCTCCATGGAGGGCCCACAGAGAAAAGTCAGAGGAAGGCTGAATTCTTTCTATCTGCCTGACTGTTGAGCTGAAACATTGATCATCTTCTGTGCTGAAATAGGACTCGCAACGTTGGCTCTCCTAGTTCTCAGGCCTTTGGACTTGGACTGGAATTTATACCATTAACTTTCCTGGGTCCTCCAGCATGCACACCAGATCACGGGACTGTTCAGCCTTCATAGTCGTGTGAGCCAATTTCTTATAATTAATCTCATTTTATATATACCAGGTGTCTCAAAAATACAAATCCACCAAACGGTGGAACGGCCAGTTGCTATGACATGCACTGACCACCAGGGGGCAGGAGCCCAACGCAGGAGCCTGGCTGACGGCTGGAGATCACAGTAGCAGTGGCGGGAGCCTCTCCAGCCTCCGAGGCAGCACTAAGGATGTCCAACTGGCAGCTTAAGCCTAAGCTGCCAGTTGGACATCCCCCAAGGACTCCCAGACTGCTAAAGGGCACAGGCCAGGCTAAGGGACCCTCCCCCCACCCCGAGTGCATGAATGTGATGCACCAGGCCTCTAGTGTATATATATTTCAGCTGACAGCTCAATTTTAAAATGAAATGTATTTTAATAAAAGCTGCCTTTATCATTATTCAAAATGTGTGCATACATTTTGGGGGGACACTCTATATATATCCATCCACTGTATGATTCTGTTTCTCAAAATTCATCTTAGCCCAGCTTTCGTGGCTCAGTGGTTGAGCATCGACCTACGAACCAGGAGGTCATGGTTCAATTCCTAGTCAGGGCACATGCCTGGTTTGCGGGCTCAATATCCAGAGTGGGGCGTGCAGGAGGCAGCCAATCAATGATTCTCTCTCATCATTGAGGTTTCTATCTATCTCTCACTCTCCCTTCCTTTCTGAAATCAATAAAAATGTTTTTGTTTTTTTTTAAATAATTCATCTTAAGGGAGAAACTATTTAGTCAGAACCTTAACTTTTACTGATGGAAGAAAAAGAAATCCAGAAAGGCTATATGTTGGGCCCAAAGTCAACAATATGTTAGTGACAAATGCCCAGTCTTTTCACTTTACCAATAGTTTTCAAACTGTGAGATTCCAGAGTTCTGGGGTATTTTTTTCACTTTTGAAATACATTTTTAACTATTTTGAAAACCAGAAATGCAAACACACACATTGGCTTGTGCTGCCAGGAGAATTCATTTTTATGCAGATCTGAGAATTATGCGTTTGCTGCCATTTCTATGCATAATATCTAAACTTCTGTGTCAAAGACATAAAAAGATGTAGTTCTCCAGAATTTTTTATCCAGGTCTGCACATACATACTTTTTAAAATGTATATGGAAATAAGCACAGCATTACAGCATACCTGCTCTGTACCCATAACTGGCAAGTTAACTTGGTCTACCTACCAGGTATATGTTCTTCCCACAGCCTGAGAGTAAATGCATGTAACTGTGTAACTTTCTAATTGTGACAGAAGTTGCAGTACCTTGCTGTTCCACGTGTGGCTCATGGACTAGTGGCAACAGCATTGTCTGGGAGCTGCTGGAAGTGCAGAATCTCAGGTCCACCCTCTACCTACTAAAGTTGGCAGTGCTTTTCAAAGGTTAATGTACATTTAAATCACATTTAAAGTTTAAATTCTGACTCTGCCCATATCAAGTGTGACCTGAGACTCTGCATCGCTAACAGCCTTCCTGCTCCTGGTTGGAGAACCCCCACTCTGTGTGCTGTAAATTAGGGCAGGTTTGGCCCAGCTTTCATAATCAAGAATAGGTGCATGATTAGATATTAGGTATTAGATATTGTTACAGTTTCTCTTTGAAACACAAATTTCCTATCTTCAATCGTTAGATTTAGTTTAATGAAAGAATATCATAAGATTTCAGGATAAACTGTGTTTTGTTCTTTTTTTAAAAAAAAAAAAAGTTACTGTTTGCAAGTGCATCTTTGTGTAAATTAATATTATCTAGCTATTGTAAACCAAAACAAAATACTGAAACAAAAGTTGAAGCTGATATAATTCAGAATCCCAACTTTACAATCTGTTATTCAACAGCCCCTTTATTACTGAATTACTTTATAATTGTTTTAATTTATAAATAGCCAGCTATTAAAAAACAAACCTGTCTATTGGAAAGAACAACCAAACTACTAGACTGATGTAATGAAAACTCTGTGTACCTTTTTCAATCATTTGGCATGTATTTATTGAGCTCCTTATATGTACTCAGCACTGTTTCAGGTATAAGAAAATACTTATAAACAGAATTCCCTGTATTTTTTTATTTTATTGATTTCAGAGAGGAAGGAAGAGGGAGAGAGAGATAGAAACATCAATGATGAGAGAGAATCATTGATTGGTTGCCTCCTGCATGTCCCACACTGGGGATCGAGCTTGCAACCCGGGCATGTGCCCTGACCAGGAATCAAACCATGACCTCCATGGGCCCTGACCGGGAATCAAACAGTGACTTCCTGGTTCCTAGGGCGACGCTCAACCACTGCGCCATGCTGGTTGGGCTCCTTGTCTTAATAAAGCTGACATTCTAAGATGGTTAAGTTTCCACAGTACTCTTCTGGGCAAGATGCAAACGGGGCAATAAATTAGTAAAAGTAAGTACACTCATAGCAACCAGTCGTTCTGCCAGTTGTCCTGCTGTTTGGTCTATTTGCATATTAGGCCTTTATTATATAGGATTACAGCTCACATTCAATATTATATTAGTTTCAGGTGTAGAGTATAGTGGTTAGACATTTATATAACTCACAAGGTGGTCCCACCAATAAATTTAGTACCTGACACCAGTCACTCACCCAAGCTTATAGTTATTACAATATTATTGACTATATTCCCTATGCTGTACTTCACATCCCCACCCACTTTCTTTAATAAATTGAGAGAGGGAAAAGGAGACAAATGCAGGAAGAAACTACTTATGAGAAGAATCGTAAAAATATATCAACCAAAAATAATGTGAGGACTTTATATTGCTCCAGATTCAAACAGACAATTAGAAATTTGAACACTCAATGAATATTTTATGATGTTAAAAATTGTTTTTTAATAAAATTACGGTATTTATTTTCTTTTAAAAAAATCCTTATTATGAGATACATAGTAAAATATTTCTGGATGAAATGATATGATGTCTGAGGTTTGTATCAAATTAATATGTGAAGATAGATGAATGATATGATGTCTGAGATTTGTCAAATTAATTACACGAGGATATGTTTGTTGTCTGTGCACTTCTCTGTACATACGTCATACTTCAATAAATGAGTGAGGTACAAATGAAACATGATTGGCCATGAAAATGATTGAAACTGGAAGATGAGTATATGGGAATTCATTATATTATTCTGTCCACCTTTGGATGAGTGTAAAATAATTAAAAATAAAATATCCATGAGAACAAATGATACAAGCTCACAAAAATGCTGAATCAGGATACAGCTGTTCTTCCAAAACACAGAAAACAATTCCATTAACTACAAATTATATAAACCTGACTACAAATGTATTTGGTAATCACTAGGAAGCCTAACTGCCTGAAAGTACCTTTGAGGAACAAGTCTCCTTCTTACTGTCTACCCCAATCAGAAAATTTATGTGACTCCTTCAACATGATAACTTTCTATACAGATTCAGAGATTACAACTCCCAGAAAATAACAGGAAACAAGCCAAACACAAAACAACTATGTTGGAGGGAAGAGGTGGGAAAAAAATGTTGATCCAGCTGTTCAATTTGGGGATTTTAGGATTCGCTCACACTCCAAAACCAAAGAGTGGAGAAAACAGAAAGTCTCAGTTAAACCAATCAAACATGTACAAAACATGTTCTAGAAGTCAGGCTAGAACACAGCACCAGCCTACCTTCAAGGTAAAACAACAGATTCAGCAAGCACCTCGAGAAGCCACACAGGAACAGGGTTAATAAACATACGCTCTGGCAGCAAGCGCCGTCCCTTCTCACTCTCTGCCGTCTCCCTGCTTTATTTTTCTGAAGAGTCATCATTATAAAATATATGTATTTATTTATGGTCTGGCTTCCCCGTTAAGACAGATTGATGAGGTCAGGGACCTGGGTGGGTCTTTATTGCAGTCACTCACCCAGCTATAATATTATAGGTGCTCAATAAATATTTGCTGGTTTAATGACTAAGAAGAAAACAATAGTAACAACAAAATAAGGAACAGGACATGCTGAAACTTCAGCAGAAGAGCTGAATCAGAACTGGCAAAAAGAACTTTGGTACACAACCATCATTAGTGGAAAATAGGAAAATGAACCATCTATTTTTAAAAGGAACAGAAAGCACCTGGGAAAAATTAGTATAATGAAAAGAGAGCACTGACATATTAGGACAACTAGATTGATTAAAAATGCAACAACAACTAAAAGATACATTAGAATCTTAAAAGACAAGAACTGTAATGTATAAACATTGAGCCAAAGATATAAAAGAGGAATTACAAGAAAAGAACAGAGATGAAGAAAAAGATGATGCAGAAGGCAAAGAACGGAGATCCAACCTGAACCTCACAGGTGACAATGCCAATTTGAAGGAGAAGAAACTAAAACAAGTAAAATCAAAGCCATAACTACAGAAAACTTCAGAATTGAAAAAGCTCACAAAAATGCTTGTTAATAAACCAATAAAAAGACCTCATCAAATTACAGGGAAAATCATAAAGAAAAAAGTATAATGAGGAACATTTAATCATAATGGTTATAGGGGGAAAAGTCTTATGAACAAAGGAACAAAAAGAAATGTAGGTCTCAGACTTCCTCTCAGGTTAATACTAGATGCCACAAAAGAGCAGATGAACTCCTACAGAATTTTGAGGGAAATGACAGTAAAGAAGTTTGTGTACAAGGAAGTTGTCTGTCATGCCTGACTGAATCCTGCACTCCAAAGGAAAAAGAATCCAAGGAACCCACTGGAAACAGGCAAATGAGAGCTGAAACAACATAAACACATCAGCAGCTGCCTGGTGCTGAAGAGGCAGAATTTAAAGTTAACTCCTGCCCAATCAGAGGGACTTGGTTACTGCCCCTGACATGCGTGCCAAACATGGCACGCCAGTAACTTTTGCTGGCACGCAAAACCCTCTATTATAATCTTCCATTTACAATTTTTTTCTTAATATCGACTTTTTTATTTTTCAGATAAATTCAGTGTAGGTGCATCTTAGATAAATAATTTTACATAACAAGTTATCTTAAAGACCATAGACGTGGATTGACGAGAGAGGGGAAGAGCAATTTCTATGCCTCTGCCTTAACTCTCCCTGCCTTCCTAGATCCGACCAGTGTTTTGGTTTCATCCACATACGCTTGTGAATCTTTGTTCTCAGTGATGAATTTTGTTAAGTCTCTTAATAGGAGTAGCCTGACGGATGAAAGTAGCAGCTCGTGCATATCTCTGAAGGTCACGAAATATAAACCTGATGTAAAATCTCTGTCATCAGTGATGCAGCAGCAAAAGTCCCACTGATAATATCAAACGGAGTCAAAGTTTTCTGTCGGACTAGCAGTGTACATGTATACATTAAAAAATAAATGTATTTTTCATCATCATATACTGTGTTTTTGTCGCTCGAATGAATTTTTTCTTCAAGGTTCTTCACATACGTACACCTTAAGAGATATCAAGTAGGTGTAACATGTTCTCAAAAAATTAGGGTTGGCACGCAGAAGAATTTTGAGTCAGAGATTTTGCTGGTTTGGGCACGCACTCACAAAAAGGTTGCCCACCCCTGGCCTAGGACTTTCCATTGATATCCCTGACTAACGGCCATACCCTAGAACTAAGGAAAACTCAGAAATAGTAATAGGAGACCCAGAAGGAATGGAAGGAGAGAAGAAAATATCTGAAAAAGTTGTGGGAAATAAAATCTCCCTGTATTTCTCAGTGTTCCTGTAAAAAAGCCTTCGTCTCCTGGGTCAGCAAAACATACATGCTATGGAGTGAGAGAATGTCTGCTTTTACTTCTCCCAGAATCATTTCACATACCATCAGGATTAGAACTGTAGCCATGTGTTTAAAACTTCCTTATCTCACAGAAAGCCAAGCAGTTACATCACAAGATAAGCGCCTAAGCTGGCTCCAAAGGAGTAGGAGAGATTCCAGTATCATCTTCCTAAGTATCCACATTTCAAAGAGACATGAGGTCCCAGAACTTGGAAACACCGCTAGGTCTAAAAAGCCAAGGCAGGGAGAGAGTGTATCTGGCTCCTGAAGAGCTTTTATTTACATACCAAAGGACTGGAGTAAAGAGAAGAGGGGGACAGCTAACTCCTTCCCCTTCATAAGAAAAACACACACCCTCCCCCAGCTACTCACATAAAACAACTGACCTGGCTCTCAAAGCGTCTCCTAGCACAGTGGTTCTCAACCTGGGCTGCACATTAGAATCACCTGGGAATCTTTTAAAAATTCTGATTTCTGGGCCTCATCCTCCGGAAATTCTGTTTCTTTGTTACTAATGATGAGGCCCCAGAAATCAGGATTTTAAAAAGATTCCCAGGTGATTCTAATGTGCAGCCAAGGTTGAGAACCACTACTTTACAGTGAAGTAATGACAAACACAAGCCTGACCAAGTAATCAAGGTCAGTGTCATCAGAGATAAGCTCATGTGATGGCACCTACTCCTAAGATGATGTGTGGAGAACAGCACTTCACCTCTGGTCGTCCTCCTACAGACCCATCACCCCAGTGTAACCATGAGAAAAACATCAAACAAACTCAAATCGAGGGACATTCGGAAAAGTACCCTACTAGTACTCCTCAAAACTCTAAGCAAGCCCGAACTGGTTTGGCTCAGAGGATAGAGCGTCAGCCTGGGGACTGAAGGGTCCCAGGTTCAATTCTGGTCGGGGGCATGTACCTTGGTTGCGGGCACATCCCCATTAGGGGACGTGCAGGAGGCAGCTGATCGATGTTTCTCTCTCATCGATGTTTCTAACGCTCTATCCCTCTCCCTTCCTCCCTGTAAAAAAATCAATAAAATATATTAAAAAAAAAAAACTCTAAGAAAAATCCGAAAAACCACTGCAGACCAGAGAAGGCTAAGGTGACATGATGACTAAATGTACTGTGGTATCCTGAATGAGATCCTGGAAAAGAGAAAGGACAGTAAGAGAAAACTAGTGAAATCTGAATAAAGTATTGAGTTAGTTAATAGTACTGTATCAGTGGTGATTTTCTGATTGTGACAAATGTACCATATTAATGTAAGATGTTAATAAGGAAAACTGACGAGAGTTATATGGGAACTCTATAGCTCTGTAACTTTTCTATAAATCTAAAGCTATTCTAAAATTAAATTTTTATTTTAAACATCTCAATAGATAGATTTAATAGCAGATGACATACAACATAAGACAAGATTAGTAAACAAAAGACAGGTTAAAAGAAAACATACTCTTAAAGGTCAGAGAGGGGGAAAAATGAACGTAAAAAGCCCAACAAAAATAATGGCAACAAATCTGCCAAAAATGATGGAAAAACATTACCCTATACCAAAAAAAAAAAAAAAAAAAAAGCCTTAGCAGACATATGAGACATACTGAAAATGTTAAAAGGGTATAACAGAAGTCCCAGAGAAGAGGAGAAACAGAATAGGATAGAAACAGTGTATAAACCAATAATGGCTGAGAATTTTCCAAAACTGATGAAAGATATCAACCAACAGATTTAAGAAGCTCTACAAACCTCATGCAGCAAAAAAAAAAAAGAAAAGAAAACCACTCCTCAGCACATCATTCTAAAATGCTAAAAACCAAAGGACAAGGAGAAAAATTTTAGAACATCCCAAGAAAAAAATTCCATTATTTTCAAAGGAAAAACAATGACATTGACAACTTTCATCACAACAAAAATGAGACAAGCAGAAAAAGAATAGAATGGTACCTTTAAAGTCCCATCCAGTCATTAGCAATAAAACACGTGCTTCACAGAGTCTATTACCACCACTGCAAATTAACCAAGCATGTGTTTTACTGCTAATGACCGAATGGCACATTCTAGTAGCATTCATGAGCACCATGAATAGAATTATTATTATCATCATCAAGATTGTGAGGGCGAGCTGGCTTCGACATCTGTCACCCCATTGATCGTCAGGGTTGATTCGGCTGATCTGGCTGGCTAGGCGGGTGTCCCCCTCCTCCCTCACCGATCCATGTGCGTCCCTCCCGAAGCTGCGCGCTCGGTCAAAGAGAACGACCTTCCCCCCCGAGAAGAGGACCAGTCTTCGGTCAAGGGTATACAAGTAGCTGCGCTCCCCTGCTAGAACCTCCAAACAAACTCTCAAGAAAACATCATTAATTCAATTCATATTACACTATCAAAATTTATAACAGAAAATTTCAAGTAAGTACCCACACACACATACATATACATATATATGCATACATGCATACACACACATGTTCATTTCTCTACCTTACCTAAAGACCTGCAGACTGAAATAGTTGCCTCCTCCAAGAGCTTCAAATCAGTACTGGAAAGATAGAAGAAGAAAGATAATTAATAATTATAACACTAAATATGTACACACTAGTTAAAGAAATATATGAAAGAAGAGAAAAATAATTTAGAAGGAAAATATGATATACTAGAGGCCCAGTGGGGTCCCTCAGCCTGGCCTGTGCCCTCTCGCAATCCGGGACCCCTCGGGGGATGCAGCAGTGCAAGAGACAGCAGGCGGCTAGGGAGGAGCCTGCTCATCCCGGTCCCGCTGCCCAGGTAGCGCTGCAGCGGAGGCAGGAGAGGCTTGCACTGACACAGCTGTGCTCGCCAGCTGTGAGCCCGGGGTCTGGCACCCATCGGTCAGCTCATGGGTTGAGCGCCTGCCCCCTAGTGGTCAGTGCATGTCATAGTGACCGGTCAACCAGTCGCTTAGGGTTTTATATATATAGATAGTAGTGAACAACAAAATCAGCACAATAAAATGAAGCTTCTATTTTCAATATAATTAGGAAATTTACTATAATTCTTCATATGACATTCCTAAAAGATAAGAGCTCAGGGCACCCTGCCTTTCAAGCATTGAGGCAGGGAGGAATGGTAGGATTGGAGGCTTAGAAAAATTTGATAAAGGCACACCAAAGTATAGAGCAAAAGGCAGGGGCCCCCTCTGCCCATTTTTAAGGGAAGTGCATGGGATACATTTATTTAGAAAAATACTATTATTTTCAGGAAATGGGAATTTTTTGTTGTTGGTTGTTTGTTTGTTAATCCTCACCTGAGGATATTTTTCAATTGATTTTCAGGGAGAGTGGAAAAGAGAGGGAAAGACAGAGAGAAACATCAATGTGAGAGAAACATATCGAATGGTTGCCTCCTGCACGAGCCCCGAACAGGACCCTTTGGTCCACAGGCCGACACTCTATCCACTGAGTCAAACTGGCCAGGGCAAGATGGGAATTTTTAAAGTAGCCACAGAAGAGCTGCCTTCCTTCCTTCCTTCCTCTCCTCCCCTCTCTGGAGTCCCTACCACCCATCCATCCTAATGGGTATGAAATCAAGGGAAGGAAGGAATGTAGATAAGCAAAATGATGCTTCCAAGGAGTTTAATATTCCAGGAATCGGAGCTACAGGAAGAACAAGAACTAGCTTTAGAGTCTGGGGACTGGTTTAAAAGCTTCCTGTTCTTTTCTGCTAATACACATGGCACAATAAATCCTCCAAATAGGCAACTCTTCCATGGCTCCCTGAAAAATCCCCACCTCCTAGAGAATATATAAAAATAAAGAAGAGAAAAATACTATCACTAAGGAGGCATACTTTTAAAAAGAAAGAATCCATAAGCATTTAGAGCATCTGACAAGAACATTTTAGAGAACCTGTGGAAGAACACTAATTGCTTTAGCCATCTCTAGAACGACACTGTCCAGTATGCTACCTGCTGGCCACATGTAGTGTGAACTGTGGCCAGTCCTAATTGAGATGTGCTGAAATACAAAGTACACACCAGATTTCAAAGATTAAAAAGAATAAAACATACTTCATTATAAATCCTTATGTTCATGAAATTATAACATTTGGGATATATTGGGTTAAATGAAATATTATTAAAATTAATTTCACCTGTTTCATTTTACTTTTTTCATGTGGCTAATACCAAACTTTCAACTACATGAATGTGTTACATATTTCTTTGTTTGTTAACAAAGGTTTATTTTTATATGAACCTAGTTCCACGCCAGACACAGAGGACAGGAGGGGACAGACAAGGTCACAGCCCTTACACTCATATTCGGGACAGCCACCTCCGCGTCTTCCACCCTCACCTCAGCCTGGCAAGGCCGGTGAATGGGGAGGATTCCAGGCAGGTGACTGGACGAAAGATGTGCTATTTCCTGACTAGGGGACACAGAGGGGCAGGAGGACATAGTGGTACATAAAAACAGAGATGCCAACAGTTAGATGCACATCTAGGCCTGAAACAGAAGGAAGTCTGGGCTTAACATGCGACTGGGAAGTACCAACTCACAATGAAAACGCGGGCCCTCGGGGAAGGGCCCTGGTGCCTGCTGCCGTCAGAAATGGCCTTGCGTTAGGAAGGCTCGAGCTGCTTTCTGTCCCCGGTGAGTGCTGGGCACTCAGTAGGCCGACAAGTGCAGCCAGATAAAAGCACAGGTAGGACCAGGGCCAGCAGAAGTTCAGAGACGTTAACCTCTTCTGCTGATGTGAGAATCTCCGGTCTTTGCTCTGTTCCGTCGTTTTATCTGGGAGTCTGACACAAGGAGCTAAGACGGTGTCAGCCCCTGGCCGATGGGAGGGTGGATGGGGTCCTTCTCAGATGAGCGCAGTCCTAGTTTAGGCAAATATCAAGTGAAAAAGGCATGCCACCAGTCAGCCCCGAGATGTCTGTCTGACTCCTGCGCCCTGAAGATGGGGTCACAGGCCATCCTCCGGGTTGCGTTCATTCCCTGAGTGACAAGAGTCCCGGACAAGCCAGTCCTGTGCAGACAACCAACCCCAGGGCATGGACCACAGGCCTCCGCACAGTGAAGACATATCTATAAGCACTTATCCCTTCAGATCACTTCCTGAGGGCCTGCCCTGGGGGGTGGGGGAAGGCCCCAAGGACAGAAGCCCCTGCCTTTGCGGTCCTGGTAGGGACACAGACAGACACAGAAGCATTTAAAATGCAAGGGCTAGGGCCCGGGAATGGCTGACTGGGAGAGGTCGACTTCAAGGCTGCATTTGGCAAAGTTGAAGGGCACAGCTAGGCTCAAACTTCCCTCCCACCCCCCACCCGTCTTAAATTGTTACTTCTGGGGACCCAGGAGTGCCCCCTTCATAACTCCATGCAGGGGGTTTTGAATAAACTATTGAGAATCAGAAATTTTTTAAAAGCTTTCTTCCCTTAAGCACCCGGAGAACATTATTTATAGAATCCACATTTAAATTTACAGCAAACATTGTTCTAGAACTTATCACTAAACTACATTTCCTACTTTCCCCCCTTGAACATCTGAGCTAAACGTCGTCACAGCCCCGGTGACTTCGGGCCCTTATTTTCTTGACGCCCGCGTCTTTGTTCTCCTGCTTTGTCTTTTCAGCAGGCCTCTTGGCACTCCGCATCACTCTCAGTTTGGACAGGCTCTCCAAAGTGTCCCTGGTGGGAGGGGCCGTCACCTTCCTTGATCTCAAAGCATATTCCCACTAGTGATGCTCTAAAGCCTGTCTCTCACAAATTAGGACAGTATCATATATAAAAAGCATTGTGCATGGCCATACAAAGCTAAGGCCACTGACTGCTTCAGTGGATATGCTATTCCCTTAAGAATCTCAAATTATATTCATATTGAAAAAATACAAATATCTTTTCAAAATTAAACCTTTAAGCTTCATCTAAGATTTAAAAAAATTTTAACCAAAATAATCTAGAAATAACCTACAGCAAAGTGCTTACAGGTACTAGATTTTTTAGAGTGTCTGCATGCCTCACAACGTCTGTCGGTCTGCTGTCCTCCCATCCCTTTCTCCTACCTTCCCATTTCCCCCTCAGGGTGAGCGGAGCAGGGGCAGGCAGGCTTGCTCAGCATGACCCCACTCCCTGGCCACAGGTGACTGGTCAGGGATAGATGTCTAATGTAAGCCACACCAGAGTCTTAAGGAATTTGGAATTGAGATGGAAAGACAGGTTTTCTGATGGCTGGAACTTGGGAGGCAAAGCTGAGGGTTATGGGAAGCCATCCTCCACTGAGAGGCAGAGAAAGCTGGTTAGTAAGAAAATGAGTAAGAGAGCTTCGTGGACAAAAGCAGCAATAAACAGAGAGGCCTCTCAGGATTCCTGCCGGCCTTCTGATTCTTGGGACCAGTTCTTCCCAAAGCCGGACTGCATTTATGATCTTCGATTCTATGAGACCCCACCCCTGTCTCTTCATCACATAATCCCCTCTTTCCGGTACATGCTAAATCAAATTGGTTTTTGTTAATAACCAAAAGGTTCTAATTAATAAATCACTGTGGTAAGATTTAATAATACACTTAGTAGTTGCCAAGAAGTGGGAACTATGAATTACTCAGTTTATTGGTTACTCGGGGAAAAAAAAGTAAAGAGGTATAAAATGCAAAAGATTATAAAGAGCTTTATGAGGGTAATAACTAGACCACATGCATTAAATCTGTTTCACTGGTGCTTCTACCTTCTTCAGTCAATAACACTCTCAACGCTCGCTGGAACCAAGAGCTTCAATTATATACATGTGGTTATAAACTTCAAAAACTTCTGAATTTGTTCATTCAACAAACATTACCTACATGCCCAGGACATGCTGGGCTCTGTGAATGATGCTACCTCTCTCTCCAGGCTACATGGAGGAATGAAGCAGCAGAGACTACTGGGAAGTATGAAAATCAAGACCAGCCCTTTGCCTAAGCTCATAGGAAGTGCACCCAACCTACCCTAGGAGCAGTAAAGGAAGGCTTCCTGGAGGAAGAAACTGTGTCCTGAAGGAGCAAAAGAAATCAGTTGGGCAGACCAAAGGAGAGGGCTTTCCAGACACAGGAATAGTGTACCAAAGGCATTGCAGTCACAACCTGGCATGTTCTTGGAAGCGGAGATGAATCAACACTGGAGAAGGGCAAATACAAGCCTGGAGAAATACACTAGATGGCCAGAATACAGAGTTGTTTCTCAACTTGTTCTCAACAGAAAGGTTCCCAAAACAGAGTTCTGACTGATTTCTAAGACAATATTAGCCTTAAAAAGGGATTATTTACACATGTATTAGTGAGGTTGTTTGGACATTATTTCTTCTAGGAAACCTTCTTTGATGACCTAACACAAGGTGAGAAGTCTGGTTTCCGCCCCATAAGCACCCAACCGTAAAACTGAGCACATGGTAGTAAGATTGCCCAATTATCTGTCTGTGGCCCCCCCTAGACTGAGGGCTCCTTGCTCATCACAGCATTCCCAGCTTGGTGCAAAGCAGGCGCTCAATAAAAATGCACTGAGTGAATGAATGACAGACACTTCACTACCAGAAAACAAAATTAATTCTTTCCCCCCTGTTCCTCATGAAACACTCGACACTCTCCAGCCCTCAAGGCAAGGTCTGCCCCAGGTTTTTTATTTTTATTAAAATATTTTTCTAAACACTTATTTGCTTCCGAATGTAAAATAATATATCTTCTGAAGCAGTCCGATTGTTTTTGTCATTCAAGGATGCAGAGACCTGGAAAGGCTGAGAGTTATCTCGTGGCTCTAGAGCAGCCGTGGGCAAACTACGGCCCGCGGGCCGGATCCGGCCCGTTTGAAATGAATAAAACTGAAAAAAAAAAAAGACCGTACCCTTTAATGTAATGATGTTTACTTTGAATTTATATTAGTTCACACAAACACTCCATCCATGCTTTTGTTTCGGCCCTCCGGTCCAGTTTAAGAACCCATTGTGGCCCTCGAGTCAAAAAGTTTGCCCACCCCTGCTCTAGAGTCTACTCTAGACAGTGGATCTCAACCTTCCTAATGCCACGACCCTTTAATACAGTTCCTCATGTTGTGGTGACCCCCCAATTTCATTGTTACAAATTGGGCATAATTAAAGCATAGTGATTAATCACAAAAGCAATATGTAATTATATATGTGCTTTCCAATGGTCTTAGGCGACCCCTGTGAAAGGGTCGTTTGGCCCCCTAAGCGGTCGCGACCCACAGGTTGAGAACCACCGCTCTAGGAGCACTACCTCTGGTGGTAAGCCAGCCAGCACCTGCCATTCTGTGACCAGGTCATCAGGCTTGGGTTCCCTATACCTGGCCTGATCTGAAACAGCACCTCTGCCACCGCCTCCTCAATAATCACCACTTCGGGTCAGAAGCACCTGCAGTGCCCAGATTATAAGCTCCATGAGAACAGGAAAATGTCCCATTCACCCATGCATCCCCACCTTGCCTGGTGTAGTGGCTCAACCAGAAGACAAACACTTGGTAACTGCCTATCAAATAAGGGATTCACGGAGCTCTGTTTTCGGCAGTGTCCCTGCAGTTTCTGCACTCCGAAGCCTTACTTATTTCTGCAAAGGAAATCAGCCAGGCACACCCCTGCCAAAAGCAACACGCTGATTGTTATAATAGAATTCCTTTCCTCCCACCTCTCCATCCTCCAATTTTCTAAACTTCTTGGAACATTTTAAGAATAATCTTCTTTCTTATTTGCTTGATTTAGAGCTAAAATGAGGTGGCAAGCAACTGGGGTGGTTGGTCACTGCTGCTGCGTGTTATAGGCATCTATGCACAGCACTCCTTTAGTTAAACAAATGAGCTCAGATGTTCTGGCAGCAGGCAACTAACAAATCATCATTTGCAGTAAATAAAACTAAAATGGTATCGCAGAATATGCCAATGTTTCCAAGACAATTGGAAACCGAATGCTGTTTCTGAAGGTAGATTTGGGGCACTAGAAGCATAATACAAAAAAGGGGCGAAAAGGCAGCAAATATCCACACCAACACAGATTAAATAAATTAGCACCATACCGAGTATTTCAAACACTCTATCCATACACACGTTCCACAACTGTGGGTCAATCTGAAAAACGTCAATATGGGAGATGAGCGATAAATACTTAAAACTAGTAATCTCTTAACCAAACTTTTGCTAAGTGAACTAAATCTAGATAGACAACCATACTGACCCAATGACCAGGTGTGGCTCTGAAGCAATCCTTTTCTGTGAGAGCATCAGGCTCCTGCTTCTCAGGGCTGGGCCACAATTATCACTCCAGCAGCAACATAAACAGAGGGAGTCTTAAAAAGGGATTATTTACACATGTGTTAGTGAGGTTGTTTGGACATTATTTCTTCCAGGAAACCTTCTTTGATCACCTCAGAACAGGAGCCTCAGCTTTGCGGGTGACACCCAAATGAACAAGGAGACCTATGCCCAAGAGTCAGACAGACAGACAGACAGACACACACACACACACCAAGCAAATCTGAAACCAGTCTCGGGATTCTTCCATAGTTTTAAGAACCTTCAATGGGCTTCCCTGAACATAATTCAGCAAGGAAGCGGTTATTAAAATTTTCACACCTATAGGGAAGTTCTTAAACATCACCACTGTCATCTCTGGGCTACGTTCTAAGTCTGTTCTTGTGACTTCATGAAGAAAATCTCCCTAGGAAGACATCTGTCATCAGCCTCAACCTCACACTGTGCATGCTTCCATGAGAGCTTTCATAACAGAATTCCCCAATAATACAGCTGAATTATTTCTAAGTTATATCTCAAGTAATCAATGTAATCTGTGCCGCCTCTGCTGAGTACAGCAATTTACATCATGACAAAGTTAAGTAACTGGGAAGTGTAGGTAGCAGAGAAGACTGGCAAGGGAAAACAGAGCAAAAGAGGGAAGAACCTTAGAGTCGTGTTAAGGAGACTGAATTGTATCTTACATAAAACAGGAAGCCATTAAGGACAGAATCAAGAACTTACACTAACAGAACTACTAAAGCAGCAGCAAGGTGCCCTGGGTATGGTTAATGTCTGACACTGGCTAAAACCAACTTGAGATTTTTAGGGGGGTGGGGGGCAATGTTAGTAATAATAATGCCTGTGTGGTGCATTGGATAAAGCCTAACCTTGTATTACAACCACTAAAATTAACCACCTCTGCCAAGTGCTGGGCCAGCTAACTTGGATAAACCACTAATGGTTACTAAAGCAGAACACTGTCAAGTACATAATCTTTAAAAATTCTAGCTAATCCAACTAAAGTTATATAGCAAATCAGAACACCAGGGAGAAATACTAACAGGAAGAATATGGAAGGTCTGCATCTCTGGACTCACAGGCGGGTCACTTTCAATACTTAAACTCCAAGTGTTCTCCCTCTCAACTTAACCATGACCATCAATTAGCAAACTCAGGCACACTAGTGCGTGGATTCCCAATCATGTGGCCTATTATTAAAAACACTGTACACCCCTGGTGTAATGGGAAGAGTACAGATTTTGAGGCCACATAATTTAAGTTCAGCTTTCTCATCTCCTATTGGCATGACCGGCCACGCTACTTAATTTGAACCTGTTTCCTCATCTTTGAAAGGGAGGTAAGGATGCCAGATCTCACAGGACAGTTGTAAGGACTACTTGGCGATGTACGGAAAGTGCCCAGCACGTAGCTCAATAATTGTGAGTTACCTAACCCAACAGCAACAATACGGAAAAACCACAAGCACCAAAGTGTCAAATGTATATATTTATTTATCAATACTTCTTACACGTATTTTGCCAGTCTCTACTCCCCGCCCCCGCCATGCAACAGAAGGGAAGTATAAAACATAATTTGGGAGTACTTTTACACTTTGAAATAGTCTCAAACAGCTGTTAAAGAAAACTGTAGGTGATCTGCTTTGATTTTATTTACATTAATGTTTCACTATAGTCAAAATATAACCCTTGAGGATTACAAAGGAAATCAGTATTCCTTATTCACCCAGCAAAACTATTAAGTAACTTTTAATAAGTGGCAGAACAGAAATTAAATCTAGGCCTTCTTTTACTTTTTAAAAGGAAATGGCTTTTATACTATTACTAGAGGCCCGGTGCACAAAAGTTTGTGCACTCGGCGGGGGGGGGGGGGGGGGGGGGGGGGGGAGGGTCCTCCAGCCCGGCCTGTGCCCTCTCGCAGTCTGGGACCCCTCGGGAGATAACGACCTGCTGGCTTAGGCCTGCTTCTGGGTGGCAGAGGGCAGGCCCAATCCCTAGGTGCAGCCCCTGGTCAGGCTCAGAGCAGGGCCGATTGGGGAGTTGGGGCGCTGCCCCGTCATGCACAGAGCAGGGCGGATTGGGAGGTTGCAATGCCACCCTCAGTCACGCTCAGGATAGACTGATTGGGGGGTTGGGGCACCTCCCCCTGTTATACTCAAGGCAGGGTCAATGGGGAGGTTTCAGCGCCACCCCCTGTCACGCACAGAGCAGGGCCGATCAGGGGGTTGGGGCGCTGCCCCCTGTCACTCAGAGAGCAGGGCCAATCAGGGGGTTGGGGCGCTGCCCCCTGTCACTCAGAGAGCAGGGCCAATCAGGGGGTTGGGGCGCTGCCCCCTGTCACTCACAGAGCAGGGCCAATCAGGGGGTTGGGGCGCTGCCCCCTGTCACTCACAGAGCAGGGCCAATCAGGGGGTTGGGGTGCTGCCCCCTGTCACTCACAGAGCAGGGTCCATCAGGGGGGTTGGGGCACTGCCCCCTGTCACACACAGAGCAGGGCCGATCAGGGGGTTGGGGAGCCTCACCCTGTCACACACAGAGCCGCAGGGCAATCGGGGGATTGGGGAGCTCCCCCCCTATCAGGCACAGAGCAGGGCTGATCAGGAGGTTTGGGCGCTGCCCCCTGTCACGCTGATCCTGGTGCCGGGAGCCTCGCTGCTCCGCTGATCCCAGTGCCGGGAGGCATATTACCCTTTTACTATATAGGATAGAGGCCTGGTGCACGGGTAGGGGCTGGCTGGTTTGCCCTGAAGGGTGTCCTGGATCAGGGTGGGGGTCCCCACTGGGGTGCCTGGCCAGGCTGGCTGAGGGGCTGAGGGCTGTTTTCCCGCTGGCAGTTGACTAAAAGCTCCCAACCGCTCCTTGTTTTCTTTTTTTTTTTTTATTCTGAGCCAGCTTTAGCTCTGAGGCCTCGCTGCTGAAAACATGGATACAATGTTGCGGTCCGGGGCTGACTGCAACATAGTAATAGTTGCTTAGAGTTGCAGTTGAGAGGCGGGGAACGTTGGAGTCTGCAGTTCCTGGAGGAAGCAAGTCTCCCTGCTCGCTTCAGTGCATGGCTGCCGGCCGCCATCTTGGCTGACAGTTAATTTGCATAAGGATACGCTGATTAGCCAATGGGAAGGGTAGCGGTCGTACGCCAATTACCATGTTTCTCTTTTATTAGTGTAGATAAGAATGAAACATGCTAAAACCACCATGTAGTAACACTACACACCTATCAGAACTGTTAAAGTTGTTTTAAAAGTGACATCAAATGCTGGCCAGGATGCAGAGAAACTGGGTCTCACATACATTACTGGTGGGAATGTAAACTGACACAGTCCCTCTGGAAAACAGCTTGGCAGTTTTGTAAAAGACTAAACATATACTCACCATACAACCTGGAAACTGCACTCCTGAGCACTTATCTCAAAGAAATAAAAACTCATGTTCATACAAAAACCTGTACACAGATGTTCACTGCAGCTTTACTCATTATAGCTAAAAACTGGAAGTAATCCAAATGTCCTTCAATGGGTCACTGTTTAGGAAAACTATGGTGCATACGCAACATAGAATACCACACAGCAATAAAAAGGAATGTACTGCCCTGCCCGGTTTGGCTCTGTGGATAGAGCATCGGCCTGTGGACTCAAGGTTCAATTCTGGTCAAGGGCGCATGCCTGGGTTGCGGGCTCAGTCCAACTTGCAGGAGGCGGTCAATCAATGATTCCCTCTCATCATTGATGTTTCTAGCTCTCTTACTCTCCCTTCCTCTCTGAAATCAATAAAAATATATTTGTTTTTTAAAAAAAAGGGAATGTACTGATATACACAATCACCTGAATGCATCTCAAGGACACTACGCTGAATGATAAGAGCCAATCTCAAAATATGACATATTGTATTATTCCATTTATATAACTTTTTGAAATAACGAAATTATAGAGATGGAAAACTGACTAGCAGCTGCCTGCAGTTAGAGCTGGGAGGGAGAAAGAATGGGGGTAGTTATAAAGGAAAAGTACAAGAAGCCTTGCTGGAAAACAAGTATCTTGATTGTGGTGGTGGTTAAACAAGTCTACACAAGTGGTAAAATTATATAGAGTAATATACACACACAAATGAGTGCATATATAACTAATTGCTGAAATCACAATAACCTCTGTGGACTGTACCAATGTCAAGTTCCTGAAATGAATTGTAGCTATGCAAGATGCTATACTGGGGGAGATTGAGTGAAGGATGCAAGGGACCTCACTGTACGTTTTTTGCAATCTCCTGTGACTCTATTATTATTTCAAAATAACAAATTTTAAAAACTAAAAAAAAATTAAGGCTATACAACCTATATAAGAGTTACATAAATATACACATTTTAAAAATGCACACATGTATACAATTGTGTGGGAACAAGACTATGCTCTATGAGTGGTTTTATAACTGGCTTTAACCACTTAATATGCTATGGACCTTTTTCCATGTCTATAAACATGATTATTTTTAATGCCTGTATATTGTTCTAGCATGCAGATGTACCGTTTTTATTTATTTATTCAATCTCCTTACTTGTTAGCAATTTTCTGCTATCATAAACATTGCAATGAACATATATACATATATATCTTTTTACATATATTTCCAAAATTGCTAGATCAATGAACACTTCTGTTCTGATGAATATTGCAAATTACATAGCAGAAAGAATTAACCAATTACATTTCCACCAAAGGTACATAACTTTGGCTTAAGAACCAACACATATTCCTAAATTTGCAAAATTCCAAACCAAGATCTTTGACACCAAATCTAGTGATCTTTATACTCAAATAAGTATGTATTGACAGTAAGCAAGCATAAGAACCTGTATGACAAATACAGACATTTTTCCCTCTGAAATGGCCTACAGAGAGGAATTCATAAAGGATGTAACATCTAACTGGCAAATTATCCTGCCACTGTAAATGTAAAACAAATTCTATTGAGTACTGCCTAAATTCTTGCACTGTACAAGCAGTCGTTTTTTGTATTATATAACGTGGGGGATGGGGTACATCAAGAACTACTGTACAGAGAATTTACGACTTCTTTGGATTTAAATTCTGAACAAAATCCTCTGGCATGACAAACAAATCTGGCCTTAACTTCAAGAATGGTATAGCGAAGAGGATACAGCAATGTTCAGAGGCAGAAAGCTGATCGGGGGTGGGATGGGGTGGGGGTGTGGGAGCAAATATTAAGTTAAAAGTTGTGGTTATTTTTTCATTATAAAAACAGATGATTAGCTGAGCCAGTGTGGCTCAGTGGTTGAGTGTCAACCTATGAACCAGGAGGTCATGGTTCAATTCCCAGTCAGGGCACATGCCCAGGTTACAGGCTCAATCCCCAGTGGGGGTCATGCACAAGGCAGCCAATCAATGATTCTTTCTCATCATTGATGTTTCTCTCTCTCCCTCTCCTTCCCTTTCTGAAATCAATAAAAAAATATATATATTTTTTTAATGTATTTTATTGATTTTTTACAGAGAGGAAGGGAGAGAGATAGATAGTTAGAAACATCGATGGGAGAGAAACATCGACCAGCTGCCTCCTGCACATCTCCCACGGGGGATGTGCCTGCAACCCAGGTACATGCCCTTGACCGGAATCGAACCCGGGACCCTTCAGTCCACAGGCTGACGCTCTATCCACTGAGCCAAACCGGTTTTGGCAATAAAAATATTTTTAAAAATACAATACATGATTATATCAACCACTTATGTAGAAAATGTCTCCAAATGTCAGCCACAATTCACAAGGTGACTAGAGAGAAGAGAAACAACCCTGCCCTTGATGGTTATATCTGCTGTCCACCACAACCTAGGGAAACCCTGCCATTAGTTTGTGAATGGAAAAAAAAAGAAAAGAAAAAGACCATAGCTCAGTGTAATAGCATGCATTCCTTCATTCATCAACACAGTTCCACTGTTAGGTGGCAAACGATTTTCCAAAACTGACAAATAAAGGAGAAAGATCATTTGTTGGTAGGGGAAAAGTTAATTTCATATGAAGCCTGTAGTTCAAGAATTCAAGTGTTCACAACCAAAATAAGCATATAAAATGGCTCATCTAATAAACTAGATACCTATTTCTGATAACTGTCACACATGAAAATATGTAAGAGTTATTTACATATTTTAGTAGCTGGTGTAACTGGTCAAACTATAGTTGACAAGTAAAATACCACGAATTAATGGAAGCAGCACACTTAGGCTGATAACTTATTAATGGCCTGTGTCCTATATCATGGAGCTAATACTATAGAGCAACAGAAGGAACTGCTTGAGGCCCCATAGCAGTTTCTACCATCTAACTTTCTTTTTTTCTTTTCCATTTTCTTTTCTTTACTACCAACCCATGTGTCTCACTCTTCATCTGTCCACATTTTGGATTTGAAAGTAACCTAAGAGGCACCAATGGACACTGCCAGGCCATTGTATTGACCCTCGGGGATAAAAGAAAGAAAAAAGAGGTTGAAGGTAGGGGAGGGTGGGGGTAAGGGGGAGAGATGAACCAAAGGACTTATATGCAAGCATATAGGCCTAACCAATGGACACAGACAACAGGGGGGTGAGGGCATGAGTGGGGGTTGGGGGGTAATGTGGGGATAAGGACACATATGTAATAACTTAATCAATAAAAAATTTTTTTTAAAAGAGGTTGAAGAATACATCATCTTAGAAAAGAAGCTTACCAATTAATTGTAGAACACTGCAACCTAAAAGAAGCCTTATTATCATATTCTCAAATACAGAAGTATTTGAGTTCCCATATATCATTCTTTTAAAATTGTTTACACTACAGAAAAATAATTTATTTTTAAAAATTTTGGCTAAAATTGAGTTGACACTGACTTTTGTGTTATAATTTAAGAAAAGTATTTCAACAAGGGAGGAGATTTATTTAACCTTCTACCAAAAAAAGTGTTTAAAGACTTTAGCACATTAATTGTTGATATGTAAATAAATTTGCTGATTAGATATAACTTGCAATCTTTGTAGACATATATATCATTAAGAGTCCTCTCACCTTGATTATTTCATTTGACTTCTAAAAAACCTGAAGCTGGCTGAGAAAGCAGGAGTATCCTCATTATCCAGGTGACAGAGAGACAGGGAAGCTAAGTAACCTGTTCAAGGTCACAACATAAAAATAAACACATCTAACTTCTAGTTTAATACTCTTTCAATATGAACAGTTATTAATTTAGCTACTTTTTTTAATTAAAAGAAACCCAGGTAACATCAATCTAACAACACACTACCTCTACTTGGAATATCTATAGAGACCTAAAAGAAGTAGTGTCATACATCTATGTTATGATTAAAAACATGTAAAATTTATGTGAATGAAGAAGAACTTGAAGAAAACAAAAAATTTAAGTCTAATAAGGAAAGCAAAAGACTTTCTTATAACTGCTATGAAATAATAAACTGTAGTTTGGTCAGGAAGCTAATTTTTTAATTACATATTCCCTAATTCACAGCTTTCAGTACTCTAAACTGGTTTTATTTTACTTGTAAACACACCAATCTCATATGTGAATCTCAATAATGAAGATAATAAACTCATAGTTCAAATCTATTAATGAAAAGCAAATGGGCAGAAAGCTGTTGGTGGGGAAATTATATATAGATTTCTGAACATAGATTTGCTGAACAATTCAAGTAAATATAATTATGAGGTTCATAAAATAAACATTGAAAATGCTTAAGTCCCTCTCACTGAAAATTTTGCCATAAAATGATTTCAAAATTGATATTATATTAATAATGTCATTTTCAGCCCACAACATACATACTCTGACAAATTATATGTTTGTCAGTTTAAAACGCCATCTGAGCCAATCAACAAGTAGCCATTCAGAAAAGTATGGAAGCATTCCTGAGACTTTTTCCCCTTTACCTTAGCAAAGAGAGAATTACAGAAATCATTCACAAAACTAACTAGAATCAGCCCATTCAGTGGTTAAACTGCGGGAATATTAATGTTTTAAAAGGGCCTATTCATAGGAAAAAGTCAAAGGATAAAAACTGCACATAAATTTATTATAGCAATTTTTAACATACTAAACAGAACCAAAAAGGTATTTATATTCATGTGATTCACAGGCAATCCTATATGCTGTCATTCAACTGCCAAAATGAAAGGAACTATAACTATTAAAGTGTCAAAGTTTCAGCAACTACCATGCAAGATAATATTGTATTTATTTTCTCAAGAAAGTAACAGAGAAAAAAAAGACTTAAAAATTCAGATTCCAGCCAACACAGTGAGAAAAAGAAAGAAGGGTATACTTGGAACAAAACTTACTTGTCCCCTTATTTTAATGTTTTAAACATGCTAGTTATATCTTCCCCCACATAAACATTAGTTTAAGGGAAATATCAGCTCTGGGCAAACTCAAATATCTTCTAAAATGATTTTGCATAGAAAGGTATTAATGAAGTAACAGATTTTGACTCAAGATGTAAAAACTGAACTTCTTTTGGTCTCTCAATTGAGAAACTAAGATGCCAAAAAAAGTCTCAAATTATTTATTCCCTTAGTAAAATGGCCTAGTATACTCTTTTGATCCCTGTTCAAGCAAACCTATGATGAAGGAATTAGAAGTGGGTTTAGAAGACAGTTTAGTAATTATCCCAGGCATCAAAAATTCTAAGAAAAAATTAATTTTACAATCACTTAATTGTTCTGTCAGTTAAAAACTTGTGACCTAATTCAATAAAAGTCTCTTTCCCTGTTTCTCAACTAAGGAAACAGATCAAGAAACTCAGAAGAAGAAGAAAAAGAAACTCAGAAAAGATCAGTCAGACAGCTCCCCTTAACAGAGACGACACATACTACTCAAGGCAAGGTTAAAATAATGGACAGGTTATCCATCAGCTTTCATGTATTAATTATACATAATGTAATTATTACATTTACATTGTAAAGAAGTACCTGCTATTATGACCTATTGCTTAGAAAGTGCTTGAAAATGTGAATATAGCCCTGGCCGGTGTGGCTCAGTTGGCTGGGCATCATCCAGTGCACCAGGAGGCTGCTGGTTCAATTCCCAGTCAAGGGCACATACCTGGGTTGTGGGCTCCATCTCTGGTAGGGGGTGTGCAGGAGGCAGCCAATCGATGTTGTGCTCTCACATCAATGTGTCTCTCTCTCCCTCTCCCTTCCTCTCTCTCAAAAAAGCAGTAAACTATTCTCTTTTTTAAAGTGAATATATATGGTGGTGATTCTTTTCTAACAGATTATCATATAATTAACCATTAATTGAAGTTTGTTCTGTGATTATCCCCCCAAATGAGGACTGTAAAGCATCAAGGCCAACAGATCTGTCTCAGTACCACACAAACCTGGTTAAATCTGGTCCAGAACAGCTACTTAGTAGCTGTGTGACCTTGGATAACCTCCCTAGGTCTCAGTTTTCCCAGAATGATCACAGAATCTATCGCATAGATTGGGTATGAGAACGTAATTAGGAAATGCCCCTAAGGCAATGAGCCCAGCACCTGGCACACAGTAAGTGCTCAATAAGTAACTACTGCCCTGGCCAGTGTGGCTCACTTGGTTGGGCACTGTCCTGAACACTCAAGGGTTGCCGGTTCTATTCCTGGTAGAGGGCCAGCAGGAGGCAGCCAACTGATGTTTTCTCACCCATCAGTTTCTCTCTCCCTCCCCTTCCCTCTCTCTCTAAAATAAATTTTAAAAATCTTTTAAAAATAATATAAATAAATAACTGCCAAGTTAAGATAGATGTTTACATTAGCCAAGCCTCTTAGCTGAATGTGCATATTGTTTATAATATAAGGGGGAATCCTAAAAGAAAAATCAGAGTGGTCACTGAACCCTAACAATGCTGAAGAGAAATGAAAGACATTTAAAAGAATTTTTTAATAAAGTACAACAAACTGAAGTTTAAAAAATATAGTGATGTGGTGTATTCATACGATGGCTATTATTCAGCCTAAAAAGGAAGGAAATTCTGTTATGTGCTACAACCTGGATATAATTTGAAAATATTATGCTAAGTGAAATTAGCCAAACACAAAACGTCAAATATTATGTGATTCCACTTACATCAGTTACCAAGAATAAGCAAATTAATAGAAAGAAAGAATAGAGGTTGTTACCAAAGGGGTTAGGGCCGTGGTCGGCAAACCGCGGCTCACAAGCCACATGCGGCTCTTTGGCCCCTTGAATGTGGCTCTTCCACAAAATACGGGCGCGCACGTACAGTGGGATTGAAACTTCATGGCCCATGCGCAGAAGTCGGTTTTCGGCCTGGGCGAATCTATTTTGAAGAAGTGGCGTTAGAAGAAGTGGGGGGTTGTCGGTCGGTTGGGCGACGGGAGACACGGCGCAGGCGGGCCGCGGGATACGCAGCGCGGGGGAGGCGCTCGCGATTCATGTCGCGATTCATGCACGAGTTGAGTGAGCCAGTCAGTCAGCAGTCTCATTGTGCAGTGGTTAGTGCTAGTCGCGTGGGTGACAAAAGATAGACGAAACAAGTGTACAAGACGAGTGTGGATGGGAGAGTTGGAAGGGGTCGACCTCAGCAAATGTACCTCAATCAGACTGAGGATGTTTTTAGCAAAGGCCAGCTTAGGAGTACCCTAATTAAGTTAATAACAATGTACCTATATAGTTTAAGTTTAAAAAATTTGGCTCTCAAAAGAAATTTCAATCGTTGTACTGTTGATATTTGGCTCTGTTGACTAATGAGTTTGCCAACCACTGGGTTAGGGGAACAGGAAATGGAGAGTTATTATTTAACGGGTACAGGGTTTCTGTTTGAAATGATGAAAAGTTCTGGAAATGTACAGTGGTGATGACTAAACAACGTTGGGAATGTACTTAATACCTCTGAATCATACATTTAAAAATGGTAAATTTTAAGTTATGTTAATTTTACCACAATAAAACACACTATGTGAGTAAAATCCACATTGTAGGAGAGTTAGTAAATTACAGCAGCCTAGGCTCAATGCTCAAACACTGCCATTAAGACATGCTTGTCTCTTTAATACCATGCAACATAAGAAACCTTTAACATGGCCAAAGGACCCGAGGTAATGTGTTTCCTTGCTCGCTGTTCTGCCACCCTGGACTTCTGCCATTCCTCCAACATGCAGAACTTGCTCCTGCTTCAGGTCCTTCATTCCTGCTGCTCCTTCTTCCTGGACACTCTCCCAGGATCGCGTGCCTCACTCCCCAATTTCACTACCTGTCTCTGCTGAAATGCTGCTTCCCCAGAGACCCTCTATCTGAAGAAATCTCCTGCTTTCTGTTTGTTCCCATTCCGTCCCACTCCATGACCTTGCTCTGCTTTTGTTATTGCATTTGACACTTCCAGAAATGACTTTATGTATTTATTTCTTTACTTGTTTATTACCCACACCTCCACTAAAATATAAACTTGATGAGGGCAGGGACCTCATCCCTCATATTCACTGCAAGGTTTCCAGCCCTTAAAAATGGTACCTGGTGGGAGATAACTGTAATACTATCAACAATAAAAAAATATATTTTTAAAAAGTGGTACCTGGCAAATGGGAGGCATTTTTTGGTAAATAAATGTAAATATATCACATATAAATCAATTTTTTTAAAGTTACATAGGAGTATAATCTCATGTTTGTGGGAGGGAAAGACATATAAAATGTACATGTCCATCTACAGGTATGGGCATTTTAAAAAGTATGTAAGAATAAATAAGAAAATATCAACAGTACTTATCTCTATGTGATGAGAATACATGACTATTTTCCCTTTTGTTTCTGTATTTTCTAACTTTAATGAAAGAGTTGTGTGATTTTTTTTTAAAGATTAATTTACCGCCCTGACCGGTTTGGCTCAGTGGATAGAACGTCGGCCTATGGACTCAAGGGTCCAGGGTTCGATTCCGGTTGAGGGCATGTACCTTGGTTGCGGGCACATTCCCAGTAGGGAGTGTGCAGGAGGCAGCTGATCGATGTTTCTCTCTCATCGATGTTTCTGACTCTCTATTCCTCTCCCTTCCTCTCTGTAAAAAATCAATAAGCCCAGCTGGTGTGGCTCAGTGGTTGAGCATCAACCTGTGAACCAGGAGGTCACGGGTTCGATTCCCAGTCAAGGGCATATGCCCGGGTTGCGGGCTCGATCCCCTGTAGGGGGCGTGCAGGAGGCAGCCGACCCATGATTCCCTCTCCTCATTGATGCTTCTCTCTCGCTCTCCCCCTCTCTTCCTCGAAATAAAAATATATTTTAAAAAAATCAATAAAATATATTTTTTTAAAAAAAGATTAATTTACCAACAAAGCTACTAATAATTCATTTAACTTATATAATTAGGGATTTGTACAAAGACTTGGCTACAAGAAGTTCATCAGAGTTTTTTATCTATAATAATAAAAGCATAATTGCTAATTAGACCGGACAACCTTCCGGAAGAAGCCGGGGCTGCGAGGGAAGCCTGGGTTCCGGGTGCCAGAGGGAAGCCGGTACCAGCAGCCAGGGGAAGGAAGGCCTACTCCTGCACGAATTTCGTGCACCGGACCTCTAGTATAATCAGGAAAATTAGAAACAATCAACATGTACAACATTAGTTCAATAGTTATGTATATTCATAAGAGAAAACATTCTACAACTTAAAATGTTGTAGGAAAACACAATAATTATGTACATCCATAAGACAGGACATTCTACAACCATTTAAACTATGTTGTAGGAAAACACTGTAGGAGGGAAATGTGAATTAGATAAACATATAGGATATGATGCAAGCACTTTGAGAGAACTGAAAGGATATCCCCAACATGTTAACAACGATTACTTCTCACTGCTATTATTTTTATCTTCTTACCCTCCTTGTGCTTTCCTGACTTTAAAGTACTGAAAATGAGCATGCATTGCTCTGGTACTCAGGACTGGGAACAAATATCAACACTGCCTTCTTGCCTTATTTGAGCACCATCTAGTGCTCAGTATATATAACACAACTTTCATAATACAGTAAGGTTTCTAAAGAGTAGCCTTTATAAAAAGGGCGTTGTGGAAGCACAAAGATAAGTATTACTAGAATCAGTGTCTGGCCTAATTTTTAAAACAACTGAACAATTAATTCAAAAGAGTCATAGGATTTTTAATCATTAGGATAAGGCAGTCATCAGAAAATTGGTGAAATTTCTGCTGGTTATTTTCATCCCTCAAATATTTTAGACTAACTCTCAAGACAGAGCCCTTGATCTTGTTTAAATTAATGGCTATTTATTCCTGAAAGAAGAGGAAAGTCAGGCACTGAACATGCCTTATGGTGTTTTATCCTCCCCACAAGTCTACATGGTGGGCATTATGATTTCCATTTTACAGAAGCATTTAAAGGCTCAGTAAGATGAAGCAGCTTGCCTAAGCTCAAAAAGCTAATGAATAAATGGGGAGACTGAAATACAAGACACAGTTGGTCTGGCTCCAAAATCTATGCTCCCCCTACCATGCTTCCTGCCTCTGTTCTCCATACTTTACCCCAAATCACTGCACCTTTTGGAAAAATGATTCTCATTCTAAATAAGCTGTCTAAATAAGCTCAGTGCTGCTCTCAAATCTAGAACTCTTAAGCTCATTAAGTATTAACAACAAGAAGCGTTGACAAGGACATGGAGAAAAGGGAACCCTCGTGCACTGTTGGTGAGAATGCAGACTGGTGCAGCCACTGTGGAAAGTAGCATGGAGTTACCTCAAAAAATAAAAAATGAAACTGCATTATGGCCTAGCAATTCCACTTCTGGGACTGTATACAAAGAAACCAGAAATGCTAATTCAAAAGAATATATGCACTCCCATGTTCATTGCAGTGTTATTTACAATAACCAAGATTTGGGAGCAGCCTAAGTGCCCATCAGTAGATGAGTGGATAAAAAAGCTGTGGTACATTTACACAATGGAATACTATTCAGCCGTAAAAAAGATCTTACCTTTTGCAACAGCATGGATAGACCTGGAGAGTATTATGTATGCTCAATGAAATAAGTCAATCAGAGAAAAGCAAATACCCTATAATTTCACTTATATGTGGAATCTAACAAACAAAATAAACTAACAAAGTAGAGACAGACTCATGGATACAGAGAACAGTCTGACAGCTGTCAGAGGGTAGGGGGTTGAGGGTTGAGTGAGAAGGGTGAAGGGATTAAGCAAAGAAAAAAAAAGAAAGACTCATGGACACAGTATAGTGATTGACTGCCAGTAGGAAGGCGGGGTGGGGGCAGGTGGAAGAGAATGAAGTGGGGATAAATGGTGATAGAAGACGACTTGACTTGGGGTGGTAAACACTCAATACAATGTACATACAGATGTACATACAGATGATGTATTATAGAATTGTATACCTGAAACCTGTAAAATTTTATTAACCAATGTCACCCCAATAAATCAATTTAAAAAATATTAATGCTTACATCAAATATCAATCTAAAACAAAACTTTTTAAATATATTTTTTTATATAAAGTTCTGTTAACTAGATACATCTGTTTCACAAGGATGTAGGACTTCCGTTTCCTGCTTAGGCACAGAACTTCAGCCCTTCATCACATGGTGGTTACATAACTTCCACTGCCTCACATTTGGTTTTCCTGACCTACTGTCTCTTCCTTCCTACCTATCATTCACCTTACCTAAAAAGCAACCTCCCGAAAACAATACTTTCCCCAAATCCATTCAACAAAAACCTACCAGGGATCCGAATTCTAATCCTCTGCTTTCTAACAGGTGTGCCAAAAATGGGCAACAAATTTTGATGTTCCCATTTAGCCCTCTGTGGTCAGAATCGCCATACCCTTCAGAGCCTCCAGGCCACTAGAGCAGCCTCATCAGTTTACCCTGAAACATCATGAAATGCAGGGTTAACAAAAGTAGGCTTACAGTTGTGTTATGCAAAACACAGTTTATTCCTGTATAATTATTTATTATCTAGAGGCCTGGTACACAGATTTGTGCACCAGTGGGGTCCCTCGGCGTGGCCTGCGGCGATCAGGCCAAAACCGGCAGTCCAACACCACCTGCTACTCCTGCCTGCCACTCCCACTCATCCCAGCCCCACTGCGCCTGCCACAGGCTCACACCCAGTCAGTCCCATTCAGGAGAGGCTCGCCTCTCTGCAGCAACACTCACCAGCCATGAGCCCTGCGTCTGGAGCCCGTGGGTCAGCTGAGCAGTGCTCCCGCTGTGGGAGCACACTAACCACCAGGGGGCAGCTCTTGCATTGAGCGTCTGCCCCCTGGTGGTCAGTGCGCAACATAGTGACTGGTCGACCGATTGTTTGGTTGCTTAGGCTTTTATATAGACTAGAGGCCCTGTGCACGAAATTCGTGCACAGGTGCGGTCCCTAGGCCTGGCAGGCGATCGGAGTGCGGTGACTCCACTGCCGCCCACTGCCAGCGCCACGTCACCGAAGCCCGCCATGTTTTGCACCGCCTCCTGGTGGTCAGTGCACATCATAGCAAGCAGTCGAACTCCCAGTCGAACTCCTGGTCAAGGAAACTATTTGCATATTAGGCTTTTATTATATAGGATTATTGTATTATAACTGTAAACCTATTTTTGCCCACCCCCATATGTTGGGAAGTGCTTTCATTACTCCCTAAAATATGTTCCCAGCCTATTACATTTGTTTCTCATGTCCTTCTAACATAAACTGGAAAAATTAATGGAAGTCTTTTGGTCATACTTTATTCACAGCACAAGAATCACTTCTACTCGTATGTATAAGGTTATTCACTGATGTACTATATGTAATAACAAAACACTAGAAGCAATTCAAATGGTAAAAGTATATTGCTACATTAATTTTGGTATATTCAGCCATGACATGCGATGCCCCATCAAAATAATGAGGAAGCTAATATAGAGAAGGCTCTCCAAGACACAGTCATTGAAAAAAAGCACAAAGTACAGAAGTGTGTGTTATTATTAGTCTAAAATGAGGGGGATGTATGTGCATATTTGTTTGTATATGCATGTGCTATGGTCTGAATGTTTACGTCCCCTGAAAATTCATATATTGAAATCCTAACCCCCAAAGGTGCAAGTATATGGTATTAGTAGGTGGGCCTTTGAGGGTGATTAGTCATGAAAGTGGAATCCTCATGAATGGGATTAGTGCCTTTTATTATTAGAAAGGCCCCGGAAAGCTTGTTGGCTCCCTCCACTGTGAGGACAGAGAGAATGTGCAGGCTGTGAACCAGAAGAAGGCCATCTCCCAACAATGCTGGTGCTGAGAGCTCAGACTTCCTGCTCCAGAACCCTGAGCAATAAATTCTTGCTATAAGCTACCTAGTCGATGGTATTTTGTTAAAGTAGCTCTCATGGACTAAAACAACATGAAACATCCCTTAAAACAGTGGTTCTCAATCCTGGCTGCACATTAGAATCACCTGGGAATTTTTTTTTAAATCCTGATTTCTGGGCCTCATCCTCCAGAAATTGTTTCTTTGTTATGGGGTGGGGCCACAACATTAGTAACAAAGAAACAGAATTTCCGGAGGATGAGGCCCAGAAATCAGGATTTTAAAAAGATTCCCAGGTGATTCTAATGTGCAGCCAAGGTTGAGAACCACTGCCTTAAAAGGACAGCTAAGAAAAGTGATAACATCTGTTGCCTCTGGGGCAGAGAACTAAGCACGTGGGAGGACAGAAGAAGGAGACTCCCAGTTTTACAATCTTTGAATCTTTGAATTTTGATCCAGAAGAATGCATTACTTTTCATACAAAAATAAATAAAATTATAATTTATTAAATTCCATCTGCAGACACCATGGCTCTTCCATCTCTTCCTATCATCTGCCAATGCTAGGGCAGGCTCCAGTCCACAGGACAGGCCCCTGTGACCAGCACTTTCTTTTGGCTGGCTGGTATCCCACTGGTCCACACCCACACACAGAACTGTGTCACGCCTCAATGCCTTTGTCCATGCTCTTTTCAAAAATGTCAGGATTCTGCTCTAGCCGGTTTGGCTCAGTAGACAGTGTCAACCAGTGATCTGAAGGGTCACAGGCTGGATTCCAGTCAAGGGTGCGTACCTCGGGTTAGCGGCTCCATCCCTGGCCCTGGTCAGGGTGTGTGTGGGAAGCAGCCAATAGATGTCTCTCTCCCACTTCAATGTTTCTCTCTCTTTCTCCCCTTTCACCCCCTCCTTCCTCCCTTCCACTCTTTCTAAAAATCAATGGAAAAATATCCTTGGGTAAGGATTAACAAAAATAATAAAATAAATACAATAAAATAAATAAATAAATAAATACATACATACATAAATAAACAAAATATAAAATAAAATAAAAATGTCAGGATTCTCCTTCTTGCTTGCTCTGCTTCTAAATCATCCACCTTCTTTGGGGCTCTGTTCATATGGCAACCCCTCCAAAATATTTTCCAGAATCCTGAAATCCTGCCTATCCCACACAGTCTCCATGTACCCTCTGATTTTTTACTTGCATATCTAGAATATGGCTGGAATTTGTATATCTGATTTTATAACTGAATTATTTTTTTAAAAAAAACAACAAAAACTGTTTAGTCAGGAAGTAATAATTTCTGCTGAAGGATGGAGTGATTACCACAATATTATACAACTAGAATATCAAAAAAAGTGAAAATCTGATCATGCCCTTTCTGATGAAAATCTTTCCATGGTTTCTACTGATATTAGGACAAAATCAAAACTCATTAATATTTTTCACCAGAACCCTCAAATCCTCCAAACCTCCTCCCTCACCACTCCTCTTAAGTTTCGCACACTTGACATGTCATTCCTCACCACTGGGCTTTCCTTATGCTGTTCCCTACCTGGACCAGTCCTCTCCTATTCCCAAGCCCCCTTTCCTCTGGCTCAGGAATCAGTTTAAAAGTGAAATATTGGTTTTCACCTATCAAACTGACAAAGGTCAAAAAGTCTAAAAATGCATTAAATTGACAAAGGTGTGCGGAAATATACCTTCTCACACATTGCTGGCAGTAGTAGAAATTGTTACAACTTCCATGGAGCACAGTTTGGCAATATCTACCAAGATAACAACTGCATATGCAGTTTGACCCAGCATTTTTACTTTCTAAACTAGAGATATATTTGTATGCGTGAGAAATAATGTATGTAGCATTATTTGTTATAGCCAAAGACTGGAGACAATCTGCGTAAATGCCCACCAAGAGAAAACTGATTATATTCTATAAACACTCTGCAGACATTTAAAAGAAAAAGGCAGTTGCATATATACTTAGATATATTTTAATTAAGTGGGAAGAAAAAGCCAGAGATAGCAAGCAAAAGAAGAAAAAGCAAGATTTGTGTAGTATGCTACCACTCGTGTTTAAACAATTTTGCAAAACTATATGAGATATATGCTTAAATAACTTTGTACTACCTTTAGAAGGATTAAAAAAAACTGCTACCAGGAATCATCTCTGGGGAAGGGAGGTGGTTGTTGGTTGAGTGGAAGAAAAGAAAGATTTCCCATTTAAAAAAAAAAGAAAGAAAGAAAGAAAAACTTACTTCCTACTTTTCTACCTTTTGGATTTTCTACTGGTACATGTATGATAGACAGGCAGATAATGAATGGATGGATGGATAAATGGACGAAGAGACATTAAAAAAAATTTTTTTTTAACTGAGCATACCACACAAATGTATGTGGCCCTCTATACAAATTTTAATCTCCAAGTGATCTCTTACCTGCTGGTTGGTGCAGGGAAAGAAAATGAGAGAAGCTGATTCCAGAACGGGTCATTCTCAGAGACAGATTCTGTGCCTGATAACTTTTTTAAGTACTCATTTTTAGGAAGATCACCAATTCTGCTGCTGTTTGATCCCATCTTCTAATCTGGTAGACAACTTGTCCTTAAACCTTCATTTCCACAAGACAACCTAGAAAAAAATGAAAAGAAATTTCAAACTTATTCAAAATAATCCTCAAACTTTTCCTTCCCCTTGACCTAAATGTAAAAAAACTGTAAACATACGAAAGAAAATCAGAACCTTTCTTTATTTTTAAATATATGAGACATCAGATACAAAGTTACAAGGAGAAAAATGGAGCTAACATCTGTCTTAACCAACACAAACACAAAAGTCAGAATCTATACTTGTAGATCTTAGAATGGGCGTACCTCACGCCCCTAGGCAGCAACAACAGGGTACTATGTGCTGAGCAGAGTGAAGGCAGTGCCCGAGGCAGCTGAAATGCCCAAGGAACAAGCGAAGACTAGCCACTGAAGCACCCCTGTCAGAAAGTTCCACCTGCTCCCCACCCTCACAGAAAGCAAAGCAGAAAACTGAGGTCCAATGGCATCTCTTCTGCCAAGGATCATACCAAGCACCCCGCCCCCACCCCCCCCCCACCCCCCCCCACACACACACACGACCTGGACCCAATTTACTGTATTTGGAACTCCCAAGACTCTTACTTATGAAAACCAGAATAAAATGGAACTTAAAAAACCCTGTATCCAGCCCTGACCAGTTTGGCTCAGTGGCTTGAGTGTCGGCCTGTGGACTGAAGAGTCCCAGGTTCGATTCTGGCCAAGGGCATGTACCTTGGTTGCGGGCACATCCCCAGTAGGGGTGTGCAGGAGGCAGCTGATCGATGTTTCTCTCTCATCGATGTTTCTAACTCTCTATCCCTCTCCCTTCCTCTCTGTAAAAAATCAATAAAATATATTTTTTAAAAAAAAGAAAAGAAAAAGAAAAGCCCTGTATCCAATCAGCTCGCCTCCTAAGAGTCCCATTGCTTTTCCTCTTGCTGTGCCTCCAGACTTTCTAGGCTCTCAGCTCTTCTTTCTCTCCATTTGTCAGTAACTGAGCCTTTCTTCTCCTGGTTTCACTAGTGGCTTCCATGTTACTCTCAAACCTCCCCCAGTCCCAACCTCTGACCAGAATGCCAGTTCTACCTAGATCCCTAAGATACTGAAGATTTTTTTAAACTCAAGGATAACATATTTTAATTATGTGTGTAACATATAAGCAGTAATTTGTGGATAACAATGCCCCTCACATAAGTCTACACTAAAAACAAGAAGCATGCTATGGCTTATGCCATTAGAAGTAACCCTTTCAAAGGACCTGTTTTTCTAAATTTTTATTTATTGATTTTAGAGAGAGAGGAAGGAAGAGAAGGGAGTAGAGAAAGATGAGAGTAACATCAATTTGTTGTTCCACTTATCTACATACCCAGTGGTTAACTCTTGCATGTGCCCTGACCAGGGATCGAACCACAACATGAGTGTATATGCTCTAACCAACTGAGTGACCCAGCCAGGGATTCAGAAGACCCTATTTTAATGCAATGTAGCCAAGAACATGTGTGTGCAAAACTGATTCCATCCTCCCTCTCAAAACCAGTTTGCCCTCTCAACTTCCACTACTCCCCTGAAGTTCTCATTATGTAAAAACTACCCTGGAATGTGATTTTTCTGTAGTATATATGACATATCTCTGAGGTAGATTATCCTACATAATAAAAGGGTAATATGCAAACTGACTCTAATATCAGAAAGACTGGGAATGACTGGTCGCTATGACACACACTGACCACCAGGGGGCAGACGCTCAATGCAGGAGCTGCCCCCTGGTGGTCAGTGCGCTCCCACAGGGGGAACTCTGCTCAGCCACAAGCCAAGCTGATGGCTGCCAGTACAGCGGTGGTGGTAGGAGCCTCTCCTGCCTCCTCAGCAGCGCTAAGGATGTCCGACTGCAGCTTAGGCCTCCTCCCCGCTGGCAAGTGGACATCACCCGAGGGCTCCCGGGCTGCCAGAGTGATGTCTGACTTCCAGCTTAGGCCCAATTCCCCAGGGAGCGGGCCTAAGCCAGCAGGTGGTCATCCCCCAAGGGGTCCCAGACTGTGAGAGGGCACAGGCCAGACTGAGGGACCCCCCCCGCCCCCCCGTGCACAAATTTTTGTGCACCGGGCCTTTAGTTCCTAAATAATAATTTAAAGTAAAAAAAAAAATTGTTGTTGTTAAATAAGTGGATTGTACTCTCTTTACCTTCTCTCCTTCAGGAAGAATCTGAATGTGCTCTGGCTTGTGTTTTAACCTCTATGTGAGTGACCCCAGAACTAATATTTTATCCTGACTTCTCAGTCAAAATACAAGCATAAATCTTTATTTAATGGCCATTTCAATTTGATGTCTTAATATCATCATAAATTTTAAAACAGATTTTAACATTGTCCCCCAAAATAAGCAACCCCTCCAAGCCTTTTGGCCTCAAATTCTCACTCACATAACCAACCATTCATTCCATAAATACCTATTACACACGTCCTATAAATGCCAGGTGTTATGCCAGAAACTGAACATGTAAAAATGATTAAGACCAAATTCCTTGCCATTCATGAACCCAAAGCCTATTTAACACATATGGTATGTATCACAATGGAGTTATTTATACACAAAAAGCTATGAAAACACACAGGAGCATCTGAGACAAAGGGAACAGTATATGCAATGGTACTTCTACTCGGCCAGATCTATGTCAGGAACTAGGCTAAGTGCTGTATAATTACTGCTTCATTTCGTCCCTATGAACAACTCTAAGAGGTGGTCATAATGTTCTCATTTTACAGATGAGGAAGCTAAGGTACAGAAGGGTTAAGTAACTTCCCCAAACCCCAGAGGTCATAAGTGGCAGAGCCAGGATTTGAACCCAGGTCATCTCATTCCAGAATCCCTGGTCTTTACCACACTATAGGGCAGTGATGGCAAACCTATGACACGCGTGTCAGAGGTGACACTCGAACTCATTTTTTTGGTTGATTTTTCTTTGTTAAATGGCATTTAAATATATAAAATAAATATCAAAAAAGTATAAGTCTTTGTTTTACTATGGTTGCAAATATCAAAAAATTTCTATATGTGACACAGCACCAGAGTTAAGTTAGGGTTTTTTCACCATCACTGCTATAGGGTGACTCTCCAATGACATCAACAAGTCCTGTGGGTTCTTCCACAACATCCACAGTGCTACATAGCGTCTTTTAAATCCATCTCTTCCTTTATATTCCCACTGCCTCCATGCTAGACCAGGCTTCTATAATCGCACATGACTTAGTGCAACAATATCCAGGTGTCTTTACTTCCAATCTTTCCACTTAGACTCACTGTTCGAACTCCACTACTGCATTAATCCTTAAAAGAAACAGGAAATTCAGCCCAGCATTGCAATGAAGAAAGGTTCTAGTGTGAGCTAGATTCTGTTAAGTCTGTATAAGAATCAGTCTGAATCTCCATTTACAACTTATAAAACCTCACTGCGTTATGGGAAAAACAATACTTACAACTCATAAGATATTACAGGATGAAGCAAGATGATCCATACAATGCACTCAGCCCTGGCCAGTGTGGCTAAGTCAGCGGTTCTCAACCTGTGGGTCGAGACCCCTTTGGGGGTCGAACGACCCTTTCACAGGGGTCGCCTAAGACCATCGGAAAACACATATGTAATTACATATTGTTTTTGTGATTAATCACTATGCTTTAATTATGTTCAATTTGTAACATTGAAATTGGGGGTCACCACAACATGAGGAACTGTATTAAAGGGTCACGGCATTAGGAAGGTGGAGAACCACTGGGCTAAGTGGTTAGTGTGTCAGCTCATGCACTGAAGGGTTTTGGGTTCAATTCCCGGTCAGGGCACATTGGGTTGTGCCAACGTGAATACAGAAGGCAACCAATCAATGCTTCTCTCTCAGACAGATGTTTTTCTCTCTCTCTCTCTCTCTCTCTTCCTTCCTCTAAGCATGTCCTCGGGTAAGGATTAAAAAACAACAACCTGGCACAGTGTATGATTAGCCAAATAAAAGGTCAAATACAATTTATTTTTAATATTAGTAAAATAACCACTTTCGTCATTTCACTCAACAGCTCAAAAACATTAAATGATTCTTCAATTGTCTGACATTCAACACCCTCCACAGTCTGAAAGTTCACTTTCCAACTACCGTCCAAACCAGTGGCTCTCAAACTTAAATGTACATGAAAAACACCTGAGAAGCATGTGGCTAAAAATACAAATGCCTGGGCCTCAAAAAATTCAGAATATCAGGGTAGTACCCAGGCATCTGGATTTTCTAAAAAGCATTCACAGCCCAGCCATGGTGGCTCAGTGGTTGAACGTCAACCTATGAACCATGAGGTCACAGTTCAACTCCCGGTTAGGGCATATGCTAGCGTTGCAGGCTAGATCCCCAGTGTGGGGTGTGCAGGAGGCAGCCAATCAATGATTCTCTCTCATTATTGATGTTTCTACCTCTCTCGCCATCTACCTTCCTCTCTCTGAAATCAATAAAAATATTTTTTTAAAAAAAGAAATGACACTTGAAATTAAAAATAAGATAAAAAATTCAATAGAAAGGAGGCCAAGGAAACTCCCATAATAAATTTAAAAAAGAAGACAAACAGATGGAAAACAGGAGACTGAACATTAGAAGACCTATTTAGAAGGTCTTAACAATTACAGGAGTTCTAAAAAGATAGCACAAACAAAACAGAGGGATGTTCCTGCCAAGTCAGAAACTGTGCAGGGCCTGAGAGTTACCTTACCTTGTGTGCATGCTAATAACAAAGGCAACAAAGACGTGAAGCCTCTGGGACACAGACAAAAACAACTCATCACGCACAGCAACAGCGGTAGCCAGAGTAACACCCTGCATTAGTTTCCTGGGGCCCAATCCCCACAGGTCTTTCAAAGCATTTGGTAAAAGTTAGTAATATGTTCATGGAAAAATAAGCAAATGGTGGGGGCAGGTGGGCAGGGAAACAAGGTAAATTACTCAGCTCAGCAGTGAGCAATATTTATGTAGTCAAAATAATGTAAACACTAACTTAACCAAGAATTTGTATATATCTATACTAGATGCCCGGTGCACGAATTCATGCACAGGTTGGGTCCCTTTGGGGCTGATCTGCCCATCGCACCCAGTCCCGATTGGGGCTGATCAGGGCCAGCCGGCCAGGGGGAGGGACTGCGGGAGGTTGGCTGTGGGAGTGCACTCACCACCAGGCGGCAGCTCCCATGTTGAGCACCTGCCCCCTGGTGGTCAGTGCACATCATAGCGACTGGTCGACTGGTTGTTCGGTCGACCAGTCATAATGGTTGCTTAGGCTTTTATATACAGTGGGGCCTTGACTTACAAGTTTAATTCGTTCTGAGACTGAGCTCATTAAGGAGCTCGTTAACTCAAATTACTCTATCAACTCAATGCAAAAAATCGGCCGAGAGACAGTTGGTATCTCAAAAAACTCGTTAGTCGGGACACTCGTAAGTCAAGGCCCCACTGTATATAATTATCTGTACTGGAAAGCCCAGAAGTAGGGGAAGGAGGAGGTCATGCATGCATTTACCATAACAAGGAGTCAATGGGTATTATCTAAAATTGATAGATCACAAAATAGACATTTAGACAATTATAAACACAGTTAAAAGCAGTTGCCTCTGAGGCCCAGACAAAGAAAGGATACTGCTGGGTTTTTATAATATACCTTCTAGTATTACCTCAACATGCAAGTATTACTTTAAGTAGAAAAGTTAACTTTTAAATAAGTTAGGGAGAATGAGCTTTACTATTTCACAATCATTGATTCATATAAACAACTCAATGTGCAAACACTAAAAGAACAGTGCAGCGTTGCAAAACAAACTAGCACTACTGAAGCGATATCATATTATGGTAATGTAAGTACCAGGAGTCTGCTGATATTTCCTGAGTGCCCTCTATGTGGGCAGCACAATGCTAAATGGCAACGTTAAAACTGGAAGTGGAGTTTATTTATAGTTGAGGAAGAGAAACAGATAAGCGGACATGAAATGATAACATGGCAACCATTCAAGACTTAGTGAAAGCTTCCCAGGAGTCATGCCATAAAAGCTGAGACCTGAAGGGAAAGATGGGTTGTCTTGGTTGGAGGGTTCAGAAAATTTTCAAAGTGAAGAGAGTAGTATGTGTCAAGGCCTAGGGATAAGACAGAAACAGATAGGGCCCATTCCAGGAATTTAAAGAAGTTCAACATGGCTGGAGTGGGAGAGAATCAAAGTGGAAGCAAACAAGGCCAGAAAGCAAGCTGCTGCTTCATGCGTTATGGCAGCGGTTCTCAACCTGTGGGTCGCGATCCCTTTGGCAGTCGAACGACCCTTTCACAGGGGTCGCCTCAGACCATCCTGCATATCAGATATTTACATTATGATTCATAACAGTAGCAACATTACAGTTATGAAGTGGCAGCAAAAATAATTTTATGGTTGGGTCACAACATGAGGAACTGTATTTAAAGGGCCAGAAGGTTGAGAACCACTGCGTTATGTGGCGACTTACTCAAGGACATGCCTACTTTGCCCATTGTAACTCTAAAATTGTATACATCCCTGAGTCTTCTAGGTCAGTGAAGTCTTCCCCTATACACTGATGATTTCAAAATATCCATGACCAGTCCAGAACTGTCTTGCGGGTGACATACCATTTATCTGTCTGCCTGCCATACACTATCCTCTGGGTGACAATGTGCCCAATACTGAACTTTGTATCCTCCCCTATCCATCTCCAATTTCTCTTTTTCACTCTACCCATTCAGATATCCAAGTCCTGAAACCTGAGAGAGGAGAAGGAAAAAGTAGTATTTGGAGTGTACTAGTATTATGTTGCCAGATACATAAGAAATATTTTCATTTAATTCTAACAAGCATCTAAAGTAAATATTAGCTCCATTTTACAGTTGAGAATGCTAAAGCTCACAAAGATTGAGTAACACACCAAGGCACATATATAACACAACTAGGATTCAAACCTAGAAATCTGGGAAGTGTGTAGGTTAGTCTGGAGTTCACAGAGAAACTAATTATGAAGTATGGTAGAAACACCAATCGCCTACCTCAATCTCCAGACCTTCCTCTCTTATAGTAACAACTCCTATTTTTGGCTGAGCACATTCCTGTCCAGCTAAGATACATTTCCCAACCTCTCTTGCAGCCAGAAAGATCACATGACTAAGTATTGGTTATCACTGAATTACACAGAACTTCCCTTAAGAGTGTCCAGCCACTTCTCTGTCTCTTCCTACATCCTGCTGCTTGGATACTAGCAAGACCACCAGCAGCCATCCTGAACCCAGAAATCAAGAGCCACACCCTAGGGATGACAGAATAAGAAACTGGAAAGAGCCCAGCCAGTGTGGCCCGTTGGTTGAGCGTCAACCTATGAATCAGGAGGTCACGGTTCAATTGCCGGTCAGGGCACATGCCCGGGTTACAGGCTCCATTCCCCAGTGAGAGGTGTGCAGGAGGCAGCCAATCAATGATTCTCTCTCATTATTGATGTTTCTAGCTCTCTCTCTCCCTCTCCCTTCCTCCCTGAAGTCAATAAAAAAATTTTTTTTAAAAAAAACACACAGAAAACAGCCCTGGCTGGTTTGGCTCAGTGTATAGAGCGTTGGCCCATGGACTGAAGGGTCCTGGGTCCAATTCCAGCGGGGCATGTGCCTCGGATGCAATATAGTGTTACTGACTATAGTCACCATGCTATACATCACATTCAGAGGACTTAGTTATCTTATAACTGGAAGTTTGTACCTTTGAACCACCTTCACCTATTCTGCCTCTACTGCCCCTCTCCCCAACCAGCCTGGTGTCTGCATTTCTGTCCTAGCTGGTTTGGGCAGAAGTGCATAGAGTGTTGGCCTGTGGACCAAAGGGTCCTGGGCTCGATTCCGGTCAAGGACATGTACCTTGGTTTCAGGCTCCTCCCCCGCCCAGGCCCTGGTCCAGGCATGTGCAGGAGGCAACCAATCAATGTGTTTTTCTCACATCGATATTTCTGTCTTTCCCTCTCTCTCTTCTACTCTCTAAAAACCAATGGAAAAATATCCTCAGGTGAGGATTTAAAAAAAAACAAAAAGGAAAACAATTCTATTTTTCAGCGTCTAACATCAAAGTGTTTGCACTGCTTATTCCCTTGTATAAAACAAATGCCACATTTAAAAAATAAGTCCTAGATACTGATATTAAGAGCTTACTATTAAAGGTTAGGTGTGATAATGGTATTGTGGGTCTATTAAAAAGAGAGTGGCCTGGCCAGCGTGGCTCAGTGGTTGAGCGTTGACCTATGAACCAGGAGGAGGTCACGGTTCGATTCCTGATCAGGGCACATGAGCCCCAGCTGGGGATGTGCAGGAGGCAGTCGATCAACGATTCTCTCTTTCATCACTGAATTTGCTATCTCTCTTTCCCTCTCCCTTCCTCAATGAAATATATACAGATGTATTTTTTTAAAAAAAGAGAGAGTGACTAACTATTCTACAGATATACAGTATACTCAAATATTTACAAATGAAATGGCATACTGATGATCTGCTTTAAAATAATTGGGAGTAGGGATATGAATGGATAGGGGTATGGATAAAACTAAGTTACCCTGAGTTACTAACTGTTGGAGTTGAGGAATGGGTACATGGGGGTATATTATTCCACTGCTTGAACTTTTCAATATTCAAAGGGTACAAGAACAAAGACTTGACCCATCAAATAATATAGACCTCTTAATATATTTAATAGTTGCATCTCCTTCCTGTAACCGTGCCCCACCTCAATTCACTGCCCTGTAATCCACCTGCAACTGAAAGTTTCATCAATTATTCTTTTTTAAAAAAAACATTTTATTGATTTTTTACAGAGAGGAAGGGAGAGGAATAGAGAGTTAGAAACATCGATCAGCTGTCTCCTGCACACCCCCTACTGGGGATGTTCCCGCAACCAAGGTACATGCCCTTGACCGGAGTCGAACCTGGGACCCTTGAGTCCGCAGGCTGACGCTCTATCCACTGAGCCAAACCGGTTAGGGCTCATCAATTATTCTTTAATCCTCACATCATTCTTCCTTGTGTAGTAACCTTATGAGATTCAGCAAGTCACCTCGCCTCTAAGAGACTTCATCTGCAGAATGGGAATATTTGTACTTGCCCAGTCTATCTGCGTTGCCGAGCGGATTACCTAAGATACAAACTACAGGGCAGAATGGTCACTCTGGAAACCTATATAGTTATAAACTTCAAGCTCGCCAGCCACCATTGACCGATTCCTACGGATTCTCTAGCTCCGTTCCTCTCCTGAGCCCTCAACTCATGAGCCCAATGCCTTGCTCCTCTGTAAGGTTGCCCTGCGCTGCACCCCCTCCACCCCCCATGTTTTCCTCTCTTTCAGCACGTGCCTTCTCACTACACACCTCTCCCTCCGACCTCCTTTCTGCCCTTTCGAGAATCCCACGCCAACTGCCCTGCTAGTCAGTCTCTCGCGTGCACCCCTTTGCTGGCCCTATTACATCCATCCTATCACTTTTCTACCTCTTTCCGGCACTTTCATCCCATCAGCTTGATCACCCACTACCCTCAATCCCCACTGCTGACCCCCCCGACCCCCGCATCGTTCACAAACACTTGGGCTAATTCCCACTCGCACCCTCAGCTAAAGCACAATCGCTAGGTATCAGGGGACGGGGGAGGGGAGGAGGAGTGGCTGCCATGGGGTATGGTGTCCTTTCGGGGTGATAAAAATGTTGTAGAATCAGCTGCACACCCCTCTGGATATGCCAAAAGCCACGGAGTTGTACTTCAACTGTATCTTTAAAAGAGAATTGAATGGTATGTGAATTACGTCTCAATAAAAATGTACTTGTCAAAAAAGAAAAAGTAAACACTACTGCCCGCCCTACCCAGCACACGCCCATTTGTCAGACCGACCTCCCGAATGGCCGACCTGCTCCTGGGGAGCCCCCCCAACTCCCGGGATTACACCCCCCTCACCGCTCCGCCCTCAGCGCCCCGGTACCCGGGGCGGAGGGAGGGGCCTGGGGCACAGCCCCTCCCGGGAGCCGTCCCCCACTGGCCGGAAGGGCCCCTTCTCCGCCTCCGTGGCGGCGCTGCCCCCAGCTCCTGACGCTGACCGGGGGAGGGGAAAGGGTGTCCCCCAATCCGCTCTGCCAAGGAGCTGGGGGCCCGGCCGGCCTCCCAGCCCACCTGTCTCAGCCGGCAGGGAGATCCGCTTCCAGCTCACGGACCAGCGAGTGGCAGAGGCTCAGGCCTCCATGTTTCCGCGTCTCTGCAACTCCGGCTCCGGCTCGGTTCCCGCCCGGGCCGCGTCCGTGCGGAGGCCCGGAGGCTGGGAGAGAAGAGGGAAGCGACCGAGAACGCAGCTGGGAACCGAACGGCAGGGCGCGCACCAGCCGGTGATCACGTGGCTCGTGGCGCGCGGACTTCTGGGAGATGTAGTCCTTCAGGCGTTAGTAGTTTCTTCCCCGCCCCGCCCCCAGCGCCTCCAGGGCAACTGCATAGCCACGTGGCAAAATTCAGAAGCGGCTTGGCCTCTCTGGTGCTGGAGTCCTTATCACTTATTCTGGTGGCTTAACTTTGTTAACGCTCCTCTTCATTCCAACCGAATAATCATTCCGAAGTCAAGCAATTCCCCTGGAGGGCTCTGAAAAATTGGAGAATAGCACTTTCAGCATTTTATCCATTGTTAAATTTTTTAACTTTGTTCTTATTCAAACCCTTTTATTGAGGGCTAACTTTCAGAAAGTAATTTTTGATGGAGGCAGTTAACAGGTCTAAAACTGCAATATTGTCAAAAAGTTTTATTATTAAAAAACTGCAATTTGTCTATTTTTTCTTTTATTGCCTGTGCCTTTGGCATCACATCCAAGAAATCATTGCCAAATTCAATGTTGTGAAGCTTTTCCCCTATATTTTCTTATAAGAGTTTTATGTTGTAGCTTTTATATTTAGGTCTTTGATCCATTTTGTGTTAACTTTTTTATAGAGTATTAGCTAAGGCTCCAACTTTATTCTTTTGCATGTAGATACCCAGTTTTCTCAGTACCATTTGTTGAAAAGACTTCCTTCTCCCCATTGAATGGTCTTGGAACTCTTGTCAAAAATTAGTTAGCCATATGTAAAAGGTTTATTGCTAATCCCTCTATTCTCTCTATTCTGTTTCATTGACTTATATGTTTGTTTTTGTGACAGTACCACACTGTTTTGGTTACTTCAGCTTTGTAGTAAGTTTTGAAATCAGGAAGTGTGCATCCTCCAACTTTGCTCTTCTTTTTCAAGATTGTTGTGGTTTTTCCATTTCTGCAAAATACATCATTGGGATTTTAATACGGATGGTATTGAATTTGGGTAATACTGACATCTTAACAATATTCTGTTACTGTCTTCCAACTCATTGTGCTAGGGTGAGGGACTGCGCCATGGAAGGGTTACAGAATGTGCTGGGAGGGGGGACTGACATATGAAGGATTGTGTTGCCAGGATATGAGGATTGTGTATGTGCTGGGAGGAGGGACTGACGTATGGAGGGGAGTTGCAGGGTTAGGAACCATGGAAGAAAAATTGCTAGATTGTCTTAGACTAGTCAGGTGTGACTCTGTTTACCCCCCCTTTATGCTTATGAACTTTCTGTGAGCTTCTAAGGTAACACTGTTTTGCTATAAAAATCATAATGCACACTTGCTCTTTGCCACATGCCGCGAGGCTTCCCAGAGGGGGAAGGTACGGGCTGTGGTCAGCTGGCCAGCTTAATAAACGGCTTTCAAATTTAAATTCTGAGTCGGTGGTCTATCTCGTTGAGCCAACCCATAACATCATGAATATAAGATGTCTTTCCCATAATAAGTAGCATCTTTCATTTCTTTCAGTTTATTTCAATAATATTTTGTAGTTTTCATTGTCTTTTTTTAAATGCTTTATTTTAAAGCAAGAGGAAGGGAGAGAGAGAGAGAGAGAGAGAGAGAGAGAGAGAAACACTGTTGTGAGAGAGTCAAAATTAGTTGCGTCCCACACGTGCCCTGACTGGGGATAGCACCCTCAGCCTACGTATGTGCCTTGATCAGGAATCGAACCCTCAACCTTTTTGGTTTTCATTATCTCAAGTCTTTCACTTTCTTAGTCAAGTTAATTCCTAAGTTTTTTTCTCTTTGATATTATAGTAAATGCAGGAGCTCCAGTGGCGCAATCGGTTAGCGCGCGGTACTTATAAGATATTATAGTAAATGTAATTATTTTCTTAATTTCCTGTTCAGATATTTAATTGTTGGTGTATAACAATGCAACTGATTTTTGTGTTGACTTTTTATTCTGTTACTTTGCTGAATTCAATTTTTTAGTGCTAACAGTCTTTTGTGGAATCTTTAGGGTTTTCTATTTACAAATCATCTGTGAAAAGAGATAATTTTACTTCTTCTCCAATTTGAATAACTTTTATTTCCTTTTCTTGCTTAATTGGATAGAAATTCCAGTGCTATCTGAAGTGGCAAAGGCCATCATCCTTGCCTTATTCCTGATCTACTGAGTGTGAGGCTTGTTGTGGGTTTTTCACATATACTTTCATTATGTTGAAGTAGTTTTCTTTTAGTGCTAATTTGTTAAGTGTTTTTGTCATGAAAGGGTATTGAATTTTATCAAATTCATTTTTTCTGTATCAATTGAGATGACCATGTGGGTTTACTCCCTCCATTCTGAACATCCTTGCATTCTAGGAAAAGTTCACTTGGTCATGGTATATAATTCCTTTTTTTTTTCCTCCAATGTCTTTTTGTTGATTTCAGAAAGGAAGGGAGAGGGAGAGAGAGATAGAAACATCAATGATGAGAGAGAATAATCGATTGGCTGCTTCCTGCATGCCCCCTACTGGGGATCCAGCCTGAAACCTGGCCTTGTGCCCTGATTGGGAATCAAACTCGTGACCTCCTGTTTCATAGGTTGATGCTCAACCACTGAGCTACACAGGCAGGGCATAATCCTTTAACTATGTGGTGAATTTGGTTTGCTAGTATTTTGTTGAGGATTTTTGCATTGATATGCATAAGAGATACAGGTTATCTCTTATGCATAGCAATGTCATTTTTTTTTAATGTTAGGAAATGTTATCTTCGATATTTTGGAAAAGTTTGAGAATGATTGATGTTCTCCTTTAAATGTTTGGTAGAATTCACTAGTGAAGCCATAAGGTCCAGGGCTTTTCTTTGTTGGGAGATTTCTTTTATTACTAATTCAGTTCCTTTACCAATTATATGTCTCTTCAGGACTTCTATTTCTTCATGATTTAGTCTTGGTAGTTTTTGTTTTCCTAAGAATGTGTGTGTTTTTTTAATCTAGGTTATCCATTTTGTTGGTGAACAATTGTTCACAGTACTCTTATCCGTTTTATTTTTGTAGCATCAGTAGTAATTCCACTCCCATTCCTGACTTTAGCAATTGGAGTCTTTACTCTCTTTCTTAGTCAGTCTAGCTAAAGATTTGTCAATTTTGTTGGTCTTTTTGAAAAGCCATCTTTTGGTTTCATTGTCTCTATTTTTTTCTCTATTTTGTTTATTTCTGTCCTAATCTTTACTATTTCCTTCCTCTGCTAGCTTTGGTGCCGGAAGCCGGTCCATCCTTGCTGCTTGACACAGTTGCTGCAGGAAAGAAACATCTGCACAGCATATGTTTCAAGGGACCTGGCATATATAGCATATTGTTCTTAATATGTTTGCTCTCCTTAGCGCCATGTGTTTTAACCAAGGTCACCTCTCCAAGAAAGGTTGTTTTCCCAGGTGGGGATTTTTCTCTGAGGTTAGGGAGGGGATACAACCCCTTAACTAAGTGCCAGGCGGGTAGTTAATCACTTTAACTACAAACAATGACGCTTAAGCTACATAATCTTTACTCCCTGGCATGGAGATAAGAAACGCCCTAACCTTTGCAATAGAAATTGACAGGATTAAAATCAACTGGTATAAATACAGATATAACAAGACAATAAAAACCAGAACTTGGCCAGAACTTCCGCTGGAGTTCCAAACCAGAACTTGGCTGGAGATCCTAACCAGAACTTGGCTGGAGATCCTGACCAGAACCTGGGACCAGAACTTGGCTGGAGATCAAGTGATTAACTACCTGCCTGGCACTTAGTTAAGGGGTTGTATCCCCTCCCTAACCTCAGGGAAAAATCCCCACCTGGGGAAACAACCTTTCTCAGAGAGGTGACCTTGGTTAAAACACATGGCGCTAAGGAGAGCAAACATATTAAGAACAATATGCTATATATGCCAGGTCCCTTGAAACATGCTGTGCAGATGTTTCTTTCCTGCAGCAACTGTGTCAAGCAGCAAGGATGGACCGGCTTCCGGCAGCTAATTACTGCTGCGAAGGCTTTACGGCAGTGATGGCGAACCTTTTGAGCTTGGCATGTCAGCATTTTAAAAAATCCTAACTTAACTCTGGTAGCTGTGTCACATATAGAAATTTTTTGATATTTGCAACCATAGTAAAACAAAGATTTATATTTTTGATATTTATTTTATATATTTAAATGCCATTTAACAAAGAAAAATCAACCAAAAAATGAGTTGGCGTGTCACCTTTGACACTGCTTTATGGGTAATTGAGAAAGCCAGAGTGGAGACACAGAACCATTGGCTCACCTACAATTAGACAATGACGGCGAGTGTGACCCAGGCCGTGTCCAATCTGGCTCTACCGTTTGGAGAAGGTGCAGATCTGGGTGCCATGTCTCGTCCCTGTGGAGTGGCACTGTTATTGGAGGAGTTGGTGAGAAAGGACCTCCGCTGTTTCATAGGGCCCATGTGCAGTGAGGTGCTTGAGCGATTGGCTCTGCTTCAAAGGGTGCCCAGAGCTCCTTGCAAGTTTACCACAAGCCTATGACTCTGAAAGAAGCCATCACGTCTTCACTCATCCTCCTCAAACAAGCAATGGAGGAGAAACTGAATGCAATTAACACAGAGCTAGCCACTGTGCCGCCTGGTCAGACTGTCCCCAGGTGCACAGGAGAAACTTGGAGAGGCCATGAAGGGCATTTAAGGAAGTGTGCTCCTCAGAACTTCTCTGTGGCAATTTCAGTTCTCCTGATTGCCCTGAGCTTTTATTTCCAGCTCCTATTCCTTGGAAAATATCAGGTGTATGTGCGTTTATAAAATGACGACTGTACATAAAGGCAATTCAAGAAAGAAATAAAGAGAAACTTAAAATAAAAAAATGAGAAAAAAGAGGAAACCGGTAACCTTGATTGCCTCCTACCTAGGAGGCGAACTAGGTGCCTGGGCACCAGGGTGGGAGGAAGGAATCTTTATCTGTGTACGCTCTTATACCTTATGAATTTTGTATAAAAAAAATACATTACAAATAAGTACACTTAATTTGAAATGCTGTAGACTGGAAACTAAAAACAAACAAAAGTAGTATACAGTTCATATGAAAAGGATCCTAGAAGATATTCGATGACTGTCAACTCAGTATGTAGGACAAGCCACTAAGAGCTTGCTTGTATTCCAAAAGTTCCATTCAGAGATGATGCAGTAAAGGGGAAAGAGCAGGGACTAAGTATTCATGTGATGGTTTGTTCATACCCTTCTTTCTAAAAGTATTTAAGGTGACCTGCAAACACATGTAACACATAAAACTGCAACATTAATCACAGGAAAGGGTGGGGGCATGAAGCAAAGCAGTGACTCGGAGCCAGTAGTGAGTTCTAGGCCCAAAAGGACGAGGAGGGGGAGAGGTTAGTGGAAACTGAAGGGAGTCATGTGGAGTGGGCCACCTTGGAGTGCCTTTTGGCTGAGGAACACACCTGGTCTAAGAGACCCAAAAGGGCTGAACCAAGGGAATAAATACCCTAACCCAGGGGTGGGCAAACTTTTTGACTCGAGGGCCACAATGGGTTCTTAAACTGGACCGGAGGACCGTAACAAAAGCATGGATGGAGTGTTTGTGTGAACTAATATAAATTCAAAGTAAACATCATTACATAAAAGGTACGGTCTTCTTTTTTTTTTTTTTTTTTTAGTTTTATTCATTTCAAACGGGCCGGATCCAGCCCTTGGGCCGTAGTTTGCCCACGGCTGCCCTAACCCCACTCCTCCCTTCCCTCCCTCCCTCCCATCCCTGCTGCAGATCCCCACTGGCCAGACCCAACACAACGCAGAGGCCATGGAAAGTCTGTTGATGGAGTCCATGCAGCTTTCTTGGGCAGTTAAGTAGGGTGAAAGGAGCAGAGATTTGGAGAGACAAGTGGAAGATGTGCAGCACACTCATCATGATATAAATACCGATTAAGGACTTAACCCAGTGATTCCCAAAGTGGGCGCTACCACCCCCCGGTGGGCGCTGCAGCAATCCAGGGGGGCGGTGATGGCCACAGGTGCATTTGGGGGCGATGAGTAACTGCTATTAAAATTTTAAAAAAATTAATTTCCAGGGGCTGAGTAATATTTTTTCTGGAAAGGGGGCGGTAGGCCAAATAAGTTTGGGAACCACTGACTTAACCAATAGTTACACAAACCTATATGGAGGATGTGTGGGAGACGTAGAGGAAACACAGCGTAAGATAGCTATATCTCAGCCACAGAAGGAAGTCAGTAATGTGGAAAGTCGACAGTTCCAAAAATGGCAATATATATAAAACTTAGAAATATAGAGATAAAACATAAGACAAAAGCAACAGCTAAATGAGTAAAGCCTTTGGGGACTAAGGGAGTAGAGACATTATACATCTTGCAATATTATTTGCCCTGACCGGTTTGGCTCAGTGGATAGAGTGTCAGCCTGCGAAATGAAAGGTCCCAGGTTCAATTCCAGTCAAGGGCATGTACCTTGGTTGCAGGCACATCCCCAGTTAGGGGTATGCAGGAGGCAGCTGATCAATGTTTCTCTCTCATCAATGTTTCTAACTCTCTATCCCTCTCCCTTCCTCTCTGTAAAAAATTAATAAAAAAATAAAAATAATATATATTTAATAAAAACAAAGGAATGTTAAGAAAATTGCTAGAAGGCTACACAAAAGAACTAACAGTGGTTACATCTGTGGAGAGGGAAGGATAGTGAAAGAACATGAACTTTTCATTTAAATTTCCATTGCACTGTTTTACTATGAACATCTGCTATTTTTGTAATATAGTTTTTATACAACAAACTAATCAACTGAATTTAGTTGCTAAAGGGAATTTATCTTATTCCTCACGTGGGTTGGGGCAGAACACTTGAAACCTACTGATTTCTATGAAATGAAGACCAGGTGAGTCACTGACTTGCTCACACATAGAGTGTAACAGAGCCTTGGTTAGGACCCAGGACTTCATTGGGGACCCAAAGGCAGAAGACTCTTCCAATCACTCCCTGCCTCAGAGGGAATAAGTAAATCTACACTAATGAAAGAGAAACATGGTAATTAGCGTACGACCGCTACCCTTTTCATTGGCTAATAAGTGAGTATATGCAAATTAACTGTCAGCCAAGATGGCGGCCGGCAGCCAGGCAGCTGGAAGCGAACATGAGGCTTGCTTGCTTCAGTGAAGGAGGACTCCAATGTTCCCCGCCTGCCTTGCTGGCCTCTGAGCTGGCAGTTTGAAACTTTGTAACAAATATAGAAGCTAAACAAAACCCCAGAAACCAGCTTTCAGTCGCCGGGATCTCAGAGCTGGAGTTATACATTGTTTCGATTATAGAACGCAAACAAATCAGATACCAGCTTTCAGCAGCCGAGGCCTCAGAGCTAGAGCCAGAGCTAAAGCTGGCCCAGAATAAAAAAAATAAAATAAAAAAAGGAGCATTTGGGAGCTTCAGTCAATCGCCAGCCTGAAGGCAGCCCTCAGCCCCTCACTCAGACTGGCCAGGCACCCCAATGGGGACCCCCACCCTGAAGGGTGTGTGACCAGCTGCAAACAGCCATCATCCCCTCATCCAGGCTGGCCAGGCACCCCAGTGGGGACCCCCACCCTGATCCAGGACACCCTTCAGGGCAAACCAGCTGGCCCCCAGGCCTCTATCCTATATAGTAAAAGGGTAATATGCCTCCCAGCACCGGGATCAGCGGAGCCGCGAGGCCTCCTGGCACCAGATCAGCATGACAGGGGGCAGCGCCCAAACCCCCTGATTGCCCTGCGACTCTGTGTGCGACAGGGGGCAGGGCCACAACCTCCCTATCCTCCCTGCTCTGTGTGTGACAGGGGGTGGCACTGCAAACCTCCCCATCGACCCTGCCTAGAGTGTGACAGGGGGTGGTGCCCCAACCCCCCAATCGGCCCGGCCTGAGCATGACTGAGGGTAGCATCGCAACCTCCCGATCCGCCCTGCTCTGTGCATGACAGGGGGCGGCGCCCCAACTCCCCAATCAGCCCTGCTCTGAGCCCAACCAGGGGCTGCACCTAGGGATTGGGCGTGCCCTCTGCCACCCGGGAGCAGGCCTAAACCAGCAGGTCGTTATCTCCCGAGGGGTCCCAGACTGCGAGAGGGCACAGGCCGGGCTGAGGGACCCCCCCATTCCCCCCCAAATGCACAAATTTTTGTGCACCAGGCCTCTAGTATGATATAAAGATATGGTTCATCATCACCCCTGAACATTATAAGTCCCTAAAGTGAAGCAGCCAAGGAGTGAAAGACCATATAGAGGCCCAGACCAGCAAAGAACTGTGCAGTCATGTCACTGTTGTTGAAAACCACTAAGTTTTGGAGTGTCTTATTATGCAACAATAAATAACTGATACAATCTACTTTAAAAAATAATATATTATTGTCTCAGAACTGTCCAGATGCCAGCACACTATTATAATTCTGCTTTCTGGTATGGTGAAAACTGTCCCTTTTAAGAAATATTTAAACTTAAAAAAAAAGAAAAAGAAAAAAGCCAAACCCCAACCACAAGTTAAACTGAATATTTAATACATTCTGTAGGAATAGAAGGAATGCAACAAGGATTAGAATTTTATAATATACATTAGACATTTATGTAAAAACTGTTCCATTTTTCCCAAAGAAATTTCCTCAATTTCTTGTCGTTGCAATTTTCTTCGGAGCAATGACCTGTAATTTCAACTCTTGCAGGTAAGGGGCTCCATTGTGTTGGGCAGTAATTATAACTTTATGTTTCAAGTCATTATCACCTCCAAACACTCCCTTTATTTCACTGCCCAGTCTCACTGTACTGTTTCATAGTGAAAACACACTCCACTCAAATTCAAAGAGCCTGAACAGAAGCTAAGCCCAAGGATGCTTAGGGACTGATGTAGTAACAATGTCTACTGGCACAAACCTCCTATTCACTCATACTATTACAGCTACGTTAACGAAAAAGGAACGCGGGAATGAGATCATTAACTATAACCAAATACATTCTAAATATAAATACCACGTGTTTCCTGATCAGCATCAGACAAACATCTAAAACATCCACCCCGAGTTCTAAGAGAAAAAGGTCAGAGACAATTACAAAGAAGGTGCTTCACATTATTAGGTCCATTTTGAAAACAAGGAGGTCCCTGGGTCAATGCCTTTAGTCTTTCTTTTTATCAGAGACTTCTGTCGATCCTGATGTTGGTAATCCATTTATGTCTGCACCCTAAAATGAAAAAACATTTTAGAGATTATTACGAGACACTCATCATAAGAGATACTCTCTCTTTGAAAACAGTCGACAAACTTCAGAATGAAAAAACTCTGCTTCTAGAGTTATGCAGGATGGCTTAGTGCAGTTGAACACAATCGAAGCTGAACGTTAACAAGCACCATTGCTAAAAACAACAGGTAGTCTCTACATAGTCATTTAAAAATAATAACTTCATTTTGTAAAAAAATAAAATAAAATGACCTCTACGATCCTCCTAAACTAAGTCTCCCACCAAAATTATCAACCAGGGAAACTGGCTTTTTTTTCATGTCATCTCTTCACACCCATGAGCTAGTCACCATTACTCTCAGCAGCCACGAAATACTGGCTATTATCTTGGCCATTGGCAAGGAGCATCTGCATTAATCAGAGGCCTAGTTTAAAACTTTGGTTTAAACCAACTGTTAATTGCTTTTAAAAAAATACCCAAATTCCTTATTTTTTTTTTCCAAATTATAAGAGAAAGTTTATTTAGAAAGGTATAAAGGTAAGTAGAAGTGAGCCAGCTGGGCTGCACAGGCTCAGGAAACAAGCCCTTGGAGCTTCGAAGAGGGAAAGACAAAGGTAACTCGCCCAGGAGGAAAAAGAGGGGCCGGAAAGGCTGGGAGGGAAAACCAACGCTCCGCTCCCACCTCCGGTTAAAAAAAGAAGGAAAGTAAGACACATTGATGAAGCTTCTGGTTCCAAGAACTTGCCTTTCCAAAAGCCAAATAGTTTACCCTGACTGTACCACCCCCTCACCCAGACTTCCTCGTCGAGGTATTTTAATGTCCTTACCTTATAGCCTATTTTGCCTTTGCTTGTATCACTGGATTCTTGCACAGCTTTTCTAGGCCATATGCGACTAACAAAGGGGGAAATCAGAGGGTATATGTATGGCTCCAGGAACTTCTTGTAGACCCAGAGCAGAACTGGAATGACGATACAAGGAATGCACACCATTGTCCCAGGTGGGAGCTCCTGAGCTGATAGATGCAAAGAAAAAACAAATTAGTTTCTCACAGATTAATGACTAAAGGAATTTAGCAAGATTAGGATGTTCGAAAGGATTATTTCTACACTGAACGAAAAACTTAGATCATACTATTAGCTAAATGCAAGAACCTACTAAAGATACTGCTATCTGCAAGGTTAAGGAATAATAGGTGGTAAGCATGAAAATAATAGCAACGTTCCCGCTTCCAAATCTCTCCAATCACTGCTCCCCAACCATAAATTTAATGATAAAGATGCCAACATCTGCTAGGTGCTAGGCAGTTTAATGCTTTGCATATACAGTTGGCCCTCTGTATTCCCAGGTTTTGCATCATGGAGTCAACCAACCCCAAATCGAAAACATTTGAAAAGAAAATACCAGAAAATTCCAAAAAGCAAAACCTGAATTTGCTATGCACAGAGCACCTCGCTAAATCCACGCAAATGAAGTGATGTGTAGGCATACTGGAACCTATTTACAAACACTACACCTTTTAGGACTTGTGCACCCAGGAATTTTGGTATGGGGGGGTGGTGGTGGTGGAAGGGTTTCCTGGAACCAATTCCTTGAGGATACTGAAGGACAACTGTATAACTCATTTATTCAAACCCAGTGAGGTCGGGTATCTCTGCATCTTAATTTACACATACAGCAAAGGAATGAACAAAACATTAAGGAACTTGGTAAGTATGACTTAATTAGCCAAACCTACAATGCTAAGGGCAAACATTATAATATGAAACTGTTAACGTAAAAAAAACCATTGAAACCTGTAAAGAATTTTGTGAGTTTATTTGAGCCAAACTGTCGACATATGCCGGGAAGCAGAACCTTAACGAATTTGGGAATGGCAGGGTTACATTTGTATTTATACATTTCAATCAAAGGAGGAACATAGGTGGGTTACATGAAATTCATTGGTGATAAATTAAGGAGGAGGGATAAGCAAAGCAGGGAAACCCCTGGGATTGGATAAAAAGTAAAATGATGGACACATACTTAGGTGGGTGCAGGAACAATTAACATGATGATGAAGGAATATGGTTGTGCCCCAGGGGCTCCAGATAAAGGGAAGTCACAAGTCACCCAGACATTTCAAGGGTATGTTATCACAGATGCAAAAAGACAGATAGGCTCAGTTAAGGTAAAGGTTGACCTTGTCAGTGAAGATACTGGCCCAGGAAGCAACTGCCCACCATAACTGCTTTTAGTTAAAGTTTACTTTCAGACCATCCTTTGTGGTTACCCTAGGTCTCCGAGTCTGCTAGACTGCCATGCAGGCCTCCCCTGAGCTTGTCAGGTCAGCATGTGGCTCCTTTCATCCACAAAACTCTCTAAGATATCACTTTGCAAGACCTCTATGCTGCAAACTGGTTGGCCTTTTCCAGGCAAGAATTCTCCCTTGATATAACTGCTTTTTCTTTTTAGTGGCAATTAAGGTGTACCGTGTAATAAAACTATTTATCTGTTTATTTATTATTTTTATATAAGTAAATTGTTTATTAGTATAAGGAAATTGTTCATTTCCAAAAATTAACACATCTGTTTTCCTTGATAATTAGAAATCATCTTAGAATTTCTCAAAATCAGCAATTTATTTAAAAAGAACAAATACTACTTCCACAAAATACTATTAAACCAAAGACTTCTTAAATTTACAAGAATTTTCAATCCCTTAGAGTAGGCCTTAAACATGAAGATGCTTTGCCCTGGCTGGTGTTGCTCAGTTGGTTGAACAGCACTAAGAAGTTGCCGGTGTGATTCCCAGTCAGGGCACATGCCCGGGTTATGGGCTCCATCCCCAGTAGGGGGTGTGCAGGAGGCAGTTGATGGATGGTTCTCTCATTGCTGTTCCTCTCTCTCTCTCTCCCTCTAAAAATCAATAAAAACATTAAAAAAAAAAAAAAAAGCCCCAAAACTGAGAAGCTTCAGAACACTGAATAAGGCTAGTAATTCAGGATGTTAAAATTTTATCAAGACACACTAAGGCAATTTAAAATTATTCACAATATGCCGAAACCGGTTTGGCTCAGTGGATAGAGTGTCAGCCTGCGGACTGAAAGGTCCCAGGTTCGATTCCGGTCAAGGGCATGTACCTGGGTTGCGGGCACATCCCCAGTGGGAGATGTGCAGGAGGCAGCTGATCAATGTTTCTCTCTCATCGATGTTTCTAACTTTCTATCTCTCTCCCTTCCTCTCTGTAAAAAAATCAATAAAATATATTTAAAAAATAAATAAATAAATAAAATAAAATTATTCACAATATAAGTGAACAATGGCACAGATAATTCAATCTTAATGACTTTGAAATGAATTATAAGAGCTACACACAAAAATCCAGATGTATATCAATGAATGAAGAGCTATTTTACAAGGGATTCATAACCATTTTTTAAAAAGGTCCCCTAGACGAAAAACCAAGATGGCAGCATAGGTAAACACCGGAGTTTGCTGCCTCGCACAACCACTTCAAAAATACAACTAAAAGATAAAACAGACATCATCCAGAACCACAGGAAGGCTGGCTGAGTGGGAAATTCTACAACTAGAAGGAAAGAGAAAAGCATACCAAGACTCAGAGGAGGTGCAGAAGTAAAGTGCAGAGGTACGGAGGCGCACGTGGACGCGGCGGGAGGGAGTCTCAAGCTCCCAACTGCTCTGAACTCCAGTCGGGACACTGAGAAGTAGGGCCTCTGAGGGCAGGACTGAGGAGCAGCCATAACTGCTTGCTCCACCCTATTGATCCCCTGGGATCCCGCCCAAGCCGTGCATGGAGGCTTTTGCATATGAAAGGCCTGGCCCTTTGGATTCTGAAAATTACCTAACCAACTGCAGCTGGCCCAAGGCCCCACAGCAGCTTGCATTCCTTAACTGCTGAGCTCCTGCTGGGTGGCCTCAGGCAGAGGCTAGATTAGCACCTCCTTAGTGATCCAAGAGCCAGTGTACCCAGTGGTCAGAGTGGGACCATCCAGATTACAACTCCTCAAATCCATAAGGGACACACTCAGGAGTCAGGCTCAGTGAGCACCAAAGCCCCACTGAAGCAAGTCTTGCCCCATAAAGGTGTCTCCAGCTCAGAAGTTCTCCCACTGCAGACACAGCTGATTCTCACAGCCAATTGGCCTGGAGGTCAATTCCTCCCAGTGATACCTACAACAATCAAGGCTTAACTACAACAAGACTGCACAAAGCGCACAAGGAGGTGCACCAAGAGTGTCCTCCTCAGGTAATTGGGGAGGCTGAGCCACTGGGCCCTATAGGACACCTAGCACACAAAGCCACTCTATTAACACAGGAAAGCAGCCAAAATGTGGAGACAAAGAAACAGGTCACAAATGACAGAAATGGAGGAAAGCAAACTACTGGATACAGAGTTCAAAACCACGGTTATAAGGTTTTTCAAGAATTTTCTAGAAACCGCCAATAAATTTAGTGAGACCCTCAATAAATCTAGTGAGACCACTGATAAATTTAATGAGATCCTCAATAAGTCTAGTGAGACCCCTGAGGTTGTGAAAAAGGACCAACTAGAAATTAAGCATACACTGACTGAAATAAAGAATATTATACAGAGATCCAACAGCAGACTAGAGGATCGCAAGAATCAAGTCAAAGATTTCAAATACGGCCCTAACCGGTTTGGCTCAGCGGATAGAGCATCGGCCTGCGGACTCAAGGGTCCCAGGTTCGATTCCGGTCAACGGCATGTACCTTGGTTGCGGGCACATCCCCAGGAGGGGACGTGCAGGAGGCAGCTGGTCAATGTCTCTCTCTCATCGATGTTTCTAACTCTCTATCCCTTTCCCCTCCTTTCTGTAAAAAATCAATAAAATATATTTAAAAAAAAAAAAGATTTCAAATACGAAGAAGCAAAAAACACCCAACTGGAAAAACAAAAAGAAAAAAGAACCCAAAAATATGAAGATAGTGTAAGGAGCCTCTGGGACAACTTCAAGTGTACCAACATCCAAATTATAGGGGTGCCAGAACAAGAGAGCAAGATATTGAAAAGCTATTTGAAGAAATAATGACAGAAAACTTCCCCCACCTGGTGAAAGAAATAGGCTTCCAAGCCCAGGAAGCGCAGAGAACCCCAAACAAAAGGAATCCAAAGAGGACCACACCAATACGCTTCATAATTAAAATGCCAAGAGCAAAAGACAAAGAGAGAATCTTAAAAGTAGCAAGAGAAAGTCAGTTCTCAACAGAAACTCTGCAGGCCAGAAGGGAGTGGCAAGAAATATTCAAAGTGATGAATACCAAGAACCTACAACCAAGATTACTTTATCCAGCAAAGCTATCATTCAGAATTGAAGGTCAGATAAAGAGCTTCACAAATAAGGAATAGCTAAAGGAGTTCATCACCACCAAACCAGTATTAAATGAAATGCTGAAAGGTCTTCTTTAAGAAGAGGAAGAAGAAAAAGGAACTCTTACCATTTGCCACAGCATGGATGGAACTAGAGAGCATTATGCTAAGTGAAATAAGCCAGTCAGAGAAGGATAAATACCACATGATCTCACTCATTTGTGGAATATAATGAACATCATAAACTGATGAACAGGGACTGATCCAGAGACGGAGAGGCATTGATTGGACTGTCGGGCCTTGGAGGGAAGGTAGGGGAGGGTGGGGGTGAGGGGGAAAGATCAACCAAAGGACTTACATGCAAGCATATAGGTCTAACCAATGGACATGGACAACGGGGGGGGCGGGGGAAGAGGGTAGGGGGTAACGTGGGTATAAGGACACATATGTAATATCTTAATAAAAAAATATATTAAAAAAAAATAAAAAATAAAAAATAAATGAAATGCTGAAAGGTATCCTTTAAGAAGAGGAAGAAGAAAAAGGTACAGATACAAATTATGAACAACAAATACACATCTATCAACAAGTGAATCTAAAAATCAAGTGAATAAATAATCTGAGGAGAACCAAGATGGCGGCATAGGTTAAGGCCGGAGTTTGCTGCCTCGAACAACCACTTCAAAAATACAACTAAAAGACGGAACGGACATCACCAAGAACCACAGGAAGGCTGGCTGAGGAGAGATTCTCTACAACTAGAAGTAAAGAGAAATCCATACCGAGAGTCAGAGGAGGCGCAGTGTGGAGGTGAAATAGTAAGGTGCAGAGGTGCGCGTGGAGCGGGCCGGCGGTGGAGGGCACGGTTGTTGTTTTCAATCGGGAGGGAGTTTCAGACTCTGAGCTCCAGATCCGGGTGAGTCTCTAGGGACCCAGACTCAAACAGGAGAAGCGGGAAGGCAGCTTTCTCGCCAAGGTTTGCAGCAGTTGCAGAGCCGCTGGGGACGGGACTGAGAGCAGCCATAACTGCTCGCCCCGCCCGCCCTGTAGATCCCCAGGGACCCGCCCCACCCAAGCCCTGCACAGAGGCATTTGCCGGATAGCCACAGGCAAAGGCTGGATTAGCACCGCCCTAGAGATTCATCACAGAAGCTCTCCCACTGCAGACACAGCTGACTCTCATAGCCAGTTAACCTGGAGGACAATTTACCCCTAGTATTGCCGACAACAATTAAGGCTTAACTACAACAAGACTGCGCACAAAGACCACAAGGGGGTGCACCAAGAAAGCATAAAAAATGCGAAGACAAAAAAACATGACAGAAATGGAGGATATAGAGCTAAAAAACGCACTTTTAAGGTCTCTCAATAATCTTCTAGAAACTGCCGATAAACTTGATGAGAGCCTCAAGAAATCTAATGAGACCCTCGATGTTGTGATAAAGAACCAACTAGAAATTAAGCATTCACTGACTGAAATAAAGAATATTATACAGACACCCAACAGCAGACCAGAGGAGTGCAAGAATCAAGTCAAAGATTTGAAATGCGAAGAAGCAAAAAACACTCAACTGGAAAAGCAAAATGAAAAAAGAATCCAAAAATACGAAGATAGTGTAAGGAGCCTCTGGGACAGTTTCAAACGCACCAACATCAGAATTATAGGGGTACCAGAAGATGAGAGACAGCAAGATATTGAAAACCTATTTCAAGAAATAATGACAGAAAACTTCCCCCACCTGGTGAAAGAAATGGACTTACAGGTCTAAGAAGCGCAGAGAACCCCAAACAAAAGGAATCCAAAGAGGACCACACCAAGGCACATCATAACTAAAATGCCAAGAGCAAAAGACAAAGAGAGAATCTTAAAAGCAGCAAGAGGAAGAAACTCAGTTACCTACAAGGGAATACCCATACGACTGTCAGCTGATGTCTCAACAGAAACTTTGCAGGCCAGAAGGGAATGGCAAGAAATATTCAAAGTGATGAATACCAAGAACCTACAACCAAGATTACTTTATCCAGCAAAGCTATCATTCAGAATTGAAGGTCAGATAAAGAGCTTCACAGATAAGGAAAAGCTAAAGGAGTTCATCACCACTAAACCAGTATTATACGAAATGCTGAAAGGTATCCTTTAAGAAGAGGAAGAAGAAGAAAAAGGTAAAGATACAAATTATGAACAACAAACATGCATCTGTCAACAAGTGAATCTAAGAATCAAGTGAATAAATAATCTGATGTACAGAATGAACTGGTGATTATAATGAATCAGGGACATAGAAAGGGAATGGACTGACTATTCTTGGGGGAGAAAGGGAAGTGGGAGATTCGGGATGAGACTGGACAAAAATCGTGCACCTATAGATGAGGACAGTGGGTGGGGAGTGAGGGCGGAGGGTGGGGCGGGAACTGGGAGGAAGGGAGTTGGGGGGGGGAAGAAAGAGGAACAAATGTAATCTGAACAATAAAGATTTAATTTAACAAAAAAAAGAGATTCTTTGCCATTTAAAGAATTTGGTGCCAATTTAAAAGAAACTATACCAAAAATGTATTGTTTGCTTTGATTCACAAAATTCTGTGTGGTTACTACAAGAAAATTAATTTCATTACCAACTATTAAAAGCATATATATTTAAAAAATAATAATAATCTAATGAACAGAATAAACTGGTGATTATAATAGAATCAAGGGCATAGAAAAGGAGTGGACTATTCTGGGGGTGGGGGAAAAGGTATGGGGGATGCGGGAAGAGACTGGACAAAAATCGTACACCTATGGATGAGGACAGTGCGGGGGGGGGGCGGGGGGGGAGAGGGTAAGGGTGGGATGGGAACCGGGTGGAAGGGAGCTATGGGGGAAAAAAGAGGAACAACTGTAATAATCTGAACAATATTTAATTTAAAAAATAAAAATAAAAAGGTCCCCTAGTCAAATTAACCACTTAAGAATTTACCAAAATATTTAAAAGCCAAATGAATGGTGAGTCTTTTTCAACGTTTTTCAAGGAATCATTATTTTTGTCCATACACATTTAGAATGTGATCTGGGATACTGAAAAGGTGGTGTGGTTTAGGTGCTGCACACTCTCACAGGCTGAGTAGCTGGCAGCTGCCTGGACGTGAGATGTTTCTCCCACTTTCTATATGGTCTCGGGCAAATTATTTAACCAGTCTGTGCCTGAACCCCCTCGTGTGTAAAATGTAGACAATAAGGATACCTATCTCACAGGGATGGGAATTAGATAAATTAATATGCATACAAAGCTCAGAAGAGTGCCTGCAAATAGTAAGTGCCATGAAATCGTTACTAAAAAAAAAAAAGCCAAAAGTGATGACCTGCCCGAAGTTCACACAAAGGTAACAAGTAACTAGAGCTGGCTAAGACCCGGTTTCCTAGCTCTGGTCTCTACCCCTCCCCAAACACAATGATTATGCTAATTATCCCCCTACCAAACCTCCCAAACCAACTAAATCCTTCCCAACAACTGGCAAGCTGATGACTGGCAGTCCCTCCATCATAAAGGTTCATTTTTACCTACTTGTAATTGTGTTTTAAGTAAGTACGTGTGTATTGTTTTAAATAAACTCTCGAGAATAACTACTACTAATCAGTTTTGTCAAACGTATGGCTTTTATCAAACTTTTTAGCTCTCTTCAGAATGAAGCTATGTATTTCATCTCTAAATCGTCCTGATTCTTCGATGAGTTATACTTCATGAACATGTGGAAACGGTGGCTTGGAAAGGTCGCGAAGGTGGCTACGAGAAGCTGATAAAATTATAATTTACTTAATCTCCACAAACCAGTTCTCGGATACGACAACGAAGTAAGCAAAATGGATTAAACTGTTGTAGGAGAGAAATGTTCTTATTCGACGTAGTCCAGTGCAATGGACTAGAGAGACAAGGCGGAGGCCGTCGGAATGGGGCGGTGGAGGGGAGCGCCGCCCTGGTGACCCAGGTCCGCACGGAGCAGCGTCTTACGGAGACCAGAGCGGGACAGGGAGAGAAGACAAGGAGCGAGGACGGGGGAGAAGAGGGCGAATGGCGGCGAAAACAGACGGGCCAGGAAACCGACAATTCGGGCCAAGGGAGGGAATAAACGGACAGGAAGACAAAGGCAGGCGGGAGGGTGCACCGGAGGGAAAGATGGGGGGCAGCCGGCGGCAGGGGCGCGCTGGAGGGCGAAGGGGGGCCCATCGGACAGCGCAGGGGTCCGCGGGGCCCAGGGCAGGAGCCGCGACCCGGCTGGGCTCGGTCCGCGCCGCCCGGAGCTGCCCGCCGGCGCCGAGGCCCCAGCCCATCGCTCCCCCTAGGCCCGGCCCAGAGCCCCAGCCCCCTCGACCCCACTCACCCGCGACCACCAAGCCCGAGTGGAAATGTCCGCACTTCCGGAGGGAGGGACCTGCCGCCGCCGAGCCAATGGACACCGCAAAAGGGGCCGACAAAGACGAGCCTGCGTCAGCCTGACGACACAGGCGTACGTGCGGGGCCGGGCGGGGCCGGGCGGGGCCGGGCGGGGCCGGGCGGGGCCGCGGGCGGAGCCGAGCTTCCCAGGCACTCCCGCGCACCGGGGCGCCGGGCGGGGCTGAGCTTCCCAGGCTCTCCCCGGGGAGCTGCTGTCCCGAATACGGAATTCGTTGATCCAAGAAATGAAGCCTGTACCAATGGCTCCCCACCGCAGGGGCGGTTACTTCTTGTTTTCAAATGCAGCTGTGCCTACAACCACCCTCCCCTAGTTGCAAGGCTCTTACATTCAAGGGCAGGGTGGATTGTCAACCTTAATTGGCTATTTAAGAAATGGCTACCACTTCACTTCCACCCAAGGTCAGTGTTGAAGACGTGGAGAAAACCGGGACCCTCCGCAAGGGTATTGTAAGTGGCACAATTGTAAAGTCAGGCTACCATGACTGGGCAATTACACTTGGCACATACACAAGAGAAATGAGAGCATGCCCATCCAAAAACCTACAAAGGTGCACAGCAGCACTACTTGCAATAGCTTAAGACCCAAATGTTCAATAAATATATTGATAAATTATACATCAAGTACAATACATGGATGAACCCTGAAAGTACTGTCAAAAACCAGAGCCAGTGGGCCACATTCTGTGATTTTTTTTTGAGATGTCAACAGGCCTATCTACAGCTAAGTAGTTCCCTAGGGCTGGGAGTAGCAGCTAAACCACTGCCAAGGTTCCTCTCTGGGGTGATTACAATGTCCTAAAAGTGATTTTAGTGATAGATTCATAACAGTATACTAAGATCCACGGCACTGTGGTGAACTGCAGTGTTAAATCTCAATGAAGTGGCTGGAAAAAAATTTCAGAACTCCATGTTTTAATCCCATCGTATGCAAAAAAGCAGCAAGACTTTCAAAACAGCATGTTTATGACCCACATTAATGACAGAACAGAATAATCTATTTTTAAATTCTAAACAGAAAACTTGTTTTATTACTTGAAATATATTTAGTAATAAAGACAACCAACATTCTGCTTTTACTTTTACTTAGATTTATTTTATGCTGAATTTACTCCCGGGCCATAAGTTTTTGTTTCTTCAGTTTCTTCTGAGATATCTGGGGAAAGAAAATAAAAAGGACTGTTAAATTTCCTGAAGAAACATCCACACTACATCTTATTAAAAAGAGGTCTTAGCTTCAGTGAAAGAACTGGAAACATCAACATAAAAAGGCTCTAGCTGGTTTGGCTCAATGGACAGAACGTTGGTCTGTAGACTGAAGGGTTTGATTCCGGTCAAGGACACATGTGCAGGCTTGTGAGCTCAATCCCCAGTAGGGGGTTGTGCAGGAGGCAATGATCAATGATTCTCTCTCATTGATGTTTCTATCTTTCTCTCTCTCTCTCCCCCTTCCTCTCTGCAATCAATAAAAATATATTTAAAAAAAAACATAAAAGGAAAGAGTCCTTTGGCATGGAGATGTGGTATAACTAATCAGGGAAGGAGTTTTAATTGATTTTCACTGAAGACAGTGACACCAGCTAAGGATCCAATGACAGGATATTTAAGTGACAATATCAATACAAAAAATCTATTGGGTGTGAAGGGAAGATTTCAGAATCACTCCGTTTTCTGGCCTACCCAAATGAATGACTAGCTAACAATGCTGTATGATACATAGGAAAGTTGATAGGAAGAGAAATCATAAGAGTTCTTACCATACCCTCCCCCCCTTCTTATTTTTACTGTATCTATGAGAACCCACTGTGGTAATCATTTCACAGTATACTTAAATCAAGCCCCCACGCGGCACACCTTAAACTTTACAATGGTATGAGGCAATTCTCAAAAACAACACTGACTTGTCATCATTTACTGAATATAGGCTTATTAGATCTGAGGGGCATTTTTGGAAGTGGCAATGGACATGTAGGAGGGACTATCAGCAGACAATCACAGTTCTGATGTACTGAACGGTACAAAGTTACTATTCAGTATCAATCAAGAAACAAATGAGATCCACGAAAGTAAAAATAAAATACGAGGTTGCTCAGAATAGTTTCCTTTCATGGTTATTCCAAAGGTGTCCTAAGTTAGTCATCACAGCAACCACACACCTACTCTACACAACTGAAACCGAGCAAAGACTAAGAAATTTACCTTTTTCTTCTGTGCAACCTCCTCTTCTGGTTTAGGAACAATCTGCTCCTTTTCAGTGAGGATCATCTCAATGTGGCAGGGAGAGCTCATGTATGGGTTAATCCGCCCATGAGCTCTGTAGGTTCTACGCCGCATCTTGGGAGCTTTGTTCACCTGAATGTGCTCAATGACCAGAGAGTCTACATCTAAACCCTGGGAAGAAGGGAGAAGGAACATAACCAGTAAACCTTTATCTTAGCACCATCTTTGGAAAATTCCAGCCTTAACAACTCATTTTTGAAAAGCAATCCTTAACAGTTTAAGCCGAGTATCAGTTCAAGCAGTTACTTTAAACTTGGTTCTAAATGTCCTTCCTTAAATTAAACCTAACTACCAAAACTCAGCGCAATGCTAAGTGCATGTTAAAAATCATGAGAAGTAGTGTTAATTTCTAAGCTTTGATGATAAACAAGATTTTGGCCGCATGGCTTAGCAGCTAAAAGAATTATACAACCAGCCCTGGCTGGTGTAGCTTATTTGGTTGGTTATTGTCCTGTGCACCAAAAGGTTGCCAGTGGTCAGGGCACATGCCCGGGTTTTGGGTTCAATCCCAGGTGGGGTGTGCAAGAGGCAACAGGGATCCATGTTCCTCTCTTACAGTGATGTTCCTCTCTCCCACTCCCTTCCTCTCTAAAAACCTATATATAAATATAAAAAAGGCTAAGACATGAGGCTAAGCAACCTAGCACCGACCACCACGGGGCAGACGCTTGACGCTGGGGCTGCTGATTGACAGCAACTTTGCAGGGTGCCCTCTCCCATTATGGGACCCCTGGAGGATCATGGGATTGTCTGAGAGTCAATTTCAGTCTGATCCCCGCAGGCCAGGCTGAGGGACCCCACTTGTGCACGAATCCATGCACTGGGCCTCTAGTAAATATACACTGAGTGGCCATATTATTATGACCGGCCAGATTATTATGACCACCCCATCAGTACTTCACTGACATTTCCAAAAATACCAAATATTGAAAATTTCCTAAGCAAATACTCTTAAGGTTTTATTATTATTATTATTAGCATAACTAATTCACTTCATTGTACTGATGGGGTGGCCATAATAATCTGGCCACTCAGTGTATATATACTAGAGGCCTGACACATGAAATTGAGCAAGGGCCTGCGCCTCAGCCCCCACCCACTGCGGTTTTGGTTTTGGCTTTATCCGCAAGGAAGGATGTCTGGTCTAATTAGCATATTACACTTTTATTATTATAGATATAAATAAAAGGGAGTTATAGCCAGAGACCCACATTTTTAATTTTGGCCCAGATTTCCAAATGCTAAAGGGAAATAAACAAACCCATTTTGTTGACTACAGTTTTAACTTCTAAATGAAATTTAACATCTCTCCATTAAGAATGTAGGCAAGCAGCCTTGCCGGCATGGCTCAGTGGTTGAGCATCGATCTATGAACCAAGAGGCTATGGTTTGATTCCAGGTTGCAGGCTCAATCCCGAATGTGGGTTGTGCAGGAGGCAGCTGATCAATAATTCTCATCATTGATGTTTCTCTCCCCCCGTTCCCGCTTCCTCTTTTAAAATATATTTTAAAAATATATTTTTTAAAAAGTGTTGGCAATAAACCACAGTAACCATTACTAAAGCAACCACTTTGATAACTGTATTTGTTTCTTTGCAACAGTGTCTCATTGTTTGTACAGTAAGTCTGGACAACAACATTAACTGAACAACCATCTAAACTGGATACATATAAAGGTGTTAATGCTTTGGGTACCTTAAGTTCAGCATTGCTCTCGGCATTTTTAAGCATGTGCAGCAAAAATTCAGCACTCTTTTTGGGCCACCGACCCTGTGTCCAGCCCCACTGTTTTGCCTAAAGAAAACAAAGAAAGGCTATTAGTTAGTTCCAATTTAAATAAAATGTTACAACCACAATTAATTTATGGCAGCTCTCCCTCCTGGGAGCATACCCACACCTTTCCTCTTTTCCTTCTCCCTCTTCTTCCCCCGCAGGCAAGCATCTCCTAAACTCTAAGGGACCCCACGGAGACTTGCAACCAGGGAAGCAGTAGGCAGCAGCAGCAGCTTGTCCTGGGCCAAACCCTTGAACCTGTCTCCAAGGCCCCATGTTCTGTCTCTCCAGTGAGCTGACCACAGCGCAGCCTTGGTTCACTCCTTTGCCGTAACATTTCTAGGGATCAAAGCAACACCCCCTCGTCTCTCCCGTTGCCGCTTCTGTCCTAAGCCATTCCCATTTTGCTGTTCCCTGCTTTAGTAAACATACTCTCAAAATCACAAACAAAAACACCCAATTTATTTCATTCACTTCAAGGTTGCTCAGAACATGGTTTTTTTCACGGTTAATCCAAAGGTGTCCTAAGACTGTCATCACAGCAACCAGAAACAGCCTGATGGAAGAAGACCTTAGCCATTCCGATCCCTTCCAGTCCCTTTCCCTTACAACCTGTCTTTTCAAACAGCAACCCTCCATTCTCACCTGGGCGCACCTACCAACGCCGCCGTTGTAGCGGCGGAATGGCACGCACTGCTTCTTCAGAGTGACGTCCTTCAGGTACTTGGTGGCCTTTCGAATGTGCATGCCCTTGATGGCCTGGGCGGTTTCACGCGTGTTCTAAATAGGAAACACACCGGCGGTTAACCATGCGAAGGCAGCACCATTTTCAAAGCAAGCATGAAGTTCCCGAATCCTCACGGTGTCAACATCAAGACAGTCGCGACACACTCATGACCGACACCCAGAAGGTGGCTGCTCAGAATTGATTGGTTTTCATGGTCAATCCAAAGGTGTCCTAAGAAAGACATCACTGCAGCTGCCTCCTCAGGATATGGTGTTAAATAAAGGCTCACTGGAGCACCCACAGGGACTCTTAGAGCATAAAGGGTTCACATACCTTGAAGTGCACGCGGAGGTTGGAGCCTCTTGACTTGCATGCTAAAAAACAGAGGGCACTGCGGTTAACTGCGGGTTGTCTCGTTTCTCTTACCCCCAAACAAGAAACGCACCAAGTGCTGATCACTTACATTTCGTGGGGTTTTCCGGGTCTAGCGAATAGCGAACCATCTTCAGGGGTCACCTGGGAGGGAGAACGGAGCAACTGTCAGCACGCGGACGCACCGTCACCTACAGCCTCAACCTGCACCCAGTGCCGCCAGCAGCCGCTCACAGAACCGCTGTTTTCACGGTGAATCCAAAGGTGTCCTAAGAGGTGCCATCATCGCAGCCACGCTTTCTCTCCCTCCGGCCTCCCGCTGACTGCAGGCCGCAGTGCCGGCACCACGCCCGGCGGCACGGCCTTCCCAGCCCCCTTGCTCTCTGGGCGGCAACCAGCCCGTTTCAGTGCAACGAGGGCTCCCTCGGGGGCAAGGACACGGCGCCCCGGGGCGGCAGACCCCAGCCGCCACCCTCCGCAGAAACCCCCTTCCCTCGCACAGCTTCACACGGATGCCGCCTTCCCACGCTTCCGTGCTGGCACCAACGTGGCACGCAGCTAACTTGGAAGACTCCTCTAAAAGGAGGAAAGCTTCGACCCGACTCTATTCCTCCCCCCCTCCCCAATTTTCTGAGGCCACCACTCACCGCGAAGACACTGGACCTCCGGAGTAAGAGGCGGCACCGACCACGGCCTACCCGTGCTCCCAAAGCCCCCAACCCCTCCCATCGTACCCCTTTTCGGGCCACACGTCCCGGGCGCCAAGTCGGGCGCTCCGATACTTCCCCCCGCACAGGGGGACACTGCCTTCAGCGAGAAATCAGTAACCGCGAGAGTTCTCTACTCAGGGGCCTCAAAATTGGCGCCCCCAAGGCCAGGATGGCGGTGATAACTGGAGGATTCAACTCTCGGAGAGAGACGCCGAAGAGCAACTCACCTATGGCCGCTTTGGGGAAGAGGAAGAGCGGAGGCTCTTGGGAGATTTCATGAGAACTCAGTATCTCGCGAGATTCTCACCCAAAGAAACGAGATTTGAAGAGGGGAGGAGGAAGGGGGAAGACTAAGGGAGTGTGAAATAAGTTTTAGAAGACCTTAAAACGAAATGCCTCATTAGGGACTGTCTCAAAATTCTGCCTTTTTTGATCCAGAAATAAAGTTAGGAATTTTAAATATTAACTAAAGCAGGTTTGTAGTTCTAGGACAGGATCACGTATTATTACATATAGACAAGACATTTATTCAACATTCGTTAAGTTTGATTATGTGATCATGTATCCCTGAAAGTGATTTGTAATTAATTGGAAAATTAAGAAGATGCAAAGGATGGAATGTAACTATGGTAATAAAAAAATTCACAGGATGAGAATGTCACCCAGTCTCTTGACTTGGGGTGGTGAACACACAGTACAATATACAGAAGATGCATTCCAGAACTTTACACCTGAAACCTATATAATTTTATTAACCAATGTCACCTCAACAAATTTAACAACAAAAAAATATCACCCAGTCAATTGTACTGCAACCTGTGTAAAGAATGTGCTAACTGGCCCGGTTGACGTAGCTCAGTGGTTGAACATGGACCTATATGACCAGGAGGTCACAGTTAGATTCCCCATCAGGGCACATTCGAGGGTTGCAGGCTCCATCCCCAGTAGGGGGCATGCAGGAGGCAGCCAATCAATGATTCTCTTTCATCATTGATGTTTCTATCTCTCTCTCCCTCTCTCTTCCTCTCTGAAATCAATAAAAAATATATTTAAAAAAATAAAAAGCTTACTAATTTCAAGATACTATTTCAGTACTTTTCAATCAGATGCATTTCTTTCATTAACCCTTAGGACAACTGTAGAGATATTACTATTACTTCTATTCTATAAATGATGAAGTTGAGGCACAGAGAAATTAAGGGATTTCCCCCAAAGTCCCACAGCTCAAAAGTGACATCTGGAAGCAAAGACAAGCCCCAGTGACCAAGTTTGTCATCACTAGGCATTCCTGCCTCTCCCTTGCCTTGTCTTCTCTGTACTTCTAAGTTCTCAAACCAGAAAGCTAGAAAACAATTTCTCTTTTTCTTGTCTTGGCACACACAAGCACTTAAACTCTGTTATTACTGCCAGAGTCTTCTAAGTGGTCTTCTGGCCTTTATTTTTCCACGCTCCAATATATCCTCCATATTGCTGACAGAATCATTTTGCTAAAACAGCTGCCAAAATGATCACGTCATTTTTCAGGTTCTATTTTTTTTTTTTAATGTGGTTCCTGTTCCAAATTCCTGGGGATGACTTAAGAGCCTTCTATGATATGTCTTGTGCCTTCTTCATCCCTTAATCTTTCTTTCTTCTTTCCCTACACACTCCTACCCTATTCTCAGTGATTTTAGAGAGAGATCAAGCCTATCGTTAAAAGACAGACATGATACTACACTTGATTTTGTATTCACTAGCATTGGATTAGACTAGAAGGATTAAAACCTTTGAGATTATTTCCTTTTAAGGGGAATGGTTTATCTTTTATTTATTATTTTTAAAAAATATACTTTTATTAATTTCATAGAGGAAGGCAGAGGGAGGGAGAGAGAGAAACATCACTGATGAGAGAGAACCATTGATCGGCTACCTCCTGCACACTCCTCACTGGTGATCAAGCCTGCAACCCAGGCATGTGCCCTGACCGGGAATCGAACAGTGACCTCCTAGTTCACAGGTTGACACTCAACCACTGAACCACACTGGCCAGGCTGGTTTATCTTTTAAAGCCTCAGTGATTTTTTTTCTATAAAGTTTAAATAAACTCTTTAAACTTTATTTGATACATATTTTTCTTTATTTGTTGCTTGTAAATTTAAAATTTTAATTGTATTATATTTATTGTGCATAAATCTTAATTATTAAAACAATGGGGAGCTACAAATAGGTTTAATTCTTTTTTTAAATATATTTTTATTGATTTCAGAGAGGAAGGGAGAGGGAGAAATAGAAACATCAATGATGAGAGAAAATCATTGATTGCCTCCTGCATGCCTCCTACTGGGGATTGAGCCTGCAACCTGGGCATGTGCCCTGACCTGGAATGGAACCATGACCTCCTGGTTCATAGGTCAATGCTCAACCACTGAGCCACACCGGCTGGGCAATTCTTAACAATTTAGTTGTTCACTCATCCAGTCAATGAATATTTATTGAACACTTATTATATGCCTGCCAATGTGCTAGATGCTGAGTCATAACAAGTACTAGGAGAATCCCTAACCTCAAGATACCTACAGTCTTGGGGTGAAGGGATGGAAGTATAGGGAAGTAGGAGGTGAACAATCAGTTAGAATACACTGTGAACTGCTAAAGTAGGGGGAGCGTTGAGGACCTTATTAATAGCACTTAGATTGGGAAAGCTGCCCTGAGTAACTGACAGGGCGCTGCACCATGAATGACCAGGAGTTAGCTGGGCACAGCAGCAGGAGGGACATGATTGCTGCTTCCCGAGGGGAAGTTCTGTCGTGGGAATTGCAGATGTTTGGGTTACTTTTGGGAGCGATAAGGGGGAGAGGCAAACCTGATCTTGAAGGATCGTATTTGTCTGCAAAGGAGTTTCGAGTGTATCTTAAAGTCGACGGGGGACTTTTGAAAGCACTTCCGCCCTTGGGAATGTTTGAGGTGATTTGATCAGATTTCACGTAGGAGAGGATCATTCTGCAGAGAGACACTTGGGATGCACCACGGGCCAGACCAGAGGCTGCAAAGACCTCGGGTGGCCTGCACTGGTCTGATTCAGCTCCCCGCCCCCCAAAGAGAATGGAGAGTGGTGGATGCATCGGCGAGATTTTAGTAAAAGTCAGAGGATTTCATGATCATAAGCTGTAAAAGTTGGTAATTTTGGAACTTTGCCAACCCTTTCTGGACATCTCTTCCCTGATTGTGTTGCCGACATCTCCTCATTGAGTTTGTAGCACAGTCTCCTTCTGCCTGTTAGTAAATAACAAAGGAGAACCAGCGTCCTGGGTGACACCCGCAGAGGCATTCTGCATTGGGTTGAAAGGAGAAGCACGGATCTCTACGGAGATCCTCCAGGAGAGGATCGTTCCTGCCAACCTCGGAGGACACCAGTGTGTGAACCATTTGAATAATAGCAGGGTGCTTTTTGCTTTGCCAAAAATGTTTTATTTCTATGTTTTTCAATTTCTCGCTCTTTTTTTCTTTTATGGTGTTGTGTTAGAAAGGGCTTCTCCACCCTGATAAGATTGTTTAATTCTCCCATTGTGGAAGACACTTTATGGTTTTATTTTTTTCATGTTTAAATATGCTGCCCATCCAATGTAAAGCCTGAGATATGGATCCAACTTCATCTTTTTCTCATAGCTACTCAAATGGCACAATTTGCTCAGTAGTTTATGTTTTTCCTATAGATTTAAAATGCCATCTTTATCATAGGTGAATAAGGGATATTATTCCAGGGTGGAGAGGATCATGTAGAGCAGTGGTTCTCAACCTTCCTAATGCCGCGACCCTTTAATACAGTTCCTCATGTTGTGGTGACCCCCAACCATAAAATTACTTTCGTTGCTACTTCATAACTGTAATTTTGCTACTGTTATGAATCGTCATGTAAATATCTGATATGCAAGATGTATTTTCATTGTTACAAATTGAACATAATTAAAGCATAGTGATTAATCACAAAAACAATATGTAATTATATATGTGTTTTCCGATGGTCTTAGGCGACCCCTGTGAAAGGGTCGTTCGACCCCCAAAGGGGTCTTGACCCACAGGTTGAGAAACGCTGATGTAGAGGGACATTGGCATCTGGTAACTGAGGGTGGAATTCTATTACTTCCCAGCCGGGTGTCTCAGTGCAAGTTATTTGGTTTCTCTGAGCTTTTCTCCTTCGTTTATAAAAGGAAGATAATACCAACTGAAAAAGTTACAAGAGAAAGTTAAAAGACACAGTAAATACAATAAAATAGATAACCAGTACATATTGGCTCATTGCTCCTTTCTCCCTCCTTCTCCTTAGAATTTATTTATGGGCATCACCTAATCTGATTCTTTCCCCAAAGCATGGATGTCCTCTATGCTGTCCCGCACTGGTGACCCTCTGTGAGTTTCCTCCTCAAGTCCATTCCCTGGCACCTGTGCCCTGGCCTTCCTGCCAGCTGCCTTCTGACTGGGTGCAGCCAACAGAGAGCATTGGAGGTCATGGGGAGAGGTTGGGCTATTTCTTCCCAGCTCCCTTGCTGCCTTGGCACCTGCCAGATTGCCCGTCTTCCCAAGCTCAGAGCTCTCTAGGCTCCATTACAGTATCTGCTTGTCCTATGAGTCCTGGGCGTGGAAATGTCTTTCCGTTGTTGCTGGGCTCTGGGTGCCTCCATGGCCCTTGCTAGTTTCTGTAACGTTGCCCACATCTCTTGAGTCCCTTAACGCCTCTTCTGGCGAGTTCTCTGCACGACATTGTTCCCTGCTGCCATCCCGAGGGTTGTCTCCCCTCTGTTTGGGTACTTCCCTGGACCAGCCCTCAGCATTTTACTCTCCCTTTTCAGTCCTACAGTTAAAGTAATGATGTACTTGAGGATGGAACTAATACTTAGGGTGCATCTGTTGTATGTGGAATGCTGTGTACACTTCATCCCACTCATTCCCCACGAAGACTTGGTAAAGAAGATTGTACTACCTGTGGCTTATAGCGGAGGGCTTGAGACTCAGGGAAGTCGGGGAACTGGCCCGGATCCTAAAGCTACAGGCAGCACGGGATGCATTTGGTGTAGAGCTAGGTTGACCTGACTCCAATGTTTGCTCTCTTTCTGCTACACCTGACGGTCATGGGGGAAAATTCCAGAGAGGATAAACTGTAAATATGGGAAAATTTGTCTTGGATTTCACAATTTTACTAAGGGTGAGCCTGGAAAGAAACCCTAAAATTATTCACAAAAACTGAAGGATACGTTCCTGCTGTTCCTCCTGTCCTGGGTGACACCACAGGCCACTAGATGGCACCCGTTCTGCATGATATAAACCTTTTTGTCATTTTTGTGGGCAAAGGGTGTGTGTAGTCAGTTGTTTACCTTGACATGTAACTATGACTTTGATTTAATGCACTACGTATTCCCTCCGAACTGGGCTGATTTTAAGCCTCATGGAGAGGAGACTGTGAGTGAGCAGGGTGTGGGGTGGGGAGAGGGAATGGAGAGAGAGGAGACGGAACACTGAAGCTCAGCCCTGGGAAACGTGGCTGGGCACTGGGGGCACGGTACCCAGCCTGCAATACCAAACCAAGTAAAACTCTCATTCAAACACCAGGAGAGCATTAGAGCTTGTCCAATGACATTGCCAAGAAAAACGTTCTGAGATGTTTTCAGTTATGTAAATCCAAAAACCAAGCCCCAGCCAACAGATTGAATTAACCATCTGTACCTTTCCAGAAAAGGCTCCTCTTCAAGAAAAACTCTTAAAAATCCTTGTCAGTGGTTACCTGGTAATTCTCATATTCATTCTCATTCTCTCTCCCTCTCCCTTCTCTCTCTCTCTCCTTCCCTCCCTCCCTCCCCTTCTTTTTGCAACAGTTGGCCTAAAACATCTCCTCGCCTCACATAATCCTTGAATTTCTCTTCTCTGTGGGACATGACCTCCTAGGAATAAGTTTTCCTTAGCAACGTGGGACAATGCCCTAAACACAAAAGGACTATCTGAATATAATTAAAATCACACAGATATTCATCAGCAATGCTTCCTTTGAAAGAGCTGGATGGAAAGGGGGAAAGGACAGGAAAAAATTCTGCAATTCTGCAATGTTCTAAGTTAAAATTGTAGTGACAGGAGAGTGCACCAGCTCTGACAAAAGACTGCTCACCTTCCTGTGGAACTGTGGGAATTGAGGGTTAATTTCCAGGTGGCTATTTCTGTGATTATCCAAAAGAGAGAATGGCCTCCACTTCTTATTCACACAGGAGCTTTCTGACCAGTGTGGACGCTGCGGCAGCTGTGCTGTGCCTGTCCCAGGATGAGCCCTGCTTCTGCCATCCCCTCAAAGTAACTCCTTTCAGAATGGCTTATATCTTGCTCCCCCTCCTTGATGTATAAAAAAGCTTGTAAAAACTCTTGGACAGCCCAGCTGGCGTGGCTCAATTGTTGAGCATCGACCTATGAACCGGGAGGTCACGGTTCGATTCCAGTCAGGGCACATGCCCCAGATACGGACTTGATCTCCAGTAGGGGGTGTGCAGGAGGCAGCCAATCAATGATTCTCTCTCCTCATTGATGTTTCTCTCTTTCCCCCTCTCCCTTCCTCTCTGAAATCAATAAAAATGCATTTTAAAAAAACAAAACAAAAAAACTCTTGGACATTGGACATGCTGTCTTTCCTACCTCGCCATGCTGCTGATGGATTACTCCGTGTCCCAGAACCAGTCTTCTTTGATGCTAGCAATGGCCTAATAAAGCCTTTCTTTGTTGTTGTTGTTGTTAATCCTTGCCTGAGGATAAATTTTCATTGATTTTTAGAGAGAGTGGAAGGCTGGGGAGGGGGGCGGCGGGGGGCGGGGGGAGAGACCAAGAAAGAGAAACATTGATGTGAGACACATTGATTAGTTGCCTCCTGCATGCGCCCCAGCCAGGGGCCTGGGATTGAGCCTGCAACCAAGGAACATGCCCTTGACCGGAATGGAAACCAAGACCCTTCAGCCTGTGGGCTGATGCTCTAGCCACTGAGCCAAACCGGCTAGGGCCTACTAAACCCTCTTATAAGAAGACTTTCAGCTGTGGAAATTAAATTTTTGTTTTTGTTTAACAAGGTGTCTGAGCCCAGGCCTCTTGTCATGCAGATGAAGAAACTGTCTTCTGCTCCTTTCTGTGCAAGTGATCCCCAACTTACCCGGTTGTTCTAATGAAAATATTATCTTAACTTTTCTTGCCTGTGGCCTTCCCAGTTGCTGAGGCCTTTGTAAGGCAACTAGATGAAGCTACACCTTTTGCTGTCCTCTAGTTCTGAAGGGGACTTCTTTTCCTTTTTTCCCAGGATAAATTCTCTAGACAAATTTTTTTCAGTTTTTTCTTTTCAAAATATATCATTTAAACTTAAAAAAACAAGGAAGACATTCAGATGGTTCAAAATAAAAAATATATATATCAAAAGGTATCCAATAAAAAGTCTCACTCCTATTCCTTTCCCCATATGTCTCACCTTCCCACCCTCAACCCACGGGCAACCACCCTAATTATGACTTCTTGGGTATCCTTCATGCAAATCTAATCCAGTGTGAGTATGGAAAGAATTATTGATTTCTTGGGGGAGGAGAATCGCCATTGTTGCTCCCTGGCTACTGAATGCCCTGTTGTTCCCACTTACCCTCAGGGCGAGTTCTACAGTGGCCACAGTTTTTTGGATTAAAAAACGGAGACAGAAGATCTTAGTATCAGTGAAGTGAGCCGAGCTGGTGCCCCTGTCCTGGAAGAGGTAGATGCCATAGTCACTGCAGCTTGTCCAGAGCTCTTGTCTTTCCCCAGGTCCCCAGGCCCTTCCCCTCTCTCACTCCTGGAGGAAGCTGTTGCCTTTTGCTTCCTGAGCTCCTGCACCTGGCCTTCACTTCAGAGCCCCCCACCCTTCCCAGAGCTGGCTCCTCCAGGGGCGTCCACTCTTAGGATCCAGGGCGGCTCCCTCTCTGCCTTAGACACTCCAACTCTTCTTTCCCTTCCCTCAACTTCTTTATACGGCCCCTTTCATCCTCTTCTTGCCATCAAGCTTCTCTAAAGACTAGTTACTGAGATTTCCTCGCCAATTAGTGTAGCTCACTAACATTTAATCAACATCTACAATGTGTGAATAATGTGCTAGATGAGGAACATTCAAAGATTTAAAAAAGATGTGGTTCCTGGCACTCAGGCTCTTCAACCCAGACCTAATTAAGTGAAATACACTGGGATACATGCAGTAATACAGGCCTGGTCTAGGAGGCTGTGGCTCAACTAGGAGGTGGTGCTAGTTACAGGTATGGTCTAACCATGCTTAGCACAGGAAGGGGGGGGGGCATTATTTCTGAATATGAGGATGATAGTCATCATTTACTGAGCCCTCCAGGTGCTGGAGCTTGGGATATTAATACCCTGAGGCTGTGTTTCCAAGCAGGGCCCCCGTGCTAAGTTGCTTCCCCTCTCTTTAGTCCTCCACCTTCTGTCACCTGTTAGATGCCATTCTTCTCTGAACACAGACTTTTCCAGATCTCACCTTCTCAGGCACTGCTCCCTTCTCCAAACCACCTTCACCCATCAAACACAAACCATGGGCCTTCCCTCGGAGCTCTGTGTTTGCTTTTCAGAGTGGCAACTTGCTCATACGAAGATAACACATTTTCCTGAAGGGCCCTTCCCAGCTATTTTTTAAAAGTATATTTTTATTCAGTTCAGAGAGGAAAGGAGAGCGAGAGATAGAAACATCACTGATGAGAATCATTGATCAGCTGCCTCCTGCACGTCCCCCACTGGGGATTGAGCGTGCAACTAGGGCATGTGCCCTGACTGGGAATTGAACCATGATCTCCTGGTTCATATATGCCGACGTTCAACCACTGAGCCACACTGGTTGGGCAGCATTTCTGTTTTCATTATGTAGGTGAGGAAAAGGAAGGTGAGCATATTGAGTAACTTGAGCAAGGCACTTAGGTAGAAAGTGGTAGAGAAGGAATTTTAAACATGGCCTGTTGAAGTCGAAGCTCATAGCCATTTTGTTACAGTGGGGGTGTTTGACTCAGATCAGAGAAGACTCAGAGGTGGGACTCCTATTGACAGTCTTCTGGAACTTGGGTCACCATATGTATGAGGTGTAGGCGGAACTAAAATCCATCTTGGGAATTAACAGGATTAGATTTAATCTCAAATAAAGGACTTCTAGCATTTACAGTGACCTGAGTAGAAGGAGCTGGCTGCCTCCTGAAGTGGCCAGTTCCCTTTATGACCTGGGTTCAACCAGCATCCATGGCAGGATGAACCCTACCCAGGACACTGGAGGGAAATCCCACCATTGGATGGGGGGCTTCTGGGTAGGATTTAAGATCTCAGAAGTAAAGAGTCTGTATCTCTCAGAGGATATTAAGTGTGGTCATTGCCAAACCCAGTGGAGGAAATAACCTTGAACTTCGCCCTGTTTGTGAATCTATCCAGGTCTGAAGCCCCGAGAATATTCCTCCTTTTTCCCACTGAGAGTCCGCTCAGGAGTAAAGGTCAAGATGACAGCAGTCATTCCCATGTGGAGTGCCCTCCGCAGACTTCAAAGACCTTTTCCTAAGGGTTTCATTATCCCAACTGTGCAGATAAGGAGACTTGACCAACCAGGGAAGAGAAAGTGGAGGCCACTGTCCAGTATCTCTTTGGCAGGACGCACTCCATTCTTTCCTGCTCACGTCAGCTGGGGTTGCAACAGCGCCAGTAACTGGCGGCAGAGATATAAGGTGAGTCTGGGGAGGGAAATGGAGGCAGTGGAATTTTTTAAAGATGCTGAGACCATAACTTGTGTTTGTCTGCTAATAGAAATGATCCAATAGAGAGGGAGAAATTTTGGAGTGATGTCTGTCTGTGTGTGAGAGGGGATGGAATCTGGAGTGTATGTGTGTTTGTGAGGGAGTGGGGTGTGGGGGGTGGGTACAGCTCATGCTTAGTACCTGGAAGGGAGACCAAGGACTTGGGTACAGACAAGTAGGTGGATGGGCCTGTGGATGTTCTCTTCTGATTGATTTAAAATATATGTTTTTATTGATTTCAGAAAGGAAGGGAGAGGGAGAGAGAGAAACATCAATGATGAGAGAGAATCATTAATTGGTTGTCTCCTGCACAACCTATACTGGGGATCGAGCCTGCAACCCAGGCATGTGCCCTGACCGGGAATTGAACCATGACCTCCTAGTTCATAGGTCAATGCTCAACCACTGAGCCTAGGCTCTTCTAATTGTTTTTATTTTCCCAGTAAAATAGAAATCAGGCCATCAGCTGTGAGTGATGGTAGAGAGATGTCAGAGTTCTGAGAGGAGAGGAGAAGATGTAGAGAGTTGTCCAGGAGAAGGAGTAGGAGGAATAAGTGGTCTGGGAAATACAGTTGATTACTCAACAGAATTAAAAGACCACTTGAGATTGCTGGTCATTAATTTAATTTAACAAACTTTGTGTGTGTGTGTGTGTGTACGCATGTGTTTACGTGTTTCATCTATGATCTGCTGTGTAGGTGTAGTTACAAAAATAGTAAAAATTAGATTTAAACAAAGGTTTTATTTTTATTTTTTAGTAAAGATAGAGAAATAAATAAGAAATGAGCAAGGTATCCTATGCTTGATTGCCCCCAACCCCATTTTTACTTTTTAAGGAATATTCACTTCATTTACTCAACAAATATTTAACTTCTGCTAGATACCTAGGACAGGGCTTGTAGGTAGGAAGATGAAAGCAGAGAGAGCTCCTTGTTCACAGCCTATGAGGAGAAATAGATCTGAGTTGATAATTTAAGTACATAGAGAGGAATTTAAGAACATAGAGGGAAAAGCATCTGACTTCTTCGGGTAGTTAGAGATCGCTTGACAGAATTGAATCTTGACATATGAGAGATAGTTCATTCACAGTCCACAAATATTTGACTACATAATTGCTTTGGACCAGGCAAAACACTGGCTGTTGAAAACAAACATGACATATAAGACAAGAGTCTGGCTTTTTGTTTTTGTTTTTCAATTGATTTCAGAGAGGAAGGGAGAGGGAGAGAGAGATAGAAACATCAATGATGAGAGAGAATCACTGATTGGCTGCCTCCTGCACACCCCCTATTGGGGATCAAGCCCGCAACATAGGCATGTGCCCTTGACCAGAATCGAACCTGGGACCTTTCAGTCCGAGGGACGACAATCTATCCACTGAGCCAAACCGACTAGGGCAAGACAAGAGTCTTGTCCCCAAGGAGGAATATCACTACGTAACCCAAGTGTGTGGTAAATGAAATAGCTGATCAGCTCAGCAAACAAGGGTTTGATAGTCTAGAGAATTTACCTGGTGAACCATATACATTTGGCACTTCGGGGGTCTGTGCGGATAGACTAGTTGGTTGCTATCAATCTTGTGGTTACTGGTCTATTTAGAGATTCTGGGGTCAGTTCTTTGTAACATATTGTGCTAGAAAATGGACCTTTCACAATCAGGTTTAAATGTCACCCCCCCCCCCCCCAAACCCCCACTGAGCTTTGGAAATGCCCAGAGTATTTAAAAATGAACTTATTTTGGCCATCTAGTCTTCCAGTCTGTCATTGGAAACATTTTAAATGCTCCTGTGTGGCAATGAGCCCCTTTGCTTCACTCTTTCTTTCCTCTGTTCCTTTGTGTAGACATGATGGGTGAGAGAAAGGGCCCCAGCAGGTCGAGCTGCCTGTTTTGCTCAGCTGTGTTTGCTCCTCACAGAGTTGGCTGCCCTCCTGGCCCCCTCTCCCTGGGAGGTGCTGAGCTCCAGCCCTGCTCAGAATCCTGAAGTTCTAGGCTGTCATACAGTAATCACTTAGCTTTTGTGTGTAGGGCTAGTTGGAGATGATTAACAAAGTGAATTAAAAGGATATTTCAGCTGAGCCACTTATTTTGGGGGTGTGAGTGGGACTTGACAGCCTTTCCCTGGGTCTCATGCTCTGGGTCAGTTGATAACCATGCACTATCTCTCCCAAAAGAAATGTGCCAGGTCTGGCTGGTCTCTCAGGTAAATTCCTTTCAACTACCCCAATCCCTTGTTAAACCCACTATTTCACCTACTTCGTGCCTGTACAGATGCAGGAGAAAAATTACTATCATGCATTAACTGCATGCATAAATTTTCATGAAAACCTCTTTATTAAAGGAGAATTATTCAGCTTCTTTTAGATGTTTACTAAATGGAAGAGTTTAAGGAATAGAGTTTGTGATTTGCAGAGGAAGGGAAACAAGCCAAAGAACAACAACATCAAACTCCGCCCCCCAACAAGCCTACCTATACCTTCAGCATATAGGAGAGCTGAGGTCATACTGCAAATGAAGATTTAAACTGAGGTTCAATACACTTCGTCTGTAGTTATAGCCCCTAAGCCAGTGCTTCCCAAACTGTGTTCCCAGACATTATAATTCTTCACTAAGCCCTCTGTGGGACAAGAGTTCTGTGGTCAAATCAATTTAGCAAAAATTGACTACTTTGTCCTCTTCTTGGAGATTCGTCACACACTTCATTTATGTAACCATTCAACAAATATTTAATGAGCTCTTTCTATGTGCTAGGCTCTAGGCCAGGTTCCGGGAGAATAATGAACAAAAAAAAGCCCAGTTGCTGCTTTCATGGGTGCTTAACTCTGACCGGGAGATGAACATTAATCAAACAGCCAAACAAATAATGCCTAATTAAAGACCCAAGTAAATTTTCTATACATATAAAACCCTAATATGCAAATAGACCGAGTGGCAGAACAACCGAACAACTGGTCGCTATGACATGCACTGACCACCAGGGGACGCGTGCGGAACATGGTGGGCATCGGCTGCAGTGGGATGGTGGAGCAGGTGAGCAGGGGCACCAGGTCAAGGCGGGGTACCAGTCACTGTCATCAGGGCAAGCCTCTGGTGGTTCCTGAAAATTCTTTGCTCCCACAAGCTGCAGTCCTGCCCGATGCTCTCACCTGCTGCCAGCACCAGACCCCCTTGCACCTGCTGCTGGTGCCAGAGCCGCCGCTTGCACCCCTTGCTGGTGCCCGGCGCCGGTCCCGATTGCTCAGCGCCATCAGCAGGTGTGAACAGTGGCTGCTGGCCCTGATCGCCCCTGAGGGCTTCTCCACCTCCCCCTACTCCTGAGGGGCGACTGGGGCAGCAACTGTTGCTCACACCTGCTGCTGGCACTGGCCCCAATCGCTCCATACTGGGTGCGAGCGGGGCCACCGTCGTCAGCCCATGGGAGCAGCGGCGGTGGGAGCAGGGATGCTGGCAGACAGGGAACCAGGGGCCATGGCGGGAGGGGCCGGGCAGGGGCACCGAGACCTGCCCCTGTGCCCACTGCAGCCTTTTGGCCCACAGTTCCTTTCAAGGTACACGAATTTGTGCACTGGGTCCCTACTATAAAAGAAAGGAATATGCTCATAGGCGTGGACAAAGAAGGAGTTCTATGGAATGTAATCTCACAGGGTGATCTGATCATGAATTCCTAACAGGGCAGGTGATGGTAAACAGTCACTCCCCAGGCATATAGCTTCTTTAGTCAAGTTTATTATCTTTACCTTAAGCAAGCGCTGTCCACTGATTCTGTGCATCTAGGATAACACACCCTTGAAATATCCTCTTCCAGAGCTCTCCTTTTTTTTTAGGGAGAGTGGAAGAGAGAGGAAAAGAGGGAAAGAGAGAGAGAAACATCGATGTGAGAGAAACACACTGATTGGTTGCCTCCTACATGAGCCCTGACCAGGGCCCAGGCTGGGGAGGAGACTACAACCAAGGTACATGCCCTTGACCGGAATCAAACGTGGGACCCTTTGGCCTCAGGCCGACGCTCTATCCACTAAGCCAAACCAGCTAGGGCCAGAGCCCTCCTTCTAATATGTGACCACCCTCAAGACAACACCTAATTCTAACTATTCTATAATTCGATCCCCACTTAGACTTCTCCCACCTAAGTAATCTTCCTTACGTTCCCTCCTTAATCTCAACTACATAAAAGAAACTGCAAATTGTTATTGTCAGGAGCATGTGAAATCTTGTGACCCAGCATGTGTTGTCCTCAGATAAATTCTTATAAAAATTCTCTGCAGGTTTGGATGTTTCTTATGTCAACATAGGAATCCTAGGCCAGGGGTCAGGGAAAGTTTCCCTGAAGATGGGACACAAGCAGATAGCTGAAGTTGGATAAGAGTTAGCATTAACTAGGTCAAAGGCCAAATCTTGGGGCTTTAGAATGTCCAGTAGAAATATAATATGAGTCACGTATGTAATTTAAATTTCTCTAGCAACCACATTATAAAAAGAGAAAGATGAAATTAATTTTAGCATTATATGTTACTTAATTCTCAGGATATCCAAAACATTGTCATTTCAACATTTAATCAACATAACAATTATGAACGCAGTATTTTACATATTTTTTTGTTCTAGTCTTTGCAACCTGATGTGTCTTTTACACTCAGGGCACATCTCATTTCAGACTAGCCACATCTCAAGTGCTGAGAGCCACAGCTAGCTTGTGGGGACTGTATTCGACAGCGCGGATAGAGAAGCTGAAGACAAGGCCAGGGTGGCAGGAAGTCGGATAGAGAGAAGGAGGGTGGTTCCACCCACCCAGGGGGGCTCAGCCCAGTTGTTTTACCCCTAGCAGTTGCTCCATCAGCATCTGGTGATTAAGTCGTCTTCTTAGTTGTCAGCAATACAGTCTCTGGCTCCTTTATGCAGAAGAGGAACTCTTTGGAATGATAATGGGTAGCAACCACAATCTCTGCAGGCCAGAAGAACCAGGCTCCGCAGATACTCAGGCAAACTGATCTGGTAGTGACCCCACTGCAGCTTAGAGAGCCCACGCTGGCTACCGCTGCACTGCCCCCGGGGCAAAGTGGAGTGCTTCCAGTCTTGATAGCTTGCAGTTCAGGGTTTGGTTTGCTGAGTTTAAATGGGGGCATTCTAGCTGCAAGGGAGGCTGGAAAGATGTGTGTTTGCTTTTTAGCTTCTATGGTGGGAGCTGGGCTTCTCTAACATAGGAAGGGGTCTTCAGATGCTGCTCAGCCAGAAAAAATGACCAGAGTCCTCTGCTAGAGTAGCCCGAGACCCTGAAATTTTGACTGCAACACAAACATAAGTTTCTGCAGAAACTCCCCGGGCAGGGACTTCCTCCACCAGGAGGCTCCCCAGATCTCCCGGTGGCTCTTCTGGAAAGTATGATGCCTAACAAGCAGTTCATGTCATGCATTATTCTGATGCTGCAAGTGCAATTTCATTATGTCCTTGGAACATTCTCACATGGTATTTTAATGTAGAGACACAGGAGGGCACTCCAACCAACCAGCAACAACTTAATGGTTTCATAAACTTGGCAATAAAAAAATGGGTGCTGAGCCCTGGCCGGTGTGGTCAGTTGGTTGAGCGCGCCCCGCCCCCCCCCCCCCCCCCCCCCCAGGCATCCAAAGGTTCCCTATCAGGGCACATGCCCAGGTTTCAGGTTTCTCCCTTGGTCAATACCTAGCTCCCCAGGGGATCGCACTGACCCCTGTCAACCTGTCAACCCCGCCCCCCCTCACCCCCACACACACCACAGTGTCTAGTTAAGGTTCTGAGGACTATACTATGACTTTGAGCAACTCATAACAGAGGAGGAAATTTTTGACTCACAGGTTGCCCAGGGCCTCAGCTACTGATGAGATGGAGACATAGTACCCAACGGCTCGTATTTAGAGGCGCACTGGCCACATAAACCTAGAGCAGAAGAGAGAGACCTGATGGTTAAGAATTCCTTCAAACCTGCAGCCTGGCCCCACGACTGCTTTCCCATTTGTAAATTGTAGATACCACCTGACTTATGTCTTGTAGTTTGCCGATAAGGAAGGATGGGGGCGGGGCGGGGGGGGCGTTGGGAAGGGAGAGAATGGGAAGGAGGACGGAAGCAACAAATCTGGCGGTGACATTTACCATCCCATAAAGTGGATTGAGTTTTACCCTAAGAAATATTGAGCCAGCCGACCTACCGCTTGCTAGTGAATTATAGCACGCCGGAGGAACAAAGCGCACTCGGCCGGCTGGAGAACGAGAGTAACGAGGCAATAGGTCGGAACAGGACCTGCTCCCCCGGACCGGTTTCCCCACACAGATCGTCCTGGCCGGGGCCCAGACACCAGGGAAGCGGGGGCGCAGGGTTGCCGGGGCGCTTCTCCACCCTTGGTGGAGGGGGACCGGCGCTCGCGGAGCGGGTGCTCGTACAGCCCCGCAGGCGAGCTCAGGCTTGGCAAGGGCGCAGCGGAGCGTTCCTCCGCGTCCCCAAGGGCTGTTAGGGCGCAGCCGCCCTCCCGTGGTCCGGGTCGTCGCCCTGCGGGACCCCGAGGCTCCCCGGCGGCAGACGCGGACTGGTCCGCCCCGGAGTCCCGCAGGCGGAGACGCAGGGAGGACACCCGAGGGAGGAGCAGGGACGCGGAACAATAAAGCGGAGGAGAGGCAGGAAACAGGACGCGAGGAAGGAGCTGCATCATTGCACTCAACAGGTAGTTGCGCGCCTCTGCGGAGACTCAGACTCGGCGCTGGTCACGCGTCCGAGACGCCCAAGCTCAGCTCTCCGTTCTCTGCGGGGAGAGTCGCTAGGATCCCTCCAGTCCTGCACCCCCGAGGTCCGAGGGCACGGACCACGCGGCAGGCTCTGCACCAAGCGCTGACATGATCGCTTTTCGTTTTCCCCAACATCCCCGAGCGGCAGGTACTGTTACCGGGTCCTGGGAGGAGGGCTTGGCTTTGGAGACTTGCGCCGGGTTTTGCAGAACTGGCTGCAGATCCTCAGCTCTGGTCGATCCTTGTCCTACACGCTGCCTGCACCTGCGCGGACCTCTCTGGGTGGGAGTGAAGGAAGACAAGTACCCGAGGTTACCAGGTGGCTCTCCCCCAGCCGGCCCCCTGGCCTGGGGCGTAGAGACCATTCCGTGCGCGGGGGTAGCTGTGCACCTTGGAGAGGATAGCTCTCCTTCCCCAGGGGTCGCGTCCCCAGCAGGCGCAGGGTGTCGGGCAATGTCCCCCCTAGGGCGGCAGAGGAGAGCGAAGAATCTGGGGTCCGGGAACGGGCAGTAGGAGAAAGTGGGGTGGCAGGAGGGAGAACGCCAGGCTACGGGTGGGAGCGTCCACGTGGTGAGTGTGTGGCTCTTTCATTCAAACTTTGGGAGTCTCCGTTCCGGCGTCTGAGAAGGTGTGACCAATCAGAGTCCTAAGACGGGAATAAATTATGCAAATCACCATCTGGCGATGGGTCAGATGACTCCCATACTTTTTAAAAACCTACCTCGCCCGGAGTTCGCTGGGTGACAGTGGCGAGCCCGGACTTCCCCGGCGGGAGGCGCGGGTGAGGGCAAGTCCCGTCCTGGTTTAAGCCCCTTCACACTCCCTCCAACGCCCCGCCGCTCAGTTTAGCCAAGTTTCCACTTTCCACCTTCGCCACCTCCAGCTGTCTAAGGCCACACCACTCGCTGGTGGAGGGAAGGTGCCCGCTAAGGGTCTTGCAGGCTCGGGCTGCTGGAAACCGCCAAGAGGTGTTTTTTGTTGTTGTTGTTTTGTTGGTTTTGTTCTATTAAAGTCCTGCTTCGCGGAGGGGTGTGTGGCGGGAAAGGATGAGGAGCCCCGTCCTGCTGCTCTGCCTCTGGAGCGCCTATTGTTGCTTTGCCGCGGGAGGCCCCGCGCCCCTTGGTCCAGAGGGGCCGCCGCAAGGTAACGTGCTCTGATTTTTTATTACCTCGAGCTTCTTTTCCGTGCCGGGCCCCTCTGTCCTGCACACCCTCCTTCCATCCCTCCCGGTCCTGGGGATCCTTTTATGCCGCGCTATCCCTTTGCTCCTCCTACTTAGCCTTGCCAGTTCACCTGTTTCCTGGCGCTTCTGACCCGGGCATCGCCCGCGGGACCTCCAAAAGGCTGTAGGCTGGCGGGTGCCCTTGTCCTCTGGCTCTAGCCCCACCCCTTTCATTAGATGGATGGGTGCTGTCCAGTCAGCCCAATTGGCTGCGAGCAGCTCTTCAACCTTGTTCTCATCTTTGAACCTGGAGGATTGCTAGCCAAGAGGGTTAGAAGGCGCTCCCTCACCTGGAGCCCCTCCTCCTTTTAATCCACCCTGTAGGTGTTTTGAAGGTGAGGCGGCTGGAGCATTTGATGAGTGACTTCTTCCCCTAAATTGCCAGCTTCCTCTTCCCAACCCTCCTTCCAACCCCCTCTCATTCTCCTCCTAGCCGCCAGCTTTTCTTCCTTCTGAGTTCTGCATGGCAGCCTCTCCCACTGGCAGAAGGAATGAGGGGAGGGTCACCCAGCGCGAGTGCCAGGGGAACCCCTAAACTGCACCCCGTTATTTCCTCTACTATTTGCTGAGGTTGGTCGAACGACGTTGGTCCATGTCAGCTTATGTACTGGTGGGAGGGTTAATTTGAATGAATGAATGAATGAATGGGGAAGCCTTGCTTTCCTTAACATGTCCCCAACTCTAGTGCTAAGTAAGAGTGTGACCTCGCTCCCCTCGTGTGGAATGTTAATATTCTTTCCAACTTCCGCGTTCTTCGATTCTGAGCATTTTGGGCCATTTCATTCATCCAAAAAAGTAGTTAGTACACGTCTGCTTAGTGCCAGGCATTCTTCTAGGAGCAGGGAAAACCCCTCCCTCGTGGAGCTTACGTTTCAGTGGTGAGAAGACAGACAGGAATCTAATTAACACATTGCAGGTTCAGTAGTTTTATTGCTGGCTTTGCCCAGTGGCCAGGTAAGTTTCTATTGAATGAGTACAAAAAAACGTTTTACATGAATGATAAAGGCACGCTTTAAAATTAAATACCCGTTGCATTTTGAAGTTATTTATTACATGTTCTTACAAGCTAATATCTTTTTAAAGTAGGATACTTTGTAAAACACTGTGTAATACGAAGTGGAACTAAGCAAAGCTGGCAAATTCTCGTGATCCGTCCGCAATGTGTGAAAATATACAAATGGTGCTCAGTGTTATGGAAGGTGTGGAGTGCTGGTGGGAGAAGGTGGTGCCGTTTTAATCTGTGGTCAGGCTTCCCTCTTTGAGAGTTGAGCGCAAGGAACGGAAGGAGGTGAGAGAATGAGCCACGAGGACATGTGGATGAAGAACAACCACGAAGTCCCAGAGGTTGACGTGACCCAGGCGAAAGCTCGAGAAGTCTGGGGTCAGAGAAGCAGCTGCAGAGGCGAGCTATGCGGGTTTATTCACCAATCTCTTCCAGGAAGCCAGCAGACTCCTTTACCCTTTTTCCCAGAATTCCCCATCTGGTCTTTGTGTGAGTGGTTATCTGGGTGGAAATTGAGGAGGTGTCAAACTAGTTATGTCCATGGCTCAGATTTCTGCCGGTTGGGGCTTTGTTCATTAATTACAAAGCTCTGCTCATGTGTATTGAGTTGCATTTTCTGGAACCCTGTCCTTTTTATATCTGATGCATTCTCTGCCCCCTACCCTGCCCTGCCCGATTCACCACCCTCTCTCCCCCATTCTGGTCCTTCTGTCCATGGTTCCATTTGCTTCCTGACTCTGGGATAAACGAAGCTCCTGGGATGGTCCTTTGGTATCTTTCCCCCTGATTTCTGAGTGACAAGAGAGCTTGATTTTCTAATTTCTTAGCCTGCTATCAAGGGATGATTTCCTGGAGGGCTGAAACGGTGTGGTGACGACAGCACCCACTGTGTAAAGGCCATCAGGGCCGTCAGTGACATCAGCTGTGTTCTGGGCGCAGGGTCATCTCCTTCATGGCACTGTGTGTGAGCAGGGGAACTGGAGAGAGTTGTTTTTCTGCTCTTTATGCTCCATGGCTTCAGCATAACAAACTAAAAGCATGCCTGGCACATCCTGGCTCGGCAAAGGGCATCGAGGATACATGAGATTTTCGGAGTAAGTGCTAGAATCGAGTTGGGAACACTAGGAGAAGCCCATTGCATAACAGGTCGACAGCTTCTTACCTCCAATTTCAAACTCCAAAAGCTCCCACAACTAGAAAGTTTGGTAACTTGTTTGGCTGCAAGACCTGGCCTTACCTAACTTGAACTCACTTGGCAGCAACACTGAGCTGAACTGACCAGAGGCTATTTTGTAATTCTTTTTTTTTTGTCCTCAAGTATGAGTAGTCACGCCATTTCCCTGCAGAAATGTTAGTGTGCTTGGTGAATGGAGAATGCCCCAGACCCTGCTGGAGGTGTTATATAAGACATGGTGTATGTACCATAATGCCTTTCTAAAATCTGAACATGTCTGAATTCTGCAACTCCACTGGTCCCAAGCACTTCAGGAAAAGAATTGAGGACCCATAATCTAAAAGCAGTTCCTTGGGGGAAGGAAGGAGAACTCATTTGATAGGGAAGAAGGAAGACAAGCAAGAGAGACCTGTTTATTTCAGTCACAGTAATTAATACCAGTGACTAAGTAAGTGCTCTGAAATATAGATGAGATGTCCCTTTTATAATATCTTGGCAACTTTTTCTGGGAGGTGAGAAGGAAACACTCAGCAGAGGTAATCCCCAGGAGGGATTAAATAATTGGCCCCAGGTTGGACTAGAGCTGCACCCCAGATCTGTCATGACTCAAGCCCCCTTGATGCACCCGGCTCTGTTCTTTCTCCCCAGATGAGCTCCACGAACCCAAGGATGTGCAGGTTCCTGCCAGACCCTCCGTGAGGTTTAACCTCCGCACCTCCGAGGACGCAGAGCATGAAGGATGCTACCTCCCCCTCGGCCACAACCAGCCCCTGGAAGACTGTGGCTTCAACATGACAGCCAAAACCTTTTTCATCATTCACGGATGGGCGGTGAGTCGCGGGGAGGGAGCTCTGCAGCTTTACACAGGGTTTGGTTTCTTTTGTTTCGGTCAATTAAAAAGAATACTGGTGCTTCCAGATTCCACTCTCTGCCCCCCTCTTTTCTTGTGGGCTGCTTGTATTTCAGACAGCTGTGAAGAATGTAATGGGCACTTCGCTGAGGGGGCAATCTGGACTCCAGCAGGGTGGTGTTTGGTGCCGGCACACAGCGGCTTTCAGAAAGTGGCTCTCCTGAGGGCAGCCGCCCAGCCCCACCGGCTCCTCAGGATCCCTCTAATTATGCTTAATTACATTGGTCAACCGCTGCCTCACGGGGGCCATCCCTCCCTAAGAACTGAGCTGAGCTGAAGCAACCTGTCTGGCTCAGAGAGGCCATGAGGAGCCAGCTGGCCCGGTTTGCTGGCTGCCATTGGCACGGTGCCCTCCTGTTTGCATAGAGATGGCTCTTTAAAGGCATTGGGGCTCTCAATGTGCCCTAGCTGAGCAATTCACATTGAAAGGTCCATGACAAACTTCAACAAAAAGGGGTTTAACACTCAGCTTCAGAAGCTTTTGACCACCGAGGGATTTATTCATTCATAGAATGACAGTCTGTAGGAAAATGGCATTATTAAGTGAGCAGGTTTCTGCCTGGGCTACTTGGGAGGGGACATTCCTCTTCTTCTTTTTTTTAAAAAAATATAATTTTATTGATTTCAGCGAGACAAGGAGAGGGAGGCAGAGATAGAAACATCAATGATGAGAGAGAATCATTGATTGGCTGCCTTCTGCACGCTCCCTACTGGGGATGGAGCCCGCAACCTGTGCATGTGCCCTTGACCAGAATCAAACCCGGGACCTTTCAGTCCACAGGCCGACACTCTATCCTCTGAGCAAAACCAGCCAGGGTTACATTCCTCTTCCTAATGATGAGAAATTCATATCCATTACCTGCTTTCTGGGTCTTTAGGTCTATCACCATCTGTTGGGGTCAGGCCTGGGGGGTGGGGGTGGGGAGTAGGTGCCTACCTACCTAATGTGATTGGAGAGCTGTTTCAAGGCCTGTCCATCTGTCTTCATCCCAGAGCCCATGATTAGAATCATGCATTTGAATCTCTTTAAGGCCCCCTGTCAAAGTGTAAATACAAACTGCCTGCAACTTACAAATGGGTTGCATTCCAGAAAGTTCTTTTGTGATCTGTTTGGAACTTGGAATAGCGGTTTCCCATAGAAGCAAGATTGTAAATGGCGTTTGGGTTCCCAGGCCAGGCACAGAAAATCTTTTTATCTAATAATGTGCTTGCGGATAGGTTTACAACTGGACCTTGTCACCATTTATACTTTGTTTCTGTGGGAAAATGTGCTCTGGGTTCTAATTTGGGATTCCTGGGAGAGCTCTTTCCTTCTCTGGGGTCAAGAAGGATGGATTGCGGGACAGGGTCATTTGTTCATTCTGAGTTTGCCCGGGAGACACCATCTCTCTGTATCTTCAAGAGAGAAGCTAATTCTCCAAGGCAACCCAGCCAAGCAGCCTTTGAATGATGGAGCAGGCCACCTGCCTGACTGTGATAGGAACTTAGGCCAACTTCAGGCCCGTATTGCCACCAGTGCATATCTCACTGTGGCCTTGTAGGACAGTGGGGCAGAACACTGTGAAAGTTTTGATGGGAAAAACTGGGAATGTAAAGAGCAGTGAAGACAAACACTCAGGTAGAAATCCTGCCGGTGGTGTGCTCTGCTCATGTGCAAATGCTTGGCCCCTGAGCAGTCAATGAGAAGGTTCTGGAACCAGCTAGGGAGAGGATAATGGAACTGAATTCTATGTTCATTAGGATTTCCGAAACCCAGAGGAGATTTAAGAAATTTCCTGTTTTCTCCACAGATGACTGGCATACTTGGGGAATGGTTGTACAAACTCGTGTCAGCCCTGAGGACGAGAGAGAGAGAAGCCAATGTCGTGGTGGTTGACTGGCTCCCCCTGGCTCACCAGCTTTACACAGATGCGGTCAATAACACGAAGACGGTGGGACACAGCATCGCAAGGATGCTCGACTGGCTTCAGGTAACTGGGGATGGGAGGGGTCATCTTTCCTGAGCAGCATCTTGAACTCTCTTAAGAAATACAGGTTAGACAGTGTTACAGTGAATTTCAGATGTCTGATCAAAATCTTTGGGATTGACATTGTTACTGAATTATGTATGGCTTGAAATATTCAAAAGCTGGGACTTTTAGACAGCCTTTTAATCCTATATAATAAAAGCCTAATATGCAAATTGACCGAACAGCGGAACAACTGTTTGCTATGATGTGCACTGACCACCAGGGGGCAGATGCTCAATGCAGGAGGTGCCCCCAGCTCACAGGCCCCAGGCCAGCCAAGGTGGGTGCCAGTGGGGGTCCCCTGATCACCCTGCCGGTTGCCCCACAGATCAGCCCTGATCGCCAGCCAGGCCTAGGGACCCTACCAATGCACAAATTTCATGCATTGGGCCTCTAGTTATTGATATATCTCTGATTTTCCATGTTATTTTATATCTGCTGGGCAAAAGTTTGCCTTATGGGCCATTACTTTCTGATCTCAGAAATGGATGCCCTCAGGTTGGCTGGGAACGGCCAGGAGGCAGGACTGGCTGGTAATCTTACAAATCTACTGATGTCTGCTCTTGCCTCTGAAGGCGCCTGTCCTGAGGTAGGGAGGGCGTTGCTTCCAACTACTGCCTTGCTGAAAATTTTAAGTGTGGAACACAGATCTAAAGATCTTAAAATTCTGGGTTCCCGAACAGTCCCTCCGTCTTCTGCCTGGGTTGTTTTGTCGAGCTTGGTTCCTGAGCTTTGGGGTCAAATCCTCATCTCCTCTTCCCCCACCAGCGAGTGCCCGGTCAGGGCGCAATGTCTCAACTCTGGTGTCCCAGGTGGCCTTGTGGTGAGGACTCAGTTCCTGGGGCCGAAGAGGGTGGGCAAGGAGGATGCAGCTGTGGGTTGTGGCTCACACTTAGTCTCCAGGGAGTCTGGTGGCTTTGACCTCCACACAGCCACCCTCCTCCCTTAGATGCTGCCAGAAAGAATGGAAAACATGTAGGGGAAGGGTCAGGTATACAGGTTCTAGTCACAACCTGCCCTCAGCGCTTGGCATTTAAAGCGTCTCTAAGTCCTTTTGACCTCTAGCCTGGCTGGGTTCCAGCTGTGTTGCACTGCCAGCCAAGCCAGCCCCTGGAAGTCTCGGTCCCGACTCCCAGGTCTCCTCCTTGTCACGATGGAACCGTTGAAATGTTGGTAACTCTGTGGGCTCAGGACTCCACTCTCCACTCACACACTCTTGTGACTTCCTGCAGGAGAAGGACGGCTTTTCTCTTGGGAATGTTCATTTGATCGGCTACAGCCTCGGAGCTCATGTGGCCGGGTATGCTGGCAACTTCGTGACAGGCACGGTGGGCAGGATCACGGGTAAGCTCTGCCTCCTCCACAAACAGCTGGTCTCCAGCTCCTGCAGCTCCTCTGACAAGCTGGCCTCTCTGAATCAGAGCGCCCCTCACTGAGGCAGCACGAGTGAGCTGTAGAGGTTAGCTTCGGAAGAAACCCGGAGAACATCGACCCTAGAGCTTTTCAAATGTTCTAATGAGTCATGGAACCCATTTTTCTTCCAATTGAACTTGTAAAGCACCCCAACATAGGAAACACAGAAGGGATCTTCTAGTTGAGGCTGGGTGTATGGTGGGTAGTGTTAGTCTTGCTGTTTGAGCCTTCCCCTCCCCCGGAGGAATCACCGGGTCCCAAAGCCCCAGTTTGAAAACCACTAGTTTGACTCAACAGGTGAGGAAAAACCCAGGGGCAAACAGCTGATAACTAAAGGGCAGAAGTGGGGTGGAGCCCTGGCCTCCAAGCTTCTGGGGCTCACTGCCATCCCCGCCTGTGGTACTCTAGGACCTGCAGGGAAAGAGTGAGGGGTGGATTCTAGTTTGGATTCTGCCTCTGATTTCTAGTTCATCTACCTACAGCCTCTTGCCAGTGTTTTTGGCTGGCATATTTATTGGTGACAATGACCTGTTTAGAACGGATGATTAAAACTTTGCCTTTAAAGACACCTTGCTGATATCGGCACCCAGGTTGTCAATAGAAAATTGAGCGTTCCGTTTTAGTGAGATTTTGATGTGGGCCTTTGGGTTAAATCCTCTAATGCAGGGGTCCTCAAACTTTTTAAACTGTCCCTCAGACCGTTGGAGGGCCGGACTATAGTTTAAAAAAAAACTATGAACAAATTCCTATGCACACTGCACATATCTTATTTTGAAGTAAAAAAACAAAACGGGAACAAATATAATATTTGTATTTGCATGTGGCCCGTGGGCCATAGTTTGAGGAACCCTGCTCTAATGACTCTGAAAAGTGGGGAAGGTTCTCTTTACCATGTTGGGGCCCCTCTAATACAGACACAGGGCTTGCTCTAGGCTAAAGTGAATGGCAGATTTGTTGCCCTGAACTTTCAACCTCCTTCCAACATTCTTTCATTTGTCTTCACTTCCAGCTTTCCCCTCACCCCTACCATAGAAGGAAAGAGTGGATCAATTTCATTTTGAAACAGGACTCAGGTGGAAGGGTATTCTTAGCTAAAGAAAGATTTAGTAAAGGTAGAGCTTCAGGTTTCAGCAATAAAGCTGCTGGGGTAGATTTAAAAAAAAAGTGTATTTGTGCGGTTTTAGTGGACCTCTTTATATCATTGTCTGGGCTTAAGTCGAATGTCCTGGCCGGCGTGCACATGCACATACACACTCACACTCCTTTAGGTTCAATGATCTGGTTCAGCATGCTTTGAGAACTTTACTTTTTATTGCCACGGCCACGGGGCCTGAGCCCTCTAGGTGGGCAGTGATTGTGTGGCCACACATGACCGCTCATTAACCACTGAGTGCAAAGCTGTTTGACCCTGAGCCCGGCGGGGTCCTATCGCCTGAGCACCTCCTTTCAGTCTCCGTGCAACGTGTGATGTCCAGAGCAGGGCCAGCTGTTCTGGTGGCGGCCAGCACCCACCAGGCCCCCACCAGAGAGTCCTTGGCAACAAGGACGAGCTGCAGAGCCTCCCTTTCCTGATTTCTAAATCCGAAAGGAGAGGGGTTGTGAGGAGCGTTCCGGTTTTTCCCCTGTCTGGGTGGCAGCTGCTGAGATGTGGGCTTCGGGCAGAATGCTAATCAGTCCTCTGTGCTGTCAGCCTGGGGCACGGGGGCCGCATGTCCTGAGCTCAGCCCCTTCTCCCCGGCCTTTCTCTGTGGAACAGGGGCCTTGGGTGAGCACAACAGGAAGGAGTGGCCTCGGTCCAGTTGCCAAGCAGGCCCTCGGAGGGTATTTGGCTGACCTGACATACGCTGTTGTGCATGCCTGATGGGGAGGCTGTGCGCTCTCCTCTCCCCTCAGACTTCTTTCTCATGGGCCTGGGAAGCAGGTGGCCCCGATGGGTGAGAGGACCGGAGACTGTAGCGAGAGTGGAGTCCTGAGGCTGCTGCTGCTGCTGTGCAGAGGCTTGGGCCTGCAGGGGGAGACGAGAATCCCAGTCTTGCTTGGATCAGAGAGCTGTGCATTAGGCTTCCGGGGGAATTCTGTGATATAATAGATCATATATTTCTAATTGAACACTTGCCTACTTAGTTATACATAAATAAGCAAATAGATTCATTCATTCATTCATTCAAGAAATATGAATTAAGTGACCACTCTGTAGGGTCTGGGCTAGATGCTACCTAATGTCCAGCACCTACTGTGTGGCAGGTGCTTCGTGCCATATGTAAGTCACATAGCACCTGGCCAAGGGGGTCCTTTTGGCTGCATTTTGCATTTTGCAGAAAGGGAAACGATGACTCGGTGCTTAAACAATGGGTCCGATATCTTACACGCCAATGAGTGTGTGCATGCCCGTGAGTGTGTGTGGACAGAGCACTTTCGGAGGAGTCAGGCTGAGTGGAAGGAGGGGTGGTTCTCCATCTGCTCTCTCTTTTCGGAGGGGATAAGTTCTCCGTCCCATTCCGAGTTTAAAAAGTAAACCGTGCAACTTTCCCCAGAGTGTGAGCCCTGGCGCTGTGTCAGGCCGGGCAGTCCGGGTAGGGAAGGCTCCGCCTGGCCGCCAGCAGGCCTGTCGAGAAGCCCTCAGCCCCCTGCATTCCTCCTGCACAGCTCGGTTTCCATGGCACTGACCGTCTGGTGGAGACTTTTGTTCACACCAAGCAAAGAGCCCCTCTCTTGTATTGGTGGCAAAGCAGAATGTTCCTTTTTCCCTTTTCTTTCTTCCCTCCAGGAGACATGGCAGCAGGCAGGGGAGAGGCTGCTAGTGTCAGAACTGTGGTTCTTGCAGCCTCTAAAACAAGGCATCGTGGGCTGTTTTGGGAGGACGCTGCTTTTGTGCCATCTTTCTTTTGGGTCCTGGGCTGGGGTGAGCCCACGAGCAGCCTGGCCTCCCTAAGCTGCCTCTGCCTTTCATGTGTTTCTCTAAATCTCTGGAAACTATTTAGTCTCAACCTCCACCAGTTCTCATGAGTAATGAGTTCCACAGGTTTACTGTCCACTCTGGACAATAGCTTTGCCTTTTGCTTCTCCTACAGCTCCTCTCTCAAGCCCACAATGTGCTCCTGGTTCTGTGGCACTGGGGCCTAGGGAACACAGGTCTTTTTTAAATCCTCACCTGGGGATATTTTTCCATTGATTTTTAGAGAGAAGGAAAGACAGAGAGAAATATTGATGTGAGAGAAACACATCGATGGGTTGCCTCCTGACCAGGGCCCAGGTTGGGGAGGGAGCCTGCAACTGCAGTACGTGCCCTTGACCGGAATCAAACCCAGGACCCTTTGGTCCGCAGGCTGATGCTCTATCCACTGAGCCAAACCGGCTAGGGCTGGAACAGTTCTTGACAGTAGGTAGCATCACTTCCTTTTTATGACTGTTTTTGGTCATGTCTCCTTCCTGCCTTGCTTTCTCAACCAGGATTTCTTAACCTCCGCTCCATTCAAATGCTTTGTTGTGGAGCTGCCCTGAGCATTATTGGATGTTTATCAGCTCCCCTGGCCTCTAACCACTAGATGCTTAGTAGCTTCTCTCCCCCTCCCCCAATTTTGACAACCCAGAATGTCTCTAGACAGTGCCAAATGTCCCCTTGGAAGCAAAATCCCTCCCAGTTGAGAACCACTGTTCTAGACTAAACAGACCCCCTTCCTCGGCTGTAAATACTCTTTTCTTCACTTTTTCTCTCTGTGTCTGAAGAGCCTTCTGGTTGGGATGAATTTGGCACCCATAATTACTTGGGTTTCATATAGTAGCTAGTATTTACACTGACAAGCACTTCATCTTATATCATCTCACACGAATTGTATAAATTAAGACATTCAGGTTCCACTTTATAGATGGTACTGAAGCGTGGCGAAGTTTTTCAGAATCTGGCCCACAGACTAGCTACTTTTAGGATCACCTGGAGAATAAATATATATATTTGGGCCCCACACCAGACCTACTAATTAGAATCTCTAGGGGGTAAGGAACCTGCATTTTATAGTTTGCAAATTCCTTTTTTGAATGGTTTTGCATTCCTGTGGGTTCCAACATTTAAAGATGGTGAAAGTCTCTCGTATGGTTGCCACGCCTGCCCAGTTCCCTTCCCTGCCCTCTCCCCCAGCCCACACATACACACAGTAACCAGCGGCTGGTCTGCCCGTCCGGAGTGTTTTGTAGCTGCAGAGTGTGCTCTGAATTTGTAATGAGCTCCCCAGCGATATTTGCGATCTTCAAATGTGAGAGCCAGCGCTCTCCACGTGCCGCTCGCCTGTCCAATCCAGAGCGTTTGCAGGCAGGGTGTTTTCTCTTAGCAGCTGCAAGACAGAAGGATTCTGGAGGCGTGGGGTATAGGTTCTCAGTGTATCTGGTGTCCCCACTCACCCTCGCCATTCCACCCCTGGGCCTGGGTCATCACTAAAGGAAGAGGACCAATTAAGTCGAAATAGAAATAGCTCAGTTTGCGGAGGCTGAGTCTTCCCTCCAGAAATGGAGGTAGCTCAGTTATTTTGTGAAAAGCTTGCTCCTGTGAGGCTCTCAGAGGCAGAATAAGTGGGATGAATGGCTTAGTTTCAGCCAGCCCGAGTTCTTTCTAGAACTGCTCCACTTCTGACAGCCCTGGTATGTGCCATGGTGAAGCCTGTGGGCAGTCAGCTGAGGTGTCAGGGCAGGCGAAGGTGGCAGGAGAAAGCCAAGTTCCTGGGCTGCAGGCAGGTTGGCTGGGCTCTGAGGACAGTTTCATTCTGCATCTTCGGGCTCCACTGGGCGCATCTGACACAGTCCGTCTCGGCTCCCCCTTCTGCTGTAGGCCTGGATCCTGCCGGGCCCATGTTCGAAGGGGTGGACGTCCACAGCAGGCTGTCCCCTGACGACGCAGACTTTGTGGACGTCCTCCACACCTACACGCGGGCCTTCGGCTTGAGCATCGGGATTCAGATGCCCGTGGGCCACATCGACATCTACCCCAACGGCGGTGACTTCCAGCCCGGCTGTGGACTCAACGATGTCTTGGGGTCAATCGCATATGGAAGTGAGTTCCTTATTTTCTGCTTCATGGGCAAGTTCGACTCAGTTAGCTCATCCTCTCCTATATCAGCCCAGGCTGCTAGAGATCCCAACCACATTTATTTCATTCTTCCCACTTCCCCCCACAACGGCCCTCCAACTGTCTGCCACTCCTCATCTTACAAGCCTGTGAACAGCCTCCTGTAGCCTCTGCTCTGCCTTCTCATGCTTTGAGAAGGTCCAGTTATTATTGATTAATTTCTTTTTATAACAAAAGGAGTACATGTTTGTTGAAGATTTTGCACAGGACTTACTGAGTACCAATTTTGCACAGTACTTACTTTGCATAGTGCTTACTGACTGGTTACCAATTTTGCACAGTACTTACTGACTGAGCGGGCGGATCATTGAGAAGCGGCTCATCAATCATGCATGCTCTCTGTCTCTCCCTCCCCCGTCAGCGATCGCAGAGGGCGTGAAATGTGAGCACCAGCGGGCCATATACCTCTTTGTTGACTCCCTGATGAATGAGGACAAGGCGAGCTTTGCGTTCCAGTGCACGGACTCGCACCGCTTCAAAAAGGGGATCTGTCTCAGCTGCCGGAAGAACCGTTGTAATAGCATTGGCTACAATGCCAAGAGAACGAGGCACAAAAGGAACAGCAAGATGTACCTAAAAACCCGGGCGGGCATGCCTTTCCGAGGTAACCTGCCCCGAGATGCCCTGAGGACTGTCTACCCTCCTTCTAAACACCTTGTGAAACAGGCACATCCCTGCCAGGGAGACATGGCCGGCACAGTTAGAGCAAACCATTGCAAATCGGATTGCGTTGTGCTTGCCGTAGGAAAGCTAATCCAAAAACCAATGGTGGGGACTCCTTTTGTGATGTGAATCATCACTCCATGATCAGGGTGTTAATATCTTAAATCTCTCCTTCATTTAACTTTTCAAAGCTGCTAGTATTTGATTATCACAAGAAATCTGAGGTAGGACCAATAGGGATCAAAAGGATATCTTGCCATTTTATAACATGTTATAAAACCATAAAGTTTTGTGGGAATCATGGGCGTTACTTACATATGAGGAAATTGAGGCTCAAAGAGCCTTGGTCCTTAATTCAAGGCTATGCAATAGGAAAGTAGCTGGGCCAGAATCCCCAAAGGTCTCCTGCACCCCCACTTTAGAGCTCCTTCTTCTATCCCTCTTACGCCACTGGACAGAATGAGACCAGAGAGAAGCTGGAGGCTGGGCTGGACCCAAAGGATGACAGTCCCTAAAAACCTAGTGACAGATGACTCAGTTTGGGACAGGTTGCCCTGGGATGACAATCAAGGCCCACACTGTCTTTGTTCTGCTGTCTCTGCAGTTTACCATTACCAGATGAAGATCCATTTCTTCAGCTACAAGAACACGACAGAAATCGAGCCCACCTTTTATGTCACCCTTTACGGCACCAGTGCAGACTCGCAGATGCTGCCGTTGGAAGTGTAAGTCCCAAGTTCCCTCCGCTGGGGTGAGGACAAGTTGGTATGAGAATGAGAGAGCGCAGGAGTGTGTGAACCATGGAAAGGGGTGTGGTCTGAAGGCTGGGTGATTCCAGCGGCCTCTGCAGTCCTCTGTCTCTCCGTCTGCTCTCCACCACCAAGCCCTTGACACACAACGTTTCTGGGAGGGAAGCTCCCAGGATACATCAGCAGCGTGAGAAGCTGCTGAGTCAGCTGGGCAGAAAGTGCTGTCTCATTTCAGACAACGCCTGACATTAGGAAATTTGGACCATTTCTAATTATCTGTGGGAGGGGCACACAGCAATCTGGATATATTTGTTGAGCACTCCTTACGTACAAGGCGTCATCAAAGTAGTGACTATCAGGGCTCAGGGTCTAGTTGGGAGACCAGGTTTGTATGCACACGGTCACACCCACAAACGGGGTGAGGCAGGTTCCCCAAATGTCTAATGGGAGGGATGGGCTGGAGGGGCTAGGAGTTTTCCAGGAGACAGATGCCTGTGGGCAGAGAGGAAGAGGATACTGTTGAGTGGGGATGTGACTTCTCTCTGCTTTCTCATTTCTGTTCTTTCTTGGACCTGTGCCCCCAGGAAGCAGTATAAATAGGGAGGTAGGTACTCAGGAATTTTTGATAAAAGTCTGGGGTGCAGTAGGCAATGTTATCTTTCTGTCAGCATGGAGACAGTGGGCTTCCACCTTGGTGATGCCAGTGCAGGTGGAGGACCTGGGGGAGAGCCCTCTCCTTGTTTCTCTCCTGTCCGAGGGGGGTAAGTGCTGCCAGGGCATCACCCCACAGGTGTGGCAGTTTTCCAAGTGGCTGGTGAGTGAGACCAGCTTCTCTCACCCCTTGCAGAGTGGAGCGGATCGGGCTGAATGCCACCAACACCTTCCTGGTCTACACAGAGGAGGACTTGGGAGACCTCTTGAAGATCAGACTCACCTGGAAACGGGCACCTCAGTCCTGGTACAGCCTGTGGACCGAGTTTCGCAGCTACCTGTCTCGATCCCGGAAGCCTGAGCAGGAAGTGAATATCAGGCGCATCCGGGTCAAGTCTGGGGAAACCCAGCGCAAGTAAGTGCCTCATGGCCCTTTTCGGCCCCATGTCAGTGGTGAGCACAAGGCGTGTGCCTGGGCGGTGTCCTTTCCTTTGCTAAGCAAGCACCTACAGTCCTTTCATATCCAGAAAACGGGGGCAAAACCTCAAACACCTTTGCAAGGGAAAGCGAAGTCCAGATCAAGACGTCTGTCGACGTTTGGGCCCTGATCACAGGCCCTTGGCTGAGGGGGTGCACAAGTGGGGGCTGCAATCCAGCCCTCGTTCTATTTGCCAAGCCCTGTGTTGGCCCAGAGGAAGCAGGGCTGCTCCCGGACAGGGCTTTTCAGGAGTGTTGCTTGCTAACTGTGTGCTCTGAGGTCCATGCAACCACAAAGTCTTTGCTTGCTCCTGTGTGGAACAAACCAGAGTATCAAGTTCAGGAAGCCCCCAGGATGAGTCTCTGGCGGGACCTGGTTCCCGAGCATCCTATTTTCAGAGCATCAGACCTCTCCTTCTGAGGCTGTGAGTCAAGGACATGGGGCAGGGTCCTGGCGTCAAGTAGAAGAGAACCCCATATGCTACGCCCGCTGGCAGCTTCCACGTGCCTGTTAACCCCAAGACTAGCATGAAAAATCCAGACCTTTATCTGTCACTGCCTTCACCTCTGAGCCTTGGCCCTCTGAGAAGCTTCTTTCTAAGTAGAAGCCAAGGAAGTCTGAACCTTTGTCAAGAGAGTGTTGGGGGCGACCTTGTTCAAATCCTTCAGCAGGCCTCTAGGAGGTCACGGTCAGCCTTACGATGGTTGGAACAGCCTCTGCCCCCTTTGTACCTCATTTGGCATTTGCTCCATCCCAGTCTTCAGATGCCCTGTGTGCACTCATCGCCGCTGGCACAGGTTGGCCGTGAGAGGAGCGGAGGTGCACATGTGTGAGGGCTTCTTTGGGGCATGAATACTAAAAAGTGGCATTTCGAAGTTATAGTACACGTCCTCTTCACTCGACTAGATGTTATTAATTTCCCGTCCCAAGTGGTTGGACCAATTTTCAATCTTAGCCACAGAATAAGAGCTCTCCTTTCCCCTCCTCCTCACCTGTATTTGGTGGGACATTCTTGCTACCCGGTTGGGTATGAATTGGTCCCCTACTCTTGTTTTAATTTTTTTCTGATTGTGATAAGGCGAGTCACCTTCTTATAGGTTCATGTGCTGTTGGGGCTTCCTGGGAAAGGTTCTTAAAGCTGTCCTGATTATGGTTTTTGTCCTGCAGGTGAGCATCAGGGTCAGGTGTCCCTCCCATCTGTTGGTCATGGGGTCATGCTAATCACATGCTTCTGAGGTGGGGGTGGGGGTGGGCCATGTGATTTTGCTGTCAGTTATAGTTGAAATGGTTATTCGACTCCAGATTCTACCTGTGATCCTGCTGTCCACTTCCCGAATCTTTGTTTTAACTCACAGCTGAGTCCAGCCATGCTCCTTGGTGGATATTTAAGAGGTCTGTACTGGAGGCACCTCACGTTCCTTTATTCGAGGAGATTTCAGTCCACCATAGATATAGGAATCCACACGCCATTCAAGGCAGTGCATCCTGTGTTAAATAAGAGGAGACCTTCGTTATTAACACCAGGCCATGAGAAGTAACCACAATAACAAAAGCAGCATTTCTGTAAGGACGTGCTTTCCTATTAAACTGAGAGAGCAGGATCTCAGGCAGTCAGGGAGGCTCCCGAGAGGCAGCAGACTTTGGAACAGACGGAGAGAAGAAGGTGAAAGAGGTGTGGCTAAAGGCTGCATGAGCCGAATCATGAGGCACCTCAGAGCGAGACCCGGTCTGGCCTGCTTGCAGTTGCAGAAGGGTGCTCCGAAGGCCCTTGAGTCAGGGTGCGGCTTGAGGAAGACTTCTCTTTCCTCTTTGCTCCGTCCACCTTGGATCCAGAAAGCACTATCTCGCTCATGCACAGCCACGTGCCTTCCCCTGTAGAGTTGTGGTGACCTCGGTGGTTTCTTTTTCCTCCTAGATATGCTTTTTGTGCAGAAGACCCTGAGAACACCAGCATATCCCCTGGCCAAGAGCTCTGGTTCCACAAGTGTCTGGACAGCCGAAGAATAAAAAGTGGAACCAGGTAACCGGGACTTTCTCCTATGTTCATGCAGCACATGCTGACTGCTTGCCCAGCACGTGTGGACATGGGGCCGGGCACCAGGTTGGAGTAGGAGTTGGGGAAGAAGTAAAGGAGAACCACACAGTATCATTCCCTTTTTTAGGTTGTTGGGAACCCAGGTTGGTGTGAGTGGGTATTAGTGGGCAATTCTCCCCCTTTTGAGAAGCAGGAGTGCTTGTCTGTGTCACGCTGAATCAGACAAAGGGGTCACCTTGCATCAGTGTCCCATTGCCCTGTGCTGGAGTCCCTTTATTTCAGAACTGAAGAAAGTTGATATCTCAAGGTGTAAGGCGGTGGGCACATCCAAAAGGGGAATTTGTCACATGTCCTCTGCGTCTAAAGGCTTGCTGAAGAAAAGGGAGACCGGGCCCTACCACCAACCTCTACCTCTTGCCCCAAACAAGGTCTTAGATCAGGGGTCCTCAAACTTTTTAAACAGGGGGCCAGTTCACTGTCCCTCAGACCGTTGGAGGGCCGGACTATAGTTTAAAAAAAAACAACTATGAACAAATTCCTATGCACACTGCACATATCTTATTTTGAAGTAAAAAAACAAAACGGGAACAAATACAACATTTGTATTTGCATGTGGCCCGCGGGCCATAGTTTGAGGACCCCTGTCCTAGATAATAGTTTTACTGCCATATGCTGAGCACATACATGTGCCCACCTCGCGTTCAGTGCCTTCATTAATTTTTATCATCAACCCCAGGACGTTGGTGTTAACCCTGTGCTCAGGCGGGGAACCGAGGCTCAGGGAGTTCAGGGTGAACTCTTTCCAGGTCCCCCAGCTGGTGACAGTGGGGCAAGGATTGAGGCAGATTGGTTTACTCAAGCCAAGGCCTTTTCTTGCTCAGATAAACCACCTCACTTTGATCTGGCTGTCAATGGTCAAGCAGCTGCACCCGCGCCTGGTCTCCTGTGATGACCTGTCTGCCATCCTGAGGGCCGGGCTGCAGGCCAGCTGCTCTGTCTCCTGTTACGGAGCATCAGTGTGACCACAGCTCGGTGATCACAGGACTGTGGGATTCTGAAACTGCCCATCTAATTAAGCGACTCAGTCTAGGCCAGTGGTCGGCAAACTCATTAGTCAACAGAGCCAAATATCAACAGTACAACGATTGAAATTTCTTTTGAGAGCCAAATTTTTTAAACTTAAACTATATAGGTAGGTACATTGTTATTAACTTAATTAGGGTACTCCTAAGGCTTAGGAAGAGCCACACTCAAGGGGCCAAAGAGCCGCATGTGGCTCACGAGCCGTAGTTTGCCGACCACGGGTCTAGGCTCACACTCGCACCTGGTTCCTTTCAGGCAAACTGTGGAGCTTCCCTGAGGGTGCCAGCAAGGCCCCCCCACCGCCCCACATACCAAGCACATGGAGGAAAGTTACTGCTGAGGACCCACCTGATGGAAGGACCGCTCTCGGCCTTGACCCTGGAACACAGGGAAGAGTCTGCTTGCTGGCCCAGGACCTTGCCTCCCATGACAACTGGGACTTCTCGCCAGAGGGGACTGTGCACTGCTCTTCCTGCTGCTGCCCTAGAATAGCTCTAAGGCCAGATCTGTGTGCAAATAGCCAAATGCCTGGGCCTCTTGTGCACACCGGGCTGGCTGCTAAGTGACTGGTTGGGCCTGAGCTCTGCCTGGCCAGGACCACTGGCTCTGAAGTGGGCCTATGTGGAAGGCTGTCAGGGTGTGGCCCAACTTGCGTTGTAGTGACAGGCCTTCCTGCTGGGAGCTGACCTGTCAAGATGGCAGACCTGTGTCCTGGTTCACCCAGAGATGGTCAATCTGGGGTGATGCTGAGGCCCTCGATGTTGGGGTTCAACGAGCTGCATCGATCAATGTCGGTTACTTCTTCGACATTCTGTCCTGTTCCTTAACTCACTCTCTAAAGCACACATCACTGGCTTTCTTATTTTTCTATTGCTCATTTTTTTTATTGGATAAATGTTTATTAAGCACTTAACCTTAATGGGGTTGGGATTTGTAGACTCCCTTAAAGTTTAAATGGTCCACGAATATACATATGATGAAGGCACAAGGGGCATTGGGGAGGATGGAAGAATGGGGACTCTGGGCTTTTCAGCAGTTTCTACCTATTTCTTCTTGGTTAACATGTGCATTCCCCCTAAGAGTGATATGTTTGATCACCAGCAGAGTAGCAAGCAGGGCGTCATATGTGCTGGGGATCGGAATGGTGGCCAACTACCAGATATGATTGCTTTGGAGCAAAATCTCTTTTGTTGAGGGAGGTAGAAGGCATTACATATGTTATACATATCTGTTTATCCAGAACCGTCGCCTGTCAAACAGCTGGTGCTAAGATTTCACACGCTGTTTTTCTTCCTTAGAAATACCTTGCTCTAATACCAGCCCCTTTTCTGTTGAACTTCTTGGAAAAGCCTCTAATTCTTCCTTTGAATGGATATACATGATATCCAAGGAACCCATTTTTACTTTCCAAAAGATTTTCATGTGGGTCACCTAATTAGAGATTAACAACAGGAGGTGAACAGGGAAGCCATTATCAACTCTGTATAAAATGAGGCTCTGAGGTTCAGCCACGTGTCTAGAATTATATACCACGTTGGTGACGGGGGCCAGGTAAGGACCCAGATTTCTAAGAGGCAAAGTCCATGGTATGTTGATCTCTGCAACTTCATTAAGACGTCTATAGCCATTTCTCTCCAATCTGCCCCAGATGTGACAAACAAGGAATATTTCTCAGAGCCATTCATAAAACCCAAGCCCTTTTATTAACCTGTAACCAGGAAAACAACTGTGCCAAGGGGTGGGGCTTTTTATGGATGAGACTTATTTGGAAGGAGATATGATACCAGGTGGGGGAGGAAAGAGTGATTTTTTTTGTACTGAGGTTTTTAAAGGACCCTGTTGTAACCTGTCTTGTGCCAAAGTTGTACCTTTGTTCAATGCCAAACTTCAAAGACATAATCAGTCAAGTCTTAAGTCAAGGTGTCTCCACCCCACTGTGTGCCTCTTCTGTTGTTTCTGTCATTGCTTTCCAGCCAAAGTGGAGCTTGTGTTACTGACTCTGCCTCCTGGCTACCTCTGACCTGTTTTTAGTGATGGAATCAAATCCTCGGTGGGTCCTATATTTATACATTTTGCTTGAAGACTTATTTGTATATGCTGCTGCTTTTTTAAATGCTACGCAGAACATTATTTATTTTTCAAGTGTATGTAATGTATAAAAACAAATATATGGTTAGTTTTTACATTAAGATTAACCAATTTCAAGACTAAGATTTTTAATAGTAAAGTAATAAAAGTCTACAAAATTCTTAGTGGTGTGGCAACTCAGTTCTTAAAAGTCGAGAGACTTATGGATGCTCAAGTCTAGGGTTTGACAAAAAGTTACTTTAATATAAGATATAGTCTCCATTTGGTACTAATTATTGGTAGGAAGTGGACAACAAATCCTTTCACCAAGAACAAGGAGAAAAAATATTTGGAATAATAATTTAATAAAAATTATTAAATTATTACTAAATTATTAAATTTAGTAGAAATGCCTGAAGGTGGATGTTAGGAAGAAGATGGACATTGGGGAATATTAGTGAGGATATAGGTTTGATTGCATGGGACCTAGATTATAGGGGCTTAGACCAGATAGAAGTTGATCTTTCTATCATTTTTAACTCCAAGCTGGTTTTGAAGTTCTGTTCCATTAAGCCAAGAGGGAACTAGGCTGCCTTTTATAACTGGGTTTATCTACAAATTGGGGATAGTCTCTCAAAAAAAAAAAAAAAAAGATTAATAAGTAAATAAAAGAAATAAGAGTAAAACAAATATAAACCAGGGTTCAGGTCATGTGTTGTCCTAAACATCTGCGGTTAGCAATACCACTTAACCTTGACTTTATATCATACCAGTGCATGTATGTGTTGTGGTGCAAAAGGACTGCTGGAAATGTCTGGACGCTGGGACAAGTCTAAACAAGGAAGGACCAAGTGTAGATGTCAGCTGGGGCAGCAAGGAGCAGAGTTACCTGGACCAGAGCTATGGTCTCAGCGAAAGGAAGCCACGCTCAACCTCTTTTATTCTTTCACAGGAAGTGGGTGGTCATGGTCAGATGCCACATACGAGCTTTGAAAGTGTTGAGGCCAGAAACAGAGGCCGGATTATCTCACTGGGGTGGAGAAGCTAAGAGTACACTTTAGAATGAAAGAAGTCTTGACTTCTGCACTGGTCATTATCCCAAGACAACTTCAGGGGGGTTGTTGTGAAGCCAACATCTCAACTACTTATTGGGAGGAAGAGCATTCTCTCACCACCTCAACTACTCATTCTCCCTTTCCTGTCAGAGATACCAGTCCTACTTTCTTCTTTCTGTCTAGGCTAACCCAACCTCCCTGTACAGGCTGAGAATCTCAGAAGTGTGAGAGTCTCAGAAGTTCATTTCCCCGGTGACCACACTGCAGATGTCTCTCCCTCCTTCAAGGCTTCTTTATTAGTTCTTCCTCTTCTCTTTCTTCCAGCCCCTCCCTTTCCTCCTTCTCCTTCCCCTTCTCCTTTTCCTCTTTCTCCCCCCTCTTCTTCATCAAACAGTTTTATTGTGGTTTAATGGACACAACACACACAGATGCAAATCATACAATTTGATGTTTTGATGTGTGAATTCATCATGAAACTGTGAAATCATCACCATGGTCAAGATAGTGAACATATTACTCACCTCTAGAAGTTTCCTCGTGCCCCTGTGTGGTCCTAGCTGCTGCCCTCTCTTCAGGCCATACCGACATGCTCTCTGATGCTATAGATGAGCTGGAGTTTCCTAGGATTGTAAGAAAAATATATGTATGGTATGTCCTCCCCCCCCCCCCCCCACCTTTTCCACAGTATAATTATTTTGAAATGGATCCATGTTTTTGCATGTACCAGTAGTTCACTCCTTTCTATTGCTGAGTAGTATTCATTGTACAGATACACCACCTGTCTATCCAGGCACTTTGAGTTTCCTACATCTATATGTGGCTTTATTTCTAGACTCTGTTTTACTGATCTATTTGTCTATTTTGATGTCAATACCACAGTCTCTTGATTACTGCTGCTTTATAAGTTTTGATATTGGGCACCGATAGTTTTTTAACCATGATTTTTTTTTCTACAGTTGTTTTAGCTATTCTAGGTCATTTGCATTTTCAGATTTTTGAATCAGCTTCTCAATTTCTACAGAAAGTCTGCTGAGATTTTTGTAGGCATTGCATTGAATTTATAGATCTGTTTGAGGAGAATTGATATCCTCATGTTGAGTTTTTCAACCTATCTTCATCAATTCTTTTTTTTTTTTAAATATATATTTTATTGATTTTTTACAGAGAGGAAGGGAGAGAGATAGACAGTTAGAAACATCGATGAGATAGAAACATCGATCAGCTGCCTCCTGCACATCTCCTACTGGGGATGTGCCCGCAACCCAGGTACATGCCCTTGACCGGAATCGAACCTGGGACCTTTCAGTCCGCAGGCCGACGCTCTGTCCACTGAGCCAAACCGGTTTTGGCGATCAATTCTTAATTTGAATTCTTTTTACACCAAATTTGTTAATTTACTGTTTGACTTTCTACTGACAAAATGATTTCTTCAGGGACCTATATGGCTTACTCTGTCTCTGAATACATGAAAAAATATTTTTGGATAGAACAAGTTTAAGAAAATACACAATTACTTATTTATGACATTTTTAAAATACTAAATTTGAACACTCAAAAATGCCAAGATACCACTTTAGATAGATGTGCACTGGGCATGTGGAGGGGCCACCCAAATGCCTCCCTCAGCACAGACCCTCCTTCCCCAGCTGCATGTTGGCAGGTGAGGGTTCTCATCTGAACCTCTTTTCAGGAATTGTTTTCAGCCAACCAAGGGGTTCAAGGTCAGAGCCCCGCCCCCGAGGGTAGTACACATCCAGGCCCTACCTCCTTATCTTCAGGACAACTCTGAAGGCCTATAGTAGATGGTGGGATCAGCAGAAGTCCTTGTTGCATCACAGCTCAACTCTTACCCTACCCAGACCTTCTGCCTTCACTCCCCAGGAGTAATGGTCCAGACACTGCTCCCTAGTCAAAGCCCTGCACACAACTCTCCATCTCAGGCAGAGTCTGTTCCCCAGGGATTCCAGCTGAAGACAGGTGACTATTTCCCAGTCAACTTGCAATTCCCAGGACTTAAAGAGTGTAGCTAGAGACCCTGAGGTCAGCCCTGAGGCTCCCGGATGAGATGTGGAGAAAGCAGGAAGCCAGTTATCAATGGCCTGCTCTACTCTGACGGTTGCGGTTGCATATGGCTTTGCTCCCAGGTGCTTTCCCGTTCACACAGGCACTCTTTGAAACCACCCCGACTCTGTGAGGCTTTCCCTTTCACATGGCACCATCACACCATCACCATCACTGTTTGAAATCACCCTGACCATGGAAGGAGGAGAAAGCACCTGGCTGGCTTCTGCCTCATCAGCGTGGCAAGGCCATGGGTGTCACAGTGGGAGAGTGAGGGGAAGAGGGAGACTCTCTGTACAGGCCAAGTGAAACTGAACAGAGCCTCACCCACTAGGAACAGGGATCCCAGAGCTGGGAGTGCCCAGGGGAGCACCAATGGAAGGTGGAGAAGACTCCCATTCCATGGGGGTGGGAGTATGAGATGGGAAGTAGAAGGGAGTAGTACCAAAAACTACTATAAAATTAAACACTGTGATACGAAAACATATTTTTCTTCTCCTATTGATGTGATTGAAACCCAGAGTAGTCAGAACAGACAGAACATTAGCCGACATTTAGTTCTCCACCATAGCATTAACCTTGTCCTACTCTGTCCCAATAGCATGTGCCTCACAGAATCACCCCACATCAAAAAGTTAGAATAGGGCCTTTAACCTTGGGCTAGCTCATGAAAGCCAGTTTTCTTCATACAACAGACATATTTTTATAAATTTAATTATATATTAATGACTAACAAATGAAATGTAGTAGAAAGTCCTTTCACCATGTTCCTTCATTTGACCGTTTCAATCAGCTATGCAGTAAGTATTGTTGTGGGCAAATGCAGAGGAGAAAATGCAAGTGCCAAGAGGTCAGTGGCCCCCCAGTAAGTGGGTGAACTTGGACTTAAACTTGGGTCTGCAGACACTTAAGCCCGTGTTTGTTCTTTCCCTTAAAAGCACTAAAAGAAATGACCTTTCAGAAGATTCCTGTAGTGAGTCTGTTTGTCCTCTACATAAATCTGGATGTTCTTCTGGTGTGAGGTGAGGGTCACGTGCTTTCTTTGAAGGGACACTCATTTCAAGGCTTTCTCATGAGAAAATGGGCAATGAGGAAATAATCCTTCTGGTGCTCAGGTAAGTGTGAAATTGGCAGTCACCAAAATTTCCAAACTTGCCCAACTAGCTTTCGGTTGGATATCAGAATTACGCGCATTAGTGAAGGACGGCTTAGAGGTGTTCTACCAGCAGAACCACCTCTCCTGATGGGAGGGGACTCTCTCTGAGGAGAGGAGTAGCTATAGAAACAGGAGGACGGAGGTGAGGGGGAGAGGGAGAGGCCTGGACACTCCAGCTTTACTCAGTTAGACAGGCCCAGAGGGTCCTGGAAGGAATAGAGTGTTGGGAGATGAGGGACAACATCCACTGTGACACAGAGAAGGAGCAAAGGATACAAACAAATATAGGACGGTTCAGTGAATAGGAAGGAAAGGGGCTGCTTCTGATGGTTTCTATTTTTCTTTTATATATATATATATTTTAAATACAAGGGGACATCATCTTCGGGTGGACTAGTCCAAATCAGAGGCGATATTGTAGGATGACAGGGTTGGCGTCTCGGGGCAACTGCCTTCCAGGGCAGATAGTCATCCTGGCACTCTTCCGCTGCGGCCCATGCAATAGCTGCTGTTTATCTCAAATGAGACTGGCCTCCAGCCCAGGCTGATAAAATGATGCTCTCAGGCTACCAGCGAAAAATGCGGAGCCACACGATGCAGGCGTGGCTCTGTAGCCCGGGGCCGGTGTAGCAACCCATCACCCATCTCTCTTCTAGGACTCTCCCAGCAATACTCGTCTTGATCTATTTGGGCTGCAGGAGCCAAGGGGTTATGCAGGAGGCAGCCAATCAATGATTCTCTCTCATCATTGATGTTTCTATCTCTCTCCCTCTCCCTTCCTCTCTGAAATTAACAAAAATATATTTAACAACAACAGGTTCTGGAGATGTTGTCATTTCTTCATCCCCTCAAGCCCACTTGGCAGCAACACATCAGAAAGGAGCTTTTCTATTTCAAGATGTCAGAACCCCCTCCCAGAGCAAGCTCTGACCAAGTCACAAACACACTCTCAACTGCCTGATCAGCACCAGACAGTGGACAGGCTGCCTTGGATGCCTGGGCTCTGTGGGTGGCGGGTGGAGGTGGTCTGGGAACACATTCCACTGCAGAAGGACCTCAAACTTCCTATGCCCAGAACAGAACTCTCAGACTGTTGCCCTCCTTGTCGCCCCCTCTCTCGGTTCCCATGGCCCCACCATGTACCCAGGCTCCTACCTCAGGCCCTGGGCAGTGCACCCAGACGCCTCTCTCCCTCACCACCTCCTTTCTCTCTCACCGCCGGCCTCCACCTCATTTCTCAGAAGTTCTGGTTCCCTCCCCTTCCACTCAGCCCTCAGTCCCTCCTCCACGCTGCGCCCTCTTCTTCTGAAATGCAACTCTGACCACATTACCCTCTCACTGAAATCCCTCACTGGTTGCCCGGTGACCTCAGGTCAACCTCCAAACTCTTCAGCTTGAAAGATAAAACCTTAGAGGACTCAACCACCTACCTCTCCCTTTTGTCCTCTGCCCCTCTCACAGGTGGCGCACAGTTCAGCCGCCTCAGCTACCCGTGGTCCCAGGTGTTAAGTAGAAATGGTTCACTTCCACAGCTGAAAGTCTTTTTACAATAAAGGGTTTATTAGGCCAATGCTAGGGAAAAAAAGACAAGGAAAAAAAAAGACAAAAAAAAAAAAAGACTGGTCTTGGGGCCTGGAGCCTAAACCGCCAGCAGCATGGCCAGGGAGGAACGACAACAGGGCCTTCCCCTTAGAGTTTGCAAGCATTTTTATCATCAAGTATAAAAATGGGGGTAGGGGAGAAAGATGTAAATGGACAGAAAGAATTCACATTAGCTGTGGGCAAAGGAGTGGGAGAAAGTGAAGCGGGCCGGCTCTGGGATAGGCCCAGAGTCCGCACAAAGGAAGGTCCCTGTGGAGTGGCGGTGGCAGCAGTCTGGAAAGCGAAGGCTGCTGCAGTTCTGTGGTGCCTGGCGAGGGCAATCAGGAAATAGCCACCTGAAATTAATCCGACTTCCAACTGACAGTTGGCCTACAGCCATGAACAGGCTATCAGCTGTCTCTCTCTCTCCACTGATGCAATTTAACTTAGATGGCCTCAGAATTTTCTCCTTGTCACGGGAAGGCCCCACGCTCTTTCCCACCATGTGACTTTGCGTATGCTTTCCCTCTGTCTGTCACACCTACGTGATAAGCCCCTACTCATCCTTAATGTAGGATGTTCAGCTGTCACCTCCGCCAGGAAGCCTTCCCCCCTTCTCCTCCCTCTGCTCCCCGCCTCCTCCCCAGGAACATTTTGGTACCCCCTCCTCAGTCTTCCCAGAGCATCCGACACATCCCTCTGTTCACCACTGGTAGCTAACTGTCCATCTGGCTGTATGCCCTGTACCCCCAACCAGGCTGCACTTGCCTTGTTCCAGATGGAGCCTATTGGTCTTTACACAGTGGTTGGCAAAGTCTCTTTAATAAACCTTGGTTGATGATTGATTAATTAATTAAGTATAAAACAAGGGTCCCTGTAAAGGAGCTGCGGTCCAGATGGGGAGGAAGTCCAGTCCCTGGTGAGGCGATGGAAGACACTCATGCCAAGAGCGAGTGTGTCTTCCTGACCACCAGGTTGGAGGAGGAAGCTGTAGAGAGAGCTGGAGGGCCGGGGCAGCAGGTTTCCTGGGTGAGGAAGGGGTAACTCCACGCACAAGCCTGGCCCTGGCCTCACCTGCACCAGTTTCCTTTCCTGCAGCGGCCACATCTGAGCAAGGCTCACTGCCAAAAGGCACCGGGGTCTCCTCCCCATAATTAGCATGTCTCTGGGGAGGCCGAAGCCCACAGTCTGGAATGCAGACAAAGAGGATCTGTTCCAGTTATGCTAATCGCTGCCTCTCTCCCACAGAGACGGGCTGTGGGAGATGCCAGGAGGCAGAGGAGCAGATGGGGAATTCCTCTGCGCCTGCGCCAGGCCCACACCGGGAGGGGCCCTGCCAGCCTTCACCTGGAAGTTGGAGGCCCCGCTGATTGCAGGTGCCCCGCAGGCTGTCGCTGAGGAAGCGCGCCTTGAAGACCAGGCAGCTTCCGGTCCAGGAACCCCAAAGCTTACAGTCCCACTTTCCAAATAGTGCTTTCTCCTGGAAGCCACCTTTTAATGCAAAGGAACCTGGGAGAGGCACCCCGTTAGGTTCCTAACACCTTAGTGTAAATGGTGAATGTGGGGGCCTGGGAAGCAGGTGCCCTGTGCTGCAGAATGAGCACCGAGAGGACAGGAGTCCACTCCTGTCAGAAATGTACCCCCCTCTCCACCCACGACTGTGGCCCCAGCCCATGTCTGAGCCATGTTCTTCCTCAGGAGCACCCACCACCCCACTCCAACTTCTCCTTCTCCAGAGCTTCCCCCCACAATCAGTGACCCCCTGAGGCCACAGGCCCCTCTGGGAGTTAGCCCTCAGCTCCCCTGTTGCTGCCCGTCCTTGCTGAGGAAGCATTTGGGGGTGGGGTGGGGTGGGGGAGAGCCTTGCTGGGCATAGGACCGTGATTCTTGAGTCCAGCGTGCATGCCGGGTGCTTGTTAGAACAGATCACTGGGCCCCACTCCAGGGTTTCGGTACGTCTGACGTGCAGCCTGAGGCTGTGCATCTCTAACAAGTTCCCAGGTGATGCTGGACTCTCCGCCTCTCCCTCCACCTCCTTCATGCCGGGCTCACTGCCCTCCGCTTGTCCATCCACAGCTGGACCCAAACGCCCGTCTGTGGAGCCAATGTACACCCTAGGCAGAAGCCATTCTCATGACTGGACCTTTTCTTCCTGGCAAAAACCCCCGACAGTTCTCTTAAATTCTGACATCACACATGTTCCTGGAAAAACAGTTTTCTTGTTTCCAACCTCTCCTCACCCTGCTCTTACCAGAGTCTGTTCTGTGTTCTGAGCAAAGCTTTCTCCCTCTCTCTCTCTTTTGGGTTTTTTCTCTCTCACCTGCAGGAATTTCATCCAGGTCCATAACATAAAACTACCACCTATCTCGGATTCCAGCCTAGACCGCTTTGCTGAGCTCCACTCAGCTGTGGCTAGACGCCCAAGTGAGCACAGAGGGCTGGCTCTCCCTCCCTCTCCTTCTCCCTCCCCCATGCTTCAGCCAATGGCATGTTTAGAAACTCTGTCCCCAAGTCAGAAACCTGATGTGAGTAAAAGTGTGGAATAACTGGTGAGAACATGAAAATTTCCCTTGAGCCCACATTGTCTCCCGCCACCCTGGGATAGTAGGTTTTGAAAGGAGAGAGAGAAAGAGGAGGTAGAGAGAGGGAGAAAGAGGAAGTAGAGAGACAGAGAGAGAGGCAGGAGCTGGATGGGGTGGAAGATCTGTTCCTGGGCCGTGCCTGACAACAGCAGTCAGGATCTGAGTGAGCAACGCATCTTAGACAAAGCCCGTGACCACAGGATCTGTAATTTCACACCACAAAGCTCAGCCCCTGTGTCTTCATTTCCTCTTCCATTGAAAAGGGAATAATCTGTGGGATTAAACAAGATGATAGGATGTGACTACCTATTATAAAAGGGATGTTGTATGAAGGATGCTGGGTGGATGTTCGTTTTCCGGTTTCTCACTCCCTCCCTCCTCCTTCCCTAGTCTTTCTCGTGGGACATGATTTTCCTCTGACTCAGTGCCAAGGTTGAGACAAGCAATCTTCCTTGTTTTGTGGGGGCAGATATTTCTCTTGTTCTGTCTCCACTTGAATATAGCTCTTTGGGGATGCAGCGTAAAGTGTCCTATCCAACTTCCCACCTGTGTGTGTGTGGGGGGGGCTTAGCCTTTGTTTCCATGTTCCCGGATTTCACAACCTTTTCCACCATGTCCATCAGCTACCAGGCCAGGTTGTGTGAGAGTGAGCACTTCTGGCAAAAAGAGTAGTAACTCATTTATTTCAGGAATGATTTTTTTCTCCTCCTTAAAGCCACACTGTGTGTGACTCAGACCCAGGATAGCTCCTGAGTAAGTACAATGTCATTCGTAAATTTGCAAGGGCTCAGCACAAGCCACATGGAAGCAGATTTCTTTTTTCTGTGACCTTGGACTTATCTTAGGTAGAACAAAGTAAAACTAAAAGAAACAAAGGCAGTCCTGCCTGGTTTGGCTCAGTGGGTAGAGCATCGGCCTGCAGACTGAAGGGTCCTGGGTTCGATTCTGGTCAAGGGCACATGCCCGGGTTGTGGGCTTGATCCCCAGTGGGGGGCATGCAGGAGGCAGCCTATCAATGACTCTCTCTCATCATTGATGTTTCTATCTCTCTCTTCCTCTTCCTTCCTCTCTGAAATAAAAAAAAGAAGAAAAGAAACAAAGGCACTGTCTCAGCCACCCTGCCCTTTGCCCAAAAAATCAGGCCTAAGCCTGCTTTTCCAAATCACTTTTCAGTGGAAGATAGAATAGTTCAGGCAAACAGAAGCTCCAAGGAAAACAAACTAATGGCTTCACAACCCTGGACTTGACCCTGGACTTGTCTTCAATGAGCTACTGGGTGATGGGTTTTCACATTATCTTGGGCAGGAGAGCTTGGTTGGCAAACTTGTTAAACAAGAAGGCAAATAGCATTCAAATTTCCATCATCAAATATTTGCAACAGTTGATTTTGTGAAAATAAACAACAAAGTGCTGGAAAAGAGGTCCTATGGAATAATGCAAGGCAACCAATCTAAGGTGATCACCTGCTGTGGCCGAGTGAGCCAGCAAGATGCTCAGGGTGTCGGTCCCTCTGGGAGCGGAGCTGGCTCGCCATATCATGCCCTGGCCTAGGAGGTGTGCTCTTAAACAAGAGCATCACCAATTTGCATGGAACCACCCTGGAATCCAGCAACTCCAAACTCAGGGAAGGGGAATGTGACATTAGAATCCCAGGGGAGCTTGTTGAACACACACACACACACACACACACACACACACACACATTCCCCTACCCCTGACCTTGTGGGAGTTCTACAGGACATTTGGACTTTGTTCCTTTATTGGTTATCCTTCCTCCCACGGTCCTGGGGGACATGGGGGGTCAGAAGGAGGAAATATACCCCAGTGGTGGGGCTTTCTCTGACCTGGACCTGCCCTGTGGACTAACAGTTTTGATGTCAGTAGATGCCCATACAATGGGCTGCCCAAAATTCCTCTTTAAAGGAAGGGGCCGAGTTAGCCTAGAGCAGTGGTTCTCAACCTTCCTAATGCCGTGACCCTTTAATACAGTTCCTCATGTTGTGGTGACCCCCAATTTCATTGTTACAAATTGAACATAATTAAAGCATAGTGATTAATCACAAAAACAATATGTAATTATATATGTGTTTTCTCATGGTCTTAGGCGACCCCTGTGAAAGGGTCGTTCGACCCCCAAAGGGGTCTCGACCCACAGGTTGAGAACCGCTGGTCTAGAGGTACCGGTCCTCAGCAACCTCTCTCTCTTTGGGCTCTGCTCTTTTCTCTGGGAAAGGCATGGGCAATAAAGGAACCGAAATGGCAAACTCTGCTCCCTCACTGATGACGGGGCTGCATGCACTGAAGACGAATGCAGAGAAGAAGCGTGGTAGGTGCCGGATGGCGAGGGGTGGCCTCCCAGGCCCTGGCAGGAAGGGCACAACTTAGACATGCAGACGAGAATGGAAGACCTTCCAGGCAGAAGACATGAGCAAAAACTCGTATTTCGCAGCAAGTAGAGGGCGTTCCGGGGCAGTGGAGGGAATCGGAGAAAACAAATGTTGGGTCTATGCTGATTCCGTGGTTGTCGCCGGCATATGCCCGCACTGGCCATTCCAGGCGCCTTCGGGGAATCGCTCTGGTAACCGAGACTGAGAAAGAGTGGCTTTCGGGGCTGCACTCACCTCTTCCCATGCCCTGAAGCAAGCCCGGCCAGGCTGGAGGCCTCAGCCAGACCGCTCTTGTCTTGCTCTGGGCTCAGAGGTAGCCAGAAAGGCTGGCAGGGCGAAGCTGTTTGATTTCCAAGGCTTTCCGAGCTAGCCAGGTGGAAGGCAGCCAGGGAGGCAGCAGCCGGCAACAGCCTGCCCAACCGCCTTGGAGAGCAGGCAGCTACTCACGGGAACAATTGGGCAGAAAGCGGGGGGGGGGGGGGGCGGGGGGGGGGGGGGGCGGGGGGGGCGGGGGCGGCCAGGGAACATGGGCCAATTCCACATGGGGGGAATTCTGAGCAAGGTCAAAGTCCAATTGGGTACAGGGCTTTATTACCAATTTAAAGTTCACCCCTCCTCGCAGGGGGCCACCACCCCTGCAGAAGAGGCCAGGCTGGCACAGGGGGAATCTGCATTTAAAGACTCGAAGTGCCCGGCACCCTGGCAGGGCTTCAGTCCAGCCTGTGTGTTTATCCCAGAGCCCAGAAATCTCACCCCAAATATGGTCCTATGTCTCCATATCTGGACGCTTGCTTGCTTGTGGGGAAAATCCCCCAAACTCTTCTGACTTTCCACTCTGGGGGAGGGTCCTGGAGTGCAGAGCAAGTGGTGGGTCTGCTTAACGGGGGCTGGAAGAAAGTCATCAGGCATGGGCAGTCAACGGGGAGCAGACATATTAAAGAGCCAAAGTGAAATATGAGAGGGGCAGTCACATGCAACGCGGCCCATAGGACGAGGCAAGAATCTGGGTGACCATGAGGATCCAGCAGGTGGATTCTATAAAAGCGGTGGATTGACTTATTCCAGGTATTCAGTTGAAAGAAGGCTCCTCGGTGCGCCTCTCTCCTTGGGTGACCTCACCTGGGCTGCTGTAGGAACTATTAATGCCTGGTACTAACATTCAGATTCTGCTGTAGCAAATCCATAACTTCCCTCCTTCCCCATCAACCCCACCGCCTCCACCGCCATTCCCACCCGAGGGAAAGGGATGGACAGGCTCCTCCAGGTCAAGTACTAGGAACCTCTTTGAGTTGGGCCCTTTGTGACCCCTTTACCATTCACTCATCTCACATTTACTGGGTACCTGGGTGTCGCTGAAAACTGAGCCGCACAGCGTAAAGTCTAGGCTGCTTTGGTGTTTGATTTCAGCTGTTCAGAAAGATGAGGTGAGGGAGCAGCATATGGGACAATGTGTTCATGACATCAGGGTTCATGGGGACAGTGACCTTCCCACAAGGAGATTTGCTTGTTGGCACCCTCAAAGGCAAAGCCTGTCGAAATCCTTTGGCTGCTTATTGGGCTGGGACGTTAGGTGTGGGTTACCTGACACGCTGTGCCAGGAGCGGCACATGTATGCCTGCACTCATGCAAGCACACACACCTGCCTGAGGCACTGAACGGTGTATCCTACAGGTACGTGCGTGATCACATTGATGGAGCTCAAGGAGTGCATTTTGAGTGGGTTATCAGTTATTTTTGCTGGGACACATTCCCCACCCAGCGCCATTTGCCACTCACTTTGGGAGTGGCTGGAGCTTTTGCGGGGCACACTTAGGGCCCACCACACATAAGAAAGCCTCAGTAGCTCCAGGTTCCCACAGCCTGAAGCCCAAAGGTCTCTGGGTCCATCCAGGACACTGTGTCACCCGCTTCCAAATGTCCTTCCAGGCTCATCTGCTCCTTTGCTCTTGCTCAGATCTTCTCAGACTGACCCACCCTCTGCCCACCTCACGCCCACCTCACCCCCACCTCACCTGGGATGTCCCACAGACGTCAGTTGTACTGCAGGTGTGGCACACCTGCTTCCTCCTTATACACCTATCAGATTCTCCCAGCCCATCTAGGCCCAGTTCTGCAGACCCTCCTCAGCGGCAGGGACTTCTCGGCATTGTTCAGGGATGGCACCTGTACTGTCCTCTCCCTCCTGAAGAAGCAGCTCACTGAGATTTGAATGAATAAACACACATTGACGATCTATATCGTTAACTTGGCAGCCTGCCTTGAGTGTGTTCTTCCCTGTACACGTGCTCTCTCTTTAACTGATTTGGAAGCTCACAGAAGGCCCAGCCCCTGCATTTTACTTCTCTTCACATCACAGCACACGGCCCAGAACACTTGCCTGAAGGTGTTCAGTGACTGATGTGTTGTGATAATGAGGACGAGAGACCTTAAAAGTGAGTTCCTTCCTTCCTTCCCTCCCTCCCTTTCTGTCTCGCTCTGTCTCTGAATCTCTCTGTCTCTGTCTCTCTTTCTTCTAACTCACCTCGACTTTCCTCATCTCTGACCCATCCCAACTTGGATAATCGATGTTCACAGGTTAGTTAGTGTCTATTCTTCCACAACTTCCTTTATGCACATGCAAGCATACAAACTCATGTGTCTTTTTTTAAAACAGGACCATTCTACATATACTTTTCTGCATCTTAATAATCTAGTATGAAAATTCCTTCAAGTTAACTGCTAAGTTAACTGGCATAAATATAATGCATTTTTAAGTGGCTAAATACTATTTCTTGAAATGACCAAACCACCATTTTTTCAACATATTTCTTTTAATGGGGTATCAGATTGCTTTGTGCAATACAGTAGTCCCCCCTTATAAATGGGGGTTATGTTTCAAGACCCCCAGTGGTTACCTGAAACTGCAAATAGTATTGAATCCTATATACACTATGTTTTTCCCCCATACATGCATACCTACCATAAAGTTTAACTTATAAATAAGCACATAAGAGTTCTATTTAACAAGAATAATAGAATAGAACAATTATAATAATACTAGAGGCCCAGTACACGAAATTCGTGCACTCGGGGGAGGGGAAGCGGGGGCTTAGCCCAGATTGTGAGAGGGCACAGGCCAGGCTGAGGGACCCCACCAGTGCATGATCGGTGCTGGAGAGGGACTGTGGGAGGGCTCCAGGGTGTGTCTGGCCCATCTCGCTGAGTCCTCATCGGCCGGACCCCAGCAGCAAGCTGACCTACCGGTCAGAGCGTCTGCCCCCTGGTGGTCAGTGCACATCATAGTGAGTGGTTGAGCAGCCTTACCATATCATTAGCATATTATTTTATTTTATTTTATTTTTTTAATAATTTTTATTTCTTAAAGTATTACAAAGAGTATTACATATGTCTCCTTTTTTCCCCCCCTTGACATTCCCCCGGCCCCTACCCCCCGACCCGCCCCCCCCGGCCCCGTGTCTTGTGTCCATTGGTTAATCTTATATGCATGCATATAAGTCCTTCAGTTGGTCTCTTAATCCCCCCCACAACCCTCCCCAGGCTTCCCACTGTAGTTTAACATTCTGTTCAATGTTGCTCTGCTTCTGTATCTACCCCTGTTCATCAGTCCATACTGGTCCCTTTTATTTGTCCCAACCTCACTGGAGTAGTCTCAACCTCACCAGGGCCGTCTGAGCCTCACCAGGGCTGTTTCAACCTCACCGGGGCCGTCCCTACCTCACGGGGGCCGTTTCAACCTCACTGGGGTCGTCCCTACCTCACGGGGGCTGTTTCAACCTCACCGGGGTCGTCCCTACCACACCGGGGCTGTTTCAACCTCACCGGGGTTGTCCCTACCACACCGGGGCCGTTTCGACCTGACTGGGGTCGTCCCTACCTCACGGGGGCCGTTTCAACCTCATCGGGGTCGTCCCTACCACACCGGGGCTGTTTCAACCTGACCGGGGTTGTCCCTACCACACCGGGGCTGTTTCAACCTGACTGGGGTTGTCCCTACCACACCGGGGTCATTTCGACCTGACTGGGGTTGTCCCTACCTCACGGGGGCTGTTTCAACCTCACCGGGGTTGTCCCTACCACACCGGGGCCGTTTCGACCTGACCGGGGTTGTCCCTACCAGACCGGGGTCGTCCCTACCTCACGGGGGCTGTTTCAACCTCACCGGGGTCGTTCCTACCTCACGGGGGCCGTTTCAACCTCACCGGGGTCGTCCCTACCTCACGGGGGCCATTTCAACCTGACCGGGGTTGTCCCTACCACACCGGGGCTGTTTCAACCTGACTGGGGTTGTCCCTACCACACCGGGGCCGTTTCGACCTGACCGGGGTCGTCCCTACCTCACGGGGGCCATTTCAACCTCACCGGGGTCGTCCCTACCACACCGGGGCCGTTTCAACCTGACCGGGGTTGTCCCTACCACACCGGGGCTGTTTCAACCTGACTGGGGTTGTCCCTACCACACCGGGGCCGTTTCGACCTGACTGGGGTCGTCCCTACCTCACGGGGGCTGTTTCAACCTCACCGGGGTCGTCCCTACCACACCAGGGCCATTTCAACCTGACCGGGGTTGTCCCTACCACACCGGGGCTGTTTCAACCTGACTGGGGTTGTCCCTACCACACCGGGGCCGTTTCGACCTGACTGGGGTCGTCCCTACCTCACGGGGGCCATTTCAACCTCACCGGGGTCGTCCCTACCACACCGGGGCCGTTTCAACCTGACCGGGGTTGTCCCTACCACACCGGGGCTGTTTCAACCTGACTGGGGTTGTCCCTACCACACCGGGGCCGTTTCGACCTGACTGGGGTCGTCCCTACCTCACGGGGGCTGTTTCAACCTCACCGGGGTCGTCCCTACCACACCAGGGCCATTTCAACCTGACCGGGGTTGTCCCTACCACACCGGGGCTGTTTCAACCTGACTGGGGTTGTCCCTACCACACCGGGGCCGTTTCGACCTGACCAGGGTCGTCCCTACCTCACGGGGGCCGTTTCAACCTCACCGGGGTCGTCCCTACCTCACGGGGGCCGTTTCAACCTCTCCAGGGTTGTCCCTACCACACCGGGGCTGTTACAACCTGACTGGGGTTGTCCCTACCACACCGGGGCCGTTTCGACCTGACCAGGGTCGTCCCTACCTCACGGGGGCCGTTTCAACCTCACCGGGGTCGTCCCTACCACACCGGGGCCGTTTCAACCTGACTGGGGTCGTCCCTACCTCACGGGGGCTGTTTCAACCTCACCGGGGTCGTCCCTACCACACCGGGGCCGTTTCAACCTGACTGGGGTCGTCCCTACCTCACGGGGGCCGTTTCAACCTGACCGGGGTTGTCCCTACCACACCGGGGCCGTTTTGACCTGACCAGGGTCGTCCCTACCTCACGGGGGCCGTTTCCACCTCACCGGGGTCGTCCCTACCTCACTGGGGCCATTTCAACCTGACCGGGGTTGTCCCTACCCCACCGGGGCTGTTTCAACCTGACCGGGGTTGTCCCTACCACACCGGGGCCGTTTCGACCTGACTGGGGTCGTCCCTACCTCACGGGGGCTGTTTCAACCTCACCGGGGTCGTCCCTACCACACCGGGACCGTTTCAACCTCACCGGGGCCATCCCAGCCTTACTGGGGAAACAGGAAGTTTGGCCCTCTGTCCCCTGCCGGCGGCTCCCCACCAGACAAAATCTCCAGGCGTTCCTGGTGGTTGAACATCCAGCACTCCTTCCCTCCACCAAGTGCACAGACTGCCTGTCTGCTGTCCCCCAGCGCCCCACAAGAGACTGGGACCAGTGGGCATGTTTGTGCGCTTGCTGGTACAGCAGTTCCACAGTGCCGGCCGAGTCAGGCCCAGCCCTGGCCGGGCCCGGACCCGACTCTGCCCCCTGATTGCGTCCCTCCCAGATGAAAGGAGCTGAAATCTGCAGCCTGCTGGGATGGGCTCTGTACTTGGTGCCTCTGCACATCCTACTCAGTCTCAATGCGCTTCTTTCTATGCGAGGAGTTGAAATCTGCAGTTTTTTGGGTTGGGCTCTGTACTTGGTGTCACATCCTACTCAGTCTCAATGTTCTTTCTCTCCTTCCAGTTGTAGAGCTTCCACTGGGCCAACTTTTCCCATGGTTCTGTATGATAGGTGTTTGTCTGATATTTGGTAGTTTCAATGTTGTTGTGTGAGGTAGCACGCACAGGTCTCTTCCTTATGCCGCCATCCTGGTTCTCCTGGGTCTGCTTCTTGAGTGTGTCTCCCATGGCTGCGAGCAGTTGAAGTCTGCAATTTGTTGGGATAGGCTGCAAAAGCGCAGGTGGGTCTTTTTGTGCACCTGGCACAGCTTGGATGGGGATGTAAATTGATTAGGGCTGAGACTCAGGGAGTCGCCATGGCGGAGCAAATAGCACTGGCTGAGTCTCCGCGGCCCCTTGAATCTCTGCCAGGGCTTTGTGTCCCCCAGTGTCGGCGAGCAGCTATGCAACAGAGTCTCCCTCGCTTTCTGATGGCTGCAAGGCCGTGCTGCCTCTCCCCGTAGGGTCTGGTGCCTCATGATCCCGCCTGAACCAGCTCAGTGGATTTGAAAGTTTGCAGAAGCAAAGGCGTTTCTACTTGTGAGTCTGGCACAGCCCAGATGGGAATGTAAATTGCGTAGGGCCGGGTCACAGGGAGTCGCCGGGGCGGAGACTCAGCGGCCCCTTGCCTATCCAGGACTCCAGGACTTTGCGTCCCCCAGTGCCGGCGAGCAGCCGAGCGCCAGAGCCTCCCTCGCTTTCTGACCGCTGGAAGGTCGTGCCGTCTCTCGCCTTGGGGCCTGGGGCCTCAGATACCCGCCCGAACCAGCTCAGTGGATTTGAGAGTTTGTAAAAGCACAGTCATTCCCTCTTGTGCCTCTGGCACAGCCCTTAGGGTAGGGTGGGGTCACAGGGAGTCGCCAGCGTGGAGGAAATAGCGATGGCGGCGTCTCCGTGCCCCTCGCCTCCCCGGGACACCAGGACTTCTTGTCCCTCAGTGCCGGCGAGCAGCCGTGTGTCAGAGCTTCCCTCGCTCTCCGACCACTGCAAGGCCGTGGCCGCCTCTCCCTGTGGGATCTGGGGCCTCAGAGACCCGCCCCGAGCAAGCCCAGAGGATTCGAGGGTTCGTAAAAAACCGAGAATCCATTTGCAGCCCGCGTGGCGTGTGACTGCGTACCTCTGGTTTTGGTGCCTCCGTAGCTCCCACTCAGTCTCACTGCGCTTCTTTCTTTTCTTCCAGTTGTAGATCTCCCACTGGGCCAACTTCCCCATGGTTCTGAGTGGCGGTTGTTTACTTCATAGTTGATAGTTTCAATGATGCTGTGAGAGAGCAGCACACACAGGTCCGCTCCCTACGCCGCCATCTTGGTTCTCGTCCATTAGCATATTATGCTTTGATTGGTTGAATGGCCGACTGGATGACTGGACACTTAGCATATTAGGTTTTTATTATATAGGATGCTATAATGAAAATTCTGTGAATGGCTTTGGGGTCATTTTAAGTAAAATAAGGGTTACTTGAATTCATGCACTGAGATTCTGTGACAGTTGATCTCGTAACTGAGGTGGCAACTGAGTGACTAACGGGGGTGGGGTAGAGAGGGCGCGTCTATATCATGGAGACACTGAACAAAGGAATGGTTCATGTCCCAGGCAGGACTGGGGGAATGTGTGAGATTTCGTCACAGCTACTAGGAATGACGTGCAAGTTGAAACTTATGAATTGTTTATCTCCGGAGTTTTCCATTTAACTTTTTCGGTTGACTGAGGGTAACTGAAATCTCAGAAAGCAAAACCATGGAGAAGGGGGCTCTATAGAAACCACACCCTGTGCTGGCTGGCTGACCGAGTGCACAGTCAGCTGAGAGCGAGGGTAACTGCTCAGACATCCGCAAGCTGCCGAGAGGCCCCGTTAGACGATGGAGGAGCCTTCTGGCTCTCCTCACACCCTGTACACAGGATGGGCGGACTTGCCGTCCATAGCCCTGGGCGAGGCAAGGTGAATCTTTGCCAAGTTGGGGACCAAGGTAAGGAAAGGCACACTTTCTGGAGGCTCTGTGTTTTGTGGGCCCTTCTGACGGGTTCTAGAAGCTTCCGAGGAAGCTCATTTTTCTTGCTCACACAGCTTACGCATACCTTCCCTGCATAACTGGGGACCATGGCGCCGTCTTGGAGACACTGGGAAGATGTGCGGGGTACGTCCCAGCCAGTGGCCTGCATTTCGCTTGAGTAAGCCTGGGTTTGCTTTTTCTTCCCTGGAGATTTATTTTCCCCTTTTCTTCCCCCCCAGACCCCCCAAGACCTTGAAGCAAGGGAGACCCAGGTGGTAACAAGAAGAAGCGAATCCCAGACAACAAGCCTGTGGGCATGACCGCCATGTGAACCGAGGCAGCGCTCCCACCAGCTGGTTGCTCACATGGAGAGCACAACCCCACCGCTTGGCCAGCCTAATGTTGCTGTGGTTCCCATCACTGGCATGGCGCCCTGCGTCTGGCTGGAGCTGTGGCTGTGGGGGCAGTCAGCTCCCTGAGCTCGGCCTGGGCCTGGGCAGTGTCAGCAATGGCCGCCCCTACATAGACAACCAGCCACCGCTGGCTGAGCACAGCTTTCCACTCGCCCTGCTCTCGATTTCCAGGGTCTAGACCTGTCTGTGTTTATGTCTCGGCCGCGTGTGTGAAGTCTCCTTCCTGGGGAGGCCTGTCCTTGAGGGCCAGGACCTGTGGCCACCACCTGTGGCCACCTACTCCCCGCCTATTCCCCTGAAGAGGGGCTGGGCAGTCACACCTGAGCCCTTCAGAACATTCCATCCCTTTGAGAGGCAGCCCAGGACCTGCACCTGGGTGAGAGCAGTGCTGGGTGAGGGCCAGTGCTACCAGGTATGTGCCCTTGTGTGTGACTCAAGGGGAGGAAAAGTCCTGCCTAAGTACATCTGCCCTCCCCCATGTTGCTCAAAATTCTACAAGGAGTGACTCAGGTAAAAAAAAGTTACAACAACAGTAATGATGTTGGTTTGAATTGTGCTTTCCAGGTTTCATTAGCTGGTTCAGTTTCTGTGTCAGCCTCAAGGAGATGGGCCAGGAATTATTGCTACTACTTCATAGACGGGGACACTGGGAGGGTCAAGAAGAGGAAGCAGGTCCGGCTGGGGGTCAGGTGGCCGTGGTCCCAGCCTCGTTCTGTCACTGATTCCTTCGTTTCCTGATTAGAATATATTCTGTCATTTATCCAATTCTTTTCATGTAAATAGGACATATCAGTTAAAGGCAGGCCTTTATTACTGGTGTGGAAGTGTCTCCAAGATAGGGTGCTAAGTACGAACGGTGACATGTGGATTGTGCTACCGTTTGAGTTTTTAGAAGCTGGTTCTATATCCACATGTCTGACTGTATCTGTGCACCATGTGGAGGCCATGCAGAGCATGCTGGCAGGGCGGGAGGAGGTGGGGCTGGAGGAGGCAGGGAGGGAGGCAGCTGACTTCTCTATATTCCTTTCCACCTTTTAATTTGCCACCACGTATAAACAAAATTTAAACATAAAACTATTTTATACTGAAGGGCTTAAGGTTTCCTCGTGGAGCCGATGGGATGAAGTAAATGATATGAGACTCTTTATATGCATGGAAGGATTATTATTACCTGAGGGGGCCTCTTACAGGCTATTATCAACCATGAACTTTGACAACATTATGCATCGGGAAAATGACGGGCTTAGGAATGGAACAGACATGAGGAACACTTGCTCTCTGTTTTCTCAGCTAAACATTGGGGGAGAGGAAGGGAATAATGGCTATTACACGTGATGAGAAATACAAAGAAAACATGAAACGCCAGGGACAACGTAGGGCATGCCCTCCCCTTCCCACCACGCGTGTCAGCAGGGCTCCTGGGAAATGGGAAACTGTTCTGTGTTTCAAGTAAGTCCGGGCAGCAAAGAAGGTCTCTAGGGCAGCACTAGAAGCATAATGAAGCCACACATGTAATTTTAGGTTTTCTAGTGGCCACGTTAGAAAAGCACACAGAAATAGACGACATAAATTTTTTTTTAGTCTCTGCTCACTTCTTTTCTTTTTGGTTAATCCTCACCTGAGTATATGTTTTCCATTGATTTTTAGAGGGATGGAAGTGAGGGCGGGGTGGGGAAGAGAAAAAGAGAGAGACAGGGAGAGAGTGAGAGAGGCATCAGTGGTCGCCTCCCGCACATGCCTCAACCAGGGCTTGGGATCGACCCTGCAACCCAGGTACATGCCCTTGACTGGAAATCAAACCCTTGACCCATTGGTGTGCAGGCCAATGCTCTAACCACTGAGATCACTGGCCATCGCAGATGACATTACTTTTAATAACATATTTAAATTAACCCAATTTTAGCATGTAATCAATATACAATTATTTCTGGGATATTTTATATTTCTTTTCTTTCCCCCCTCTTTTTATTTGTAAATTACAGTTAACACTCAATATTATATTAGTTTCAGGTCTACAGCATAGTGGTTAGACCAGGGGTCCTCAAACTACGGCCCGCGGGCCACATGCAAATACAAATATTGTATTTGTTCCCATTTTGTTTTTTTTCTTCAAAATAAGATATGTGCAGTGTGCGTAGGAATTTGTTCATAGTTTTTTTTAAAAACTATAGTCTGGCCCTTCAACTGTCTGAGGGACAGTGAACTGGCCCCCTGTTTAAAAAGTTTGAGGACCCCTGGGTTAGACATTCATATAATTTACAAAGTGATCCTCCTGTATATAGTGAACACAATATTATTGACTGTATTCCCTATGCTGTACTTCGATTTTCCATTGATTTTCACACTGAGTCTTTGGAATCCAGCATGAAGTTCATTTATACCTAGAGCACACCTCAATTCGGACCAGCCTCACGTCCGATGGTCAGTGGCTAACAGCTCCCATGATGGAGGAGGCCAAGACAACACCACAGAAGGTTCCAGATCACCCAGGGGCCTGGGGCTGCAGCTTAGAGGAAGAAGGTGATGGAGGTAAAAGTGGGCTTGCCTAGTCCAGGCTCTGGTTAGGTAACCAAAGCACAGAACACGCTTGAGTAAATAAATAGGGGCTGTGTGCTCTGTCCCGTGGGGCCCTCCTCCCATCACCAGAGGAAGGTCACGTGCTTTCCCTCTGTGGTGAACTGGAAAGGGTAACTGGGCAGGAGGCCAGCGTGGGAGACAGGGAGAGGCTGGGCACGGTCTCTATGCGATTTCTGGTGCCCACTCTCCCGGTCTCTCTTCCCTTCACCTGCTCCAACCCTGAGAGTGCTGCTCCTCTGCTCTGAGCCTTCCTCTCCCCCCAGTACACACTGTTCCTGGAAGCCGCTTATGTGTGATCCCAGCTGCGTTCCGAGTCTCTTCTGTGTCCCCAGAGCACCCGGCTCTGCGTCCTGATTGCCTGTCTACTTGCTTTACGCCGCCCCCGCCCCCGCCCCCGCCGCTGCCCGTGGACTGGGAGCCCTGTGAGAGCACGGCATTGTCCCCCCTGCACAGAGCCTGGCCGCAGCAGCAGACCCCGAGTAAGCAATGACTAGCGTTGTTCTTTGTGGGTATTCTTTCTAGTTATCCTCGCAAAAGCCTTATTAGTATTTATTTTCAATTCAAGACATGGCAACCAAGGCTCAGGGCCTCTAGGGGTTGACTTGTCAGCGAGAATTAATGTAACTTTGAGAAAATGATGAGCCTCGTGGCCCAGCTCTGTCTCCGTGTCCATAAAACAGGAATATTACCTCTTCTTAGGGTTGTTGTGAAGATAACATGAGGCTATGTGTAGAATGTCCTTGGCTTACAGTAGGTGATCGATACATTTGTGTTGATTAACCAAGAAGCTGGATAATTATTACCATCATTATAATGGAGACCAGAGGCACTTTTTAAACTCTCTCTTTTTAATACCGTCCTCCTGTGGGTTTTTATTGGCTTCGTTTTGCAGATACAGAAAATGAGGTTCAGACAAGGGATCAAGACCGCAAGGCACCCTCAGATCCTAGGCTTTCTCCTCCTTCCTGTTCCCCGGGTGGATATGAAGCTATGGAGCCCCAGGGCTGAGAGCACAGAGCTGGTTCCACAGGACCCACAGGCTGTCAAGTTCAGAAAGAAAACAGAAAAGCCAGGGAATCACTGAAGTAGTAACTTCACACACACACACACCCCAATAGAACAGTGTGCAACCTGGGAGCACTCACACCAAAACACGAGCCACTGAGGCTTAGAGGCGTCCTGTTACAAAGCAGCTCATGCAGTGTGGCGGCGGCGGTTTACTCTTCACAGTGATTGGCTGCAATATCAGAATTTTCTTCAGCGGAAGGGAATTGGCTAGTGGTCCCCTCACAACAATGCTGGGGGACGTTGACGTTTTCTTATGATTTTCAGAGGCATGAGCAAGAAGTGATGCAGGTCAAGTTAGCCTCACTCGTCTTGCAAACTAAACGGAATTAACTTTTGCTGTACGACTGAGCTGGCCTGTCTGCTCAGGGAAGACTCAAGTCTGGTCTCCATGGTGTTGGACAGAACTCAAGCTCAGAAGGCTTGGCTGGTACGTCCAGCCTAGGGGTCTGTCCCGGTGGGCTGTAGGCTCCTATCCTTTGCGAAGATGCTGGGCCGTGTCATGTTTTGACGTGTTCTCCTGTGATATTGCATGTGCGGCACTCCTGCTCATGTCATGGGGGAGCTGTGGGGCCGGGCACACGCTCTGCCTCGTGTTGTTCCTCTGGTTCCTCCCGGTGCTGACACAGGGGCTGGGCTGCCTGTGGTTGTGCGTGTCGTCTTAGAGCAGGGCTGAAGCTGGGGCGGGAAGGCCGCAGGAGAGAGGACGGGGAGGTGATGGTGTTGGAACCTTTCTGGAAAGATCCTAGAGACAGATCTGCTTGTGCTTGTGCGTCCGTGCCTGCTGGCCAGGGGCCACATTAAAGGGAGACCTCCAGGAAGATCCAACTGGAGGACTTGGGAAGGTTGCGGGGACCTGGGGCAGGGGACAGGGCTGGTGCTGGGCTCTCCGCCTCCCTTCCCCCATGCCCTGAAGGAGCTTGTGCAGCTGCTTGGCCTCCTGGGCCAAGGGCAGGGCGCTGAGGAATTCAGACACATGTTCAGCGTTCACTGGACTGGCTCCCTGGGTCTTGGTCATAGCTGCAGAAATGATCTCACGTGGTTGGTTTCTTGTCCTTCAACTTTTATTCAGAACTTAAAAGAATGCTCTACCTTCACAGCCCCACCTGGGTCACGGAGCTCTTTTTCCTTCTTTTTTTCAGGGTCACAAGCACTTGGTGGAAAGGAGGTGCCCCAGCTGTGGGTGCGGTTTCTCCCCAAAGTTCAACTCCCACAGCTCTCAGTCCAGCCCAGTGGTGCAGAGGGAAATGCTCAGGGTTCCGGGGCCCCTTTCTATGCTGCCAGCCTGTCTGTCTCAGAGGGAGCAGCCGTCTTTGGGGGAGACACCCAGACTGGAAGCTGTGGGTTCTGGGAGGTAAGAAAGAGGGGCTTGAGGGAGAGCTGACAGGACTGAGCCGGCCGAAGGGAGTGAGCTGGAATCCAGAAATGTCTTTGAGGGCCCCTCCAGGCTTTGTCCCCGGTCCCCTTCCTGGAGTGTTGGGTCCCTTGGAAGTCAGACAGCTTGCTTCCTGTCCTCTGCTCAGGAGGCCTTGTGTGCCTGGGCTCCGCCTGCAGCCAGCTCAACCTCAGTCTCCAGGGCCAAAGAGAAGCTGGTGAGGCCCAAAGGCCTGGGATCTCTTTGAATGGGAATGTGGAGTGCGGAGGGGGGAAGAGGAGGAAAGAAAAGAGGGCAGTTTGACCTGGTGGTTTAATTCGTATCTGGGGTCTGGCTGCGCTGACATATCCACGAAGGAAGGCCCAGCCTCTCTAATCCAGGGGTCCTCAAACTACGGCCCGTGGGCCACATGCAAATACAAATATTGTATTTGTTCCCGTTTTGTTTTTTTACTTCAAAATAAGATATGTGCAGTGTGCATAGGAATTTGTTCAAAGTTTTTTTTTAAACTATAGTCCGGCTCTCCAACGGTCTGAGGGACAGTGAACTGGCCCCCTGTTTAAAAAGTTTGAGGACCCCTGCCTCTAATCCCTCATTACTTGAGTTCAAAATGGTCTGCAGGTAACCTGGACATGTGGCAGGTGACCAGATAACCATCTATATCAGCCGCTACTGTTTGGAGTGAGAGGAGAGCTTGTTATCATGAGATGGAGCACAGAAATGTACATTGAATTTTTTTTTAAATATATTTTATTGATTTTTTATAGAGACGAAGGGAGAGAGATAGAGAGTTAGAAACATCGATGAGAGAGAAACATCGATCAGCTGCCTCCTGCACATCTCCTACTGGGGATGTGCCCGCAACCCAAGTACATGCCCTTGACCAGAATCGAACCTGGGACCTTTCAGTCCGCAGGCCGACGCTCTATCCACTGAGCCAAACCGGTTTCGGCGAATTTTTTTGATTAGAGGAGAGAATGCAAGAGTGTGTATGTTTGGAGGCCTCTGGGAGGGCCCTCCGTGGGATCACCTGGGGTCATGGGGAGAGGACAAATGTCACTGAGTATGTTGGGAACGGGGGCCGAGGCATGAAGCTCATAGAATGTGGCAGTAAGAGGGCACTTTTCCAATGCCCAAGTCCAGGTCTACGGAAAAGCCAGGCTGGGTTTCCCCTGCAAGGAGCCCTGCTTCTTGAGGTGCCCACTTTCCTTGACTCATGGCCCCTTCCTGCAGCCAGCACCTTGGGCTGAGTTCTCACACTTCCATCTTTCAGGTTCTTTGACTCGGACTCTCCTGCGTCCCTCTTCCACTTTAAAGCATCCTCGTGGCTACACTGGGCCGCCTGGATGGCCCAGGGCAAGCTCCCCATCCCAAGGTCTATAACCTTACTCACATCTGCAGGAGCCCTTGGCCACATGAAAGAACATGTTCCTAACAGGTTCAGGGGAGTAGGGTATGGACATCTTTGGAGAGCTATTAAGCTACCTACCAAATTAGGTAAGACCTCAATAAATAAAAACCCTCATGTCTGCTGGCTCAATGAAATAAAATAAAAATAAAACAAAACCATTCTAGGCTAGCCCCCTCTTTCGTTATTTCTATAAGACAGTCTGTTTCCCTTTCCCAGCCACATTTCTACACAGAGATGCTTCATCCACTGAGCCAAACTGGCTAGGCTCAATCCTCATTTTCACGCTTTGTAGCATTTGATATTGTTGATCACATCCTTTAAAAATTATTTTTGCACCCAAAACTACTCTAAAATAAAGTGTATTAATTAAAAAAAAAACACAGACCAATAAGACAGAAAAAATAATTATTTTTTTTAATACTTTTGATTCAAAAATCAAAACAAGCCCAGCCAATGTGGCTCAATGGTTGAGTGTTGACCTATGAACCAAGTGTTCACCGGTTTGATTCCTGGTAAGGGCACATGCCTGGGTTGTGGGCTCGATCTGCAGTGGGGGGCATGCAGGAGGCAGCCAATCAATGTTTCTCTCTCATCAATGCTTCTATCTCTCCCTCTTCCTCCACTCTCTCTAAAATCAATAAGAACATATTTAAAAAATCAAAACAATACTGACTTTTTCCTACCTCTCCATTTCCTCTTATCCCCTACAGGTGACCAGTTTTTATTAGTTTCTTGTCTATCCTTTAATCAAATACAATATATCTATATATATAATAAGCCAGTGTCCATGACGACCACGACAACCAAATGACCGGTCACTATGAGGTGCATTGAGCACCTCTCGGTCCCTCCCCCGCAGCCCATAGGCTCTGATTGCAGCGAGGTGGGCGGCGGGTGGGCAGAGCAGTGAGCGGTGGCAGGCTACCGCACGTGATTTCACGTGCTGGGCCTCTAGTATGACTATAAAATCATATTACATCCTCTCTTAAACAAAAGGTAGCATGTGATCTACTGGTTTGCATTTAATGATACATTCTGGAGATCTTTTCATTTTCATGCATAAAATGCTTTCTCATTCTTGTTACAGCTGCATATGTTTAATTACTTTAACTAGTTTAACTGACAGTAGAAATTTGGATTATTTCCAGTCTATTAAAATATTCATTTATACATTGATTCAACCAATATGCTCTAGTTCTGGGGATGTAACTTTTGAACTCATGAAACTTATAGCATAGTGGTGGGGTGTATTTGTGACCCATTGCTGCACGATAAATTACCTCAAAACGTAGTGGCTTAAAAAAAACATTTCGTTTCCTTAGGTCAGGAACCAGGCATGGCTCAACTGGATCCTCTGGCTCTGGGTCTCTCACATCCTGGCCTGCAGTAATCTCAAGACTCAACTGGTAAGGATCTGCTTGCGAGCTCACTTTCACTGTTGTTCAACTGAGGCTGTCTGTTGGCTGGATGCCACCTTCAGTTCCTTGTCACATTGGCCTTTCCTGGCTTCATCAGAGCAAGCAAACAGGCAAGGGAGAGCATGCTGGCAATTGAGAGGTGCTAGCAAATGAAAGGCACAGTCTTTTGTAACCTAATTGTGGAATTGATTCTCCCTCCCTTCTGCTGTATTCTATTCATTAGAAGTGAGTCACTAGGTCTAGCCCATACTCAAGAGAAGATTACAAAGGAGCATTGGTTCCAGGAGGGGGATCCTGTGGCCCCTCTTCCAAGTGTGCCGACCCAGAGACACTGAGATGCAAAGCTTCCCTGAGTTATATGAGACACTAGAGGCCCGATGCATGAAAATTCATGCAAGAGTAGGCCTTCCTTCCCCCGGCTGCTGGCACTGCTTCCCTCCGGCACCCAGGACCAGGCTGGCTTCCCTCAGGCTGCCCACAGGCATGTGGGACCCAGGCTGGCTTCCCTCTGGCCCTGGCTTCATCAGGAAGGACGTCCGGAATGACGTCTGGAAGACGTCTGGTCTAATTAGCATATTATCCTTTTATTATTATAGATGATGGCAGTGCACAGCAGTGTGGGACCAACAAGGGGATGTGGAAAGCTCTTTGGATGAAGGGCCATCTACTCAGAGTCCTAAGCAGTAAGATGACAGTCAAGCAATGAGATGGAGAAAGTTATCTTAAGCAAGGGAGCCACCTATGCAAAGGGCTGGAGGCAAGAAAGCTTGGGTTGTTCAAGGAAAAGAAGTGACTAGGCCTGAAGGTCAGAGAGGGGAGTGCCCTTGATGAGGCCTGAAAGGAAGCAGATGTCAAAACAGCACAGACCCTTTATGCCAGAGGATGAAGTACAGTTTTCCTAAGAAAATGAGAGGCCATTGGAATCTGGAGTAGAAGAGTGACATCATCGGTCTCATGCATTTGAAGATCATTCTGGCCGCAGAGTGGAGCCTGGCTGATGCAATGATGGGTGGGGTGGCGTTTGGTGACAGAATCCAGTGAGCTTGCAGTCCTTGGCTTACAGTTTTCCAGCCAAGAGGTGAGTGGGGCCTAAACGAGGGGATGGAGGGGCGGGGTGGAGGAGACCTGAGATTTCATTAAGGAGATAGAACTTACTGACATGGAGGGTGGGTGGGCTGAGAGAGTGGAAAATAACTGCTTCCTACTTGGGTGTCCCAGTGAGGGTGGCACTCACTGGAAGGGGACACACGAGAGGAAAGAGTCCATCTGGTATCATAGGCCAAGACTCAGTGGTCCAGATTCATCCATGTTGGACAAAGTGACATGGACACACAACGGCGTGTCCAGACTGGAAGCGGGTTCTCACCAGTTTCTTCGTGGGGAGAAAAGATCCCTCTTCATAACCTTTATCATTCACGGTGCCTACTTCTCATCAGGGAGCATGGGTCAGATCATTCTCAACTAACCTGAGTTGAAATCCCCTTTAGAGACTAGCACAGTATCGGTTAGTATTGCTATTGGTTGGAACACAGATCCAAACATTACAGGCCAGATTTTGGTGCCCCAGACAAGGCAAAATCAGGTGAGAGCACCATGCACAGAATCCTGTCCTAACGAGGCAGGCTGATGGGGAGAGCTGAGCCGGAGTCACAGTTCATGAAGCCACTGTTTCTCCAGGCCTGTGACCCTGCGAGTCTGTGGAGCAGCACCCATGCCTTGTCACTCTGGCCTCCACCTCGCCTGAGCTCCACCAATGTTTGCTGAGTGGATTCATTTTCGAAAAAGGCCCGGAGCAAGAACTTTAGCAAGGGAGAGTAATTTGCCTTGAAGATTCTAGTGTGAAGCATAATCATCCAGTGAGACCTCATATCTGATCTGGGCTTCTGCCCTGAATTACAAATGACGTCAAAATTAAACGTATCTATGGAAATAGAAATGTTTTGCCCATAGTGACAGGAACTAACACCTATAAAAAGTATAAAACCTTTACTCATATGAGATAAAGAATATAGTTGACACTAATGTACAATATGCTCCTAATATATAAGTTTGGTAATTATTTTCCTTGCTATAGACTTGCCTGAAAAATCAAGTCTGTAGCAAACTTCTTCACCCCCTCCCCCCCCCCCCCCCCCGCCCCTGCCCACCATGTAACGCCTCTCTGAGACCTTAGCATCTCTCCCAGCTTCAGGAAGTAGGGCAACATCAGGGAATAAGGTCAGAAACCAAGGGTGTGAGGTGTTGGCTAGAAAGCAGATGTAAGAAGTGTGTTTTCTGTAGGAGATTTTCACCAACACCGTTACTACATCGGGCCACTCCTCTTCCTCCACGGATGGGGCTAAAGCGCAGATGCTGGGCCAGGCTCCATGGAGTCTGAGAGATGGCACCTTTGTCCCAGGGGAGAGCTGCATTAAAGAAGTGGGGGGTGGGGGGGAGAGGAAGCCCACGGTGTGTGGTCTCACTGGGAGCCCAGGTGCACAGACAGGCACTCATTTTAGCCCAGGTGGGGTTGGGAAGAATGCAGCCAAGGCTCCCTTCCTTCCCGAGGAATGCGCCTGCTCTGGGCTGACAGGCCTCCCCAAGAATGGCAGGCAAAGAGTCCGTTACACAGGGCTTGTTAGGAATAGAAATAATTCCCCCTGTACGCAGACACTCAAGCCGACGAAAACTGGGTCTTCTCACTGTCCCCCTGGCCTGGACCCAAGGCAGGAGTTTGGATTTATCTTCTTTCTGGATTAATTTGGAATAACTCCCCCTCTCTCCCTCACCCCCTCACTTCCCCCAGCACACTGCAGAATCGAGGGCCTCACCACTACTGACATGATGGGTTGGATAGTTCTCTGCTGTGTGGGCTGTCTGTTGAAAACATCCCACCTCCTGAGTCGCGATGACTACAGATGTCTCCAGACATTACCAAATGTCGCCGGGGGACAAAACTGGCCCCGAAGGAGAACCCTTGATTTACAGTATAGATACTTAAAGCCTTGCATGCCACGTGTCAGAGTTTCAAAGTGGAAACCAGTGTCCTGACTTTGATTAAAGATCGACTTCAGAATGAGGACATGGCAATAGGGCAGTGGTTCTCAACCTTGGCTGCACATTACATTACGGTGTCGGGTGAATTTCCCGCCAAAATATAAGATGGCGCGGGCAATTATTTAGGTTTCCCGCGCAAAATCAGGGATTTTTATGATACCTATTACCCCAATGGGTATGAAACGGTTCGCATACGCAGGTAGGTATCTTTGTGAACGGCAAACAAACAAATATTTGGTAATACGCAGTTACAATCGGCCCGAGTTTACACGTTTCCCGCACTCCACCGCAAATCTATATGAACCGAGTTAAGACGGCTCCCGCGGAGTACGCGCAATTCACGCGAGCCGACTTAACTCGTTTCCCGCACTCCAAGTGATTAGAATCACCTGGGAATCTTTTTAAAATCCTGATTTCTGGGCCTCATCCTCTGGAAATTCTGTTTCTTTGTTACTAATGTTGTGGCCCCACCCCATAACAAAGAAACAGAATTTCCAGAGGATGAGGCCCAGAAATCAGGATTTTAAAAAGATTCCCAGGTGATTCTAATGTGCAGCCAAGGATGAGAACCACCGCAATAGGAGCAAGTGGTGTGTTGAATGGAGCCTGGGGAGCCGTGTGCTCTTTTGGTATCCTTCCCCTCAAGGCACAGTTCATCAGTGAGACAGGCTGTGCCGAGGGACCATGTGCCCTGGATTGCAAATGGGCAAGAGGTACATCCTGTGCTCTCCAAAGGCCCGGAGCAGGTCCTGCTCATTGTGGACATGCCTCAAGGTGTAGATGTTCTTGCATTGAACAGATCATGAGTCAAGGATCCGTTGACTCATGATCCAGAACTGGTGCCGATGTTGCCTTTTTCTCTCACCAGGGCTCACTTTTTTATGTATAATGTGACATAGCTGGACTAGGTGACTTCTACGTCCACTTCCAGCTTTGACATTCTCTAGTCCCTGATAAGCTCCACTGTTCTTCTTTTTTAAATTCAGGCATAATTGATATACATATTAGTTTCAGATTTATGACATAATAATTTGAGATATATATATATATATATATATATATATATATCATCACCACAATAAGTCTAATTAACATCTGTCACCACACATCGTTACAGAATTTTTTTGCCTTGTGATGAGAACTTTTAAAATGAATTCTCTTATCAACTTCCAAATATGCTGCTGTTAACTAGAGCCATCACATGGTAGATTTTATACCCATCCATGACTTATTTCATTTATACCTTTTGCCTCCCTTCACCCATTTTGCTTCCACACTCCTGCCTCTGGCAACCACCAATCTGTTCTCTATATCTATGAGCTTGGTGTGTGTGTGTTTTTTTTCTTAGATTCTACATACAAATGAGATTATATGGTATTTGTCTTTCTCTGTCTGACTTATTTCACTTTCCAAATGGCAAGATTTAAATATTTTTATTGCTGAGTAATATTGCATTATATATATATATATACACACATATATATAATGCAATATATAAATACATATATAAATATCCTATATAATAAAAGGCTAATATGCAAATTATCCCCTCTACTGGGAGTTCGACCAGGAGTTCGACCAGGGGACGGGGCTGGCTGGCCAACTGCCTGCGGCCCCTCCCCCAGCTGGACCCCCGCCCCTCCTACCCCAATCGGGGGTGGGGCCAGCCCACCAACTGCCCACAGCCCCTCCCTCTGGCCGGCCTGGCCCGATTAGCCCCAATCGGGGCAGGCAGGCCGGACCCCACCCATGCATGAATTCATGCACTGGGCCACTAGTATATATGTATATTTATCCTTTCATCTTTGAGGGCCCAAGTTATTTCCATATCTTGGCTATTGTAAATCATGCTGCAATGAACATGGAGTTTCTATATCTTTTCAAGTTAGTGTTTTCATTTTCTCTGGATAAATACCCAGAAGTAGAATTACTACATCATATGGTAGTTCTATTTTTAAATTTTTAAAATTTGTTTCCAGTAGTAGCTGCACCAATTTACATTCCCACCCACAGTACCCTAGTGTTCCCTTTTCTCCACATCCTTGTTATCGCTTGTCTTTTTAATAATAGCCATTGTAACAGATGTGAGGTAGTAGCTCACCGTGGCTTCAATTTGCATTTCCCTGATGATCAGTGACACTGAGCATTTTCCATGTACCTGTTGTCTGCTGTTCACAGTTCTTAAACAGCCTTCAGCAGGCATTTATCGTGGGCACGCAGAAAACAGTCTAGGCAGACGGTGTCCCCTACGAACGCACAATCCGGGTGCATAAGCCACTAAGGATTCAGACTCCAGGAATCTGGAGTAGGCCATGATTTCCTCGATATAACAACAAACGCACAAGTGACAAAAGAAAAGATAGATATTTTGGACATCGTTAAAATTAAATACTTTTGTGCTTCAAAAAAAAAAAAAACACTATAAAGACAGTGAAAAGACAACCCAGTGAATAGCAGAACTATTTCCACACAAAAACTTGTGCATGAATGTTCATAGCAGCATTCTGCCTAAATAGTCAAAACGTGGCAACAAACCAAATGCTCACCAGCTGACGAGTGGACACATTTACAAAATGTGAAATAGACAAAAATAGGATGCTCTTCAGCCATTGAGAAAAGGAATGAAGTACTGCTGCCTGCTACAGCACGGACGAACTTTGGAAACATCATGCGAAGTGTAAGAAGCCAGGCACAACAGGCCGCATGTTGTGTGATTCCATTTAGACGTAATGTTCAGAACAGGCCAATTCATAGAGACAGAAAGCAGACCAGTGGTTGCAGGGGCTGGGGGAGGAGGGCATGGGGAGTGGCGCCAATGAATACAAGGTTTCTTTCTGGGCCAGGGAAAATGTTCTGGAACGAGATAGAGAGGCGATGGTTGCCCAACCCTGTGAATATATTAAGAATCTTTGAATTGTATACTTCAAAAGGACGGATTTTGTGCTATGTGAATTATATCTCGATTAAGAAAAACGTAGCTGTCAAGTGGCACCTCCAACTCCCTGCCTGCCACACCTCTCCACTCCTTCCTGAGTTTTTTTCATCTGCATTACTTTAAGCCAAGTGACCTATTCTGTACTTTGCAGTTGATAATTTTTAATATATCAGGAATGGTGTGGCTCTTACATTTCCACCTGTTATTTTAGCTCATCTTTCTGTGGATGAAAAAAGGGGGCCACATACTGACACGCCCGACAAGCTCAGGGGAGGCCTGCCTGGTGGGCCTTGCAAACCCAGAGAGCGAAAGTGGTCACAGAGGATGGTCTGGACATAAAAATTCCTAAGGAAAAGCAAGTCACGCGGGTAGCCACATTCTAGGCCCGTTGCTTCCTTGACGAAGGTCAGTGTTTACCTTCAGTGAGCCTGTCTATTTATTTTTTTGCATCTAAGATAACATACCTTGGACATGTCAGAGTAATCTTTTTTCAGACCCTTGAAGGCACACACCACACCGGCGCATGAGACCACAGTACCCCTCATTGTTATGTTGTCCCCCCAATACCATCTCTAAGTATATAAATGTTTTTTTACAGCACGTGCAAGTGAGCAGGGTGTCACCCTCCCCCACCCCACCACTCTTTAAAGGAGGGCATAAGCCTTAGAAGGGAGGTACAGTTCCAGTGCCTGTCAGACCCAGCGCCTGTCCCTACTGGTAGCCATTAGACCTGAAGCTCTCTGGGCGTCAAGATCGGCGGCCCTCCCCTCCGCCCCCCACTCCACCCCAGTAGCCACAGCGTCAGCTCCTGCTTCCTTCCTAGGTTTCAGTTTCCTTCCTTTCCTTTTTGGCTGCGGGAACTTCCTTCAGTAAAATCTCAGTTAATGTATTTGAAAGGACAATTGTGATCTTCCATCTCGCATTTCTAGGTGTTTTTATGCAGGAGGGTATGATATTGTGACTGATAGTAAATGTACATTTTGACTTTGTCCAAGGTTCCTGGCTTACAGCTCCAGAAACCACTGGAATTTCCTGAGCGATAAGAGCAGCGGGAGCATTTTTTGTCCTTGTAGTTTGTCTCTTGTCCTCATTCGGTGAAATCACTTTAGAGCCATAAAGGTAAGTGGGTGTCTTGTCATTCATAACCAGCCCCTTTCCACCACAACTGGATTCCTGCTGATGAGGAGGCCTTTGAAAGTCCCCTAAGGATGGGAAGGGCTGGCTGTGGGAGGGTGGGAATGGAGGGTGAGATGGATGTGGGGATGTGGGGGTGAGGGTTGGGGGTGTGTGAAAGTGAGGTGTCTGGTTGCCAGGGGAACCAACTATGACTAGAGGGTTGGCCAATAATCTAATCAGTCATGTCTGTGTAATGAAGCCTTCATAAAGACCCCAAAAGGAGGTACACAAGGGTGACCAGAATGCCCCCACATGCCTTCGTCACAGGCCCAGACTCCAGGAGGATAGCAGCGCTTTTGTTTGAGATCCCACTCCTTGCATCTGTTCACCTGGATGCTGACTGGTCTCCTTGAATAGTCTTTGTCACAAACTGGCAACCTAGGGAGGAAATGGGTCTCCCGAGTTCTGTGAGCTGCTCTAGCAAATTCATTGAACCCAAGGGGGGGTTGTGGGAAGCTCTGGCGGAGAGCCAGTCGGTCAGAGCAGAGATGACACCCTTTGTTGCCTCCAAATGGCTCTCCCTTCGCCCACCGCGGCCCTGCCGCTGTCTGTTCCCAGTGCCGCCCAGAGGGGACCTGTGTGATCCGAGTGGGACCACGTTCCTCTGCTCAGAACCCTCTGCAGTTCGCCATGTCACTCAGAGCAAACCAGGATCCTCCGCGGGGCCCTGGCTGCTCCCTACCGTCCCTGGCCTTGCTCCTCCACATTCATTCCCTGTCAGTCCATGCTGTCCTGACCCTGACTCCACTAATCTCCCCCCGCCACACCAAGTTCAAGGTAGAGGCCCGTCTTATTGAAAGAACAGCTAGATAAAATAGGAGCACTGTCTGAAATGTTCCTCAGCCCGGAGGAAGAACGGAGGGGCTGCATTCCGGGCCCCGAACATGCCGGGCCCGGAGCTTCTTGGAATTCCCACGGGCTCCTGTTAGTATCGCTTTAGCCGATTTTAAGTGTCTTGCCTGCAGGATGAGAGAGACCTTTGGATTTCCTTCTGAGTTGGACTTGAATAAAGTAGATGTTCACAAGAGAAAAAGAGAGGCTTCTATTCACGGTGTTTTTCTCTTTGGGGGATGGAGGAGAGGGCAGAGAGACCCGCCGTGACCTCGGCCTCCCGCTGAGCAGGAGGCTGGGCCTCTCCTGTGCCCTGCAGTGTTCATTTCTGTTCCCAGAGGGCCGAGGGGCAGCTGTGGCTCCTCAAAGGTGCTGACAACAGTGTTCGTGGCAGGGACCACAGGCGCTGGGCTGCCGATTGCGGCCTGTTCCCTGCCTGGGGCCACGCTAGTTTCAGCTGGGTTTTCCAGTTCGGGAGCTCAGACCCCGGAGCCCGGAAGTGATTCTGAACGGTGCCAGAGTTCCATCTCCTAAACCTCGACCCCTGCTCCACAGGTTGTGTTTTCTAATCTGCTCGAAGCTTTTCTTTATTGTTCCCTGAGTCCACGCACATTTGCTTTTCAGCAGAGTCTGGTACTGAGATTCTTGTCTCGGGGAAGATGTCATCAAGATTTGATAACACTTGAGAAAATTACAGTTGCCTAAAAAGTGTCCAATTTTCTTATTTTTAAATCTTCACGTGAGGATTTATTATTATTATTATTGATTTTGGAGAGAGAAACATCGATGTGAAAGAGAAACATTGATTGGTTACCTTCTGTACATGCACCGCCCGGGGATCAAACCCGAAACCTTTTTGGTGTACAGGACAACATTCGAACCAGCCAAGCCACCCAGCCTGGGCTAAAATGTCCAATCTTAATGTCATGCTACAAAGGACAGAAATCAAACCGTCTGCTCGGATAGTCCCTCCTGAGGGCTGTGCGGTTGAATCTGTTCCATGCCTGTCTTCCAGTTTCTGGTGATTGGCTGGCAATCTTTGGTGCTTTTTGGCTTGTAGTCACATCACCCTGATCTCTGCCTTCACATTCAGACGGCGTTCTCCTGGGGTGTCCACTGATGACATTGCTGCCTGCAGTCTTTGTGCTTGCCGGTGATTTCAGTCATCTAAGGCTGGGTAACAGATCACATGAAAACCTAGTGGCTTAAAGCAATCATGATCATCTCTTATCTCTATGGTTTCTGTGGGATGGGGAACCAGGAGCAGCTTGGCTCATGGCACTTCATTGCATTACTGTCAGATGTTGGCGGGCTGAGTCATCTGAGGCTTCTCCCAAGGGGACTCGCTCACGTGGCTGGGGGTTCGGTGGCAGGAGGCCTCAGTTCCTTGCTGCATGGACCACTCATTGGGTTTGCAGTGGAACGTCTTGAGCACATGAAGGTTGGATTCCCTTACAGTGAAAGAGCCAAGAGAGCAAGGCGGAAGCTGCGATGCCTTCCATGGCGTGGCCTCAGGACTACACACCATCACTTCCGATGTATTCAGTTGGTCCCTGAATACACAGGGCTGCAAATCCAGGAGGCAGGCATCACTGGGGCTGTCCGGGAGGGCTCACCACACCAGTCTCTTTGACCGGGTGCTCTTTCTTCCGTCACTGCAGAGCTAGCCTTTATGTTTCCTTACGACCATCCCTCATAAAATACACACCTCCTCTCCTGACATTCTTATCCTGCTTTACTCTTCTTTATAGAGCTTATCATGCCTGAAATGCTGCGTATTTCTTTGTTTATTGTCTGTCTCTCTCCAGCAGAACGAATCCCCAGCATTTAGACCAGTGCCTGGTGCACAGAAGGTGCTCAATATTTTTCAAATCAGTGAATAGGCGACATGCACTAAATATCTGTTGAGAGAATAAAATCTCACCTCTTTAAAAATCCTTCATCACGTGTTATCAAGGGCGCAAACTTTGAATATGATTGAGCTCTGTTCATGTTGATCTTGGTCACTGGCTGAGGTGAGTTTGTAGGTCTCACCATTGCGAAGTTCCTGGGTGTTTTCCCTTTGCCATGGTATACTCGTTGGAAGAAAATCACGTTGTGTAGCTCACACTTGAGGTTTGGGAGTTAGGGTCCAGCTTCCTCAGACTCTCTGCATAATTTATTTGGAATACCTGGGTTCGTACCTCAGCTTCACCACTTACCAGGCAAGTGACCCTGGGTGGGACACTTAGCCTCCCTTTGCCTCAATTCCCTTATCTGTGAAATGGGTATTACTACACCCATCTCAGAGGATAGTTGTGAGAAGTAAGTGAATTCATTCATGTAAAGTCCTGAGCTATCCGTAGACCTATGAACCAGGAGGTCACTGTTCGATTCCTAGTCAGGACACATGCCAGGCTTTCAGACTGGATCCCCAGTGTGGGGTGTGTAGGAGGCAACTGATCAGTGATTCTCTGTTGTCATTGATGTTTCTATCTCTCTCTCCCTTTCCCTTGCTCTCTGAAATCAATAAAAATATATTTAAAAAACAAAACACAAAACACACACACACACATACACAATAACTGGGCTATCATTATTATCTGGCGTTAGCAGCCCTGGCCTTGCTAATAATGTGTGTGATCTTAGGCAAATTCTTTCACTTTTTCGTGATAGATAACGTGTTGCACTTCTAGTCCCGCGGGGTTCTCACCGTTGACACTGTTGAAAATTTGGGCCAGATAACACTTTGCCATGGGTGGTAGTCGTATACATTACCTGAACATTACAGGAGGTTTGGCAACACCCCTGGCCTCTACCCACTACAAGCAGGGCTGAAATTGCCCTCAGTTGAGAACACTGGACTAGCAGCAGGGCTCTTAGGCTAGAGATCTGTAGATCTTGGGGGGCCAAAGATGAGTTTTGAGAGGTCTATGAACATCCTGAAATTGTGTGTGTGTGTGTGTGTGTGTGACGTACACATGAAGAAGCCCATGTGCATGTCTTAGGAGAGGTCCTCAGCCTTTACCAGTGTCTCAAGGCCGTGTGTCACCCAAAAGAAGTCAAAACCGCTGGCCCTGAGTCCTTTCTGGCTCTAACATAAAGCTAGTCTTTGCTCTGGGAGGAAGGTGTGTTTCAGTCACCTGGGGCGTTCCCTGGCCTGTCTCTCTGAGCCTTTCTGATAACCCTTCTCTCTCCAGCTCCCCTCCCCCTCACAAAGCCTCTCCCTCCTCTCCCATGTTAGTGATTTCAGGAGCTTTTCCTCTTTTCTTGGGAAGTCAGAATACACTCTCCACATAGCCAGCTGCTCTTTGCCCTGTCTCCCTGTGCATCCTCTGAGCTGGTTCAAGTGGTAGTGAGTGGGTGGGAGGGAGGAAGAGTGTGGTTGGGGAGACATGAGGCAGGATGGGACCCATAGGACCCCTTTTTCTGGGGAGCCTCCATCCTATGCTGGCTCTGTTCATGCCTTTTCCTTGCTAGTGTTCCCATTTTTGTCCAATTCTTGCCCAAATCACTCTGCTGAGGAGCTACTATTTATGCTGCGGCTGGAGTGGGGGGGCAAACATATTGTGTTCTGTGGTGGCAACAGGGCTCAGGATCTCTTCCTGCCACGAGGCCAGACTGAATACTCAGAGCCTCCCATGAAGATGGGCTCTTACTAGGAAATCTCTTCCCCTGCCAAGTCTACTCTGAACCTTCATTTAGGCTGGATCCGGAGTGGAGAGGAGGCCAGGGCACTCGGAAATCTTCTGGCCATGTCACAGTTTCAATAAAAGAATGGGAGCTGGATGAGAAGAGTACTATTCAAACACTTCTATCAGCTGGGGCAGGGGGCCCTCTGAGGCGCTGGAAATTCAAAAGCACGTTGTTGGGATGTTCCACTCCCTGCTCCCGGAATGAGAGCACGGATGGGAAGTACCTCCCACAGCCAAGCCTAAGAAGGGACAGATTAGAAAGACTGACCCCTCTCGAGTGGGAGTGTAAGCCTATGATTTGTGAGGCATCAAAACGAAGACAAACAGATGTGGACGGCCTGGAAAACTAGCTTGAGCATCGGTCCAGGTCAGCTGGTACCGAGACTCACTGCACCCCCTTTGCCCCAACAATCCGACTTTTCCCTCTGTGGTGTACTTGGGTCACGTGGGCATGAGGCGATCTGGGTTTGCAAAATGGACGAATAAAGAGGTGATTATTTACTTTACTCGTGAGAGAGGAGGCACTAAAAGGTTTTTAAAGGCCAATTCCCTAAGTGAACATGCAAAAGGGTTTGACTTGCACCTAGCTTTTTCAGTTCACCACATTCTTTATAATTTGAAGAGCCAGACAGGCCACTTAGAGTTTCAGTCTCATCACCATCCTCAACCAACACTTGTCAAATGCCCAAGGGATTCTGGACTCCGGCTCTTCTTCTGATCTTGTGGATTCATGTGATACCTGAATAGCACCTTACACAGGAGAAGGAAGGGAGCTGTGGGATGCTTGTAAGGCTCCCTCCCACCCCTGAAAATTAGGGCACTCTAACTGAGCACCCTCAGAAGGGTTGTCGGGGTCAAAGGAGACCCTAGATGTGAAAATATGTTTTTTTCATGGCGGTGCTAAAAGTGTGACCAGAATAATACAGAGATTAGATCATACATTGTGTTAGCTTATTTGACATCCTCAACACTTCAAAAGAGATCAAGGGAAAGAAAAATTAATTCTAGGGCAGTCAGAATAAGAATATTAAAGCTATCATTTACTGAATATTTTTATGTAGAAGGTGCTATACCTATATTACATAGATATGTAAATACGTATTTATGTGTGATAAGCTCTTTACATATATTACTAGTACTAGTATTTCCTTTAATTCTCATCCATGAACTAGTAATTGTCAACACCTTTTTAAGGGGAGGAATTTAAGGCCTGAATTTAGGTTACAAATGAGCCTTCCAGAGGCCAAGTGAGCAGTGCATATAGTCGCAGGGAAGCCCCTCACCCCAGCCTGGCCTCCCTCAGGACCTGCCTCCGTGGTTCTGGAAGTTAGGTATCAGACTCTCCAGCCTGCAGCAAACGAGGTGGTGGGTGAGTGCTGAGTAGGCAGGATGCATGGTAAGGAGAAGAGATGTTGGACAGCCCAACAGTGGGGCAGGGGCAGCAGGCCTAATGACCAAAAAAGCAGAGTGGATTGGGGCAATTAACATAGAGGAAGAGCACCCTCCCATTCATGTCATCAACCCTGAGGGCAGCCCTGTGTCACGGGCTAGGGCAAGAACGTATGTTCAACAGAATGGTCTTGACTCATCAAGAATAGGCTAACTTATGCTGAATATATTTTATCCTATATAATAAAGAGCTAATATGCTAATTAGACTGGATGGCAGAATGACCTTCTGGAATGACCAGTGGGTGGTGGGTGGGACTGCGAGGCAGCTGGGCTGTGAAGGCCTACCCTTGCATGAATTTCGTGCATCGGGCCTCTAGTTTTAAAATATAGGAACATGTTATGTTCATTGAGGAGAGTCTCCTGAAAGCTGGTTTGAACATAGAGGATACAGAAAGAATGAGGGCTGGGAGCCTGGGAGGATGGAGGAGTACCTGCAGGGGAAATGGTGCAGTCATGAGGGTGGGGGAAGCACTTGAATTGAGCCTCCAAGTTTTGCCAAGGGTTCTCCCTGACTATTTAACCTGCTGCCTGCCTTACCTTGCTGCCTTCTCTTGTGCCTCCTGGATGATTTTGAGCTGTGGGACCTTGGGCCATGATGTCCTCCAGTGATGGGTACTTCATTAGTCAATACTTTGGGCTTCCTTGGTTCAGCTATGGGACCCAAGTTCTGCTCCCTCTTTCCTATAGCACCGCCCAATCAAGTTCCATGTCCCAGGAAATCCCCAGGGCCAAGCCAGCCCCGTTGTTTGAGAAATGAGTGACTTATGGGACTAGTAATCTTGTGAGAACTAAATGAGGTGATGCATGCAAAGTTTTTAGCACAGTGTCTGCCATGTAGTAAGTACCCACTAAAAATGAATTATTATTATTTCCAGGGGGCTGAAGACTAGCATTTGAGACTGTACTGGGCAGACAGAGCTAATGTGATTGTGCCCGTGTTAGAGGTAAAGAAATTGGGTAACTAGGAGAGAATGTGATAATAAGATGAATGTATTCTGAAATCAGACTTAGGGAAGCTGGGTGGCATAATTTGATGCCTATGACTAGAAACCGAAGTTTATGTTCTCATGCTTATGTTGCTCCAGAGATTAACACCATAGACTCGAACGAACCAGCCTTATCCTCCTAATCTTGAGTCAGTATGATACCATCTAACTCTTTGGGTGAAATGGGAACCGGAATGTCTGGGAATCCAAGAGCTTGATGATCTAAGAGGAGCTTTGTAGAATATGTGTCCCCTCTTGTCTCATCCATAACTAGCCTAGACTTGATCTGAGATCCAAGAATGAAGGCGATCTTACTTTATGTAGCCAGCAGAGGCCTGAAGACAAGCCAAAAACGTATATGGGATACTAGGACTTGGGGTGAGTAAGACTTTGTATGGGACGAGAGCAGTGCTATTGAATGAAACTGATAAATCAGAGGCTTTGGGGCTTAGGAACTCAGTTGACATTTTAGGAAAACCACCACAACAAAACTCTGGTAGCCCTCCATGAAAGCAGGAGCTAACTGTGAATTAGCCAGGGTTCTCCAGAGAAATAGGACCAGTGGGATGTTTTATAGCTCTACCTCTGTCTATCTATCTATCTATCTATCTATCCATCCACCTATTCACTCACCCACCTATATATTGAGAGAGAGTTTATTTTTAAGGAATTAGCTCATGTAATTGTGGAGGCTGTTTGATTTCAAAATCTGCAGAGCAGGTCAGCAAACTATAGATCCAGGGAAGAGTTGCAGTCCAAGTCGAAAGGCGGTCTTCTGGCAGAATTTCCTCTTGCTTGGGGAAGGTCAGTCCTTGTTCTATTAGGGCCTTCAACTGATTGAGTGAGGCCCACCCACGTTATGGAAGGTAACCTACTTTACTTATAGTTTACCGATTTAAATGTTAAACTAATTAAGAACACCTTCACAGAAATATGTAGAATAATGCTTGACCAACTATCTGAGCATTGGGGCCCAGCCAAGGTAGGCACATAAATTAATGATCACAAACTTAAAGATGCAAGGCTGAGAGTATTGGTCCATGGAAGGACTCTATTGGTCTCTGATGGACGTTCAGGGGACCTGATGTGTAGACCTTCACTGGGAGGAAGGTAGGAGCACATTTCCTGGGCCAGATTTTGGCGTCCTGCCTCTGTTCTTTCCTTTTGCCGCAGGATGCTGAAAGAAACCTGAATTTGCTTAGTAAGTTGCCCATAAAGTTTCCATCTATTTCCAGAACTTGAAAGGTATAGTCCCAGTGAGGTAACTTGGCCACTTGGCATCAGGGTATTTGGAACAGATTTTCTCTGCCAATGCAACCCTTGGCAACCATTATACAATAATTTTATGCTTATGTCTGGCCCAACTGTGAACAATGTGGTCAGTGTTATGAACCCATGAATAGAAAAACCCTGGCACTATGACTGCCCACTGCCCAGCTCCCAAGCCTGGGAAAAGGAGCCCTTCTTTGGGGCAGACATAGGGGAACGTTCTTAATAATTATACTCTCAGGGCCAGGAGGGAAACATTGTCAATAGATGGCAACATCATATGAACTCCTCAGGAGGTTCTCATGACCTTATCACCCCTGAAACTGAGCTTGAAATGACCCCTCGGTGTCGCCTGAGAGCCCGAGGAGCCAGGCAGGCAGTTCTATGGTGGGCAGGTTCCTAGATATTGATGAAGTCCCACAAGAAGGGTGAAAGCTGCAGGTGAGACACACTGGTCATGAACATCTGATCGCTTTAAGAGCCAGTCGTGTATCTGGGAGAATAGCAGCAAGCTCATAGGTTCAGCAAATGGTCATTTCAGTGAATACAGAGGCTCAGCTTCGAGTTAGGTCCTTCAGTCTGAAGTTCGCCAAGCAATGAGAGGAACAACCCCTCCCCCACCAACCCCTTCACCAAACACACCAAACAGGCTTGGTCTGGCCACTGGGAATCCCTCCTTCCAGGCTTGTGTGAGGGGCAGGCCCTCAGCATTGATCGGCAATTCCATTAGATCAAGCATTTATGGGGCAAGAGTGACAGGGCGACCTGAGGACCAGGGATCATTGTAACAACATGCTGCATAGAATCAGAGGGCGTGCTGCACACCCCTCATGCTCACTTCCCACTGCTTTCCTCTACAAACTGGCATTTATAGTCCTGTATTAATATACTCCAAGGGCTGTTTTTTCATATAAAGAGCCAGGGAAACAATTCTGCTTCCTACACATATTTTACCAGGACAAAGAACCCCTGCATGCTTTGTAAATATTAGCACATTTTGCAATTAGTCAACTGTTTCCTTGATTACAAATGTCGATCAAAGTGACTAATGAAATCTGTAAAAGAAAGGAAAGGGACTGTCATGAATAAAAGCAGATGTGGTATTTGGCCTGAGAAGGAACAGGCCTTCGGGTTGGTGTGCTCGACTACAAGAAAATGATATGTTGTCATAAAATAAAATTGCTCTTTTGTTCCTTGGGAAATAGTGTGGATTAAAGAATTTATCCAAGTGTCTCTGGATTTGTTCTGTTCTGTGTGAATTTGATCCTCTGATTTTGTTCAGTTTAATGAATTGAACTGTTGGGTGCTTGCTATTTGGAGAGGACAAAAAGAAAGAAAAGAGAATATGTTCTCTTTCTTTAAGGAGCTGATAGGATTTTAAGAGGCACACAAGTGCCAGTTTAGATAATGCACTCACGTGGGATTATAGAAGTTATGAGAGAGAGAGAGAGAGAGAGAGAGAGAGAGAGAGAGAAAGAGTCATTTGGAACTGGGGGATACTTCACTGAAGATGCCTTGAGCTGGTCATTGGAAACAGGCAGGACTTGGATGGAGGAGAGGCATGTGCAAGACACTCTGGGCTTAGCAGAGTGCAGGCCACAGTGTGGAGAGGGAGACGAACCAGGCCTGGGAGAGCAGCAGCAAGGAGGAGGTCTCATCCAGACTTTCTGGAGAGGCAGCAAGACTGTGTTAAAAGTGGCATTTACTCACAAATCCATATTGGTGTAAACAAATGGTTGAATAACTGAATAAATACTAGTACAGGAGAAGAGCCAGGTCTTTCTTATAGAAGAAGTCTAAACGACATATAGCGGTGAAACTTTCACCTCCAGGAGGGAGGCCTTAGCCTACACCTGCCTCTACGCCATGTGTGGGCCAAACTAGTGACTTGCTTCCAGAGGACAGAAAGGCGGAAATAGTAGGTTCACACAGTGGGGGAATCTGGCAGAGACTCAGCTTTGAGAGAGGTCCTTCAATCTGAAGTTTGCCAGGCAAACACCCCCTCAACCAAGTGGTCAAGGTTGACATCACTGGCGATATGGATATTATATATCCCTTATATTAGTCAGTATTTTACAGAGTAACAGAACCAATAGGATAGCTATCTATATCTATCTATCTATCTATCTAGAGAGAAAGAGCAAGAGAGGTTGATTGATTATGGAACTGGCTCACACAATTATGGAGGCTGAGAAGTCCCAGGATCTGTTGTCTGTAAGCTGGAGGCCCAGTGGAGTAATTTAGTCCAAGTCTGAAGGCCTGAGAATTGGGAAGTAGATGGTTTAAGTCCCAGTCTGAGTCCAAAAGCGCTAGAACAGTGGTTCTCAACCTGTGGGTCGCGAACAATGAAAATACATCCTGCATATCAGATATTTACATTATGATTCATAACAGTAGCAAAATTACAGTTATGAAGTAGCAACGAAAATAATTTATGGTTGGGGGTCACCACAACATGAGGAGCTGTATTAAAGGGTCGCGGCATGAGGAAGGTTGAGAACCACTGCTCTAGAGCAGGAGAAGGTAGATGTCCCAGCTCAAGCCAAAAGCAAATTCACCCTTCCTCCCTTTTTCCTCTATTTGGGTCTCACTGGATTGGATGATGCCCACCCACATTCGTAAGGGCCATCTGCTTTACTGAGTCCACTGATTCAAATGCTAATCTCTTCTAGAAACACCTTTACAAACACACCCAGAAATAATGTCTTACCATCTATTTGGGCATCTCTTAGCCCTGGCAAGTAGACACACAAAATGTCCTACCATACCAGATAGGACATGATAGAAGGATACGTCTCTTCTGTGGTATTCTCTTCAAAATGCGCGTAACCCCAGTCTAATCATGAAAAAACACCAGACAATCTACAAAATACATGATCGGCGCTCCTCAAAAGTGTCAAGGTCGTGAAAAACAAGAAAAACTGAAGACATGGTCACAGCCCAGAGGAGACTAATGGGACAGGATGGCTAAATGCAATGTGAAGTCCTGGATTGCGTCTAGGGACACAGAAAAAAGAAATTTTAATGGAAAAAGTGGTGGATTCCAAAGAAATCTGGAGTCACGGTAATACACCAAAGTTGGTGTCTTAGTTTTGACAAATGTATCAGTGGAAGATGATAAGAGTAGGGAAAACTAGAATGGGGCAAGGAATGTGCAGAAACTCTCTGTACTAGCTTGGCAACTCTTGTGTGAGTCTGATGCAATTTCAAAATAAAAATGTTAGTGAGATAGACAAGAAACCGAAGCCTTTGTACTACTTTATGAATATACTAAAAACCACTAAATTGTATACTCTAAATGGATGGCTTTGATGGTGTGTGAATAGTATCTCAATAAAGTGGTTAAAAAAAAAAAAAAGTTTCTTAAGAGAGACGACATTTACCATAGAGCTAAGGTTTGGGTAAATATGGTTTGCAAATGCAGACCAGCAATAAGCTACATATATGTGAGATGGAGTATTTATCCAGTCGGTAATAAACATGGTTCGAGGATTGCTACTTCAAGGGTAGAACCAGGTCTGCACATGGATTTCAGGCTCGCAGCAGGATATCTGCCCCTCCCTCTACAGCAGCATGGTGACACTGTAGGGGTGAGGGAGTACCTGTCCCACGCAAGGGACCCTGACATCCTGGGTCACATGTCAGGTAAGGTAGGACTTCAGAGAGCAGAGGTCTCGGTGAAGAGGAGTGTGACACTGACGTTGGCCTGGAGCGGCCTCCAAAGCACCAACGCCACACTTGGCAAACAGAGCCTTCAGGAGTCTCCGCGAAGTGTACACCCAGGGAGAGGAAGACCAGCTCCAGGACAAAGACAGAAGGAAGGACATGGCCACATGTGTCATCCATTCCATCCCACACAAAACCAACCAAGATCCACCAAGAACCTCTTTTTGAAAGCTCAGCCTTACGCATGAGAAAACACATTCTACCACCACCACCTCTAACAACTCGCCTTCAAAGTCTGCATCAAAGACCTAAACGCCTTTCCCTCTATCGGGTATTACGACCCGGTCAGAGAGAGAGCGAGCTCCGGGGGTGAATGCCCAAGTGCAGCTCCTGGCTCCCCTGTGCCCTTGAGGAAGTCGTGGTCACTTGCTTTGTCCTAGAGAGACAACATTTTCTGGAGAGCCTGTTTGAATCATTTTATTGGACTGGGTTATATAGGTAATAACCTCCTGCTCTCTCCACACCACACACACTATGCAGCAAATATACGGTATGTTCATGAGGAGGACCAGATCAGTTACGTAGCGATGCCGGGTGAATTGCATTCTGCCAAATTCATATGCTGAAGTCCTTACCTCCAGTACCTCAAAATGTGGCCTACTTTTGGGAATAAGATCATTATAAATATAATCAGTTAAAATGAGGTCATGCTGGCAGAGGGTGGGTCCCTAATGCAATATGACTGGTGTCCTTACAGAAAAGGGAAGTTTGGACACAGCGCACACATGAGGAGAATGCCATGTGAAGATGAAGGCAGAGACCTGCAAGCCCGGGAAAGCCGGAGCTGGCCAGCAACGCCCCGAAGCTAGGGCAGAGGCAGGGAGTGGATCCTCCTCAGCCCTCACGGAACAACTCTGCCCACGCCTGATCCAGCGTGTAGCCTCCAGAACCAGGAGACAATAGATTTCTGTTGTGTAAGCACCGGTCTGGGTGCTTTGAATGGCAGCCCTAGCGAACTCCTTTAGGCTATTTGTGTCTCTGGCAAAACCTGGGAAGAGGTAGCTCAGTTTTGAAAGAAACGGGGGCGTTTGGGTCTGTAAAGGTGTTTTACTATGAGTTAGTGAAGAGTTGGCAACATGAGCTGCGACTCCTTTTGCTTTTCTTTCCTAGAGGAAGTGGGGCCCCCATCTGTGAGGGCAACCACGCAAGCACGGTCTGTGGAAACCCGCTCTGAATCTCCCTTCCCCACGAAGTCTCCCGAGATGAACCCCTATGGCTGTCAATCAGCTCTTTTCTCTGCATCTCTTGGGCTTTCATTCACATGTACTGTTTGTGTCAAAACCTTCCAGAAAATAACCAAGCAACCAGATAGTGTCAGTCAGTTAGGGCTGCTATTACAGAATACCATGGACTAGGTGGCTCATAAACTGTAGACATTTATTTCTCAGGGTTTTGGAGGCAGGAAGTTTGAGATCAGGGTGCCAGCATGGTTGAGTTCTGGTGAGAACTCATTTCTGGGTGGCGGATGGTCGACTTCTTGCTGTGGCCTCACATGGTAGAAGGGTTGAGAAAGCTCTCTGGAGCCCCTTTTTAAGGGGCTATCCCATTCATGAGGGCTCCACTCTCACAGCCTGAACACCTCATAACACCATCCCATTGGGTGTTAGGATTTCAACATATGAATTTGGCAGGGTTGGGGAAGCACACAAACATTCAGTCCATAAAATAAATAAATCCCTGGGTACTGGAAGGGGGTGCCATTGAGCCAGACTGGCCCAGGCTGAGATGGGTTGCTCAGCAGACAGAAGCAGAAAGGCACAGGGAGAGGTTGGCCAGATCTACCAACAGCCAATCTTTGCTTACACAGCCATGGAATGAGGAGAGGCCCAGGGACCCAGAGAAGAAGCGGGAGGAGGGCAGAAGTGGGACACGGAGGATGAGAGTAGCTGTGGTCGTCAGCAGGAGCAGCAGTAGGCAAGTGCTCAGGCGGCAAGCAGTAAACAGTGCTAAGGTGAAGTGAGATAATACTTGGTGATAACGAGACAGAAAATGTCACATCTCTACTGATCTGAAGGGAAGGGGGATGAAGCGTTGCCCATGCTGCCCTGTGCCGCGCCAGCACGGCCAAGGGTGAATCTGAGCGGTGAAGGATTGAGAAAAGACAGACAAGAGAATGAAAGCTGGGTCTCGGCGGGACGCTGCTTCTCTGATGGAGAGACAGCAATGGCGCCCGCAAGCCAAGTCTTTATTTTATAGCCAGATTCCACGAGGTAAAGTAAGGGCATGGTCAAGATGTTTACACTGTTCTAATCTACTCAACTACATGCACCTGAACTCTATCAAGCCCACATCACTCAGGCACGTGGGGCCACGTGTTCGGACCATAGGTTCAAGCTTACAACCATAGCTGTTGGCTGTAATTGTGCTGGGAGGGCTCTGCCCTCCAAGCTGGGACTTGCATGTGGCAATAAGAGGACTGTGCCCTCTCATTAGTCCAAGGCTTGAACCTGTCCAAACACTGTAGCCGCTCTCCACACTCCCCCTCACTTGGGGAAGAGGAGAGATAGGCCTGATGCATAGCTGTAGCCTCTGCGAAACATCAGACTTACCCAGGGTGGTTTACAGAGATGACCTTTGGCTTGTGCCCCAACCCACTGACCCCCAGAATCTCTGTAGAGTAAGTGGGTTTGGGGTCAGGACGTTCCTGCTATACGGGACAGTGTCCACATGTGCACCGGCGGCTGTAACTAAAGGTCACTGTGATGGCGGATACTTGCAACAGTGGTCATGTATTATCAGGAAAAGGTGGTTTTCTGTGTGATTCGGTCCAGGAGAGCTAGGATGACAACCTGTATGTGGCACTTTACAGTTTGCAAAGAGCTTCTGCATACATCTTTCTCATCATAGCCCCCCTGTAAGGTACACACTGTCATATCACTGTTTTGCAGAGAAAGTCATGCACTTTGATAAGATCATAGAGCAAACAGGTACTGCATTTCCTGAAGCAGATCCTGTATCTTTTCATTAAAACCCTATCTGCAGAGAAGTATCACTACACTTTAGGAAAGTTTGCATTACAATTTGTTAAATTAAAATCATATTTCTTAAATGTCTTATTCATTCATTCACCCCCCAGATGTCGCTGAGGGCCCACTATGGGTCAGGCACTATCCCAGGTGCTGGGTCACCCCTTAGCTGCATGGCAGGCCCAGTTATCCCGAATGCCAATCCTCTTTCTGTTCTCAACAGCTATGGCCCCTGCAAATTTATTAATAAGTCTCACTGGAGGGCAGATGGAAGTCATTTCTCTCTCTAATCAAGCAGTAGCCGTTAATAGAATGGAGTCATGTCTTCTAGTTCCGGGATGTTCTTTGCAGCACTGCACACAGCTGACTGACCTGCAGATCTGCAAAGATGTGTTAACTCTCTGAGGCTTTCCTCAAGGGAAATGCACTAAAGAATTTCCTCAACTCTGTAATTTGTTTAGTTTGGAAAAGGCCTATTTTGTCCCGCTTCTCAGAACTCTTAGGGAGTCCCAGAGGGTGTGTTGGGTGGTTTTCCCTACGATGGCATTTGTATTCAAGTCAGAGGGTGACATTACCAGAGGGGAAGGGACATGCCTAAGGTGACAGCAAGTCAGTGGGTGAACTCATGATTTCTCTTTGCGGACTCCAGGGTGTGTTCCTTTGTTGGGCATGCGCCAAGGTGCTGGGTTATAGGTCACCAGCTTATCAGAATGTAAGGGGCCAGAGGGAAATTCAGAGGTTGTCAACTGCAGCTTTATTATCTCATTGCTGGGGAGACTGAAGCCCAGGGAGAGGAAGGACTTTCCCAGGCCTCACTGGTGGTTTCGAGGCAGATCTTCCCAAGGTCGGGGCCCCTGTAGTTCCCCTAGACTGGGTTCCGCCGTCTCTACATCCCTTCTTGTTTGCTTAAACTGTGACGAGGTGAAAACACGCTCATCAGGACCCTTTGGATGGGAGGAGAGAGAAGAGCCAGCCTGGGCATACACTACCAGGTCAGCCTCTCGCTGAGCTGCCCTGGAGTCCTCCTCAGACCTCAGGTTACTGACAGTGTTGATTTCTGAGGAGCCGAAGAACAATAAGCACTTGAGATTTAAAATCACACACAAGACCGTGCCATGTGCTGGCTTGTGCCTGGATTAGTCTTGTCAACTGTCCACGCCTGAGCTGGGGCAACCTTCATGACCCAGCTGGGCAAGTTTGGGGGCTGGTGACCTGCTTGACATTTCCCAGTTGTATGTGCCTCTCTGGCGTGCAGTCGTCCCACAGAGCAGGCAGGCTCTGGGGCAGATTGTCTGAGGCTGACCCAGGATGCCTGCCAGAGTCCACAACAGCTGGGCCGTGTCAGCCAAGGCCAGCCACGTGACCTCTCTGGCCGCAGTGTTCTTCCCTGAACACTGGGGCTTAGGATACTTATCCTACGGCTCTTGGGAGGCCCAAGTGAGGGACTGATGGAGAGACGCTTGGAAAAGATCAGTGTCAGCTTGCTGCCCTCTGTTCCTTTCGCTGCTCTGCCTACCCCGAGATAACAGCTGTGGGCAGAGATGAGGCCCTCTGGCTCCCACCAAGAGCCAAAAGTCAAAAGTTTGTTGTCATTCCTGAAAACTTAGCAACGTGGAGGAGAACTGTCCCATTGGAGTCTGGATTCCTGGGCACTGACCAGGGCCTGCGAGTCTCCAGGGCAGGACACGGGGCAGCTGCGTCTCAGGACAGGCAGGGGCGTTCCTGGTGGGAGGCTGTGACCGCAGAGAAGACTGTGGGTGGGGGGGAGTGATCTTAGGGGAAAATATACCCCCACCACGGGTCTCCTGTCTGGCTCAAGATGCTCTGAACTTGTTCACTGAGAAATGTGGTTCCCGACTCCCTTTGAAGTTTAAGGCAGTGATCCCAGATGTGAGTCACATACATTCCCAAGTGAGTGAGTTTGTCAGCTCCCTTCTGGACCAGAGCTTGATCATGGGGGAGGAGAGAGGGGAGGAAGAAGAGCAGGGAAGGGAGAGAGGGGAGAGAGAGGTAGGAAATTCAGACCAAGATGAGGCCTAAAATAAAGCTTGGGGATTGCCTATGACTCGAGAATAGCCAAGATCTTCTTTCTCCTTTGGATCTAACAATTTTCAGTTGATTGAATTTTTCTTGATATTTTGCTACGTATAAACTAACAATTTAATTTCTGATATATATATATATATATATATATATATATATATATATATATATAATATTTTTATTTTTAGAGAGAGGGAGGAAGAGAGAGAGAAAAACCGATATAAAAGAGAAACATCGATTCATTTGTCTCTTCTGGACCCACTCCACCTCTCCACCCGCTCAGGAGGCTGAAGGGATGGAGGCGCAACCATCCACCTTGGAAGACCTGTCCTGGATGCGGTGTGTGTGCCAGGACCCCACCCTGCCCCGGGGCCTGGGCCTGGGCCATGGACAACTTCCCTGAGCTGAGCCACCCCTCCTGCGACACCCCCCCCCCCCCACCCCCACCGCCTCTGGTTGGGGGAGCAGAGCTGCAGGCCTCCTTGCCCCTGGGACAGGGAGGTTCCCCAAGCTGAGAGAGTCCAGGAACACAGCCCAGACCCACGCCTCCAGGACCCTCAATCACCTCAAGGGAGGCCCAGGCGAGAGACCACAGCCCTGTGGCTCCTGAACCAGCCAGGAGGTGCCAGTCCCAGAGGGCATGGAGAGACGCTGCTGAGCCCAAGCCACCGGCACACGCGTTGAGCACCCAGAACCCTCCCGCCCCACCCACCCCCACACACACACCAGAAAGTCAGACAGAAGGCCATCCAACCTGCTCCAGGGGCCCGCACTCCTGGGGGAGCCCCGAGGCTGCCCTGCAGAGCCGCCCCGCTGCTTCTTTCTCTCCTGAGGGAGTCACAGAGGTTTCTGGGACAAATCCCTCCCTGAGTGCAATCAATAACGCGCTAAGTGGCTGACTTGGCGTTTGCATCCACTTACCATCTCTCTGTTCTCTTCTTGATCATGTGAACCACGATTAAACCATCGATCCCTTAAAAAAAGAGAGAGAGAACCATGGATTGGTTGCCTCCTAATCCGTTGTGCCCTGACTGGGGATCAAACACACAACTTAGGTCTGTGCCCTGACTGGGAATTGAACCGCAACTGTTTGTATAGGACAACAGGCAAGGATGACAGACATTTACAAAAAGTTAGTCTCTGTGACACATAGATGCACTGCTTCTGCAGCAGTCACCACGGAAGCTGGCCCTTTGCCGGCTAACGCTCTGGGAGACCCGAAAAGCGACATCTAACTGAAATGTGACGCAGGCTCCTTTTCCCAGAAGCCCAACTGTACAATACTTAGTGGACAAGTAGCTATCGCTGATGTGTCCTTTGGTTTGAGCATGAATCAGAGAATTTCACAGAAGGAGAAAAATTCAGATCAGCAGATTCTTCCTCTCGGGTGTAACTGTTTCTCGAGGGACCCTGACTAACACCGGGACTCTCCTCACTTTGGGGAGTGTCCCGGTTCGGCTCAGATGCTCAACAAGGATCTGTACAATAGATGACTGCATGAATAGTCACCTTAGCCCAGGGGTGGGCAAACTTTTTGACTCGAGGGCCACAATGGGTTCTTAAACTGGACCGGAGGGCCGGAACAAAAGCATGGATGGAGTGTTTGTGTGAACTAATATAAATTCAAAGTAAACATCATTACATAAAAGGGTATGGTCTTTTTTTTTTTTTTTTAGTTTTATTCATTTCAAATGGGCTGGATCCGGCCCGAGGGCCGTAGTTTGCCCACGACTGCTAGCCCGTGGTCAGCAAACCGTGGCTCGAGAGCCACATGCGGCTCTTTGGCCCCTTGAGTGTGGCTCTTCCACAAAATACCACGTGCGGGCGCGCACGTACAGTTCGATTGAAACTTTGTGGCCCATGCGTGGAAGTTGGTATTTTGTGGAAGAGCCATACTCAAGGAGCCAAAGAGCCGCATGTGGCTCACGAGCCACAGTTTGCCGAGCCGCAGTTTGCTGACCACTGCCTAGCCCCAGTGGTCGGCAAACTCACTAGTCAACAGAGACAAATATCAACAGCACTTCTTCAAAATAGACTTCACCCAGAAGTCGAAAACCGACTTCTGCGCATGGGCCATGAAGTTTCAATCACACTGTATGTGCACCCGCACGTGGTATTTTGTGCAAGAGCCACACTCAAGGGGCCAAAAAGCCTCATGTGGCTCGCGAGCCGCAGTTTGCCGACCACGGCCCCAGCCCATGTCTTCTATCTTCACTGCTTTCTCTTTCCTCACCTGTTCTCCTTCTAACTCCTTTTCTTCCCCACTCACACCCTGGTGCCTCTCAGACACAGGAGCATTTTATGGTCCTGCTAGGCTGGAAAGATACTGACCCTCCAAAGTCCATGACTTGGTATCGGACAACCTAAGTTTCTCCTTTCCTTTACCTTGTAAGTGTGTGGTAATTTCCCCAGCAGAAGTGAAAGTGATTAGGAACACTCAAATGGTTGTGCAAGCACAAGAATGAGAGGGAGAGGCGCTGAGAAACGGAAGAGGGAAGTTTTGAAAGGGTGAGAGCGAGCTCTCACATAAGTTCTGACCCACCCAGTGGAAGGAAACGAAAAGTTGCATTCAGGGGCAATGTTGTCACTGATTTTAATTCTCTGTCATCAAGCAGGGTGCCAGGAAAAGATTTTCACACATTAAATTTTAACAACTGGGACTTTCTCGTTGGCCTGAGGAAGAGCTGTACAAGGTTGCACAATTTGTAAGTTTGAAGATGAATAAAAGATGAACATACCTTTTGTTTCCCCTAAGACATAATACCTAAGTTAGCACAGTGCCCTGCTTCCCATCGTAGGCGCGCGTTTCAATTAGAAACAAGCTAAGTTTTAAGCTAAGTTTTTCCCCTCCAGGCCTCCAGCCTTCCTTCCTCCCCTCTGCTCATGCAAACCACCACACCTTTCAAGGCCCAGCTTACCTGCTACTCCTACAGGAAGTCTTCTCTGGATCTTGCGATTGGAATGGATCATGATACCTCCTGGGTCTCACATCCAATTGTTCATAAACCTCTGTTACCCTTGTTTGGTCTTGTTTCATCAGAGGCAGCTCCTGGAGAGCTGGGCTATCACAGTTCCTAACTCCCAGGTGTGCTCAACAATATTGAAAGGTGATCAGGCCTTTCCCGTGGAAATCCTTCTGTGGTCTCTCATTTCTCGCGAGATCAAGTCTGAACCTGCGAGGGTCCACGTGATCCAGCCTCCTCCTCCCACCTCATCTGCAAATGCTTTGAGAGCAGGAACCAGAGGAGGCCAGAACCTGCGCAACTCATCTCCAACAGCTGGGCGAACCGAGATGCGCTAGCTTGGTTCGCCTCCTCAGCACTTTGTGCCTATGAGTCTGCAGGCCGGGGTGGCCTGGAAAGGCCTTTCCTGGTCCTTGCAGGAGTGGTGAGCCTCTCCCCGCCCCTCCTGGAGGCGAAGGCCACAGGCACCGTCGGGTCGGACTCACTGGAGAGCCACTAAACATAAGTCTCTGGATTTGCAGTTGTGGAAAGCCCCCTTAGCAATGTCCTCCGGACCCCTTGACCTAATTGTCTGCTGTGTCTGGCTTCTAAAGGAAATGCTACGTATTTGGGACATGATTTTATCTGCTGCCAACCTGTTACTATCAGCAGCTTCAGAACTCCCCGGGGTTAGGGGGTGGGGGTGTGTGTGAAAGTCATGAATTAGAAGAAGCCATGGTCACTGGCCTCAGAATTCCAGGCCCAGGAGAGGCAAGAGATTTAGCATCTAGTCCACCAACCTTGCAAACTCAGGTCTTTTTATCCATAAAAAGATAGGGCAGGGGTCGTTAGAAGGAGAGTTGGATTTTCAAATTCTCCCCGCCCCCCCCCCCCCCCCCCCCCCGGGCTATAGAAACCTTTCTTCAAGGAAAAGCTGGCAGAAGAAGCCCACTATGTGAGGATACCCTTGGGGCTGCTGCTGTGCTTGAAGTGGAAACTGGGTCTCTGTTCCTCACACTCACTTCCCATTCTAAGGAGAACCCCAGAATTAGGTTAGGCTCTGATTCAGAACCCATTAATACGACTCAGCCCTTCTGCCCTTAGGTATGTTACCCAAGAGAAACGCAAACGGTCCACACGAAAACCTGTACACAAGTGTGTATCGCAGCCTTCTTGGTAGTAGCCCCAAACTGGAAGCTGCCTCAGTGTCCACCGGCAGGTGAATGGATAAACAGCATATGTATTTGTGCCATGGTTGCCATCTCTTTATTACTGTTAGAGGCCTCATTTTATATCTATAAACATTAAACTGGGTTGTATCACGGAAAAAAAAAAAAAAGCCAGACCAAAAAAGGTATAACCCATAAAATTCCACTTATATGAAACTCTAGCCGGAACCGGTTTGGCTCAGTGGATAGAGCGTCGGCCTGCGGACTGAAGGGTCCCGGGTTCGATTCCGGTCAAGGGCATGTACCTGGTTTGCGGGCGCATCCCCAGTGGGGGATGTGCAGGAGGCAGCTGATCGATGTTTCTTTCTCATCGATGTTTCAAACTCTCTATCTCTCTCCCTTCCTCTCTGTAAAAAATTAATAAAATATATTTAAAAAAAAAAATGAAACTCTAGAAAATGCAAACTAATCTGTGCTGATAAAAAGCAGGCCAGTGGTTGCCTGCGGGTGAGGGTGTCTCTGGCTTATTTCACTCAGCGTAGTGTCTTCAAGGTCCATCCATGGCGTAGCCTGTGTCAGAATTTCACTCCCTTTGAAGATGGGAGAATATTCCATCGTATGGATAGCCTACAATGTTCTTATCATTCATCCACCCATGGACATTTGCGCTGTTTCCACCTTTTGGCTATTGAGAATAATGCTGCTATGAACATGGGTGTCCAAATATCTCTCCAAAACCTTCCTTTCAATTCCCCAAAAGTGAAATTGCCGGATCATGTGGTAATCCACGTTTAACTTTTGAGGCACACCATACTATTTCCCACGGCTGCAAACAGGTGGCTGCAGCATTTTACATTCCTACAGCAGTGCACAAGGATCCCAACTTCTCTACTTCCTCACCAACACATATTATTTTCTGTTTGTTTGTTTTTTATAGGAGCCATCCTCATGGGTGTGAAGTGGTGTCTCAGTATGGTTTTGACTTGTATTTTTTTAATGATCAGCGATGGTGAGCATCATTTCATGTGGACCTGAGAATTTTTAAAGTTAAAATATTTCAGCAATAAAAAAGTAAAAACATAAAGGAATACCTAGAAAACCTCCTATATGTGTCTTATCTCTTTAAGTGTTTCCAATTTTCAACAAACATGATGTTCGCCTTTTTACCTTTCACCGCGTGGAGTGGCTCTGGGTGGTGGCACAGTCAACACCGCCTCATTCATTTCTGAGGTATCTGTGGCCCGTGGAGCCACTGTGAGGCTGCACAGCTCTCCTGTTGTGGTGGCCCAATAGGAGGTGTGGGGAACAGGGACTTGCGAAGGTAGAGGAGAAATGAGAGAGAAGGAAAAGTGTATCAATTAGCACATTAGATAGGGAAGTGACAGACGCCCTGAATAAGCCACAGCTACTTTGCTTCTAGCGGGGTTGGAAAATGACCCCTCGCTAGGGCTGGTCATGGCTGGAAGGCAGTTTGCACCCGCTTGTTTCCTGTCTGGCTTCAGGCTTGCTTGACCTCTGGGGAAGTTTCTGGAAATGCCCCTAAAGAGCTGTTGATTAATGAAAAGGGTAAGGCAGCCTGGCAGCCTGGCGGTCTTCACTTTATTGAGCTCCGGATTTGCAGAGTGAGCTCAGCAGTTTTTTCTCCTGCCCACCCATCCCCATCTCCAATCAGCCCAGGTAAGTAGGTCCCTGGTCCAGGGAAGAGCTATATGTAGAACGGAGCCAAATTCAAAGTCAGCATCACAACTCCTGGGCTGAGATTTGCTGCCTCTGAGAGAAGAAACTCACGCCATTTCAGCAACATGACTCGCTCTTGTATAACAGATTCTTACATGTTTTGCTCAAATGTCCAGCTGGCTCTCTCTCACCCGCACCCGTACCTGTCTGTCTTCAAGCCTTATTCAGCCTGTTAGGGCAGTGCAGCGTTTATTAGTGTAAAAATAAAATAAGTCCCCTGTAAGTTCCCAGAAAGAGCATGTCACTGTACTGTGAGGTTTCCAGCTGAGGAAGTGACCGCAGAGAGCGGCTTCCTCAAAATCTAGATACAGTTGTCATTCCATTAAGGAAGCTGGGAAAGCCCGCCTTTGAGGGCCTTTGCCCACAATTCCTTCTGTGGGGACCGTCCTCTCTTCTACCTGGGAAATCTCCTCAAGACCAGGTCATGCCCTAACCGGTTTGGCTCAGTGGATAGAGCGTCCGCCTGCAGACTGAAAGGTCCCAGGTTTGATTCCGGTCAAGGGCATGTACCTCAGTTGCAGGCTCAATCCCCTGCCCCATCTGGGGCTCATAGGGGAGGCACCCAATCAATGTGTTTCTCTCACATCTGTGTTTCTCTCTCTGTCTCTCCTCCTCCCTTCCACTGTCTCTAAAAATCAATGGAGAAAAAAAATATCCCCAGGTGAGGACTGACAAATGAACAAACAAACACACAAAGACCAGGTCAGGCATCATCTCCTTTTTAAAGCCTTTCTGGGCTGCCCTAGGCAGGAAGCAACTTCCCCTCTGGGCTCGCTCAGCACCTGAGGCACTTAGAGCATCCAGGTGGGGGTCAGTGTAGACATTTCCTCTCTCCCATTAGCTTAGGATCTTGCAAAGTGCCTGGCACATAACAGACCTTCAGGAACCTGTGAAATGTTTTCTCCTCAGACTGTGGTTTCTGATTACGCAAGAACCAGGCTGGACCAGGTGCCACCATTTTTAATCTTGGTTTCTTTTGAGCACAGGGGCCTGGAAAAAAGCCTGGCAACTCCACAGATGAGGCCCATGGCATTCCTGGCCTGGTCCTGATGAGGATGCTGCTCTCAGCGTGTTTGCTTTCCGTAGCCAGAGTGGGAAAGTGGCATTTACACTGAGAAAAGCCACAGGCCTAAAATCCTAGGCACTGTCCCGGCCAACCTCCTCTGGGCCAGGGCCAGTCTTTGCCCTTCCAGGGGGCTCCCTGACTCTGGGAAAACATGCACCCCCTGGTGCCAGGGCCAGAGATGGGCTAGGGATGGCCAGGGGGCTGACAGTAGCTGAAGTGCATACCCCTTCTCTGTTCAGGTTATAGGGGTGGGGGTGGGAGGAACAGCCATTTGGAATGCCTGCTGGGTGCCTGCCCCCAGATCTCCCCAGTACTGTGCCTTCATTTATTTATTTATTTATTTACTTTAAAAGGAAGGCGTATTTTATTTTATTTATTTTTTAAAACTATATTTTATTGATTTTTTACAGAGAAGAGGGGAGAGGGATAGAGAGTTGGAAACATCGATGAGGGGGATGTGCCCGCAACCAAGGTATATGCCCTTGACCGGAATCGAACCTGGGACCCTTCAGTCCGCAGGCCGACGCTCTATCCACTGAGCCAAACCGGTTAGGGCGCAGTTACTATGCCTTTAAATACTGAGATGCAATAGCCTTGGGCCTTGTTTAGTTGTCTTCTAATGAATTTGCTTGAGTTTAGGACTAAATTTCTCTCTCTCATTCACTTCCTCTCTCTGCATTTGGATGAAAGATTCAGGAAAAACTTTGACCAAAATCCAGTGGTAGCTTCAAGTAGTTTGGGATTTAACCATTGTTATTCTTCAAATCATTTGTCTAACTTCTTTGTATATATTTCCTGTATTTATCATTTAAAAATTTTACCAAAACAATGTAACCATATGACAGAAGGTTGGAGAACAGAGAAAAGCGGGGGAAAAATTGCTCACTCACAATCCCACTATTGAAACACAACTATTTGGGTGTATTCTCTCCTGGTAAAGTCAGACTGAACGTAAAATATTGTGGGCGTATTGTGGGGTTTTCTCCTTTAACATTGTGCCATAGCAGTTATACTTTGGAGCTCTACAGTCATCATCAATCATTTTAGCATCTTTAGAATATTAAAATTAAAGAGTGGAATTTTATGAAAACTGTCCCCCTACTTGCATTGCTTTAAATTTTTACTTCTAGCAGAGCTATTCTTTCTTTTTTTTTTTATTCTCACCCAAGGCTATTTTTCCATTTGTTTTTAGAGAGAGGGAAAGACAGAAAGAAATACTGATGTGAGAGAAACACATCAATTGGTTGCCTCCTCCATGCACCCTGACCAGGGCCCTGACTGTAAGAAACTTGCAACCAAGGTCCGTGCCCTTGACCAGAATCAAACCCAGGACCCTTCGGTCCACAGGCTGACACTCTATCCACTGAGCCAAACAGTCTAGGGTGCAGAGCTATTCTTAAGAAACAAGAACAAAAAACAAAACACACACAAACGTATTGGCTTTCTCTGCCCATGCCTAGCTGTGAATGTCCCATTTAGCTGCCTTCATCCAGGATGTTTCTAAGTAAACTTAACTTACGGGACTTCAAACCTAACCTCCAGGCATCACTCCCTTGTATCTTGACGGTAGAACAATGGAGGCAGTGAAGCCTGGAAAAGTGCTGGGGAGTCAGTGTGTGGGTCCTGCTATGGTTCCTGACCAGCGGCCGAGAAAGGAAGTTTAGCTCATCTGCAAGGGGCCAGAGGGGCAAGTGATGGTTGTGCTAAGGTCCTTGAAGAAGAAATGGAAGAATAAGTTAAGGGTTCTAGAGAGGCCTTGACTAACAATTACAGGAACTCATAAAGGGCTATATACACAAAACTATATGGGGTATAAGTTTCGGAAAGTTAGGGATTTTCAAAGGTAACTTTTATTTAATGTTCTACTTTCACTCTGACTTTAGGACAAGATGTGACTCCGTGACTGTTGGAAATAACCTAGGCTACTCTGGCTGTTCTTCCAGCACGTGTCATGGCTCCCAGTAACCTCCAGGGGCAGGAAGTAGAGGTGGTTTGTTCCTTTCCCCCAATTTCTCCCGTGGTGACATGTTACAACAAACGCAGGTCTTGGACTGAATTCTGCTAAGATCAAGCCTGCATATAAGTAATCACGTGACTTGCTCTTATGAAGCCAGGATGTCCCCATGCACAGGCATGTATCTAACACCTTATTTGAGATGCTCACTAGGAGGTGAGTGAAATAATACGCTCATGGTAGGATCATGTATGGACGAAAGGGGCCACATGCAAACCTGACAAACTCAGGGGAGGCCTGCATGCCAGTCTTGCAAACTCAGAGACCTAAAATAACCACAAAGGATGGTCTGAACTTAAACTTTAACTAAAAGCAGTTATGGTGGGCAGTTACGTCCTAGGCCAGTATCTTTACCTAGCCTATCTGTCTTTTTGCATCTATAATAACATACCCTTTGAAATGTCTAGGTAACTTGTAACTTCCCTTTTTCTGGGCCCCTTGGGGCACAACCTAATATGCTGGGCGCCAGGACAGATACCACAAATTCCTTCATTATCATGTTAATTGTTCAGGCACCCACCTAAGTATGTGTCTATCATTTTACTTTTTATCCAATCTCAGGGGTTTCCTTGCTTTGCTTTCTCCCTCCTCTCTAGCCTATCACCAATGGATTTCATGTAACCCACAGGTGTAACCCGCCAATCTCCGGAGCATTATCTCAATTCGCTGAGGTTCTGCTTCCTGGCATACGTCGACAGTTTGGCTCAAATAAACTCACAAAAATTCTTTACAGGTTTCAAAGGGTTTTTTTACGTTAACGGTGGCATGTTACAACAAATGCAGGTCTTGGACTGAATTCTGCTAAGATCAAGCCTGCATATAAGTAATCATGTGACTTGCTCTTGTAAAGCCAGGATGTCCCCACGCACAGGCATGTATCTAACACCTTATATGAGAGGCTCACTAAGAGGTGAGTGAAATAATACGCTCATGGTAGGATCAGCCAATGTGCCGTGAGTCAGGCGGCAGAGCCCTCCATGAAGCGGGGGAACCTGGGACCAATGAGCTCAGGACTGAGGCTGTAATGCAGAGGGGTTAGGCCTGCTCTTGCAAAGGAGATGGGTACTGTAAAATCTTTCTAGTTAAGCACATTGAACAACATCCCTTTCCCCAATAAAAAATAAAAAGTATTTCTAACATCTCATATGGTCATTATGAAACCGTTTAGATTGCCAAAGATTATTTGCATCATGCTTTTCCCACCTCTGGAATGAAGAGTGCTGACTACACCGCTTCAAATGCTCCTCGCCACTCCTAGGATGTGGATTGAGGTTAGCGGAACTGGCCACACCCAAAATGCCCATCACATACAATAAAGTAAATGTTCCTGCAATAAAACTCAGTACAATTGTATAAACAGACACTCTGCTGATCGACTGAAAGAATCAGGAAGCTCCCTGGGAACTGGTGAGGCAAGTCCTCCAGGACATAGGATTCAGCGGGAAGAGCGGGGTGCAGATGTGCCAGTGGACAATACGCTACCTTTTGTTTGCATGAAGTGGAGGGGAATGAGAGTTTACATTATATTTGATTATAATTTCAAAAAGAATCCCTGGAAGAATGCACAAGAAACTCCTTGTTGGGTCGGAGGGAAGCCCAGGGGCCCATGCATGCACAAGGTAGATGGTGGCGCAGATACTGGACCCTCCCTGGAATTCCTAACAGGTCAGCGTGCCAGACAGATGGCGACAGAGACTCCTTCCTGGAACCCCTGACGGACCTGCTCTCGGCGGGAACTCCTACAGCTCATGCCCCCCCCCCCCCCCCCCCCTCACTGAACAGCTGTATAAAAAAAATGCCTCTACTCCCTCTCCGCGGGCACGACTTCACTGGCCCCGCTCTTTGGGGCCCGTGTAGCTCGCCTGGGAGTGCAGATTAAAGCACCACCTTCGATTTGCCTGGCTCTTTAACTCTGATTTTGTTTCCTGCGCCGCAAACCCTTACACTCCTAAGTCACTGCATACAACCATCCACTGGCCTCAGTTCTGGGGGGTGGAATGAGCACTAATTGGGGAGCACCCTGTGCCCAACAGGATGGTCTTGTGAGTTTCGTCTGTATGGGGTTTGGGGACTTTCTAAAGCAAATTTCATTTGGTCTCCACAACACCTGTAAATATTTCCTTGTTTGACACAGGGAGACACTAGGGCGCCCAGACCACGTGACTGCGTGAAAGTGGTTTGCCTGGAGTAACTCCCATCGGTCATTTTCTTTGACTCACACAGCTGTGTTCTGTTAGGAATTATGTATTTCTGCCTTTAGTTATTCAAGGCAAGAGCTACTCTTGATTTGTTCTTGACCTTTATTTTTTTGTTTTAATCTTTATAGTAAATTTTCCTGATGGTTTCAAAGGAAGTCTACAAAATGAAAGAGGAAAGAAATAAAAGCCAAGATGTCTCAATCCCCGCAAACCTGGGAGCCACGAATGTGACTCTAACCTTTCTCAGCCGTTGCTGAGAGGGAAAGCAGGTAAGTCTGCCCTGCCTTGTGGTCACACCAGGCACCTCAAGGCCTGCAGGTAGAAGAGCAGGTTGGGCGGAACTATGAGAGCCGACAGTGCCTACAACTCTGTTTATGTTGACTGTATGGAAAATAATATAAGAATCAATAAACAATAATGTAGTTTAAGTACTCACAACTGTAAAACCACTCTTTGCTCCACCCTGTATAAATACGGTGGGGGGAAAAGGCCCGGAAGCTGAGACTCTTATCTTCACATGGTAATTTGCACAAGAGAAATTCTGGATCCTTCCCATCAGTGAGGCGTTGGTTGGGCCCTTGATCCTTTGGCCCGTGGATCATTGTGCTTTATCAGTATTTCCGCCTCTGATTCACCCAGCTTCACACTCAGGCCAGAGCAGTTGTCACGCTGTCAAGGGCGGGGCCCATAGGGACTACCCCCCTGCCTGCTCACGTTCATCCGAATGGCTCCTTTTTGTATCACCTGATTCTCATTTGATTCTCGCGTTAGCAGAGCAGCAGGTAAGACAGGTGCAAGGGGTTACTTTCATTGGAGGACATCAAGCCCTAGAGCAGGAAATGGAACCAGGCCTAGAACCCGAGTCAGGAAGCCCCAGCAGGTCTTCCTGCCCCGGCAAGTGTCTGGGTGAAGGGACTTGGGCTCTGGGGCTGGCCAGCAGAGCCTGGGCCTCCTCTCTGGTGCTGGCCATCAAGCCGGCGCCCGGGCCTCCGACCCTCCGACCCCATGCACAGAGAGGCCCATGCTTGGTTTAATGCTCTGCTGTCACCGTCTTCAAATCCTTAATAATTTTTACCTTTAAAAAGTTATTATGGTAACAAATGCATAACAAAATGTACCATTTTAACCATTATTAAGTGTGCAATCCTGGAGCATTAAGTACATTCACAATGTTGTACAATCATCACCCGTATCCATTTCCAGAGCTTTTTCATGATCCCAGACAGAAACTGTCCCTAGTAACTCCCCATCCTCCCCTACCCTGAGCCCCCGGCCATCTCCACCTCTCCTGCTGTCTCTGTGAACGTAATGTGTAGGAACCTCATACAGGCAGAATTGTTCCGTATTGTCCTTTTGTCTTGGGCTCATTTCACCCATGTTGCAGCACGTGTCAGCATTCCCCTCCTCTTTACGGCGGGATCGCCTCCCATCGCGTGGCGGCGCCACATTCACTGCGTCCACTCATCCGTCAGTATTTAGGTTGCTTCCGCCTGTTGACTGTTGTGAAAAATGCTGCTATGAACATTGGGGTACAATTGCTATTTGTTTTTACTTATTTAAAAAATTGAGGAACATTAAGAATGAGTGGAATTTGCTGGTAAATGCTTCTATCAAAACCCCAGGCTAATGAGGGGAAAACAGCACAAGGGATCTCGGGTGATAAAAGCGTAGGAACCTTTGCTCAAGGACGAGGCTGTTCCTGGCTGATTTCTTCCTTGTTCGTTCGCGTCATCCTGTTTGTCCCTGACCCACTGCCACCTCGCTGGTTTGGTGAGGGAAAGAAACACACATTGAGCATACCCACTGACTCTAAGTGTACCCCAACTTCAGAAAGGCTCACGGTGGGTCATTATCAAAGCTGGGTGGTAGGTATGCGGAAACATTCACGATACTATTCTCTCTTTAAAATCTTTATTTTTTAATTCTCTTTCTTAAATATGTGAAACTTTAATAAGAAAATAAAAAATAATTTGAAAATTTTGGAAGTGTATCTTGAAGTGGAGGAAAGAGGGCTCCTTCTGCTTCCTGCCTCACCCACCTCTCCCGCTCAGCCTCTGTCCCGGGGGCTGGAAGTTTGAGGCTTCGTTCACATCCTGGGTCCTGTCAGTGGTGCTCCCAGCAGGCCTCCCAGGGCCTGGAGTTATTTCCCAACTCTCCACCCCTGGCACCATGCGCTGTACGAAATGAATTCTAGGAAAATTAACGTCCTGAGTGGAGAAGCAGGCAGAAGAGGAGGGAGGAGCCCCCAGACTGGTCCCTGGGAAGCACTTCTGGCCCCTGCCACCCCTGGAGGGCCAGCGAGCGCTGGGGCTGCCAGGGAGAGGGGGCTGGGCCGGACATCCATGCTCCCATCGTTCCCAGCCCCCACTCCCTGATATTCGAAATTTTAACAAAAGGAGGAACATTAGACCAGATAGTGATACTCTGCCAGCCTCTCATGTGGACTGGGAACATCTGCTTGAGAAACCACACACTGCGCTGACTCACTGGGGTCGGCCTCGGCCTCGCATTGGCTGGGAGGATCGCCTGATGCTGAGGAAAACTGGTCTTTCTCCTATTGCAAGGGAGCAGGCCGGGCGGCCAGCACTCCCTGGGCTCGGAGATGCTGGAGCACATTGCTAACACGTGGCCTCACGTCTCCTCCGCCCCTGGCAGCGTGCATGGCTCCCCGAAACTGTCTGCAGAGTTTGGAAGAGGCCAGGGAAACGAGAGACAGCGGGAGGAAAGCCAACAAAATCTGCGCGTGAGCGTCTGCCCCTTAAAGAACTGGCCACGGGCCCGCACCTGGTTTACATGAGCTCACGAGTCAATCCCGGGATGTCAGTCCTGATGTGATTGAAACTGTGTGATGGCTTCTTAATCCTGCAGTAAACATCTCACTTTCCATAGTAGCAGCTCATTCCTGGTTTGGATCTTAAGACACGGGCTTGGCAGGCGGGTCCCTAAGCAGTTTAACAAGGGCGGGGCTGTGTGAAAACCGTAGAGTCAACCCTTGTGGCCTCAGTGTCTGAAATGCTAGGAGGTGGGAGCTGCTGGCTCTCCCAGGGCAGCTGTCTAGAAAGGGGCCAGCCACAGGCTCACACCTTCGGGGCCCGTTCTGAGCCAGTTCTTCTCTCCTCCATCTCTGCCGGCCACCTCCCTCTGGTGACCACAGGCTCACCTTTTCCACTTTCTGGGGCAGGGGAGTCAGGCCCCGTGGAGGCCCCAGGGCACTGTGTTCTGAGTTCTGTGGGCAGGGGAGTCAGGCCCCGGGGAGGCCCCGAGGGCACTGTGTTCTGAGTTCTGTGGGCAGGGGAGTCAGGCCCCGGGGAGGCCCCCAGGGCACTGTGTTCTGAGTTCTGTGGGCAGGGGAGTCAGGCCCCGGGGAGGCCCCGAGGGCACTGTGTTCTGAGTTCTGTGGGCAGGGGAGTCAGGCCCCGGGGAGGCCCCAGGGCACTGTGTTCTGAATTCTGTGGGCCAGGATGGAGGGGATGCTGAGAGCTGAGAGAACAGTGTCTTGAAAAAGAGGAAGGACTGGCCTCTTCATGCCAATGGGCTTCTGGTGGGTAATATCCTCCTTGAAGCTTTGTTCTCAGCATTACATTCTGGGAAAGGTGAGGCTCGCTGGTGCCCCCTAAGGCTAAAGGCTGGAGTGTGGCCCTTGAGGAAACGGCAGTGGTGGTGGGGGCGGGGGCGGGGGGGGGGGGGCTGATCTGTGTAGCCTTGGGCAGGGCACGTCCCTTCTTGGCCCTGAGTTCTTCGGTGTGTGAAATGCCTGACTGACTCCTAAGATCCTGTTCAGCTGAGAAATGCAGTGAGATGAAACAAAGACGGCAATGCTACTCCTTCTGCAACCTCTACAATAACTGCCCCATTCCATTAAAAAAAAAAAAAAAGATCAAAATGTTCAGTCCCGAGAGAATTTTTGTCAGCCTTTGCAAGGCTGGAGCCCCAGGCAGGAAAGAACAGAGTCTTGAGTTTCCCTCTTTCAGCCTCAATGACCTTGACCTCTAACTGCTCCCCTAGCCGAGCTCAGGAAACCTGACCTCAGTCCTGGCTGTTACTGTCCTCTGTCCTCACATCTGTCTGAGCCCATGTCCTCACCTGTTAGCTGTTGGGGGTGGGGTGGTGGTGGTAGAGGGGAGCGTTCCTATTCTGGTTCTTTCCAAGGATGTTGTAAGAATCAAATATGAAAGGGCTTTAAAATGGATAAAGTTCCACTCATATCGAAAGGATTATTATTGACTTAATTCCTTGAAAGAAATTGACAATGAGAACTTTCTCACTCGCTGAGTTTTTTGGAGGTAATTCCAACACCACCCAGTGGGACTTTTACACCTGGCCTGGCTAGCTGGTAAACCTTGTCCCAGAAATGTTTTTGCTGTTCTGTAAATAATCCAAATATGGCCTTAGTGCAGCGGTTCTCAACCTGTGGGTCGCGACCATCGGAAAACACATATAGCATATCAGATATTTACATGACGATTCATAACAGTAGCAAAATTACAGTTTTGAAGTAGCAACGAAAATCATTTTATGGTTGGGGGTCACCACAACATAAGGAACTGTATTAAAGGGTCGAGGCGTTAGGAAGGTTGAGAACCACTGCCCTAGTGTATTGGCCTATAAGTTCCCATGATTTGTATTTATTCACAGCAGGCTAGGACTGTTAGCCCAAAGCCTGCCAGTGCCAAACTCAAATGGTTACACATCCAATGGCCTTAAATATAATCCACGTAAATATCTGTGGCTGTTTAGAGCCTACCTACTGTGCAAGCCCCATGAAACTGCAGCAACATTTGCTAACCGTCGCTGAGGCAGACCCTGCGGCTGTGAAAGACCCCACATCGCTGCTGCCTTTTGGAGCTGTCTGACCCCGTGACCCCCTACCTTGCTGCTAAGTGATGTTACCTGGGTATGTATGATGTTGCCTCAGCCCCTGGAGTCCTCTGCCCTATTCCCTTCTAGGTGGTGGCTGTGCTGCTGTCCCTGGGATGGCCTTCCCCTCTCACTCAGCAGCGTCTAAGTGCCACCCAACAACAGTGGTCATGAGTTACTGCCTCCCATGGTATGGTCTCTTCCTGGATCCACCCCGACATCCTCAGACGCACCACACTCACTCTGCCTGCTCCTAAGTCAGAAAACCTCAGATACTTTCTCAGTGGCTCAGCTTCGGGGTTTGTATAATTGTCAGCAAACCTCCTTAGTCTGGAAGGTCTCCACTGAACTCTGCTCCCAGTGCGCAGGGCCTTCGGGACTGGCAGCTCCCGGGACACCAGAGCCCGAGCCCCAGCCCTGATGCTTCAAGTTTGTAACGGCACCTGTGGGCAGCCCCACGCACCTGGAGGTGGGCATGGCTCCAGGGTCTACCAGGGCTGTGGCTGGGATAGGGACCAGGGCAGACAGATCTCCAGGGTGCTGTCGCCATAAAGTTGGAACTTGACAAGTAATTTATTCAAAAGAGATCACTGAAGAGTGAGCATTGGAGCTGGATGGGCCAATGAAGGGGCCCATGGAGGGGCCCATGGAGGTCCAGTGCAGCTTCAGCTCACAGGGCAGGAAATGGAAGTCTGTGAAGCTGTGTGAAGTGACTTGCCTAGTTTACATATGAATCACTGGCAGAGCTGGGGGGCCTAATCCATTCCTTCTCAACCACAGGGCCTATTTAAGCGTGCACAGGGCCAATTTGTGCCAGAGAGCTATCGCATGATTTGGCATGAGAACAGTACCAGCATTATCTTTCTTACAGATAAAATCAGAACATCTTATTTCTGCAGCCACAGTGACGGGTTCAGGGTGAGAACTGTGTCAGCAGAGCTGGTGATAATCAATACCACGTTTGCTGGAATCGTTGGGAGAGAGGCATGTGTTCCTTCTAACCAAACATGAACCTGGACTGGGTGGGCCTGGACCTCCCAGGGATCGCTTGGCTCACATAGAGACTGAGCATGAAGACAGGCCAGCAAACCAAGCCAGGGGATCGAGGTTGAATAGTAGTAATAAGGCTTGAGCTCTTGGATCAAGCCTTACCTGAAGTTCTACAGGGCGGGCTTTTCAGTCATGAAAGACCCAGATTCTTTTGTACATAAATTTGAGTCAGATTTCCTATCATTTGCAGCAAAGGCTGGGGTGCCAACTCAGCCATCTCCCTCCCGCTTTCTACCATTATTCTTTGGCTGTCGTCGTTTGGGTCATCAGGCCCATGCTGACGCACTTCCTGCAGTGCCTTCCTGTGATGCTCTCACCGTCCAGCTTCGTTTGACAAACATTTACTGGACTTCTACTGTCTTCCAGGCCTCATGTTATGTTTTGGGAGAGAAACAAAGTTTATTAGGACACCGTTCTGCTTTCAAGGAATTTATAGACTCAGAACTTGTTAAAATAAATAAGCCACAACACACGGGGATACGCACACTTACGCAAGTCCACACAAGGCCCGGAAACAATATCTGGGAAGAAGGCATTCAGTGTGGGCGGTGAGGGGAACTCCCACGAGCAGATGACACTAGAACAGGATTCGAAAGCTAAAATGAGAGCGGGGTTGGAGGAAAGATCCTCTTGGTTGACAATCCCCCAGCCTTCGCTGGCCTGGCTTTAAGTGATTGTGGGTGTCAGCACCCTCCCCCATAGGCTAGTTCTTCCCAATGCTTGATGCCTTCTGTAGGGAAGTTTGGATCAAGTTTCAAGGGGCTGAGCGAAAGGCCATTTTGGCCATATGGGCCACACTGAGGTTTTCAGGTTGGAGAAGAGAAGAATATTTTTAAATGTATATTTTGGGCGCTTTGCTATTTATGTCCATATGCTTGAGAATTCATATATGGAAAACAGGAAAGCATTGCATTTATTTTGGGAGGTCTCTGAAAACAGGTAGGACCAAATATGGGTAGACTCTACTAGATTCTTTATAAGACCCTGGTTGAGCTATCTTGACCTTGGTTGAACTACTTTTTGTTCCCAGGACACACTGACCCTCTTACCTCTATGTCTCTCTCTTCCAAAAATGCCTCCTCCTTGTTCACCCACATGGTGACTTCTCATCCTTTACACCCCACCTAGAACCCTCCCACCCCTTCCTGGGACACCTATGTATCCTTTTCTGCCCCCACAATTCTTTCTACACACTCTGTAGAGGGAGGAGAGGGGGAGGTGAGACCTAAAGGCTGGGAAGTGTAAAACTGAGAAAACAGGAGGCTCTGTAGGCCCAAGGCCAGGGAAGTGCAGTCGGACAGAACTGTCCTCTTCTCTGTCACCATTGAGGGTTGCCAGCCAATGGCAGCCAACTCTGTTGCCCACTGAGGATTCTATTTAGAGCGATATCGTCTGTGCCTGGAGATGTTGTCAAGGCCCTTCTGGAAGGACCTAGCCCAGTTGGACACCTGCTTAACTGCTGAAACCACCTGCTGCCCCAGGTGGTCATTAGGTTGTGTTGTTATTGGGTGGCAGGGTGTCTTCCCTCTGGATTGTAAGCTCCTTGCAACAGGATCTGTATCATTTCATCTTTCTGTTCTCGAGGCCGGGCACAGTACCCACTTTATAGTAGGCATTCAAGAAATGTATGTGGAATATGTCAGTGAGTGAGTAGATGCAGGAATGAACGAACCCTTCCCATGGATGGGGACTGGTGACGACAAAAACAGCCCTGGTTCCCGTCAGTCTAACTGTGGGCTTTAGAAGAAGCCTTGCCTTTCTCATCTGAAATACGAGTACAGTGGGTACCTGTGTTCAGGCTTGAAAGGTGGTTGATTCTAAGAGCACCGAACTTTCTCACAGTGACACCTTTCCCCAGGGGCAATCTGCTCCTGCTTGAAATGCTTTTACTCCAGCGATTCCCGTTGGAATCTGCAGAAGTGGATGACCAGGCGCTCCCCTCCCCCAACCCCATCTTAAGGCAAAAGAACTTTGTGCAGACCTTCCCAGGGCCCCATGCTGGCGAGGGCAGAGCTGGACACCCCTTCAGTTCTCGTTCTACAAGACCACATGGCCCCCTCACACTGAAGATGCCCGGAGGGCAGCAAACATTGCGAATATGCAAAGTGCACTCCCCAGAGATTGGTGCAGTCGCCAACCAGAATGCGGGGCCACAACTGGAGAGGGTAAAGGGAAGTTGGTCTCATTGGAGCTCTAAAACCAGGAAAGAGGTTGCTGATATTTCCTGGCACCCAGTTTGGGTTGGAAGAAGTGAGAGAAATTGGGAAATGGAAATGAAGGAAAGGAGGAGTCCGAAAAAAGGTTATTATTAGAAACTGGCCAGTCGGACTCGGGGCCAGTTTCCTGCTCGGTAGCTTTGTGTCATTCCTAGCAACAGGGTATTGCTCTTGGCTGTGGCATAAGAGGAAGAGATGCTGGGCTTGTATGGTTTGGGGATCGTTGTGTTTCAAAGTAAAGAGGGCAGAGGCGATGCTTCTTAGGAGTGGTCTCCTGATTTCACCTGTTCCTGTTGAAGAGCTAGTAGAAAGGGAGGTGACTGCCTGGTCATGGGCAGCTGATGCACGATGCATTTCAGCATCCAGGAAGGAAGCCTGCTCTTCACCCCACGGTTGAGACCAGAAGCCATTCTCAAAAAAATGGGGAGAACCAGAGAAGACTGTGTGGAGAGCGGCCACAGTGTTTGGACAGATTCAAGCCTCTGACTAATGAGAGGGCACAGTTCTCTCATGGTGACGTGCAAGTCCCAGCTTGGAGGGTAAAGCCCTCCTAGCACAATTATAGCCAAAGGTTATGGTTGTAAGCTTGAACCTGTGGTCTGAACACGTGGTCCCATGAGGCTGAGTGATGTAGGCTTGATAAGGTTCAGGTGCATGTAATTGAGTAGGATGGAAACCCACAAGAATGTTGTAAACATCTTGACCACACCCTTACTTTGCCTCCTGGAATCTGGCTATAAAATAAAGACATGGCTTTCAGGCTATGGCGCTGTTGCTAGCTCTCCATCAGAGAGGACAGCATCCCACCCAGACCCAGCTTTATTCTCTTGTCTGTCTTTTCTCAATCCTTCACTGCCCCCTCTCAGGCTCACCGAACCTGGCTGAGCTGGCGCGGCACATAAGGTGCCCAACTCGGGGCTGAATATTCCATGGCCGTGCCGGCTCGCCACAAGACTGTAGTGTCAGAAGTCTATGCCAAAAATGAGAACCTCGGGTTCTGTTACCCGAGGACGTTTTGGCTACAGCAGTATTTTTGAAGGTGTGTTTCTGTGGTTAGATGTTAGAACTCCAAGTGGAAACATTAGGCACATTTCTTTAAGGCTACAAGGGGCAGACAGTGTTAACCGGATACCCCCAAAGGTTCTCCCAACCCCCTCCTATCTTGCCATTCTTCACTGTCAACACTAGAATTGTTAACATTCCCTTCTGCAGTCTTTCTTGCAGGCTGGGGTGAGCACAGGACCCTGTTCTACCCCATGAGATGTTAACAGAAGCCTAAGAAGGTAGAAGTTGGGGGGCTCTGAGAAAGTGTATGCCTTCATGATAAGCGAAACAGAGGGCCACCCGGCGATTTCCCCTTCCTATCTGCTGTAAATACGAATGTGCTGGCTGGAACTGCGGCAGCCATCATGTGGTTGTGAAGGAAGACCAAGAAAATTGCAGTAATGTATTCTGTGGTATGACTAATCCAAGGCCACAACCACCTCTCTCTGGGTTTCTTATCTTAAAAAGCAAAAAAACAAACAAACAAACAAACAAAAGCACCCTGATTGGATAGCTCAGTTGGTTAGAGCATCGTTGTGATATGCCAAGGTTGTAGATTCAATCCCGGTCAGAGCACATACAAGAATCAACCAATGAGTGCATAAATAAGCGGAACAACAAATTGATTTCTCTCTCTCACTCTCTCAAATCAATCAATAAACATTTTTTTACAATGTGGCCTATAGCTGAATTTTTTGCTTTTGCAGCTGAATCTCTCTATATAAAAGCCTAAGCAACCATTACAACCGAATGACCAGAATGACCAGTCAACCAGTTGCTGTGACACGCACTGACCACCAGGGGGCAGACACTCAACGCAGGAGTGATATCCTGGTGGTCAGTGCACTCCCACAGCCAACCTTCCATGGCCCATTCCCCTGTCTGGCTGGCCAACCTCCCGGGTTCCCTCCCCCAAGCCGGCCAGCCCCCTGATAGGCCTTGATCACTGGCCAGGCCAAGGGACTCCACTTGTGCATGAATTCCTGCACCGGGCCTCTAGTATAATATAAGTTTGTGGTAATTGTTACAAAGCATTAGAAAATGAACATGCCTGGGAAAGTGCCAGCTCCCAGGACAAGGCTCCAACTGGTCAGGAGTTCCGGTATATGGGGTCTGAGGCTAATGGGGTTAAGGCTTTCCCATGTGGCACACCTGCTTTTCTTCTTGGACACAATATTCAGTAAAGATGTCCTCTTACATGAAATAGCTCCAAAAACATGCTGTTCTGGCATCAGTTCCATCACCTCTATTGGTCCCTGAGTCTTTAGAAATACCAGATTGCTTCATGCGGAGAGTTCATTCCATCCATGTTCCATCTACTTGGAGAGAAGTTGGTTGTCCTCCTTGGGGGCTACAGACACTGTTCTTAGAGACTATTGTGCCCTTCAGAGTGGAGAAGCTGGTTTCCTGGTATCATCCTTCCTTGTCTTCGATTGACATTCAAAATATATGTCTTCTTATGAAATTTCCAGAAGAATAGATGGGCGAGAGGAGCAAATTAGACTTTGTTGGGCCCTTTATCCCAGTGGTATCCCAAACTTTTTTTTTTAATAAAAAGAGAGCTATTTATAATTTTTGTCTTTCGCTCCACACCAAACAAGCAATTCTCTGACACCAGTTGGGTGTCTTACAATGTAAACTGATTCTGACACTGTCTACCTGGAGATAGCATCAGATCCCACAGATTTAGGGCTCATTTCTACAAGGCACCCACCCACCATGCTTCAGAGGCCAGGCACAAGTCCAGGTTTCTCCCTGTGTTTCTGATCGACTGGCTATAAATTGGGGGAGAGAGAGAGAGAAACATCAATGATGAGAGAGAATCGTTGATTGGCCGCCTCCTATTCACCCCCTACTAGAGATCAATCCTGCAACCCAGGCATGTACCCTTGACCTGAATCAAACCTGAGACCCTTCAATCCGAAGGCGGATGCTCTATCCACTGAGCCAAACCAGCTAGGGCAGGGAGCCAATGATTTATATGTTGCCTGTGTTCAGTGACACCGTTTGCAGATCTTATTTCTTCACATTGAGACATCTATAATAATAAAAGCATAATATGCTAATTAGATTAGACGTCCTTCCGGATGACCTTCCTAACAAAACCGGGGCTGCAAGGGAAGCCCGGGTCTTGGGTGCCAGAGGGAAGCCTGTGCCGGCAGCCGGGGTAAGAAAGAAAGGCCTACTCTTGCACAAATTTCGTGCATCGGGGCTCTAATATTCAACATATAATCCCAAGTGATCTCAAACTATAAACTGCATACTATAAGATGCATACAGTGTATAGTTATCCTGCACAATGTAAGAACCGAGAGAAGGTTTAGGAAGATGGTCATGGTAGTTCTTTCTGGATCTTGTATTCACTTATCAAGTTGGAGAGACCAGCCTGTCCTCAGCTCTCCTCTCCCCTTCCCTGCCTGGCTGATCTGGATTCTCTGGGCACAGCCACAGTGGGAAAGGAGCAGGGGGGAGTTAGTTAGGCCACTTAAAGGAAAATGTAAAGGAAATGTTGACCCATTGAGAGGAGAAAAGAAGTCATTCACTTTAATACTGAAGAACAACCACCTTAGAAACTAGAAGCTTCCTGGGCTAGGTTGCCCTATGAAGACCAAAAATCATCATTTATGTGGATTTTCAATATATATATATTAAATGTATTTCTTTATTGATTTCAGAGAGGAAGGGAGAAGGATAGAGAGATAGAAACATTAATGATGAGAGAGAATCATTGATTGACTGCCTCCTGCACACCCCCTACTGGGGATCGAGCCCACAACCCAGGCATGTGCCCTTGGCTGCAATCGAACCTGGGACCCTTCAGTCTGCAGGCTGACACTCTATCCACTGAGCCAAGCCAGCCAGGGCTATATATATATTTTAATCTTTCTTGCATTTATTCATACCTCCCTCCTACTCCCTTACGTTGTGAAACATTTTTTTTTTTTTTTAGAATGAATGTTTCATATTTGCAACTCAGCCAAACCGCAGCAAGCCCTCTACCAGATGGTGTGCCCCAGCCAGCCGCCCTGAACAGCTGGGGATCCAGACTGACAAGGAGGTTTGTTGTGGGCAGGGAGACTTTCTCCAGCTTTTCATCCTGTTTTCTTGGAAACAGTTGGGCTCGTGTAAACACTCTGTGTGGAAATTTTTCTGAAGAACAAAAATGAGAAGTTACTTTAGAAAATCAGGTTTAGGTTCTATTCTCCCTGAGCCCAATATTCACTATGAGGAGATGATTTAAAAAAAATGAAAAAAAATGTGAGTCTTGGGTTTTCTCGAGAGAGTGATAACTGATATTCTACAGCCCTTTCTTCTGCTCAGGGGTTGGAAACCCCACAGGGATGGGCCCAGGCAGCTGGTGGTGAAACTGGTGGATGGAGACTCTGGTTACTGGGGTGTGCACCCCCTTCTGTGGCCTTGACACAGATTCGGGAGTGCCACCTAAAACCCAGGCTTTTAAAAGATGGGAGATGTTCAAGAAAGTTGGTTCTCTGCTGAAACTGGTTTGGCTCAGTGGATAGAGCATCGGCCTGCGGACTGGGGGGTCCTGGGTTCGATTCCGGTCAAGGGCATGTACCTGGGTTGCGGGCACATCCCCAGTAGGAGATGTGCAGGAGGCAGCTGATCGATGTTTCTCTCTCATCGATGTTTCTGACTCTCTATCTCTCTCCCTTCCTCTCTGTAGAAAATCAATAAAGTATATTTTAAAAAAAAAAAGAAAGAAAGTTGGTTCTCAAATGTCTCCCATCTTGAACAATTCGGTTCTCGACCATATTGTTCATGGAAAAATGTTTGGGTTGTTGCATAAAACTTCAGTTCTCTTGACCCAACAACCCTCTTAGTCATGTGTCTCTCAGGTGACAACTACTGTTTGTATGGTAGGAGTCAGTTTACCACTAAACCTGGAGTTGTTAACATCTTAGGAAATTGTGCTGTGAATATTTTTGTGGCTTTTTTTTCTGTTGTTGTTTATTACTATTAAATATGTACAATAAGTCACCATGGGTCTTAAGAAGCCTCGCGATAGCAGCAAAGTGAAAAGAACAGTTGTGAGAACAACGATACAGCCTAAGAAAGAGATAATTGCAAAGTATGATAGAGGTGTGTCTCATCTGGCTACTGAGTGTGGCCTGGCCAAATCGGTGATTAGCACAACTTTGAAACATAACGAGGCCATCAAGAGTGCTGATGTTGCTAAGGATGTGAAAGTGTTCATGACACAACGATCACAGGTGATTGAAAAAGGTTAAAATGGAATCATTTGGGGGTCTGGAACAGATTAATTGAATTTACATTGTTTCTAATGAAAAAAAAAAGATTCGGTTTTTGAACAAATCAATCTCGAACAGCCTTCTGGAATGAATTGTTTGAGAATCAAGGTTCCACTTTATATGAGATATGTTTTTAAAAATAAATACTGCATTGAATCTTAAGTGAATTTAACAGAAATAAATGCTTAGATCAAACTACTTCAGGTAATTATTTCTTCCCTAAAAGGGGAATATGTTCCTACAAGATGCCAATAAATTTAAGGAAATTGAAAAAATGGAATCATTGTGGGGTTTTTAAAAACGTGAGTTTCTATATAAACAGGATTGATTGATTACTTATTAGGAAAGATATGGGATTAACACTTAGATACATCCTCTATTCTGTCCTCTCCTCTTCCCAGACTTGATGCTTGTCTTAACTTCGTTAGAGTTTTCGTTTGCCTTCTGCAGCCATTCTTCTCTAGGATGTTTCAGAACATTCCTCTATCTAAGTGGACTTTGTGCTCCCCACCTGGCCACTTCTATGGCTTCGGAATAAGGCTCTTCATTTTGATTCATCCTTTAATGAGCAAGATTTCACCACCAAGCAGACTTTTCAAAAGGGCTCATAGATGCTGCATTTTTTTGAGCCCTTTCATGTCTGAAAATCTGAGCTCTTGCCTTTATACTTAAGGTCCAACTTGGCTGGGGATCCACTTGGATCATACGCTCTTTTCCTTGTAGACATTTCTCCTTCATCCTGGCACTGTACAGATTGCTGCTGGAAAGAGATCTAAAACCGGCTTTATTTTTCACCTTGTAAGTGAATTTTTTTGTCCTGAAAGTGAATATATATATATACATATATATATATATTTCTAAGTTTAATAGTTTCACCAGAATGTGCCTGAAGGTTTACTGTTATATATTTTTCCTATTAAATGGTATGTATTTTCAATCTTGCAGATTTAGTCTTTATTTGAATACTTACAGGTCTTTACTCTTTAAATACAGATCTTTCATCCATTTGGAATTTATTCTGGGGTATAGTTTGAGGGATGGATCCAATGTTATATTTTTCCTAATGACTATCCAGTTGCTGTTTGGGGCATTTTGAATTTGAGGGGCTTACAGAGCATGCAGGTGAAGCAGTCTGCAGGGCCATTGTGAATGAGGATTGGACAGGGGTCAGGGACAGAGGTGCCGATTGGAGGGTCTGAGTGGGAATGTCCAAATAAGGAGATGACTGGGATTTACATGTGTCAAAGATCCAGAAATAGCTCAGTTAAACCCACCAAATCAATAAATAGTATTTGGAAGTCAGGGTCATGACATCCTGGATGACCAATAAAGTGAAAGTGAGGAAGTTGCTTAACCTTCACCATGGTTGGTTACTCTAATACTGGTAGAGCTTCCAGATGGCAGGGGATTGGTTAAAAGTGGTTCTCTCATACTATTTTGGGGAAGGCGACTTAAATTTCTTTTATAATTATTAGGCATTTACAGGAAGTGGCCCAAGCTAAGTTTCGCAAAACAAGCTAAATTAAGTTTCACTTACATGCCTTCAGTGGTTTTGTCTGCTCAGGGAATTTTCAAGTCTGGTCTCCATTTTCTGTTTTATTTTTAAAATATATATTTTATTGATTTTTTATAGAGAGGAAAGGAGAGGGATAGAGAGTTAGAAACATCGATGAGAGAGAAGCATCGACCAGCTGCCTTCTGCACACCCCCTACTGGGGATGTGCCTGCAACCAAGGTACATGCCCTTGACCGGAATCGAACCTGGGACCCTTGAGTCCGCAGGCCGACGCTCTATCCAGTGAGCCAAACCAGCTAGGGCTTCTGTTTTATTTTAATAAGTCTCCCCTTTTGGTCATTCTCTCCATCAGCTGAGCGTATGCTGTCGGTTACCAGTCTCGGTGTAGTCTGGCCACAGAATCACGCAGGCTCTGTTTCTGTTAGTTGAGTTGTCAGAACAGATGGTCGTGAGTCGCTGTTACCAACAGGGCCTTGCCATCGTGGACATGGGAGGTCAGGTCATTGAGTTCCTCACGTTATCTAATCCTGATGGATATTACTTGATGTGTGAGTATCTGCTGAAAGGCGTTTGAAACGCTTGAGAGAATGCGATGCACGAGAGTGGTTAATGTGATGAGAATAATGGCCAAGGTTTAAAAAATTCCCCAGAGCACAGATTTCCAGGAACGGAGATTTAATCATCTAAGTAAATCAAATGAGTTATAATCAGATTCAGACGTTACTTTTCTGAGTCAGTGTACATTTCTTTGGGTGATGTGTAATTAATTGGTTTTTAATTTTTATGCGTTATTTACATAGGCACAGCATGATGTCACAGCAGGCACAGATGCTCACGGTTACTTAGGCAGGATGAACACGAGGATGTTTTATCTCAGGAGGTGGCCTTGCAGGTGAGCTCCCACCTAAAATAGGTCTCTGTGTGGCGTGAACAACCAGGCAATTGAATAAGAGGCATTTCCATGGAAACAAAAGAAAGACAAAGGTCCGTAGTTGGAGCAAATTATAAACACAGTTTCTGAGTTTGGAGGGCAGCCAGTTGAGAAAGTGTGTAGGTTTGCGTTAGAAGCGTGTTGAAGGGGTGGAATGAGGAAGGCCGTTTCAATCTGATGGGTTGTCCTGGTTTGCAGTTTGGCCGTCTTTGATGATGCCGTCGGGTATTCTGGGGAACTCTCCCTAGTGGCCCATACAACAACAGACATGAAGATTCTTCCCACATGATTGATTGTGGTGGTTTCTCTGAAGTTTGTAAGCAGATGACAAACACTCAGCGACAGTGAACAGGACTAGAATCTGATTGTGGGAACACTATAGTTTCCTATTGAAACATAATTTCTTATAGTCATTCCATTTCTAACCAAAATAACTACAGTGAAGCTAATCTGTTTGTAAAATAAGTCTAGCTTTTTACTCCATTTTGCTTGATTACACAATTGTAGCAAGAATAGTGATTCTATGCATAATCTCAGATATGACATTCCAACAAAGTTTTGGTAATATCCAAGGGGCTTTATTGGTTCTATAAGATCAACCTTAGTTCTTTAACATTGCCTGGTAATAAGGAATTTCAGACTAGATCTTTAAAAGTCTCTGTAGGCCAAGAAGCCAAGCTAAGGACTTGTATTTTCTTACAAGGAGAATAGATTCTTATTGAACTTATATATAGTCATGAAAAATAAGAATATTTGATAAAAGTTTCTGAAATCTGAAGAAAAATAAGTGTTTCAACTTTTATTTAGGGGAAAACACATAATTGGGTTAGTAAATTCTGGGATACTTGTTTTGAAATTTAATATCATAAGTTAATCCTAAGTTTTGTGAAAAAATAATTACATAGTAATAGCCAAGTCAATTTAAAGAAAGAACAGTGAGCTACAAAGACATTAAAATATATAAGAAACAAATAATTTTATTGATACAGGAATAGAGAGTTGCCTCAATGGAACAGAATAGAAAGTCCAGAAACAAAGTTGTGTACATATGGGAATGTAATATTTGATAAAAATCCTCATTTCAAGTTATGATGTCAGGAAATCTGATTTGGTATTGAGATAGCCAGTTAGTTATTCATTATGGAATAAAACTTGTAACCCTACCTCATAGCAGTCACAAAAATAAGTGGGAGATGGATGAAGACTGACATCATTTTAGAGGGCTATAAATACATTAAAAGAAAATATAAAATATATTGATGATCTCAGGGAAGGGAAATCCTTTTACAAAAAGACACACATATGAACATACAAGTAAGACAAAAATGAAAAGTGTGAAGTCTCCTAATTTGATTACCCCCTAAACAACCACCTCCGAGTGACAAATGCAGGCACCTGCATGTGAGTGAGAGAAAAGCAACTCACATTAAACAGCAAGTGACCGTGCGGAGAACAGGGAAGTGACAGGATCTGCCTCGGATGATAAGGAAGAAGCTGGCATTATCTGCTGTGCCCGGCCCTGCTGATCATTCCCCACCAGTGAAGGCCACGCTGAGCTCCCACCCCGAGGACTCATGCATTGAGCCTGACTACCCTGTGGATGGGCGGGTCCCACTGGGGTGATTCCAAGAGGCCTCTGCGGAGCCTCCTGTTCACTCTGCCCCCCAAAGATTCATCCTGCCAATAGCAGACGCCCAGCGTGTTCTTCAAAAGCTACCTTCTCAAGTGCAGGCTGTGATTCCTGGTCATGCTTTCCCACGGCTGACGAGCGCTTCAGACCACGGAGGATGCTTCTCCACCCACTGGCACATGATCCCCGGTAGCTCTGTGCTACAGACAGAGAGAGCTGGGGACAGGGAGAGGTTAGGTGACCCGCCCAGGGTCCGACAAAAGACCTGGGGGAGCTAGGGAGGGCAGTCGCCACAGCGTGGGTGCCGCATCGGATGCCTGGTGTCTGAACAGCTGGCCCTCGGGAGCCAAAAACACGGAGAGAGCTCCTGCTCTTGCAGAGCAGCTTGACCTTGACTGTGATACTTTCTTATTTATGAAAATGCGTGCCTCCCGGTGGCCGACAGGCGCCGGGCGCAGAACCCAGAGCCAGTTTTCAGGCCGCGATGGCCAACTTGACATGGTGCTGTGCACCTAGTCACAAAACATGAAACTGAAGGTACGGTTTACATGTAATTGCACATGAAGGCGACTGGAGAACTCAGTTCAGAACCAGTTGGTTTGTACATTTTAGGGGGTTTTTCACATTCACTGCCCATCTGTGTAATTTATAGTTCGACATGATGTGTTTGTTTTTCAAAAATTACGGAGTATAAACCCACTAAGGACCTGAGGGAAGAGAAGAAGCTTAATGTAGAACTAAGCTTTTACAATGTGCCTTATTTTTAAATCTGGTCTCGGTGCAAGTGTTAGTCATGCCTTACTCATACCACAAGGAGATCGATCACCGTGCTGTGACATGGTTTACCCTCATGCTGCCCTAGAGACTTCTGTCATTATCTGTTGCAAACCTAGGACTGTCCCTGTTAACTTTATTTTATGTAAGTAATTTGTACAAGTTTCTGAAAAGCTTGCGTTAGCTTATTTAATTTTGAATAAAAGCTAAATTCATAATTAAAACAAAAATACAGGGTGAGAAAGTAAAGCCTCCAAAGCTGACGTTGCTGACATTGGCGTTCTGCCTCGGACTGTTTCCCGTCACCGGCTGCCTTAGAAGAACCGGTGTTGGCGTGGTCTGAAGCGCTGGCCTGCTCGGGGACCATGCAGCGGAGTTGGGTGCTCAGGGAGAAACAGAGTCACTTCAAACCCAGGGAGAGGCTCCCCGCCAGGCCCGAGAACAGCATGGACAGCTCAGCCACAGAGGGCCTCACTCCCCTTAGTCCAAGAAACTGTAATTCCTCCACAGTCCCTGGGCAGTCAGTCCTTGTGCCCGGGAAGGTCCTGCCCTTGTTATTTATCTGGGGAAGCCCTTTCTCCTGCAAGGTCAGCAAGATATTGTTTGACATTTAGGTCTCCGGTCCACCTGGGACTGGTTTTTGTGAGTGGCGTGAGGTGGCCACGTCATTCCCCCCATAAGGACAGATGACTTGGCTAGCACCGCCCCCTCCCTGCTGATCTGCTTGCCACTCTGTCCCATGTCAGGCGTCCCTAGGGTTGCTGGGCTGTCTCTTTCCTAATGACTGGCACTGAGTCGATGCCACACTGTCCCAGTCACCATAGCTTTTAAGTAATTCTTGAGATAAACAGTGCAAGTCTCGCCTGTCTTCTTGTTCTTCAAAATTGTCTTGACTTACATATAAATTTGCTTTACATATACATTTTTTAAAAATGTGTTAATCCAAGGATATTTTTTCTGTTGATTTTTAAGAGCGAGTTGAAAGTGGGGGTGGAGGCGGTGGGAAGAGAAAGAGAAACCTTGATGTGACAGAGACACATCGATTGGTTGCCTCCCCCACATTGGGGCTGGGAACACACCTGCAACCCAGGTACGTGCCCTTGACAGGTCACCAAATCTGTGATCCCTGGGTGCACAGGCCAACACTCTACCACTGAGCCACACTGGCCAGGGCAAGTGTACATCTACATTTAACAATGGCGTCTCAGGTCAGGGTTTTGATTAGCATTATAATAAATTTATAAATTAATTTAGGCAAAATTGACAACTTTATAATATTGGATCATGCTTTCCATGAGCTTGGCATATCTCTCTTTAAGGTCTTCTACCTCTCTTAATATTGTTTCATACTTTTCTCCATTAAAGTATCACACAGTTTTAGTTAGATTCATTCTTTCTTTATATTTTTTGTTGCTATTGTAAAACGTATCCTTTTCCCAATATTCTTTTTACTAGAGGCCTGGTGCACGAAATTCTTGCATGGGTAGGGTCCCTAGGCCTGGCTGGTGATTAGGGCTGATCAAGGCCTTCTGGCTGCCAGCCAGGGCCTTCCTTCATGTCACGCCGCCCCCTGGTGGTCAGCGCATGTCATAGCAAGCGATCGAACTCCTGGTCTTCTGGTCGAACTCCCAAGGGGACACTTTGCATATTAGGCTTTTATATATATAGAAAATTACATATAATAACACACGCAGACTTTAAGGGTATAGTTTGATGAGTTTTGACAATTGTATATGCTTGTTGTAATAACCTCCACCCCATTCATCAAATGTGGAACAATTTCATTCACTCCAAAAGGTTCCCTCGTGTTCTTTTCTAACCAATTTCCCCCTGACATCGCTGTCCTGATTTCTATCAAAAGATAACTTTTTTTTTAAACCTGTTTTCTTTCCAGGGTTTTTTTGTTTGTTTGTTTGTTTTTAAAAATATATATTTTATTGGTTTTTTACAGAGGGGAAGGGAGAAGGATAGAGAGTTAGAAACATCAATGAGAGAGAAACATCGATCAGCCGCCTCCTGCACACTCCCCACTGGGGATGTGCCCATAACTAAGGCACATGCCCTTGACCAGAATCGAACCTGGGACCCTTGAGTCTGCAGGCCGACGCTCTATCCACTGAGCCAAACCGGTCAGGGCAAAAATAACTTTTTAAATTAATTCTTTCCTTTCTGTGAAAGTACACATTTCCCCCAAGCACATGCTTATATATTATTAGTATTTCATGTGCATTCCTGACCCTTTCCTGAGAGTATCGGTCAGAAGGTGTATGGGCAGAGAAGGCTTGCAGATACTGGATCTGTGGTGGGTAACCAAACTCACTGAATTGGCAAAGGCCCATGAAGGTTTTCTCTAGCTTCCTTTATATATATAAATTGATTTCAGAGAGGAAGGGAGAGGGAGAGAGAGCTAGAAACATCAATGACGAGAGAGAATAATTGACTGGCTGCCTCCTGTATACTTCACAGGGGATCGAGCCTGCAACCCAGGCACGTGCCCATGTCTGGAATCGAAATTGGGACCCTTTAGTCCACTCTATTCTCTGAGCCAAACCAGCCAGAGCTCTAGCTTTCTGACACTTAGAAAATCAGTGGCTTATCTATTGGTAGACTCGATCCACTACCTCTTCATTAGTTATCTTAGAAGAAGAGAGAAATCTGGTATTTTCATCCCAATGTCAGGCTTGTCTACCTGTAGCCACTGCCTCAGACATTTTGATCAAAAGAGTGTTGATGGGCAAATGAACATTTTTGTGGGTAAATACATCCAGTCACAAAATATGTTTAGTTCAGTAGCCCACTTAGCAACCTGTGAGCACTTAAACTCAAGCCTCAGTTTTAGCATCTGTAAAATAGAGGTAATTTCAATTTAGATTTGGTTTCCTATGCCTTCCTTCCTCATTTTATCTCATTCAGTCCTCAAAGCACGTCTGCAGGAGTAGGTATTCTCCCACTTTACAGATGATGCAACTGAGGCTTGCAGAGGTAAAGCAACCATTGAGCGGTGGCGTCATCGTACTACCCTGCCCGCTTACCTCATAGAGTTGCTCTGAACATCAGGTGAGAGCATGCGTGGGAAAGTGCCCCGAGCACAAAGTTGAGTTTGCACAACTATTGAAAAGTGCTGCCCTGGTAAGTTGAATCACGCCGCCAAACCCTGCCACCTCCCAGCAAACCGTGTAACTAAGACGAGAGAAAAACATTTGCTAAACAGACGTGCCCGTCGCCGTCCCGGCCATCTCCGTCACCCGTGCCACCCCGGACTGCTTACTGTGGCCAGCATTGTGCAAGGCCGGGGCACGCCCTAGCTTAGCTGGGAGCCCGAAGCCCTGTGACCAGGGCTGGCAAGGCCGGCCATCGGACCACTGGTCACATCCCTTCCGGAAGCTTCTCCTCTTAGAGATGACCAGTGAGCATTTTGACTGTTAAAGACTCTGAGAAACCCCACAGTTAAGAAACCTATAACTTGAACTTGGTATTTCTCACACTTCGTTGCCAGGAGACCCCAGCCCTGTGTCAGCCCCCGAGCTGCTGCAGGGGCCTCCTGTGTGTAAGGATTTAACAACAGCCCAGTTTCTGTGGGGTTGGCTTATCTGGGAAAGCCAGGCTTTCAGGTCTCAATGAGCACGTGGTGGCCCCCAGCTGTCAGGACTTTACAATCTGACCTTCACATCACCTGTGTGGGACTGGGGCTGGGGCTGGGGCTGGGGCTGGAGGGCTTGGGGTACAACAGAAGACAGGCTGTCTGGGACAAAGGCAGGGGCTAAAGGGTGAGGGGAGCTTACCGTCTGGGTGCAATATCTGGTGATAATGGTAGCTTGGTGGCCAGTCTGGCTGCGCGTTCAAATCCTGCCTCCACCACCAATGAGCTCTTACCTAACCAGGCCAGATGACCATAACAGTACCTGCCCTCTGCACGCCCCCTCCCCCCATAAAAAGCACACAGAGTAATAGAACCTGCCCCACACGGTGGGAGCTCGGAAAGTCTGCCAGAGCAAGGCCTCAGGAAATGCCAGCTATTGTTTTAGGCAAATCTTTCTTTTCTTTCGCTCTCACCTTTAAAGCTGCTTCCTCCTCAGGTGCCTCCCTGGGATTCTGGAGTCAGCTGGTTTGGGGCAGCAGAGGGGGTGGGGCACGCCACTTCAGAAATCAGGGCGTGGTGTGGTGTGGTGTGGCGTGGTGTGGCATGATGTGGCGTGATGTGGTGTGATGTGGCGTGGTGTGGTGTGATGTGGCGTGATGTGGTGTGATGTGGCGTGATGTAGCATGGTGTGGCATGGTGTGGCATGGTGTGGCGTGATGTGGCCTGCTCCAGCTGCCTCCTCTCGGGGCCTCAAGGGGGTCTGCTTCTGGTCACCTGTGTCGCTGGCTAAGAAAGTGCTTTGTCGTTAAAAGAGCTTCTCACAGGCTTCATGGTCCCAGGTGGGGGTGGGAGAGGTGGGGCAGCCTCCGCTGAATAGGCTGGCAGAGATCTTATCCCCACCAGATGGGCTCCCTACACACACGCACACACGCGCACACACACATGCACACGCACACACATGCACACACATGCACATGCAAGCACTCATGCCATGGGGTCCCTCACTATCTTGTAGCCCAGTGGCCATGCCAGGAAAGGGAGAGGGCCCTCCCCGGCATCTGGTAGCCCTGAGCCCAGGCAGGAGGATCTGAAGAAGCCTGAAGGCTCTGCTGACCGAAACCTTTTCACCCGAGTGCCCAGAACCCGGTTGTTAGAAAGAATCTTCGGCTTGAGGCCGTTGGTTAGCCTTCCCAGGTCCTCAGTGAGCAAATCCGTAGCTGGGCAGAGTGGCAGGGCAGCCCGTGATCGCTACAGCGCTGGGGCCGGGACCCAGCACCCTGGGTGGACGCATGCTGACAGGTGGCACACACAAGGCAGAGTGGGTGGAGGCCCGAGGATGGAGCCAAGTGGCATAGGCCCGTCGGGGAACCGGTGCACCCCTCGGCCAGGGAAGGGCTAGGAGGCCAGCATTCCAGGTCCAGCTGTGCCATTATTTTGAGGGTGAAAACTTGACCCTATGGATCAAAGTTGGGAGCCCCTCAGGGGTAAACTGAGGCAGCAGTTCAGACCATTGCTAAGGTTCCCCGGTGCCGTTAGGCCTGAGGGAGACTCACCTGGTTAGCTCCCAGTTTGACTGGGTCTTTGCTGGCAGAAGCACCCAGACAGTGAAGCACCGTGTGCCAGGTGGGGACAGAGGGTGGGGTGAGAAGGGGCCGCCCCTGGGAGTCCGGGAGGGGACAGGGGAAGGGAGTGAAATGCAAGTCCTGGCGAAGCAGACAGGCAGGCAGAGAGGCAGGCGAGGGAGGCTCTTTGGCCCTGGAGGCCCCGGCTGCCCACCCAGCGCAGCCCCCTCGCCCACCAGCCCCTCCTTCCCTTTCTGACTCCCTGCCCTGTTCGGCCCCTTCCTCACCCCCTCTCCTCTCTCTCTTCATCCCCCACCTCCAAGGCAGCCTAAAGCCCAGTGTTTCCTTTCCTTGCCCTGGCCTGGCTGAGGACAGATTTCCCAGGTTCTCCCTAACGCCCCAAGCCCCAAGGGGATGGCCTTGTGATAACCAAACACCCTTCTGTCTGCCCCGCCCCCAGCAGGTCTGGGCGGGGCTGCTGCTGAGTGGCTCTTAGCATAGCCAGGGGCTCAGAAAGTGACATTCCCCGCCCCCCCTCACCCCACCCCCAGTTAACGGCCACAGAGAGAAACCCACCCACAGGCGCTTAGGGTTTCTTAGGCTTAATGGAAATCAGGGTGACTCTTCTGGGAAGAGCAGGATCAGGTTTCTGTGGAAGTAGACCTTGCTGAAGTTCTCCCCACCCCCCCCCCCCCGCCTCCGCCCCCATTTTTTATTGATTGATTTTAGAGAGAGAGGGAAACACCGATTTGTTCTTCCACTTATTTATGAATTTATTGGTTGACTCTTGTATGTGCCCTGACTGGGGATCGAACCCAGAACCTTGGTGTATCGGAACAACGCTCTGACCAACTAAACTACCTGGCCAGGGCCCTTGTTGAAGTTCTTAACGCCAGAAGTCTGGGGGTGGTGTTCTGGGGAACGGGTGTCCGAGATTGGAATGTTTGGGAGGAGTCTCGGGAAGTTTTAGGAGTGAGGGCTCTGTAGATGCCTTTCAGGAACCTCTGGAGCTATATTTCACTGTATTCTGCTCAGCTGTAAAAGGCATCCTGGGAGGTCAGGGATGAGGGTTGAGAATTTACCAAACAACAATCGTACGAGATAAAACACCGCCGCCTGGGGCGTAATGGCATTCCACGCTGGCTGGGGAGCGCCATGCCACCAGCTGGCCTGGCGGGGCGCTTTCTCGTCCGCTCAGCTTTCTGGGAGCCTTATGGGAGCCGCGATCTTGGGCAAATCATTTCCCCTCTGGGTCTAGGCTCTCGGGGTGAGATGGGGTCAGGCCTTCCAGGCTTCAAATGATGGGATTTCACGCCAAGGGGGTCCCCCCGCTCCTCCCGGCCAGGCACAGCCTGTGCATCTGGGTGCGGTGTTTTTTTCTTCCTTTAGAATGAACTAAACCCACAGGAATGTGGCTGATAATGATCCCTCTCCCTGCCTTTACAGTTACCGGAAGCAGCTCCCTAAGTCTGTGGGGAATGAGGCCTGACAGATGCTCAGGACAGGGATGGTCGGACCCAGGGTTGGAGAAGGAGCCCAGGCCTGAGCATGGAGCTGGCTCCTGGGGGCCAGGGGCTTGGCAGGCCTGGGCCTCCCATCCCGGGCCTGTGGGTTTGGGAGTGTTCTGCCTCTTCCCAGGGTCTTCCTAGGGCAGGTGGTCAAGTCATGGGCGTTTCCGCTGGGCCGGAGCTGGGAGGGGGTGGCTGCTGAGACCTGCACCGCCCACACCCTCTGCGATGGGGCAGCCTGGGGGCACCAGCCCAAGCTGCCCAGGGGCAGAGGGGAAGGCAGGCCTCGCCCCCCTGGGGTGAGTGTGGGTGAGAAGCCTGCAGCTGCAGCACTGGGCCCAGCATCCCGAGCAGGAGACAGTCTATCACCATGGCATCAGCACCACTAACCTCGGGTCCATCTCAGAGCCCACTTTTTCCATGCAAATTTCTTCACAAGCAAAATAAAGCAAACACACACACACACACACACACAACCAAACCCTTCCTCCCTTCTCAGCTGGACCGGACTCTCTTTTCTCTGACTCCTGGAGTCCTGACCAGACAGCCTAAGACTCCCCACCATCTTGCATGCAATCCGTTCAGGCCTTTCCCACATGATCCCTACGGGACCTGCAGGCCGCCTCCTGGCTGGGAAGCACAGGGTCCCTTTCAGAAGTCCTGGGAGGTGTGCCTGTGGTTTGTGGTTACACATGCGCACTCCCCACAGCCCTGCATCCTCCCCTCACCCCCCATGGAGATGGAACACAGGCATCTCTCCAGGAAGAAACTCCCCTCTCTGCCTCCCGCCTGCACAGCTGCCCCTGCTGGTCATCAGGGCACTGAGAGCCCTGGAAGACCAGAGGGGCTTCTCAGTGGTCAGATTCAGACACTTGAGCCATTACATGGTCAGCACATTTTTTCTTGCTTGTTGATGCTTTGTCAAAAGGGCCACTCTAGTTCATCAGTTATCTGAGGCTCATTCCGTCAGCCTGTTTCTTTACTGAGGCTCATACCAGAGGCACTGGCGGAGGGTGGTGGTGGGGGGGATGTCCACGGCAGGGTTCCTTCCCGGGGAAGTGAGGCTGGGGCACAGGACACGGAACTCCCCACGTGTCTGTGCTCCATCTGTGCGTCCTGGTGGCTCCCACACTGAACCTCACTGGTTACGGGCTGTCAGCGGATGTCCTTGAACAGTGAGGAGGGAGGATACGAGCAGCTGCTATGGCCCTCGCTCTGTCAGAAGGTGAAACGTGCGTGCGGGCAATTGGGGACACGCAAATACAAGGTCCAGAGTGAAGAGGGGCACTCGAGCTCCCAGTGTCCAGGAGGGCGGGCGAGGCATGGGGAACACCTGCTGCTCCTGACTGTCCCCAGCCACTCCCTGTGCCCGTGGCGCGGGCTCAGTGCCCCTGCAGGGCCTGTGGTCTGTCCCTGCAGCCGGAGGCTGTGCCCCCGGGCTCCTCAGCTCTGGGGTTTTGCCTCTGCTGTTTCCACAGAGGAGGAAGAGGGCAGCTTCCTGGCTGGAGGGATCGGCCGGGGGCCAGCGGGTGGAACAGATGCCCTCCCGGGCCCCCCCCCCCGCCCCCCCCCCGCCCCCCATCCCCACCCCCGCAGCCTGCTGCCAGGGCTTCCCCATGGTGGGCTCCCACTCCCCTTCTCAGCTCCTGGGAAGAGAGAAAGACAGAGAGTTCAGCCAACTTTGCTAGAGAAGCTTCGTGGAGGCGCTGCTGAGCAAGGGCCGAGGCGCACAGGCCCTAGGGGGGAAGCGTCCCTGGGCTCACTGCTCCAGCTGGTGGACTCCGATGGTAAGTGAACCCAACCTATGAAAACCCAGGATTCACTTTAAAAATAAAAAATGAGATGGAGAGGAAGGGAAAGGACAGTTATAATTTACTATTTCAATTATTTCTCATGTACAAAGGCATTACTTTAAAATATATATATATATTGATATCTATATCTATCTATATCTATAATCTATATATATTATTGATTTTTACAAAGAGGAAGGGAGATAGTTAAAAACATTGATTGGCTGCCTCCTGCATGCTCCCTACTGGGGATCCAGCCCGCAAGCAAGGTACATGACCTTGACCAGTATCGAACCTGAGACCCTTCAGCTCACAGGCTGATGCTCCATCCACTGAGCCAAACAGTTTAGGGCACAAAGGCATTCCTTTTAGGGTACCTTCACACATGTATGCTCTCATCCTACATCTTAAGCCATTTGATTTAGTTAGGAATTTACAAACTTTTCTCCCCCATGAAGGTGGAAAAGATGGAACTTATCATGTAAAGTGAGAAAACCTATAAAATAATTGGATCACTCTGCAAAAGGGGAATACAGATGGACTCGGTTTTATACTAGATTACTAGAGGCCCGATGCATGAAACTCGTGCAAGAGTAGGCCTTCCTTCCCCTGGCTGCCGGCACCGGCTTCCCTCTGGCACCCTTGCAGCCCCGGCTTCATCCAGAAGGTCGTCTGGAAGGACGTCTGGTCTAATTAGCATATTATGCTTTTATTATTATAGATTCTTACTGTCATTTGATTTTTCTTTAAGATAATAAAAATAAATGAGATATTGTTTACATGATTAGAGCTAATAAAAAGGTTCAGCAAGCTGGCTAGATGCATAATATCCAAAAGCTCTCCATTAGAAAGAACTACATAGAAAATAAAATGGAACTCATCAAATAAAACCGCACATGACCTTGTTGGGGAAAGCGATAAACCTCTGCCAAGGGCTGTGCCAGGAGGCTCCCTAGGAGGGGCTCCTTGCAGCTGTTTGCTGCTGTGACCAAGGGAGCAGGCACCTGATACAGGGCAATGAAGGGGTCACTGGTGTTTTGGTCATGGCACTGAGAGGCCCTTGACCAATTGGGTACTCAAGTTTCTGAGAATTAAGACATGATTTAATGATTTTAAAAAAAGGTGCAGGACGTAGTGATGATATAGTCACTGGAGGACAGGATCCAAACTGGAAGCCAGTAGACGATGGAATAAAGCTAGTGGCAGGGAGGTGTCCGTGATGAGCATGAACCTCAGAACAGCACAGGGCTCTGCAAAAGGCGGGGCCGCTGGTTTGGAAGTTGCTCTGCGGGGCAGGGCCCATGACCACATGGGGACCTGGGACCACGGGACAAGAGTGATGAGGCCTATCTGTGAGGTATGTTGATGCCACCCCTGCTTAGGAGCTTATCCTCTAATGACGGTTATGTTTGTATTACTTGTTTCCATTCACCTCACCTTCCCCACCTGTCCCCATAACCCTGCATATTGGTTTATATGTAATCACAACAGGAGAATTTGGAAAGTTAAATATTTTTATATTAAAACGTATGTGTGTGTATGCCCTGGCCAGGTAGCTCAGTTGGCTGGAGTATCATCCTGCTACACCAAGGTTGTAGGTTTGATCCCTGGTCAGGGCACATACAAAAATCAACCAGTGAATGTATAAATAAATGGGACAAGTCAATGTTTCTCTCTCTCTAAAAAAAATGTATGTGTGCGTGTGTATGTATGTATTCATATACCTTACCTATGTAGGTATGTAAACAAACAGAACGGGGCGGTGACCTGAGGAGGGATGTGGATTTAGGGTGAAGGCAGTATTTTTCAACAGCAGCACTCCTGACATTTCGGGCCAGATGACTGTTGTAGGAGCTGTCCTCTGCACGGTAGGATGTTAGACGCATCCTTGGCCTCTGCCTACCAGATGCCAGGAGCACCTCCCTCCCTCGTCATGACAACCAAACACACCTCCCGATATTGCCAAGTGTCCCCTGGGGATAAAACTGTCCCCTGTTGAGAACCACTAGGTTAAGGGTGTGTGCGGAAAAGGAATGAGAACAGGGGGTAATTCAGATAAATCATGAAACTCTTCTCAGTGGGTGGCCCCCGTGGCATTCAATTCGGCTTCTCTAAACTTGAGCATAAGCTCAGGGACTTACGATAGCTACTTCCTACTGTCTCGTTTCGCCCTGAGCTGGCCATGTAACAGACGTGGAAGACAACTTTCCTTTCTGACGGCTGGAAGTGCTGGTGGGGGGACAGAAGGGATGTCGCCCGCCTTCGTCTGAGTCTTGACTTTTAGCCTCTTCTCAGTCCCATACTTTCCACTTAAAAATATGGTCCTTAAAATGAACATAAACCTTCCTTAAGGAAGCTGTGTTTCCACTCAAATGTATTTGAAGACTTAAAATACATAATCAGCACTGTATTTATTCAAGAAAAAAATCTAATATGATATCATTTATTAATATCAAGACTAAATGCAGTAATTTTGCTCTGTGGACATTTATCTCAGGATGGATTATGAATATCACTCAACGCACAAATTAAACCTGTTTTCAAAATATTTACAAAAATAATACAAGACAACTCAACAACGAAAAAATAAACAACTCTAGTTAAAAGAACAACAGGAAAAGGACTTAAAATAGATATTTCTCCAAAAAAGATACACGAGTGTCCAATAAGCAGAGAAAAAGATGCTCAAGTCACGATAATTAGGGAAACGCAACTCAAAACTGCAATGAGATATCACCTCACACCCATTAAGATGGTTATTATAAAAACGAGCAGAAAACAGCAAGTATTGGCAAGGATGTGGAAAAACTGAAACCCTTGTGCAGTGTTGATGGGAGTGTAACATGGTACGGCTGCTATGGAAAACATTATGGCCATTCCTAGAAATATTAAAAATAGAATTACCATATTATCCAGCCATTCCACTTCTGGATATATTCCCAAAAGAACTGAAAGCAAGGCCATGGATAGGTATTTGAACACCCAGGTTTGCCGCAGCATTATTTACAGTAGCTAAGAAGTGGCAGCAACCTAAATGTTCATAGATGATGAATACATAAACAAAATGTGGTATATACATGTAATGGAATATTATTCGGCCTTAAAAAAAGGAAATTCTGATACATGCTACAACATGAGTGAACCTTGAGGACATTATGCTAAATGAAATAAGCCAGTCACAAGAAGACAAATACCGTATGACTCCACTTATAGGAGATATCTAGAAAAGTCAAATTCCTTGAGAGAAAGTAGATTGATGGTTGCCAGGGGCTGTAGGGAGGGAGGAATAGGGAGTTGTTTTTTAAAAATGTGTATTTTTATTGATTTCAGAGAGGAAGGGAGAGGGAGAGACAGAAACATCAATGTTGAGAGATAATATAATCATTGATTGGCTGCCTCCTGCACGCCCTCTACTGGCGATTGAGCCCCAACCTGGCATGTGCCCTGACCATGACTGAGAATCCAACCATGACCTCTGGTCGGGCTTTTTTTCTTTTGTTTTGTTAATCCTCACCTGAGCCTATTTTTCCCATTGATTTTTATAGAGAGTGGAATGGACGGGGTAAGGGGGAGAGAGAAAGGAGAGAATCATTGATGTAAGAGACACATCCACTGGATGCCTTCCACATGCGCCCCGAACTGGGACTGGGAATCGAACCTGCAACTCAGGTATGTGTCCTTGACCGAGAATCGAACCCATGACCCTCTGGTACCCAGGCCGACGCGCTAACCACTGAGCAACGCCAGCCAGGGCAGGGAGTTATTGTTTAATAGCCACATAGTTTCTATTACAAGATGAAAAGAGTTCTGGAGATGGGTGATGATGGTTGCACAACCATGTGAGTGCACCTAATGCCACTGACTGTACACTAAAAATGGTGAAGATGGTAAACTTTATGTTACGTGTATTTTACCATAATTAACATTTTTAAAAATATAAAAAATGACAGGAAAGGATTAGCTGAGTTTAGGCAATATTTATTCAATTTCCTTGAGATCACATTATCTAAGGCATAAATGGTGATTATCTGGCAAGGATACAACTGCTCTGAAGGCCTTGTATAGCCGGATTTTAGTTCATAATACATCATATTGATGTAAACCTGAGAGAACTTATTCTGGCATGGGCTCTAATCATGGGAAACGCATCTCTCCTCACCATCCCTTCGTGAAACTCCATCACTTTCCGTGGGGGGCGTGGCCAGTTCTGCAGCTGCTCCCATGGTCACCGGGTCGCTGGGCCTGGCCAAGGAAGTCAGAGTGGGCCATGGCGGGCGCCGTGCTCTCAGGCCATGCTCTCAATGATGACTGCGATGCCCTGGCCACCTCCAATGCAAGCTGACCCAACGCCGTACTTCCCGCCTCGGCGCCTACGGAAGAAAGCAGTGGCTGAAATCTACTCAAATAAAGAATTAACGAAGTTAATTAGATAATTAAATAGAATTACTGATAACCACATATGTATTATTCATTCGCATTCAGATCATAGTCTCAATGTTTTCCTCATTCCTCAATATTAGTTTATAGTCACAACAGGAGAAAGAATTAGGAAAACTGAATGTTGTTTTTTTTTTTAAAGTAGTCGTGGCAAGCTGGGGATGCGGGCCTCTCATCCACAGCATGGGGTTTGTTAAAATTGCCCAGAATAAGGCCTACTTCTAGAGATTCCAAGTGCAACTGAGAAGTCTGAAAGGGCAAAACTGATTACTATGCCTGGAAACGCTGGTGATCCAGGACAAAAATAAGTACAACACAACCCAAAGCAGGATGACATTTCGTGTAGCCAACAGAGGTGTCCTTTGTCAGACTGCGTATGTCTGCATAGGAGATATGACAGCCTGGGCAGCTTACGCTCACGAACTCCCAAAGTACGGTGCGCAGGCTGGCCTGACAAATTATGCGGCAGCGTACTGTCCTGACCTGCTGCTGGCCCGCAGGCTTGGCATGGACAAGATCTAGGAAGGCCAGGCGGCGGCGACTGGAGGCCAATACAGTGTGGAAAGCACCGATGGTCAACCTGTTGCCTTCACCTGCTAAGATCTGGACGCAGGGCTTGGCAGAACTACTCCTGGAAGCAAGGAGCTGCGGCTGGAGGCCTGAATACCCCTCACAGTGCCAAGAGCAGAGCCGCTAACAAGTCAATGGACTCATCTCTAAGGAGAGCTGAAAAGGGGTCCCACATAACTTGTTCCTGGTGAGAAGCAGTGCAAGGGGGATCTGAGGAAGAATGAAAATGTTGGGGTGTTCTGGAGAAACCTAAATCCATGCATGTCTACAAAAGAGGCAAATCTGAAATGCAACGATTTCTAGCGAGTACCTTAATTCGTGAACCAGGTGTGCGGTAATTCTTGATCCAGATGCTCCCAATGGGTGACCCAAGGCGATGGCTCCTCCATTTATATTGGTTTTACTTGGGTCAAGACCTAAATTCCTCTCAACAGCCAAGTACTGGGCAGCAAAAGCTTCATTCACCTTCAAAACAAGGGAAGGGAAGGGGAGAGACAGAGAGAAACATCAATGTGAGAGAGAGACCTTGTCTGGTTGCCTCCCGCACGGGTCCCAACCAGGGCTGGAGATCGAGCCTGCAGCTGAGATATGTGCCCTTGAGAATCGAACCCGGGACCCTGCAGCCCGCAGGCCAATGCTCTATCTACTGAGCCAAACCAGCTATGGCCACAAACTGCTTTTTAACTGAGAATTGTTTAGTACTCTTGATAGGTAATTTTGCTTGTTGTTGTGGTGGTGGTTTTTTTTTCTATTTAAATTACCTTGCAAGGTTGTTTTAATTTATTTTTAGTTGTTCTTTGTAAAAATATAAGGTTTGAAAATGTTAACTTTCAGTCAAATGCATCCCTTAGAAAAAGGAAGTCCTCAGTAATATTATAAGTGAAACCAGAGGCAGAGCCCATAGGTTCTGGAGCCAGACAGACGGTTTAAATGTTGGCTGTATGCATGTTCTTTGAACTCTCTTGACACTCACATTTCCTCAGTAGTAAAATGTGACTGCAGTATCATCCTAAGGTTATTGTCAAGGTTAAGTTAAATCATAGGTAGTAAGTATCTAGTGTATTACCTGACACAGGGCAAGTACTAAAAAATGCTTGCCATTATTTATTATTATTACTTCCCAGTATTATTACCCATACTTCCAAGAAGAGACTGATAGATAATTAAGAATAAACCTTCAGAGCCAGATACATAAGAGGAATGGTTACTATGTCAAAATGTGGTAGAACGGAAAAGTGTCATATTGTATCACACTTTATGAGGCTGGCTATGAGAATGACCTTACTTCAAGTTTTTAAGCACTATATTTTCATATGATCTTAGTTAGGGAATTCTACAGATAAGGAAAGTGATTTTAAGAAAGGTAATGTGTGGGGGGAAGGGGGAGAGATCAACCGAAGGACTCGTATGCATGCATATAAGCATAACCAATGGACACAGACACCAGCGGGGTGAGGGCATGAGCGGGGGTTGGGGGGAGGGGGATAAGGGTACATATGTAATACCTTAATAAAGAAAAAAAAAGAAAGGTAATGTGTTTAGAGTTGGGATCAAAATTGAATCGTGTTCTTTCCTACTGTATTTTATTCTCTCTCAAGATGGTGCTCTATTTGTCCTTAGATTCAACATTACTTTCCCATTTTATATAGTTCTGCTCAAGGAGGTACTAAGAGTCCTAGAATATGTTGTGGAACTAGGCTTGTGAAACTAGGCTTTTGAACCTAAGAAGAAACCACCATATAATCATCAAATGTTCCAAAGACAATCATAGCAGGGTGTTAAGAGCTATGTCCTTGAGTACTTATACATCTACCAGAGGCCCAGTGCACGAATTCATGCACGGGTGGGGTTCCTTGGCCTGGCCGATGATCAGGGCCGATCAGGGGCTGGGAGTTTGGCCAGCCGCGGGAGGTTGGCTATGGGAGCATACTGACCACCAGGGGGCAGCTCCTGCATTGAGCATCTGCCCCCTGGTAGTCAGTGCACATCATAGCGACTACTCAACTGGTCAATTGGTTGATCAGTTGTAAAGGTTGCTTAGGCTTTTATATATAGAGATAAATGATAATGAATAGCTTTGCAGAGCTGATATATTTCAATAGAGTTTTAGGTATGAAATCTAAAGTCAGAAATTTAGTGGTACCTATTTGCTGATACGAATATGGTAAGTAAGCAGCTCCCTGGAGGCTCTGAACTGTTGATTACTGCCTTTTGGGTGAGAGATTACCACAGAGGGAATCACACAGAGGGAAAAGGCCCATTTGCTACCAATTTAAGTAGAGAGATTTTCTTTGTTCTATTAATTATTTACCAACGTCAAGCAGAAAGAGCTATAAAATACCAAACTGAAGCCATTTATGCTCTGGAAGTTGGGTTAGTCATGTTGAAAACAGTAAAATACTTACCTCTACCATATCCATGTCCTTAAGACTCAGCCCTGCTCTCTTCAGTGCCCCGGTGATAGCAGAGACAGGACCTGTATTAGCACAAAAATCCATTTCATCTTATATTTATTTATGCATCAAATTTTTCCATCTTTACTCAACAGGTAAATAATGTGACAGCTGGTAGTAGCCACAAATCTTGCTACCTTGAAAGCACATTATTAAATGATGTAACAATAAAGAAACAAAAAGTGAGACCTGTATTCATTGCAGTGTTATTTACAATAGCCAAGATCTGGAAGCAGCCCTGGCCAGCATTGCTCAGTGATTAGAACTCCGGCCTGCGCGCCAAAGGCTCAAGAGTTCAATTCCCAGTCAAGAGCATGTACCTGGGTTGCTGGTTTGCCCTTGGTCTGGGTGCATGAGGGTGGCAACTAGTCTATGTGTCTCTCTCACATCAATATTTCTCTCTCTTCCTCCCTTCCATTCTCTCTGAAATGCAATGGAAAAAATATCCTCAGGTGAGGATTAACATAACAAAAGATCTGGAAGCAGTCGAAGAGTGGATGAAAAGCTGTGGTACATTCACACAGTGGCTTTCCCCCTTCTGTGTGGGTCTGCAGCCAATCTGCAGGGCTAAGGATTGCTATGTGTTGAATAATTGCATAACGAAGGAACAATTATTCTTAGACATTAGACTGATGAATCCATCCCCGCCAGATACTCGATGATCTATTCTCCTCTGCTTATTAACCCAGTGTTTTTCACGTGGGTAGCTGTGTGATTCTATACTGCCACCGAAAGATGGACTGGCTGGGGACATCTGACACTGTGGGACAGCTGGCATGTACAGCTTTGGTCAAGCCTGGAGGGAAAAGAATATTCCTTCCACATGCAGTCCTTGTACTAGGAGGGAAACGCCCAGGCCCTGGAATAGAAGGAAGGCCAACGACATTTTCTTTGCTTACTCATTATGTTAATGCATCAGAAACGGTTAAATGAGGCTAAACTGAAAAAGAACTAAAAAATAACTACTTACCCTTATCGGATAAATCTGATTGATCATCAAAACCATCTAGGTGCAATGGGTGAATTTTGATGATCATTTGCTGTTGGGAACCACTGCTCTAGATGCTGAAGTGATCAATGCCATAATGATATACAGATATTTAATTTTTCAAGCTACCTTTCATCTCTATGACAAAGGTATGTCTTGCTGATAGCAGGTAGATGAAAGCTAATACACTTTAAGGCTATAGGAGAAAAAGGTTGACTTTTTAACAGATGTTTACATGGTCTGCAGTTTTTGGTGACATAATTTGCAACACAGTGAATTTTCTTAGAAATTCTGTGCAGGACACAGCAGCAAATGTGGTGGGTACTAACCTAGTCCCAAATCAGCATCAGGGTGTTGTCTGAGTAGGACCTGGAGGCTGACACACTAAAGGATCTTTGAGAAGGCAGCTCAGCAGCAAGGCATCCCTTCTATCTGGGGACCTACTTCAAAAACCAACTTAGTAGAAAATGGCCTAAGTTCATGAAAAAAGTCTTTGGGCCTACCAAGAATCTGAATCTAAACCCCAGGGCAGGCTTCTCCTTGGGGTATGAGGGTAGAGATGGAATAGATCAGAACCTTTGGGCACCAATTTTATTTTTGTGAGGTGCCTAATTGGCTCCATTTCCCCAGAGAATGATGACAGGAACTATTAAAGTTCAGCAACAGATGTGAGGGCGACCTGGCTGCAACATCTGTCACCCCACTGATGGCCAGGTTGAACTGGCTGGCTAGGCGGGGTCCCCTTCCTCCCTCACTGCTCCATGTGCGTCCCTCCCGAGGCTGTGCACTTGGCCGAGGAGGACGACCTTCCCTGATAGAGGAGGGACCATTCTTTAGTCCAGGGTAGACGCTAGCTGTGCTCCCCAGCCAGAACCTCCAAACCAGCTCTCCAGGTCCATTTCCCAGACCAGACACATCCAAAGGAGGCGCTGCGTGTGACAATCTGCCTTTCTTTCTCTTTTTCGGTTAATCTTCACCTGAGGATATTTTTTCCATTGCTTTTTAGAGAGAGTGGAAGAAAGGAGGGAGGGAAGGAGAGAGAGAAACAGCAATGTGAGGGAGACACATCAACTGGTGACCTCCTGCATGTGGAGGGCTAGGGATCCAACCTGCAACCCATGTACATGCCCTTGATCGGGGATTGAACCACAACGCTTTGATGCAAGGGCCGGAGAGCTAACCACCCAGAACAACCGGCCAGGGCGGCAGTCTGCCTTTCTTAAAAAAAAAGAAATAATTTCATAAAATAAATAAAAAATAAAATTCAGCATCATCTGCGATTCCTAGGAGTGCATTTTGTAAAAAGCCTTTTGTTCTATCTATTTCTCATTCATATTTTTTCAGCTAAGACCACACATGCTTGTAGGGAGTTATAAACCTCCTCCTGCCAGTGCTTTGCTAATTGAGATATACTGTTTATAATTCTTCATTTCCCTAGTACGCCTCAGCGGAGACAGGTGAGTATTACTCTGACTTCCTGAGACAACACACGGTTTTCTCACTCACACGGACATTAATGACCACACGCAATACACCTGACAGGGTGTTCATCTGCTCACAGCCCTCTCTACAATGCCCCAGGATTTTCCCCATCTCGCTTTTAAAGAATCTTGTCAGTACTTTGTAATTCTTCTCTGTTATTTTCTGTCTGTTAATTTTAAACAATTCAAATGGACAAGAAGACATGATAACTGCCCACAAGGAGTTTACATGGTCTTGGTTTTCCTACGGAGACTAACACAGTTTTTCATAAAGACTGGTTGTTTAAAAGACTGATTATCAATCTCTTTCCCACAACTGACCTTGATTTGGCTACTGTTTCCGGAATGAGAATGACAAAGAAGACTTAGCTCCAGAAATAGAGCAGAACCAGTGTATATAACTACCAACTTACCAATGCCCATGATAGAGGGGTCGCAGCCAGACACAAAGTAGCCCACAACTCGTGCCAGTGGTGTGAAGTTATGTTTTTTAACAGCATCCTCACTAGCTATGACAACAACTCCAGCACCATCAGATACCCCCTTGGAAACAAAAACAGAAGATTAACTAGAGAGTACAGAACCCAGTTAATCAAAGTGAAGCAGTACTATTAGGATTATGGCATTACATAGGAAGCAGTGCCATAATTTGTGCTAGTGGTGGATTAAAGAGATTGTAGGCACACAATACAAATGGAAAGAATGCCAAGGAAAAGCCTATAGCCAGATGCAGATAGATATAAGGAGAAATATGATGAATTGTATATATGAGAAAGAAAAAATTATGAAAACTAAAATAATAAACCAGGCAGATTCCCTTCTAACGTTTTGAAAAGACTATGAAATGGAAATATAAGGGCACCTACCGAAAATATTTTGAACTTCAAAAACCCAAATTAATAGAATATGAGCTTGATTACTTTAAGCTACATAACTAAAGACTAGCATGAAAAGTATCTGAAAGATACTGCATGATTATTTTGCATCAAAAATTGAGAAGAATTCAAGAATATCTGTGAAGCTACCTACCGACGCGTTCCCCGCAGTAACGGTTCCTTCCTTCTTGAACACAGGTGGGAGTTTATTTAACTGTTCCAGGGTTGTTTGGGGCCGGGCATGCTCATCGACCTGCATGGTCTGTTTTCCTTTCTTTGTCTTCACCTCAATTGGCACCATCTCACTGTTAAAGTAGCCAGCATCATTAGCTGAAATAGTTGAAGGAATATAAGAATGGGGGAAAGAAAAGAAACTAAGTCAAACATATCCTTCAATTTAATTTCTGGTCTACTTTCATATGAGCCTTTATTACTTATGAGACCCAGACCCAGCCGACCCCACCCCCGTCAAGCCCCGCAGGGCGGGGGGCGCAGCCTCAGATCCCCCGGTGCCGGGAGCTCAAGGGCGTGATGACCATTTGCATAGTAGCTCTTTATTATATAGGATAACTTACTTGCCTATTGGAGGATTTAATATGCGATCATGTTTCTATGCAGATGCATTCTGCACCTTTTAAAATTATAATTTTCTTTTTTACTACAGTTTTTTTCTGTACAAGGTGCTGCTAAATCTTAGCAGTATTTGTTAGCTACACGTGTAATGACACCACATGGATTGAATGCCCTTTAAAAATCTTCTCTGGGTGAGGTAAGAAGTAACTAAAGAGTTACCAAGTTGCACAATAATGTCATATACACTTAAAAGTTTTCAAGGACAGATTTCATGTCCAGTGTTCTTCGCACAATGAGAAAGAAAGATACCAAGTTGCCTACGTCATGAGTAATCTATGCCTGAGATTTAATGACAAGCAACCTGAAGAAGTTCTAAGAGTGATTATTGAGCAGTTCTAAGTAAAACAGTTTACGGCCTCCGCTGACTAGAGTGGACTATAGCAATCAGAGCCTCAAAAATGGGATACGGCAGGAACACCACCTTACTTCTGATAACACTTTACAGCAGGCTAAGCGTTTCCCTTAGTTGGTTTTCATAACAGCTCTATTAGGGAAATAGGGAAAGCAAATATTTTTTCTCGCTATTATTAGAGATACATATTTGTCTCTATTTTACACATGCTCAGTGAAGAAATGACTTGACTGAGGTCGGATAAGATGTATGTGGCAAAGCTAGAAACAGAACTAATAACTCCTGACCTCTAGACCAACAGCCTTCCATTTTAAATGTGTAACTAAGAAATTCAGGATGACCCGGAGGGCCTCACCACTCCACTTATCCCTCTGAAACGCCGAGACGGACTTTATCCTTCCTGCTCCAAGTAAATATTTAATGCCCTAAATAAGAGTTTCCATTTGCTTCTAGGAGTTTCATTTTAAAAATCTTTCTCAGAAGACTAGTAGATTTCTTCAACTCCCCACACTGAGAAAAGAACTGCCTGTCGCTGTTTGAACTGGTGGAAGAGCAGTGTGCGGTGTTACCGGGGGCACCAGAGCCAGGGCCTTGGGCTCGTGCTAAGTCTCCCAGGCAGGTGCGATGATTCTCAATTAGCATAAAAGGATACCCAACGGGTCTTTTCCAAACACATCATCCCCTCCTTGTGAATACAACATGACTTATGGAGGAGGGCATCCTCTCTGTCCCAGTAGCCCCAGTGAGCCATCATCTCTAATAGTGTACCATAGCTCTCAGAGTGTTCTACTGGCAAAGGTGCCAGTCTGGGTAGGGCCAATTAACAGTACCACTTTTTAGTAGTATGAATGTATTTCCAAAGAGACGTTTCCAGTTAGTTTTACAATCATTAATCGAGTATCTAAATCATCTGAAAACAAAGGAATGACAAAAAAAAGTAATTTTCAAAAGATTTAATTTTAAACTAATATTATTATATGAACATTATCTGAAACAATAAAAATCCTTCCTAGTTTTAAAAAATTGAGGTGTAATTGACATATAACATTATACTAGTTTCAGGTATACAACATAATAATTCGGTATTTGTATATATAGCAAAATGATCGTCACCATAAGTCTAGTTAACATCTGTCACCAGGAGGAAGTTACAAATTTTTTTTCTTGTGATGAGAACTTTTAAGATCTCTCTTAACAACTATCAAATATGCAACACAGTATTATTAACTACAGTCACCATGCAGCACATTATATACCCAGAGCTTATTTATTTTATAACTGAAAGTTTGTACTTTTGACTCCCTTTTCATCCATCTCACCAAGCCTCCCCCCCATCCCCCCCCCCCCCCCCCCCCCCCCAGTTTTCTTTCTATGAATCGTTACAATGTCCTGTTTCACTAACCGGCTTTCCACCTCTGCTGGGACTGCAGGGCGTATTTGTCACAGTCTTCTCTGCTTATTTTATTTTGTGCAGCAAGATTCTCTGCAGTGATTCCCATGGGCAGTTTGACATGCTGATCGGTTAATCCTGCCCACAAAGTATCTTCCAGCTATTAAAACACATTAACAATAAAGTGATTTGTTAAAGCATGTCTTTCAAAGTAATATGCTATAATTTCTTTAACCTTAAGCAATGAAGAGTTCCAAAAAATAAAAGTGAAATTAGATTTTCTGATAGCATTACTGTTACTAAATTATTCGAATTCGCTTCTGAGACATTTAAAAAAAGCATTCAATGACATAATAAAATGACTCATTCTCCTCTCTCTCTAAGCGTGGGGCTCTGAAGAGAGCCAGCAGTGCTAAATGTGCAGGGTGAGAGCACAGGAAGTTACTCCACAATCAATACCTCTCAAGGTTACATTCCGTAGGAAACCTAACACTGAGTCCTTACGCATGCCCCCTACTGGGGATCGAGCCCACAACCTGGGCATGTGCTCTGACCAGGAATCAAACCGTGACCTCCTGGTTCATAGGTCGACTCTGAACCACTGAGCCACACTGCCCAGGCTCCGATCTATCTTTCCAAAGGTTTTTCTCAAATACGTTTGGTGTCTAAAACTATCTCATCTTTTCTAAGGCTTATTCCTTTCAACTTTCAAAAAGGCTAGGTGAGAGATTAATGAACAGTGTAAATCAATCACTATAACTGAAAAAATGTTAAAAATATAAAATGTCATTAGCCCTTTCATATGGGAAGGACAGCATACTACCCATCAGTCTTTGTCAGTACTATCATTCTCATGTTGTATACACTCTATTCAAAGAGAATGTTTTCTGTGATGAAGAAGAAATCTATTCAATGGAGATTGCTCCAGAAAGAAAACTCCCATAAATCATGGTAGATTTAATTACTTGGTTTACTAATGATTCAGCAGACATTAATTCAATCTTTGCCTATCTTTTTGATCTGCTTCCTTTCTTCTTCCATTTCCCCCAAGTGTTCATTCCCCTACCAGAGGTATGCTAAGATAGAATCTAATTTTATGTGGATTAAAATGTTCAAACTAGGCCAGCCGGTGTGGCTCTGTGGTTGAGTGTCGACCTGTGAACCAGGAGGTCACGATTCGATTCCCTGACAGGGCGTATGCCCGGGTTGCGGGCTCAAACCCCAGTGTGGGGTGTACAGGAGGCAGCCAGTCAATAATTCTCTCTCATCACTGATGTTTCTATCTCTCTCTCCCTCTCCCTTCTGCTCTGAAATCAAGAGAAAAAAATATATATGTACAGTGGGGCCTTGACTTACGAGTTTAATTCGTTCCGTGATGGAGCTCATAACTCAAATTACTTGTATGTCAAATCACTGTGACGTTCGCTGCGCCAACTAGCGGTGGGGTATCTGAAGCTGGCTCGTAACCTGAATTTTTTTGAGCTTGCAACTCAAAGCAAAAAATCGGCCTTGAGACGGCTCGTATCTCATAAAAACTCGTTAGTCGGGACACTCGTAAGTCAAGGTCCCACTGTATTTTTTAATATATTTTATTGATTTTTTTTTTACAGAGAGGAAGGGAGAGGGATAGAGAGTTAGAAACATCGATGAGTGAGAAACATCGATCAGCTGCCTCCTGCACACACCCTGCTGGGGATGTGCCCGCAACCAAGATACATGCCCTTGACCAGAATCAAACCTGGATCCTTCAGTCTGCAGGCCAATGCTCTATCCACTGAGCCTTACCGGTTAGGGCAAAAAATATTTTTTAAAAAGAGTCAAAACTAACAACCAAAATAGAGTTTTGAAATACTTTACGAAATTCATATAATTTATATCTTGCCAATCCCCTATTAATAAAATTGGTTTCAAAATCAGTTTTCTCTCTCACCAAATGGTGTTATTAATTAGCATAATAGTTTGAGAAATAATTTTTAATTTTAACCTTGAGATCTGCTCCCAACTTGGTTCCAAAGCGTATGTTTCTGGCACAGTAGGGAGCCTGGCTCATGCTTTCGGTTCCTCCACACAAGACAACTTCAGCAGCTTTAACAGAAATTTCCTATTTAAAAACAAACAAACAACAACAAAACCCTTTTATTATGACAGAAGTGCATATTAAAAAGTATGTGTTAAGCAATAAACTAATATTAAGTCTAATAAGTAACTATCATAGCTTACAGTGTTTCAAAAGGAAATACTTTCACAGTAATTTTAAAGCAAATGCTAAAGTATCCATTCCCAAAGTACATGGGTGGGAAGGGAGAACTACAGTCTTCAATCATTTGTACACAAGTAACAAATCCTACCTACTTTTTGGTGAGGAATGGTAATTCTTAACTCAATACAAATCTTGAGTTTTGTCTGGTTTAAATGTACAGACTACCAGCATATAATAAAGAACAAAAGCAAGATTTATCCTATTTAAAAAGGCAAAAGCAAGATTTATCCTATTTATTATGGACGAATCTGAAGGAGACCACAGATTTACAAGAACCAAGTTAACCTAGGAGACTCATACAAAGGGCCCATTTCATTCTTTCAACTATTTGCATTTCTCAGGAAAGAAGCAAATCACAAGCCTCCAAGAACCCGACGTTTGAAATGACTGCTGGGAAAATCAGGACCACTAAGATATACTGTTATAGAAAATTATTCATGACAAAATCATGTTTTTAATTTTATTTTGTAATAAAATAAAGACAAATAAAATTGGATTTTATTGTATGCCTTTTCCCTGTGCTCAAGGGAACAAATCTATTTGCCCAATCATCCCTTATACTGACCTCTCTTAACACATTGTGTACCCCATAGAAATCTCTAAGACATACGCCAGGGACCACACGTTTTTGGGCAAACTGCACGTTATTTAATCATCATAATGCACTTTAGGTGTTGTTTTTCAATAATTATAACATTTTTATTTACAAAAACAATTAAACAATTAAAGTTCCTAGTACTTTTTTAACGTATGGTGCTGCGTAAAACATTTTCCTCTATGAAGAGGGACCAAACAAAATTTACATAAGTATCTAGATTAGCTCCTTTTTCCATGGGCGTGAGAAACGAGAACACTCGTGAGCGGTCCTTAACAGATGGCGCGCGAAACACGAGAAAACTCCTGAGCGGTACGCAATGTGTTAATAAACATCCTATGTAATAAAAGGCTAATATGCAAATTGTCCCCTCCACCGGGAGTTCGACCAGGGGGTGGCATTGGCCGGCCAGCTGCCTACGGGCCCCTCTCCCTGGGCGGCTGGGCCCAATCGGCCCCAATCGGGGCGGGTCAGCTGGACCCCACCTGTGCATGAATTCGTGCACCAGGCCTCTAGTTATAAAAACCTACAGTGTTATACAGTGCTATATTAAATAGGGCATTTTCTCTAATGACTTCTAATATATTTCAGAGAATTAAATATAATATTGGCCATACCTGACATCCACTCACAACGGACTGGAAACCAGAGCCACAGAGCCTGTTCAGAGTGAGAGCTGGGGTCTCTATTGGGACACCCACCCGCAAACCAACATGCCTTGCCAAGTACGCAGCATCCGAAGAACTCTGGAACACAGGGAGAAGAAAAAGAACTTCCTCTATAAATCTAGGAATTAAGGACAAAGTATATGGAAATGTTGGCAACCTATCAAAAATGATAAACTACATGGCTCTAAGGTAGGACACAACACATATAGTTACAGCATGTTTCATATAATACACGTGTTTATGATTTAAATAAAAACAAAGCACAAGAGTAATGATGCTGGCCATTCAGATATGCAAAGAGAAGCCATAAAGTGCTTCCTTTAAGTACAGAAGTGAAAGTTTTCAAATTAATAAGGAAAGAAAAAATGGTATGCTGAAGTTGCTAAGACCTACAGTAAGAACAAATCTATGCATGAAACTGCCTAGTTTATAAGCTAAACTTTATCATAGGTATGCATGTATAAGAAAAAGACATAGTGTATGTATACAGGGTTTGGTACTCTCTGTGGTTTCAGGTGTCCACTGAGGGTTTTGGAATGTACACCCTGGGAATAACATGGGATCACTGTACTTTTTTATTCTTATTGAATTCACTGGGGTAACATTAGTTAATAAAATAATATAGAGTTCAGGTGTACAATGCTATGGTATATCATCTGTATTTGTATTGTGTTCACCATCCCAAGCCGTCTCTTTCACATTTCTACCCTCCCCTACCTCCGCCCATCCCCCTTTCCCTCTGTTAATCAACATACTGTTGTCTGTCTATGAGGTTTTCATGTTTTTTACTTAACACCTTCACTTTTTTCACCCAGCCCCCCCCCTACCTTCTCCCCTCTAACAGCTGTCTGTTCTCTGTATCGATGAGTCTGTTTCTATTTTGTTCGATAGTTTGTTTTGTTTATTAATGATAACGAGGCTGAGGCCTGCTGACTTAGGGAGGGGAGAGATGAAAAACTGGTTAGGAGAGTAAGAGGTGCTTCCCAAACTTAAAAATGCATATGGGGCATTTTGTTAAAATGTGGGTTCTCAACCAATAGGTCTAGGACTGCACAGAATTCTGCATTTCTAAACATTTCCCTAGTGACGCAATGTGCTGGTCCAAGGATCACACTTTGAGTAAGAAGGAAAAGAAATAACTTTAAAAACACACAATAATAACAACAGCAGTTACGGTGGAGAAAGCTAAAGCAAAATTGATAAAATGTGAAGAATTGGCCCATCCAGCCCTAGTTGGTTTGGCTTAGTGGATAGCGTGTCGGCCTGTGGACTGAAGGGTTCTGGTTCAATTCTGGTCAAGGGCACGTACCTCGGTTGCAAGCTCCCTCCCTGACCCAAGCCCTAGTCAGGGCTCGTGAGCAGGAGGCAACCAATCAATGTGTCTCTCTCACACTGATGTTTCTCTCTGTCTTTCCCTCTCTCTAAAAATCAATGGAAAAATATCTGGAGTGAGGATTAAAAAAAAAAAAAGAATTGGCCCCTCCAGGTAAAAAGGCTTTGTGGTACTCACTGTCCTGTTTTTAATTTCTTTTTTAATCCTTACTTGTGGATAGTTTTATTGATTTTAGAGAGAGAGGACGGGCAAAGGAGAGAGAGAGAAACACTGATGTGAGAGAGAAACAATGATCCGTTTGCCTCCCATATGCGCCCCGACTGGGGATCAAACCCGCAACCTGGGTATGTGCCCTGACCAGGAATCGAACCCACAACCCTTTGGTGCACGGAATGATGCTCTAACCAACTAAGCCACATGGGCTAGGGCTGTTCTATTTTTTTTTTTTTTTTTTTTTACCTTTTTTTGCTTGGGTTTTCTATACCCCTTAAGTCCGTAGGAGAGAAAACCCATTAACTTCAAATAAGTCAGGGAAATTAATATATTTAGAAGCAATAAATTAAAACATTTTGTTCTACACCTAAAATTAATACGGTGTTATAAGTCAAGTATATCTCAATACAACTGGAAAAAAAACAACAACAAAATCCCAAAAACCAAGAAGCAATGAAATATATCCCAAATTAGGTATATATAGTAGTTTCCAGAATATATGCTCATTTGAGTTATGCATGTCGTTGCTTCTGGAGTCAGAGAATTACTCAAATCGTAAATACCTTCAACTATGGACTGATTCGCCATTATGACATGTTCAAGGAATTATTTTTAGAAACTGATGAAGCAACAGGAATGAATGCCATCCTCTGGCCGACTAACCTGCATGACATTGCCCACAATGACACTGTCAATAGTCTCAGGTGGCACTTTGCCTGCAGCCAAGGCAGCCCTGGCAGCAAATTCAGTCAGGTCGGTAGCTGTGAAGTCTTTCAGAAGGCCTCCGTAAGCCCCGAAGGGTGTGCGCTTAGCAGCGACGATGAACACACCTATTGCAATAAGAGAGGTTTGTAAGCAATCACAGATGAGTCAGTGTCCTTTCGCATGCTTTAAATAAGCTCACTGCGAAATAGTACTGTAAAGTAAATTTTCAATTAGATAACTGGAAACCTTTGCATATACTGGGTCTTCCCCAAACTATCTGAGCACTCGCTTCCACATCTTGTCAAGAAACCATGGCACTGCCCTGGCCAGGTGGCTCATATGGTTGGAGCGTCCTTCTATGCACCAAAAAGTTTCGGGTTTGATTCCCAGTCAGGGCACATACCTAGGTTTCAGGTTCGATCCCTGGCTGGGGTGAGTACAGGAGGCAACCAACTGATGTTTTTCTCTCACACGGATGTTTCTCTTTCTCTCCTTTCCTCTCTAAAAAAATCAATAAAAACATGTCCTTAGGTGAGGATAAAAGAAAAGAAACCATGTAACTTTTAATGATGGATTTGTGTCTAGATATTGACCTATACTTGAGACCATTCAGACACTGTACTACTATTGGTATCTAAGTATAGTCCCCCTGTTTTATGCTAGTGATCTCTTTCCATGGAACAAACTAAACCTGCCCTAAAACAAAAAAATACCTCAGCTTCTCCTTTCATTCCAGTTGAGAAATTCACAGTCTAAAAGAGGAACAATATGTAACTATAATTTAGAAGAGATCCATTCTCTACAAATATAATATTCAGGTATTTATAAAAGGCCACAAATATTAGTTTGGTGTGTTGTGGAGACAGTAAAAAGTTTAGTGGTTACCAGAGGGTAGGAGGGGGAAGGAGGGATGAATAGGTGGAGCACAAGTGAAACTACTCTTTATTTACTTATTTTTTAAATATATTTTTATTGACTTCAGAGAGGAAGGGAGAGGGAGAGAGAGATAGAAACATCAATGATGAGAGAGAATAATTGATCAGCTGCCTCCTGCATACCCACATTGGGGATCAAGCCCACAACTGGGCATGTGCCCTGACTGGGATTGAGCCGTGACCTCCTGGTTCATAAGTCGATGCTCAACCACTGAGCCACACCGGCTGGGGGAAACTACTCTTTATGATACTGTAATGGTAGATACATGCCATTATATACATTTGTCAAAACCCAAGAACTGCATAACACAAAAAGTGAACCTCAATGTAAACTATGGACTTCAGTTAATAATAGTATCAGTATTTGCTCATCAATTGTAACAAATGTACCACACTAATCGTTAGGTGAATGATTCTGGTTCTCAAAGTGACTGAGGCAGACCACCCGTATCACCTGAAGGATACATTCTTGCAGAGGTAAGTGGGCCCATTGAGTTGTTTATTGCTTTGGAGAAGACAGCTCTTACTAAGCCCACGCCACATGGCAACAAGCCACCTGTGTTAGCCTAGAGCTTTCGCTATAAATCTCCTGTGTTTGCTCACAAACCCCTTGTGTTAGCTCCTGGCTTTGGCTTCCAGCCACCTGTCAGCTCGTGCCACTCGGCTATATATAACAAGCCCCATTCCTCTCCTGGGTGTAAAGATCTGCCATTTCACTACTAAGGCGTGGCTTGTCAGTAAGTTACCTTACACTCGATGTAATTTTGGAGTTGTCAGCCTCTTTCTGAGGTCTCTTGGCCTTGGGAAGTTTTCTCAAAACTAATGCTAGATGTTAATAATAGGAGATACTTGGATGGGATGAGGGAGGTATATGACCACTGATTTATCAGAAATAATGAAGGCTAATTCCATGTTTCTCCATAAGCTTCCTTTCATGAGTTTCTCCCTGTACTTCATACCTAAGAGAGCATTTTTGTTTGGAGAAGTGCTACTAATGGTGAAATATGAGACACTAACCAAAGAGTATATGTGGAAAATAAAAACAAAAGCAAGAACTTTCCCTTTAGTTAATGATACCACTTCTGTTTACTTGCGCTTCCAGACCGCAAAGGTTATCTTGAGTACGGCTAACACTAAAATACAATTGTTTTGAATGGGAAGATGGCATTAAACATATTTTTAAAATAATCTGGGATGTGTAGGTATAAAGACTAGACAATTTAAAGGATTTTTTTCTTACAATTTCATAAACTGGACAACATGTCAATAATTATTTGAGCTGATGCCAAAGTTATGTAGCTGTTAAAAGGTCTAAAATGTAACAATCTTTACCACCAAACTACAATCCTGTTTATTTTTAAAGGCCCTGAAAATTCAGAAGCTAAATATTTCCAAAAACTTAAAGACAGTGAAAAGACATTAATCTAGAGTGCAGTGACTGGAGGAAAAAAAAACAACACAAAACAAAACACAAGAGAAACAGGAATTCTGCCTGCTTTTTTTCAAAAAAATTTTTTTATCACATTGTTAGATTAACACTAACTTGTCATTAAGCAAGTGCAGGCAGCAACTAAGACAAATGAAGAAAAACTGCTACTTACTGTATCCCTTCCAGTTTTAGGATTAAAGTAATGTGGCAGCCTGATTGCCTTGCTACACAAACAACCCAAAGCTACTGAGCAGGGAGGAGCACTCATACCAAACACTGGGATGGGTGTTAGTAAAAAACTGGGGGTTGGATTCTGATTGACAGAAATCTGATAAATTGGTGATCATCTTTACCAACGTCTATCAAGCTCACATTCAAATGTGTCCTTTTCCCTACAATAACCAGTCACATGTTCTCTCTTACCCACTAGTCCTCCAAGCACCCGGCATGCCACTGAGAAGTGCACACCACTAATGGGTGCTAACTAGCCAATAACAATTGGTATGTGAGGCTTAAGGCCTGGGTTGTAGGCATAGCCACTCATTTTCTGTGTCATTACAGACGAGCTATTTTACCTTTCTGGAATCAACGTCTTCATCTGTAAAACAGGGAAATGGTTTGTAAAACTATGATCACTAGCTCTAATACCGTAGTACTCTGTATCACAAACTTAATACATTTTATACTTCCTTAATACGGGGGTTGATGTAATTCTTTTCCCTTATTGGGTTCATAGTTTTCATCAAATTATCAGAGGGGTCTGTATTATACAAAAAGGGTAAGAAACCACACATACAATGTTAAATACAAATCATAAAAAGGTTTTCTTTTTGAAACTGTGCTCATTACCAGGCCGCTTTTAAATGAACTGGGTTTTTTGAACACCTTGTCCAGGAAAAAACAAACACTTGCTGTTTTATTGATTAAATGTAGTAAATTCAGAACTGGAAAGAACCCTGGCAAGTTAGACCCAATTGTAGGAAATAGGGTAACACTACATTTTTGCCTCGGGATACTTATTTTTCACTTGAACTGTTGACATGCCCTTTCAGCCCTTCTGAGCTCCAAATCCCCTTATCCAGCTGCCTACGCGACACCTCCACATGAGCGCCAAGTTTTCTCTTCCAAATCGATCCTCCAGCTTTCCTCGCCCTGTAAGACTTCAAACCAGAAGCCTAAAGTCACTGTTGACATGTCCTTCTCACTGACTGGCCAACTATCACCAAGTTCTATCAAATCCATCTCCAAGTCTATCTCAAGTCATCCCTCCCTCTCTTCCCCCAACTCCTTTACCCTCCAGCTAGGGTCCAAACCATCATTTGTTGTAGCCTGGACCTCTGGCTAAGATTCTTGTATTATTATTGTTGTAGTTTTGTTAATCTTCACCTGAGGATATTTTTCTCATTTTTTAGAGAATAGAAAGGAGGGAGGAGAGAGAAACTTCCACTTAAGAGACACGTGGAGCAGCCCGCACCTGCCCCTGGCAGTGGCCAAGTACCTGCCCTAGACCAGGAATTGAACCCTCGACCCTTCGGTGCTCAGGGTGACTCTCTAACCACCAAGCCACACCGGCCAGGGCTCCAATAGATTCTGAAATGTTCTTAAATTCTTCCGGTTGCTACAGAGACAGTTTTATGACCCTGACAAAATCTGGGCAGAGTGGAAATCGGGTCCCATCATTCCCCTACTTGAAAGGTTTTCTATTGTCGTCCACTAAATTCAGAATAAAACCCCACAGCTCCAGGCTTCACAGCCAAGAACGTGGGTTCTCGGATCCTGCCAAGCGTTTTCCTGAGGGCCTTGACATGAAGTGTTCTACCCGAATGTTCCATTCGTACAATAAGGCTAAACTTCCATATCCTCAAAACTAAAATTCCATTGACTGTGAGCATTTGTTAGGAAAGGGAACTGACATCATCTTTTTCTTTTTTTAAGTTGATAACCCTGGAATGTATGTATTTAGGGTCTGCACTTTCTCGGAGACACTCAAGGGGAAGGGAATAAGACAGGTCTTCCCACAGAACGCCAGCAAGCACTTTGGGGGAGCAGGGCACTCAGCAGAAATTCCCTGGCGACTCTGGGAGAACTCCCCGCAGGCCCTGCCCCTCCCCTCCCCCCAATCCGATCCGAGGCAGCCTGGCTCATCCGAGCTGCGCCCCTGCGTTCCGGGGTGGCTCGGGTGCACGGGGTTCCGGGGTGGCTCGGCGTCCCAGGGTGCCTCGGGGGCAGGGAGGGGTCCCGAGGTGCCTCGGGTGCACGGCGCAGCTCCTTTCCAACAGCTGAACTTGAACTAGGTGGATCACTACTGCACGAAGGAGGAGCATGGCCTCCAAGGTCAGAGGCCAGGGAACCGTGGTCTCCACTCTCAAATGCAAATTGCACGGAAGTCCCAGTCGCCCCAGGCTTACAAGTGCTTCCTCCTTAACCCAGACCATCCTCTGGGGTGGACGCTGCTGGTTTTTTCAGTCCCCTTTACTGGTGTGGAGACTAAGCTGTAAACCCAGGACCCCCGACTCCCCGCCGAGACCGGACGCGAAACCGGGCCTGGGGAGGGCAAGCCCGCCAGCGGGCGAGGAGAGGGGGCGCGGCTCACCTCGGAGAAGGGCCATGGCGACGGCAAGGGCAGGCGGCACAGGGGTTCTCCTCCGCGATGCAAAGGGAACGCCGCCAGCACCCAGACCTTAAGGGCGGGGGGCGGTGCCCGCGAGGCCCCGCCCGCGCCCTTTCACCTACTTCCGGACCCGCGCTCGCCCCGCCCGCTGAGCTCAGCTCCCCTCCGGCCTGACGCTGCGGTCCCGGCGCCATCCCTGGAGGGACCAATCGCTCTGGGGAGGAGGGCCTTGCAAGTGTTTTTTTTTTTTTTGCCCCAAATCATTGTCTTTAACCACTTGAGTGCCAACCAATATCCTAGGAACTATGCTAAAATCGCCAAGGCATTTTTGCTGATTTTACAGCAGTTTAGGAAAAAAATTATGAATCTCAAGTAAATGAAGTTACATATTCAAAAACTTAAGGACACCTTTACTACATTTGTTTTCTGCACTTAGGTGCCATCTGTCACTAAAGAGTGAACTACTAGCCTCTAATAGTGACACGGCAGGAGGAGCGCGATCGCGCTCCCTGGCACTCTAGGGGTGAGACTGTACCTGTCTCCAAATCAAGAGAATGACGTGACTACCCTATCCATCCTTCCCCGGCCTCTGTAACTAATCTTCCCTTTCTTCCCGCCTGCGAATTCCCTGAAACCTCGGGTGAGACTTGCGGCGACGCGTTGCACGGGTTTGCGGGAGGTGGTCCAGATGGGCGGGACCGGACGTTGTGTGGGCGGGGCTTGGAGGACGGCTCGGCGATTGGTTGAGTGGCTCCGGGGGCGGGCTTTGGCCTAGAGCTTGGGCTGAGGCCGAGGCAGCTAGGCGGCGGCGGTGGCTGGGTCGGGTTGCAGAGTCGGGGCGGGGGGGGTGGGGGGGGTTGGTGTGGGGGCGCTGCAGCCAGGGTCGTAGGGCAGGGTGTCCCCGGGTCCCCAATGAAGCCCCGGGTGAGCCTGCAGTATTTTCCTTATATGATTGGGCCCCACGGCTGGCGGCCACGCCTGCCCGGAGCCTAAGAGGATTATAAAAGGTCCGGCGAAGTGGGGCCGGGGGCCCGGGGCGGGGGGCGGGGGGCGGAGAGGGGCAGGGGGTCCGGCTGGAGGTGCGGGAGGCGTGGGGAGGCCGCCTCTGCTGTCACTGTTAGCCCTGGTCGGTGATGAGGAGACACTGCGCAATCTGAGTCCTGGGGACCCGCTGATGGCGAGTGCTCGGACTGAGGCCGGGCGAGCAGGCGGCGGCGGGGCGGGGAGGCGGTAGACCCACAGCTCCGGCGGGAGGCGAGCCAGGCGGCTCTGGGCTTGGCTGCGTGGGTGGAAGGGTGGTCGAGGCCTTGAGGTTTTCTGTGATGCGGGCGGGCGTGCTCCTCCCCTTCCCCCCCCCCCCCCCCGCTTTATTTACAACGCCTGGGTGGCCCTCTCACGTTGTTTTCTGATTGCATTTTTTTTTATTGTAAAAACTTTTGAACATAAAGAAGATCCACCATCTATTCTGTAGTCTGCAGTTGGTAACATTTTACCATATTTGCTGTATCACATCCTTCCATCTGTTTTCTTTAATGCAGAACTTAGTACAATTCACCGCACATATTAGAGGTCAATATTTATTTACGGTTCTTCTTAAGGCAAGATTCTCATGCAATCAAATGTACAAATCTTAAATTGGATGAGTTTCGCAAATGTATACACTCTTATAACCCAAACCACTCTGGGCTATCAAATATAGTTAGGACACGTCCTTCATCCAGAAACGTGCTGCATATGCCTTGCCGCAGGCCAGCCACTGTTCCCTTTTTCTCATCGTCCGCTGTAATCTGACCCTCTGCTCTGCTCCTTTTTCCTTCCTGTGGGTTTAAGTGAACCCTGAACTTTGGCAGTCGACTCGGTACACACTTTAACAAATATGTATGCTCCTTTTTCATAAGTGTATATAGTCCATGGAATTTGGACTTTGAGTTGATCAAAGCTTACTGCACACTTGATGGTGGGCTTTTTTTTTTTTTTCCCTGCATCTCCTGGAAGATGAACAGGGAATGATAATAAAAATGAAAGCTGCCATTTTTGGACACTGTGTGCCCAGCAATTAAACCAGGCGCTTACATACATTGTGTAACATTTGCACACCCAGGTGGTATAATAATTACTCTATAAAATAGAATAACACACATTTCTTCCACATCAGAGAAATCTGAATTGAGGGGCATTCTGCAGCCCCATGAGATAGGGGCTCTTCCTTTCTCGTAAGTCAGGAAGCTTAGGCTCAGAGAAACCGAAGAACTTCTAAAGATTCAAAACTAGAAAATGGCTGAATTAGAATTTTGAGCCCTCAATTCTCAGAAGCCCAAGGCTCGTGTTGTGTCCAGGGCTTACAGGATGTGGGATATAGGAGTAGGGGAGAAAAAGACAGGTATCGTTAGCTAGATGTTACAGAAAACAGGAAAGGAGGAAACAAAGTATTTGGAAAGAAATCTGGCTAAGGATAACTTTCTATGCTTGTCAATATATGGTGGTTTAGTTTCAACTTCACTATCTTTCTCTTGTTTCTAAATGATAGGGTTAAGTCAATTTTATCTTTTAAATGTCATTTACACACGTGTAACAGAAATATTTCTTATTATGAATGACCGTGAACGCTCACCTACTAGGGGGAAAAAAAGGATAAATGCGTCTTTACCTGCTGGTGCTATTGAGAAATGTTGATTAGAAGTAGATGAAGAGAAGTAAAATGCTTGGATAATGATGCCATTTGAGATGTGATTTTTGTGATCCATAAAAACAGCTTGTCCATGAGTGAACTTCCATTAAGTTTCATGTTCAAGGCAAAGCACTGGGAATGGCTTTTAAAACCATCTCCATTGTACTTTAGCTAATTTTTAATAGGTAACAAGAATACAAATAATTGACCAGGAAATCAAAACAGCTTATATGAAAGACTGCCATTGTGGTGACTTTCTAAATGTTAAATACAGTATGCACAGTAAAAATGATTGGAATACTAGATTGATAAATCTTTAGGTTTTTGAAATGTGGTGATGGCTGTTAAAAGACGTATAAAATAGTTGCTTTATTCCTAATTTTTTTTTTTCAGATATCAGGATAGGTTTTTTTCTGGGCTCCAGTTATGAAATGGGTAAGTCTTGAATTTTTACAGAAGTTACTGAAAAAATATCTTTAATAAGAACTCATTAATTTGAAGTAAGTTTCATGAAGGATGTACTTTTAAATGTTCATGGTATACTTCTAAATTATTTCATGCAAATATTTTCAGATGGGTCATTTTTACTGTCTAAAGCACCACTTTAGTTTTTTCCTGAACTCCTTAGGTCAGAAGCCTTCTGGGAACAAATTTGTTGTAAAAAAGATTACCATTGTGAGCTCCCAGGACATGAAACATTCTAAAACTTTGTGGCTAAGTATAACATTAAACTAGCTAGAGCTGAAACTAGTTTGGCTCAGTGGATAGAGCGTCCGCCTGCGGACTGAAGGGTCCCAGGTTCGATTCCGGTCAAGGGCATGTACCTGGGTTGCGGGCACATCCCCAGTAGGAGATGTGCAGGAGGCAGCTGATTGATGTTTCTCTCTCATCGATGTTTCTAACTATCTCTCTCCCTTCCTCTCTGTAAAAAATCAATAAAATATATTAAAAAAAATAAACTAGCTAGAAACCCCCAACTAACTTTTATTATAACTTAATACTAGAACTGAAGATACTAGCACCAAAATAGAGGCAAGGAAAGTTACTCTCAGAAAGTAGGATTTATCCAGTGGTGTATATTAACCTCTGATAAATGGTAGTGTCTTGGAGTTCGGACTCCAGGACCAATGCTTTTACCCTATGTCAGTGTTTTCATTTCTAAAGTTCTCATTTTGCTGAAGTTCTCCCTGAATTACTTGATTCTACTTTCAAGGTTGGTGCACATCCTTATGACCATTTTTTTTGAACTCTTTATCTGACAAATTATCTCTGTTTCACTGACTTCAGTTTCTGGGGATTTTGTTTTGTTTTTTGTTTTATTTCTTCATCTGAGAGATATTCTTCTGTCTTTCGTTTTGTTTGACTTTCCACATTTGTTTATATGACTTAGACAAAATAGCTCGCTCTCACAGTCTTGAAAACATGGGCTGTGTAGAAGTGACCTCTGTGTAAACTGGGTACCAGGTGGTCTTGGCAGGGCTGTTTGAGCCAGGCGGGCACTCGCTGTGCCAGGCCGGAGTGGCCAGCTGTGTGTTGTGACATCCTGTTGGCTCTGCTTGCTCCCTTTGGGCTCCCAGCCAATGTGGGCTCCAGGCAGTTTGGCTGGGAAAGCGCTGTTGCAATCTTGCAGGTAGGCCAGAGCATACGCATAGAGCCACGCCCATCCTATCGAGCTAGGGGCCCATCCTATCGAGCTAGAAGGTAAACATTAGTGTTTACCGGCACCTCCAATCCTCCATCCCCACACATTTCCGAGAGCTCTCATGATATCCTGACCTTCTCCATTCACTTTGCTTGTTGTGCAGAAGCTGTTCAATGAGCCTTTGGTTGTCTCAGGAGGAAATGCTATATGTATATAGTTGCATATTTTTGTGTGCTCGTCAGGGGGCGAGTTCAGGGTCCTTCTGTGCTGCTACCATCTTGAACTTCCTCACATGTTGCCCTATCCCTCCTGTTTCAGTGGTCAGAATTGAGGTGTATGCCCCTGCCATAGCTGCAGACATAGTTTTCCTGCTGAGGTCTTTTTTTTTTTTCCAATTTCAACAGACATACACTATTATATTAGTTTCTGATATACAACCCAGACATTTATATAACTTACGAAGTGATCACCCCAATGAATCTAGTACCCATCTGACACCATACATAGTTATTATTGACTATACTAATATTCCCTGTGATGAACTTGATCTCCCGTTACTGTTCTGTAACTAGCAATTTGGTACTTGTTAGTCTCTTCACCTTCTTAACCCATCCTCCCAACTCCTCTTCCTTTTGGCAACCGTCAGCATGTTCCCTGTATCTATGAGTGTTTCTGGTCTTCTTGTTTATTTAGTTTGGATTCCACATATAAGTGAAATCATATGATATTTGTCTTTCTCTGTTTGACTTCTCTCACTCAGCACAATGCCCTTTAGGTCCATCCATGTGGTTGCAAATGGCAAGATTTCATCCTCTTATTTTTCACTTATCTATAGATACAAAAGGCTAATATGCAAAGTGTCCCCTCGGGGGTTCAACAGGGAGACCGGGAGTTCGATCGCTCACTATGATGTGCGCTGACCACCAGGGGCCGGTGCAGAATGAAGGAAGGCCCCAGCCAGCAGCTGGAAGGCCCCGATCGGCCCTGATCGCCGGCCAGGCCTAGGGACCCTACCCATGCATGAATTTCGTGCACTGAGCCTCTAGTATTTTATAAATGCTTTCATACAGATTTTGTAAATATTTTCCCACTGATTTTTTTTAATGCCATCCTTACCAGGAGCAAAGTTATACATATGACTGAGTCTGTTCCTACACCCAAACTGCCTTGTTTGAATTCTTTAGCTTTAGTTTCTCAGTAAGTCTTGTTATTTTATGGGGAATGTGTCCCCCACCCCAACTTTTGCAGGCTGTAGTTTGCTAACCTCTAGTTTAAACAATCATGATGCATGTTTGAATAGAGACCCCAGAATGATATTTCTCAAGAAAGCATTAAAAAATAATCTTTTCAGCCAATATGTAGCTACAGAATTTTAAATTTCATTTAGATCTATCACAGCACTTTATTTATTCAAAAGTATTTATTTCCACAAATTTTTATTCATAGTTGAATATTACAGTGACTACTACAAGCATTTTTCTATAAATAAAGGTATAGTTTACAGATTTGTTCAAAATGAAAAAATATTTTTATTAGTGTTTCTTCTACAATGTCAGATTCACTCCTGAATAAGTGCACCCTGTCAGAGAGGCAGTCCTTCATCTAAACATCAGTTGGTGGCAAGTGTTATATTCAAATCTAGATTATTCTGATATGTGTCACCTTAGAAAGTAGCTTAAATTCATTTGATTGACCCCTTTATCTGAATTAGATTTTTTTTTTTTGAGGAAAAACTGTCTTTAGTATCTAGTAACCTTTATAATAAGAGAAAAAAAAGTCTTGTGTTTTATTATCATTGGCATAAACCACTATTTTTCTGAATACCCCACTAGTTTTCTAATTATGGCACCAATGCGTATAAAAAGTGAATTGTGGATATTTGGCTCATGCAGCAAATTAATCTGAGAAACAGACTGCAGAGAAATACTCTATGAGGAAAAACTACAGGGTCCTGCCCCATGCTGTCACACTTTAATATCTGTTTAGTCATACAGGCATTACACAAGGGTTCAATTTAGGATAACCTTGCTGCCTTAGAATTAGGTCAACCGTATGGAAACAATTAAAATTACTGTATGCCAAAGAAATGGATTCTAATTTATTTGTTACTATAATCTTAACACACTATTTAATGTTCTAAGTAAATATTTGATGAATTGATGGTAGCAGTGTGATTTTTCTAAATTTTCCAAGTTCCTAGTTTTGTCACCTTTTTTTTTTTTTTTTTACAAAAGCCTTAAAATTTAGTATAGGAAAATCAAGAGAAGAAACTCCTATTGACATGCTCCATGAAAAGAGAAAAAAAGTCTTTCCCTTTGGGTCTAATCTGCTTGCCAGGTACCATATGTGGAACTGCGGATATGATGGACAGGGAGAATGCATGTCAGTAATATGTTTGCCAACTTCAGCAACAAGTATCTACACTAATAAAAGAGAAAGATGCAAATTGATTGTACCTTTGCGATGCCCACCAGCCAATCAGGAGTGTGTATGCAAATTAACCCAACAAAGATAGCGGGTTAATTTGCATACACAGGCGCTGAGTGGCCTGGGGTGGGGTGGGACGCTTGTGTCATCGCCATGGTGACGACGCAGGCGTTCCACACAGCCCCAGCCACTCCAGGCCTCTGGGCAGCGTGGGAAGGCGGAAAGGCGGCTCTGGGGCCGGAGTGGAGGCGGTGCCGGCAGCCAGGGGAAGGAAGGCCCATTCTTGCACGAATCTTCGTGCATCGGGCCTCTAGTTAGCGTATAATAATAAAAGAGTAATATGCTAATTAGGCCAGACGGCTGAACAGCAGAATGACCATTCCTGATGACCTTCTGGATGAAGCTGGGGCTTCGAGGGCCGAGGCAGTTGCCACGGCTGCGAGGGCCGAGCCCCTTGCACAAATTTCGTGCATCGGGCCTCTAGTATGTATATAACACACATTACTATAGGTAAACAGGTAGGTCCCATATAATACTTAAAGCACAACTTGTTTCATCTACAGATACTTGATTCTTAAGTAATCTTTAAAATGCTTCTAATGTTTTAAAAGACAAAACTTCACCATGATATTATGCCAGGCATTGAAGTTCTTCCCACAGCAACACTTACTTCAGAGAACTAAGTGATAAGTCAGTTATCTTAGTAACTGCTAAAGGCACATAGTGAGAAAAGTGTCAAATGAATTATAAATATTAAAAAATAAAGACAGATCTAGAACAGAGTTCAAACCTTTATGTTGAATTAAGTTATTTATATTAAAAATACTGATTTCATGAAGTTGGAAAAAGTTTGAATTGAACTGACTTTAAAAAATGCAAAAAAATCCGGGTGCCCCCTCCAAAAAAAAAAGAAGAAAAAAAATGCAAAAAATATAAATGCTAACAAAAGATTAGTTTCTCTAAAGATGTGTATTCCAGCTTCTAAGTGTTAAGTTAAATAGGGCAGATCTAAACATTAAGTAACCAACTACTATATTGTTTTATTGTTAGTGGTCTATAAAAGGCTATTTGTTTTTAAGTATATATAAATTTAGTTTCAGTGAAACACCTTTATGTTTTGGGAGAACTAAATCTGCCATTTCTTAGCCTAAGTAGAGGACCATTCATATGTTTTCCATTTATTCTAATTGCCAAGCTTTCATTTAGTGAGTTGTTGGCACCTGGTCATTAACCAGTGACAGCAGAGAGGTAGTGACCCAAAGAGATGGAGAGAATGAGGGTATAAGTCACAATGTAAGGACAGTAAGCCATTGCATTTATGGAATCACTGCTTTCAAACTCCTTGACTCTCTGACAAGGCATTTTTGGTTATCTTGAAGAGTAAGGACAGTCCTTATATGAGAGACTCAGTTTTAAACACATTGCAGTAAAAAGTAGATTATCCTATATAATAAAAGGCTAATATGCAAATTGACAGAACGGCAGAACAACTGGTCGCTATGACGCACACTGACCACCAGGGGACAGAAGCTCAATGCAGGAGCTGCCCCGTGGTGGTCAGTGTGCTCCCACAGGGGGAGCGCCACTCAGCCCGAACCCCTGAGCCAGACTCATGGCTGGCGAGTGCAGCAGCGGTGGCGGGAGCCTCTCCCACCTCTGCGGCAGCGCTAAGGATGTCCAACTGCTGGGAGCGAGCCTAAACCATCAGTCGGACATCCCCCGAGGGCTCCTGGACTGCGAGAAGGCGCAGGCCAGGCTGAGGGACCCCTCTCCAGTGCAAAAATTTTGTGCACCAGGCCTCTAATATTTAATAAACATATTTTAAAAAAGGGACCCATGGACCCAATTGGTTTTAGACTGGCCTTCCAAACACTGTGTCTGTGTGTCAAAGGGTGTGTGTCATGGATGTCAGACGATGAGGCTCAGCTCTGCATACTAGTAGACACCCAAGAGCAGCCAGGATGTTGAATGTGGCAGTAGAGGGGGTAATGTCAGTGACAGATTTGGGCATGGTGGTCAGCAGCCTTTGCCCAGGTGCTATGCCTTGTTCTGCCCAGTGGGCAGGGAGAATGACCGAGGAAGCTGAGCTGTGGGAGCACAGTACACAGATTGATTGGTTAGGGCTTGGTGTGTGTTGTGTTTCCAAGAGCCTTTTAAGATGAGTGGCTGCATTAAAGGTGGGTGTGTGGCAGGGTGTTCTATGTGTATCTCATGGAGAAATCTTATCTTGACTTAATATAGAGGCTCTATGATTTGTAAACAACATCTGTTCTTATCATGAAAACAGCATACTGTTCTCTACCAGGAGAATGGAACAAATAGTAAAAACACGGGTGGAAAGAATGTGCAGGGTTTTCTAACTGAATGCCTGATTTTGAAGAGATGACGACAAATTTGTGAAAGCAGCAAACATATAAAATCTGTTGTAATATCATCAAATACTCTTTTAATTTTTATTTCAGAGCAGAGATATTTATGATTTTTATGTGGCAAATTTGAAAATAACATGAAAAGAGAAAGTTGACTTACGTTATTCTCTCTTTTAAAAGAATACTTACAAAAAAAAAAAAATCCCCCCAGGATCTTTTGTATAACTTAATTCTTGAACTGATTTTTAGAAAGGTTTTTCAAACAACTTGATCCTCGAGATGGTTTGCTTTTCTGTATTATTTGGGTTATCTGGAATCACCAGTGCGTTCTGTGATGTTCTCATTGGAGGTTTCGTGGCAGAAAGGGATTAAAGGCTTTCATATTGACTTGTTTGGTTCTTAATCTGTAAATAAAACAAGAGTTGCTACTCTTTTCTAACTTTTCGCTTATACAGGTTTTTGTTGACTCAGTAAGTACATGGACTAGCATTGGGAACGTCTTTCCCCCTTGCTCACATCCTTCGTTTGGGACAGCAGCCTTTTTAGCATAATTCCAACAGACTCAGGACTGCACATGAGGAACTGCCTCATCTAATTTTGCTTCAGAAACCAATACTCAAAATGTCTGGTCTGGAGGTCAGTTACACCATTGTCTCTGCATCACCAGGCATTAAAAAATATCTTTGGGAAACTTCTCAGAAGGCCCAGGCCTGTATTCCTGTTCTCAAAACATTTCCCCACAAGCTCATCCACACCTATAGCTTGTCACCCTGGGGAGACGTCACGCTATGTGACAGTGTCAGGCGCCTCTGAAGGCAATTTATGTGACTCACGTAGTTTTAATATTTTATTTTGGACATTCTCCTGTTATATGCAGAGATCAAAAGAAGGCAGTTTCCATTTTGTAGCTTGGCACCTTTTTTACGGCCACGGGGACTGCTTTGCTTGGTGGTATAAATGCTAATGTGAACTTGTTTATTCTGAAATTGTACTTCAAAAAAATCTCCCATACTTCAAGTGTTTTTATTCTGAGCAGTAGGTACAAAAAATAATGACAGCTGTGTTCTTCTTATAGTTCAGCACTCGGCACATCCCCTCCGTGTCTGATTTGATCCACTTTTAAAGCCTGAACAGACCCTTAAAGCCACTTGACTGTATACGTGTTCTTGCTCTCGCTGCCAATCCAGCCAGGTTGGCAATGTGCGCTGTTCAGACTTCAGTGAGGAACTCAAGATTGAGACACGCTGGGATGTGGATGGAGTCCATAGTCAGAGCAGACGGATTAAAGGGGAACAAGACGGGAAACATGTGCTTGTAGTCCAACAGCAGTTGCTGAGGGTCATTCCGATCTTGTAGTTGTGCCTGAGGGAAAGGACAAGACCATGTGAAATACTTACGACACCAACAAATATTTCCCCCTTCAGTCAGATGTATCAGTAGGCTCTGCTATGAAAGGGCTTGAAGAAATTGTGAAGGTGTTAGAGGACAGTATAACAATGGGACAAAGTTAACATATGCATGTTATTACAACTCAGCAGCAAAAGGTGTGTATACATTTAATTATTTAAAATTCACAAAGTACCCGAGTCATTTCACAGGAACCCTTTTGTGAATCCTTTATGAGTTTAACAACCCCCTCAAATTAACATTTTCAAAGGCTGACATAGTCTGCCCATACTGCCCTAGCAAATGGTTTGCTTTAATGACAACTTGTGTTTATGCTACCTAAGGTATGCACAAACATAGAAGGATAGCGTGGATTAGTCCACCGTTTCCTCTGAGTACTGTCTAGGGAGCAATAAAACATAAAACTATAGCTGGAAAAACAAACCAATTTTTAAATCCTCACCAGTGGATATGTTTTTATTGAGAGAGAGAGAGAGAGAGAGAGAGAGAGAGAGAAAGAGAAAGAGAGAGAGAGAGGAACATCCGTCAGTTGCCTCCAGTACGCACCCTGACTGGGGATTGAACCTGCAACCTTTTGGTGGATAGGACAATGCTCAAACCAACCGAGCCACCTGGTCAGGGCACAGGATTTGTTTCTGATAGAATTGCCAAATACTGATCCTGACTGCTGAGGAAGACTCAGAATCTGAGTGCATATATCTTCAGAGAATATCTGACCAACTTCCAGTTACCTTTCTCCTCCGTCCTTCATTCAAACCCGAAGCCTGACTTGGCACATAATCTTTCACCTTTGGTCTGAATTCTGTTCTTGTAAACAGGGCCCTTGTACATTTATAAGCAGCTCCTTTCAAAACAATGAAGACTGTCTAACCTTGCACTTTGGTTTGTGTAAAGTGTAAAAATCAGTAGCGGGTCAGATATTTCAGTGGCTCCTTCTCTGTCATCCAAACTCCTCCTCCCCTTTCAGCGGTGGCCTGCACATTTGTCCTAATAACGGGACTCACCATCAGTGCCCCCTGCCTGCTGGGGTGGCCGAGTTGGCGAGTCTCTGCCCGCCTCTCTCTGTGCCCGGATCTTTACTCACCCACTGCCTTTTCCCCACTGCACATACGAGAACCACCTTTGATCTGACTTGGCCTCCCTCCCTTGACCTTCAGCCTCTATCCTCTACTCAGACACCAAACTAAAAGTAATTCATCCGTCTTCCCTGTCCCTGCCCTGACCACTTTCCCCCATTTCTCTTTATCCTTGTTTCGTGTTGCCATGAATTCACTGGCTGAAGAGGTGTTTCCCACAGACAGCGGAGAAGTGTTCACTGTGTAATCTTGATATGAGTCATCATTCGGATGGTGTCAGCTACAGTCACTCCACAGGTTGGGCGCTCAGCCAGAATCACCCAGGGCTCAGCTTTAGGAAGCTCATCTTTACGTGAGAAATCCCATCATTTAAAGGCCGATTAAATAATCATTTCCCTGGTGTTTTCTTTCGAGCATATTCCTAAGGGCAAATATTGTAAGTCTTACAGGAAAGACTTAAGAGCTCAAACTGTTCTCTTGAAAGAACATTTCTAGTTCCATTCGTGAATAGGCTTGATAGCCTTCTGCTTACGTTGTTAATGTCATTTGGCACTATAGTTCAGTAACATGCTATTGGCGAACGGAACAATGCTTAGACTGTCTAAAATCTGAGAGGCAGAGATGATAAAAGTTCAGTCTTCTGTGTATATAATAAGTTATTCCTGAGTGATGTGGTTCATATTTATATTTACCTAAAGAACGTAAGGCCTTTTATCATATAATGTAACCAGTATTTTATTAATAAAGGGAAGGTTAAAAATCTAAACTTCCAATTTCCTTTATTAGTTTTAGACTAAGAGTTTATAAAATTGATTATTTAAAAACTCACCTGGATCGTGCGTATGAAGCCCACTGTTACTCGTTCTTCAAATTCATTCAAGGGAGTATAAAGGTTTAAAATTTTGACAATCTGTTGGAATAAAAAAAGGTTAGCAGAGAGCTAAATGAACATAAGGAAACTTGAATGTTAAGGACCGTGACATTGACACGAATCCAGTCCTCTGTAGACAGGCCCACCACAGAGAGCCGCCGGAGTCACAGTAAAGGAGTTCCAAGCCTTGCCTGGTAGGTCTGAGCCTTCTTCTCACCACATTCCCATCTCCTCCAGCCCCTCCCCCACTGCTCTATGGCTTATAACATGAGGATTTTAGGAAACCTGAAATCCTCAGCCTCTTATCTACTTGTAATTTAAGGGTTTCTTCAAAAGAGTACTGGGGGTCTTACCTTAGGAATCAAAGGTCTTGTTTAGCCACCCCTCCCACCCCCCAACCCCCAAATCACTTATAAAGGAACAGATTTTTTCCTTATTTGAATGGAGGATAACCTTTGGCTGCCTATCAATTGTTTGGTGGAAGTAGCATATCCCAATGCCAATCAATGGCAGTTGCGTTCTGGAAATAAACTTAATATATTTAAAAGGGAGGAAAAAAGTTTGAAAAATTTCAGTGCATTTATAGAAGGGAAGCAGTTTTCTGAAGAGCTTGCTATTTCATCTTTTAGTAGTTCAGGGAAGAGGTAAGGAAATTATTTACTTAGTTTGGATTTTGCTTTTCTTCAGGTGCTGAGCAGGGAGAAGGTACATGATTTAATTCAAAAAGTCCCATTTTCTTGGTCTCATTTTGAGGAAGGGTGGGTCCCCCCTGTGTGTGGACAGGCCTTATCTTGTCATACACTAGTAATAGCTCTGCAACCCCGTCCTAGCATAAATACAATTTTGGGGTTGGGGAGGGGGGTGGGAAGGAAAGGAACACTTAAATGCCTCTGGGTTCTTAATGATTTTATTTAAAACATGTAAATGGATTCTAAATGAAAGCATGAGCATACTGAGATTATAATTTGTAAGTAAACAATTTATTTAATGCCAAATGCCTGATGCTGCCAATTTAAAAAAAAAAAATTAAATTTCTAGGTGAGAAACATCCCAGACTTAAGTGTAAGTGTTCAAAAGAAGTTTGTGCCCTGTCTGGTTTGGCTCAGTGGGTAGAGCATCAGCCTGCAGACAAAAGGGTCCCAGGTTCGATTCCAGTCAAGGGCACATGCCCAGGTTGTGGACTCCATCCCCAGTTGGGGGCGTGCAGGAGGCAGCTGGTCCATGATTCTCTCTCATAATGGATGTTTCTATCTTTCTATCCCACTCCCTTCCTCTCTGAAATCAATAAAAATATATTTAAAAAAAAAAGAAGAAGTTTGAGCTTCAGGTTGATGTTTGTGGGATTACTACCTCATCTAAGTGTGCAAGAGGAAGCAGACAGTCAGTGGGAAGCAGTGGCATCTCGTTTCACAGACCAAAGTACTCTTTGGCTCCCTGAGGGACGGTATCATTAGGGGATAGAGAGGCTGGAAGTGCAACCCTGAAAAACAGCCACCCACTGGCAAGAAGAGACTTGGCCTGCAGCTGGGCAGGCTCTGAGTGGCTGCCTGATGGGCGTGCGGGGTGGAGGTGCGGGGAGCAGTGGCCGTACCTGCTGGGTGCTGAGAGAGGTGCACAGGGAGCAGATGGCTTCAGCGTCCTCCGGCGTTTTCTTCTTTAACTGCAAGAGCTGGGCTGCTTGGATCAGGGGTTCCATGGTTTGAACGGCTCCACTCTGGTGAAGGTTTCTCCCTCGGAGCCACTCCTCCAGTTGACTTATGTTGTACCTGGGAGGTAAAAGTGGGTGCGGCAAGCTAAGCGGCCCTCCTCGCTCAAGATGAGCACACCTGCAGTGTGTACTCTGCAGCCTCGGCACTGCCCACTACCGTTATCTGTCTCCTCACTGTAATTGTCCCACCTGGGCCAAAGCTTGAAAAGCGCCTGGCACTCTAACTGTGTTGAATGGATAGGTGCCTAAAACAAAACATGAAGTACCTAGAGGGGCTGTATAAGTTAATGGGGAAAAGAGGCATTAAATATACTGAATTAAAACAACTAATCTATATACTAAAAGCCTAAGCAACCATTATGGTGGAACGACCAGAACAACCGGTCGCTATGATGGGCACTGACCACCAGGTGGCAGACACTCAATGCAGGAGCTGCCCCCTGGTGGTCAGTGCGCTACCACAGGGGGAGCGCTGCTCAGCCAGAAGCCGGGCTGACGGCTGGCGAGTGCAGTGGCAGTGGCAGGAGCCTCCCTCGTCTCTGTGGCAGCACTTAAAGAGCAGCGAGCAGGTGGGTGGGAAGGAGCGAGGAGTCAGGACTGTGAGAGGGATGTCCGCCTGCCGGCTTAGGCCCAATTGGGGTCCTGGACTGCGAGGGGACACAGGCCGGGCTGAGGGGCCCCCTCTCCCCCAGTGTACGAATTTCATGCACAAGGCCTTTAGTATTTAATATTAACAAACACACAGGGTGGAGCAAAAGGAGGTTTACAGTTGTGAGTACCTGAAACACAGAGTTTATTCTTGTATTATTATTTACTAGTTATTGTATTTTCCACACGAACCACTGTAGACCTACTTTTGGACCACGCTGTGCTTACACTTCTGTGTGAACCTTCCTGGCACTTACCGCGTTGATTTTCCTCTCGTACCTACCCACACTGTCTTTAGTCTTTCAATGAGAGTATGTAAATGTCTTTAAGCTTTGAACCAATTTGTTTACCAAGTCACCATCTCAGTGTTTGATGAATTTCACCAGCACAGGAGAGGCGAGGGGTGTGAGGTGCACGCTGACTGGGACAGGACTGCCCGGTGGACTTGGATTTCACTTGCAGAGAGGAGTCTGGGCTCTGACCCCGGCAGGCGCCCTCCCCCGGGCCGGCTCCTACCTGAGCTGCATGCCCGTGCTCCAGGAGCACACATCCTTCCGCAGGAGCAGGTTGTTGAGCGTCACCGCCGTGATCATGTAGAAGAGCTGCTTGAACACCTGCAGGATGATCTCGGGGTCCAGGCCCTGGTCGCACATGACCGTGTGAAAGGAGTTCATCTGGCGGATGACGGCTTCCAGGCAGTAGGCGTGGTCCCCGTCCGCCATGCTGGACGAGCGCTTCCGGTAGCCCGTGGGCTTCACCCCGGACAGGCCCTGGATGCTCTCGTTCTCCAACATGGCTGAAACTGCAAGGAGAGCGCATGACAGAGGCCGGCACGCCCCCCAAGGTCCCCCAAGATCTGGCGTCTGGGCCATTCGGCCCTCTAGCACCCAGGGCCGTGGCAGTGGTACCAGCCAGAGGGTACAGTGGCCACATGCCCACAACTCACAGCATCAGCACAGACATTTCTAAGGCGTTGGTCTCTCTGGAATTAGGGAGCTGTTGGCCACCTTTTCCCTTACATTTACTGGGGACGGGACAGAGGGAATGGGCATGTACCAACTTGCTTCTGTTTCTGCACTGGATTCTGTGTGAAGGGTCCCCAGTTTGGAGAGGTGAGCAACGGGGGAGTCGTCCTGGCCCTGGACCCAGAGATCCTGCCGATGGTCAAACAGCTCCTCTACCTGAGCCACTGACACGCAAACCTTAGGGCACCGGCCTGTCCCGTCTATGGCGCAGCACTAAACTGCGAGCCGGGCACTTCAGGTTCAGGATTTCTCTTAATCTCCCAGCAACCTATTTGCTGAGGAAACCGAGTGTACGGAGGTCACGCTGCTAGGAAGTGGCAGGGCCAGGGGTTGAAGCCAGGCCTGTCCGACTCCAGAACTGGTGCTGCTGGCCATCACGTTATCCTGAGTCATGAAGTATTCCAGTTCTCCCAGTGTCCGGTGAGAACACACTGTGCCTCCCGGGCAGATTTCAGACAGGAGGGAGAATTCAGAGTGACCTTATCCAGGGATGTACTTCTGGACGGCAGGAAGGACTCTGTCCTACTTGGAATTCACCTCGAACCTACTTCTGTTGTAAGAACCTGGGGAAAGCATGACATGTAGGTCCCGGGACCATTCCCATCCCAGCCGTATGGGACAGCGAGTGTCATTCTTTTACCTTAAAGAAGAACTGCTTTTTTTTTTTTTAATTCGGGTGTCATGTTAAATGCCCAGGTGCACTGCCCTGGACAGAGTGGGTGTTCCATCGCAGTTGCTGCATGAGCGCTCACCACTGCTTTCTTTCACATGAACACAATTAATGCTTTCCTTTTCCCATACATTAAGCATCTCTATGGGCAAGCGGATTCTATATCTTTACTGCATATGTATTTATCCCTTTTGAACTTATACTTATGACCTATGGAAATTAGTTTGGGGAAGAATAACACCATGTGCTACAGAAGAAGAGATAAGGGGAAACGATGTATATTCTCCACCCCGGCACTATGGACTCTGATGGGAAGGCGTTGGAAATGTCCTAGCTCCTCTCCAGCACTCAGCACACTCCTTGCAGCTGCCCTCACTGGGCGGTCCTGGTTTCTGGGGGCTGTGCCCAGTAGACCCAGTTCCCTAAGGGTAGGCAGGGCTCCCCACACCCTCCCCTCCCCTCGGACCCGTGGTGAGGCCGGGAGAGCGGCTGCCAGCTTACCGATCATGGGCTGAAGCACGCCCTCGGCGATTTTAATGAGCTGCTGGTAGATCTGGATGGAAAGGTCGCTCAGCACCTGGCGGTACTCGGTGAGGTCGAAGTTCTTAAGACAGTGCTCGTTCTGCTTGGCGGTGTTCTGCGTCATGAAGCCCTGCAGCGGGAGAGGCTGGCTTTATTGAGGGGCTGGGGTCTGCCCGGCTTGGCAGGAGTTCTGTTTGCTCTCTGTTTACCTGATGTTCTGTGAATCCCTGCCATGTCACATGACAAAGGGGGACAGGGACAGAATATAGTCTGTTACCCCAGGCGGAAGAATGCGACAATCAACCCTGTTCTGGCACAGAAGATGGACTAGAGGGAAGCTTTGAACATTGTGCTATGCTGAGTGACACACATCTTGCCCTTGGGAAGGGTGGAGGCTGAGATGTGAAGGAAGGGGGACAGGAAAGGCGAGGAGGCCCGTGGGGAGGGGGCAGTGTCTGGCACAAGCTGGGTTCTCACAGGTGAGACTGGAATGAAAACTTGCAGGATGTTACCGGCCCCGGGCTGAGTGCAGAGCACGGGGCACCAGAGCTGGGAAGGGTGGACTCAGTCAGATAAGGCTGGGCCTGAGCAGAGCATGACACAATGAGGTCAGATGGCTGCAGGCCAAGGAACTGCATGTGGCTAGAAGCCGAAACTGGGCCTCAAGGTCAGCCTGTGCAAATGGACTGGCTGTGTTATACCTCTTTCCTGTCGTTCTCTGTGTGCACTTGAACATGGACACACTTTGTCAGCTGGCATAGGAGACAGTCTGACACACCAGACGACTGGGCTTTCTCCCAGCAGGCACTGCCCTGCTGGGCTCTTAGGAAATTCAGTCTCCAGGTGTCCCTGGAGAGTCCCAGGTGCTCTCAGACGGGGGTGGGTTATGCAAACTCATTTCCTAATGCTGCTTACATCATTCAGGGAGGGGAGCCCTCGGGGGCCCTCGGGATCAAGGGGCCTGCCTCATTCCTGCTTCTAGCTCCAGGGAGAGGAAGGCTGCCCACAGCCTGGTTTCGGAGGGCGCCCCCCACACCTCACCCCCTCCTTAGGGAGAGGCATGGGGACAGAGCAGGCTGCCCAGGGCCTAGTCTCAGGGGGCACCCCCCACACCTCACCCGCTCCTTAGGGAGAGGCACTGGGACAGAGCAGGCGGCCCGGATCGAGGTGCTCCCCACACCTCACCCCCCTCGTTAGGGAGAGGCACTGGGACAGAGCAGGCGGCCCGGATCGAGGTGCTCCCCACACCTCACCCCCCTCGTTAGGGAGAGGCACGGGGACAGAGCAGGCGGCCCGGATCGAGGTGCTCCCCACACCTCACCCCCCTCCTTAGGGAGAGGCACGGGGACAGAGCAGGCGGCCCGGATCGAGGTGCTCCCCACACCTCACCCCCTCCTTAGGGAGACGCACGGGGACAGAGCAGGTGGCCCGGATCGAGGCGCTCCGTGTTGCTGCCGGCCCGAGGAACTGCTGGAGGGTTTGGGGAACCTGAGGAGCTTCAAGGCAGACGCTGGGGCTTGTCACGCGGCACTCACCTCGTCCCCGCTGTACTGCTTCAGACAGTGGAGCAGGCGGCAGGTGTTGGACAGCCAGAACGATGTCATCTCAAAGTCGTCACTGTGTTTCTGAGGAAAGAAAAAGCCGTCCCCCCTCAGGAGTCAGGTTCCCGTTCGGTCTCACGGCTCCCACTCTTACCCGCAGGCCCCCCGCAGCCTGATGACCGGCGGGCGCTTGCCGGTCACAGAGGCCAGACCCTCCTCCTGGTCCCCTGACCAGTGGCGCACACACCGGACAGGCTGCTTTCCCAGCCGAACAAGCAAAGCCAAGTGACACCGACGAGCTGGACCCAGGGGCCCTGGGCGGGCGGTCCTGGCAGGTCTGACTCTCAGTGACCCAACGCGAGAGAGGCAGGAGCAGCCGTGAACTAAATATTCTGGGATCCCATTCATCCAGAGGCCGCATGGCCCCCGTGGAACTCTCTGGAAAATGGCTGCCAACCAGCCGCTGCGGGGCAGTTTCTGCACTAAAACTAACAAGTCCCCGAATCGCCTCTGCCAGGGAACACGGGTTATTCAGTAGGAGATGGGGGTGCCTGTGGGACAGTAGAACAGGAAGCTGAGCAGAAGGTGACGGCGGGCGGGCTGGGCATGCTAAGGAGCCTGGGGTTAGGAAGTGACCTCTGAGGTCAGTCCTGGACGCACCTAGACTGGCCCAGGCCCTCGTACAAGAGGTCAAGGCAGGAGACACCATCTGGGAGTCGCCCGCAGATAGATGGATGTTTAGAGCCGGGAGTGGATGAAAGTGCCTAGAAAACCCATGGCAGAGGCGGGGGTGCAGCTACTGATACGAGGCTGGCATGAAGCTGGGAGGTAAGGCGGCGATGGCACGCTCAGGAGGCAACGGGCAGCCCGGCCCAGCGGGTGGCAGGGTGGGTCTGGGCGCGGTGCTGCGAGGATGGCTTGCATCCTGAAGTGGCAGCTCGGGTGAGAACTGGAGAAGACGGGCTCTCGGGGCAGCGCCTGGGCCTGGGCCTGCTGGGAGGTGTAAAGCACCTCCCCTCCCACCTGCTGGCCCCCCGCGTGGCCAGGCCTCACCTCCCTGTGCCGCCCCCTGGGAAGCGGGCACCAGCCCCTCGGGAACGTCAGGGAGAGAGAGGGTCCGTGTTCAGGTTGGTCTCCTGAACGTCACTTCAGGGCGGGGCAGCCCGCGGCTGAGGATGGACGTCTTCCTAACGCTCTGGGCCCTGGGGCTCCTTAGAGCCCCTGGGGCTGCACCGGCTTCCTGGGCTCCTGCCGTCTCCGACCTGAGCATCCTCCCCTGGGAACCGCCAGGTCTCCCAGTGACATGCGTGAGCTGTTGCCGCCCTCATGTCATTTACCGGCAGAGTGGAGCCTGGAGGACTCGCTACTGCAGCACCCAGACGGGGAGAAGCAATGGGGAGAAGTGTGGGTCCACCGCCAACGCCCCCTAGTGTGGGACACGTACCTTGAGGACTTTCTTAATGCCGTTGATGGTGGAGGTCAGCAGGGAGTGCACCTTGAGGTCGTCGTTGACGTAATCCGAGTGCCTGATGCACATGTAGAGGATGTAGGCGGGAAGACAGGGCACTGTGCCCGCCAGCGCCTGGGGCTTCAGCTCTGAGAACAGACACGAGGGTTAGACTTACAGCGATGCTTGGGGAGGGAGAATCATCGGCCTGCAGCTCACCTGAGAATGACCGCGCACGGGGCTGGAGGAGCAGGGAGAAGCTGCACCCAGGGATCCAGACTTCCCTCACCCTGACTACCAGTAGTTCCGGGAACTAGTTAAAACCCCTCGCAGCCCCGGCCAGCGTGGCTCAGCAGTAAGAGCGTCGGCCTGCGCACCGAAGGGTCATGGGTTTGATTCCGGTCAAGGGCACAAACCCGGGTTGCAGGTTTGATCCCCCCGTCGGTCGGGGCAACCAGTCAATATTTCTCTTCTCTCTCTCCCTCCCTCCTCTCTTCTCCCGACCCTTCCCCTCTCTCTGAAAATCAATGGAAAAAATATCCTCACTTCTCAGGTAAGGATTAAAAAAACAAAACAAAACCCCAAACAAACACAGTGCTAATCACTCCGTCTATAACATTTGAACGGGCTCCATGCCTTGTCCTCACAACACAAGAGGAAAAGAGCCAGCAGCGGCTCCCGCCCGGATTCACACACAGTGGCCGTGGTCCTCGCCAAGGGGCCCGAGGGCAGAGGACAGCAGAGACTGGAGCGGCTCCCCCGCTGGTGAGGGTCTCACAGCACTGCTGTCATGGGCGCCAGCGCAGAGGAAAGATGCAGGAGAACGGGGCCTGGGCATCAGACCCAGCTGTGCTCACGGTGGCCCTCACCCTCCACTCTCATTACTTCCACCCCGATCTCCGCCCAGCCCGGCCGCCCCCCCACAGTTACCTCCAGGCTTGGAATGACACTGAGGGAAGCCCCTCCCCTCCCCCTGCAGGTAGGCCACGGGGAGGAAGGGGCAGCACCCTCAAGTCTTCTGCCAGGGAGGTCCCGGGCGGGCTGGGATGTGTGCCAGCATCTCCAGCTGGAACCTGGGCTCCTGTCCCCTCAGTACGTCCCACCCTTCGGGTTAAACGCTAACTCTACGGGGCGGGAGGGCTAGAAGAGGTCAATGCGGGGAGAAAGAGGACGTATGTAATACTTTCAACAATAACAATAAAAAAAAAGAAAAAAGTGCTAACATAGGCCTAATGGTCTGGGTACATTTGGGCAGTTACAGGCTCAAGAGATGGCAGGGGCTTGGCCTGGCTTTAATGATAAGGCCAGTGACATTCATTGAGAAGAATGTATTTTAAAGCCCACACTTCCGACCCACAACTTCTCGCGTGGAGCCTGCCGCGTGCGGAGATGGCACCGCCTGTCCTGTCCGGACGAGCTCCGCCTGAGAGCAGGTGACGTCAGCCCGTTTCCCAGAGCTCGCTCGGTCTCCCGAGGGACAGGAGTATCTCGGGAGCAGGGCCATGGTCGCCCCCGCCTCTCCGTCCTCCACAGCAACCAGCCACGGCTGGGACTGAGGGGCGGTCGGAACAGCGTGGCGTTCGCCTGCGTGGGGGTCTGTGGGAGGGAAGGCGACGGGCTGCGCTCAGGCAGCTCAGCGGGCGGGCACCTGGCCTTGGCCACCTGAGCAGCGACCGTCTCCGTGACGATGATGATCTGTTATCGGAGGCTGTGACCTTTGAGTTTCAGTCACTAGAGATCAAAGGTTCATTCTTAGTGGCGTTGGAACAACATGCAGCCTGTTTAAGGAAGTCTGAGATGAACTGACGTCACACTGAGTTGTTGGACAACAGGGGGGAAAGTCTCCTTTATGGAAAGAGCAAAATACTCTGCTACGACCAAGGCAAAGAGCCGAAGTCACGCTCCCTTCCTCCTCTAGCCCTCGGTACAGTGGACCTTGAAAAATTTAAATTTCTCTAAAACAACGCTTACCTCTTATTTGGGCTTCAAATGCCCCTGCCAAAGCTACCTCTTCAGATTCCTCACATCACAGAGGGGCTCTGTGCGCTAACATCGCACGGTCACCTGTGCTATATTTCACGAGCTGGGGGGGGGGGGAGGGGGGCAGTATCCTCATCCCCATTTCACAGGTGGGAGAACTGAGGCCCCACAGAGAATGGAGCTGATGGCTCAGGGCCCAGAGGACCAGCCCACCAGCGTCCTTCTTTTCTCATCCGGGGACTCTTTCCTCTAAGATGCTCCCTCTGGCCCTAACTGGTGTGGCTCAGTGGATAGAGCGTCAGCCTGTGGACTGAAGGGTCCCGGGTTCGATTCCGGTCAAGGGTATGTACCTTGGCTGTGGGCACATCCCCAGTGGGGAGTGTGCAGGAGGCAGCTGATGGATGTTTCTCACTCATCGATGTTTCTAACTCTCTATCCCTCTCCCTTCCTTTCTATAATATGCTCCCTCTGGCTCTGCAGGCAGCTGCTGCACTAGGCTGGGTGCCACTTAGATGGGGAACAAGACGAGAGGAGAGGGAACCATACAGTTGACAGACCAGGCCCAGGGCATCTCAGCCCAGCCCCCAGAGGGCCACAGCTGCACCCCGCAGGAACTCCCCAGCAACGCAGCAGCTGGAGGCCAGGGGTGTGAGGGGGAGCAGAGAGGGAGCAGGGGTTGTGCAGGGGATTGGGGGACGGGGGCCGAGGAGGTGGAGGGTGGCGGGAGAGGACGATGGGTGCCACGGCCTGACCTGTCACCAGGTTCCGGACGAGGAGGGCCTCATCCTCCCGGTGGTACTCCAGCATGCCCTGGAAGTCCTTCTCCTTCCGCTGGACAGCGACCTGCCTGCTCAGCTCCTGGTGCCTCTTCCCGTTCTGGGCGAGCGTCTGGGCAGCTGACGGGGAGGAGACAGCTGGTCACGGGGGTCGGGAGGGTGGACAGGGCACCCGAGGAGTCCCGGGTTCGAGACGGAGAAGCAACAGAGAGGAGCACCTTACTTATCAGAAAGCAGCAGCTGCCGCCGCCACCCGAGTGACCAGGAGAATGAAAGCTCAAGGAATAGGAAGCAGAAACCCACAGACGGAGAGGGGAAAGGGGGCAGACATGGAGGGAGCTGGCCTGAGGCTGAGCAGGACAGACAGCCCTGCCCTCTTAGAGCCTCCTCAGGGGCAGCAGGCGGGCAGAGCGGGTGATTGAACACCTGTGACGGGAGCTGTGCCCCCTAGGCCCACGGGGCGGGACAGTGAGGGCTCAGCTCGCCCTGGGAGGCAGCTCCTGATGCGGATGGAAGGAGGGGAGCATCCAGGTGCTGAGGTGATCAGGAAGGTGCCACTCGAGATGGCATGTGCCGGGGGGGGGGGGGGGGGGGCGGTGGGGAGTGATACAGTTAGAGTTGCCGTAGAGAGTCAGAGGAAGAGAACATTCTGGATGCTTCTAAAAGAGCAACAGAAACCTGCTTGACCTCTGTGGGCAGAAGCTGAGTCACAGACCTGCCCTCTCCTTGCTGACTAGCACGGCAGGCGTGAGGCCCTGGGGTGGGGACTTTGCATTATGTGGCTCCTTCCACACCAGGTCGTGCCTCCAGCTTCAAGCTCTTGGAGGGCAGGGCCACAGGCCACTGTCTGTCTGTCCCGCGCGCCAGCCCTCGGAGCTCAGAGTAAGCACCGAACACCTGCCGTGTCCGTGTCGTTAGCCCAGATTCTGGTAGGCGGAGTCAGGCGCAGCTCGCGGGTCTGAGCGATGCAGGCACCAGGAGCAGGTGACGTGGACGGAGTGGCAGGGGAGGCGGGCGTGCGAGCACATCTGTGCCCCACAAAACCCACACTCACATGCACCTACCTTCTAGGTCCTGGACTCTCTTCATGTGAATCTTCAGTTGTTTCTTGAGTTTCTTCTCATTCTTTTCCAGCTTTTCTACCAGTTCTTTCAGGTCCTAAAGCAGAAGTGCAGAGGGAGAACACTGCTGACCCGCCCTGAGGGCAGTGTGAGCCAGGAGCCGCCCGGGACGGGATGGACGAGGCTCTGTGCCTGGTCCGGAGGCCCGCCCTCGAGGCTCACTTCCCCTTGGTCTGGACCCAGGAAGCGGGAGGGAGGTCAGAGTTCATTCTCACAATCCAGACGGACCAACTCCTGCTTCAGCTCTGGCTGCCTGGTGCCCTGCTGAACCCCCTGGTTACTCAGGCCCAGTGTCTCCGGTTGCCATGCCAACCCCCCAGAGATACTCAGCCTGGGGGTCCCCAGCTGTGCGGGCAGCACCCTGGGCAGGGGGGACAGTGTGACGGTGGGGGAGGCACTCGGCGGGAAGAGCCACCGGGCTGGTGAATTACCTGGGGCCCAGGGTGAACGGGACCCCGGCCCCTGCCCCCTGTGGCTGCCAGTCCCTAGCAGCCATGGCCCTGGCAGCGGCAGCCCACTGGGGCAGGGAGCAGCATTAGAGTCACCCCATTGCACGGGGCGCAGTCCTCTGGCCGGGGAGGCAGGGAGCCCCATCACCACCACGCCTCTGTGCCCAGGAGTGCATGGGAGACCGAAGCAACATGCCCCCCGGGACCCCAGCCACAGCTGGTGGCACATTTTTGAGGCTGGTCTGCAGACGGAAGCCGGCCGATGCTCAACCACAGTGCGCGGCCTGACGAGTCACAGACCTAGTAATAGGGTTGTCAAGGACGTCAACTATTTATCTTCATAAAAAAATCTTAAAAAGCTCGTCCACAGCAAATTTAGGGCAAATGGAAGGGAACACAGTGCTGGCCCAGTGGGTGGTAAACTTGGGGAGCTACTGAGGCCCACAGTCCTCGGAGCTAGGATGAGGCTTAGGGAAGAGCGAGTGCGAGCCACAGGCATCTTGGAAACAAAGCATGCCTGGACCCCTCTCAGCTTTGCCAGTTGCCACCAGAAGAGACACCGCCTCCTCCCTCCTGAGGCCTGTGAGTGTGTCCCTGTGATGGCTCCACAGGACCCGGCCACGGCACCGGGTGTGGTCCCAGGCACAGCCTCGCCCTCCACTGCGCTCGATGGCTGGCACCAGGGAAGCACTATGTTCAGCCGGGAACCCTGCCCTGGTGCTTGGTGCTCGGCTTAAGGGCGGGGCCTCTCAGGCTCCTTCTGCTCCGGCCCCAGGGCCCAGGGCGGGGCCTAGAGGGGCCCCCAGTGCTGCCTCCTGAGCTAGCACGGTTCCTCCATGGAGCACAGGCCTCCACACCACTTGTCCATATGGCGCCAGGGGATGGGCCAGCCAAGGCACTGCCCACACTGCCTCCTTCACCTGGAGAAGCCAGCCCAACAACTTAGTCCGTATATTCCTTCCCATACAGCTACCTATGTACACACCTGTGTGAGGCAGGTAGTGACACGCAGACGGAGAGAGGGAGACAAACGGGGGGAGGGGGAAGGCAGTTCATTTGTATATGATCCTATTCAGGGACCTGTGGTCCAGGGCCCACTGCACCCCTGGGACTCAGTGACCTGGCCACTGGCCACCCACCATGGGCCACCTGGCTGTACAGGGGAAACGGTACGGACCGACTGGCAGCTCTGCTGGAGCATGAGCCTGCAGGGCCGGTTTGGGCACTTCCTGCTGCTGCCCCACAGGCACTCAGCTCCAGCAGGCTGCTGGCCTTCCTGTGCCACCCCTCCCCTCCCCACCCCTCCCGCCTGCCCGGCCTGTGTCCACATGCCTCCCTCCTTCTCTCCGCCAGCTACATGGCTGACATCCCTCCGTGCCTCCTGCCTCAGCTCCAGCTTCCTCTACAAGCTGGTCTTTTTCTGTTAATGATCCCGTGTAGAATCATGTTTTCAGAAACATGATCTCTCCCTTCTTTTTTTATGTGTCTTATTTCCCCGAGTAACCTGCAGTCTCTCTGAGGACAGACTGCCTTTCCTTTCTCTGGCATCTGCCAGGCTCCTTTGGTGACTGCCAGCAAGAAGGGCCACCAGTTCCTCCCATGACTCCTGCTAGCAAGAGGGGTCTGCCCCCTCACCACACACACACACACACACACTCACACACCCATACACATATACTCACACTCCCCCTCCTCCCCCCACACTCACACCCACACCCCCATACCCCCACCCCATGCCCACACTCCCATATACTTATACACCCATACCACCCATACACATATATTCACACTCCCCCTCCCCCCCCACACTCACACCCCCATACCCCTCCACTCCCATACCCACCCATACACATATACTCACACTCCCCCCCATGCACACACTCTCACACACACACCCATATACTCACACTCCTCCCCCCCCCCCCCCCCCCCCGCCCCCACACTATCCTGCCTAGCTAGGGGATTTGTTTTGATCAGTCGAAGTGGCAGAAGCGACCTGGGCCAGCTCGGGGACTGGGTCCTAAGAGGCCCCCTGCTGCTGCGTTCATCCTCCTGGAAGTCAGCTGCCACACAAAGCAGCCCAGGGCAGACCAGAAGTGAGAGAGAGTGGAGAGAGAGAGACCCCACGGAGGGGACCAGCCGGCACCGCACCTAGGCTCGGAATGGGCTGTCTCAGGTCCTCCAGCCCAGCCACCGCCAGGGCTGCTGAGACAAGCCGTGCCCACTGCGCCCAGCCAGAATTCCTGACCACCACACACGTGCTTCCCTCAACCCCGAGATATCGCCACAACCCTTGCTGGCTGGAGGCTTCTAGATCCTCTGTTCCTGCTCCTGGGCCAAGGACATGCACCGTGTCCGTTTAGATGAAGGCCATCCCTCATCCTATTGTCTCCTAGAACATGACCGCCCAGAGCTGGGATCTGCTGGGCACAGCTACTCACCAGGTTCTCGTTGGTCAGCCGGGACATCTCCTGCTGGACACCAAATTCCACCTGGGCCTCCGGGGACAGCAGCAGCGTCTGGGAGAAGGTCTGCTGCTGCCTGTCCATCTCCTCCTTCAGGGCCTCCACCTGGGCCTGGAGGCACTCCACCTCCTCCTCATGGGCACGGCTCTGGGCCTGCAGCTGGGCCTCCAGCAACCTGCACCCGGGAGAGGCGCGCAGGTGACGCGGGGCTGGGTCAGTGCCCCCGGGTGAGGGCCCCGGGCGGGCGGACATGCACGGGGAGCAGCCAAGCACGAGCAGCAAGTGCACGCGCCCAGCGGGCGGACGCTCAGGGGCAGGTCTGTGCAGCTCACGGGGCCAGCAGGCCAGCCCTTCCTCTCGGAGGACTCGAACCCACAACCCTTCGGTGCACAGGATGATGCCCAACCAGCTGAGCCACCCAGCCCGTGCCCTTGTTCTTCACTCGAGCACAGTCTGGTTGGCTTGGGAAGGAGAGACTGTCTCCGCGTCAAAATGTCACCAGCAGAAACGCATTTTGTACAGCATCTTCCAAATAAAAGCACCCACATTTGCCCCAAAGCTCACGAGACTCCCCCTAAGACGACTCTGGCAGAGCGAACGAACCCTATAGCAGATTCCCTGCTGGCTGCAGAAAGGCAGATCCTTAGCCCCTTTCCTTTTTATCTTCACCACTGCTTCGCCCACTTTACCTCCAGCCGTTCATAAACACCCCCAAGTCAAACAGAAACAGAGACTTTGCAGATGACCTGGGGGAAGGTGTGTCTCTGAGTCCAAAAGGCCCAGGACCAGGGGCAAAGGTGGGAGAGCACCTTCTTCCATCGCAACCGAGGAAGCGCTTAGTGAAGGTCCCCAAGCAGCCCCCACGCAGGGAGTTAAACACTAACACGGCGACGGTGCTCTGTGTGTGGACTGATCGCCTGCACACGCTTCCTGGCCCCGTAAACGCCACATGAAGGGAGGTAGGAGGCTCTGGGTGAAAGCTTCCTGCCACGATCCCCCCATGGAAGGCTCACCCCCACATCTTCCTGGGATGCAGAAAAAGACTGTGTCCAGAGCCGGGCACAGCTGGCCCAGGGCAGGGAAAGGCTCCCCACGCCTGCCTCAGAGCAACACCAGCCTCTCTTCTCGGGAGAAGAGCGCCCAGGTCGCTGGCTCTTGGGAGAGTGTGTCTCCTGACTCTGGGTTCAGAGGTGACCCGCCACCTGTGAGCAAGGCAGCCTCTGGCTCCACTTCCTCGCCGGTAGAATAGAGCCGGCTTCGCTGGGTCGTCACAAGTCGTGGGGTGACACAGGGCGAGCATCCTGCGCATGGCAGGCACGTGGTAAGTGCAGAGTTTATTCTCTACTATTATTCACTAATTACTGTATTACTTTCTATACAAACACTGTAACCCTGGTTTGCCCACCCCTGTATTAGCTGCTGTTTCTATTATTATAATGGCCAGATCCCTGACCCAACAAGAGGTTTGTTTTATTGGGTGGGGGGACCCCCATGTGAAACCAGGGGGTTCCTCCTGGCCCTCTGTCCGCCCAGGGCCATTTGGGTATTTATAGCATCATTCGCGGGCATACAGAATTATCAGCTTAAAAAGCAGCCTGCCACATCTGGTCAAACCTTGAATTGCCTCACCCCTACTGCCGTGGCCAAATGATTTCCTGGGCCTTATATGGCCCGCGGGCCGGGCGTTCCCACCCCTGCTCTAATGGGCCTCCACCGCGTCCTCCGCAGGCAGACCTCTGAGGAAGGTGCATGCGCCCCGGCTCCCGTTCTGAGTTCCCACCGCACGGAGCCTCTGCTTCCTCTGCGGGAACGAGCCTGCAGGCCCCGCCCACCTGTGAGACTCCGGTGCAGAGCTCTGCCTCGGCCCCACGAGCCATGTGCTGGCAGTAAGCGTGTGACGAGGCCCTCGTGCTGTCACCATCCATGTCTGACCCCCTCGCTAACCTGCTCACCACACTGCAGACCGTGGTTGTGGATTCAGACTTCGGGATCAAGTGAAACCAGGGTCAAATTCTGGGCCTTCTGCTTAAGCTGCAAGCTCCCTAAACACTGCACGCTTCGGTGTCCTCACCCCACACACGTGCGGTGAGGGTCAGACATGACACATGCAGCATGCGTGGCCCAGGCTTGCCAGCTGTTGCCAGCTCCAGGCAGTCACGGGCACAGCGGCCAGCAGGCGTGTGGAGGGAGGCAGGCTCCCGGGAGCCCTGTGCCCGGAGCACAGCCAACAGCACATTCCGGAAGGTGCTCGCAGCAGGTCCTGCGGTCAACACGTGGCAGAGCAGCAGCGCGGACTCCAGGCTGCGAATTCAATTCCCTTCTCTGCCTTGTTCTAAAGCAGCGGTTCTCAACCTGTGGGTCACGACCCCTTTGGCGGTCGAACAACCCTTTCACAGGGGTCACCTAAGACCATCCTGCATATCAGATATTTACATTATGATTCATAACAGTAGCAACATTACAGTTATGAAGTAGCAACGAAAATAATTTTATGGTTGGGTCACAACATGAGGAACTGTATGTAAAGGGCCAGAAGGTTGAGAACCACTGTTCTAAAGGTAGCCGTGTGCCTGTGACGTTCCCAGGCTGCTCCTTCAGACACAGAGCCGTGCGTCGGACCGGGGGGTTTGAGCCACCAGGTGCTAACAGGCAGCTTCCCCACCTCATCCAGGAGCCTGGACAGGGGCCGCTCCCGCCCCGTGAACCGGGCCCCGCCCCCTGCACCCATTCCAGCTGGCACCCAAGCGCAGACACAGCAGGCAGGACAGACGAGCAGACACAGGAGAAAGGCATGGATTCCACCTGGCAACTTGCTTTAGGCCTTGGTAGGCCAAGCCGAGTTCTCCGTCTTCATTCAAATAGCCCCAGTCCTCAGTCTTGCTAGAAATAAAGGACAAAGAGACAAAGGGCGTCCAGTGCAGAGGAAAGAGACGGGCAGAGGGCCCAGCCGAGGGCTGGGAACCAGAGCGGGGAAGGCTCACCAAGTTGGGGCTCCGGTCCTTCCCCTGCTGTCTGCAGCGCGTGGGCGCCCGCAAAGGGCCACCTCTCCCCAGTCTCCTGTGGGACTCGCTATCCACACAGAAGGGAAAACCCGTGGCCGAGGAGCGAGCAGTGGGGGCACTGGTGGGGGTGGTTCTGTGACCAGCAGGGGCTCGGGCTGGGTGGGCCTCCCAAGTTCTCACTCAGCGTCCTTTGCCCTTTCAGAGGGAGTCTTCGGGGGCAGAAAGGGAGGACCCGGGGACGCAAACAGGGAGGGGAGGCCCGAGCGCCCTGGGACCTGCGAGCACTGGGCGGAGCACAGGGCAGCACCGGGGCACGCGGCGGGCCAGGGGAAGCAAGGAGACTGCAGGCTCGCCTGCTTTCCAATGGCATTTCCTCTGTCACTACTTACGGGCAAAACAATGAACTCATCTCAACCCCAGCCCTCGCTGCAGTCTTGCAAAAAAGCAGCAGCTAATAAAGACTTGTGATGAGAACTGATCTTTCCCCTGGACCATGGGACTGGGGGGTGTTAGTCCTGTTTACTCCACTTGCAAATTCTTGTGCCCTCTCCAGATGCCAGCAGGCAGCGCCTGGAGGTCAGGCACATGTCACATGCACCTCCACCATGTCCCTCTCCACCGCGGACAGCCTGGCACACGGGAGACGGCCAGAGGCCAGCGGGCTGGGTGGCTCAGAGGCCAGCGGGATGGGTGGGGGTTGCGGGCAAACCCCTCAGGATTCTGCCCCTCCACCCCCTGTTCCTAGGGCCTCTGCTCCGGGGGAACCTCCTGCTGGTTGGAGCCCAACTTTCCTGGCAGGAGCTGCAGCCACGCTGCCTGTGTCAGGACCAGCCAGCCCTTCTAGCTCCCGGGGAAAAGCAGCCGTCCCCAGGAGGGGCTTGGCTGTGGTTAGCCTCTGTGCTGCCCGACAGGCTGTGTGCGCCATCAGGGGGTGTAACTACCATTCCCTCTCCCACGCTCAGCCTCCGGAGGAAGGGCCCAGCCTGCAGGGCTCCCAGGCTGCTCACGTCAGCACCAGGCCCTCGGAGAAGTCTGCCTGGCAGGAGGAGGGAAGTGTGGTGAGCACAGCTCTAGGGCTACTTGAGGCCTCTGTCCGGGTCCTGCTACTCCCTGTCAGGTGTGTTCTCTCTCTGGTCGGGCCGTGGGGGAGGGCTGCCAACAGGCTTATCCTGGGCTCCCCTCCTACCAGGGCTCCTGCCCACAGGTGTCCAGAGCCCTCCCTGGCCCCCAGACACTGCCTTTGCTCGAGGCTTTCTGCTGGCCCCTCTTGGTGTGTCCCCTTGATCCCTGCAAACCCAGCAGTGACCTGGGCCACGGAAGAGGAGCTGACAGCTCAGCACCGCTCCCTGCGCAGGTACTGCCGCTTCCACTTAAGGAGGCAGGGCCTCTGAGTAGCCTGCGCTGCGACCCACCGCGAGGGAAGCCAGCTGAGCGGCAGGCACTCTCAGGAGGGGCTGAAGGGACCCAGGGCGCCCTCCCTCCCACACGCCAGCCCTCTCGCACACACGTGGGCACAGCAGGATGCAGATGACTTGCCTGACACTGAGCTAGACCAGGTGGTGTCCGGTCCCTGGACTAAAGCGCCTTCCCTGCCGCCTCTCTTACAGCGTCCTCGCAACCCCAACGTTCCCAGGACAGCAGACGCGCCAGCCCTAACGCTCTCCAGGGAGGGGCAGGTGTGTGGCCCGGCTACCCAGGGAGAAGCCAGCACTAATCTCCCCGCCACCAGCCTCAGCGGGAGACACAGAGTTCCTCCTCCTGTAACGTGCCAGGTACTGTGCACAGAGATGAGCAGAGAACTGTGCAGCCCCGTCACCCCGCGGTGCTCAGGAAGTCAGGCGCACGGGGAAATGAAAAACCAGTCAACGGACTGGCATCCACCCTTTGTTCCCAGATGAAAGAGAACCAAATCCTCCAAGGAGAGGCTCCCTCCCCCACCCACACACCATTAGGGGCAAAGGCTGAGGAGGGAGCGCCACCTGGTGCTTGGAGAAGGAAGACCCCAGACAACTCAGCTCCTAGGCATTTGCTAAATGTTAAGTGATGTCAATCAATCAACAAATACTCATGGCTATACGCCCCATTCCCAAAGAGGCCACAGACACACTGTGAAAGTTACCAAGGGAAAAAGGTCTTGAACTGGGGGACCATGGGCCCTTTAGAGAGGCTGTGGTTGGGTATGGGGGCGTTTCGAATCCTTCTAGAAATATAATCAGAACCCACTGTATGTTTACGCTCTCCCCAACCCCGCTTCCCCATCACCCCCACACAACACAATTTAGGTTTAAACCAGAACACCCTCCATTACAGGAAAACAGTAGGAGAGGACAAGTGACTCTGTGTGCTCAGGGCAGCCCCCATGGTGACGAGATGTCCTCCCCAGCTGGCCTCCAGGGGTCAGTCCGAGTCCTCCTGCCCAGCCTGGCAGGCCCCCTCCCTGCTGGGATCCTGCTGGGATCCCCCAAACTGAAGTCAGGCAAACCCTCGGGGTCACTCCCAGGGCCAGCGGCCCCTTTCTGTGCTTGCCAGTTTCTCAGGCTGGCTCTTGGTTCCCTATCGCTCCCTGGGCTTGCTGCGAAGGCGGTGATTTTAAGATATCAGAAAAGCTATTTTTATGTTATCACCATCCTTACTGCTGCAAGGGAAGACAAGTCCAGGGCATTAAGCAGCTCCTAGAAACCTATCTTTGACAGCCACTGGGTGAAGAAAAAGGGAGCTGATAACGGTGATGGTTCCCACGATCAGAAAGATGCGCACACTTGCTAGTCAGGGCCAGCCATGCCCGCTTCGCTCTCCCTTACATTTTAAGCACCCCCTGTGCTCTTTTTTCTCTTTGTCTCATTTCGTGTCGTCGCCCAAGATCATGTAAAATGACTAAATCTTGACTAGCTTAAGCACTGTGAGGTGCACCTGCCTTTTCTTCTCTCCCTCCTGAAGGGAAAAGAATTACATCTCTATTGAAATAAATTTAGTTTCCTCTTGGGGTCCTTCCAGTTACCTACACAGTGGGCTGGAGGCAGGCCAGCCTGGAAGTCGGGCCTCCTGGATGCTACCTTAACGTGGCTACAGGCCGCTCAACCCTCCCGGGCCTCAGTTTCCCCTCTGCAGAAAGCGGGGAGATGAAAAGCTGTGGAAATCAGACCACAGAGGAGTCCGCGATCCTGTGCCATGCCTGCAGGCTGCACGTTGCTCTCGAGCGCCACCTGCTGGCACTTCCTGGAAGTGCGTGCTGTTCTCCGAAATCCCGAACAAATGCGTAGCGGTTGCCCTGCATTCTGTACATTGAGGTTGGGAGAGACAGGCAGCCCAGGCAAAGGCCAGCCGCCAGTGCCCACAGAGGCGCAGAGGCACAGGTGGTGATAACGGGGATGACCACACGCTCACCACGTGCAGCGAGTGCTTCCAACTCGCCGAATCTCAATCACCATCGTAAGCATGCGGCTCTGATTGCCCCAATTCGCAGGGGAGGACACGGAGGCACTGAGCGGCCAGGAAGCAGTTACTCCGCAGTAAGCGACTGGGCGGGGGAGTGCATATTCCCCAGCGTCCGCCACAGCCCGGGCCCTGCTGCTCCTGCAGACAGTCACTCCTGCCTGGTAGCTTGTCCTTGAGGAGGGCCCGGAGGTGGCTGGTAACTAAAACCCGGGGCAGTCTCATTCTAGCCGACAGGGCAGCGGCCAAGTTCTCCGGCCCAGCCTCTGGAGTGCCTGGCGTGGGTTCTAGGGGTGGCATTGCAGCCAAGAGCTGGGCAGGCCCCGCCTCCTGCTTAGTGGACCATGTGTGCAACTTCCCTCTCAGTGAGGAAAGCCGCTCTTTCCTTCTCCTCAGCCCCCAGGGAAGCTCCCGTCCCCAATGCTTGCAGGGACCTGGGTCCTGCCGCCCCAGGTGCCACTGGAGTCCCGCCGAAGCAGCAGCAGGCTTCCTAGGGTGATGGCTCACTGCCTGCTCCTCCTCACTCATCTCCCAGAACAGAGGAGACACCCTGAGGAGCGCACAGTCAGTGCACGAGGAGATGAGGTTGGGCAAGACCCCTTTGCCAGTGACGGCTCCAGGTACAGACCGAGAGGCGGGACCTACCTGTTCGTCTGGCAGACCCCGTGATAGGCCTCGATGGCGTCTTCCTGATCCACGTGCTTTTCACTGTTGGGCCAACTGGTCCTGGCATTAATGTTCGGCTCCTAGAGGTCCCGGGTGAAATAAAGAAATAACTCCAGTTATACAAATAGCTGTCACGAAATGACTTCATATCCCCGGAGAAATTCAAAACACTAATCCAAGAAGACACACAGCCTCTGTTCCCTGCACCATAGCCCCGACCTGGAAGCGGCCACGTGCCCGCCAGTGGACGAGTGGATAAAGGACACGCGGTGTCTGTACATGGTGGCATGCTGGCCACGAACAAGAATGAAGCCTGACAATTTGTGACAACATGGATGGACCAAGAGGGTGCTGTGCTGAGTGAAATGAGTCAGACAGAGAAAGAGAATTTCCATATAATTTCACGTATTTGTGGAATCTAACGAGCAAAATAAAGATCCCCTGTGCTCCTTTTTCTCTTCGTCTCATTTAGTGCCGTTGCCCAAGGTCATGTAAAATGACTAAATCTTGACTAGCGTTAGCACTGTGAGGTTCCCCTGCCTTTCTTCTCTCCCCCCTGAAGGGAAAAGAAAGCCGTCTCTGTTGAAATAAACAAACTAAACAGAAGACTCAGAGATGCAGAGAGCAAACTGAGGGTGGCCAGCGAGGAGGGTGGTGGGGGGACTGGGTGAAAAAGGTGTGGGATGAAGAAATACAAGTTGGTGGTGAGAACCGTCACGGGGATGTGAAGTACCACACAGGGAACACAGTCAATGATAATGTGATGCCTATGGCGCCAGGTGAGTCCTAGAATTATCGGGATCACTTCATAAGTTATATAATTTTCTAACCACCATGCTGTACACCTGAAACTAATGCAAAATAACACTGAATGTCAACTGTAATTGGAAAAGAAAAAAAAGGAATGACTTTCTACCCAGACAGAGGATAAAGCGAATCTTTGGGAAGTGGCGCAGCCCAGGACCACCTCGGATCCCCGCAGTTGGCCGGGCAGGGACGTGACTAGGTCCCGTTGGAAGAATGGCGAGGCCTGGCTGTGGAAGGCACGGGGTGGGGGTATGGGGTACGATGCAAGGACAGTGTCCCCGGAGGAGAAAGCACCCCAGGTCCAGAGGACGAGACCCAGATCTGTCTGCTTGGAATCCTCCACACTCATTCCTGCCACCCTACCCCACCCCATCCTCCCGGCTCCGAAGCCACCAGCCTGACCCGGTGGCCTCCGCCCCTCCCTCCGCTCCACACTCTGTCCCAGACGCTGAAAACATGAGGAACAAATGCTGAGTTGGACTTGTTACCCTGAGAGGACCAAGAAAGAGCAAAGACTTTCACCTCAAAATTTAAGTAAAGAGCAAGGGGCAAAGCACGAGGTGAAACACCAGGCGAGGGGGGGGGGGGCGGAGGGAGAGACGCTCAGCTGGGGCCCTAGTTCCTTCTGAACATGCTCGTATTGAGAAAAATTGTGAGGATTCTAGAAACTTCCAGCAAAGTCTCCCATGAAAGGTCACGCTGGGAAGGCAGCAAGCCCCTTGCTCTGACGTCAGAGGCGACCCTAGCACAAAAGACTCTGCTCGTGTAGGTTTCAGACCCTCCTGTCACCTCCTGTCCCAACACACCCACCCACCGAGGCCGCCCAGCTGTTACCCCGCTCCTGCCCGCCAGGCGGCGCTGGTCGGCACTGACGATCTGGGTCCTCAGGATGAGCACCTCCTCCTTGCGGACCTCGAGCTCCTCGTTGGCCAGTCTGAGCTGGTTCAGCAGGAGGCCGTAGCCGTCGGGGGAGCCGGGGGCGGCGTTGTTCCGTGTGGCCTGATCGGCCACGGCCTTCCTCAGCTCGTTCAGGTCATTCTTCAGCTTCTTGTTTTCTGACTCCAGCTCCTGCCTCTGGAAGACGGCCGAGCGACAGGCTCCGTCACGCCTGAGCCCACAGCGCTCTCCCCAGGAGGGTCCCCCCTCCGCCTTCCTCACCCAACCTGCCCATCCTCCTGAGGAACTGAGAGCAACTCGGTCAGGATCAGGGCATGATGCGGGGCTGTTCTGGGCAACGCAATGGTTCCCAGAGTTACGTGTGGTCCCATCACACAACCGACCCTGGGAGATTGGATACGTTCCCAATAAGAGGCTGGGGGAATGGGAATGGGAGTGGGCAGCTCTGATGCCCCTTTCTGCACACGCCCCCCTGCAGGGGCCCACTCCCCCATCACAGCAGGAACGCAGGCCCCTGTGCCCTGGGCCTCTGGCCTCCCTCCCGCCACCTCCCCACCTCTCCCGGGCCAGCACTGGACACAGCGGGATCCCTGCCTCACATCTCTCCCTGAAAATCCTGATGGTTTGCTCAAAGTGGTTTTATCCCACTGGCCACATTTTATTAGAACTGAAACCGAATCCGGCAGGTAAGACATGTGACATAAGAAACGCGTATTAATGCCCTAGCTGGTTTGGCTCAGTGGATAGAGTGTCGGCCTGTGGACCCAAGGGTCCTGGGTTCGATTCTGGTTAAGGGCACGTGTCTGGGTTGCCGGCTCAGTCCCCAGTGCGGGGGCGTGCAGGAGGCTGCAAATTGGTGATTCTCTCTCATCATTGATGTTTCTATCTCTCTCCCTCTCCCTGCCTCTCTGAAGTCAATAAAAATATTTTTTTTAAAAAAAAGAGAAAAAGGAAAGCGTATTGAGTCTCTGACTCCAGTTCCTGGCACAGAGCGTCTAAAATTCTTTTGTCACATTCTGAGTGTGTATGCTAATGAGGTGACTCTTGGAGGATGGGGATTGGCTGCCAGAGGAGCCAACCTTGTGATTAGAAAGCCCCACCCACTGACCTCCAGAAAGGGAGGGGGGGGCTTGGAGATTGCCTTAAATACCAATAAACTGATCAATGGGGCCTACGCGATGGAACCACCATGGAAACCTTAAATGATGGGGTGGAGAGCTTGGGGCTGTGAGCACACGAGGTGCTGGCAGGGCTGGGCCTGCAGAGGCCGTGGAGCGCCCATCTTCTCCTCATACCCGTCCTCTGCCCCCTTCCATCCTCCCCTCAGACCCGTCCTCTGCCCCCTTCCATCCTCCCCTCATACCCCGTCCTCTGCCCCCTTCCATCCTCCCCTCATACCCCGTCCTCTGCCCCCTTCCATCCTCCCCTCATACCCCGTCCTCTGCCCCCTTCCATCCTCCCCTCATACCCGTCCTCTGCCCCCTTCCATCCTCCCCTCAGACCCGTCCTCTGCCCCCTTCCATCCTCCCCTCAGACCCCGTCCTCTGCCCCCTTCCATCCTCCCCTCAGACCCCGTCCTCTGCCCCCTTCCATCCTCCCCTCAGACCCCGTCCTCTGCCCCCTTCCATCCTCCCCTCATACCCGTCCTCTGCCCCCTTCCATCCTCCCCTCAGACCCGTCCTCTGCCCCCTTCCATCCTCCCCTCATACCCCGTCCTCTGCCCCCTTCCATCCTCCCCTCAGACCCCGTCCTCTGCCCCCTTCCATCCTCCCCTCATACCCCGTCCTCTGCCCCCTTCCATCCTCCCCTCATACCCCGTCCTCTGCCCCCTTCCATCCTCCCCTCAGACCCCGTCCTCTGCCCCCTTCCATCCTCCCCTCAGACCCCGTCCTCTGCCCCCTTCCATCCTCCCCTCATACCCCGTCCTCTGCCCCCTTCCATCCTCCCCTCATACCCGTCCTCTGCCCCCTTCCATCCTCCCCTCAGACCCGTCCTCTGCCCCCTTCCATCCTCCCCTCATACCCGTCCTCTGCCCCCTTCCATCCTCCCCTCAGACCCGTCCTCTGCCCCCTTCCATCCTCCCCTCATACCCGTCCTCTGCCCCCTTCCATCCTCCCCTCAGACCCGTCCTCTGCCCCCTTCCATCCTCCCCTCATACCCGTCCTCTGCCCCCTTCCATCCTCCCCTCAGACCCCGTCCTCTGCCCCCTTCCATCGGCCACGGCATCCTTTATGCAAAACCAGCAAAGGGCTTTCCTGAGTTCTGTGAGCTGTTCTCACAAATGACCGAACCTGGAAGGGGGTGCGGGGGCGGGGGGGCTGATTTGTAGGCAAGATGGATGGAAGTGTGGGCAACCTGGGAGCCGAAAATGTGATGGCGTCTGAAGTGGGGACAGTCCTGTGGGACTGAGCCCCCAGCCCGGGGTCTGTGCCGACTCAGGCAGTCAGGGCCAGAGAGGAGGTCAGTGGCAGGACACCTGGGCGTCCACAGAGAAGTGGACAGTTGCTTGGTGTGGAAAACCCCCGGTTTGGGGTCAGAAGGAGGGAAGAGTTTCCTGTTAACATATATGACAGCTCCTCATAGTAAAAACAAAATCCCCTTCATTCCGAGGACATGGTGTGCGTATGGCCCTGCTTATTAGCAGCCTGATGGGAACCTCCCCGGCGGGAGTCCGAGCCTCACCTTCAGCGTGTTGTAGGCTAGATCTGTGTCCTGGTCCAGGTCGATGTCGTTCTTTGGTGGCTCCGCCTGCCCGGACAGAGAGGCAGAAAGGTGAGCACAGATGCCCAGCTGTGGTCAAACTGTTTCCCCCGCACACGTGTGCTCCCTCCCCACCCGCCACACGCAGCTCGCCACTTCAGGCCACCATGAGGCGCTCCATAAGCATCTCCCCAGCCCCCCAACTTTATTCCATGATGCTCACAGGCACCTGAATATGTGTAACACCCTGTTAGGGGTTCAGTGCCCCCAACAGATAGGATGAAATCCCAACCCCTGTTGCATGTCACCTAGTCTGGAAACCGGGTCTTTGCAGATGTTATCGAGTTAAGATGCAGGCATAGGATGGGCCTCATCCACTAGGGCTGTCCTTTAAGGAAGGGAGGACAGACACATGCCAGGACGCCAGCGGTGAGCTGCCACAGCTCAGAGCCCGGAACAGGCTCCCCGAAGCCTCCAGGGGACACGGCCCCGCGGACACCTTCATTCCTGACCTCCGGCCTCCGGAACTCGAGACAGGACGTTCCTGTTGTGGTGCTTTGTTTCGGCAGCCCCAGGAACCTGGCACTCTGAGACTCAGGTCCTTGTTTAAGAGGTTAATTAATGCATCATAACGATGTAATTATTAATGAGGTAAAACCCGAGCTACTCAGGTGAAGGGGGCGTGTGTGCTCGTGTGTATTCTGTTTTCCCAGTTACATCTCTGAGCCTTGGGGAGAAGCCCACTTCCTCATCCACCCCCCAGCAGACAGGGTGGCAGGTGACCCCCCCCTCCCCCCCAGCTCAGCCAGTGCTGTGTGACACCAGGACTCGGGGCAGGTGGGTGTGGTCCAGGTGACTGCCAGGCCTGGGAGAGGGAGCCGGGCAGATGGGAAGGTGACAGCCTGGCTGGCTGTCGCCGAGGCCCCTCCTCAGGGCGGGCGCAGTCACTCCCACATGGAGGTACATCCCAGACGTCCCCGGCATCCCTTCTGCAAAGGCTGGGCTCTGCAGCTGAGACCCCGGCCATCTCTCTCCAGAACAAAGACCCTCAGGGTTCTTGGGACCCAGGGCAGGTCCAAGGGCACGTCCTCGGAAAGCCTGGTCTCGGGGAGCTGCAGAGGGATCCATCACCCCCCACTCCTCTTACTAAGCCCCGTGGGAGACAAGGCCGCTCCCCTTGAAGAGAGACCCTCGGTGCACCCACAGGGCTATGGGCCACACCTTCAGCTCCGACGCTTGCTGGGTCAAAGAGGTGCCCTTTCTCATTTGTATCCAGACAAACAAGAGATGTAAAGCCAGGATTTCAGAGTGACTAGGCCTTTGTGAGGCGGGGACCGGGAGCGAATCCTAGGGGCAGCCGGGTGGGCCGGAAACCTGCATGCCAGGCACCGTCCGCTGCCGTCCGTGCAGTTTTGAATATATCTGATCTGCGCTCACCTGTCAGGGCAGCTTCGCTTCTAACTGAGCGAGTCATTTATAAACCTAATCTTTTCCCTTGTCATTCGGAATCCAGCCCCCCCGAGACATTTAAATCCATCAAGCAAGGTTTACCTCCCCTCCCCGCTTACGGCTCAGAAACCCCAGGAATGTACTAGCATCGGTGACACATCCGATCGGGAAGGGAAGTCAGGTGTTGCAGAAGGAGGCTGTGTAGGGGGAGCAGGGGGAGGCAGGGCTGCGGGGGGAACAGTCGAACCCCCACAATGGGTAATTCAGGTCTGAGAAAAGGCCAGAGGCCCTTGACAAACCCACTGTGAGGTCAGCTAAGGATATGACCCGTGTCGGAAACGGCCTTGCATCGCTTAGAGGTGGTCCCTATCCCTCCCCAGCAATAGCAGATGGCTCTCCCCCATGTCACCCTCAGCTCCCATCTGTAACCACCCCATAGTTACTTCAGCACGACAATGCTATTTCCTCTTCCCCCTGCTTTACCCGTCCTCCCGAACTAGCTTACAAATACATCCATGGCTGGGGCTTCCTCTTACATCTTTATCTCCTCTCACTCAGTGAACATTTCAAATATGCATTCAGGTGCCCGGTGGGGCCTTGCTTTGGAGCGAGTGGCATGTCTGGGGACGCTAAGGCTTCCAACAAGATTTTCCAATACTCAAGCCACTGAGATAACAGGGCTGTGGTGAGGGTGGTCGTGGGAAGGAGGGGGGTGATGCAAGCTGGGCTGCCCGCCCAATGGGGCTGGACGCAGCTGGAAAGGGAAGGGGCACTCGATGTTCTCTGCTCTGATTTCACTTCTGCTTGTATTTATACTTTAGTCACACACCCTGCTCCACTTCCCAAGTGGGTGACGAGGCCACAGTTCCCCGCTGGCCTCGCCAGTGGAACCCTTTGCCCTGGGGGCACTTAACCCTTACTTCCGTCCAACTGGGGTGATGTGGGTGGCACACGTGCAATTATGACGTCAATGCAAGACAAAGTTCCTCTCTGAGACCCGGCAGCAGCAGGACCCACAGGGCGACACCCCCGCTGAGCCCCGGGGGAGCGAGCTCTGCGGCCGCAGCCTCCGCACCTGGACTTTCCTGCCGTCCTGCTGCTCTCTCCTCTCCAGCTGCGCCTGCAGCTTCCTCCGCTCCTGCTCCAGCTCCCGCACGCGCTTCTGCAGCTTCAGGAAGACGGTCATGTCCAGGGCTGCCTTCTCCAGGCCGATTTCCTTCGGAGGAGGACGGGGCAGGGAAGAGGAGACCTTACTAGGAGAAGTGCCCCAGGGGACGCACAGCACCTCACTGCCTCCCGCCGCCTCCGCTGTCCCCTCTTTCCTCCCAAACATCACTCCATGTCTTGGGTACAAAGCCAGCCCCAACCGGCCATCACTTCTCGTGTGAACATCGTGCTCCGGGCGCATTTCTGTCTGGGTAACATCTGAGTCTCAGCCATTTACATTCCTCCCGAGTGAGCCACTTAAGATGACCGACCATATATCCAAGAACAAACAGATGAAGACACAGCCATTTCATTTGGAAGTTAAAAGAGCTCCCTTCTGGAAAACAGTCTCATCCCAGAGGAACCGTAAAACTCGGGACGTCCGCTTCCTGATGGGGAACCGGTGTGGTTACCAATCACGGCAGGTGCGCTGCCGCCCCCACAACCGCACCTGGACCCGCCAGCAGGAGCCCTGCCCTGGACCCTCTGCTCCTGCAGCTCTCACAGCTCCAGTCCCCACATTTCCCCTTAGATCCACGCCCGGGGTTGCCCTCCTGAGCTCTGTCACATGTGGGGTGTATCAGGATGAGCCTATCCATGTGGATCTTTTAAGCACACACATGGACATATGTGACAATAGAATTTGGTTTGCCCAGCATTTAATGAGGGCTTAGTGCACAGCCAGGACTGTGCCTGTGCTCTGGCCATATACCCACACGGAAGTGCTCCTGTCTGCACGTGATGGCCACACACACACACACACACACACCCATGGGTGGTGTGTCTGGAGTCCAGGCTGACTGAGAGTGCAGTGGCAAAACCAAGGCCTGAAGCCAGCGTTTATAAAATGCCTACTAAGTGCAGATGGCAAACAACAAACTGCACTTTTATTCTGAGGCCCTCCTTTTCCACCCTCCTATTCTTTTTAAAATCATTTTTAAGTATTTTTGTTGATTTCAGAGAGGACAGGAGAGGGAGAGATAGAAACATTAATGATGAGAGAGAATCACTGATTGGCTGCCTCCTGCACGCCCCCCACTGGTGATTGAGCCTGCAACCTGGGCATGTGCCCTGACCGGGAATCAAACTGTGACCTCCTGGTTCATAGGTCGACACTCAACCACTGAGCCACGCTGGCCAGGCTCTCCTATTCTTTACTCCATCACTCACTCTCGTATCCTTTATTTTTCCTGACAGCACTGTTGTGCCTGCAATTATATCACAAACTTCCTCCATCAACTCATTACCACCTAATCCCCATCAGATGAGCTCCGTGCGCCTGGGACCTTCTGTGCTCGGTCACTGCTGTTTCCCCAGCACCTGCCAGCAACACCCAGCACAGGCGTGCTCCACACACACACACACACACACACACACACGCTGCTATAACCGCCCCTCCTCCACACCCACCTTCACCTACTCCCTACGGCTCATACGCTCGCGGTTTTCTCCTTTTCAAAGGCCAGAGGAAAAACTGTGTCTTTGTACCTTTGACAAAATTACACACCAACTGTTAAATCCACGGTGTGTACATTATGCAGCGATTCTAAGAGGCCATTACTGACAAAAATACAGACAAAATGATTAGTATGTGTTGTCCTCCGAGTGTTATCCAGCCTGAGTCAGGGAGGGAAATGTTCTTGCGCATTTATGATACCACTGCACGCACTGGGATACTGAGCGGGGACGATCAATTACACCCATTCCAATGGCTTAGCTGTTCCTTCGGTGTCACTTCACGTCTCTGCAGTCGCTCCTCGGCTCTGCAAGAGGCACCCGGCCCTACCTCCCTCCTTCCTTCCTGGAGGGCGGGCAAGGCGAACAGCAGTGCACTGTTTTGCACGGTGCCTGCTCACTCCAGAGTACTGTCTGTACCTCCCTGCAGCCCAGGCCCCTGCTGTCGGGAATGAGCCCCCTGGGACTCGGGCCACCACCCAAAGAGTAAAGCCCTGTGGGGCTCCCCAGCTGGGCACAGGGCGAGGGCTGCCGCTCACCTCCACCTGCTGCAGGGCGTCCTCTGTGTCTCCCACCTCAGATGTGGAGATGGAGGGGTAGTTGGAGTCCGATTCTAAGCTACTTTGGTTGGACGGGTTCCGCTTGTGGCCTGGGGTTTGCTGTTTTAGGAGACAAACGTGAAAAGTGAAAATGAGCTAATGTGCTAAGAACTGTGACTTTTCACGAAGGGAGGCGCTGGAGGCGGACTCTGCCTCGCTGGTGAGTGCTGGGTTCCCTGGTCTCTTAATGAAACACAACCCCAACCGAGGCCAGTCTCTCCGGGGAGGTCCCCCTTCCCCCCCGTCCTGCGGAAAGTGCACAGTCCTGTCCCGGGACCCCCGCTCCCAAACCTGCCCTCAGGCCCCAGGTCAACCTGCCTCCACCAACCGGCTTATGAAAACCATCACCTTATTAGAAACAGAGGCTACCGTCTATACTGTTCATTTAAAAATGCCCCCCCGCCCCCCCACCCCCCTTGCATCTGATTTGGCTTTGAGAGTGGAAACTGATCTTGGTAGCAAGATTTTAGATTTCTATATTCCTATTCAGCTTCTCTTCATGGTTTCTACGCAATTAACGATTCAGTCTTGCTTGAATGTGCATTTCTGGAGGGAGTGTTTGTAGGTGGTGAAAAACCATGACAAGTCGTGAAATTTGACATTTCCACATGGAGAGCATTTCGTCAACAATTAGGGGACACGACCAGACGCCGGGACCTCTCAGTGTGCACACAACCGCAGCCGCGGTCAGAACTCCACGCTCTGTTACTAAGGCAACATGGATGCTCCCCCAACAGGAAACGAAAGAGAACACATCCACTGACACTCCTGAGATCTCGGGGAGATCCCAGAGCCGGGAAAGGCCCCGTCCTGGGGCGTGACAGCTGGCCCAGCTCTCCTCTGTGATGCCTCCCAGGAAAGTCCTGGACACGGACACCACACAGATGCCCAAGCCTTGCGTGTCGGATGCTGCCCGGGGCTGGAGCTGCCCGAGACCAGGTGGGGGAGCCGGAGGGGCAGCAGGACTGCCCGCCCTCCTCGCCTTTATGATGGTCATCTCGTCCCGGAGGTTGTCGTATCTCTGCTCCAATCGGGAGTACTCCTTCACGAGGTTCTGGTACCGGGACCGCTCCTCCTCCAGCTCCCTCTTCATCAGCAGGTTCTCCTGGGCGGAGCCGCGGGCCAAGTCATCTGGAAGCAAGACACGGATCCTTCAGAACATCCCGAACATCCCCAGGCATGTTCTGACTCATGCTTTACGGTCAGTCTCTTGTCAAAGGCTGCCACGCCAGCCCCTGGCACAGACACGGTGAGCTGACCCAGCGCCCTCACCTGCCTCCCAGCCCGGGAAAGCTGGCTCTAGCGGCTTACGCTTTAAGGGGGGAAAAAGCCGACCCTGCCCGTGGGGCGTGGGGGGCAGACCAGGCAGCACATGGGTCAGCTCCCCGGCTGGACACCCCAGTGACGGCTGGAGCATCCCTGCAAGAACCTGGGCTTTGCTCCTGATTTCTCTCTTATTCCGGGTCTTTCTAGTTCCTGGAGTTCAGGGAGGTTCAAGGCAATAAGGCGATGAGGCCAAAGGTTAGGGGGCTTTTCTCGCACCAAAACGTATTACTCAGGGGGCGGGGGGCAGGAGGGCCACAGGGCGACAGGGGGGAAGAGTGATCTGCTGGAGGCCACACCGAGTCAGGCGGGAACTGGGGCTGGGACCCCACTGCTCGTCTGTGGCCAAGCAGGATGTGGGGGTGACAGCACCCGAGGGGCTGGTGGGTGCTTGAGACAGGTGACCTGGATGTCACCCACAACCCTCTCCTCAGCAAACGGAAACAGACGGCCCCCCGGTAGAAGGAAGCACGGCAGGAACGGTGATGCTAACGAGGAATTTAACAGCAGCAGCAACTCGCCCCTGAGTGCTCACTGCGTGTCCATCACCAGTGTAAGTGGCTCCCACGCAGTCTCTAGCCCCCCTGAGCCTCGGAGCTCTGTGCCTGGATGTCCATGCTGCAGACGGAGAGGCTGAGGATGGCATTGGTCAAGGCCCGCAGGAGGGAGGGCAGAGTCATTCTGAGGGCAGGCCTCCCTGACTCCAAGTCCCAGGCACTATACTGTCCATGACAGTGTGTCTCCACATGAAACGGAGGGCCCTCCTCCCGCACCTCCCGTCCACAGAAGCCCCCTCCCCACTGCAACCCTGACGAACCCACGCTGGCTGGGCGCCTGGGGCGATCGCCGCGGGGAAGAGATGAAAGCTCAACATGAAGACTCGCGCTCTTTGGAGCTTACCTTTCGACTGGCTCAGGATTTGGTGGTTAAGCTGTTCTTTCTCATCTTTCAAGAGAGCGTTTTCCTGCTCCAGGTCTGCGACGCGCTGAAAGAGAGGATCACAGCGCACGTGTTTCCCCAGAAGCTGGCAAAGGCGAGGCTCCTTTTGTGGGGCCTGACTTTCAGCTGGTTGAGTTCAAATGCTCTTTTGATGTAAGAAAATGGAACCAGGGAAAGGTGCTTTCCTTTCCAGGGAAAATGTGCAATGAAAGACAAAGTCTATTAACCATCTGTATACCATAAGCGTCTATAGACGCAAGCGGAGGACCTTTTTAATTAAATTCAAAATATCGTGGCAGTTAACTGGTTAAAACAAGACAGTTATCTCATCACAGTTTAGGGTCTCCCGGTGCCCACAAAACCCCGGTGCGAAGTCTGCTCTGAGGCTCCCCTGCCTTGCTCAGGCCCTCGGCAAGATCCCAGTTGGCTTTACTGCAAAAACTGACAAGCTGATCTGAATAATCACATGGAATATCTAGGGATCCAGAACAGGCAAAATAATCTTGAAAAAGCACTAGAGGATTCATACTTATAATTTTAAAACTTACTACAAAACTATAGTAATAAGATAGTGTGGAGCTAGCATAAGAAGAGACACAGGGATCAATGGCAAGAACTGAAATCCAGAAATAAAGCCCACATTATAAGTCAATTAGGAACGAAAAATTTTTTCAACGAACGTGGCTGGGACAACTGGATTTTCACAAACAAAAGAATGAAATCGAACTCCTACCTCACACCACATACAAAAATAAGCTTAAAATGTTTCAAAGACCTAAAGATAAGAGTTAAAACTATAAAAATCTGAAGGAAACATAGAAGCAAATCTTTGTCATCATCCAGGAGGCACACACTACATCGGAAAATCATTCTTTAAGTGCATCTAATTTGCTATTATTGGAGGCAGTTCACCCCCAATGGCTTCATGAGCGCCTTCAAATTAGTTTGGCAAATCATCGGAATAACTTGCATTTTTCTTTCCTAGATGCCCAAGCCAAGTCAGACGGAAAACAGAGACAGAAGCATCCACGTGGGGGGTACCTTCCACATGGAGCCTAGAGTGGGGCCTGAAGGTCAGGTGGCCAGGAACAGGCTGTCCCCCTGACCTGGCTGACCTCAGGGCCGGGGGTGATGTCACAGCAGGCTGGGAAGGACGCGACCATGGAACTGGGACTCTGCTTCCCCTAACCGCGCTCTGAGCAGGCAGACGGCTCACCACGAAGGTGTCACCTGAGAAGGCTCCCCAGATCCCCCCTGTCCTCGTCACTGTCCTCTGGGCATCCCTTGGAAATGGAACACGTCCTCTGACCAGTCAGAGCCAATGCCTCACCACTGGGTGGGACACGAAGCTCCATTCCTCCCAGTGCACCTGGCATCACCTAACTTTCCTGCGGCCGCCATGGTCCAGGCCTCTGCCCAGACTGCCAGCGGGAGATCCAGGTCAGCGCGCGCCCCCCGGAGACCTCTGTGTGCTGGAGCCTCATTTCCTCCCCCACCTCCCGCCCAGGCTTGATGCGTGGAGGCTGGCGGCCAAGGCGCTGGCGTTGCTGTTCTGAGCCATACATCAAAGTGGCACGGGGAGCGTTGCCGTTCCTCCTGCCTGAGCGGTTCTGGAGGTGGGCCCAGAGCCTGCGGTCGGTCCAGCAGACAGACAGCAGGAGGGACGGTCCCACCCTCGGCTCCGCGTCCCCGGGGGGGGGGGGGGGGGGGGAGACAATGCTTCCCCAGTCACACCTCCCGGGCACTGGCCACCCCGCCTTCCCAGATGCCTGGCGTGGGGAGTGTGCTGGCAGACACGGCAGGTGACAGACTTCTGCAGCCAAACGGCCCCCTTTTGCGAGCTGTCAGGGATGCGGACGGCAGAAAAGGACACTTAAGAACCAGGAGTGTTCCCCTCAGCAGGATAAATGGGGCGGGGGAGGCTTGACTCTCACAGGCAGTATTCCTGGGAGTGTCTCCTCTCAAAGGTGACCTGGGACAGATCGCCAGAGCCAACGCTGGGCAAACCTGCTACTGTCAGGCTCATGGCGCCCGGGGAAGTGAAATGAAACGAATGTCCCACCTCTCCCAGCTCATCTTTGGGGACACAGATGTAGCGCTGGGCTTTTGTTTTCTCTCGACTTAATCTTTTCAAGTTCGGTGTTTGCACTGGAGAGCGAGCCAGATGCAAAGGAGCTGGTAGACACCGTGGAACGAACAGGTGGACGCTGACAGTCAGGAAGGCTCACCGGCCACAGTTGTGACCGCATCTTAGATGCTGCGTACCTACCACTCAGCAGACAGGACAGGCCCAGGGGCCCTGGCCTCCCGCAGCCACGGCAGGGCAGCCGCAGCCTGACAATGAGGATTGTCACGGTAGGGAGCCCCAAGTTCTCAGATGCCGGTTCCGACACAACATGTGCCGACAGAAATTCCAAATCCATCCGTTAAACATCCCCCGGCAGTCGGCTCGCTCAGCGCCGAGCAGGCCCTGGACAAGCCAGGGGAACCGCCGTCTGGTTACTCAGGGTTTGCCAGGACCGGACTCAGTGCCTTTGACGAGGCCCCGAAGGTGGAGGGGGAAACGCCAGCCGCCCCCTCACACCCCGGGCCTCAGGAATAAAGAGGCTCTGGAGGCCGTAGAGAAGGGATACATTCTGCTTCCACATTTTTCTCTTCCTGGAGAGAGGCGGACATTGCACTTAATGAATCGTCTATGCCCGTGTGTGCTCCTGGTACCAGCTTGGGACCTGCACGTTTGGGGTCAGGGAAGGTGCCTCGCTGGTTCTGCCTCGGCATCGACTGTTCCCATGCTCGAAGCGTCCTCGAATTTCTTCTTCCTGCCAGTTCCAGACTCTCATTGTCTGTAAGACCTAGGTCAACGCACTCCTAGGACACAGTAACACTTTTTTTAAAGGAGAGGGGTAGGGTGTCCATTTCTCCATTTTGCTCTGCCCAGGGAGATTTTTGTAAAAAATCGCAGGCTCCCCCGGATGGAGATGTGGATATTTAAAAGTGTGCTGAGCCCTGGCTGGTTTGGCTCAGTGGATAGAGCGTCAGCCTGCAGACTGAGGGGTTCTGGGTTTGATTCCGGTCAAGGGCTCGATCTCCAGTAGGGGGCGTGCAGGAGGCAGCTGATCAATGACTCTCTCTCTCTCTCAATATTGTGTTTCTCTCTCTCCCTCTCCATTCCTCTCTGAAAGCAATAAAAATATATTTTTTAAAAACAGTGTGTTGAGCCCCCAGTCACAGTGCCCTGGGGCAGCCAGGCAGGAGGCTGGGGGTTGAGTCAGGGCTCTCTGTGGGGTGGAAACGGGAGATCCCACGTTGTGGATCTGCTGGGTAAATGGATGTCCTGTGTCTTATCTGACTGGCCCCCTGAGGGAACCCCCTTTTCCCTTTCTCCCAGCGGCACCAGTCTCAAGTCTCCAGTTCTAACCTGGCCCCTTCTCCTGCCTCAGACGCCCCTTCTTATGTTTATCCACGTGGAAGGGTTACCATCCACCTGTTCCTAAGGGTCAATGGACAACAGGTGCCATGGTTGGCAGGTGACGGGCTGTGGTCCCGTGTTGCCGGCACAATACACTTCACCCCAAAGGATGGAGTTTCCTTCAGGCCTCCTGGTGCGTCAGTCCCATCACTGTCGAGCGTGGGAGAGAGGAGCAGGGTCCCGGGTCCGTGACAGCCTCCCACGGCAATTGGGGCAGCCCTGGTCTGAACAGCTCTCCCGGGAGTGGAGAAGGGAGTGTTCACATCCTGACTTTGGAGATGGGTGTGGGGGTCCATCCCAGGAAGATCTATGTTATGGGGCAGAGAGCACACCTGCGAGCACCCCGACCAGAGTGGGCGAGTCAGACGGAAACCATCAACACTGAGACGAGGCAAACTCCCCCAATGGCGAGGACTGAGGACGAACAGGGGCACATAGAGGCTGCCTGTCAGCCCTGCAGGCCACGCTGAGAAGAAAGCCACTACCTCTGCACGTCCCCCTGCCAGCGAGGACTCAGGCCAAGGGGTGGACTCGGAGACCCCAAAGCCAGCGTGTGCACCCCTCAGCTCATGGCAGAAACTCAATCAGGACTGAGGGTGCCTGACATCGAGCACAGAAGGACGGTCAGCATGAGGACAGCCCCCGAGAGGCCACCCCACGGCGTGAAGGAGCATCGCCTGGAGGGGATGCACATGGCTAGCACCCGCCGGCCGCCCCTCGGCCCGTACCTTCCTCAGCTCATCGTTCTCCCGGCTGTGGGCGTCCTCCAGGATCTTGCGCTCGGAGTGGGCCCTCTGCAGCTCCGTCCGCAGGCTCTCGACCTCCTCCTGCAGCCGCAGGCCCACGTCCCCTCCGGGGCTCTGCTGGTAGTGGGCCAGCTCCTTCCTCAGCTTCGTCACCTCCATGGCATGGGCGGAGGCGGCCGCAGACAGCTGCTCCGACAGCGTCTTGAACTCTTTGTTCTGAGGGGAGACACAGGGAGAGGGGGGAAGAGGCGGAGAGCAGCATTATCTGGCCAGAAAATACATGAAGGCGATTAGAAATAAAAAGGACGGTTCAAGGTGGAACTAAACCTCACAGTCCCTGCATGCTTGTGCCTCCTGGCAAGTCCCTGATGATATTCTTTGTGGGGCTGGAAGAGCGAGGGGGAAACAGAAATCACCAGCACGGATGCTCAGGGGGTGTCCAGGGCAGTGCGGTGCTGAGCTGGAGGCAGTTGGCTTTCCACGCCCGCGGGACAGACCCTGGGCCTGGTGTTCAGGTGGTGGGAATGGCGCAGCTGCTTCCCGGTCCTTCGCGGCTCTGCAGGATTCCCTGCTGTCACCCTGCCCTCCTACCCTGGGGCTTGCGGCACAAAGAGCTGCAACCTAATCTCTGGCTCGGAGACAAAGGACCCCTCCCCCCCCCTCTCCAAGGAGGCCCCAGGACCCCTCACCACCTGTCAGCTCGCCCTGCAGGGCTCCGGCTCAGAGACCGAGCCTCTGGCAGAACCGTCCAGGCCGCACCCCACAGGTCACGTGTCCCCTCAGTGAGAAGCACTCACCCCCGTGGACCTGGTGCAGGTGTGGGGGGCCGGGGACATGGACGCTGGCTGAGCTCACGTGGAGGGAGCACTGAGGGCCCAGGCCAGTGTCGTGCACCCGTGTAAACGCGGGCAAATCGGTGCTGCAGGAGCCGAGGGTCAGCGGGCAACGTGGAGAGAGAAGTGGGGCTCCCCACTCAGCAAATAGTCACAACGACCGCCCACGGGGGCTCCACGGAGAATAGAGCTACTGGCTAAAACACCAATAAGCTGGGCATCAGGAATCAATGCTCATTGACGCCAGAAATTAAGCTCCCCGGAAAGCAGTGAGGAGCAGAACAGCTGTTGGACCCATTTGCTGCCACGCCCGCCATGGGACCTCACGCCTGAGACGCCCCTTCCTCAGGGCAGCGCCGCACCCGGGCTGCCGGGCAGGTGAGCGGCGTGCGAGCTGGACTGGAGCGCTCTTGTGCCCACAGCCAGCTACCCTGTGCCGTGCTCAACCCGACAAGCTATACAAGAGCCTCGTGGTCCCCGGCCCGGGGGGAGGGAGGAAAACCATCACAAGACAGTATGCAATGTGAGAAGCCACACATTCCACACTCAGCACCAGCACTCAGTGGGGCGCTTGCTCTGGGGCAGGCTCTGTACTACCTGAGTTCATGTATTAACCCATTCACGCCTCAGAAAACCCCTATGTAGTAAGGCTGACTCACAGGCCCATTTCACAGTTGAGAAAACCAAGGCCAGGAGGCCAAAAGCTGTGACTTGTCGCACACTGTTTTTCAAATGTAGATGGACGTTTTTGTAAGTCACAACCATCAGCTAATTTAACGTATTTGCTGAGGGCATGCTACGTGTACCGAATCAAATTGGTTCACAAGGCTACTGACTGAATCCGTTTGTGTATTTTTTCAGATAAAATATATTTAAATATAGCCGTATATTCATAAAGGTCTAAGAAACTTGACCTATAAAAAATTATAGGTGTGTGCTGGCCAGTGTGGGTCAGTGGGTTGGGTGTCATCCTGTGCACCAAAAGGTTGCCAGTCTGATCACCAGTCAGGGCATGTGCCCGGGTTGGGGCTCAATCCCCAGGAGGGGGCATGCAGGAGGCATTTGATCAATGCTTCTCTCTCCCTTTCTCCCCCTCCCTTCCTCTCCTTCTCCCTTCCTCTCTCTCTAAAAATCAATAACAATATTTTAGAAAATAATTAAAGGTGCAACTGGCCTAGTCACTCTACATGTTGTGCTTAAAGCAAAGCCGGAGTGGTAGAAAGCCAAGTTCATAGGTTACAACATTTTGGCTGAAAAATGTCATACCACAGGCTTCAACCAGGGCTGCTGTAAAAAATGGTGGTAGAAACGGTCGCTGTATTCATTGCTGAAGGATACTGTGAAGGATGTGGCTTATTTTCTTCGCGTGTCATAAAAACCCACAGGAAGCGTCAGCACCAAGGACAGCGCCAGCCCTCCTCCTCCTCCTCCTCCTCCTCCTCCTCCTCCTCCTCCTCCTCCTCCTCCTTCTCTTTCAACAACTCCAGGGTGACCCTACTTCCCTCTGCCTGTTGTTTCCTTGGAGCTCGGTGCCAATGCTGTGTTTCCCTAGTTGAGACATGAGCTTTGGGGGCCAGCCTTGCCCTGGGTTTACTTTTCAGTGTGTTCCCTTGCTGGCGTCTTGGCGGTGGGGATATGGTTTGAAAGTGTCCGCTCCCGCAAGAGTGGGACTCACTCCTTTAGCCACATCCTGGCATCATGCATCGCTGAGATCTAGGCCGATCCCCCTAATGAACTCAGGGCTCAACTGGAGATTGGCCATGACCCCAAGCTGTCAGCTCTGGGTGCAGGTATAACAGACAGAACTCAGGCCTCCCTCCATCCAGCTGGGAGTTCATCTACGACCCTGTGCTGCTGTGAAAAGTACTTTGAGACGCTTCACTTAAGTCAGTGATGGCAAACCTATGGCACGCGTGTCAGAGGTGACATGTGAACTCATTTTTTTGGTTGATTTTTCTTTGTTCAATGGCATTTAAATATATAAAATAAATATAAAAAATATAAGTCTTTGTTTTACTATGGTTGCAAATATCAAAAAAGTTCTATATGTGACATGGCACCAGAGTTAAGTTAGGGTTTTTCAAAATGCTGACACGCCGAGCTCAAAAGGTTCGCCATCACTGGCCTAATTCATCCCCGGCACACGTATGTCCTCTCCTCTGCCTTAGGAAGCCTGTGTATCAGGGGAGCAGCCTGAGTTGTTCCAGGCATCACAGAAGGAATAAGAACCCATCCATTCCAAACGGCCGGCCCTTCTGCTAAGAGGCTGTGATAATTCACGAACCTCTGAAGAGCTGGTGCCATGGATTACATGGATGCCCCTCCCACAACAGAGGGCCACGTGTGTTCTGTGACGCCGGGTCACACGCCCGCTGTGAAAGGCCAGCCAGCCCAAGGACAATATTGTCTGCACTGGTCGGAGGCGGCAGAACATGCTGTGGGACTAGGTGGCCAAAGTTTAGTGCGAGTCGTGCTACTTACTCGCTGTGTGACCTTGGGCAGGCTATGTAACCTCCCTGTGCCTCAGTTTACCATGTGAACAATATTAACATCTCACAGGGTTATGGTGAGGACTTAATGAGTTCATATATGAGGACAGTGACTGGCACACAGTCGGGCAACATGGGGAGGGGTACAAGGAAGCAAGATCCCATCCACCCTCCCCCTCTCCTCTGACCACCCTCTGCACACAGGCACCCTGCCAGGGAGGTAGCACCTGCCACCACTCGCAGATGCTTGCCAAGCAGGAATCGCAGGGCAAAAGCTCTGTTTAAAAATAGGCCTTTTAAATCTGCTTCCCTTTGATGTTCAAGCACGTGAACTGTAAAATACCAGCTCTATTTTTAACCTCTCAAGTCGACTCTGGAAATCAGCAACGCCAGTGCAGGGCTGACTCCTGGAAACCCAGGGTGCGGCTGCGCCAGCAAAGCCTGCTTGTCCCCCGGACTATACTTTGCTCAGAAGGTTCATTGGCAAAATCTGACCCAATTATCTCTTCTGGCCAGAGAGTAACAGCACAATAGCAATCGTGGAAAACGTGGCCATGATGAGAGACGGGGTCTTCTCTGCGCTGGCATTTTCCCAATGGCCTGTCCCAGGGACCTGGCCTCTCCTGTCCACCCCTGTCCCTCCAGGTGGAGGCGCTTCTCCGGACCTGGCACATCGCGGCAGGTGGGTGCCGAGTGTCCTCTACCCACATGAGCTTTCTGTCTTGCTTGCCAATCCAGACACCCAGTGAAACTCACAGAACAGAAACATACAGTCTCTTGTCAGATTTTTTTTTTTTTTTGCAAGCAGAGAAGCAGGCACATTTTACTGCTCTCCGCACTGCTTCTGGGCTCTTGCTCTGGGCAGCTGACTGGTGTAAGTGGCTCATTTATTTTCTTGCCCGATTGGGGTCATGAGAAGCTTAAAAATACTTACTGTAGAGAAGGTACAATAAAACCAAGTGACCTCCAAAGCAATGCCTGGTGGCCCCACTCTAACTCTCCCTCTTCCTCCACACCCCACACCATGCGCACTAGTTGGTTCTCTCCCTCTCCCTTCTCGGGAGAACGGCGGGAGCCTGGTCCTGTGGTCGCCCTAACACCCCGCACGAGCACAGTAACAGTGAGCCCACTCTCAATGCCACCGGGAAGGCCTGAAGCTGAGTGGCGTTTGGGCTGAAAACATCAGCCTCACCCTTGCAGCTGTGGGATCCGACCAACCTGGGTCGAAATGCTGGTTCTGGAACTTGCTAATTCTGTGACCTCGGCAAGGTACTTGATGTCCCTGATCCACAGTTTCCTCATCTGTAAAATGACCTCATGGAGTGGTGGGGGGGATCAGATGAGAGGGAACATAAAACACCCATCCCAGGGCCTGGCACGTGGGAGGCGACCAGAGAGTCCCAAGGGCAGTGGGGGCTGTTGGCCCCATCGGCACAAGACTGCTCCCTCGTAACCCAGCATCCAACGTGTCCAAGTCACCCTCTGTTCATCGAGCTCGACGAAGTACGAGAAACAGCCCATAAAGCTGCTCTGAAGAGAGAACGAGGAAGACTGGCCACTCGGACACCAGAAGGTGGGTGCATGGGTGTGTGTGCACCCTTCCACACCTCATCTTTCGCTCTGTAAGGCGACATAGGCTCTGGGGATTAGGGCATGGACATCCTTGGGGCTGCTAGTCTGCCTACCATAGTCGTAGCCACTCCTGCTGACAGGGTGACACCCTGGGGACACGTGCCCGCTCTTGGGTCCCTCCCTGGCATGTGGTTCCCCGAGGAATCCGTGGGTCCCGGTCACACCTGCCCCCGGAGCACGCACCACCCGCAACCCTGGGTGGGAGCTCGAGGCACCCACCTGGTCGTCGATCTTCCGCTGCAGCTGGACCACCTTGTTCTCCATGCCCACGTTGAGGCGCTTCAGATGCTCTGCTGAGCGAGCCTCGATCTTGAGGGCCTTCAGCTCCTGCTTGGCCTTGAGCCTCCGGAAGGCGCACTGGATGACGATGGCCGCGCCCCGCAGCCGCAGGAAGTGCCTGCGCGCCGCCCAGCCCCGCACATGCTTCTGGATGACGGTGGCCTTGTGCTCCTGAAGGACCTGGCAGGGGACAAGCACACACCTGTGGGTTCCCACTGCAGGACGGGAGCGAGAGAGGCTCACGCAGAACCCGGGCAGGTGGGATGGAGCCACGGTCAGCCTAGGTTTTGGGAGGCACAGAGAACAGGCCTCCCTAAGGCTTAAGCTTACACGGCTGTTTGTTTTATGAACAGGTCCGCAGCCTGCATGGCTGTAGGGAGGTGGCTATCAAACCACAGCTGTGGGGGTGAGTTGGTGGATGGGCACGCTCGGACTTGGGGCCACCTAGCCAGGTAGCTCAGCCTCTCTGGGTCATGGCCTGGCAGGGAGGAGGTCAGGGTCCCTCTCCTGACCTTGCCTTGCTGGGTTTAAGGCTCCTGGTCTGTTAATAAAGGATCTAGACCTGATGATGCCTATCACCCCACTCTCGTCTGAGCGAGCCCAAAATGGGTCACTGGGCTCTGCTACAGGCTGAGTGTCCCGGGGAGGGGGGGTGAGAGGTGACTCAGCTTCCCCAAGCATCTCGGCTGTCAGAGGGGAGGGGTACACAGGTGTGCACCCTTCCTGGCTGTGGCGGTTCATCTTGTGTCAACTGGCCGTGGGAGCCCAGGTTAAGCACTGTTTCTGGGTGTGTCTGCGAGGGTGTTTCCAGAGAGGTGAGCATTTGAGAAGGTGGGCTCAGCAGACTGCCTCCCAGTGTGGGTGGGCACCCCCAATCCACAAGGGCCGAATGGAACATAAGGCAGAGGATGGAGAATTTGTTTCTTTTTCACTGTTGAGCCGGGACATCTCATCTTCTCCTGCCCCAGGGCGGGGGGTGGGGTTTGCACCAGGGCTCCCTTGGTTCTCAGGCCTTCACACCTGGCTGAATGCCGCCGCCGGCTCCCCTGGGTCTCAGCTGCAGTGAGACGCCGGCCTCCACAAGCACTGAGCCAAACCTCAAACACACACACACACACACACACACACACACACACACACACGCACATATCTCCTATTGGTTCTATTTCTCTGGAGAACCCTGGCCAGTGCACCTCCTCATGGGACTCTGGGTAGAGTTCCATAAGGACAGAGTTGTGAAATTACTTAGGAAAAACCAACATTCATGGTGGTGACAACTCATCTGCTGGGGCTGAGGTCTGAGTTCGCACCCAGCGTGCACACACCTGGCGGTAGATCCTCCGTACGAACATGCCCCGCGTGCAGGCCTGGATGACAATGACTGCTCTGCGGACCTTCCGGTAGGCCAGGCGGGCCCTCCGCATGCGGTACTGCTTCTGGAACACCACGGCCGCCCGTGTCCTCCGCAGATGCTCGGCCAGCCTGGGGAGGGAGAGGGTGGGCCTGCTGACAGGGTGCCTGAGCTGGTTCTGAACGGAGCCCCTCCCCCTGGGTCAAGGTCACCCCAGGTCAAGCCGGGTCTCCTCCTCTGACTGATGGTAGCAATGCCTTGGGCACTGGACATGCAGGCTCAGAACAGAATTAGCCTCTTCCTTGTAACTCCAAGTCTTCCCACAAGCCCCAACCTGTCAGCCTGACCACCTGACCACCTGTGCCCTTCCCCTGCCCACTCCCCACCTGCAAGCCCCTCGCTGCCACCTGGGCACATCACGTGTTCGCATGTCTGTCTGTCTCTCTGTGCCCTGGGCTTACCAGGACTGGAGATATCAGGGGCCGTGTCTCAGTTGTTCTTGCACCCCCTGCATCTAGTGCAGGGCCTGGCCCGGCAGGCACTTGGGAAAGGTTTGCTGAATGGACAAGACCCTCTCAGGCTGCCCGTTTCCTGTCCCCCAGCCCTTTCTGCCTGGGTCGCACGGCATGAGGACACTAACTTTGCTGTTGCATTTCCGCTCCCCCCAGGAGGGGTGGGGAAGGGGGAACCCACCCCTCCCGCCAAAAGACAGAACATCAGACTAAGGCAGTGGTTCTCAACCTTCCTAATGCCGCGACCCTTTAATACAGTTCCTCATGTTGTGGTGACCCCCAACCATAACATTATTTTCGTTGCTACTTCATAACTATAATGTTGCTACTGTTATGAATCGTCATGTAAATATCTGATATGCAGGATGTATTTTCATTGTTACAAATTGAACATAATTAAAGCATTGTGATGAATCACAAAAACAATATATAATTATATATGTGTTTTCCGATGGTCTTAGGCGACCCCTGTGAAAGGGTCGTTCGACCCCCAAAGCGGTCGCAACCCACAGGTTGAGAACCACGCTGGTCTAAGGCTTCTAACCTCCTGAAGGGCCTGGGGCCAGACTCATAGCCAGCCCTCAGCCGGAGACTCAGAATATTAAAGTTGGAGGGACTTGGACTTACCTAATGCAGCCCCGAGGAGGCACAACCCCATCCAGCTCCCGAGGTGAGCCTGACTCCCAGCTCCCCGCCCGGTTCCCCACGTGGCTGGGCCTGCGTGTCCACTAGCACGGAGTCCCCACAGGGAGCTCAGCCTCAGGCAGAGCCACGCAGGCCTGTCCGTGAGGACGGGTGGCACAGGTGGCCGTGGTCACTCAGTGTTGCTACCACGGACAGTCCTCTCATTCTACAGCTTTGTCCCCGAGGTCGTCCCCAGCTGTCTGGAGGTCACAGAGGCCTCACCGTGTCTGGTTATGCTCGAATACACAGCCCCCTGCCGGACCGGAGGATGAGCAGCAGCGAGCCTCGGGGTGTACGGTACAAAGGACCCTGCTCTGGGCATGCGACTCGGGGGCTCATCATGTTCATAGTCCAGCAGAGGAGACCCCATTGCATTGGCTTCCAACACAAGACCTTCTGGCAATTACTGCCACTTCCCCAGGGAGATCCCGAGGGCAGAGGTTCCTGGCTGCTCCTGCGAGTCCGTGTCAGTGAGACGCCCAGACCGTGTTAGCGCTCCCTCACCCAGTGACCCCATCAGAAGGGGAGCATTTCAGAGCAGGAGGCTTCTGGGCAGGCGTTAGCCGGGCGGCCTGTGGTTACACAGTCCCCTCCGATGCTGACTCAGCGCAGCAACTCAAAGGGGCCCCAGGACTTGCCAGCCCGACTTTTAAACTCCCAGGGGAGTCTGAAACTGTGAGTGTAAACCTGAAGCGGGGTGTAAGCCAACTGTGACAGAAAGGCCGAATTTATCGCTGTTTCTAAAAGAAGATCATTTCACTTTGGAGCTTAAGCAAAAGGAAGGTGGTGGTTTGGGGGCACAACCAGCCAGTCCTAGGCTAGCACTGGGGGGATGACTAGGCTGGGGCGGGCAGGAGACCTGGGAACTAGACCTACTCCCTCAGGTGGGAGGGGCATGGAAGAGGGGGGCCCAGCTGCTGGGAAGAAGTCAGGGTGCGGTCCGGGCCCAGCAGGAACCTCTCTAAGGACAGAGGCCCAGAAAGGCCACCCAGCTAAGAGAGCCAGTCCCAGGACCCTGCCGTTCACCCACAAGCCGCTGCCCAGATGGCCCCCGCGTGGCTCACCTGCGGGCCAGGTGTCCTCGGCAGTACCTCTGCAGCGTCAAGGTCGCCCCCTTCAACCTGCGGTACTTCACCCTCTGCAGCCAGCCCCGGACGGTCTTCTGGATCGTGATGGTGGCTGCCCGGAACTTGTCGGCCCGAAGCTTCTCCAGGTAGGCTACCTGGCCTGCCCGGAAGAAGATCTTGGTGCGGCCAAACTGGAACTTGTCCGGGTCCTTTACAAGGCAAGGAGGGCAGCGGGCTCGCCATCAGGGAGCAATGAGATGACGCGCCCACTGCCCTCCCGTGCAGAATTCCCGGGCGGAGCTCACGGGCCCTGCTCCGTAGGCCCACAGTCACTCAGCGCTCACGTAACCCACGGCCGGGCCCTGGGCGAGGGTCCAGGATGACAGTGAGCAAGACGCCTGCCCCTTGAGCAACTGGCATGTGAGGGCAGACAGACAAAGACCAGGTATGTGTTCAGGTGAGGATGGGAAAGACAGAGCTGGGGTTGGGAGGGTGGGTTGGGGCTGTTTGAACAGGGTCACCAAGTCAGCCATCTCGACAGAGGTGACCTTGGAGCAAAGACCTGAAGGAACCGAGGAAGCAGCCTAGAGGAGGAGAGTTTGGGAGAGCAGAGCTGATGCAAATGTCTGCAGTGGCAACAAGCTGTGCATGGTGGAGGGACGGGAGAGCCGGCGTGACTGAGTGGGGAGTGAGGGTGGGTGGTGGGAGGAGCCAACCACCAAAGGCCAGAGCATTGACGTGGGGGGCGGGGGCCTGGGGGGCTCTGAGCAAGGGAAGGACCCGATCTGGTTGACATTTTATAAAGATTAGCCCCAAATGGCCAGAGTCAATTGAATAATTTCAGATTGCACATAACTCCTCAAGTCAATTTTATTTAGTTTCAAACTATGTTATGGAATGTTGGGGGGCACAGGACGTGTAATTACTGTCCTAACTGCATCTATTTACGTTAAAATCAGTCGCCCTTCCCTGCGCTCGCCCAGGGGGATGAGGAATGCTGTGCGCTGAGCTGGAAACAAAGCCAGCATGTAACCCAGGCAGGTGAGGGGGCTTTTCCTTTAGTCACTGATGTATGACAATGGACTCACCTCTTGGAATCAGTTCCAATGAGAAGGATGAAAACCCAAAAAGGCAGGTAACCCCCTACCCCCACCCTCCACATTCTCACGGCGTTCCATTTCCCCCAAAGCCCGGCCGCCCGGCCGCCCGGCTCACCTTGATGAGGCTCTCCAGCACAGACCTGCAGATGGCCTTCTTGTCCCCGCTGGCGAGCTCTCTCTTCTTGATTAGCATCCGATAGCGGTTGAAGAAATCATGGTAGGTCCACCTGGAGGGACATAGGTGTATCAGGTGACACATCCTGCCTCTCGGCCACAGGAGGGCCAGGGGGTCCCCAACAGTGCCCCAGGGGGTCAGTATTTCTGAGGGCACTTCCCACATCCGGTATCATGGTTATTAGTGTCCTCACTGGTCTTATTTTTCCTTATGAGCTTGTAATTTCTCTGGGAAAATCATTAGAGCAGCATTCCACAGGGCTGAAAACATCAAATGCTCTTCATTAGAAAACCTCCCACTGCTGACAGTCCTATAACTCAGGGAGGCCACAGGCTAAGGAAATGACAAGAGAGCAGGGCCCTGTGACCGCAGACACCGTGGCGGGTACCGGAGAAGCTGGGGTAGAGAAGGAGAGGGGCCTGGCTCGGACAGTGGCCAGCCGTGTGACGTTCGGCGAGTCACGGCTACACGTCTCACCTCCCCTGCCTGCAACATCCAGAGACTGTCACCCACCTCGCACAGCACCTCCCAGTGCGCCAGTAGCCAGGGGGTTCGTGGATGTGCAGTGTTTGGAAAGATACAAAGCTTCCTGAAGATCGAAATTACGTTCCCTTCCCGCCTAAGCCCCTCCGCTTCCCTGGGGTCCCAGTCAGGGCCCAAACGCTGTACATAAAAATCGCCTGTGGGAACGCTGTGCCCCAGCTGCCCAGTGCCCAGTGCGGGCGGGCGGGCGGAGGATCTGCATGTGCCACCTCCCCTCTTGGGTAGGTCTCGGGAGGGCACTGCCTGGATGGGACCAACTCAGAGAGTCCTGCAGGACCTCACAGCCTCTCAGACCACATGCATGACATTAGGCCACAGAGAAAGTCCCTGAGGTGGCGAGTCAGGAGCTCATAGGCCCCTTAGAAAACGGTGAGGATCCTTCCGCTTGTCAGGTCAGGGTGAGGTGGGCAGCCCAGCGCCCACTGCTCAGTCCCATTCGACTTGGGCCCCAGATGCCTAGCGCAGAGGTTTCCCGAGATCACACCCACACGGACGTGAGGGGCGTGCTTCCTTTTGGTCCGAGACGCTTCGGGAGCCCACCAGCCTTGCCAAAGGTGTGAGGGGCCATGTGCCCGGTCTGAGGGGGGGGCCTGGCTCCTGAAATGGTCAGACCCTTCCAGGTGACCGCCAGGAGCCACCCAGGTGAGAACCCTGTGCCTGACTCAAGTGCAAGGACAGGAGCACGGCTCTCAGGCCAAGGAGCCAGAACTGGAGGCTGCAAGACCCCGAGTAGTTACCACACTCCAGACACGTGTGACATCGTCCTTCCCTGTGGACCTTCAATAACAGGGCTGAGACCCTGTGCGAGTTTAGTCATGACTCAGCAGGAAAGCCAATCAGGCATTTCTGGGGCCTCCATCTCCGTCTACAGCCCTGAGCCACTCAGTTCATGGGGCGGGGGTGGGAGGTGGGGGGGGGGGGGCATCTTTCCAGAAAGCACACTGAGGTTTTTGTTGTTTTACGTAAACGAGAGGAGATAAATGAAGGAAAACTGAAGATGTAGGAAAAGGTGCTTTTAAAACTAATGATATATATATTTTATTGATTTCAGAGAGAAGAGAGAGAGAAACATCAATGATGAGAGAGAATCATTGATCGGCTGCCTCCTGCACATCCCCTACTAAGGATGGAACCCAAAACCCAGGCATGTGCCCTAACCAGGAATCGAACCAGGGACCTCCTGGTTCAGCTGTATCTGGAGCAACAGCTACTGAGCCACATCAGCCGGGCAGAAAAGGTGCTTTTTAAAAAACACAGACACTGCACACTCAGGAGTCCCACACACACACTGTCCTGGGTGAGTGGCATTTGCTTCACGATTCCTCCGGGACACAGAGCTGCTCTGAGCCCCCGACGAGGAGACGGATGACTGGGCGGCCACAAGACACGAGGGGGGTGGGAGCCGTGATGGCGGACCAGCCCCTCTCCCGGACAGAGCATTCATCACGGTGCTTTATGTACATGATAATGGACATATTTCTTAGCCACTGCTGCACAGTTCCAGCTGAATGATTCATCTCCATTCTAAATCAGACTCACAGAGAGCACATGTCCTCGGAGGATAAAAATAGACAGGTGTACGGAGTCCGGGGCGGGTGGGGAGTGCAGAGCGCCGCTGGCCGAGGGCTGCGTCCGCCCTCTCCGGTGTGGGGCGGTGGGGTACTGAGCGCGTTCATGTCAGAGCAGGGCTGAGCGCTGTGCCCAGGCCTCGGGGCTGAGCGCAGGGACTCCGCCTGGCAGCCCAGTGGGAAGCGCGGCCCTCGCCTGGGCTCCTGGGAGAGCCCCCGGGACCGTTTCACCCACGGCCTGCGCCCCAGGACTGCATTTTCTTCCCTTTGCCCTTTTCCTCGCGGCAAAGGATATTTCCCTTTGGCCATGGAAGTGGGAGAAAAGCAGGAAAACGGTGAAAGTTCTAATTCCCCTCATCGAGGAAGCCGCAAGGTTTCCTTTGGGAACAACTGCAGAATTGTGCGGTTACTTGACAAGCGAAAGCAGGCGCCATCGCTCTGCTGTGCTGGTCTCTGCCGCCAGGGGGTGACCCACCCACTCAGGCCCCTTGGGTCCCAGACGTTCTCTCCACTCCAGGCCCCAAGTCGGCACACATGACGGGTGTTACCAGCTCGATGGACCCGGGTTCTGTAGAACCTCTGGCTGCATCTCCAGATACGGCCCACTCGCCAATTTCCTGGAGGAAGCAGGCCAGCAGGCAGCACTTTTTTAAAAAACCCAGTGATGCTACTCGGAGATCCAGCGCGGTTACCATGGCTGGCAGCCGGGGGGGGGGGGGGGGGGGGGGTAGGCGATGTGGGAGTCAGCCAATCACAGGGTGGGAGCCGCCCGCAGCCCGCCCCTCACCACTCATCCTCACAGACAGATGCCATGCTGGGGCCCTGGCCTGGCATTGGGGGGCGGGGGGGGGGGGGGTGAAAGGGACTGGGACCTACATGAGATACTATGGATGATTCCACTCCGCCTCAGTACTAGCAACAGCGCCGCAAAACCACGGTGCCTCTTTCCAAAAGCTAGCTTTCAAAAGGTGGTTTGGGAAGGAAATCCTCTCTTCGAGCCTTTTGCAAAGTCTGCTAAGAACGTGAACGTGAGGAGGAGGTGCAAGGCAGTGTCCTGGATCCGAGCCTAAACCTCGAGACCACAGCTCCAAGGAACATCTGTGATATCCTATAGTCCTCCCTTCCTTCCCTACGCGTTCCACAACGCCACGATTACAGAAACAAAAGGTACAGGTGCCCTTGTAACTATCTGCTGGGAAGAAGCCGGAGGCAATTAGGGAGGCAGAGAAAGGCATCCATCACGCCCCTACATGAGGCCCAGCAAGTGGGTGGGCACCCCGGCTTTGCTGGCAACTCTGCTGGCAGCCAGATGGAGTGAGCAGTCGGAGGAGCCACTACCTCCAGGGGCCTCAGAGCCTGCAGGAAATGCGCCCTCCCAGCTGCCACGCCAGAGGCGGTCTGATGAGGCGGAAAGCACACCTGGCACCCAGGATGCTTCGCCGGGGGGTGGGGTGGGGGCGGGGGGCTGGACTGCAGGACTGGAGCCTCTTCCCGAATCACTGGACGGGAAAAGCAGGTCTGGCTCCTTCCACCCCAGGACCCGGCCCTGCCCCTCACTCCTCTGACGAGCCTGAGCTTGGATGCCAATGCCTCGCTGATGTGGGGCCGTAAGGTGCTTGGCAACGACCACCCAGCGGACAGAGGAAGGTGGTCCAGCCTCCCGGTGGCCTTGAGCTGCTCCCTTCCTTCTCTGGGTCTCATGTGGAAAAGTCCCTTGACATCAGGATGTGCCCACATCTGTATACAAACTGATGCCAGGTCAGGCCACGGCGCCCTTTCTGCCACCAACGGCCGCCTTCTATCTCCCACCTCACGTTATTTCATTAAAAAACAAGATGCTGGTCACGACCCATTAAACTGATTTCTGACCCACCCACAGGTGGCAATGGGTTTTGAGGGATGCTGGACGGAAGGTGGGGGCTAAGGAAACCTTCCTGGGAGCGGGGACAGAAGAGCCAGGGGCAGGAGGGGGGCCGCCGCCTGTGGTGTGTGGTCTGGAACCGGCGGCTCGGCGCTGCTGAGGCCCTGTCTCTCTCTCAAGTTGCATGAACTGCACCTGGTCTGAACCCTGTGCGTGGAGCAGTCGCTGAGAGGCAATCCAATCGGCCAGAGCACGGGGCTTTGTACTCGTGGCCTGGGCCCCAGTCCCTCCATCTAAAGGCTGGAGCCCGACAGTCCAGTGGCGGAAGGAAAGCCAACTTCGTCCAACCTTGGGTGTGGCTCGAGCATCAGTCCTACAGCTTCAGCTACTTGTCTTCAGACCCAAGTCCAAAAAGGAGACGGAGCCCAGGACACTCCCTGTCTTGCTTCTAGGCAGGGGGATGGGGCTGGAAGGGAACAGCCCCCCTCACAGCTGGCGGAGCACAGCCTCTGAACAAAGCCGAGACCGTGACCACCAGGCTCTGCAAAGCTGCCTGGGTGCTGCAGCTGAGTGACAGCTCTGCGCTTTCCGGGTCAAATGCAAATTCCAGCTCCAGCAGCAGCTTCCTCTCAGGCCCACGGCTTGGGAACGATCGACCGGAAGCTGTTTCTGTAAGTGAGCCCTGCGCGTGAAGCGGTTCCTCAAGGCCATGGGAAGGCGCAGGTGGAGATGCAGGGGGGCGGGGGAGGCACCCCCCCCATCTCCTGACACATGGGACTTCTCGGGCACAGGAAAACCCCACAGGCACAGGCTCCGGCCTGCGACAGTCCCTGCTCAGGGCCACTGCACAGCCAGTGTTTGCTGTGACCCTGGTGCGCGGTGCGCTTTTTCGAGTGCTGGTTGGTCGCCATCCCTCCCCCGCGCCCCCCCCCCCCCACCCCATTCCAGGCACGTGCCACAGCATTGGCACAGCTTCAACAGACACAGGGTGGCCACAGGGTGGCTCCATGCTCATCCCTGAGGCAGGTTGGGTCACAACAGCTGTCCTTTAACTCAGGTTGTATTTTCCACCAGAGATTTGATTCTATATTGAAAGGTGAAGGAGCCCACCGACAGACGAACGGATAAGCGAAGTGTGGGCTACACATACACATACAACGGACTGTTACTCAGCCTTAAAAAGGAAGCACGTTCTGACACACGCTACGACACGGGTGGACCCTGAGGACATATGCTCCTGAAATAAGCCCGTCACAGAAGGACAGACACTGTATGACTCCACTCATGCGAAAGCAGCCCGGCTTCCAATTGCCTCCGGCTTCTGCTGAGGCAGAAAGTGTGACGGTGGTTGTCAGGGGCTGGGGGAGGGGGGGGACGGGAGTGACTGCTTCATGGGTACAGAGTGTCAGTTCTGCAAACGGATGCAGGTGATGGGTGCACGGCAATGCGAATGTGCTAACGCCACTGAACTGCACACTCAGAAATAGTAAATATGATGTGTGTTTTACCACAATCAAAGGGAAGGAGGTAGGGGGACGAGGTGGGAGCTGAGTAAAGGAGAAATCTCCTTTGCAAGCGGCCAGTGCATCACCCAGACCAATGCCAGGTTGAAATCTGAAAGCTGCCCCGAGGATGTCGCTGGCGACCCCCACACTTTTCAGACCAGACGGGAACACTCGTTTCCACCAGCGCCCTGCCTGGCCCTCAGTGCTCGGGAACAGTTTGAGGACCTGTTTCTGGCGGACAGCCCACGAGAGGGGCCCTGGGTGCACCAGGGCGTGGCCGGCGGCACGTACCTGGACGGGTAGCCGGCTGCGCTGATCCGGATCGTCTCCAGCACCCCGCACGCTCTGAGCTGCTGTACCGCTCTCTTCGGGTCAAAGCTGCGGAACCACGAGACAAGCAGTGAGTGGCCATCGGGCGAAGCAGAACCAGAGCCGGAGAGGGAAGCCCACCCCCTCCCGCCCTGCGCTGTCGGCCCTCCTGCCACTGAGCACAGCCAGGTGAGAAGCAGAGTGAGGATGCGGATGGGCAGCCTCACGAGCCATTTCAGCATCTCCGCTCTGCGCGCATCCTTCTTTAAATATATTTTTATTGATTTCAGAGAGAGGAAGGGAGAGGGAGCGAGAGAGATGGAAACATCAATGATGAGCAAGAATCAATGATGGGCTGCCTCCTGCACGCCCCCTACTGGGGATGGAACGCGACCTCCTGGTTCATAGGTTGACCAAGCTGGGGCCCCGGGAAAGGCATCTGGCAAAGGATTTTTGGACAGCTCGAATCTTTGTCCCTGCATCTCGATGACCTGGAGAAGGGACCCTCTATGTCCCTTCCCTCCCCGTGGGGAGGGTGCAGGAGGGAACCGGCCCTGGAGCTGCCAGGGTCAGGTGGGCAGAGCACTCTCTCCAGCTCCGGCTCCTCCCTTACTCAATGGAGTGAGGATATCTGCCAACTAAAATCCACTGGCTGCTGTGATGATCAGGTGACGTAAAAGGGGGATGCCATTAGGAAAACGAAGACACGATACAAAGAAGTTACTGTCATCATCGTTTTCTGTTCACCCCCCTCCACCCCTGCCCCCCCGGGGACGTGTAAAGACAAACAGGCTTCTGTGTCTTCATCTCATCTCCCCGACAGCCAGGTAAACTCCCTGTCAAATGCATCTCGCATTCTGTGAGCGAGACTAGGCGACTGGGAGGGAAAACAGCCCTGCTGGTGAACACCCGTTTCCTGGTGAACACCTGGTCAGCGTGGGAGGCCCACGTGTGCTCAAGCAGCACTGAGTCTGGACTGAACAACTACCCAAGATGCACAGGCCCACCTGCTGAACCACAGGGAGACACTGTCCTCCCGGTACAACGCGCAGGCTCCGAGAGCCGGGGCTCTCGGGATGCAGAGCGAGACTCCGGGTGTCGGATCGGTTCCACCCCGGCAGCCATGCGCACTTCACTGATCTTTGCACGGCTGCAGGCTTCCCCGCCCCCCTCGCTGGGCTCTGCAGCCTTTGGGGTCACACTGCAGGGCCCCGAGACTCTCAGCACTGCTCACCTCTGCGACCAGGGGACTGGCCTCCGGAAAACCTGGCGGCTCCTCTGAGGAGCCGTCCCAGATGGTCACCCTCGCTCGGGGCCGCCGCCTCCTGGACGCAGCCATTCTCGCCCCTCCCGCTCCTGCCCTTTAGGAGGCAGTCACGGCTATGCCATCGCCAGGTGACTCCTTAAGGATAAGGGACGGATCTTCTCCGCTGTCACTCCACCTGTCCGAGCCCAGTGCCCAGGGAGCCACAGAGGTGAGAGATGTTTGTTGTTGTTTAAATAAAGGAGGCGGCAAAGGGGACTTGTACACAGGAGATGCTATCAAAGCATTTAGTGTGGGACGGCGGCTCTCCATTGGGGGTGGCTCGGTCCTCAGGCAGCATTTGGCAACGTCTTAAAACACTGCAGTGTCACATGGTGGGGGGGCTACAAGCATTGGGCAGATAGAGACGGGGTGCCAAGCTCCCCACAGCGCGCAGGGCAGCCCACAACCAAGAATTCCCTGGCCCCACGTCAGTGGCATCAGGGCTGAGAGAGCCTGGCGTGCGGGACGGGCGGAGGGACACGGCACTCTCCTGCGAGGGTAGCGTCAATAACGCTACATTTTCATCATATAAATAAGTTATCTTCTTGAAGTCATTTATAATTGTTGTTTAACCTCGACTAGCAGACGAAGAAATGAGACGGAGTAAAGGACTAGCTTGTGATTGGCCGAACCGCGGGGGCAGAGCCCGGACTGGAGTCGAGGCTCTGCGTTGGTTCAGTCCTCTCCCCGCTTTCTTTACTGGGGGAAGATTTTTTTGGTCCAAAAGGCAAAGGAAGGTCTTAGACAAATGGGGTGTTTGGACCAGAAAGTCCCTTTCAAAGTCCCCAACTTCTCTCCTTGGGAACAGGAGGCCCAGCAGGAACACAGCACGAGGCGGCGCCAGGCTCTGAGGGAGCTGCCCAAGGTCACGGCGGCTGGGCCCATGCTGGTCTGCTGCCCAGCCTCCTCTCCTGCTCCTGCCCTTCACACATAATCTGTCTTTCACACATGCCGCTCTGCTAGCCGCCCCTTTTCTTCCCACGTCAGCTGGTAAACAGATGCCAGGGGGGTGGGGGCCCTGAGCTAGTCTCAGACGCTGGGGGAAGGAAGACAGTGTCCAATCGGCACCCGTCACGGAAGGCTGACTCAGTCCTGTCTCCCAGCCTTTCCAGCACGAGGCCCGTCGAGTGCGAGTCAAGCTTTATCGAGTGAGAGGAGGCAGAGGCAGCTCAGGCATTCACTCTGAGAGTCAGAGCTGCCAAAATAAATTACTTCACAGAAAGTGATTATGCGAGGACCCAAAAGGAAATCAGAAAGATGGGAAGGAAGTGCTTAACATTTTTTAAAGAATGTGTGTTTCTGGCCAGAGGAAACAAGCATGTGAGGAGGCTCAGGTGATGGAAGAAGAGGCTGCAGAGGTGGGACCATCGAGGGCTTCGGGCAGCCCTCCAGGCAAGAGAGGAAGAGGGTCTGAGACAAGGTGATGCAGGAAGGGAGGCCAGAGGGAGACCTGTTGGCCTCCGTGGGATTCTAACAATGATTGCACACTGGGAGGAAGGCAGGAGGAAGACCCAGGGGTTATGCTGTCCCATATGGCAGCCACTAGCCACCAGTGAGCATCTGAACGTCACTGAAATGAAATTAAGAATGAAATTCAGCTTCTTGCCTGGCCGGTGTGGCTCAGTGATTGAGTGTCAACCCATGAACCAAGAGGTGACTGGTTCAATTCCTAGTCAGGGCCCATGCCCGGCTTGTGGGCTCGATCCCCAGTAGGGGGCGTGCCGGAGGCAGATCGATAATGTTTCTCTATCCCTCTCCCTCTCTCTCTCTCTAAAGTCAATAAAAACGTACTTTAAAAAAAAGGATTCAGTTTCTCAATCACACTAGCCACATTCTCAGCACCCAAGAGCCACACGTGACCAGTGCTACCACGGAGGACAATGCCGAGGACAGGGCGGTCCCGTCAACACAGGAAGCGCTATTGGCCGCACTGGTCCAGAGCGACTCTCGGGTTTCTAGTTTGCAAGATTGTCTGGTGGGTGGGTGAGACGCCAGGAAGCGGTTATGCATTCACCCCAACAGAGACCACATGAAGAGGAACCTGGCGGGGAAAAGGTGGGGTTTCAGACAGGCTGAGTGGGGGGTGGCCCTGGGGCTGCCGTAGGCCTGCAGAAATGACGGTCTGGGATTTGGCAGAAACCAGAGAGGGACAAAAATCTTTAAGTATCGGGGCTCTCCAGATTCGGGTAGAATCCACCGTGTGAGAGTGGACAGAACTGGAAGAAAACGTTCAAGGTCGGCACAGAGGCCGGGTCTGGACCGGAGAAGGCTGGGGAGTGAGGGAAGGCGAGCGAGTGTGGATGGCCCCGGAAGCTCAGCGGCAGCGGGGTGAGAGGAACAGGACCACCCGGGTGTGTCAGCACTCCACAGGTCACCTGAGGTCAAGCTGCCTCAATGCTAGGAGCCTTCCCCACCACTCCAGCGAGCCTCTGTGTCTGAGCTGGACATTCACCGGCATTCAAGGTACACTTCCACGTGGTTCTCTATCGGATTCATGTATGCACCCTCCGTGACACCACTGTGAGCGACCCGGGGAGTGGGTGGGGACTGTATCTTCCGACCCCCTGTCTGGGCAGCAGACAGGTGACCCTGGGAAATGTCTGTGGGCCTGCACTCAGCACAGAAACCATGTGGGGGGCGGGAGGCCAGCCATTCACCCCAGTGGAGACTGCAGACCCCGTGCGGCTGTGCCTGCGGCTCCCTGTTCCTCCCGAGCCCCTAACCCCTAAGGAGGCGAGGAGGCTGGGCTGGAGGGACCTGACTGGCCGACCCCGAGGGCACAGCGCGGGCCGCACACTCACTGGAAGGGGAGCTTCTCGTCGTTGGGCTTGATGCAGCGGACGTAGTGCGGCGTGGTGGCGTTCAGCGTCTCCATGAGCAGCTGCAGGGAGGTGCGGAACTGCGGGGACAGAGCAGTGCCTGGTCATTGGCGCGTCTTTCACACGATGCATAATAAGCACAAAGGCGCGCCCACAGCAGTGGCAGTCACTGTCACTGCTTTGATTATGACTGCGAACCCAGAGGACAGGAAGAAACTCAGAGCCCGGGGTCCGACTCTAGCTCGGACCCTCCTCCCACCGGGATGGCTATAATCAGTCCCTCCTGTATTTTGGCCTCAGGGTTCCTGGAACCAAATGGGGAGAGGCCACCCCCGCTGTGTCTAACTCAGGGTCGTGGATCAGAGGAGATGATGGGCGACCAAGCGCTAGGAGAGCTGATCACAGTGCCTGGAGGCCTCGGACCCCTGATCTGGGCCCCGGGGCCTGCACACCGGTGCCCGGCCGCTGGGAATGGCTGCATTTATATGAAAGTCCATAATAGGCAACTCCGGTGAAACAGGAAGCTTAGTGTCGCCAGGGCTTGGCAGGCACTCCCGTCTCTTCTCTTGGGAGACATGCTGGACATGACATGCCATGAAGACTGAATGCCCGCCTGGGGCTACAGCCACCCTTTCCCTCTCCTGCTTGCTCCCTGTAGAGAAGGTTTTGCAGTGTCCTTCTTCAAACAGCACAGAAAGACTGAGCCAGTGGCGGGCTGGGATACCGGGCCCCCTGGCCTCCCTCTGACGTGGTGGCCCCCTCATCTCCACAGGCCACCCTGCCCGGCCCCGCCCACAGCGTCCTGCCCCTCTCGGGCTGACCTGGTGGCCCACGGTCTTCTTGTGCTCCTTGTTGGAGGCTTTCAGCGGGGGCCTGGAGGAGCGGACATTGATCTTGGAGCCCTTTGCAGAAGTGGAGGGGGCAGGGACAGAGTCCTTGTCATCGTGAAACAAGTCAGCCACCAGGGGGCACTAGAAACAAACACAGGGAGAGCACTGCAAACAAGGCCGCTTGGACCTGAACTTTGCTCAAACTCGTTCAGAGTAGCTCCCCAGTATATATCCAAGAGGAGTGAAAACACATGTGAAAACTTGTTCGCCACTGTTCGCAGCGGCCAGCAAAGTGAAAGCAACTCCGACGATGTCCATCGGCGGAGAACCGGATACACAGAATGTGGTATGTCCATACGGTGGACTGTTACTCAACAACATAAAGGAGTGGAGCCCTGACACACGAGACAGTATTATTGGATCTTGTAAAGCTATGGAACGTCCCTGAGCCCTAACTCAGTCACCACACGAAGGCTTTGCAGAGCATAAAGCCCGAGCCGGGCGTAGCCTGGAGGCGCTGAGATGAGCGTAGAGGAGAGAGGGCTTCCCTGCCGCCCGCCGGCCGAGTGAGCAGGAGCGAGCACTGCCGCCGGTCGGGCGTGTTGGTGAAACTGGGGTTACTGGCCTGACCGGAGGGAGGAAACCCCTTCAGCTTTGCCCCACGAGCTGGGACATTCTGGAGAATTTGTATTTTAGTTTAAGAGCAACATGTGCTGCAGGTCCCTGCTATTGAGACTGCGTTTGAAAGGGCGGGCTCTCCGGGATGGAGAGGGAGAGGGGTGGGTCGGGACATTAACTCTGAGAAAGAAGGGGTAGGATATGCATTCTACTCAGAATGCGTTTTATAAACTCAGTGAACGTGGAAAGGCATCTCGTCTGACCACAGGGCTGAAAGACCGTGTTTGACCTTGGGCTGTAGGCAGCAGTCCAAGACCAGGCCAGAAATAGCAATTACTGCACCGCCCACCCCACCCGCCACCTGGATGAGGGGCTGGGCCAGACAGGCACCTGAGGGGCCCACCTGTGACCCAACCTCCAGTCTCCATGAAAAGCAGCCGCCTTGACCAAAGATTCATGCAAAAGAACACACTTCTGAGTGAGGGAGACGACGCTTTTTCTTTAATTGCCTAACTGCACACAGGCCTTTACAGAGCTATTGCACAGTCCGGGTATAAGCTGGCTCACCGGCAATGGACCTAATATAATTCCTCTTAAGCCATAAAAAACAGCATCCACCTGGGCCTTTAAAAAATGTCCCCCCTTCAACCTTGGAAACACTCAGATGATACCTTCAAACCAGCCCAGCAGGTCCCTAACACTTTGCCACTATTTGCTTGTCCACAGGAACTGGCTTTGGCGTTCTCTGCTTATTCAAGTTTGTATAGAGATTGTAAAAGCCTGAGGCAAACCTATTGGGAAGGGATTAAAAATATGAAAACACTTTCTAAAGACCATTTGACAGTTTAAGAACATTGTCAATTACAGCTATTCACATAGCTGTCACCTTGGAAAATACGTGGATTCACTGTTCACTTCTGTTTATAAGAACATAAAACATATTCCCTTTAAAACAGACATGTGAAACTAAAACAATACACTGTAGTAACCATTTGGTTGGGATCTCTCGCCTAGCATCTTCTTTAAAATTTCAGTAAGCATAGTAAAAAAATAAATGTTCTTTTCAATCAATTCTTTTACAAGGTACCCCTTTGGGGGAAAAAATCTACACTTTCAAAGAAAGAAATATTTGCACATAAAAGGGTTTTAAATGGACTTTGGAGAAAAAGTCTTAGCATTTCATCTTCCTACATTGGAAAGGGGATGGTCTGTTTATTCCAAATATCATTAGAAGCTTTTCAACTACCAGCACAAACTGATTTTTTTTTAAGCTTTTTGGTTTTTTTATTGCCCGGCTGGCATGGCTCAGTGGTTGAGCATCAAACTATGAACCAGAAGGTCATGGTTTGATTCCCGATCAGGGTACATGCCCAGGTTGTGAGCTCAATCCCCAGTGGGGGATGTGCAGGAGGCAGCCAATCAAATGATTCTCTCTCATCACTGATGTTTCTATCTATCTCTCTCCCTCCCTCTCTGCAATCAATAAAAAAAAAATTAAAAAAAGAAAGAAAAGTTTTAAAATTGATTTTTAGAGAGAGAGGGGGAAGAGAGTGGAGGGGGGAGAGAGGGAGGGGAGAGAGAGAGAGAGAGAGAGAGAGAGAGAGAGAGACATCGATTTGTTGTTCCACTTATTTATGCATTCATTGGTTGCTTCTCGTATGTGCCCTGACTGGGGATTGAACCAGAAACCTTGGCAATGCTCTAACCAATGGAGCTACTCAGCCCGGCACAAACTGATTTTAAACAGAAAGCAAATTAAACCAAATGCCTTTAAAAGCAAGTGTTTTATAGTATGTCGAATATATCTCAATAAAGCCATTATATAAAAATTAATTAAAAAATAAACAATAACGAAAAATACATTAAAAAATAAAAAGCAAACATATTTGCTCCAAATGGAATGTGGGTGTCACCTGTAAGGAACATGCCAGCATAGGGAGCAGCAGGTGTCCTTTCTGGTGAGACGCAGAAAGGAGCTCTTGGAGCTCCCAGCGTGACTCTTGGAGCTCAGGGCCTGTCACCGCCCACACGGTGGACCTGGCCTCGGGGCCATGCTGGTCTCGAGCTCCCTCTACTGAGATGGAGCAGAGAGATGGCATCGGACTGCGTGCCAGGAAACTGCCCAGGGCGACCCTGTCACCTGGCACTTACTGCCATACACCCGACCCACCGCTCGGCCCTCTGACCTATATCAGTGCTGCCCTGGAATCGGAAATCTTCAGAGGAAAAATATTCTCGTTTGAGGTTTAATATTTCGTAAGCCAAAGCTGGGAGGGAAAAGCCTCTATCGCCTACTGTGTAAAACACACCAGGCTGGAAGAGGCATTTCTTTACTAAGTATTCACAGCTCTCTGATGGCTGAGAAAGCAACTAGCTACATTGCGGCCTCTTAGGCCGGAACGGGCTTCACTATTACATTCTCATTGTCTCACGTCTTGAAGGCCTGGCTGTGGACACTGGCTGTCCCCTGGCTGTGGACACTGGCTGTCCCCGGCTTCTCCCGCGTTACCTTGCTGGCCTTCAGGATGTTGATCTGCTCCTCATACACCGTGTCTCTGTTTTTCTCCAGGAAGCCATCTGAGAGGTACTCCACCTGGGCCACAGGGGAAGCACACAGGAGTCAGTGCTGCGGCTGGTCAGCTTCCCTGGGCAGTGTCCTCCGGCTCACCACACACCGTGTGAACGGGGACCCCCCAGCTGCTCCCATTTAAAATGCAAACCAAGACGTGGTCGGGACCTACGCAGAGGGAACTGGGCATTCCTTCTGTGGAAAAACAAACGCTTTGCAAAAGGGGTTCCTTTTCTGAGGTTTCCTTTGGGGGTGTAAACGCAGCTGTCGGCCACACTCCAGACCTGCTGAATTAGAATCTGCGTGTGAACAGACGGCAGGCACCTTCGTGCACGTGGGATCTGAGGAGCACTGGGTCAGTGCATCCAGAACAGAAATCTATGGAGAAAAATCCCGTCTCCACCAGCTCCTGGGGAAGGAGGCTCCTGGGAAGAGCAGCTCCGTTTCCCCTTCCGCTTCTCTCTCAAGCTCTAGGAGGGCCGACTCGGACTCTGTTACGCTGCTGTATTCCCAGGAGGGAGACCTCAGCAAAGGTTTGTCAGGCGTACACCTGGGAAACTACAGCCACCCACTGGGTTCTGCCATGTGGTGACGGGGTGGCGCACACACAGATGGCGTGGGGAGGGACGGGGGGCGGGGGGGGAGGGCGCCCCACCTAAGAGACGTTAGGCTGCGGCAGCTCCCTCACAGGCCAGGACCCCGAGTCTGGGGCAGGGAGACCCACCTTGTCAGCAAAGTGCGCCACGATGAAGGCCGTGTTGGACATGCGGGGTTTCTGGAAGTGCTGGCAGCCCCCGTGCCGGTCGTACAGCTTCTGGGCCCAGTTCTGGTCAGTTCCTTTGGGGACCTGCAGAACCACAAAACCAGGGGCTCCGTGAAGAGGGCAAAGGAAGCCAAGAGCTGAGGCTGGGGGATGGAGTCCGCCAGGAAGTGGACCTCACGACCCTACGTGGACGTGGAAAACAAGAGTCAACCGCGGACACATAGGATCCTGCCACGGTATGTTCCCACACTGAGCCCGGAAGACCCTGCTGGCTGGTAGACGCTGGAAGGGTTAGAAGAGCTTGAAGACGGAGGCCAAGGTCACGGAGGAAAGTCACAACTCAAGGAACAAATCTGAAGAGGCTTCCTCCCTCCGGGCAGGCCAGGGACCAGTGCCACCAACACGCCCGGCCACCCGCAGCGCCCGCTCTGCTCACGCAGGCCGACAGGCGGCAGGAAAGCCCTCTCCCCTCTACGCTCATCTCAGCGCCTCTGCCCGGCCCGGCTCCAGGCTGTCCTTCTCCCCAAGCCTTTCCTGACCGCTCCATCTCACTCTGGAACTCCTCCCAGTTAAGCTCTCTCATACCTACACCACCTAACACGGCTCATCGCTGGCTTTTGCATATTGTCTTGTCACTACAAACGGTAAGCTGGCTGAGTTCTGGCCGCACTTTGAGTGCGAAGTACCTAGTGATTAAGCTACTTGGTCCTGATCTCTGCTTCCCCAAAATTTAAATGTAGATGCAGAGGTTCCACTACATTAGGGATGCTGCCCCTCTCACTACATTTAGAGGTGGCTTCAAAAATGGCACAGCTGCTTGCCTTGTTGAAAATGTAAGAGTCACTGTAACCACCATTCCAACAGTCAAGGAAGGTGGGAACCCTGGCGACGAGGAGGTGTCCCTCCTCCGTCACCCCGAACACCGCCACACACCCCCGCACCCCAGGTAGGGGTGACCTATGGACTTGCCCGCCCTTCGTTAGTTTAGGCTGCGCATTTGGACCAGGCAGGACTGAAGGTGACCCTTGCACTAGCTCTTGAAAAAGAGCTTTGTTTAGTAAATTAAAGCAATCTGTGCCACATGGAAAATGCTTACACAGATGAGAACGAATTTCTCAAATACTCTGTAAGCAAAGAGATTTGTCTCAGTGTTCAATGTGGTATAGCTAGTATTGAACATCCAGGCCTACGTGCCGTAGGAAATTCAAGCAAACTTTCTCTTTTTTTAAAAAAAAAATATTTTATTGATTTTTTACAGAGAGGAAAGGAGAGGGATAGTTAGAAACATTGATGAGAGAGAAACATCTATCAGCTGCCTCCTGCACACCTCCTACTGGGGATGTGCCCGCAACCAAGGTACATGCCCTTAACCAGAATCGAACCTGGGACCCTTCAGTCTGCAGGCCGATGCTCTATCCACTGAGCCAAACCGGTTAGGGCCAAACTTTCTCTTGAAGGAGGCTACGAATTGTGGTAGGCAGACAAAATAAAATGTATCGAATTCAGCATTATATATATATATACTGTTTTATATTTAGAACCACCAGGTATGGGGGGTGGAGGGGGGCGGCTTGGCAGGGTGGCCAGGGGATGAGCACTGGTAGACTGGGGTCGACAGGAAGGGCAGCACTGTGGTGAGCAGCCCCACCTAAGTCAACACTTGTATTTGCTGGGATCAAAATCATGGTGCCTGGCCAGTGTGGCTCAGTGGTTGAGCATCAACCCATGAACCAAGAGGTCACTGGCTTGATTCCCAGTCAGGGCACATACCCGGGTTGCATGCTTGATCCCCAGTAGGGGGCGTGCAGGAGGCAGCCGATCAAGGATGTTCCTCTCTCATTGATGTTTCCATCTCTCTATCCCTCTCCCTTCCTCTCTCTCTAAAAAGCCAATAAAAACATATTAAAATCACCTTGTCTTGACAACGAAACTGGACTTGATAATCCTACAGATGCACTAATTCAGGCGGGCGTGAACCAATGAGCAAGGTCATGCGCACACATATTTCCTGATGAGGGTCAGTCTCTCTGCTCAAGCCCCATCCTCAACTAAAAATGCGGGGCGGCAAGAATTCCCGATGAAGATTCTCAGAGAGTACTAACAGCGAATGCCCGCAGCGCTTATTATTTGCCGGCGACTTTCCTGTATCTTTTGGACGGAGCAACTCGTTTAATCCTCACAATAATCCTAGAGCTAGGCACTATGTTTAGACACATTCTATAGACAAGGGAGCTGAGACAGAGAGGGCAGGCAACTTGCCCAGGGACACACAGCTGGGAAGCGGCAGAGCTGGGTTCAGTCCAGGACAGGCTGGCTCTGGAGCCGTGTTCTTCCCTCTTATGCTCTCCTGTCTGACAGGAGTTTTGATGTTGGGAGTTTTGAAGGCAGCCCAGAAGGCAGGGTTAGAAGGAATGAAGGCACTTATCTCCAAAAATCTGCCCATAGAAGTAGATTTAAAACGGGCACAGGAGAAAGAAAGCCAGACTTGTGTTCTGATAAAATCTAGACTGCGGCTATCAGCAACTCTGGAATATGCAGCAAATCGAATCCTTTAAAAAAGAAGGTACAACCAAATATATTTTACCATGGACTTCTGAATGGTGAGATGGGTCTTCTTGAATGGTTAGGGTTTTTTTTGAAGTAGAGTTTTTTTCATGTTTAATTTGTATTTGTAAGAAAAACCCACACAACCCCCATCCCCAAGTCTCCCCCCCCCCCCCACACACACTATCCGAATAGCAAAACTGTTGTGCCTTTTATTTATCTTTGATTCCAGTCTTGGCAATCAATTTAAAGAAAAATACTTTTTAAAAGTCTAGGGGAGGAAATGTACACGTGGCTTCATACAAATGCCTACACTCTCCTGTCAAGGTCCCGGGAAGAGGGCCCTGGTCAGGAGGGAGCCTGGGTCCCCGCTCTGCCCTCATCTGGGCAGGACCTGTCCCTCCGCCCCACCAGGTGAAGTCCACAGGAGTCCACAAAAGCTCAGCGGGGAAATCATGGGTCTCACCTGCCACCAGGTCTTGCTTCTCTGCTCCTCACAAGCCACCTGGCACAGCTACAGAGAACCCCACCCTCTCTCAGAGCCTAGGACACTAGGGCATCGAATCCATGCCACCCAGTATTTGCCAAAAGGGGCAGCATCCTCACCAGCCACCGTCATATCGTGACAATCATGTCACCCAGTATTTGCCAAAAGGGGCAGCACAGTAACAGCAATACTCGCCAGTCACAGTCCCTTCTGGTACCTTCTGGTGTGCAGAACGGACAGTGCTTCTCTCGGCAAACTCCAGTTCTGGGTCCCCACACTGCCCCGCACCATCCAGCTGCCCTGTCCCACCCCAGCCTGGAGCTGACCTCATGCAAGGACAGCACCAGCAGCTTTACCTTACACTCCTCATCCAACAGGTCTAGGATGCCCAGCTTGGCTTCTATGAGGTCGATACAAGGCTGGTTGTCGTAAAAGTCAATCAAGGTCCAAGGGATCTGCTCCTTCATGTACTCTTCTTGCTCCAGTTTGAAGACATGCTAGGGTGGGAGCGAAGGTCAGGGTCAGGAAGCTGCACGCAGGCCTTCACATCCGCCTGCCCTGAGCTGCAGCCACACGGTCTTAGTCAGCATGACTGCAGGGAAGAAAGCTCAGTGCGGTGGCCCTCCCTCCCAGGTGATCCTCTCTCCACGACATTCGAATCATCATCACCTGCCACGCCACACCCCAACCAGCCACAAGAAGCCTCGTGCTGCTGGCAATTCTCAAATGGCCCAGACGCCCAGGCTCAGGAGGGCTGGGGTCAAAGCCATCACCCCGCTGCCCCGTTCAGACCTCCTCTTGAGCAGCGGGGAGCACCTTCCTAAAGCTGGGGCGCCATCAGGAACCCTAGGAAGGTCAGGGCAGAGCCAGAGCCCCTGGCCCTGATGGAGGAGAAGCGGCCGGGCCGTCGCTCTCGGGAAGACAGAGCTCCCACCCCGAAACCCCAGGTCCAGACACCGAGCCCACCGAGTTGAACTGCTGCTGCAGCTTCTCATTCGCGTAGTTGATGCAGAACTGCTCAAAGCTGTTCACCTCGAAGGTCTCGAACCTGTGAGGGAAAGAGGAGAGGACACAGTGACAGCTGCTTCCTGTGACAGAAGGAATCCCTTCCCTCACCCTCCCCTCCCACCCACTCCACCCTGAGTGCCAGGTCCGAGGCCCGGGTCCTGCTCTTGAGCCTGGAGACCGCTGGTGCAGGCGCCGGCACGGCAGAGTCCTGCTCAATCGGAGAGTAAGGACAGAAAATTTAGGAAGGGCAGATGTAACAGAGAGAAATCACCCGGGAGTCCACCACTCCCTCTGACCCAGCTACATTTCGGTAGGTTTCCTTTCACCGATTTTACGTTTCTCAGCACATTGGGATTACATGTAAAATGAGACCGATTTTTATCACTTAACTCTCCACGGCATGTTCCTCAGAGCCATCTGTTTTAGCATCTGCCCCATCGACCACTGCACGGATCGCCCCGAGGAGTGCACAGGGCGCCCAGGTGAGGGGGCAGGAGGCGTGGAAATGTAGCTGGTGGGCCCCCTACAAGCTGGGAGAGGTCGTTCCACCCAGAGGCGAGCCTTTCCCCAGGTCCCACAGAGGCTTGTCATGGGCTGGCCGTGCCCCCCACGCAGACGAATCATAGTTTAACCATCTCCTGTTGAGGAACATTTTAATTCTTTTCCCACTTTTCAGCAGCTAGCGATGCTGTGACAAATACTGCATGCACATCTTTGACTTTGTGATTCTCTCATAGGATGTGATCCTAGACGGAGAAACACACCTCAGAGCATCGTTTCTTAAAAGGCAGAAGCAAAGGAACTTCCGGAAAGGAGGAACCAACTCATGTTATCACCCACCCCCAGCCCAGCCTCCCAATGCACAGCCGTGTCCTGTTCTCTCAAGCCTGGGTGAGGACGATTTTTACTTTTTAAGTTCATGGTCACTGGCTTAGAGTTTACATACAATAAGATGCAGCAAATTGAAGGGTGTACTTCTATGAGGTTTTTGTTATTATTGTTGTTAATCCTCCTCAGAGGACATTTTTTTCCATTGATTTTTAGAGAGAGTGGAAGGGAAGGAGGGAGAGGGAAAAAGAGAGAGAGAGAAATATCCATGTAAGAGCGAGATTGTTTGCCTCCTGCACGCAGCCGGGGATCAAGGCTGCAACCCAGGTACGTGCCCTTGACTGGGAATTGAACCGGAGTCCCTTCCGTGTGCGGGGGCCGGCCTTCTAACCACTGAGCACACCAGCCAGGGCTACGTGGATGGGTTCTTGACAAATGTACAGTGTGTGACGACCACCACAACTCAGCTATCGGACATCTTACAAGTTCCCCTGTGTTCCCTGGTCCTCCCTCACTGGGAATGCTCATGCATCGCAGCTCTCTGGCTTTCAACTTCTAAAAGCCTCTGGTGACGTGGCACATGAATAATGTTTTTGTTGGAATTTTAATCTCTGGTCCCTAATGGAGCTCAACCTTCTTCTGTGTGTGGGTTCCAGTCATCTCACTCTGTGAACTGTCTTGTACCGTCGCTGACGTCTCTGCTGGGTTTTAACTTTAAAAAATGGATGTGTTTGAACTATTTATACTTTATCAACTCTGTCGTTTGCTGATCAGCTCAAATGTTTGCAAACAGCTGGATCCCTGTAGAGGCGGGGGAAGGCGGAGCGGCAGGAGGCAGAAGAGCCAGTACTTGGACCCAGAGAGTCTGATTCCTGAGGCCACATTCTTACTTTAGAGAAGAGTGAACGGGTCACTGGGAAGAGAAGGAAGCAATGACCCAGAAGGGCTGTGAACGGGAAGGACTTCCAGAAGAGGAGGTACTTGAGATGGAGAGTGGTGATGACCAACGAGGGCCCGGGGTGGGGCACAGGCTTCCGCCTTCTCCGTGACCTTAACCCTTCACCTCGCTCATTCTTCAGTGTGGACACGGCACTTCCTCAGTCTTACGTAAAAGGATGCCAGTCCTTCCAATGGGCTCCGTAAGGACCACTCCCAAACATAAATGTCGGTGCAGCCCTGGCGGGGGCTGGAGATGGTGCTGGTGGAGAGGACGTGCCCCCATGCAGAGGACCAACAAAATAAATGCATCGACACCGAGCGGGTGGGCCAGTGCCCAGAACACCTCCCACTTCCCTTCCTCCAGGGGCCCACCTCCCCCACCAAAGAGTAAGACCTGGAGACACAGTAAGTCATTTGGGGATCAAAGGAGTCAACCGCTTGCCGGCAACCACCTTAAAGAACAGCCCCGGTTGTGCCTGTAGGAGGCGTCAGTCTGGGTTAATGAGACAAGATCAAGGACGCACAGTCCACGCAGGGGCTGCAGTCCACACATCCAGAGCAAGCGGGGGGAAGCACTGGGTGGGCAGGCGTTGCCCTGGTCTGCGGCCCTTGCAGCCTGGATGGTGGTCCTAAGACCTGGTCATGTCACTTAGAACCTCACTCCCTCCCCGCCCCCACACGCACCCCACGAGAGGCTGCCAACGCCAACCAAGCCCCAGCAGAAATGTAATTAATAAAGCCGAGAAGGAAGATAAAAGAGCCACCCTAGCAACTGGCCAGATAATAGCAATCGCGTGTGCTTTGTAGGGTTTCTACCGAGCTCCACAGATAAAGGAATTAAATATCTCCCACTTATCGCTTTTTAAAGGTTTACAGCGATAGCACTCCACAAAGAACATTCTCATTAATTTGGGATGGCCTGAAATTAGCTCCTAATTTCCCTATTTCTAAAGATATTATCTGGGAACAATTCCTCTGCCATCCAGGGTAATTACTGCAATGCCGAAGGGCCAGAGATGAATGAGGGGCTTGACTAGCCTGGAAAATGTCTAAGATGACTGATCTCAGGAAGCCAGGGGGACAGGGGCACCTTCTCCTCGACGGCGGAATTCTATGGGGAGTAACTCTTCCCACCAACAGAGATGACTTTTTAAAATAAACACAATGAATCAATTTATAATTCAAAACATTAACACGTCACAAAGACATTTCTATACCAGAGGGAACTGGATTTCCCGGGAAAATCAACGTCGATGCTATTTAGGCCGAGGCCTCGGGTGGGAGGAAGGTCAGAACACGGGCTAAGACTTGATGCTGAGACCCGAGATCTGTCCTTGTGGGGGTCCGCGTCTCACCCCTACTTCAGTTTCCTCCTCGCTTCCGAAAGCAGTCAAAAAACCATTTCCTTCTCCTTCTACCCCAGTTACGGAGTGTGGCAAGAGTCACACATGCCTCTAGAAAGAAGGCAGTGTTTGCTGGAAAGTGAAGCTGCAATAAAAAAAAATAAGCAGACCAGCCACTCCGAGTTCATTATTAATGGCCACGAACCTCTCACCCAGGGCAAAGGAACAGCCTTCTCTTAGCTCAGCCTCGTCTTTCTGTCTTACTAAGATCGCCCTCGACCATCTACTGAAGGTCATGTGAGAACACACTGTATGAATCCGTACATGTTAAAGTATCGATTCCTCTTACATGAAGGATCTAAAGTAGCAGACTCAGAAACAAGCAGAGTGGCGGGTTCCGGGGGCGGCAGGAGGGAGGATGGGAGCTGCTCAAGGCTCTGGAGATCCACTGCACAACCGCACGCATGAACCCAACCCTCCTGAACTGTACACGTGACAATGGTGAAGATGGTTAATTTTATGATAAAGGTGTTTTTTTTAAGCACAATTAAAAAAATTAAAAACACACCATTCAAAAGCACTGAAGAGGGCTGGGTGCTAATTTTAGAGTTAGGAAATACTGCCAGAGGCACAGAAAGTCCCACGAGGGCGGAGGGGACGATAAAATCCCAGCCAAGCCCACTTCCTGCTTCCTGGGCCCATGCATCCCTCTCCCCACTCGCTCCACACCCTGCCCCCACCTCAGCATCAGGCACGAGCCTGCGCCCTGCCTTGCTCCAGGTCTCCTCGGCCAAGTCCTCACCCAGAACAGGCTGGGCACAGCCGAAGCCCCCGCCACCGTGGCATGTTGAAGGCTCAGGTCAAAGACAAATAAATGTGTATTTTTTCCCCAAATTGAAGCCATTTCTTTCTTGTTGCCTAGAGGAGTGAGAGCAATGAAGGATTATGGCTGCAATTAATCAGGCCTGTAGAGGCAAGCGCTGGCTAATGTGACATGAAAAGGGGACCCAGCCAAGCTGCCTGGCGCCTTCCTGTTCATTTCCACCCCCTGCCTGGTCAGGAATCCCCTGCAGCAGCGTCACGGACCCTTCGCTAAGGAGGGACCTCGGCGTGGGTCGGCTAAATTGCTGAGGGTGCCGCTTGCTCTGCACTGTTTTGGAGCCAGGGCAGGGAGCAAGGTGCAGGGAAGCCGCCTTCTACTGGGCTCTGGGTGTCTGGAAATAAATGCTGGGGAGCACCTGGGGAAGGGCCTCTCGCCGGGGGCTCCTCAGAGGGTGGTGGTGGGGGGCAGCTGTGGCCCATGCACTGTATTCAGTGTTCAGAGCCTTTTCCACCATCTGACCTAACCACCGGCTAGAACAGCACAGCGGGAGGCGTGTGGGTGACGATGCTGGCCCATGCACTGCTTGCTTACGTGTGTATAGACGGGAGTGTTTATTCACTCTGGCTGCCGGATCTATAGTAGCAGGTTAAGCATTTGTAGAAAGCGCTGGAGTGGCTCATCTTACTGGCAAAGCTCTCTCCAGCTGTCTGCAGAGTGAGCTTGACTGCAGGGCCAACAACGCCACAGACGGGGCTACAGTTCACCCGGGGACAGTCGTGGTCTGTGGACGCAGCCAGTGCCTGCCTGTGGGGAGGGCGGCAGCTCACTCTGTCTTTGCTCATTTCTAGCCTGAGAGAGAGAGAGCCAATCCCTTTTCAAGTATGCCACTTCTTTATGACATGGTTTGGCAACGTCAATTAGCTTCTGAGAAAGAACAAGGATGTAAAAAGGAGAAAAGAAAACAGCATGGCACGTCCGGAAGGAGGCGGGAAGGGTAGGAGAATTCCCAGGAGGGCAGGCGGTGGCCCCATGCTGCTGGGCCCAGCGACGAGACCCTGGGCCCCCAGGACAGCTGTCAGATGTCCCCAAAGGAACCCAGGCCGCTCTCGGATGAGGGAGATGCACAGGTCAGGGGTTGGCACCGGAAACAGGAGGCGGCATCCTCAGGGTCCCCACCCTCCCCAAGGACAAGTCCACCTGTGAGACCACAGACAAGCCCCCTGCCGTCTGCTTCTCCCCTTCGGGCAGCCACAAGCCTTAGAGAAAAGAAACTCGGCTATAAAAATTAACGAGCAAATGCAAGCATGAAACCCAGCTGCATGGGATGAGCCCCACTCCCACAGGCCCCTCGACCATGAGCGACGCCTCTTCCTGGGGGTCCCGGAGAGGGGACGCTGTCCATCAGCCGTGAGGCCCAGCTGGGACGTGTGTGACCAGAACAGAACTGGCCTTTCAGACTTTATACATCGGGAGCACTGAAGTCAAGATATTTCACCCTGGCCAGTTTGGCTCAGTGGATAGAGCCTCGGCCCGCAGACTGAAGGGTTCCGGGTTCGATTCCGGTCAAGGGCATAGGCCCGGGTTGCGGGCTCGATTCCCAGTAGGGGGTGTGCAGGAGGCAGCTGATTGGCGATTCTCTCTCATCATTGGTGTTTCTATCTCTCTCTCTCCCTCTCCCTTCCTCTCTGAAATCAATAAACTTTTTTAAAAAATGCTATTTGTACATTTAACGAGTCTGCATGATAATCTTCCCATATCGAAAGCTCAGTAAAATGAGAACCTGCGGAGAATCGAAGATGGCGGCATAGGTAAAACACCAGAGACTGCCGCCGTGGACAACCACTTCAAAAATACAACTAAAAGTCGGAGCGGACATCAACCAGAACCATGGGAAGGCTGGCTGAGGAGAGTCTCTTCAACTAGAAGCAAGAACAACAGCATTCCGACGCTCAGCGGAGGCGCAGTGTGGAAAATTTAAAGGTACGGCGGTGCGGTGGTGAGGGTGCGCGCGCAAAGCGGGCTGGCGGCTGAGGGCGCGATTGTCGTTTTCAATTAGGAGCGAATCTCAGACTCTGGGCTACAGATCCGGGCGAGTCTCTAGGGACCGAGACTCAAACGGGAGAAGCAGGACTGTCTGGCTACGGCCCCTCCGAGGTTTGCAGCGATTGCTGGGACAGAGAGGCAGAGCCCCTGGGGACGGACTGAGAGCGGCCATAGCTGCTCCCTCCCCCCCGCCCTGTTGAGCCCGCCCCGCCCCAACCCCCCCCCCCCCCCCCCCCCCCCCCCCCCCCGCGCACAACCATTTGCCGACCGCCTCAGGCAAGGGCTGGACTAGCACCTCCCCTGAGGACTGAAGTTTTCCCACAGCTGATTTCCACCGCCAGTCGGCCTGATGGTCAAATCCCTCTAGTGTTAACTACAACAATTAAGGCTTGGCTAGAACAAGACTGCGCACAGAGACCACAAGGGGGTGCACCAAGAAAGCATAAAAGATGCGGAGACAAAAAAACATGACAGAAATGGAGGATATGGAGCTAAGAATCGCAATTTTGAGGGCTTGCCATAAATTTGTGCAGAGCCTCACGAAAACTAATGAGACCCTCGATGCTACGATAAAGAAATTAGAAAGTAAGCATACACGGACTGAAATAAAGAATATTATACCCAATAGCAGACCAGAGGAGTGCAAGAATCAAACCAAAGATTCGACAAAAAACACCCAATTGGAAAAGCATAATGAAAAAAGAATCCAAAAGTGTGAAGACAGCGTAAGGAGCCTCTGGGACAGCTTTAAGCGGACTAATATCAGAGTCATTGGAGTCCCAGAAGATGAGAGACAGCAAGATATTGAAAACCTATTTCAAGAAATAATGGCAGAAAACTTCCCCCACCTAGTGAAAGAAATGGACTTACAGGTCCAAGAAGCGAAGAGAACCCCAAACAAAAGGAATCCAAAGAGGACCACACCAAGACACATCATCATTAAAATGCCAAGAGCAAAAGACAAAGAGAAAATCTTAAAAGCAGCAAGAGAAAGAGGCTCAATTACCTACAAGGGAATACCCACACGACTGTCAGCTGATTTCTCAACAGAAACTTTGCAGGCCAGAAGGGAATGGCAAGAAATATTCAAAGTGCTGAATACCAAGAACCTACAACCAAGATTACTTTATCCAGCAAAGCTATCATTCAGAATTGAAGGTCAGATAAAGAGCTTCACAGATAAGGAAAAACTAAAGGAGTTCATCACCGCCAAACCAGTATTATATGAAATGCTGAAAGGTATCCTTTAAGAAGAGGAAGAAGAAAAAGGTAAAGATACAAATTATGAACAACAAATATGCATCTATCAACAAATGAATCTAAGAATCAAGTGAATAAATAACCTGATGTACAGAATGAACTGGTGACTATAATGAATCAGGGACATAGAAAGGGAATGGACTGACTATTCTTGGGGGGGAAAGGGGAATGGGAGATTCGGGAAGAGACTGGACAAAAATCATGCACCTATGGATGAACTCAGTGGGTGGGGAGTGAGGGTGGAGGGTGGGGTGGGAGCTGGAAGGAGGGGAGTTATGGGGGGAAAAAAGAGGAACAAATGTAATAATCTGAACAATAAAGATTTAAAAAAAAAAAAAAATGAGAACCTGCCCAGATGGATGAAGGTACTGCTGCAGCCCTTTCTCTGGGGCCTACTGCAGAAGGTAACCCCAAAGGTCAGTGTTTGGGGAAATCCAATTAACCTGAAGATGCTCCTGGCGGAGGGAACGGTGCAGAACTAATCACTGCCAGTCGGGCAGTGGGTCCCCTGGGGCACAGGCCCTGCCATGCTGTCCCGGAGCCACCAGGGGGCTGCGCACAAGGGCAGGCACTCAGCTGAGCGGGAGCAGGGACCTGCCCAGGGTCGCGCAGCTGAGAGCCCGAAGCCCCGGGGAGGACGCACCTCCTGCTTCCCACGCTGGCAACGCTCCATCCCCGGGAGGTCTGCTCTCACACTTTCTCCTGCTGCTCTGACTGTGCTCCTATTCCTAGAGGCATGGCCCCGCCCCCTCCATGCTTTCACAAGATCCAGGTCAAACTTCCCCTCCCACAGAGCTTTCCTGGCTGTGCCCACCAGCGTGCTCTCTCCTGCCTCACAGCTCGTCCAGCACTAAGTGCCTGGACCTCGGCCGCCCGGCGCAGCTTCTCCTGCGGCCTCCTGTGTGGCGTGGCCTGTGCACAGGCCTCTGCGACGCCAGAAAGCCGTGACCTTCTGCCGTTACCTCCACTGCACGCAGCGAGGTTGGATGTGAAACCCAGTGATGGACAGAGCAGAGGAGGTGCCACGAGGGCCGGGCGGGCGGGGAAGGGGCCACTTTTAGAGGAGACGCTCCTTAACTACGGCCTCAGCATCAGGGGGGTCTGGCCGATCAGCCCCCAGAGCAGCCGTTTCCACGAGAGCATTGCTGTTCTCCCGCCGCTCCGCTCTGTGGGTCCGAGTTTCTATGTTAAGACAGAAGCCGTGGCTCCTACAATATGAAGATCCCTGAGGACTTTCTCTGTTATTAGCTTAGAGGGGGCAGGGCCTGGATCATAGAAGTGCACAGGGTGCGACCCAGCACATCTCCCTTCCCACAATTCCACGGGGTCCAGAAAGAACCTCAGACTGTGGCTCAAAACTTCATGCCACACTACGAGGACTACAGCGCAGACGGGCTGTGATCTGCAGTCACCCAGCGAGCTGTGGCAGCAGGAATGCACGCGTCTCCCCAGGCCTCGCCACCACACGTCTGCCGTGCCTCTCACTGCAGAACAGGCTGCTGTGAGTAACAACGGCCCTTCCCACCGGGTTAGAATTCTGACGGGAAGAGAAACCTCAAAGAACGAATGAACACACAGCCCAGACCTGCCCGGTGCCGGCCAAGATCACAGCATCAACATGACCACCGTGACTGGTGACCTGGGGAAGGAGGTCAGATGGTAGATGTAAATGAAGTATAACTGAGACACAAAACCTGGATTTAAGTTCACAGTAACTTCCAGGCTGAGTTGGGTGAGACACTTCCCGCTCTGGGCTGTTTCCTAGTTGTAGAAATGTATCTACAGAGTTCCCAGTGGGGGAGCTACTGGTGTTAGGACAGGATCTGCCCCCCCTCGGGACTGTCCTCCATACTGTGGGACACCTAGCGCCCTGGCCTTGGGCCACCCCAGTCACTGTGACAACCAGAAACGCCACCCCCCATTTCACACTCCCCCATTGAGAACTGCCAGGGGGTGTCCAGGCCGGGCGGCTCTAAAGTGCCCGCAGGCAGACACCCGGCCCCCGGGAGGCAGGGCAGGAGCGGGGGGCACCCACCCGTAGATGTCTAGGACGCCGATGAAGGAGTGCTGCTTGAGGGCGGTGTGCAGCGCCTTGTTGACCTGCTCCACGATCCAGCTGAACAGCTGCGCGTAGATGTGCTTGGCCAGCGCGTTGCGGGCGTTGACCACCTGCTGCAGGGACATGGTCTTGACGTAGGTCTCCGCCGTGGTGACCAGCTTGCGGTGGCACAGCCAGTGCTCCATCTGGCTGTGCTCCACCCCCAGCAGGCGGCAGAAGGCGCTGAGGTGCTCGTCCTGCGGCTGGAAGACGCACAGGGGTGGGGTCAGGAGGGGGATGGGGTTCCGGAGGGGCATGGCGGACAAGCACCCCTGCGTGCCCTCTCCCCCCTGCCAGGGGAGCATGGGCCCCAGCGCTCCAGTCTCACCAACACTCCGCTAAGTGGAGAGGACAGCTAGGGCCCGAAGAGTGTCCTTCAAGCTGATCATGACCCCTGCCACTGACCAAATGATCAGGGCGTTAGCCAACAAAACTCCCCCCTTTCCTGTCCCCTCCTCCACCGCCAGCTGGCTGCAGAGGGACTGGTTGAGAGGACACCCCGACTGCAGAGAACAGGTAAACCATTAGGAGGGAGGCGCTGGGGGCCAGCAGGACCCAGTGGAGGCCGTGCCACCTGCAGAGCTCTATGCGCAGGGCCTGCCCTCAGCCGGCAAGAATCCGCACTGACCAGCGAGGCTCTGAGGGGCACCGGGTCTCAGCTCCGTGCCAGCAGCGAGCCCTGAGCCGAGCCTGCACGGACAGCACCTGTCCGGTCTTCCAAGCAGATGTTCTCTCATCTTAGCGCCAGGGCCACTAAATCACATGTCACTGAACTTTATAGTCTTAAAGCTCAGGGGGAAAGTGAATCCAGGCGGGAAGCTGGACAAATGGCTAAAGTATGGGACTGGTTTTGACCTGAAAAATCACCGGGAACACGACCGGCTAACGCCACAAGCTGAGAGCTGGGAAAACAGGACTTCCTCCAGCCTAAGTCCCTTTCCCCCCACCCCCGACCCCGAGAAGCCCAGCCCTGCAGCCGTGCAAGGTCTCACCCAGGGGCCCAGGGTCCTGTGACCCAGAGAACCCAGCTGCTCCGTTGGCTGTACTTTATCCCGACCCTCCCTTCCCCCAGCCCCAACCACACCACCAGCCTCTGAGTCACTGAAACCAGATGTCCCACAGGGACTTGTCTCATTTCACCCAAGGTGCATGTTTCTTGGGCACTTGGGGACCCCCGGAAACCCCGCTTTTCCTCAGAGGTGCTCCATTATTCATCCGCCACCTCACTCCACACAGGAAGTGACCGCCCAGCCGTGAAAGGGAGGCCGTGAGAACATGCCGGCCGCCTCCTAATGGCCCTGCATTGCTGGTGGGACTCCTTTTCCGACGAGGCTGCCTAGCAGGCTTTGCATGAGGGCTACCACTTCCCTCTCAACACTCCATCCCCAGGCTGTGCTGTTTTCTCCTAGGGATATTTAAAATCTAAGCAGAACAAACACAATTACAAAGCAACAGAATGCCAGAGGAGGAGAGAACCTCCCCAAATCATTAAGGCCCAAACGTGTTCTATGGAGCAGTAGTTACAATAGTTAATTGGCTCTTAACAAAAGGGGGGGGCGGGGTGACATCAGGTCAAACACAACTGTGCTGGTTTGTTAACCTGTAAGCACCAGGAGGCAGACCCTGCACCACGCACTTCCTGGACGCTTAGAACCCAAAGAGCCCCCACTTTCCCACGAAATGGCCTAGAGCAGTGATGGCGAACCTATGACACGCGTGTCAGAGGTGACACTCGAACTCATTTTTTTTGTTTATTTTTCTTTGTTAAATGGCATTTAAATATATAAAATAAATATCAAAAATATAAGTCTTTGTTTTACTATGGTTGCAAAGATCAAAAAATTTCTATATGTGACACGGCACCAAAGTTAGGGTTTTTCAAAATGCTGACATGCCGAGCTCAAAAGGTTCGCCATCACTGGCCTAGAGCCAGTGGTCGGCAAACTCATTAGTCAACAGAGCCAAATATCAACAGTACAACGATTGAAATTTCTTTTGAGAGCCAATTTTTTTAAACTTAAACTACATAGGTAGGTACATTGTATATAGGTATATAGGTACATAGGTAGGTACAAAGAGCTGCATGTGGCTCTTGAGCCACAGTTTGCCAACCACAGTGGTCGCGAGCCACATGCAGCTCTTTGGCCCCTTGAGTGTGGCTCTTCCTAAGCCTTAGGAGGACCCTAATTAAGTTAATAACAATGTACCTACCTATATAGTTTAAGTTTAAAAAATTTGGCTCTCAAAAGAAATTTCAATCGTTGTCCTGTTGATATTTGGCTCTGTTGACTAATGAGTTTGCCGACCACTGGCTAGGATTAAGGTTCCCAGGAAAATACCTTGGAAATGGTCATTCTAACCCAGTCCTCCTCATTTCTCAGATGTGGCCCAGAGCGCCTCACCCAGACACGAGAATCGGCGTGGGCTGGTGGGTGTGGAGAGTCCCGTCTTTTCACTCACTCAGCAAGTGGGGTTGCCATGGCCACTCCGCACGGACCCCCCACCTGCTCGCTCCCTCCCGCAAACAGAAAGCCATCCGTGGCAAAGGGAGGTGCCTGGGGGCTGCCTGGCAGGCAACAGGTTCTGAGGGGGCAAGTGTCCGACTTACTCATCGGACCTATTTCCAAGAAATTCTTCATTGCCGGGCATAGCACTGCAGCGGGATCCCAACATGTAGACGGCCTGCTACATTCATGTCGCCGCCCACGCCTGCCCTCAGGCGCATCCCCTCCCCGGCAGCTCCCAGGTGCACGCAGTGGAGATGGGATGGGTTCCCACCCACCGCAAGGGGGTGTGGCTCCCCCTGCGTGACCCTCTGCTGACTGTTGATTATAGGTGCTAACTGAAGCTGATGTAACATCATGCAATTACATTTAGGCTTAATTAAATGATGTTAAATCCATTAACCAGAGCCAGCAGCACAGATCGCAGATTAGGTTTTTGGGCCCGTGTGGCCAAATTCAAAAAAGCAAATCGCCTCTGGCGTCCAAGTCACTGCAAGCGGCTGCATCTCCCAGGCAGCTCTGGTGGTCGAGGACCACGGTTCCTGCTGTAATTAAAGATGAAAGCCAGCGAGCAGAAGGCACACTGCGCACGGATGTCAGCGTTTCCCTGGGAGGCCCACCCCCCACCCCGCGGAATAGACCACAAGGCATCTGAGAGGGGACCCTCCCTGCATCCTCTTGGTGAGGCGTTTCTCCGGCATAGGCTGCGTGCCCAGCACTGTGCCAGGCACCAGCAGGGATGTGAGGCCAGGGGAGGGCGGCCCAGGCCCAGGGACGGGCAGTGTGCAGGGGAAGTTCGCTGGCTGGGCTCGGGCTTGGCTTTGTGACCTTAGAAAGGAATGTCCTCTCTCTGGGCCTGTGAAGTGAGGAGGATGCCCCTGGGGTCCACTCTGGCTCTAATCACATGATGATGGTCGTTAAGAACTGAATCGTGGGCCCTGTGGTAAGGCAGGTGCATCACCTCATTTGCAGACGAGGAAGAGGCCAGGAAGGTTAAGGAACGATCAGTAAGACTCAGATCCAGGATTTGAACCCTGGCAGTCCTGACTCCCAGGTCTCAGCTCAATGAGTTCTCTTCATGGCCTCTAGCTGGAGAATAATCCAAGACTCGCCAGACCCGTGGTCAGCAAACTGCGGCTCACGAGCCACATGCGGCTCTTTGGCCCCTTGAGTGTGGCTCTTCCTAAGCCTTAGGAGTACCCTAATTAAGTTAATAACAATGTACCTACCTACATAGTTTAAGTTTAAAAAATTTGGCTCTTAAAGAAATTTCAATCGTTGTACTGTTGATATTTGGCTCTGTTGCCTAATGAGTTTGCCGACCACTGCGCCAGACCATGGGCCTGCGCTCAGATGCCTCCGACTTGCAGTTACCTCCAAGGGAAAGGGCCTGCTGTGCCACGTGGTACCCAGACCTCTGTCTGTCAGGGGTCCTGCCCCCTCCTCACACTTGGCACCTCCCAGGACTTGGCAACAACTGGGCCTAAAGGAGGCCTGTGATGACCCCACTCGGAGTCACTGAGTCACGGCCAGGACATCAGTCTTGTCAGCACAGCCCAACGAAATACCTGCGAGCACGGCACGGTGCTGTCCGTTCTGCTCCGGCACCCGCTCCACCAGCTGCCCAAGGAGACATGTTTTTATGACCGCACATCGGGTACCACGCTGGGCACCAGGAAAGTAACAGTCATCGCGAGCGTGTATCAAGCGCCTTGCAGTGTGCATTGCCGTCACACAGATGTCTCAATATCCCACCCCTGCTCTCAGGATCTCGGCAAGTGTGGTCAGCTGTCCTATTTCCCCAATTAGCTTGTTAAGCTCCTTGCAGACGGTTACCAAGCGTGGTGCCTAACACGCCTTCACAGCCTTCCAGAATGGTCCTCAGGCTGGAGCTCCTCGCACTCGTGGGATGTTCACATGGGCCCAGGCAGCTCTGGTGTCGAGAGCTGCATTCCAGGGACCTCAGGGCACTTGCAAATGAAACCATCAAAAATACTGAGGCCCGGCCCATGGCTCGGTCGGTTAGAGTGCTGTCCCCATACGCCAAGACGGTGGGTACACTCCCCGGTCAGGGCACATATAAGAATCAACCAGTGAAGGCACCAACCCAATGCCTGCCTGTCTAGCTCTCTCTCCCTCTCTCAAAAGTCAATTACATGTACTGAATAGCCACTACATTCCCTGCCCTCCGTGATAGACATTTGATGGCAGCTGATTTGGAAAAGGATTTGTTCTTTCAAAACACTATCAGCAAGGGACCAGAAACCATTTCTGGGAAGAATAAATAACCTCCGCGTGCCCTCTAAACGCACAGACGCGTTTCGGTCGTGTGGAACCTCGAGAACAGGGTGAGCTGCGGACATCTGCCTCTGCGCTGGCGTGCGACTTACCGATACGCTGCAGGAGTCATCCTGGCGCTCGGCCTGAATCTCCACGTTTCCCAGGTGCAGGATGGAAGCGATTATCTTAAAAATGCTTATCTGGTGGGACTCCCTCACTCCTGGGGAAAAAAAGAACAAATGACACTCAATCTCCACAGCAGGATAGAAAGGGCATTTCACCTTTTACGGGCCTTTTCATTTTTTTTTTTCAAGGTTTGATTTGCCTTTCTGGGCCAGTGACTCCTAAAACGATTCCAGCTCCTCACCAAGTAATTGCCACTCACAGCACAGCTCAGAGGGCACCGGGCTCCCCGACTGAACGGGCGTGCCTCCTCTCCGACCGCCCTGATCAGACCAGAGGGGTCACGGCACCGTCTTCCGTCTCCAGGAGCAAAGGAGGGGCAGCAATCTGCAGGCTCGTTTTGGACTTAGATTTCCACCACACGCTTCGTGGGTGTCGTTATGAGTTTAATAAGAAGGGTCGTTTATCTGCAGTCATTTTCCTCCCAACACAACCTCCTGCAAACATCTGTGGCACCATCCAAAGTGCCGACGGGGGAAGGAGAGGAGAAACGCCCAGGAGAGCCGTGACGGCTGGGCGGCCAGGGAGCTGCTGCTGCTCCCCACGCCAGATGCTCCCGCACAGGGACAGGCACGCACACCTTCCCGAGCCACTGTGGCGGCAAACGCCGTGTCACATTTATGTACGCGGCTAAGTTGCCAAAGACATGGATAATCTCTTATGATGTTCACTTCGCTGTCAGGCATTATCCCGTCTCCTTAAATTGCAAAACATTTCAGAAGCAGAATAAAAGTTACGGAATAATGCAATGAACACCAGTCGACCTACCGCGCCGTTGAGGAAATAATACAGTTGTTCCCACATATTCCTCCCCAGCTGCAGTTAATTTTAAGGCAATCATTTATCAGGCTGAAAATAAGTCAGTGACACCTATGTTCGTGGGAGTAAACACGTGTCCTGCCAGGATGGAAACCTTTGCTCATTTAGCCCAGAGAGCGGTGCACCCTCAAGTTCCCACTTTGAGGACAGGTCAACAAGAAGCGTGGGCGCCCGAGAGCTGCGGCGGGAGAAGGGCAAGGAGAGACTCACTGAGGACAAGCGGCCTCCCCGTCCGCTGACGAGGGTGGACAAGCCAAGTGGACATGGCCATGCTTTTCTCCTCCCCATGAAAGGAACCCTGCAAGAGAGAGCTCCTTACCAAGGAGCGTGAAGGCTTGTCGAGTCTTCTCAAAGTCCTCCGCGTCATCCACGCCCTCGATGGACGTGTCTCCTCCCTGGGACGTGTAGAAAAAGTCCTCAGCACAGGCTGGGGAAGGAAGGAGCGAAGCATCAGATACAGGGGGGCGATGGGGGAGGGCGAGCTTCACCCCCCAGTTTACCCACAGACGGTGAGGCGTGGGGAGTCCTGCTCCCTTAGTAAGCCACCCCAGACCCAGTGACATCCCCAGTCCACGTCGAACCCTTTCCCACATTACCTGACCTGACAATGGCAAGTGGAGAGAAAACTTAAATAAGGAAAGACAGACAATGACACCCCACAGCCAGGATGAGGTGTCATGTTTGTGTAAAACGGTTCTGTGGCGATCAGGGAACGGATAAGATGAGCGAGGCAGGGGTCATTCACTGCGGAGTAGAATTTGCCCCAGACTTGTTTCTAAAAGGGGCCTAATCCACACAGGCAGGTAAGATGGGCGCCCACCGGGAATCCCAGGCTCCCGTGACCTTCAACGACCTTCACCTGAGCATCTCGTCTGATAAAGGAGGGGCAGCGATGTGCCCAAGGGGACATGCATCTTTGGTTCGTTTGTTTTACCAAGTTGGAGCACCCCTGAGCCATGGGCACATGGACAAGGCTGGGACCCTCGCTGTTTGCTCTCATCCCCCCACTTCATTCCTCTTCAGTCCGGCCTTGGGGGCAGCGGGGGACAGCTGGTGAGGGCCAGGCTCGGTCCTAGAGTTCAGAGCCCGCCTTGGCAGAGGGAGAAACGGCCACCGCCCGGGAGCATTCGCACTGTGGGGCCGGGAAGCTAGCATTTAAGGCCACAAACACACATGATCAAAACCACCCCGAAAAGCACGCACATTTCCCACACACTATGGAGCACCTTCGGGTGGTACAACCCTGCCCGGGACTTAGTATCTCCAGGTGTATAATGTCTGATGTCGACAAGATGTCGACATTGGCTGGTTTTCCTCCTCCTCTGAGCATGTGCCGTGGAACACGCATCAGTGGAACATGCCTAGATGCCCCAGTCCTTCCTCAACACCTGACTTTCCAGTTTGACCTACTGGCCACTTCTGAGTCTCCTTCCTTCCTCCACTCTGACTGGGTCTAACCTTCAGCGCCTGCCGGCTGAAGCCTGTTGCAAAAGCTTAGCCAGTCTCCTGCTTCTGCCCCGTCCCTGGAACAGCCAGTAACTCGCTCCCCCAGCTCTCCGTTAAAGCGCAGAGACCCCTCCTGCCCCGCTGCCCTCAAGGCAGAGGTCAAAGGCCCTCGAAGAGCCTGCTGGGCCTTTCTCCATGAAGTGGCCTCCCCTGTCCCACACTCAGGCCTGTCCTTCCCCACTTCTCCGTCCCAGCTTCCTGCTGTCATTCCTCAGCTCACCCCCGTCTGCCCCTTAAATGGCCCTGCTCCCCATTTCCCACCTTGCACCCCGTGCTCCATGCCACTGAGCTTTACCAGTGCCTCCGCCGGTCAAGCCCACAGTGCCAGGCCCAGCTAGGAAGCAAACAGCTCAGTCCCCAGCCCCCGCCCACACAGCCTGAGCCGGAAGCATCAGGCGACACCTCTGCCCAGGAACGAGCGCCTAGGCCAGGCGTAGGGTAGGAAGGAGGGCACCCTGGAGGAGCCGCTCACAGGCTGGTGCCTGGAGGCACTCGGACGGGAGAGGAAAAACGTGGACCCTGAACTCACTCACAGGCTCAGCAGAGGGAGATCCTCTGGAGGAAGTCACTTCAGGCCTTTGTGCAGGGACAGGCTCAGCCCCTCACATCTCCCCGCGCTGAGGGCTCTGGCACAGAGCGAGCGTGCCAAAGGCTTGGTGAAAGCACCAGGTCTTGTTTCCCTGTAGGCTCGCCTTTCAGAGCACCTCCTGTGAGGTGTGTCCCAGGCCTACGTGGAGGCAACTGAAGGTGCACGCACCTGCAGCGCAGCGCCCACCACCCCCGCCCCCCCCCCCCCCCCCCCCCGCCCCTGCCAGGGCCGAGACGTGCACTCACTCAGGGCGAGCTCCTTCAGTTCCGGGAGGCTGGCCGCTGCGCAGAGCTGGTAGAAGATGTGATAATTCCTCTCATCGTCTGCCTGGAGGAGGACAAAGGTCAGCAGCTTTAGGCTGATCACCCCCAGGAGCGCCCCCTCCCCATCCTAACCCCAGGGTGCTCCGGTGTCAGAGGTCAAGACTTCTCCACATCTGCCCCTCAATCCCACCTTCGATCTTCCAGCCTCTCAAGTGGGGCCTTCTTACAACCGGGGGGGTTTCCCCTCTGAAATGAAAACGTTATTTCCTTTTCCCTGCTATGAACATCATTGCTATTCCGCACACGGCGCGTCCGCCATCAGCACCCACTCAGCCAGCCGTGCTGCCGGCTCCGGCTGCATAGACACACCTCCCGCTGTGGGCTCCTGTCTCCTCGGGAGGCCTGGGGCTGAGGAAGAGCCCGCTCTGGCCCACTGCCAGGCTGGGCAGCAGGAAAGGTCCCCGAGTGAGGCAGGGCTGAGGGCACAATTTGGGCCAGACCTGCCCTAAGTTGGCACTGGTGTTGGCATCGGGTTGGTGGTGGTGGTGGTGGTGGTGGTGGTGGTGGGGAGGCCCAAATAAGGGGAGCCGGGGGAGGAAAGCTCCTGGGTGCTGAGGGGAGAGTCTGGCAGAGCCTGGGCAGCACCCCACCCGCCCCTTGTACAGTGGGCTGTGTGCTTGGCTGCAGGGAAATGAAGACCGTGGGGCTGTCTAGTCAAACCTGGGAGGTGCAGAAGCAGCCTCGGCAACACAGGAAAGAAAAGAGACCAAGCTGGCTAAGGAGATCGGGAAGCCATTGGCAAGAGTCAGCATGGAGATGGTGCCACGAGACACGAACACCTGAGGCCTCTTTTGATGTCCCCTTTGGAGGCGGCTGAAATGCCAGGGCCAGGAAGCCATTCGCCCGGGGAGAGTGTGCGGCCGGCTCACACCGGGGCACAGACCAGCATCTCGGGCCCGGGATGGGACATCGAAAGGAGCTGGAGGAGGCCCGTTCTCCTGCTGGGAGCCGACTGACCTCCACCAGAGGCCGGGGGGAGGCGGAGGGGGCCACCCAGAGGCCGAAGAGCAGTGGGAAGAAGGGAACGGAAGGCGAGCACAGAAATGAGGAACCGAGTCCGGGGAGAAGCGGGAACCCCATTAATTTGAAAAGGAAACTGGGTTGGTTTTTGCCTTTTTTATAACCTGCCAAGTAGGAAGGTTCCCGGGCGAGCTCAGCCCCATAGACGCCGTGTGGCATCCCCTGGCCATGCCGCTGGAACCCACGGAGGACTCCTTCCTCGCGGCCCCTTCGGGGTCGAGCACCGGCTTGCACCTAACGGGCACTCAGTATATGTGTGTTGATTGAATCTGAACACAATACTCACTGAGAAATAACTGGTACCATGTTTTCCAGGCATGATGCCTACAGCACTTGAATGCGTACTTAATGATGGAAGGAGAGAAATAAAACCAAACGAACAAGCATCTCCCATTCCAGGCTCAGAGGGCGAGTTGCTCTTTGGATACAGGGCGTGGGGTCGGGGAGCAAGTATCAGCGTCCATGGGGGAAACATACAGAACGGCCCCGTCGCCCCCTCACCTGGAAGACCACCCTGGACTTCTCCAGCAGGTAGGTCCTCATGTTGGCCCCGATGATGTGGTACCTCTTGTCAAAGCCAATCTGAATATACTTCCCAAAGCGGCTGCTGTTGTCATTGCGGGTGGTTTTGGCATTTCCGATGGCCTGTTCAGAACAGACAAATGAAAGATGAGCAAGACGATGGGGGGCTTGCCCGACGTCTGGGGAGCGCTGCTGAGGGACACGCCCGCGTTACCTCACCAGGCTGCGTCAGGGAGTGACAGGATGGGTCTACACGTACTTTTAAAGTATGAAATGGTACCCACACAGGGAAGAGGTTGTATTATTACTACCAAACCCATAATCCCTGCTCTGGGAATGAAGAACTTCCCACGTCTGTGTGTGTGAAGAACTTGCATGTCATTCCTTGGCTTTTAAACCCAGGCTGGGTTTTTCTGGTGACTGACCTAGGAAACATGTTGATGCAGGAGGGAAGCAAGTCCAACTGCTATGAATGATACAAACCCAAGCTTCGACCATCACTGAGTCCAGAGTCCAACAACAGAGGCAGATACGATGCAAGGAGTTAAAAGTTGGAAAAGGAGCAAATGATAGAAGCAGGAAATTACAGAAGAAACTCACATGACTGATGAACATCAGAAAAAGACACACGGCCTCAGCGGTAATCGGAGAGCGGCAGGCTAAACCGACAGTCCAGAGTGGCAGTAACCAAGGGCTTTGAGACTATGAAATGAGGATGAGGCTGTAAGGAAAAGGAGACTCGCACACGGCTGGTTCAATGTAAATGGGGACAACCGTCTGGGCACATCGATAAAACTGAATACCCAGGCCCCTACAACTCATCACCGCTACTTCCAGACAGTACCTAGAGGCTGCACGTGGCAATAAAAATATATAACCTAAATGTCTACCAATAGGGGGAAGAGACACATAAAATGTGGAACAGTCATACAATGGATACCATAAAGCTGTTCAACAAAGTACATCAGAGCATGATTCATGGATAAATAAAAAGACGCTGAGTGGCAAGCATTCACGAGATGCTGGATAGCATGTGGCTCCATGCATGGGGAACATCACGGAACAGGCTTCTTATTTGCATGCACACATATGGAGTAAAATAAAAGTGGACTGGAACGTGTCATTTCAATGTAATTGAGATTATTCAATAACCAGGTACCTACTGTGCAGTGTGGGAGCAGAAGGAAGGGAGCCATTAGCTGGGCCCAGCAGACTGAAAACAGTTTCCCGTGTCGAATGAAGTGGATGTTAGAGGGTGATAGACTTTTACCCCCAGGGGAGGAGATGGGGATCTGACTACAAATGTAGCGTGGGCAAAGGGGCAGGGGTATGTGAGAGCATGGACACGTGTGAAGTGGCTAGAGTACATGGACACATGAGAGAAGCTAAGAGGAGACGGGATCAGCAAGGGATGTTGAGGCAGATTCTTATACAGGTTAATAGTTAAAGGCTTTCTTGTTTCTTTATCTTTGAAAAAAAAATTCAAGCCCTGAGAATGTGCATAGTAACTGGTCTTAGTTTCTATCCATTTCCCTAACTGAAACCCTGGCCTCCTTTCTTTCTCCCAGGATTTTTTTGGGGGGAGGTACCCTCTGTGGCTCCCACAGTTGTATGCCAGCAGACTCGTCCCCCCAACAAGCCACGGGACCCCGTCGGCCTGAGCTTGGGTTCTGCCCCAGCTCTAACTGTCTCCTGATTACCAATGGCCCTTTAATCAGTGCTGACTTGTGAGCAAGTCGCTCCCGGGCTGCTGATAAGCGCTTACACGGAATGGGGTCAGAGAGCTCTGCGCTGACACCGAATCAGGCCAATCCGTCCTCGTATCACTTTTAATTCGAACAACTGCCACTTGGCACAGCCCCAGGGGAACTCGGCCTCCTCACACCCGCTCTCTCCCGGTCTCCCCGGGAGGCGCTGCCGTCGCTGGGCTGTAGACATCATGAGATGAAGACAGAACCATAGCCCGCTGCTTCGTGGGGAGGAGCACTCCTTCCCCGGGAGGGGCAGAGCCATCAGCATTCGGCTGTCCCCTGATTAAGACGGGCCTGGCTTGGCCATGACCCTCTGAGGAGCCACTGGGCTCCCTGGACACAAGGACCCGGCTAGACTCTAGACTTGTGACAAGTTGGCGATACTCTAACCCCACCCAGAGTTCTTCCTGCCCAAGTTCATATTCAGGATCTCCTGTTAGTCTAACACTTAATAACAGCTCAAGGATGGTAAAATTCTACATTTGACAGAATGAGCCTTCGGGACTTACACAATTTCCCAAGTCCCACCTGTACAAGGCAGAAATTTAATGTTTTGAGCCCAAACGATTGTAGCATTTATTTGCATGACATCATGCAAGATTAGGCTGGTTCATGTACACACTCCTTCCTCCTTTAGACCTTAGCAACGGAACCCCATCTGTGTATTTGGGGAGCATACTGCGCTCGCATGTCTCCCATGCCACAGCACCCTGCCTGCCCAGGCCATAACGGATACTGAAGACATAATTTTAGATCACTGCCATTCAAAAATCATTCCCAGAGTAGAAACTCAGATAGATGCTCGCATGCCCATGGTCACAGGAGCATTATTCACAGCAGCCAAAATAATGGAAGTGATTTCTCCCTCAGCAGTGGACAGCAGGCTCTCGGTGAGAGACGTGAATGCTGACCGCCTGGGGTGCTCCCAAGGATTCTTGTGAGCAGCCACCCAAGGTGGGCAGCCAGCAGTCCCGCTGCCAGCGGAAGGGACTCCAACCAGGAAGGCCAAGGGCGTTGGGAAGGCTTTACCTCCATGATGGGACTGGACGCCAGGACCTTCTCTTCGATGTTGGTGTCACTGGCTGAGCCGCCCACCGTGGCGAAATAGCGCATGGCGTACTTGGCGGACACCGTCTTGCCGGCTCCGGACTCCCCGCTGACGATGATGGACTGGTTCTTCTCATCTCTGGAAGGGAAAGCACTGGTCAGGCGCTGGCCGTGGGAAGGCGCTGCTGCGCCTCTTAGGGACAAAGGTAAGGGACAGGATCGGCAAAGTGGGAGCAAGAAAGGAGTTCTGAAAGGGCTTGCAAATGTCACACACCCTTCTTTATGACCCACAGGAAGGGGCGCAGCCCGCTAGTCACTCGGCCAGGTTCTCTCTGGATGCAACACCCCTTAGGTCATCGCCATGAACAGATAAATCTCCCCTGAGAATGTACAAGATGCATATTCTCACCCTGTTTCTGTAATATGCCCACCTTGTGCTACTGGGTAAGTTATCATATTTTCAAGAACAAGGATCCTTTCTTCTCCCCTGGTAGCTGAGCCTAGCGTGCCGGCAGACAGTTTTGAACACTTTTGTCCATATGTATGTATCACAAAGGGCAGCCATTCGCCACTGGGCAGGTCTCGCTTCAAGTTTCCCAGAAATGAGATAAACAGCTATCGATTGCAATAAGAGGGATTTCAGTCAGACTAAATGGAAGGTAGAAAGAAGATACTCTATGTCAGATAGAAATGCATCTATATTTATCCCTTTAAAACAGCAGGAAGACAGATGAGTAATGGAAAGAGCAGGCGATGAGGTTCAAGGAACATGGATGGTCAAGTAGAGAGTTGAGAACAAATGTTTGGGCCACGGGTTGGGAGGTGAGTTGCTGGTAAGGGCTACACTCAGCCATCTGCCTCCGGTTCACATGCGCACTGCCAGGAGGCAAGCACTTCACTTTCCATCTCCAGTGCTTGGCACAAAATAGATCCTCAATATATACAGTTGGACTAGCAGCTTCTTAGGGATCAACCAGGCCCTCTTTTCCAGATGAAGAAACTGAGATGTGGGAAGGTAGGTTTAGAACTCAGGTCTCCTGGCACCAGCCGAAAACTCTTCACACCAGCCCCGTGGCTTCCTGGGCAGAGCAGGTTATAGGAGAATGAGCAGAGCAGCCACCACCTCACCTGGCTAATAACCCACACAGGTAGGCTGCAGATTATCTGCACAAGGGGGCTGGGCCAATGGCCAAGAAACTGGGAAAGTGGTGTCATGGGGTTGATGTTAACTAGAGATGGATGAGAAAGACAGAAAGGAGCTGGGAGCACCGGGGAGATGCAGGTGAGCCAACTGGGCTGAGGAAGCCTTAACCTTCAGCCACTCTTCAAGGTCAGCAAAGAGCTGTGTGGTCAGTGCTCACACAAACCATCATCAATGGGGAGGGGCCTGAGTGAATCCGGGTGAATGGCAGACTCTGTTGAACAGATGAAAATGGGAAAAAAAAAAGTGGCTCTTGCACAACTGGCTATACAACGAAATGCTTGAAAATGTACTTAGAACCCGAGATCTGTTATTCAGAGAACGGAATAAGCAGCGGTTTTCTGAGACCTCTTGTAGTTCCAGGATGTCGCTGTTGTCATCAGTGTCTGCTCTTCTCTGCCTGTTCCTGTGAAATCTTTACCACGAAAGGTGGCCTCTGAAGAAGCCTGTGGATGCCTGTCTTTCCAATTCTCGCCTACTTTGTTATTTTAATTTTATTTAACATCCGCTGGACCCTGGGGACCATGACAGGTGTCATCTCTCTTCTCAAAGCCTTCAAAATCAATTCCTGAGAGAACTGTGCAGACACGCAGCCATCCCAGGCGGCCAGGTGGCTGACAAGCTGAGCACAGACCTCTGCCACAGGCCCGAGTCTGACCTTAAGTCTCTCTACCTGCAACAAGGAGGACTGGATCGCAGAGTCACACCCAAACGTGTGGAGTTCTGCCTAAAGTCTGTATGTTTAACCTAAAATAAATAGATGAGCCCAGGATGTGCTCTTATGTTGATGTCAACTTCACAAGTTTTGGTTATTTGGGGCTGGCTGTGGGGAAGATATTTATAAGGAAGGAATTCTACCCAACGTCCTTCAAAAACATAACCCAGCCCTGGCCAGGTGGCTCCGCTGGTTGGAGCGTCGTCCCAATGCACCAAGATCACAGGTTCAATCTCTGTTCAGGGCACATACAAGAAGCAGTCAAGGAATGCATAAATGGGTGGAGCAACAAATCAATGTGTGTGTTTTTCTCTCTCTCTAAAAAAATTAATAAAATAAAAATTTTATCCTATATAATAAAAGGCTAATATGCAAATCAACCAAACAGCAAAACTACCGGTCGCTATGACACACACTGACCACCAGGGGGCAGATGCTCAACACAGGAGCTGCCCCTTGGTGGTCAGTGCACTCCCACAGGGGAGTGCCATTCAGCCAGAAGTCAGGCTCACGGCTGGCGAGCGCAGTGGCGTGGCGGGAGCCTCTCCTGCTTCTGCGGCAGCGCTAAGGACCCCTCAGTGGACATCCCCCAAGGGGTCCCAGACTGCAAGAAGGCGCAGGCCAGGCTAAGGGGACCCCCCGCACCCGTACACGAATGTTGTGCACCAGGCCTGTAATATATATATGTATATACCCATGTGTGACTCCATCCATTCAGCCCAATACATGACTTAGCTGGCAACTGAGATCAAACTGCTTTTCAATAAATGCTTTTCTCCTGAGCCCAGGAATTTCGTATCCAGCTTGGCTCAGGCTGCTGTCAGGAAGGTACCACTACCCCAAACAGGAACAGCCCCTTGAAGGTCTGTGCCTCAGGCAGGAGACAGAATTCTGCGTCAGGAGCCCAGCCATCGCCGGCTTCCAGGGAAGACTCAGCCAGCAGCACCTGCACACACAGGTACTCCCAGTTCACATGGCATCCCCATCTGTAACACCCGGGAGGCAAGATCAAATTGCTCTAAACCCCTTCTCCTGCAAAAATGTCCCATCAAACCACAGTGGCATCTCCCCTCCCCATTCTGGCGGGGGGCCCCGGGGCTTCATTCTTTATTCTTCCTGACTGTGCAGAGGCCTGAAGCTAGCCCAGCTCAAACCGATCTTCTCTTCCTTGATCTCACAACTCAGTTCCTGCTACTCAATCATCTTCTGCCTTAAGGAGGCTCGTCGTTGACTGTTTTTCAATGTAATTAATCACCCATTTACATCCTGGTCAAATGGTGTACAAAACCCTTAGCCATGTGTCGCTTGCTTGGGATTCACAGCTCTTCCCATTTTAAAGAAGCCAAACCTGCAAGTTGGAAAGCCAGGTGACATGCCCAATGCAACCCCAGCCCACACGCGAACACGGGCTCCCGTCTGCTGCGTGATCCCTCTGGGCTGGGCCGTGACATCCCTATCGTCCTTATACCCTTTGCTGAATAATAAAGCACCCCTGAGTGAACTCCCCTAACAAACCTGGCCTCGTCGAAGAGAGACACGAACCAGGTGTCCTCAGCTTCTTCGATGAAACGTCACTTCAGAAGCCCTTCCCTCACCACCTACTTCACAGCATTCACCATACAACTTGACTGGTCTCCCCTCCAGAACAGAAGCCCATGGTGGTCCATCTCAGAGGCAGGGGCTTGGATGGGCCGGCGTGTGTCAAGAGGACAGCCCAGCAAGGGCTAGCACATAGTCTCACATAGAGTGGTCCATACAGCTGAGCCCAGGGTCTGGTGTGCAATTCACTGCCCACAAATCAGCCGTGGTGGTCTCTGCCCTGTACCAGTCTCTGGGGCTCGCCCAGGAGAAGGGGCCCGAGCACAGGGGTCCCACCCCTCAGACAGGCAAACTCTACTTCCCTGAACGGGGCACTCCCGAGAGAGGACAGAGAGTGGGGGACCATTCACGCCGGAGCCCCTACCCACAGCGCAGTCTCCAAACAAGAGGGAGGGGCAGTGTGGCTCAGACCCAGTAGGAAGGATGCCCTCTCTGCACACACCATTAAGTCCCTCCGCCGTTTCCTCCTCCAGTGACAAAGCATCCGAAAATTTGGGTGTGTCAGTAGAATACATTCGGTTCCCTAATGGGATCATCAATCTACTGCTTCTTGCCTGCCTGTGCCTGTCTAGCCTCTAATTATATTTTCAACACCCTCTCACAACCCAGATCACCTACTACTGCTGTGTTTTTAACTAGGCTAGAGGCTGGGGACACCAAGGATTTTTAATTGAGAATTTGTTCAACCAAAATGTTTGTGTCAGGACCACGGACAGAGTTAATAACTAGGCGACAGGCTAGGCAGAATAATGAAAAAGGGTCTTGGATGCAACGCTAAAAAAAATGAAAATACTTTAGTGGGATGATACCATCTTTAAAAAATCTGAAAAAGAAATAACGCCGTACTTAAGGATACAAAGACAGAACTCTATGAATACAAAATGGTATCAAAACCTTTTTAGAGTGGGGAAGTTAGGTCAAGTCAGGGGGAGGGCAGATAAGATTGGGGAAACAACTTTGGATTCTGTGGGGGAAAGAGTAAGGCTGAGGACCAGAGAGAGGTTAGGATGGAGGCTGAGTTAGGGGAGAGGGATACAGGAAATTACGGTGAGGCACCCCGGGGCTGGGACGGAGCCCACGGCCACAGTGACTCTAAAGTCAAATGCTTCCTCCCAAGGCGGGAGTCACTAAAGGGCACTTCTGCCGTGAGCAGGGCCTGGGCCAGAACGCTCCAAGCACGAGATCCTATGGACCCTGCCAACAAGAAAGCCCGGCCTCAAGGTGGGAAGGAGACACATCCTGGCACCTGGGGGGGGGGGGGGGGGCGCTGGGTGAGGGTCCTACAGGCCCTGGGTTCCAGGCCTGTGGGAGGTGGACCGGCGTCCCCGAGTCCTCTGCCATCAGACACTGATGTCCTATCCCCCTCACCCCCCGCGCCCTCCCTCAGGAAGGGCTGTGCACTCAGGCACAGCTCAGAATTCAAACCATCGGGCAGGCTGTCATTGGAAACAACCTAATTGACACTTAGCGGTCAGAGTCCTAAGGGTCTACTCGGAAAAAAGAAATTAAAGCTCTGACCGCACAGGAGCTAAGTACTCAGCGCATGTAATATCCAAGGATCATGTTCCCACTCCAGTTCCACGGCGGCCCCGGGAGAGCTGAGTTCTATTTATAAGCCGCCCATGTGGAGTGCGGGGCAGGTAGTGCCAGTGGGTCCAGCCCTTCCCTTCCTTGCGTTCCCCGAGAGGCTTCTCCTCGGATGTGCTGGCGTCACAGGAAGAACCCCGGGGCGCCCCAAGCCCACCCCCTGGCAGACAAGCAGGGGCGACAGACTGTATGATTCCAACTACATGGCACCTGGAAAACGCAAAACTGCGGAGTCAGTCAGCAGACCAGTGGTTGCCAGGGGAGAGATGAAGCACAGAGGACGTTCAGGGCTGTGATGACCCATGATGATGGGCACATGTCATTATGTATGAGACAAATGTATAAGGACATGGACGTACACCAAGCAGAAACCCGATGTAAACTGCAGACTTTGGGTGACTATGAGGTTTTAATGTGGGCTGATCCATTGTAACCAACGTACCGCTCGGGCAGGGGAATGTGGACACTGAGAGGGGCTATGTGTATGGGGCAGGAGTATGTGGGAACTCTCTGTGCCTCCCTTGCAATCTTGCTGTAAACCTAAAACTGCTCAAAAAATTGTCTTAATGTAAAAACAGAGATATGTTGAGGAAGATCTTAACTACTTAGACGGCTCATTCTTTGCATGCTGTAGACCTCGTAAAAACGTCGGAAGACACATTTGAAATCCTTTAGCATGTCAATGTAAAGATACTGTTTGAATTGGATGAATAGTCCACTATGGAATGCTTTACCCAGATTATAACAGCTAACTCATCCAGCACCTTCCGCATGCCAGGCACTTTCCATGTACCCAACAACAGATTCACAGACCAGTCCTAGGAATGAGGACCTATTGTGATCATTCCCACATGACAGATGAGGAGACAGACACAGGGAGTGGAGGTGCCCTGTCTGAGGCCACACAGCTAGGCAGTGGCGGCACGAGACTCAGCCTCTGGCAGCTGGCTCCAGCATCCATGCTCCGGACCACTGCACCGCACAGCCGCCTCTGAGATGAGGAGGTTGTCATGGTAACCCAGCATCCTAACACAACCGTGTTAGAGTGTAACCATTTCAACTACCACCCTCAGGCTAATACATGGTGTATTTCACAAGCAGTTTTAAAGAATCGCAAGGAAAGAAGGGAGGGAGGGAGGGAGGGAGGGAGGGAAGCAGACAGACAGATAACCCAAACGAATGAAAGAGGCAGCGCACTTCTCTCCGAGGGAGCTCAGATGAAGATCTATCCCCCCGTCTCCGGGATCGCCCAGCCTGCACTGTTGCACTTCACTTGTCTAAAGTAAGAATAATGTGAGACCGTGCTACACTCCAGAGCCATTTATTCTCTACTTGGGAGAGAAGACAGTAAATCAAACACAAACACAACAGACCTCCACATCAAGCCTGGCTGACGTGTGAGAAATGGAAAGTTCCTAAACACACTTTTAAAATACACTATTATCCTTTTTGTAAATTTATTGTTGACAGTATTACAGATGTCCCCCATTTCCCCCTTCTTTGTCCTCCTCCACCCAGCCCCGCCCCACCCCAGGCCTCCCTCCCCAAGTTAGTGGAGGAATTCCAACCTATTGCACAACACGAAGTGGTAGAAGTCACAGTTTTTCTTAATATTTTCCTCTATGACGTTTAAAAGGTGGGCCGAAGGGTTGTTATTAAACTACAAATGACAGGACACAAACTAACCAGGGCTTGAGTCTGCCTCCACTGCCCTCCTGCTGAATCCACCCACACCTGCCTTTCTTGTGTGGGCCACTCTGGATCTAGCCTCTCACTCAAGCTCGTGTTCTTGGTCCAGGCTGTTAGGGACCAGCGTTCAAGCTAGCCGCGTCTTTGACAAATGGCCTCACAAACTAGTCATCCATCACTTAGCCTTCTGAGAAATCCGTCGTTGGGTGATACCACTGGGAATACTAAAAAAGGAATCCCTATCATAAAAGATTTGACCTCGAAAGCCTTCCAGTTCCATGTGAGGAAATCTTAGTCGTTCTAGGCGTTTCATGACCACATACCCTGCGAAATAAAGCAAGGGGCTCTACCAATACAAGGAAGTCAAATGAACGGAACTGTCAAAATAACAATCGCACGCAAACGGGAAAAGAAATCTCGGCGTTGGGCCGCTGAGCTAGAGTTCATTCACACGAACTCCAATCATGACAGGTCAGTCTGGGCAATGACATAAGGAATAAAACTTCAGGGGCCCAGGGACCCAGTGGGGAAGCAGAACAAACCAGAGAGGGAATCCAGGGTGGGCAAAAGCAGATTTACAGTGTGAGTACGCAAAACACAACTTATTCTTGTACTCGTATTCATTAATTATAGTCTTATTTTCCAATTGAACAATTATACAGCTACTTTTACCCCACCCTCTAGATTGATCCTCAATATCCTAAATAAAGATTGGTACTAGAAATTTAAACTCAATTCAGGTAGACTCTAACTAGTTCCTACACCTATATTCGTCTGTTCTCAATACCCTCTCAACACACGTGACGTGGGAGGCAGAGCTGTTATTAGCTGGCGAGGGTGACTAATCAGAGAAGTTGCTGGGCGCGGGGCTTCCCCCTGCTCTTTCTCGCTCTGCCGCTAGGTATAAGGCACTTTCTGAAAAGACATCCCATCACTCTAAGTACTCTTGGTATTGCTTTTCTCAAGAAGTTAATTCCCTTTTTAACTAAAAAGGACATCTTTTCTAAAGCAGGCTATTGATCCTGCAGCGTTTTGTTCTCTGGTTCTGGGAATAGAGAGGACTGAATTAATTTCTGTCATCTTTTGGCCGTACGTGCCCCTCCTCTGGCTTCCCACACCATCGATCCCCAGGCAGGCTCAGAAAGCATTTGGTTTTAAATGCGCCCACTGCGGTCCTACAGGAGGCAGACGCGGGCTTTCTTCAGGGCGGGCCACTAGCCGCAGGCTTCCTCACAAAAGAGGCCCTCGCTTCCCAAGGCCCTGCTCCTGGCAAAGACCAGGTGCATTTCCTGGGTCACACGGGTGGTTTCTGGAAGTTCTCTCTGCCTCACACAGACAGCACCTGGGAGTGAATGTGTATCAGCACCTGAGCCCTATCAGATGAGCTCAGCCCCTGCGGGGAGCCTGGACGTGGACAGCCAGGGTTGAGAATCATCTACTGACACTGAAGGAACTTCCCCTCTAAACATGCTTTCAACTTCCGGGCTTCTTCCCTTGATCAAAACCTGTCTCTGCTCCTCACTGGTTTCTGCATCGGACAATGAGTGATTTTAAACATAATACAGTCGATGCTATGTTCCCTCCAAATAGACTGGCAACCATCTTCCAGCCTCTATAATTCTCCTCTCACACACAGACCTGTAAACAGCCAGAGGAACCTGCCAGCTGCGTGAAGCTGCCTTCCTTACACATTCGCTTGCCCCTGGACTGTCCTCGGAGGGCGGCCTGTACAGGGACCCCACTCCGTGTTGGGTTCTTCTTCCAGCACTTGCTTCCTTCCTTCCTTTCCTTTCTTCTTTCTTTCTTTCTTTTCTTTCTTCTCTTTCTTTTCTTTCTCTCTCTTTCTTCTTTCTTTCTTTCTTTCTTTCTTTCTTTCTCTTTCTTTCTTCTTTCCTTTCTTCCTTCCTTCCTTTCTTCCTTCCTTCCTTCCTTCCTTCCTTCCTTCCTTCCCTTTCTTTCTTTCCTTTATTTATTTATTTATTAAATATTCTTTTTTTAATTTTATTGACTTTTTTACAGAGAGGAAGGGAGAGGGACAGAGAGCCAGAAACATCGATGAGAGAGCAATATCGATTAGCTGCCTCCTGCACACCTCCCACTGGGGATGTGCCCACAACCAAGGTACATACATGCCCTTGACCGGAATCAAACCTGGGACCCTTCAGTCCGCAGGCCGACGTTCCATCCACTGAGCCAAACCAGTTAGGGCCCAGCACATCTTTCTTGGGGGCCCTGTGAATCCGTGATAAACATCACCTATGATTCACCATCAGTGTCACCACTCCCACCACCACGGTATCAGACACTTAACTGAACAGCTGCTCTGTACCAGTCCTCATCCTGAGCATTTCCCATTCATCAGCTCACTGAATTCTAACCATCTGACGAGTCAGACTGTATCTGCCCCATTTCACAGCTGCAGACGCCGGTGCAGAGTGGGGTTGACCTCTGGAACTTGCCGAGGTCACGGAGCCGTGTCCTGAGAACCCAGGCCGTCCTGTCCCTGGGCACCAAGCCGCCCCATCTCCTCGCATCCTCCTTCCCCACTAAACTTAGGCACCATGTCGGACCGTTCGCAGCCTCTGCCTTCCAGGGTCTAAATATAAACACGCGCAGTTAAGACAGGAGGAGTGGCTAACGTGGCGTGAAAGGCACTCCGATGTAACCAGAAGTGCCAGCTCACCCTGCCAGGCTTCACATTTTATTAGCTTTTTCCACTGAAAATTACTTCAGACACCTTGAAAAACGAAACCTTACCCACATGTCACCATCGCTATGAATTCCAAAGGAAACCCACGTGGGGTGACAAGTCTGACTCTGACATCAGCACAAGGCTGTGTACGGGGAACGGCGGGGGGTCCCCTGCGCACTGCCCAGCGCGGGCTCTCCACCTGGCGCCTCGCGCACTTGAACCTGTTTATCTCTGACCATAACCTGAGGAGGGAAGGGCACACAGGCATCCTCGTTTCATTCGAGGACATGGAGGTGTCTTCAGTGAAAGAACTTGACCAGGGGGGAACGGGAAGGAAGCGGTGGGGCTGGGGTCTGTGCAGGCCACCTCCTCGAATGGGCACCCCGAAAACCATGGCTGACAACCCAGTGCGCACGGGTTTCAACAAGGCTGCACAATACAGGCAAGTGCCTGATTACGTTTTTAGTTCCATCAGGTTAAGTTGTTAGTACCTGGGGGAAAGAACTGTGCTGACATGTTACCACAATCCATCCAGACGAACACTTCTTCATGGATAAGAAGACAGGCAACAGATTTGTTAAATGTGCATGAGTAACAGATTGTTAAAGGTGCAAACTGCATCAAACCGGGGGGACCTGCTACATCAGATACAAAAATCAGGACTCAAAAAGCTACACTTGCCGCCCTGATGGGACACAGGGACAAAGGGTGAGGTTTAACGCCGATACCTGTTAGTCCCGCTCAACACGTAAAGAAATCAATGTACAAGCGCAGAAGGACGGCGATACGTCTTAAAGCAGCTCGAATTTACAGCGACAGAAAGCAGGTCGGCGGTTACCTGGTGCGGGGTGGGGGGGAGGGATTTCAGAGAAACAGGGAAACTTGGGGGCGTTCATGAAACGTTCACTTTCTGCCATGTGAGGGGGCCTCACAGTGTGTACACACGGCAAAGCGTGTCCAACTGTATGTGCCATCTAATGCGTGTTCGTGCAGTTTAAACATGCACAGTTGATTGCTGGTATATTAAACCTCATTAAAGTTGCAGTAAATAGTTCTTGTGCATATGGGGGTGGGGGTGAGGGGAGTAGAAATTTAACAGCTTGCAAATTTGGTAAAAGTCAATAATATGAAATGACTGCCAGAAATCAGTGCAATTATAGGCTCTTCTCACAGAAGTCCTGCATGAGAACATCACTCTTCACCTCACCTGGCAGACCTACGTGCGGAGACCCCGAAATCAGAGAGAAAGACCAGCTGGTCCCAGGGTGACCGCATGGGACAGGTCTGAAAACCCCCCTCAGAAGGAGGGCAGCCAGGATGCTGGGCCCAGCGCTGGGGAGAGGAGGACCCAGGCCGGCGAGGTCCCCGTGCGTGAGAAGACGCCCAGGGCCCAGGTTCTGTACGGCTGCATGGGACGGGGCGTAGACCCACGGGTGAGAGCTACCGGAGACCTCGCAGAGCGCCTGTAACAGAGAAGCTCCCGACCATGGAAGCTGCTAAAAAGGGAACCCATTTGCAAGAGTTACCTGTCCTGGGGATGGCCAGGCAGCCCCCAAAGGACCAGTGGCCGGGACACAGTCTCCCCAAATTCTTACGGCACACCCAATCCCTACCAGGTGACGGCAGGCTTCCTCCTTCCCAACAGGCTGTGGCTCCCCAGGTACAAGAGAGTCACTGAATACACTGAAGCCTCCTCCATCCCTGTGACTGTGCTGTGGGACGTCACACCGCGCTGGGTGCACTGCAGAGAAGCAATTCTTAGCGACATTCACGACCTCTGCAGTGTCAGAGAGGTTAGACCAGCGGTTCTCAACCTGCGGGTCTCGACCCCTTTGGCAGTCGAACGACCGTTTCACAGGGGTCATCCTGCATATCAGATATTTACATTATGATTCATAACAGCAGCAACATTACAGTTATGAAGTAGCAACGAAAATAATTTTATGGTTGGGTCACAACATGAGGAACTGTATTTAAAGGGCCAGAAGGTTGAGAACCACTGGGTTAGACCAAGGCCATGGTCCAGGCCTATTCCTTTCTGACCTCACAGTTTTAAAAGATGACAACATATACGTATCAGTGTCTTTTAACATAGGGATGCCATGAGTGACAGTCACTGCACAATTAAACAACTTTCACCTACACTCAGAAAATTAAATGACAAAACTAGAATTTTAGCCCTGGACAGTGTGGCTCAGTGGATGGAGTGCCGGCCTTCGACCAAAGGGCCAAGCGTTTGATTCCCGGTCAGGGGTTCATACCTGGGTTGTGGGTTCGATCCCTGGCCCTGGTCGGGGAGTGTGCCAGAGGCAACCAATCGATGTGTTTCTCTCACATGGATGTTTCTCTCTCTCCCTCTCATTCCCTCCCCTCCTTTCCAATCTAATAATCAATGAAAAATATATCCTCAGGTGAGAATTAACAAACAAACAAAAAACCCAAAACTAGAATTTTAAACATAATGGGTAGAAATATAGAGAATGCTCTATAAAGGATCTAAGAGCTTATAAAGGATCAAAATGACGCCACAGGCCTCAGCACTAGGGGCCCCCTGAGGAGGGTGACGGGTGAGAGGGCAGGGGGAGGAGAGCGAGGTGGGCAGGGACCAGGAGGCACAGGTGGCGAGCACAGTGAGCCAGCACCCCTGTGAGCAAGGGGAACCACTCGGGAAATGTAGGAATAAGAGATGAGAGACCATGTCAGAGCGGAAATGAGAGGCCGTTCCTGTGTACAGATATCTCAAGCATCTCCTGTCCCGTGTCCTAAAGCAACCTGGTCCTGACTTGAAATCACAATGACCAGAAAGGAAAACAGAACTTCACCCGAAAGTCAGGGATGACTGAAGCCATGGTTTCAGAATCGACTGTAAACATTCAGCAAATCGCTGCTCCCCGATTCCTGACCTCACCAGTGATCCTATCGTTCAGCCAATGACATCCCATGGAGCAACTGGCTTTAACATTCGCCCTAAATTTTCACTGTGCTCCAGGCTTTCCTCCCTCATGTGAAGACAGTAAATGGATGAAGATGGAATCAGACTGTCTGCTGAGAAGCAATACTGCCTCCTTCAGTGGCTGCTGCCAGGTCCAGACTGTCTTCCCAAGAACAGAGTGGCCCCGGGTCCTCGGGGCACCGTATGGCCAGCAGCAGACCTTTTCCCTCGGTGGTTGAAAGTGTCTCAGATCCCGCAGTGAGGCTAGAGTGTTGGTGCATTTTTCTAGCCTCTTGGGTGGGACCGAGCCATCTTATTGGGCTGGCCAGGTCTGGTTCCTTTTGTGAGCTGTTTGTTTTTCTTGAAAGAGAGTGAGGATGCTGCAAAGCAAATTTATTTACTCAGGCAGTCAAGGTAATTGCACACACACATTTCCATCTGGCTCGGCTGTGCTGCAAAGCTGTGACTAATAGTGGAAGATGGGGCTGTGGTTGCCTGGGAAACGGGGGAGGGGCATGCAGCTAGGCACACCTGGGGCAATGGGCCCGCAGGTGACAGAAAGACCTGTGTGGGTGGCCGTTCCTGGGATGGGGAGGAGCGACCGGAGGGAAAGCCTGTGGGGAGGGGATGTAATTCATGAACCCTGGTTGGGTCCCCACAAGTGTGTAGTTTGGAGAGAATTTGAAGGCCTTCTGGGGAGCAGCATGGAAACGAGATTCATGGTGAAAAAGGGGCTCCCCAAAACACTAGAAGCATTTCACTTGCATAAATAGGCTGAAGAGAGTCTGAGGCTGAGGGAATGAGTGGAAGAGAGGGGCTGGCCTCTGTTGCCATTGACAACCTGAACGCGAGCCTGGAGAATTGTTCGACATCCTTAAGCTCTATCCTCACCTGAAGGGTGGGGCTAACCAACCTCGCCTGGTGGTTTAAAAACTAAAAGCACTAACGTGCTGAGCCTTTCTACTCTTCCTGGAACGCAATCAGGTGCCCCGGGTACAGTGCTGGCGATACAGGCACAGAACATCCCACGCACCACCTGGCTTCAAGCTTGATCCCTCATTCCCTCTCATTCACCGCACAGACCTTGTCTACAACAGACGAGGTGTTTCCTCAAGCATCTATGCTTCTCCTGAGATGTCCTCATCCTGTAAACCAGTGGTTCTCAACCTTGGCTGCACATGAGAATCACCTGGGAATCTTTTTAAAATCCTGATTTCTGGGCCTCATCCTCCGGAAATTCTGTTTCTTTGTTATGGGGTGGGGCCACAACATTAGTAACAAAGAAACAGAATTTCCGGAGGATGAGGCCCAGAAATCAGGATTTTAAAAAGATTCCCTGGTGATTCTCATGTGCAGCCCAGGTTGAGAACCTCTGTTCTAGATGTTTCCATTCCTCCCGGCCAGCGTTTCCCAACGAGTGCTGCAGGGAACATCCGCCCCTGGAGATGATCCCTGGACACAGTTTGTGTAGAAATATGATCTGCAAACCCGGCACAATGCACCTGCTCCTTGGAGACTCAGACCGCACGTCCACATGCCTGCTCGGAGAGGCCCTGCCTGAAGGACGATGTTTCATCTGATTAACCCAGGGTCTCCTGAACTCGTTTGACCATCTTTGTACCCTGTTAACAGGACATACTGTTCTCCCAAAGTTCACCCCACCCTTCACAGGCCTCCACAGTCTGGCCACCGGGTCTCTCACTGCACGTCCAGGACTCTCTTACAGACCCGCTCCCCTCAGAGTTAAGCTCCCCTGGGTGCTGTTCCCTGAGCATGACCTTCTGGGTATAATAGCTTCTTTGGGCTCTAATTCACAGAACACACACTTCTCCCATTTTAAAGCATGCAATTCAAAGGGTGTTTGCACATTTGCAGAGCTGCGCAGCCATCACCACAATTAGTTTTAGAACCCTTTCATCATCCCCTTCCCTCCAAAAACAACATGTCCATAAGCGATCACTCCCCACCTCCCCTCAAACCTCCAGCCCTAGGCAGCCACTAGTCCACCTTCTGTCTGTGTAGATTTGCTTGTTCTGTACATTTCCTATCCATGGAATCTTACCAGACAGGGGGTGGACAGAAGTAGGCTTACAGTTGTAAACTGTACAAATACTACAATAATGAAAAAATAATACCAAGAATAAACTGTGTTTGGGGTACTCACAACTGTACCCTACTTTTGCCCACACCTGTAAGTGTTCTTTTGTGTCTGGTCTCTTTCACTTAGCACAATGTTTCCAAGGTCCGTCCATGTGGAAGCACGTATCAGCACTGTGTTCTATCTTTACAGCCAGATAATATTCCACTGTATGAGCACACCATATGTTGTTTATCCATTCAACACTTGGATATTTAGATTGTTTTCACCTTTTGGTTCCTGTGAACAATGGTGCAATGAATATCTGTGAATAAGTTTTTGCCCGGACGTATGTTTTCATTTCTTTTGGGTACATATTTAAGCGTGGAATTGCTGGGTCGTGTGGTGGCTCTGTGTTTAACCTTTTGAAGAACTACCAGGCTACTTTACAAAGCAGCTGCACCACTTTACACTTCCACGGGCCAGTGTATGAGCTTTCTGATGTGTCCGCATCCTTGCCAACACTTGTTTTTCTCTCTTTTCCATGACAGACATCCCAGTGAACATAAAGTAGTCTGGCCATGCCTTCTGATCCCGATGCTAGGGTCATGACCACTATTCCACCTATGCCTTCTTCTCCCTCTCTGCCAGTGGTTCTCAACCTTCTGGCCCTTTAAATACAGTTCCTCATGTTGTGACCCAACCATAAAATTATTTTCGTTGCTACTTCATAACTGTAATGTTGCTACTGTTATGAATTGTAATGTAAATATCTGATATGCAGGATGGTCTTAGGCGACCCCTGTGAAAGGGTCATTCCACCGTCAAAGGGGTCTCGACCCCCAGGTTGAGAACTGCTGCTCTATGCATCTAACCAATTCACTGAGATCCAGCTTAACTCCTACAGTTTTCTTGGACCATCAGTGACAGTCACGTCTCCAAACTCAATTCAAACAACCCGGGGCCTGGCTTCTATGTACAATCCCTGCAGGCCCAGCTTCTGGGCCTACTCATGTTTTCTCTCTCCAGCCAGACTTTGAGCTCCTTAAGATGTGGGAGGGGTCGTACGTTTCTCAGTGTTCATTAAGTCTCAGTAAGACGGCTACCAGGTGACTGATGCTTCACAAGGGTTCACTGATAGAAGTTAATGTAGGGGCCGAGGCTGGAGGTAGGGCAGGTAAAAATGAGGGAGAGCGCGTTCTGGATCTCAGACTGGGAGGGAGGAGCAGAGTCCAGAGCCAAGCAGGGGAGGTCAGCCTCCTGTCTCACAAGGAACTACAGGTTCTTATGCAAAGGACAGATTCACGGATTTGATGTTTCCTTCTTCTTCACTATGGATACCATTTTTTTCTCGTCTAGACTTGGTGAGTTCAACAGGGATATGGACAGTGAGCACATCCTCCTGTGACATGCCCTCTTCCTTGCCTCCAGCACAGCAGGACCTGTGTGAACTCTCAGGATGGGGAGGAAGGCCTGCATCCCCTTGAGCTCCAGAGTCCCCCCACCCACCCACATTCAGATGGAGAGTCCCCTGTAAGCATATCGAGAAAGAAAAGCCAGTCCCCAGTGAATCAAGAGAAAGAACTGCTGAGTCCAAGGCCAATTGAGTTATAGCCTCCAGAGACAGGAAATCACTAGCTTTTGTTTCTCATACCCTTTATTTCAGCCAGCTGTTCCAGGGGCTCAGATTCAAAGTGCACTGTGCTGGGCTATGGCTACTCAAATCACATAATTATTTCAATAACTACTGATGAGTCAGGAAGAGCACAACACACAGTCGGCAAGTCCTGCTAAATGAGTGTGGCCTAGTCTTCGACACTGACAGAGAAGGCCCATGCTGGAAATGCAGCAAGAACCTTCCCTGCATCTGAGTGGTGGTCTCCTCTTTCTTTGCACAGCAAGGATTCTCCTAAGGCATCTCTCAGATCAATAACAGAAGCCCTGAGCTGCTGACAAGAGAACATTCAAAAATAGCTCTCTCCTGTGGCCACGTGTGCTGGCCTTACACTTCCAATGCACATTCGTGAGCAAAAACTGCTCAAGAATTTCAGCAAAATTATTTGGCTACACCCTGGGACTCAGCAGGTAAAATGAGTATAAACTTTAAAACCTTAAAGAAAACCCATAAGGAGCAAATCCTGCTCCAACTTTAACTTCAAACCCCTTAATCATCAATGCATTGCCCTAAGCAAGACCGGATCACCACCACCCTGGATGCCAATGCCCCCTTCCTTCTAATGGGTGTGAATAAGGACCAAAAAAAGTGAAGTAGCCCAAGTGTAGAGTAACCATGGCCCCAGCTTCAGGCATGGAAGGGAAGAATGGGGCCATCTAGTCGAGAGGACCTATAATGTGAATAAAGCTGGAGGCAAAGAGATTCTCAAAGCTATAGGGGGATCTCAAGAGGTCTTTTATTAAGAAAGGCAACTTCTGATACATCTAAGTGCAACTGGCTAAGAAATGAGGATGGGATGAAAAGCAATCAAATATCGATAGCATCCATGAGAGGACAAGTCTTAGAGAGCTGCCAGAGCGTTAGCATGGTAGGAAGTCCTGAGAACCAAGCCACGCTCGCCTTCTGTTTCAGATAAAAAACCATCCCGTAAAGGAGGGGAGATAGTTGTCTTCATAAGAAGCAAATGGAGAGTCAGCTTACGTGATTCTCCCAAAGCACAGAACCCCGTCCAGACCCCGGGTCTCCCTCCGCTGTGCCATACACTGGACCTCCAACAGTAAAACACGAGCTGGGCTGTGGGCTACAACACACTAAGACTCGTTCTTCTCTCTGCAGGCTCTGACCTTGAACCAACCTTTCCGTTAGGAGGCGTGTGTCAGTAGGTTACACCAAGCTAAGTGGGTCCTAGTCAAGCCCTGATAGCACATTCATATGCTTCTCATGGTATTCAAGAGGCCAACAGTTGCAACCGTTTTAGCTCCACTGTCTCTTACCACATTTTTGAGAAATGAAATAGTTACAGATCATTGTATTTATTAAATTGTTTAGTTCCCTAATCACAGCTTATTTTGAATATGGTCACTGTATAACTATAATAAAGCCAACTTTTTATACACTAATCTTCACAGTCAGCAATAAAACATTACAAACCAGTAAGAAAGCCTATGAAACAATCTCCCCTCATGGGAACTTTCATTAGGATGAAAATTATACTTGAAAACCCACTGGATAAACAGACCACCTTAAATGGGATTCTCCTGTCACTCCTCTCCCTAAATTAGCCTAAGCGAACCCCCAGCTCCCTCCCAAGATCTTTCCTATGAATGCTGCTGGCTCCACAGGTATTCTCCAGAGGTGGAAAGGAAGATTTGGCTGAAAGGATACAGCATTTTAGTGTTAACTGGAATATGCATTTCCACTGAAATTCCAATAAAACTGTCTTTCCCTACATTATGCCTGAAGAGTTCAAAGCCTAACACGGTGGTAGTGAATTTTGTGTGTCAACTTGGCTAGGACCTGGTACCCAGGCATTTGGTCAAACACTAGTCCAGATACTGCTGTGAAGGGATTTTTTAGATGAGATTAACATTTAAATCAGTAGACTTTGAGTAAAGCAGATTTCCTTCCACAATGTGGGTAAGCCTCATCCAATCAGTTGAAGGTCATAGGAAAAAAGATTTCACCTCTTCCAAAGAGAGAACTCTGCCAGTAGACTGCCTTCAGTCTCAAAATGCAACATCAACTCTTTTCTCTAACCTGCAAGCCTTGAGCCAATTCCTTGAAATAAAAATCCTCCATCTCTCTCTCTCTCTCTCTCTCTCTCTCTCTCTCTCTCTCTCTCTCTCCACATGCGCCCACACACGCACACACACTTCACATTGGTTCTGTTTCCCTAGAGAACCCTAACAACAACCACCTAGCCCATCTTCTGAGGAAATAACCTGCACCTATCCTTCAAAGACAGGGAGGGGAAAAGAGCAAAAGTGAGGCCTACTTAAATGGCTAAACCCGAAACCACTATGCATGACTATTAATTTGAAATTTCTATTTCAGCCCCAAATGCTTGTCCTCTCAAGAATTTGCCAAAAGTCCTGGTTCCTTTGAGAGAGAGGCCTCAGTGAGATCTATAAAGGGAATGGTGACGCTCTCACAGGGATCCATCACAGCAGGAGCGGAGGAGAGAGGGCCAAAGGGGAGTCAGAGAGACGGAATGCCAGGCACTCACTGCACTGCTCAGTGAGATCGGTCTCAGGGGCCACCACTCTCCAAGCCGAGGTTCGGGCTCACAAGAATACAATGAAGACATGAGGAGACATGGTAAGAAGCAGGACCTGGGCTGGTTTTGTTTCGAAGATGTTTCCTCGGTTCTGGAACCACCCTTCCCACCCTTGAGCTAAAGCAGCAAAGTCTGCCCCCACCTCCCCAGCGACCCAGGAAGACTTCTGGGCTGAGGTGGCTCTTACCTGGCCATCTGCTTGTAGGCTTCTTCTGCCACAGCAAAGATGTGGGGGTCCATATCACCCATGTTTTGGCCGCTGTAGGCATAGATGACATCTTGTCCATAGATTGGCAGCTGCTCATAAGGATTAATGGCAACAAGCACAATACCTGCAAACAGGCAGAGCAATCAGATTCCGGAGCACAAGGGCCCCCAGCACCGGCTTGTGAAGGCCCCTGCTCATAGGGTAACAGAATGGTCCTAACCAATCACTCGACTAAGTCAAGACATATGTGTGTAGTTACCAGGCACTGGCTAGCAGAGTTGTATAAAACCTTAGCTCATGTGTATGCAGCTCAGATTCTGGTATGACACGCTGAGGTCACACATTGTCCTAAAATGTCTCAGCTCCCTCCAGGGCAGAGATGAGTGCCTCTTACTGAGCTGAATTCTGTGCTGCACCAGCCACTCTCACAGCTGAAGCATCTGGATAGATACGTACAGACACCAGGACCTCTCTTACAGGGGATGCTTTTAAAAAGCGAAGCTAATCAAAGAAGTTATACGCACATGTGCATAGCCCAAGGACACAATAGTGTAGCGAAGGCCTGGGGTGGGGCAGGGGCTGGGTGGAGGGGGGAAAGAGGAGGGTAGAAAGAGGGACGTCTGAACTACTGTCAATAATTTCAATAATAAAAATAAAAAGTGAAGCTGATGGTCATTTGTCATGTTCTCCTAAAAGGGGAGATTTAAAAAATCTTGTTAATAAGAACACTTACGGAAGGCTCTAGTAATTGATGGTTTCTTTCAAATAAACTCCCACTTGCAATTCGGATGAAGGAGCTTTTGCAAAACTACCTCACAAGTGCCGAAATAAACCTGCTATTCGCCATTTCTCAAAGCTGGCAGGAAAGCTCACTCTAACTTAGAAGCTAAGGGATCGATTCCAGACCAACGTGGAATATCAGGGTGAGCAGGTCCCTCGTGCCCTACAGCCCCGCCCATGATCACAGACACCAGGCTCTCAGCCTGGCGCCTCAGCCTCCTAAAATAAAATGTCCCTCCAGCAACGGCTTACAGGGCTCCTGTTTCCACCACACCACTGAACGATACTCTGCAAAGAGGAACCAACATTTAGAATGGGAAACTGAGAAATTTCTAGAAAAACAAGTATGAGAGAATTCCAGGGCTTTTAGGTGGAAGCATTTGTCATGGCTTCTGTTTATGAACTTGACAAATGTTCGTCATGCACCATGTTGGTACGTGGGCCAGCGAGGGGGTCAGAGAAAAAGGTGGTCCTTTCACTGAAAAATAAGCCAGGTACAGACACGGGAGTGCGCTCGGTGGCGAGAGAGACGCCCGAGCTAGGACAACGTTCTCCTAAGACTCCAGGCTGTGCCCAAGCCAGTCAAGCCACACAGTGTGGGCCCTGCTCCCTGGGAGAGCTGGATTAACACCAGTCACCCCACAGAGAAGTCGGGCAGCCTAATGAGGCCCCATCCACTGTCTGCAAACCTTCGCAGGGTCTCAGATGGGAGGTGCTTATTATACAAATGAGAGTGAAAGTAGGATTCTTAACCACTGGAGTTTCACACGGAAAATCTGAATGTTGTATGCACGTTCAAAGGCATGCACCCAAGAGACGCCCCCACTTACCACAGTACGTGTAGATATGGTTGGACTCCAGGAAACGGACCTTTAAGTTATGCAAAACGGCAGGCTCGTGGAGATAGCTGAGGGCAGTGAGGTCATTTTCTCCCACCAAGATATCTGGGTTCCGCAGGAAGGGCAGCTGCTTGCTTTGGGCATCGATGGGGTATTCCCGAATCTAAATGTAAGAACAGACGCAAAAAGGCAGGGTGATGAAGCATGCAGCCTGCGTTCCATTCCTGTCTTGTTGGCTGGCACCACCATCCTAGGGTGATCACAAGTGATGAAGATAAAGAACATGTTTTAAGGAAAGGCACACTGAACAAAATACCTGTGTTGGACAAGACACCAGCCCAGGTGGAAAATCTGCTGATAACATAATCCCAGGGTATCAGGTAAGAGACCCAATGACACAAGAAATTCAGGAAGCACAACCAGATGGAGTAAAGCGCTCTGCTTCTCAACGGAAAAAATACTTACTGAGTCTTTAATTCTGGTTGCAATAGGAAGGCTGCTGTCTCTCCCACCCAGGAAACCTTTGGTTGCCCCATTGCATGCTGGTGTTTCTTTATTCTCTCTCCCATCAACCAGCACATTCACTGTTTACTTGGATTACCTTGCAACTGACACACTGCCCTCCGTAAGTGTCTGCAAGATGTACATATATTTTCCACAACCTAACTGCAAGCTACTCTAGGGCAATCATTTCACTTTGACCTAAAGTATAATAGGAGCTTGAGTGTGTGTGTGTTTGTGTGTGTGTGTGTGTGTGAGTGTGTGTGTGTGTAAAATCAGGGAGTGTGAGTACACATCTTAAGTTCAAATCTCAAGTGCAAGGTGTACCCTTGTGCTCTTAGCACATGGACTACATAAGTTGACTGACAGGATATAATTATAACTCTGATTACATGTGCACCAATATACACATATAATTACTAAAAAATGGTGGGGGTGTTTTTAAACATTTAAACAGGAAGAATTTGACTACTGTTTTATCTAAGTGTACATTTCTTATAGGGCTCTTAGGACTCATCTGAGAGCTTATAAAAACAGTTTCCCAAATACAACTTATGTTCAGGAATTCTGGGTGGGGCCCAGGAAGCTGAATTTTTAAAAATCCCCAAATAGTTCGAATACAGGTGGTTCATTATTTTAAGAATCACTATTCTGTACAAGCCTTTCATGACATTCTATGGACATAGCCTCAAGTTGCTGAGGTAACAGTCAAATTCTGAGGGAATATACAGATCAATGCTCCCTCCTATGCCACTTGTAGTGGGGCTAGGACCACCAGATCCTAAGGTATATTAATAAAGCCCACAATTAAAGTGCTATCATACTAGCGCTAATAAAGGCAAATGAGTGAAATGGAATAGCAGATCCGGAAATAAATGCAAGCACTTATGGAAAATTTGTTCATGATAACATCAAAATTGCAAATAAATGATTAAAAGGACTTTTTCAAATAAGAGTAGTAAACTAGCAGCCACTGAGGAAAAATATTGAGCCAGCGTTCTAGTCTCACTCCCTACATTAAAATAAATTTCAGAGAGGACACATGAAAATTAAAAACAAAAAAGAAAAACAAAACCAATAAGAAAATATGGGCAAATATCTGTAAAAGTTTTAGAAGGAATTGCAACTTTTAAAGATCAATGCAAAAGCTAGGCTATAATTTGACTATAATATAGAACTTTAAAGCCACCATAAAACACGCCATATGCAGAATAAAATGGGAGAAGGGGACAGCAATTCTGCATTATATGACAAAATTAATAATCCTAAAATCCAAAATGTTTTAGGAAATCAGAGAGAAAACCAACACCCCAACAGAAAATTGTGCATAGAATACAACACACACACACAGTGCACCGCCCCCCCCCCCCCCCCGCCAAATGTATACACACTTTAATAGCTGATAACTCACTTAATTTTCACTCCTTTTCAGGCTTAACTGATTTGAAATAATGGGTGAAGCCAGACTAAGCTTTGAACAAAGAAAATTTATCCACTAGACTTTTTTATGGGGATACATAAAAGATATAGTTTACAGCACAAAACCAGCAACAGTTGACAAATTGAGGGTGCACAAATACCAAATGAAATGATTCTTGATCTTTGCGATTCTGTTGCTTCGTGTTATCGGCAGTGCCTGGACCAGAACGGTTATCAGTTTGAAAACAGGCATTGACAAAAAAAAAAAAATTGCTCATTTGCATAGATTCTCCTAAATTTTGAAAATAAACACTGACTTTATAAGCATTCAAAGTGTGTATACATTTTTTGGGACACCCAATAGATATTTATCAGGGCTCCTTTCTGCTGGGGTTCTTGTCCCAGCATCAAGAAGGGTTCAGGAATCTGGAGAAGGGGTTGTGCGTAGATGACATAGGAATCCAGAGACTATAAAGAGTCCGGAGACGAGATATAATTTTGAAAGGCATTGGGGGTCAGAGGAGCTTAGCTAAAGGAGCTATGATCTAAGGTCTTAAAGTCTAAGGTCTTAGGTTCTCTCTGTCCCCAGGACCCCATACTTTTTATTAACACAACTTGTTCTGAGGCGAAGCAGAGATATACACTTCAAAGGGTCAGGGTTTGGTACAGAGTCCATTGTCAGAATGGGGGAATTAGCCTACGGCTGTTCAGGTGTTTGGCCAGTAGGAGGCAATAACACGTAGATTAAGATGTCCTTTAACTGTCTGGCAGCCAAGAATCAATTTAATGTACCCTATTCAGGTTTGGGGAAATGCCTTTAGCCATTTCCACCAGGTGACTACATGTGTGACTCAACCCTGTTGAGTCCCCAAGTCTCATCAACCTTTTGATGAAACTCCTGAAATTATGACATGCTGGAATTGGTCTCCGGCACCTTTCTTTCTGGGCAAAGCTCCTTTACTTATATCAACCTTACTCCACACAGGAGACAAGTAAACACTATATGAACATGATGCAGACAAAACTTCCAAAACGCAGGAAACTAGGGGAAATGAAGGCTTGATCTTTATCTCATTAAATTCTAGAGTGGCTGGCCCCCTTCACCTCCTGCTGAGCAGTGGTACCCCTGGGACCCTAACCAGACCTCCCTGAGCCACTGCAGGGTTCCCAATGGACCATTCCTTCCCCGTCCCTTCTCCCCCCTAGGAGCACGTCTGCTCTGCATTTCTGAGTGGCTCCTCCCCAACTCCTCCCACCCCCACCCCCTCACCCCCTTGGGGAAGAGGCACAGGGAACAGCCAATAGCAGGGCCGCAGAGGTCACACAGCCAATTCCAGCTTTCAGATTCCAAAGCCGGGCCCTGAGCCCACAGCCTGTAAAGCCTAAACCAGAAATGCTGGCATCCCATCTTTTGTCAGATGAATCTCCCCTCAAAATATTCTCCAGCAAGTATGCAGAGGGACACGCATATGCATGAAAACAGGCCCACAAATAAGCGAGTGGTATTGGTTACAGGAAAATTGATAAGGAGCAAAAATGCCCAGAGCAGCAGAAAAGGGGCAGAAGTGCAAGCTCAGCATGCAAAGCCACCGACTCCCGGGCCTGCGCACACCGCACACCGCACACCGAGAGAGGGGCGGCGGGGACCGGAGACACAGCGGATCTTTTTTCTTTAACAGGAATTTGATTCTAACGCTGCCACAAGTGTCGAGCGTGGACCACTAACAAGGTTTTATTCGAAATCTAAGGGTTTATGATGTGATCAGGGATCATGAACTTTTTGGCACAAAAGACTGCACTACATAATAGCTGGGCCTTTGGAGGTGGGGAAAAAAGACTGGATATTAACAACACATCACAAAATCAATGCTCAGTCCCCCACTTGGAATGGACCCCAGCCTCCGCCCGAGACCAGGATCACGAACGCAGCAGGGAACAGGCCGATGACAGACATGCACCTGGAGACGGACGGTGGTGATGGCTGCACTGCAATGTCAACGCCCTTGGTGCCCTGACCTGGACGCTTAGACATGGCTGGGATATGCCAAGACCTGGGTTGAGCACGTCCCCCTTTTTAACGTCTGTGTGTTCCCGTCTTTCTCTCACTAAGTCTGGGCCCCTTGCATACAGGGGGCCCTCGCCATCCAGGTGGCTGCTGGATAGTGGATACAGAATTGAAATGCGAAACCATGGAAACAGGGAAGTTATCCCGGCCACCAGAGGGCAGAGCCCGGCAGTTTGTAGGGGGTTGGGGCAGGAGAGAGAAGGCCTGCTGGGCAGAGTTCCACTCCCCTCCTGGCAAAGAATGAGGAAGCTACACTTATCGCCACGTTAGGCATTCACAGAGATGCGAGAGCCAGTTCGAAAACAGTCCTGTGCTAAGGCTAGCACACCTCGAGGCTGTGCACCCATCGCGGCTGGGGAGAGAAAGAGAAGACACTGTCCATGCAGGGCAGGACTCGCTCGCAGCTGGGGAGGCACACATGGCTCGGTTTTGGCCACGCGGATCATGCCTCACTGCCTCCATACAACTCTTTCAGAACACCCACCCCCTTAAAAGATCAACTGAAATGAAATCTGTTGGCGAGGATAAACCATTCGAGTGGGTGAACTAATTTCACTTTTGTCTCGGGCGGGGCGTGGGGTGGGAAGTGTTCAACGTGGTAAACACGGTTCCATCTGCCGGGAATTTTGTTTCTCGCTTCCAAACGAAGGGGAGGCTGGCAGAGCCGCCTGCTGGGAAGGGAAGGGAGTGTGCACACCTCGGAGTCAACATCTCCCACAAACTCCCTGGTCCAGCTTCACCGAGGCACGCGCTCAGGTGGGCACAAACCCAGTGAGTGGGGGAAGGATGGTCACGCGTCCCACTAACCAACGAGTTAACCACCAACCACAGCAGATGCCATGTCAGCAAAGCCCAAGACACGGGCCGTTTCTCAAGGGGGCTCATTAACGAACTAGAAAGACAAGACCAAAATGCTTGAAAGAAGGAAAAACAGTGAGAGGGAATGGTCAAGGGCTAAGGACGGGCACAATTTAGTGCTCCTGCAGCTCAGACGGAGGCAAATGCCCCTCCCGCCGTCCTCCAAGCAATGCCTGCTCCGCAGCCCCTCACACTCAATCCCCATTCCGCCACCTCACTCAAAACCTGCTTCCTCCCAGGCTCCCCCACTGCAGATCTTGCACGGTGACCTCTGCCTGCACCCTCCCCACCACTGGCCCCTTCTCACTGGTCCCACCAGGGGCACTGGCCCTTCCTTCCCTTCAACACCCCTAAGGGACACAGGGAGGCCTCGGGGCTTTGGCACACACACCTGCCCGGGCCCACGGCACCTGAATCGTCAATGGCTGGCTCCCCCCCCCCCCCCCACTCCTCCCTCAACATCCCCACTCGGCAGGCTCGCTCCTTTAGGTTCCCTCCCACACCTTGCCCACCTGCCTCTGTGACTCCTGCCACTTTGCCACACCGTGTTCATGCTCACTGTGGCCTCCGGCACTGAGCTGCTCCCCGGAAAGGCAGGCCCACAACCACTCCCTTATGCACCCCCGAACCCAGCACAGAGCGAGCTTTCAAATAGTTGTGAAACGCACACATCACAGAGGCTCATGGAAAGAGAAACTGAAGCAGACGCAGGAGAACAGGACTTCACGGTTACTGCCTGTCTTCCTTTCCAGCGAAGCCACCCGAAAGCCAACTCATGAGAAAGAAATCTCACTGCACAGCTAACACATGTCGAGTGCCCAGGCTCCAGGCTCCACCCCGGGTCACACTGTAACTCATCTCATCCTCAGAGTGCCCGAGGCAAACTATCCCAGACGAAGTAACAGGCACAGAAAGTGCTGATCTACACCAGGCACAGAGCTAAGGAGGCCGCGCAGGGATCCCAACGCAGGGATCCCAACCCAGGCAGGGGCGTCCAGGCTGGTGCTCCCACCACGGCACCATACATGTCTCCGTGCAGCAGCTACCCCAGCCGTGGGCAAACTACGGCCCGTGGGCCGGATCCGGCCCGTTTGAAATGAATAAAACTTAAAAAAAAAAAGACCGTACCCTTTTATGTAATGATGTTTACTTTGAATTGATATTAGTTCACACAAACACTCCATCCATGCTTTTGTTCCGGCCCTCCGGTCCAGTTTAAGAACCCATTGTGGCCCTCAAGTCAAAAAGTTTGCCCACCCCTGAGCTACCCCGTCACCTCCCGGGGTTGCCTCCCCACGGAGGACACCCCTAATCCCCCCACTCCACTGAGAAGAGTCTGGCCTCAGGTACCAGGGACCTCCCAGCTGCTGACACCCAGGGGCACGTATGTTATGTGACATCCACGGAGCAGTTTCACGGTTTGGCACTGCCACGCACATCACCATCAACAGCGACAGGAAAGATGCCCGGCGTTCAGAAGCCCCTCCTGCAGGAGAAACCCAAGCCCACAGGTACCGCCCAGTCCTGCTCAGCGGACCGGGCAGGCCCGCCCCTCGACCCGCACTTACAGTGTCATCTTCCAGTCTGAGCTGGAGGCTCCTGTCCCCCTCCTTGTAGTCCCTGGTTAACTCGGCCGGGCGCCACACGTCCTCGGGGTCAGGGATCCAGACCCTGGTGTTCTGAAAGATTCAAACAGAAGGAACTTAGACACACAAGGAAGCTTCCAGGTTTCTAATCGCGCGCCGCTGTCTAAGGGGCCTCAGGAGAACCGAAGCCGCAGACACATTTCCTCCCTCTCCTTCCAGGACCCACGGAGACCCAGCGCCATGGTAACAGTGAAACACTCACAGGGAGCAGAGGGCAACCTCTAGGTCTAAGAGGATTTCACACATCAGTGACAGGAAAATTCCACCAGGGAGACTGCAAGCCTGCCTTTGGCTTTGATTTTATCCAGAGGTTTACGCCATCATCTCCAAAGGCCGTACAAACAGCAGTGTACCGCAAACAACAAAACAACATGTGTAAACCCAACAAGCCGGCCCAGCAAATCTCCAATCTTCCAGATTCTTGGGAATCTCTGCTCTGATACTCAGAGGAATCAGTAGGGAGAGAATGGGCATCGTTGGACACCTGGTGTATACATAAAACATATTGTGATAAGCACCCTGTAATCCAATACAAACATGGAGCTCTATCCTCTGACCTTAAGGCACATGTAACCTAGTTGGGCAGGTAATTCGCATAAAAATGTACCCTGAGGGGGGATGTGTCTGTTTCCTCAAGAGAGAGCAGTAGCTCCTCAGTGGGGGAGGGCAAGACGAGAGAGGGGGGGCAACAACAGTTAATGGCGACTTGGAAAGAGAGGAAGAAGACGGCCAAGTTCTCCTATAAGTTTTTAAAGGGTGGTGTATAACAGATCTGACTGAGCAAGCTTTAGACTCAACCCAGTGGGCATCTAACATGTGCCCCCTCTGAGCCAGCTGCTGCCTCGTCGCCTCCGTCTCCACCAGAGACACACGTGGCTGCGTGCTGAGATGACAGCAGCACGTTGTTACTCGAGAATAAAGGAAACCCCGTGTTGTGAGTGCCCATGGGTGACGCCTGCAGACAGGTCCCCTCAGCTTCCTGCCTCCCACCTTCATCCTACTTCATGGACTCTCAGCTGAACGTGTCTACGAATTCCTCAGCAGAGCTGTTTACCCCAACGTCACGCAGGCCACACTTGATGAGCAATTTACAGGACTTCCAAGGGCAATTCTAACCATAATCAAATTTTGCTTTACGTGCTGCCTTTGCAAACAACCCCCACCGCCTCTTTCCTCCTCCTCCACCCCCCACCCCACAAAGATGCATGGCCTCTGGAGCCCAGCACCAGGGGGAACATGATCAGTGCAAGGTACGCAGCCGAGAGAACCGATTGAGAGAGGGAGGGACGGCATCACGGAGTCAGCGAGACTGGGGGAGGCAAGGCGTGATCTGCACGGGGGAGATGGAAAGAACTTGGAGGGAAGGGGTTCCCTCGGGGTCATGAACATGTTTTTAACTAGATAAAGGGGGTGGGTACACAATACTCTTTTAAAGGCCAATGAACTGTTCACTTTAAATAGTCAACTTTGTGTTATTCGAATTTCACCTATTTTTAATTTTTTTTTTGTTTTGGCTGCAGACGAAGCACACGCTCCCTGTACACTGTCTGCGGGCAAGGACTCTCCCTGCCAGTCGCTGGGAAGGCGATGAGATAAAATGTATGCTTCCAACAGAAAGCCATCCTTCCTGAGAGCCAAGCAGACACGCTCTAGAACCAAGGTTCTTTGTTGCCTCTTCACGTTCTCATCTTTGAGGAATTCCTCCGAACAAATCTGACGTCTCGCAGCTTTCCTGGCAGCGGCAGGCTGTAGGAAGACAAGCTCGCGCACAGCACTCATTCCAGTGCCATCTGTCCCCACGGGACCTCGCATGGCCTTAAGGGATGGGCATGTTTGCTTTCATCATATCGAAGCAGAGTGACAAGTCAGCTCAGCTCACTTCTTCCCTCTCTGCAGGGCCCACAAGGGCAGCTCTCGGATCCACGGCTGCAGGGACTGGCCACCTGTGGCCACAGTGCTCCACCTTGGAGGCACGTCACATCCCCGGGAGCTGTGCCAGCTTCCCATGCCAGGCAACCCCTCAGGCCCACGGCATCCATCCCCAGGTGGGAATCAGGCAGTGTTTTCAAGCTCCCCCGATGCATTCAATGTGTGAGCAAGTTTGAGAACCATGGACCATGTGGTTTGATTGGGTAACTGTGGCTCCCAGGGCACCACGGGCCCTAGAGGCTCCTCCCACCAGCCGGTGGTGGACCTTGAAGTCCAGCCCTGGAGACTTTCTCCCGAGCTAACGCACTGGCTTCAGAAAGCCCAGCTGAGATGAGAATTCGATGTCGAGGAGGGGAGAGCACTTCACCGTGCACGCTAATCACCACGCAGCGGGCGGTGATGGAGCGCGTGGGCTCAGGGCCAAGCAGCCGGGTGGGAATTCCACCCCCACCAACACGTGGGCAGGTTGCTGAACGGGTCTGAGCCTCGGTTTCCTCAGCTGTGCCATCCGGTGAAAGTCAGACACTCACGAGGCTCTGAGAATGAGATGAGATCCCACGCCTCAGAGCATGTGATGCAGCGCGAGCAAGAGTGACAGAGATGAGGGTCCTGTTCCTATTCCGTCTGGAAGGCAGGATCCGGACGGGATCTTGCACAGGATGGAGGGATGGGAATGGGAAAGTGACCAGCCTCAGGTGTCCCACGCACGGGGCCCCTCTGGACATCCCACAAGTGATAGGGCACAGGTGGCCACGCCTTGCCTCTGACCAGTTCCTGGATGTAGCCTTCCACTCTACCCTGCGAGAAGCGGTTCTCAGTGCGGACTGGCATCTAAGAGTTACCTGCACATCTGAAAAACAGACCAGCAGCCCCGTGTTCCACGCTTGAATAATGAAGATGAAAACTTTGGGAGTAGGGCCCAGCACTGTGGTTTTTGTTTTGTCTTATTTTAAGCGTCGCAAGTGAAGGGTGTGCCGTCCACGTCGAAACCACTCTTCCAGAGTGAGCCTCAGAGCCAAAGGGAAGAGAACCCTGGGCACCTGCTTCCTGGAATGACGGATGCCCCCTCCGTAACCTTACACTAATGTGAGTAATTTCAGGCACTTTAATCACTTCATGTTACTTTTAACATGAATGTAAGGTAAGCAGGGTTATGGCTAATATTTCAGAGGAAAAAACCGTGGGTACAAAGTACTAATTTGCCCAAGTTCACAGTGATGAGTGAGTTTGGAGCAGGAGCAATATTTCTCCGTCTCCCCCTCATGGAGAAATACTGACTTTCTTATAGCAGCCCAGGGCCACCACGTATACATTTCACAGAGTACAGTGTCTTGTAATTACACATGAGCAGGCAGTGCCAGTGCCCGCTTAGAATGACACTCCGAGGAAAGCCACCAGGCGGCTCCAGCGTTAATGACTGGGCAGATGGAAGTTTGGGTTGCCACGTCCCTTGCCTTGAGGCACGGCGGTCGGGGCAGAGTCCCCTGGGAATGGACGAGAGGGGACCCCGCAGCTAATCCAGCTGCTGAGTGGGTAACTGCCTGTCCGTTCCCACTGTGTTTAGGGGACAAAGACAGGCCCACGTTGTTCATGGCTGTGCCCTCACACGGACATGAGGCCAGGGTTTCTCGGGCACTCACCTCTCTGCTCTGTAATTAAAATCCGGGCTCTGAGCGGGTGGGGGAAAGGGAAGTCTTTTTGATAAAACAGAGGAAACAGTTGATAGCATTTGCTCAGGACATGAGTTTTGTTCTAGAACTCAGTGGGAAAGGTGCAAGACCTTGTTGATCAGCTCCCATCGCTCACGGAGCACAGAAGCCACCACATGTCTCCATACGGGACCAGACTGAGGTCCATCCCAGAGGTTCGGGAGACCTGGAAGGCTCCCTCCAGGGGCTCAGACACAGATGATCCCCACAGAACCTGTGCACACAGCCTCCCGGAGCGCAGGCCCTCCTCCCTCCTCCCTCCCGTCTGCTGGGGAGTTAGTCCATCCTCCTCCCGCAGCGGCAGGTCCAGCTTCCTGGTTTCCCTGTTTACTCATCCATTAAAGGCTTCCTGGACCATAATACCTCCCCTTTCCCCTGAATGCCAGAGGAATTAGATGTCACACTACATTAGAGATGCGTAAGTACACTGTTTATCCAGAACTAAGTCACTGAAAATCCAGGAGTAATTTCTGGGCTGCTCAGGTGGGTTCCTGAGACCCAACCCGATCTCTTCAGAACTTGTTCCTGACTCTACTCCAGGCGAAGAGGAGCTGAAACTTAATGTGGAGACGGGGAGCAAAACCACGCAGCATCCTTAGGCCAAGGAGGATGCAAAAAAAGCAGAGAAGCAAGCTTCGCTCTGTAACATATGAAATGCACGGCTAAATGGCGACGTTGTACTAAAACCCAATGCTTCCTTTTACTTAAATGAAACAAGAGTCAAACATGCCGAAGGCAGGGCCATCTCCGTATCTCCGGCACGGGCCAGCCCACACAATCGTATCTTTGATATTTGCTACCTTATATACCAGACGCTGAGCTAAATGTGTTATGTACATCATTATATGCCCCTGTCTTCAAGGGTGTCAGACACATCATGTAATTCATCTACCGGAAAGGGCATAACTGCTTGGCCAGCACGGAAATCCACAGCACGTGACGGGACCTAACCTCGTCCTGGTCATCAGGACAGGCGTTGCTGCAAAAGCAAGATTCCAGCTGAGCCTGGATGGACAAGGAGGAGGTGGACACAGCAGGGAGAAGAATGTCCTAGGCTGAGAGGGTATCAGTGGGACAAGCCCAGGGCGGGAAGGCGTAGGGCTCGCAGAAGAGCTGAAAGCGGCCAGTGTGGGTGGGACAGAGGCGGAGCAAAGGGCTCGGACCGACACAGGGGAGACCTGCAGGGGGTCCCCGGAGCCATGTGGCAGGTGTTTCATGTGACTTCATGGCTGATGGGAATGTCTGCACAGGCTTTAACCACGAGGAGAGACATGGTCCAAACCACACAGTTAAGGGATCGGTACTTTCAGATTTAATGGGTGAAGGACAGAAGCCTGTCTCTGGGTTCAGCTAACTCTTCCAATGGGCGTGCTCCGGGCCTCCACCTCTGTTCTCCTGTGCACACCCCCCACCCAAAACAGCCTGTCCCTGTAGTTCTGTCCCTAGTGTTCCTCTGACTGCACCACTAGGTACTTCATCATTCCACACAGCTAAGCGCCACTCCCACGATACATCGTAGTGACACGCTTCCACAGGCCGATCCTCTTCACCCGCGTCTCATTTTATTTCATCCCCAACCAGGTCTTCCTGCTTTTTCCCACGGTACTTTGTCCCCTGGGCTTATTTGGAGTTTCATAGAGTTAAGCGGAAACATTGACCATGAAGAATGAATGTCGGGTCTGGGTACACTGGCAAACAGGCCCAGGAATAGCGTCTAAGGTTCTGGAGCCTCAGGGAAAAGGGGAAAAAAGGCTCCACAAGCAACACGCACGCTGAGCAGCAGCCACGAACCTGACTGTGACTTTAGAGCTAAGACGTTCAGTGAGCGTCTCCTGCAAAAACCATCGCTCACCAAAGCCCTTAAAGCTCTGCCTCTGGGCTCCTCCTGGTGCTGAGGATGACTGGGCAGCCATCATCAATAACGCAGCCTGCCGGTGTGGAACGGAATCATTATCTGGAGAGCTCTACCCAGTGTTAATATCAAGCAAATGTGCTGTCGGGGAGCCATAGATTTTCTCGGACGATCATGGCTAACGCATCTCCTCCACGCCAGGTGATCATGTGTTAGCGACCAATTCAGATGTAGGTTTACGCTGAGGTGTCGCTTCAGGTCCTGTTGGAAAGTGGTGCTGTGGTTTGAAAGAACTGCCGACCGACCCTCTAGGTTACTAACCAGGAAAGACTTGGAGGGTTTTAGAAAAGAGGGAAGGACATGAGGCTGGTGTCACCTGGGCCCTTTAAGGCTCTTTTCTGGAGGATGTGGTGGGAAGGGGAAGGATTCCGCTCAAGGAGACAAGCTAAAATGAGAGGATGCGGGTTCATCTTCTCAGCCTAGAACTTCCCTCCCCCCAGCAGTTACCGTGACGACCCCTGGAAAAGGGGGTACAGAATGAGTGGGGGTCCCCTGCACCTCCTGTTGAACTTGTTCACGGCAGGCCCTTGCCGGAGCTCATTTTGGATGTGGAGATGGGGGCCTCTGCTTGCTGCCTCCCCCACTCACCTGAGCAGCATCAGCACCCGGTGAGCGAGCCGCTCTGAAAGGCTTCAGGCTCTCCCTGCTACTGTTAACACAGGGACCCAGGAGGGGAGGTGGCAAAGGAGGGCTCAGTCTTCCTTACCCAGTAAAGCACAGCACGTTCTAGGAAAGATAAAACACTTTTTAAAATATATATATGTTATTGATTTCGGAGAGGAAGGGAAAGGGAGAGTTAGAAACATCAATGATGAGAGAGAATCATTGATTGGCTGCCTCCTGCACGTCCTCTCCTGGGGATCGAGCCTGAAATCCAGACATGTGCCCTTGACCGGAATCAAACCCAGGACCCTTCAGTCCGCAGACCAACACTCTATCCTCTGAGCCAAACTACCTAGGGCTATAAAACACTTTTAAACTGGAAACAGTTTAAGTACAGAGGAACTAAAAACTCGGAGGCAACTTGAGTAAGACCCATTCTCCAAAAAATTCTCACTTTCATACAACTGGCTGACATGCTAGATCACCAATAAGCTCTTGGCAAACGCCTTAGTGGATTAATGGTGGGTATGGAAATAGATGTCATTCCAGGTCTTACACAGGCAAGGTGTTCAACCACTCAGATTCCCGGACAAAGCCTGAGTAACACTGCACCCTTTCCAGAACCACAGGTGCTAAAATAGGGATGCGCCCAGGTTCACAGCTCTGTCCTTCCCCGGGCCTGTGCTGAGGCCCAGCGAGGCGTGGATGGGAGCCTGGGGAGACTTCCCACAGCAGCAGCTGCAACACCTCCAGAAAAGGTGGGTGGTCCAGGCAGGACACACCTTAAAGTAAAAACGTACGAAAGGAAGAAAAGCTATCACCCCGCTTTGGTACACAGACAGAGTCACATTCACGCTTTCCAAGATGACAAAGAACCTGGACCTCGGACGGTCCAGCAGGGGCGACTGCGTCTTGGTGTGCCAGGTGTGCTGGTCTGGTAAGCAGGTTACAGGGGGCACGACCTCCCTTGGCGCCTAAATCACAGAACGGCCATGAATTTCTAAGCATTCACATTCTCCAGGCCTTGGCTTCCCCAGTGAATAGGCTGAACTAGTGAAGCTCTGAACGCTACGTCTGCATTTACCACTCAATCACCTCTACCCTTTAGCAGGTGAGGGAAACAGTACCCAGAGTGCACTGCTCTCCAGAGTTAAAAAGTGGCCCAGCCGGTGTGGCTCAGTGGTTGAGCGTTGACCTGTGAACCAGGAGGTCGCGGTGCGATTCCTGGTCAGGGCAAATGGCCAGGTTTCGGGCTCGATCCCCAGTAGGGGGGTGCAGGAGGCAGCAGACCAATGATTATCTCTCATCATTGATGTTTCTCTCTCTCCCTCTCCTTTCCTCCCCGAAATCAATAAACATACACTTTTCTTAAAAAGTGCCCTGAGAACCAGTAGGGAATGGGTGAAAGGACAAAGTTCCCTGGTAATACTTAGATGTTTAAAACAGACCACTTATGGGTCTCCCCGCTCCTGCTGTACCCACCATCTGCTTGTGTTTAACGTGGCCCCTTCGTATTTTGGTATGAAGCCTGTTTTTACTGCTGACAGAAGGATGAAGAACAGAATCACGTTACGACAGCTTCCCACCTCTCACAGCTGAGATGTTAATCAACAACATGCCTGCAAATTTCTCCCTGCCGAGTGCTGACACCCCACCCCCACACTCAAGGGCTTCACAGGAGCTGGTGCTGTCCAGCCTCCTGTCTGCTAGCCCACAGCTGGACGAGGCACACGGCCCTGCTCCCCTGTGTCCCCACTAGAAGCCCTGGAGGTCTCCTAGGCACCACCAGGCCCTGTCAATTCTGTAGCGACTCCCTCCCATCCTCTCCACGGGCCCCAGCAAACACTGCTCTCAGCCCCGTGGAACTGATGCCACGAAGGAGGGTCACGCCGATCGCCCAGGCAAACGTGGCTACCCTCCATCTGCGCTTTTCTAACCAGAGACCATCAGAGAAAGAATGAAGGCTGAATGGCCCTGAACACTGGCCTGTGGCCTGTGAGGGCTGAGGAAGAGGCCACAGTCCAGCTCAGGCTCCTCCAGGTCCCAGGGATCCAGTCCAAAGTCTGGAGAGCATTGCACGCTGATGACAGTCAGCACAGTTTAGGGAGGTGACCACAGGAGACCACGCACGGTTGTGTGTTCAGGGAGGACGGGCTGAGCAAACGTTAGGAACGGGAGTTGGTGGTCTGCAGGCTAGTCCCAGTCGGGTCACTAATGCTGCGGGACCGGACAAGCCCCGTGCTCACGAGGAAGGCCCGCTCCCTTCCTCAGTTTCCTCTCTTGTAGGAGTGGCCTGTCCTACCTCACGAGGGCACCAGAGGAGAAGCATTCCAATCAGACATGCTACCCCTCCCAGGGGCAGAAGACGACACTGTGGTAGGAAGTCTTCTAAGACATGGTTTGCCCTAGGGGAGCTAGCAGCAGAGGTAAGCGAAGCATGAAGAAGCAAACGGGAATTAAACATCAATTAAAGGTAAGTAACGGATGGAGATGGGCGCAGAATTAAATCCAGTGAGTGGCACCAGCCCTCAGCGACGCCCAATGGGAGTGCTCTCGGCTGGAAGTCCAGGAGGAGTCCGCAAAGAGGACTTGACCCGCGTGACCAGAAGCACGTGCAGGACAAGGGCTAATACTCCAGGCGGGAAAGGGCGAGGCCACCTGGGCTGAAGCCAGGGACTTTGGGCAGGTGTGCTGGGCTAAGTTCAAAAGGCAGGTCGACGTCCCATCACAGCCGAGGACTTAATTCCTCACCAAGGGATTCTCACCTGGTCCTTTACCCAGAAGAAGCCAGAGAAAGCGTATGAGCAGCCGGGTGGTGAGTACAAAGTGTGTTTATAGCTTCCGAGCTTCACACAAATGCTTTGTCACCACTGCTATTCTCGGCACCTACCCCTGCAGCCCAGCGCCGTGTACAGCAAGCATGTCAAACTCAAAGGCTAACACGGGCCAAATAAACAAGGCATGCGGCCCGAGGGCTGTGAGTTTGACATGCTTGGTGTAAAGGGTACCCAGATGGTAGAATAAACACATTAAAAGACAAGATAGACCAGTGGATAATTTATATCAATTTAATCACTGAACAGGACTCTGCACCAGATGGAGCAGGCAAGGTAAGAAAAGCCCAGAACCTCTAACAGTGGTTCTCAACCTATGGGTCGCGACCCCTGAAAATACATCCTGCATATCAGATATTTATATTACGATTCATAACAGTAGCAAAATTACAGTTATGAAGTAGCAACAAAAATAATTTTATGGTTGGGGGTCACCACAACATGAGGAACTGTATTAAAGGGTCGCGGCATTAGGAAGGTTGAGAACCACTAGAACATAAGCAACTGAACTCAAACCAACCTGAGTTTAGAATGCAGACTTTCTCTACATGAATGTACCCTTAGAAGCCGGGGTTCTAAAACAACTTTCTTTTTTTTTTTTAACTTTTTTTTAAAATATTTTTTTATTGATCTCAGACAAGAAAGGCAAGGGAGAGGGAGATAGAACCATCAATGATGAGAGAGAATCATTGATTGGCTGCCTCCTGCACGATTGGGGATGGAGCCCACAGCCTGAGCATATGCTCTGACCAGGAATCGAACCGTGACCTCCTGTTTCATAGGTCAATGCTCAACCACTGAGCCACCACCGCCGAGCTAACACAACTTTCTTGACCACATTCTTGGTCCTCCTCCTTCCCTGGCCACGTCACTGCTTAGATCACTGCCTGTACCCCAGGACTAAGGTACAGAAGGGAGGGAGTCTCTGGATTCCGTGGGTCTTGGAGACGTCACAGAAAGAGACAGGCTGGTATCTCAGGTGCAGGCCAAGGCACGGAAGAATCCCAGTGTCCAGCATCTACTGGAGAGTGACGAGTGGGAGTGGGCAAGGCTGAGCCGGGGAGCAGAAGCACCAATTCCATGGCCTGAATCGGGCTATCGTGTCCCCCCTTCACAGGTTAAAGGAAGGGACTGGCTTTCTGAGCATCACTGTGAGTCGGCCATCACACCAGGTGTTCTCTGTTCAGTCTCACCTAATGCTCACAACTCCCCCGTGGAGCCCTGCCCCCCTTGTTTCTATCGATGCTGGGGCTGCAGCCCATAGCAGGCAGGTCTCTCTGCCCAGGGCCATGCAGCCAGGGCAGAGCAAGCCCGGGTTCCAGCAGGCTCGAGGTCCTTCCCTCTCCACCCACGCCACACTGCACTCCCGAAGAAAGACCAGGAGCTCTAGGCTTCTCGATTCCAGGAAACAGACACCAAAAGGTGGGAGGGAGCACAGGACAGGAAGCCCAAGTCCCCCATAAACAAGCTGTGATGGGTGGAAGAGAACAGCTTTCTGTCCCTCACGTGAGCTTGGAGCCAGAAACCTGGGCCAATGCCTTCCGGCTCCGGCTCTCCTTCCTGCCACCACAGCCCCATTTCCAAAGACAAATATCAGTGGCAATCTGAAGCCCCACCAGTAAACGTGCCTCGGGCCAGGGCGTGCCAGGCTGCCCAGTGACCAGAAGGCCGGACTTTGTTTCAGCGAGTCCTACCTCAAACTGCAATCCGCATCTAAGAATGCCTCAAGGATAACCCTGTTAACCTCCCCACATCTCCTGCGTGAGCTCATTGCTTGAAAAATCGTCTCCAATGAAGCCACAGCTGTGGGAGCAAGAAGGTGGAACTGGCAGGGTGTTTTCCTTCTTTAATTGCAAACGATGGATGTGCCAACGAGCAGCCTGGAGCCAGAGGCAGAGCCCGTCCCTGCGAAGGGAGAAGGCAGAGGCTGGGGGTGAAGTCCAGACCCGTCAGGCTGTGGGAACCGAGTGGAAAGTGAGCCCATTGTAAGCTCACACACTTGAGGCGGCAGCATGGCCCCACCCCACCCTGTTCCCTCCCAACACCCTCAGGGTGAGGCACTAGGTCAGTGATGGCGAACCTTTTGAGCTCAACGTGTCAGCATTTTGAAAAACCCTAACTTAACTCTGGTGCCGTGTCACATATAGAACTTTTTTGATCTTTGCAACCATAGTAAAACAAAGATTCATATTTTTGATATTTATTTTATATATTTAAATGCCATTTAACAAAGAAAAATCAACCAAAAAAATGAGTTCGAGTGTCACCTCTGACACGCGTGTCATAGGTTTGCCATCACTGCACTAAGTGATGGAGGGTTAGGACTTGCCTCCATGGGATGGAGCCAGAAAGAAGAACGCTCTCCATGCCCATTGCTCCAAAGTGGACATTTGTATATGATGTGGGGGGAGCCAGTGGTGACGTGCCCCCCAGAGTCGTGGTTCGACAAGAGGCCAGCAGACCTCCACGTGCCACGCATTCGACGTCAGGATAAGGCAGTGGGAAGAGGGGCAAACGGAAAAATTGCTACGTCATCAAAATCCCCATGGAATCGTGCTGAACAATAAACCTATGGAGCATGTGCTATGTACAAAGCCCCGTGCAAATCATTAGGAGGAGTCGGGTTCCCACGTGAGGAGCACGTCACAACAGGCGGGCGGGGGGGGGGGGGGAACGGGGAACCCCCATCCAATGTCCTGAGGTGTCCCTGCGGCAGGGAGGAGAGTGTCTGAGGAACCTTGGGTCACCTGAGTCACTAGCCTGCCCATCCCACTCTGTCCAAGGAAAGAGCATTTCAAAGTGGGTGTTTCTTTAAAATCCTGAATTTGATCATGAACCCTAAAAATGACCAGGAAGTGGGAGCTAAGAAAAATATTTTCATGCGTCTGGTAGCAGCTAGACCTGGGAGAAAGTTATGAGTCACCTGAGACTCGAACATGCCTTCCAAGAAAGCATCTGCTCTGTGTTCTCCAGGCTCGACCAGCAGGCCCTCCCTCCTGCTCCACCCTCCACGGGACCACAAAGCCTGCATTCAGGTCAGCCTCTGCAGTGGCACCCTCCAGGGGCCAGCAGCCCTCAGGATGAATCATCCTAACTCACCAGGGATTGGCGGGCGGCTCTTCCCAGAGCCTCAGGGACGCCCCCTGCCCCCGCCCATCCTCCCAAATGTGATGATCCTCAACTCGTAGGAAAACCAACACCTGCTACTTTTAAATAACTCGCTAACAGCCAACAAAAGCTAACCCGTGGCTCAGGACGCTGCCAGCTGATTCACATCCGCCACACACAGGTGACTGGTCCCCCAGCTCCTGCAGAGGAGGCGGAGGACAGACATCCTCCTGGGGAAGGTGTAAACACGCTCTCCGGGCTGGCTCAGGAGCTTTGTTTGTCAGCCTACAAATCAGGTGCTGGGCGTAATGACTCACATGAAAAAAAGTATTTCTGGGCAAATTTTTCAGTGCAAGTAACACTGATTATTCTGATGTAAACATGTAACCTTCTTCCCCTCCCCTCTGGTTCGTAAGCTTTGTTAGGAAATAAAACTGAAACCTGGAAAGTCACAACTTCCCACACAGAAGCACACAGGGGGGAAGCGAGAGGGTTCGAAGCTGGTCGAGGGACCCTTTGTGCCCCATTAACCATTACGTCACATTTCCCAAATTCTTGGTTAAGACAGCTTGAAATTTTACCAAAAAGTGATTCGTTTGGTTTAACAATATTCTTTTCTAAAAAATGCAAATATACCTCTAATAGAAACATGGTAAATTAGTGATTCACACCCCCTTCTAACAAATCAGTTCAGTGCCATTTAGAGAAAAAAGAGTTGAGAGCAGCTGGGCGGGAGGGAGGTACCCCCCTAGTGGTACCACCCCGATCCCCAGGACCATCAGGGGTCTCTGACTCGCTCATCCTCAGGCATATCACCCCAGTCCACTCTGAGGGAGACGGACAAGTAAAAGTCAGTTACAAAATAGGACTCTGTCGTTTCCCTGAATAACTTCCATGGAGGTGTCAGGTCAAACAGACCTGGAGCCAGGCTGCCTGCCACTGAGGAGCTGTGACTGGGCCAGCTACTAACCTCCCTGGCCCCAGCTTATCATCCGATCCCCCGGAGGGCAGGCGGGGGATTCCAGGACAGAAGATGCGGAGTTTTTAGAACAGCACCCGGCACCTGTTAGCTGGCACTTAGCAACGCAGGTCACCCACTTGAGCTCAATTTTCTCACCTGTAAACAGGGGACAGAAACCAGAAGATGTGTGCTCCTTTGGCCCTTAATCCAGGAGGAATCAGGTGTCGATTCCAACACAATGGGGTTTATCCTCTCTTAGCTTTCTCTTTCCAGGTTGTGCTCTTTTTTCTTTCTTGCTTGTTGTGTGTGTAGAATTTTATGGTTTTAATAACACAAATGCAATGTGCACACAAGCTGTCTCCTCATTTTCTTTGCTGCGCAGCCTGGCGTTGGGACTGGTGACTGGGGGCAGCTGGGCTGCCCTCTCCGCAGTGTGTGGTTCGGGGAGACACTGTGGGCAACCTCGGCACGTCAGCAGCACTTCAGGCTCCGGGACCTTCGAACGCCATGGGCAGCGTGTGCTTTGTTTTCCTGTTGCTCCATAACCCGTGTTGGCCGTCAAGATCCGGCCTGGAATCCTGCTGGCCTTATCCCGGAGGAATCCCGTGTGGAATCCGACAGAGTGGGGGTTTGTCTGCTCTTAGCTTTCTCCTTCTGGGTTATAGTCATTTTCTTAAAACTCTGCTTCAACCCCTTTTAGTTGTTCTGCCCCTCACTGTGGATTGGAAGATAGAACAGCACGTTCACAGGGAACGTAAGCTCCATCATCGGAGGGTGCAGCGGACCCAGGAAAGGAACAGCCACTCAACGTTCAATCCCTTCTCCCGGCGCCTCAGCAGAAAGATGGTTTGGGCTTAAATACCCTCAGAGCCGGGGAACTCCTCACTCCCACAGCAGCTCTGTGCCCGCTGGAGACTCCCTGGTCCTTATGCTCCTACCCTCTGCGAACATGTGGCCACATCTGTGCTGCCACAGACGCCTGATGCTTGTTGCCATGGTTATGGCCGCAGGCAGGTTACAGTTTGGAGGACTTTAAAACGTTACCGAGTTTGAACCTCACAACTTCTCTGAGACGTAAGTAGGGCAGGTATTATTCCATCTCTAGCAAAATAACAGGGTGGGGGGAGGGCTCGGCAAGTTCAGGTGACGCTGCCCACTTTTCCTTTGAAACTGCAGAGTCCGGACCCACGTCTTCTAACGCCAGGACGGGGCTGTCGGTCCTTTTCTGCCCGCCTGGCAGCTAGAGCCGTGAGGTGCCCACGTTACCCCCTGCCCGTAAAGAACAGCACCAGCAGCTCTCCCGGCCCCTCCTGCTGTTCCATCTCCATGAGTCATCATGGGAGGTCAGCGGGAGTTTTGCCAACATACGAACAGCTTAGTATATTACTTTAATTAGGAAACCAAAGGCCTAACAGGAAAGGTATTCAGACAGCATGTTTCCTAGAACTTCACAAAATCCAACCTACAGCAATAATTAGCTGGTGACCAGCTCCGCCTCCACGCCCAGGCTAAACAGAATATTTTAGCCAGTTACGTTCCCAGATGCCAGCAGCCACTCACCTCTCACCACCTCTGGAAATTACACATAACATAGAATTGAGATAACTCCACCGGTGAGAGCTCTGCATTATGTGGTGATGTAATCAGCCACGGAAGCACAAAGATCATCTGACACGTGGAGGGCGTTTATGGCAGAGCTGTTATCGCCCAGGGAAGGGCAATCCTTCACAACAGAGTATAATTTGCCTTGTTTTGCATTTCCGAGCGGCTGTATTTCCTATGTCAGCGTTGACCACAGCAGACACGTGAGGGGTTAGAGAGAGGACACAGTTATCTTATCAGCCCGTCCCCATACACTGCAATGTCCCAGGAAGGCTTTCGCCACCTTGCTGTGGGGATGTGGTCCTTTTTAGTGCCAGAGACTGGGATGCTGCAGGCTGAGCTGACAGGAAGTGCTCCACATCCCAGCGGAGTGGGGAGGAGGAGGGGAACCTGTGGCCGGCCGAGTCTGGCTACCTCATGGTGCAAGGAAAGGGCTGTGGCACCTGCGCTGGGGAAGCTGAGGAAGGCAGCCAGGCAGTGACTGCAAGCCCCTGGGTCTCAGCTCAGAACTCGGGGTCTCCTACCACGGAGCCTCCACAGCTGCTCCTGGGAAAGCCTGCCTGGCAGGGCTCCTTTCCAGGATCTTTGTCAGTGTTTCCTACAGCTAACAGATCACCTTTGACTCTCGGTACACAGGCAGGAGGTGTCCTCTGTCTTCACTAACAACACCACATTAATAAAACATACTTGGAGCCATTCATTCAAATAAATATTGAAGCGCCCGTGTGGCAGGTGCCAGGACAGATGCATGAACGACTCAGGTGCAGTTCCTAGTCTCAGAGGCACCTCTGAGTTGCACCCCAGTGCGTGGCCACCTCTCCTCAGCCCTCTGGGGTCACACCTGACGTGTCATTGTGGGCATCAAACGACCGTGTGAGGCCCTCTGGGATGACAGGGGTGCCCACAGAGATTCTCCTTAAAGAGATGCCGGACACTGGCATAGCGAGTGGGCCTGAACACTCTCCAGCTGTCCTGTGCCCGGGAGACAGCTTCACACCCACGTGCAACAGGCAGTGAGTGTCATGGTGGCTGGGAAGTACACTGATTTATAAAACGTCCTAGGTCTGAGTGTGATCGGATGCCATGAGGGCGTGGAAAGGTGGGTGGGGCAGAAGCCATGGCCTCGCGGTTCATCTGACACAGGAGTGTGACCTCGTCCAGTCCCCACTTCACTTCTCGCTGAGGCTCACTAAACATACTTTTGCTGATCTATGACATATCACTGTCTTTTCTTCTTTTAAAAAAATTATAAAATATTGCAGACTATTTTTTAAGTACAGAGGCATTAGAGCAGACATCCATATCCCCAATGCACATTTTTACATATTTTACACCCTCCTCCTGGTTGCTTTATACATCTTTTAAACAAATTTATAGTTACTGTTGAGGGTTCCTTCCCCATTCCCTCTGCCTCGAAAGATAACCATTATCTTGACAATGGAAGGATTCCCTCATACCATGTGTGTGAGCCATGACCAAATATACATATATATCCCTCAATACACAATATTGTTTGTCCACCTTAGATGAATGTAGCATGTCCCACATAGTCCATACTTCTGTTGTTTCCCACTCGCCACTGATATTCATCCTTGTTGATACATGTAGATCTGGTTCACTCATTCCAGTATTCCACTGTGTGTGTGTGTGTGTGCGTGTGTGCATGTGTGCGTGCGTGTGTGCATGTGTGTGAGTGTGTGCATGTGTGTGAGTGTGTGCGTGTGCATGTGTGTGCGTGTGTGTACGTGAGTGTGTGCATGTGTATGAGTGTGTACGTGTGTGTGCGTGTGTGTGCGCGTGCGTGTTTGTGCGTGCGTGTGTGTGCATGTGTGTGAGCGTGTGTACGTGTGTGAGTGTGTGCGTGCGTGTGTGTCCGTGCGTGTGAGTGCATGTGTGTGTGTGCGTGTGTGAGTGTGTGCATGTGTGTGTGCGTGTGTGTGAGTGTGTGTGTGTGTGTGTGTGCATACACGCGCTTGTGCATTGTTTATCTACTCTCCCATCAACGGGCCTCGACAAGTGTTCACTAACTTACTAATTCATCAGACATTACTCAGATTCTACTGCGTGTGCCATCACTATGAGGGCGCCAAAGACCTACAAAGAAACTATAAAATTCTTACACTCAGGCCAAAGATAAAAAGCTCCCTTGTGGCCATGCCACGGGTAGGGGAGGCCCGCGGACTGTGCCAGCGGTCAGCTGGGTGTTTCTGTCTAGAGCCCAGGAAGGGAGGGAAGGCTTAGCCATGAGCTTAGAGGTCTCGTGCTTCCAGGGGCAGGGGAAGGCCCCAAGAGCCTGCCGAGGGGAACTGACCAGCCCACCCACTGCAACATGCATAATAAAAACAGACTGTTGTTTGATGCCACTACATGTTGGGGTGTTCGCTCGCAGCGACAGATAACCAGAACAGGAGGTCACTCCAGCAAATCCCAAATCAGACTGACCACGAGGGTAGCCCTCCCCAGCAGTCCCGTAGGCGCCCCCCGTGATGGCGCATCTGGCCCTGCTGGTGTGTCTGACGGCTGCACAGCCTAACAGGCATGCTGACAGCTCCCATCAACATTTTGACACATCCTCTCACACTACCCACCCATTGTCTGGCCTCCAAGGACCAGCTCGAATCTATATTTTAGACATTACCAGGTTTTTCTAATTGTCTGGATGATGTATTTGAGAATATTGCCATTTAAAATGTAATCATTCATGTACGTATAATTTATATCCCTCGTCTTCAAATAAAAATAAAAACTAAATACATCCCCCATCTTCCGAAATAGATTGGTAGCAAAGCCATTCATTTTATACTGTCTTTCTCAGTCATTGTCTTGCATCTCTATCTCAGCTCCCCATCTGCAGGATAAAATCCCTTGGAAGAAGGTTGTATATTATACGTCTTTGGTTCTTCCAGCATCTTCAGTGCAGGAGAAGGCTCACGCCAGTGCCTGACAGAGGCTTGTTGGTTGAGCTCTATCGCTCCCAGTCTTGGTAACATCCTTTGGGGGGAAATGTCTCTTTAAAATGTGAGTAATTCCTGGCCAGTCACCGGCAAAGGTATCCTTCCAGAAGGCAAGACACTTTCCTTTTTAACTATCATTTTTTCAAGTTCATCTAAAGCTCAAGTGATGGGAACCCTTCCTGCAAGAATTGGAACTGTGCAAAGTAAGCAAAGCATCCCCGGGAGGAACTAACAAAGGCGTCCATGGGGGACAGACTCCAGGTCTGCGGTGAGAACGAAACCATGGCCGGCTGACAGGGTGCTGTGGACTGATTGCTGTGTCCCCCAAAAAAACACAGATGTTGAAACCTAAGACCCAGTGAGATGGTGTTTGGAGCTGAGGCCTTTGGGTCTGATTAGGTCACGAGGGTGGAACCCTGCTGAATAGGGTGAGTGCCCTAAGGACTGCAGAGACCAGAGCTCCCTGCTTCCCCCAACGAGGACATGGGGAGAATACAGCTGTCTAAGACCCAGGTAGCAGGCCTCCCCGAGGCTGAACCCGCCACAGCCCGGATCCTGGACATCCCAGCTCCACAGCCGTGACACGTCAATGGCTGAGTTTATAAGCCACTGGGTCAATGGTCGTCGGTGGTAGCAGCCCACACGGACTGAAACACAGGACTCCAGGAAATGACAGCTACAGGTTGTTAATGACTATCCCTCCCTGGGTTCATCACCACATCCCGCTGGAATTCAACAACCAGCATTTATATGCTCTACAGTCAGCGTTTACTCTAAACTGGGAAATCACCCCATCCCACCACGGGTGGGTTTTCTGCTGCTGTTCTGCTAATGCTATTGTACTCTCCTTTTCTTTTTTTTTTAATCCTTGGTTTTTAAAAAAAAATCACGCTCAGTGGTTGAAAGTCGACCTGTGAACCAGGAGGTCACGGTTGGATTTCCAGTCAGGGCACATGCTCGGGTTGCAGGCTAAATCCCCAGTGTGGGGCCTGCAAGAGGCAGCTGATCGATGTTTCTCTCTCATCATTGATGTTTGTATCTCTCTCTCCCTCCCTCTTCCTCTCTGAAATCAATAAAATATACATTTTTTTAATCACCAAGAAAATTTCAAAATATAATTTTAAAAATCAAGGCAGAGTAGCTCCCTAGCGTCTTATGTCCCAGAGTCTCCCTGCAACTGACCTGGCGCGCATTACAGTGCGACACAGGGGAGCGACTACCTCGCGGATCCATTGGGAGAGAGCCACAGGGTCCCACCGCGTCTCTACAGCGTGGCCCCGCGTCCCGCTGCAGCACTGGGTGAGGGCTTCCTTATCCACATGCAAGCGAGCTGTGTTCTGAGTTCTGAGTCTGGAACTCAGAATTCACTTTTTCCATAGGAACAGCCCTGCACATGATAGGCTCCCAGGACAGCCCACACAGCCCATAGGCCCCAAACAGGGTAAGCCTTTGTCTCTATGAGGAAGTGCCTTTCAGCACATGTGCACTGAGCACCCTGTGCCCCCTCCGCTGGGGCGGGGTGGGGGCCCTGGTGCATACAGACCTGATGCTTTGCAGCTACCACCCCCTGGTCCCAGGAAGCCGGGCAGCGTCCTCGACTGTCATTCAGATGCACTGGGGCTTTATGAAGGACTTGTTAAAGCTCATAGCAGCCCATCTCACAGCGGTTTTGAGCCATCGATGTGCATTTAGGGATATAAATGCTGCACACTCCCCGCCTGTACCAGGTTAGTAGAAGTTCTCTCCTCTCGAGTTCTCTAGCGCTCTACCTGAAAAGTCTCCCAGGGGACTTACCCATTTTACTCACATTCCACTTATTTGCATCCCTGTCCTTGCATTCTTAGAAATTCAGTCACCACCACTGCGCATACGAAAGCTTTCATTACCATTTGGGGATGGCGCCTCATATTCTTAACAAACACGACTCTCAACCCTCCACCCTCACAGCCCTCTCCTGAAGCAGGTACACTCAGCCAAGTGGAGGGATGTACCCCAAACATCAACCCAAATCTGGCTACTCTCCGGCCTTCTTTCCCTGGCTCCAGGCTGCTTCTCTCCCCACGCAGCAGGCTCTCGGGGACACGGGAAGCCATTTGTTTATCAAATGAGCCACATGCCCCCCCACCTGACTTACTGCCACACCCTGTTTCACACAGCTCAGTACCCCTGCCTTCTGTGTGGTGTCTGCTTGCTGCTTCCGCAGATTTAAACTGCCATTTACATACAGGTTTGTCCTGAAAATGTCCTAACCCTTTTTTTAAATATGCTTTCATTGATTTTTAGAGAGAAAGGAAGAGAGAGAGAGAGAAAGAGAAACATCTATGTGGGAGAGAAACATCTATGTGGGGGAGAAACTATTTGGAGGTGAGACCAAATCTGAAACCTGGGCATGTACCCTGACCAGGAATCGAACCTGCGACGTTTTGGTGCACGGGATGACGCTCAACCAACTGAGCCACCCCGGCCAGGGCTGCCCTATAGCTTTTAATACGTTAAAAGGAAAAGCGGGTAAATGGGACTAGAAGGGCAAAGGTCTGGCCAAGGGATGATGATGCACTGAGGCCGCCCTTAAAAGTATGAGAAATCGGGGACCAATATGACTGCCTAGTCAGGGCAGCCCGGTCACGCGCTGTCACAGGGATTACAGCCCAATGGGCTGGGCTATTTCAGGCTGCCTCTTCGCCAGCGTCCAGCATCTGTTACGCCTCTAGGCTTCTAATTTCAGCGGCAGAGACAGAGTCCAGGAAACGAGGCAGACACATCTAAGGGCCTGAGAAACAGAGTGAAGGTCCAAATAAATCACCGCCTGCCTCGCAGGGATTTCAAATGAGTCTCCAACGACGGGAAGACAAGATGAGAAGAGGAAAATGACAGACAAGAAAAGCATCGTAGCAGAGACAGCCCTAAGCCGAAATTCAGAAGAATCGTGCAACAAGACACATTGATGGCAGCGGCACTCAAAGGGCGGACTGGCTCTTGCACTAAATTAGTGGTTCTCAACCTTCCTAATGCCGCGACCCTTTAATACAGCTCCTCATGTTGTGGTGACCCCCAACCATAAAGTTATTTTCGTGGCTACTTCATAACTGTAATGTTGCTACTGTTATGGATCGTCATGTAAATATCTGATATGCAGGATGTATTTTCATTGTTCGCGACCCACAGGTTGAGAACCGCTGAGAGGAGCTGAGAGAGGTTAAGCGACGTGCCCACGGCCACACGGCGTCACGGGGAAGGGAGGCGGCGGGCAGAGCTCCTGCTCGCGGGCACAGTCCTAACACAGGTCCGTGCAGCAGGGTGTGCTGGGAGCCCGTGACTTTGGCTAAGCATCAGTTTTTAATGAAAAAGCGCCCAGTCTACGACGGAGCTATAACAGGGTCATGAAGGTGCCGCGGTAACGAGGAGGTTCCTGGAAGAGGTCGGTCAGATGCTGAGCTCGACCATAACTTGCAGGCTTTCCGACGGGATGATATTGGATTTCCTAGAGCCACCGTCCTGAACGACTGCCAGCCACATACTGGAGCTGAGAATGGAATTAAGGGGGCGAGGAAGTGATACTGTAATAAGGAGAAACAGAACACATTAAGTAGATAGGCCAATATTCGTTAACTTACGGAGTCACCGAATAAATGTCAAGACTGTTGGGCTCCAAAAATAATTTCAAGAATTGAAAGCCTGCGCTTGACATAAAATTCAGAATCCATAAAAAAGCAACGGACAGGTTTGACAGCACTCGTTTTTTAAAAGGCTCTCTGTAAACAAATTTATAAATGAATGACAGAAGATGGGAAGAAACACTCGCAAATGTACAGAGAACGGTTTAATATCTTTTATTCCCGAAGCGCCTATACATCAGGAACAAGACACGAACGACCTGTCAACAGGCAATTCATCCCAGATACCCAGAGCCAACCAACAGAGAGAAAGATGTGAGGCCTCACTCAGGATTCAAGAAATGACCCATAAGCAAAGAGACACCATGTGTGAACCTACACGTTTTGCAAAATATCAGAAGACTGGTGGTACCAAGAGATGAGGACAGAAAGGCCAACTAGATGAAACCTGGGAGGGCGGCTTGACCTAGTGAGGCCGAGTCTAGGAGTCTCCTCCCAAAGCAGCGGGCCTGATGAAGCCGTAAACACACAGAGACATGACCAACAGCGTGGTTAAAAATTGAGACCTGGCCTAAATTTCCACCAACACTGGGTGGTGGGGGGGGAGAGTCGGGGGTAGCATGTTGTTAGTAGTCACTAATGTGCAGTGGTAGACTAATATGGGTGATGTGGAAAGATAAACAAGGTGTGTTATATGCAAAACGTAAGTTACAAAACATTTTTAAATAGTATGATACTTGTGTGTTTTGTTTGTTTGTTTGTTTGTTTAAAGTGGACCTATGATGACAAAGGGCTAGTCTGGGAAGTTTACACCTAACAGTTTATCTCCAGAGCAGAGCAGGCGGAATGAGAAGGAAGGAGGAGATGGGTTACGTGAAAACCGGTGAGATTATGGATGATACCTTACTGTTTTCTGTGTCTTCTCGGTTTTCTAAAATACTCACGAGCTCTTTTGTAGACAGGAAAAAACTCAGTAACGATACTAAAGATCTCATCATGAAATATGTAGAAAACGGCAGTTCGTTCTGTCCAGGTGAAACGTAGAGACAACCCTCACTCCACACTATTCCCCCAGGAGGACGTTCACCGAACGAAGAAATGAGTGTATGCAGACCAGAGCCGGCTTTATCGGAGACGTAACACAGCCTGTGTCCTCTGGGGTTCCTGGAAGTCTCCGCCTGCAAGCCTGATCACGTCACACGCGACGCCGCTGGGCGTGGCACCGACTCTTTCTGTAACTATTACGCCACTGAAAACTGCAGCAAGGACCCACTGTCCGAGGCCCTGTCCCATGACAGAAACCTGCATGGCTTACACATCCCACACCGGGGGGCTCTTGAATGCATACTTTGCAACAAAATATCTCCCTGTACACTGTCCCCATGTCATGGTCTGCCTGACGAAGCCATTCATCCTTTGGGGACTGACGCCTTGGCAGGGCCTGAAATTCTACCCATGAAACAGAAGCAGGAGCAATTCCCTGCACTTCCCTCTCCAGCACACCAAGGCCATAGTTCACCCATGGAATCAAGGAAATGAAGGAAGATCTTAGGAGTAGAAAGACTGACACCTGCTTTACCACCGCGTGTTTCTGCTTCTCCACTAGACACGTGGAACCTGCTTACATAGTGAAGCCGGCGCGCACTGGGCTCCAGGAGTGAGGACAGATACTGTGCCCCAGCCATACCTTTGAATACCTTTGATTCCCAGACCTACTGCTCCCAGACCCCTCAGAGGCCCTTAGGACAGACTTACGTCATTGCACTGATGAAACGTGTGTGGTCCATGTCTAACATACAAAATGGCTTGAATGCAACCATAAGAGAAGTCCTTGAACCACAGTGGTGTGGTCCGAGTAGCCCTACATGGCTTTGCTCAACAGTAGAACTTACTTAGACGTGGACATTCTGGTACGTTTGGGGGAAATCATTCACCACTTCAGAGCAGCAGAATGTAAGGATTATTTTCCAGGTGATAAGCGTGATGGATCTGTAGACACGACAGGCCAAAGGCTTTAGGTTCTGAGGAAGGTGCCACCGAAGGACACAGCCAGTGGTCAGGGAGGGAGAGTAACTCCTGGTGCCAGCCCCGGCCTTGCCAGGTCTAGAGGTGAAGCCCTGGCAGCTCACGAAGCAGCTGCAGGTGCCAAAGGCCCTGATGCCAACAGGGAAACCAGGGCAGCAGATCACAGACACGGGTGAAACCAACATTCGAGCGAAACCAAGATACAGCGGCGAAACTGGAGACGGCAGTTTGGGGCTGACAAAGAAAAGTCCGCGGCCAGGGAACTGATCCTCGGCCCCAAACAAAGGTGAACTACACCTGTGTTGCCAGAGAGGCTGGCAGTGTGAGCCAGGAAAGGGCAAGACCGACCAGCCTCCCTGAAGTCCGGGCAGAGACCGCCTCTCAGGATGCGCGTAAACAATTCACTGCAGGATAAAACACTGAGTTTCACGGTGCCTCCACGATGCAAAGTGCTGACAGCTAACACTCTCCCTCGCGCAGGCCAATGCCTGTATTTACTCAGCGGTATTCATAGCAGTTAATGCTTCCAGATCCGTGGGGGTGCTACGCTGTCAGTCATTTACCTCGCCCATATATTGCTCAAATTGTTTCAGGGCCAAGGTATCCACCGGCAATTGTTGCCTTGGAGCTAATAGTTGCCATGTTCTCTGGATTCTGATTATAAGGTTCATGGACGATGTCCCCAAGATCCCCATCAAAACCAACACTAAAATATCCGTCAACTACACCAAGCTGGTTGCTTCATGAAGAAAAGAGAGAGGAAACAGCCCTTGCTGCACGGAGCTCGTGAGCGTCAACTTGCCATGTGTGCTGCTGGAGCGCCCATCGTGAACTACAACTGCGCTTCCAAAACAGCTGAGGGTCAGGAGAGGGGTACAGAGGGCAAGTACAGAAGCGTGGGGGCTGGGTCAACTGGGAGGGGCTGCCAGAGACGGTAGGATTTGTTTTAGACAGAAGCAAGAGAAAGGCCAGAGGCTGAGGGGCAGGAATAAACTAGTGCAGACAATGGTGATATAAGGTAGACAATGCACACGGTAAGCCCTCCTGTGCAATCAATGCAGTGACTCGACTACTTGCTCTTGGAGCACGGGTACCTCGGGGAGCAGCAGCGACTGAGGGGTGGCTCGGGAAAGAGCGCTTCACCTGAGGGAGCAGGTCAGACCGTGGAGCCTCAGACCCGGGCGGCCTGCTGCTGTCTCCAGGATGAAAACCTGAGGATGCCTAGGCCTTGGCCCTCTCTGGTCTCCCCCAGCACCCACCGCCTGCCCACAGCACACCTTCACACTCCCCGGATGGAGCTGGAGACCAGACAGCAGTGGCCTCCATGTGAATGATCCAAGCACAACTGTAAGAGCAGAGCGGCCCTCAGCACCTGCTGTGAGACTTCAAGCACAAGGTCCCTATGTAAGGAGTCAGTTATAGCCCTAGCCGGTTTGGCTCACTGGATAGAGCATCGGCCTGAGGGTCCCGGGCTCAATTCCAGTCAACGGCATGGACCTTGGTTGCAGGCTCCTCCCCGGCCCAGGCCCTAGTCAGGGCTCATGCAGGAGGCAACCAATCGATGTGTTTCTCTCATATCAATGTTTCTCTCTGTCTTTCCCCCTCTCTTCCACTCTCCCTAAAAATCAATGGATAAATATCCTCAGGTGAGGATTACCAAAAATAATTAAAAATAATAAATAAATAGACTAATAGATAAATAAAATTTTAAAAAGGAGTCAGTTATAACTAAGATCTATAATAGTCATTATAGTGCCTTCCATTGCTGTATGTTTGCAGGATGTTTTACAATTACCACCAGTAGTTATTAAGGTCCTTAAATTCTCTGCAGTTTATGCTGGCAAGTTCTCTCATTAAGGTAAAACTGTCAGGTTACTAACTGAACATCAGGGCTGGAGTTTCTAAGTCTTCGCTTTTTGGGTCATTCCTTTGATCTGCTGAAGGACTGCCTCTTACCAACTCATCCCCTCTTCCTGTGAGGCAATGTAAGCTTCACTAGAGTCACCTGGAGACCTTTATGTGCTGCATCTATGGGGCATCTACTGTTTGCCAGGCAGGCTCTACACATTGGGGTGCAAGGGGAGGGATAAACAAGGTCGCTGCTCTCCTGGAGCTCACACATCCTAGTAGTGCAGACAGACAAAATCAGACACACAGACGCCTGCCACACAGAAAAGCAAGGCCTGGTAAGGGGCTGAGAAACAACCCAAGTGTGGGATTCAGACCGAGTGACCAAGGAAGGCTTCTCCACGGCAGTGACCCCTGAGAAAGGAAAGGACAGACATGAGGAACAAGGCCCGTGGACACCACGCAGGGGAAAGCGTCATGAAGAAGACGGAAGCCCCTCAGAGAGGATCTGGGATGGGTCTACTAGACCCACTTTTACAAAACACAAGCAAAGCAACTCTATCACAGGTGCTTGAGGAGCCTCGTTAGAGAAACACTGCAATCGGATGAACAGGGAGTCCCTCTGTCCACAGCAGTGGCGATACTGACCCATCACAGAACGTACCGCATGAACACAGAGACGTCCCATCAAGATAAAGACAGGGCTCCTACCAAGCCAGCCAGCCACTTCCAGCCACCAGCTCCACAGGCAGACACGTGGTGGGGGCACCCGTGTCCCTCGGCTCAGAAACTCCACGGTGCCCAAACCAGCCACGCACCACCAGCTGTGTCTTCCTTTGAGCACCCACCGGCGTGATGCTGGACACGGCCACTCCCTACGAAGACCCTTTATCTATCCGCCCCAAGTAGGCGCAGACCCTTCTGGTTCTAAACACATACTCCCATCGTAGCAACGAACTCTCGTGGAAGGCTTCCAAACTGGCACGCAGCAGACACTCAATAACCGGTCAATGATAAATAACAGTGACTAATGACAGTGAAACGCCTACTGTCGAGACGCGTATGAACATGAACCCGTTTCTAACAGCACAACACCCAGCGCAGTGGCTTTCTGCTTTCCCTACAACACTGTACTGAAACAAACTGGGTCATTTAATTCAATAAGGTATTTGCTAATGCAACACAACCATCAAACCCCAAACACACAAGCCTATCACCGACATTAAACGTTCAAATCGCCTCATTTAATTAAGGTTATGTGAGCGACCGCTTATGAATAATGCACCGTACAGCCCTTTCCCATCACCAGGATTTAATGGCTGTTTCCCCGAAGAGACGGTTTCCACTGCCCCTCTCGCCCCCTGCCCGCCCCCGCCGCCCCGCCCGCGCTGCTGGGTGTAAGTGGGCATTCTCTAAAGCTCCCAGCACATTCTCCAAAAAATGCCTGCTCAGCACCTCCGTGGCCGGCACTGCTTTCAGTACTGGGCGTGAACAGTGAACAACACAGACACACCCATTAAACTGTTAATGACAACCCTAACTCATGAAGTAGGGGATCTGCCTATGTAACCATAGACAGGAAGTGGGGGGGGGGGGGGGGGGAGTTGTAATAGAAAAGCCTAGAAAAAAGGAAGGCAGGATAAGAAATGCTAAAGTTGAACTCTTAGCAGGAGGAGGAGATTTGAACTTTATCATTTATCATGATGTGAATCCTAAATCTTTATTAAACTTTACTCTGAATATAAAAACAAAACGAAAATGGTCCCCGATGGCCCAGCATCACACAGGGCTGGACGTCAAACCAGAGGCCTGACCTGCTCTCCCAAGAGGCACGGGCGCCTCCCTGCAGCTGGGACAGGTTTTGCCCACTTGCCGCCGGCTCAGCAGGACCGGGAGGCAGATAACCACGCTGCACATCTGTGTAGAAATCAGGGGCAAGTGAACATCGGAGTAAAAGCTCGTCACTGGGCCTGGGACACGGCTCTGATACGGCTTAATTACTCAAGTCAGAGAGCTATTTCCTTTTCTTCGTGTCTGAACAGCAAGTGCGGCCTTGTAATTACCGGGTTCAGATAGGGAGCTGCAATTCGTTTCTGCACATTAAAGAATGTCCAAAAAAGCATCAACTGCCCGGAGACGGGCACTGCGCAGCCCATGGGCTGAAGTCAGAGCAGGGGTTTGGCCACCGCCGCCTCCAGCAGGGGAGGGGCGGGGGGGATGCCTCCCAACAGCCTCCCTCCCTTCCCACTCCCGTCCTGGCTTTCACTATTATCCTCCACAGAGCAGCTCAACGACTGTTCTTATCCCGCAGGCATCTCGAATGCTATTTTGGCTTAAAGTACATGGGAGTTTAGCTTTTGTCCAAAGCTTTAAGAGCAGCTCTGCCGATGGAAAAAGGCGCACACAATTAATTTATTTCATTGATTTCCCAGGTTAAGTCCTGAGTCCGAACAAATGGGCTCAGATTGCAAAAGATTAAACTTCCATCTTGCAGCCCCATTTACAGCATTAAAACCTACCCACCACCTGAGCCTGACCTGGTGCTCCTTCCCCTCCTCTCTCTACAGCACTCAGCACGCCAGGTTCTCGCTTCGCTGGGCCCGACGCTGGCTCTGTGAAGTGAACAGGGGCAGTGGGCAGGGGCTATTGCTATCATTTTGCAGAGGAGTAACCTGAGGCACGGGCGTAAGAAGAAAAGGGTGGTGGGACTGGGCTTTCTTTTTTAAAACCATCATGCTGGTAGTATAATAATGAATTTATGCCACGTGAAATTTGGAGACTGTACAAAAAGTCACGTCACAGCCGGCCAAAAGGAAGCCCTCTCTCCACTATGGCCCAAGGCTTCAGCTGGTGGACGGTGAGGAGGCCTTCTGCCCAACCGCCCACGCTCCGGTCATTCCCACCAGGCCTGGCCAGCTGCCCCACGTGCCCACAGAAGGAAGGAAGGGAAAAGTGCCAACCGCCCCCTTTATATTGTATAGACGGGCACTTGCAATCCCAGAATCCATATCCACAGGGGTATTTCCCCAAAGCCTTAGTGCCTGGCAGAGGGCATGACATATGACCGAAAAACATGTGTTTAATTCGAATGAATGGCAACTGCTGTCATTTAGACCAGCGGTCGCCAACCGGTGGTCCGTGGATGACTGGTGGTCCGTGAGGTCCGAAAGGTTGGCGACCGCTGGTTTAGACCAAGAAATAGCCTTCTGCTTGCGGCACAAAACAGAGGAAGGGGAGGTGGGAGGAGGACAAGGGAAGAGTGTTAGAGAAATTCCTCTACCATGAAGTCCAATGCAGGGTGAGGCCACAGCTCAGCACCGGAAACGGATCTGCTCACCGGCCCACTGTCGTCCGGGACCCAGACTGCACAGGGGTTCAGTGCAGCCCCCCAACCCCCCATGAAGGCAGCAGACCTGATGCCAGGCCCCCGTGTGCCATCTCCTCCCCCTCTGACTCTGGGTGGGTTATGGGTCCCGAGGCCCAGATCCCACATTTGCAAACAGGGATCCCAGACACTGGAGTGTCGCCTCGTAGGGTGATCATGAGGATTCATTACTATGTTTGAAGCAGTTCGCATGAAGCCTAGCACAGAGCACGTGCTTTCTGTGAGTTAGCTGGTATCCTTGCTAAATCCTGAGTGAGGCTTTGGACGGCTGAAACCTCAAACGATCTACAGTGAAGTACCGCTGATGAAATTCCCGAACTGCCACAGACAGATGCTTTCGGAAATTACGATAGAAATGAATCGCTAGAGAAGTCACGGCAACGTCAAAACGCCTAACTTCTAGGCACCTTCCAAGCTGAACCACGGCCTCAAGACTCCAACAGGTCCAAGGGGTGCGAACGATCCGCAAAGACCCCCCAGGGCAGCCCGCTGCCAAGGGCAGCCGGCTTCTAGTTAAGGGGTGACGGAGGCCTCGGGGGATCAGGGTTATGTAATAAAGTTACATAACCCATCCCCAGTTCAGACATTTGTGGAGCTGGGCAAGCGTGTTCAAGTGTCAGCTGACCCCCTGAAGCCTCAGCTCACCCTGCCCCAGGGAACTTGGCGAAGAGCCACGGGACCAGGCATGGGAGCTCATCCCGCATCCCTCCACCTGAGTGAGGGTCAGTGTCCCTGCCCCGGGGAGCGAGCAGGCAATGGTCACAGGAGGCGGGGAGGTGCTGGGGGAGAGGGAGGCCTGGAAAGACCAGCGATGCTGGCGCTAAGTCAACAGGCGGAGCATGTAGTTGGGCACTCACTCCTCAAAGAAGCCTTCTCTTCGGAGAAGATACGCATGGTTACCCCCCTGCCCCCTTTCTCACCCGGAGGATCCTTTCACTCTGAAGAGCATTCTGCAAATCACAGATGGAACAGAGGGAGAACGGGAAGCCAGACACCAGGGTTCTACTCCGACTCTACGACTAACAGGGGTCTGACCTTGGACATGTCACTGCTACTCTGAGCCTCAGATGCCTCCAGCACAGACTAGAAAGCTGAGGCGGCCGTCAGGACCCCGCTGACTCCATGACCTGCTGGTCCAACCGGGGCTGCCCCTCAGTGTGCACTGGCCCATCATTTACACCTGGCTCCGTACCTGTGCCTCTGTCCTCGGTTCCATCCTATTAGCGCCCACCACACTCACTGACCCTGATCCCGGGAGGGCGGGGAGTGGTGGTAGCAGCCTGAACTGCTTGCTCTCTCACTGCATCTCTGCTCCCCACACACACTGCAGGGTCCTCTCTCTCCCACAGGCCTCTTCCCCACACTCCTCACAATACTCAGGAGCGGGCCCTTGGCTGATCTTCAAAAACGTCTGTGGGATTGCGTCTCAAGGCTAGACTCAGCCTTATGTAAGGGAGGCTGAGCGTTATGTAACCGCTTCCCTTCAAAGAGAACGTCCACTCCCCATTCATCAAATATGTATCGAGCACCTTCCGGGGCCAGGCCCTGCGCCAGGCTGTAGAGCAGCAATTTTCAACCAGGGTGCACAATAATTTTTAAACAATACTTATTTATTAAATTGATTGGGGTGACATTGGTCAACATGAACATATAGGTTCTAGATGTGGCATTGTTACAAGATCTGTATATTGTACTGTGCGCCCACCACCCAAAGTCAAATCTTCTCCTGTCGCCTTATATTTTTAAAACATGCAATACCTGACGATTTAGCCTTAAATGATCAAATAAAAATAAAAATGACAACAGCTAACACAACAATAGCCCTCTGGTGTGAACAAATCAAAATTATACCTATTTTTTTGTCAGATCGGCAAAAAAAAATTTTTTGGTGTGCCGCAGAATTTTAGTAATTAGTTCACGTGCCATGAGATGAAGAAGTTTGAAAGTCGCTGCTCTAGCAAGAGCGGTGAGGAAGCATGGGCCCTGTCCTCAGAGCTGAGGGGCTGCTGGGGCTCAGGCAGCCACTGAGGAGGGAGTCTAAGCACTAGCCTGGCTCCCAGTCTCACCGAGCCATATCCTTGGACCCCTCAGGAGACTGCTCCAACGTGTGAATGCCTGTTACCCGATCATCTGCTCTTAATGAGTGGAGGGGTTTTCAGGAGCAGTGAACAGGGTTTTCTGGTGAGGAGTGTGTGCGTGTGTGTGTGTGTGTGTGTGTAAAAGGGTGGTACTGCCTGAGGTTGGGGGATTTTGTTTACTTTTTAAAGGTAGGAGTTAGCTGCTTCCCTTCCACTTTTGGAAACCCAGGCTTGGAATGTTTCCAGCTACAACTAGTAATAGATGATAAGAGAAAGACACAAATGATGCAACCTCAGTCGCCCTGCCCACTCCTACCCGTCCCTTCCCAGCCTCCCCCTCCCGCCAGGACTCAGACATTGAACTAAAACATAGTGATGCTCCTAAGAAGTGGACTAATGTTTTCCTGGAAAATTCAAAATGGATCCAATAAACTTAAGAAAAATTGAAAGTGTAGGACAGAATCCTATGCCTAATCGTGCCACACGTCCCTGTGCTCCTGAGAGGCCGCAGTTCTCAGGTGCTGGTCGTAACAGCCATGGCCATCACTCCATGCAAGGCGTGGCGGCTTTTCTCTCTCTCAATCCCCAGGGATACAAGGAGGGATTCATCCCCCCAGCAGCCTTCTCCCCGCTTTTCGGATGGAGTACTTCAGGAGCAGAGTGGCCCCGTCATTTATTTTCTAGTCCACAGCCATCATCCAGGCGCTCTCCAATCAGTCTTTAGAAGTTCGCCTTCACTCAATGATTAAAAAGAGAACAGGGTGCTTGCTCCCCAAATCCAAGAAAGAAAAGCTCAGACATGAGTTAGGAAGCAGTTTTTCCAAAAAAGGACACGGGCTGGCTTTCGCTGACCCCAAGTGGGATCTGCAGCAAGAGACAACGTCAGCTCTAACGCCAAAGAACACAGACCTGCAGCGCTGAGTTCACTGACGAATAGCGTGCTCAGCTAACCTGGTGGGAGACCAAGGCAGGCAAGACGGACCCTGGCGCCGGGGGCTGAGCCCTTGCTCTGGTTAGAAGGCAGCTCTCCGAGTTCGGTCCCTGGGTCCGAGGCATCACCCTCACCTGGGAGCTGGTTGGAAACACACCGGTCCAGGCCCCACCCTCGACCAGCTGAGTCAGAAGCTCCAGGGGTGGAACCTGGGAATCTGTTTCGCAAACTTCCCACGTGACTCTGAAACACACCAAAATCTGAGACCCACCGAGGGACAAAAACAGAGCCCATGAAGCCAACGATACAGAGCGTCAGCGTCCATGACAGCTGTTATTTTATTTTTAATATGTTTTTTTCTTGATCTCAGAGAGAAAACGAGAGGGAGAGAGAGAAACATCAGTGAGAGAGAAACATTGATTGGCTGCCTCCTGCACGCCCCCTACTGGGGATTGAGCCCACAACCAACCGGGAATCGGACCATGGCCTCCTGGTTCATAGGAGGATGCTCAACCACTGAGCAACACCGGCTGGGCATGGCATCCTTTGGATAGGAACATGTTTCATACATAAGCCACGCTTACCCAACCTTTCTGGCAACGACACACCTGACTGCTATAAGCGATTATTAAGTGCTATGAAGTACGTCCAGCAATTGCCATTTTGCTGTGAGGTACGCTAACATCCGCGCTGTTCTCTTTAACTATTTGTTCGCCGTAAGTGTCTACAGAAGCAAGCGGCAGACCTTTTTAAATTAAATTCAAAATACTGTGGCAGTTAACTGGTTAATGATGAGCAAGCTCTGAATATTCATTTGTATTTGATAACTCTTTTCAAAAATGCCCTTTGCCAAGATATGATTGAATATATCCTTTGGTCCTGATTTGGGACTAAAAAAAAGGAACTTAGGTGAAGATGATCATGACTAAGTTCCTTTATCAAAAAACCAAGGGCAGCAGTAGGTTTCTACAAGTACGTCTGGGAGGAAATGTCAAATTCCCACAAAAAGAAAATGTTCTGCGCATGAATCGTACGTTCTCGGGGTTTTTTTCTTCAAGGCCCTTCCAGGAAGAGTCAACATCTCAAAGGCCTGGGACAGCACCTCCAGCCCCGTTCACACACCAGGGGAGCTTTCCACGATCTCTAACCATAGTGCAGACCCAGCAGACATCAGGGCGCAATCTGAAAAATACATTGGATGATACAGCTCCACACACCATACCACTGCCCCTGCCTCCCAGGGAGTGTGGTTTTCTTCCTCCCGAGAACAACCTATATCCTATATAATAAAAGGCTAATATGCAAATTGACCAGTGGAACAACCAGTCGCTATGACATTCACTGACCACTAGGGGGCAGATGCTCAATGCAGGAGCTGCCCCCTGGTGGTCAGTGAGCTCCCACAGGGGGAGCACCGCTCATCCAGAAGCCCTGAGCTGGGCTCACGGCTGGCCAACGCAACGGCAGTGGCAGGAGCCTCTCCCACCTCCGTGGCAGTTGGACATTCCCCGAGGGCTCCTGGACTGTGAGAGGGTACAACCAGGCTGAGGAATCCCCACCCTCACTCTGAGTGCACGAATTTCGTGCACGGGGCCTCTACTTGTATAATAATAAAAGTGTAATATGCTAATTAGGCCAGATGTCCTTCCGGATGACCTTCCGGGCGAAGCCGGATCCTGGGTGCCAATGGAAGCCGGTGCCAGCAGCCAGGGGAAGGAAGGCCTACTCTTGCACGAATTTCAGGCCTCTAGTAATCTATAAAATGGGAGAATGAGCAATGCCTACTGGCTCCTTACATGCTCTGAAAAGCCCAGAAGGGAACACGAGCATGAAGGACGGGGCACACCCAGCAGAGCAGGAGGGAGAGGAAAGTTACACGGGGCAGATGCTCAAAGAGCTTCCCAGCCCAGCTCGTCGATGGAAATGCTGTTACTAAAAACATCCTTTCCTCTTTGGAACCCTCCCTGCCTCAGGCGTGAGCCCACAGAACAGGTCTCTCGGCTTATGCAACCTCCCGACCGCGTGGCACCCCAGGCTCGCATCCCAGGGGCTCACACCCAGCATCGCACAGTGACCATTCGCTGCACAAAAGGAGCAGACGTCAGTGTGGGCCGTCCCGCTCCCGCACTGGCCGGTCTCGCAGGAGAAGAAAGGAAGGGAAGGGTAATGGACACAAGCAGATGGCAGCCATACCTTACCCCAGGCTTAGGGAAAATCGCCCTTTTATTACCGCCTCAGCCTCCCACGCTCGGTGCCATCCAGGAAACGTTTGTCAAATGACTCCAACTCGGGAGGATACAACCAACTTTGCTTTTTTGGGACCCTTCAATTCTCGGGTCGATGCTCTATCCACTGAACCAACCGGCTGGGGCAGAAGAACCACTTTAGGACAGCTCCTGGGCTCCTCGCACCGATTCAACAGGTGTGAGGTAGGCACAGGAAGCGGGCCTCCCAGGCTCCTTTCCGGGAGATGCTGATTCTGCAGCTGAGGGGACGCTCTCAGCAGCTGTTCTCCACCCTGCGCGGGGCCTTGGGCAGAGTTTATATCAACTGAACATGGAGCTGAGCAGCAATTACGCTGCAGGCTTTTCACATCGTTCAGCTTAATATTTTTTTAATCTTCAACAAATTCTATTTTCTCTCCTCACTCATTACACCAACAGCTGCATTCCGTGTCCCTTTGTCTGTGGATTCAGACTGCTGTCACTGCAGACAGAGTAATCTCACGGCTGGAGAAGTTTCTGCTCAGTGGCTGCCCAGCTCCCATGGCAGGTCAGCGAGAAACTCAGGCGGGAAGGACACTCCTCACTCTGAAGCTGAGAAAGACTCGCACACGCAGTGGCTTCACCAAGTCCCAGTCAGTGAGTGGAAAGAATTCGTTCTCCTGACCTTCAACTAAAGTCTTTATACGTGTCTCCCCTCCCCCCCTCCCCCAAGGGAGGATGTATTAAAGAGAAACAAGCCCAGCCAGCATGGCTCAGTGGTTGAACGTTGACCCATGAACCAGAAGGGCCCAGTTCGATTCCCGGTCAGAGCACATGCCAGGGGTTGCAGGCTCCACCTCTAGTGTGGGGCGTGCAGGAGACAGCTGATCAATGATTCTCTCTTATCATTGATGTTTCTATCTCTCCCTCTCCCTTCCTCTCTGAAATAAATAAAAATATGTTAAAAAAATAAATAAAAATAAACAAATAATGGGAAACAAACCCACCAAGATAAATCAACCCAAGTTAAGTTAGGCCAATCACTGAGTCTCCCTCCTGAGCTTTGTCAAGTACTTCTCCCTCGGCTTCTTGGAAAATTCTAAAAGAAAATAGGATTAGGTAGAGGGGAGTGTGCCAACAAAGGAAAAATGTCATTTGCTTTGGATCCTCCTAATGGCACAAACATTTTACATGAGCTAGTTAACTACTCCCTACCCCAGAGTGCCCTGTAGGGGGGAGCTGGGAGGTGCAGCCTCCTGCTCATGGCTCTGGAGCTGAGAGCTGGGTTTGCCAAGAACCTGATTCTCACATACCTAGCTTCTACCTCGTGGGCCTTCAGACAGGTATTAAACAAGAACCCACTGCCGACCCACAGACGGAATGTTATTATGTGCACACGTTTGCTAAGTTTCTGACCATCTCAGCAATCCTCTTCAACTTCTGTGGTCTAGAGGCAAGGTCACGGAGCACTGCTTTTCATTTTAATTTCTTTGGGGGACACCGCACGAAGTCTGAAACTGGTCAGCTTCCCGACCTTCACCGCCAGCCTTCTTCCTCTGCAGGGAACGCTGAGTTCAAATGTGGAAGAGGCTCGAGTGGGTTTGCAGGGTAGGTCCTCTTGGGACAGGCCTCCTACAGAGCCCATGCCCCCGTGGGCACAGGGCCTCCAACCCAGAAACCCTCCACCCTCCACCCTCCACCCTCCACCAGGAAGCAAGATCGTGTCTAGGTTTCTAGCGTCTGTTTCCTGAGACCCTCCCCAGGTTCACTGAAGGTGTGACGTGGAAGAAGTTGGGGTGGCATGAGGGAGACACCTCCCGTCTCAGGGCAGCACTGGCCTGCTGCTGGGACCCACAGAACCCTGAATGCGGTCCCCATGGGTCGTCCCAGGAGGCACTCCTGGAAAGTGGAGCTGTCCCAGCTGCCGGAGCACTGCTCCAGGGACGATCATGTCGTTCTGTCCTGCAGACCACTGCCGGGAAGACCACAGACGCCCTTCGCCGGGACAGGAAGGGAGACGGGAGATGTCAAACTCCGATCAAGCAGAAAACTCAAAACACTCGAGTCACGATTCTCCATTCAACTTTAGGGAACGCGGACCACTGAGCCGCAAGCAGGCTCACCGTGGAGATGGGATCCCAGCAGCTACACTGAGAGCTTACCGTGTGCAGGCCCTGCTTCCTGGGGCCTTTCCCACGCTGCCTCCTTTCATGCTCACAGTCCTGGGAGATTGTATTTCACAGCCAGGAAACTGAAGCATGAAGAGGTGACTTCAGTTGCCCAGGGTCACTAGCAAGTAAGCTGGGATTCAAACCCGGGCAGGAGTCAGGCTCTCAAATCTGTGTCCTTTAGAGCAGCGGTCGCCAACCGGGGGTCCGTGAGGTCCGGAAGGTTGGCGATGCTGCTGTAGAGAGTGCCGAGTGCAGCGTAAATTCTCTGCAAGTAACAGGGCCACACATGCAGGGGCTTCTGCCCAACAAGAAAGGTCGGAGGAGCGGCTTTGTTTTGTCTGACTTTCCTGAACTTCCCAACGTGAATGTGCTACACTTCCTGCAGCACAAAAACCAAACCCACTGATTGGTTTTCAGTGGCTCCCCACCCTCCGTCAGACCCCCCCGCCAGGTGGCCGCCAGGAGACAGAGCAGCACAGCTGAACACTCAGCCACCTGCACACAGAACCAGCTCAACTAGCTCATCACAAACAGGACCGCCCCTGCAGCCCCAGCGAGGCGGGGAGCCAGGCAGGCTGCACAGAGACTGGGCTGGGAGTGGCCGTCAGCTTCCTGGTGATCCGACTAGGAAATACTGGTTAATGCTGGGAGTACAGTTAAAACTACATCAGCCCCATCTAAAACAAAAACAAAAACCCTCCTGGGACTTTTTCCAAGAACTTACTCAAAATGCAAAAGGCTTTGCTGGTTAACGATTAGCTGGCAGAAGGAACTTAGATTTCTCATGAGGACTTTTTGGAAAACTCCCCAGCTGCCCCGCAGATCGATGGATGACAGTCAACAGAGAGGGCTTGTGCCCGAGAACACCCTCCCAGTTTCGAGGGAGCGTCTGGGCTGGCTCCATCACCTCTGGAAGGTACACTGATAAGTGCACAGACCCGGTTCATTTTTGGGGGGAGGGAAAGGGGCCACAAAAGGTCCTACGGGGCACTGGGAAGGCTCCTTCAAAGGAGACAAGAAGAATGAGCACCAGCACCAGCCGTGGCCACCCAACTAGCAGGCGCTGACAGAAATCAGGAAGCAAAAGGCAGCCTCCGTGGTTACATGTTAATCAGGAACTCCGTGGAGGGCTTCTCTGTCCTGCGGAAGCACACAGGCTGTCATCCCTCCCACCTACTGGGAAAGGGCTCTGGGAGCCAGTGGAGGGGTGGCACCGAGGAGCCAACAAGGCCCTCTGTATAGGGTGCCACCAGTCCTTCCCCGCACATATTCCATCTGCCCTCCCCTGAGCTCTAGCACCCTAACGGGGCTCCAGCACCCTAACGAGGCTCCTCGGCCCCAGTCCATCTACTTCCAGTGCACTCTGCAGCCCTCCCTCTCGGGGGCCTTTGAACTCTAGACGTCATGTATCCCAAGCTGAGCAGGTACACAGACAGGAGGAACGCTGGCCTGGCCCCAGGCCCACCGTGTCCCAGCTGGAGAGTGTGGGGCACACCTCTTCCTCCACCTCAAATTCTCCCAGCGATTGGATGAGAACCAGGTTCTTCTGCTCAGGACACGGCTTTCTGTGAGAACCGAATGGGCGGAGTGTGCCATGGCACTTTAAAAACATCAAAGCCCCATGCTGGCCAATGTCAGTCATTGCTGCGTTGAGTCACAGAATAGCATGCACCCGGAGTCCTCGTGTTAAAACCACTTAATACGTAAGGAGGACTTAATCGTTAACCAGCAAAGCCTTTTGCATTTTGAGTAAGTTCTTGGAGAAAGTCCCAGGAGGGTTTTTGTTTTTGTTTTTGTTTTGTTTTGTTTTGTTTTTATTTTTTTATTTTTTATTTTTCGCTTAAAGTATTACAAAGGGTATTACATAAGTGTCCTTTTTTCCCCCCCCGCCCTTGACAAACCCCTACCCTCCCTTACTCCCCAGTGTCTTATGTCCATTAGTTATGCTTATATGCATGCATACAAGTCCTTCGGTTGATCTCTTACTCCCCTCCCTCCTGCCCCCCAACTCTCTCTGGCCTTCCCACTGCAGTTTGACAATCAGTATGAGGCAGCTCTGCCTCTGTATCTATTATTGTTCAAAAGTTTGTAATGGTCTTTATTATCCATGAATGAGTGAGATCATGTGGTATTTTTCCTTCATTGACTGGCTTGTTTCACTTAGCATAATGCTCTCCAGTTCCATCCATGATGTTGCAAATGGTAGGAGTTCCTTCTTTTTAACAGCAGCATAGTATTCCATCGTGTAGATGTACCACAGTTTTCTAATCCATTCATCTACTGATGGGCACTTAGGCTGTTTCCAGATCTTAGCTATGGTGAATTGTGCTGCTATGAACATAGGGGTGCATATATCCTTTCTGATTGGTGTTTCTGGTTTCTTGGGATATATTCCTAGAAGTGGGATCACAGGGTCAAATGGGAGTTCCATTTCCAATTTTTTGAGGAACCTCCATACTGCCTTCCATAGTGGCTGCACCATTGTTTTTGTTTTAGATGTGGCTGATGTAGTTTTAACTGTACCCCCAGCATTAATCAGCATTTCCTAATCGGGTCACGAGGGAGCTGACAGCCGATCCCAGCCCAGTCCCTCCACAGCCTGTCACGCTGAGTGGAATCCAGTTCTCATGTTAATGAGCAGAGAAGGAATAAGATGAACCTGTTGAGGGCCAACCTTTACAGGGGTTATAAGGAGCTTAGGCACCGCCCCTCTAAGAGGGCCCCCCACACGGGCACTGCCTTCACAGCAGGCTCTGGGCGACGTCTGCAAATGCGACTGCAACCTCGAACATTCCGGGCAGAGAACTGAGCCTGTGCCCCTGTGGGTACCAGGCTTGCTGGGAGTGTGTTGTCACCAATGCCACGGATCAAAGGCAAAAACCTGGCCTTGCCTGGGACACACAGGAAGAAGACAGAACAAGCACCCAATGGTGTATTTCTATAAAAAGCGAACTTGAAATTAGAAGAAATAAAACATTGCTTTTTAATGATCCCCAGTAAGGTACAATTATTCCCCTAAATCATTATTTCATGAAGGTATAGTCAACCAAATTATATATTGAAATGCCCTCATTTTCCATCCCGTCTTTGTTTCCACCACAAATTCCTAATGAGAAAACCTGATTTGCTAAGGGTGACTCTGTTCTAAAGACTCAAGAAGGCCCTGGCCCGTCTGGCTCTGTGGACAGAGCATCAGCCTGTGGACTGAAGGGTCCCGGGTTTGATTCCGGTCAAGGGCATGTACCTCAGTTGCAGGCTCCGGCGCTGGTCGGGGGCTAGCAGGAGGCAACCAATCGATGTGTTTCTCTCAATCAGTGTTTCTCTCTGTCTCTTCCTTTCCCTTCCACTCTCTCTAAAAAAATCAATGGAAAAATATCCTCGGGTGAGGATTAAAAAAATAAAGCCAAAATCAGAGTCAAGAGAGAAGTAACAGGTGTAGGTCCCCTGCCCACCTGCCACCCCCTCTGAAGGCCCACCAGTCTAGCCTCCCTTCTGACACTGGCCCCAAGCATTTCAATACATGGCACTTAGCGCGACCTTTGCACTCCCTGGAGCTAATTAGCATCATGCTTGTTACTATTCTTTGACAGCAAGGTGAGCGGAGCAGTGCTTTAAACACATGTGGAGCTCAAGAACGTATGGGGCGACAGGCAATTTGGAAGCATTTAGCTGGATACCGAGATTAGTGCAAAAGCCTATTTGTCACCATGACAGGAGGTGATAATGTGACATTTCACAAGTTTCAAAACAGCAGGGGAAACCACCTCCCCTCCATTATTTGCAGCATTGCTGGGCTTCCCACTCCAAACACCCTCTCCTGTGAACTATGAGTCACTCTAATTACTCATCGGCCGAAGACCGAGCCAACCACGGTCCGCAATCAGATCCGTGCTGAACCTTTTGTGACGAGAACATTTCTAGCTCCTGTGCCTGCAGGGTTCCCCACCAGCACCATTTTCCCAACGAATAATAATTTGCAGAATTCTTTATTGAAAGGGGCTCCTGCTTCGACAGTGGGCGCTGGCAAACACGTTTCCTGTCTTCTCCCCTCCCCAACATACCAATACTTTAAGAACATCAAGAACTGAGTACTTCTCACTAAATCAAGGACAGAAAATTATCCTTGGACACCACCACGTTCTCTCTGCTTTGAAGCAGCGTCGCTGTGGTGCTTTGAGGGGCTCCCAGAAATTTAAGGACAGTGACCCTCAGAACGCGCTTGGCAGGGCAGAGTGTGGTGTTTCTGCATTAGAGGCTCAAATCCTGGTTCTGCTGCTGCCTCGCTGTGTGATCTCAACAAAGTTACTAACCCTCTCTGGCCACAGTTTTCTCTGATGTAAAACAGAGATGATAGAAACACCCCTCCTTCCACTGTTGTAAGGACTGAATAGGAGATTACTCTGTGTCGGGTACTGTGATATGATTCACATCATACCAGTTCAGTGTTAATTAACAACAGTAACTCTTTCTCGGACTAACGAGCCTGACCAATAGGAAAGGCTGGGGAAGAGAGTGAGCATTAAGTGCCCGTTTCACTGTGGCCGGTAACGTGCTTATCTCTGCCAAGCTCCCCCCTCTTCTCTACCATCTCTCTTCTTGAAACTAGGGCTGCCTGCTCAGAATTTATCCACTAACCGATGATGGTGGTTGTCACTGAGCAAACGGCAAGGGCAACAGGCATTGGCTTAAGCTCCAGTGTTTACAAACAGTTAAGGAGGGATGTGAAACTCAAGAACTTCAAGTCCCTCAACTGAAACATAAAAGGCAAGGCAATCTATACAGAAACACCTCTGACCCCTTAAAATCCTTCCCATTTCTTGCCTCCACCTCTTTCTCATAGCACCTGGGTATACACATCCACTTAGAACGCATCCCCCTCCTCGCCCTGAGGTAGGTTACGACGTTTAAAGACATCTGAAGTTGCATTTTTCATTCAAGGAACCCCCTCTCTACTATCTGACAGACAAGCGTTTAGATTTCTAAAAAGGCAAAGGATGAAATTATGAAATGTAAAAGTCTTAACCTAAATCAGTGTGGGGGGAAGGGGAGATGTTTTCTCACTAATTGATAGAGACCCGCTGTGCACAGTTATTTTCTGATAAGCCCTGAGGATGTCTCTCCAAGACCAGCCTATGTTGCGGAACCCAAGATCTGATGGTTTCCTTCCTGTACGAGCAAAAACATCAGCCAGGAGGAGCGAGTCTCCGTCATTCTTTCATTCATGTGCCCTTAAAAGCACTTCCACATGAACCACCATAAGCCAGGCAGAAAGATTCATCAAACCAGACAGAAGCCCTAGCCTCCTCCTTTCTTCTCTATTTGGGCCTCTCCTCGATTGGAAAGGTGACAATGTAGGCCTCCAGCAAGTGACTCAGAGATCTCCCTTTCCCTGAGATAAAACTGTCATTGGAAAAACCCTGAGCTTTGGAATGAAGTTCCCAGCCGCTGTTATAAAGGCCGCTTTGAATCGCTCTGCCTGGGTGTAAGATATACTTCCCTCTATAACAACAATACCCTCCCCCTTTGCCCCTTTTTAAAAAAATATTTTTACTGATTTCAGAGAGAGGAAGGGGGAAGAGAGAGATAGAAACATCAATGAGGAGAGAGAACCATTGATTGGCTACCTCCTGAACACCCCCTACTGGAGATCAAGCCCACAACCTGGGCATCGAACCTGCGACCCTTCAGTCCACAGGCCGACGCTCTATCCACTGAGCCAAACCTCCTTTTCCTCTTTAAATTCAAATGCCAACCTAGAAAGTGCAGAGCACAAGTGTTTATTCCTCATGACCAAGTTTCCAGCAAAATCCTGCCCTCACTTATTCGAATCACAGTCCTGAAACCATCTCCTAATTCCCATTCCCTCTGCTCCCTGGAGAGCTCAGTGTGGCCACATCTCCCTCCAATTTCTCTGGTCCCTTCAAGGGAGTATGCTGAGATTGAAGGCAGCTAGTGGATAGGTGGGTCCAGAAGACACCTACAACGAAGAGGACCTGCTCAGAGACGTCAATTGTGTATTGACAAAAGGAGAATGGAGACTCCAACAAACTAAGAGTTGACCGTATCTGTCTTTGCCAGAGTCAAAAATCCCCTTTAAAGCTTCCTTCACTCCCAAGGGGACAGCCATACACACCTTTCTCTGGACAGCCCGGAACCCAGCAGGCAGAGGGATTCCAGGCCACCCAAAGCCACCTGCCTGCGCTTGAGTTAAAAACTCAATTGGAATTGATCATTCCCAGAGAGTAGGTGTATTGAATTGCTGAGTTGGACAATTTTCTGTTTACTCCTTAAACACGGTGGGCGTGTTCCAAATAGTTGAGATTCCTTGCACACTATCAGTCTCACTACTGTAAAAGTGGGCTTTTAAATGTCTCCAGCCTGCCCGACTGTTAGCAACTACTACGGCAGTGATGGCGAACCTATGACACGCATGGCAGAGGTGACACGCGAACTCATTTTTTCGGTTGATTTTTCTTTGTTAAATGGCATTTAAATCTATAAAATAAATATCAAAAATATAAGTCCTTGTTTTACTACGGTTGAAAATATCAAAAAATTTCTATATGTGACACGGCACCAGAGTTAAGTTAGGGTTTTTCAAAATGCTGACACGCCGAGCTCAAAAGGTTCGCCATCACTGCTCTACGGCATCATTCAGATTCCTTGTCCACGGACTGGGGAGGACATCCCCACATGCTAGGAACGTATGCACGTGTTTGTAAGTTGCTAACAGTTTTAGAGGACGCTGTAATTACAAAGTGCCTTTCATGTCATCCCTCCTCACAGAAACCCCACGAGGTGGATAATGTTCATCATGGCCCTGTTTGATAGGAGAGGCGTCAAGAAGTGACTGGACTTGCCCAGGGTCACACAGCTGAACGCAGAAGATCCTCGAAGCTCACGGCGGAAATTAATTTTCTGTGGCACCACGCAGCCTCTCATGATCATGGCCTTCCAAGATCAGCCAAGGCAGGGGCTTCCCGCAGGACGAAACGGACACCTCGGGGATGTCCTCAGGTCACACAGCATATCTGTGAAGCCTTCCTATGCTCTTGCCACTTAACTAGACCAGCCATTTCCACCGGAACACCCCCATTTAGGGGCTAAGAAAGTTTTACACACATATTCCTATCTACCTGCCTTCAGACTCCAAAAGGACTGCATCCACTGGTTTATATGGGTATAAATGGGGGCGGGGGTATCTTTGCAAATTAGCAAAAAAGAATCAAATGAGGTTGTGAATGTCATAGGACCGAGTGAGACAGAGCGTACTGACAAACAGAAAGCCTCTGTGATGACGTCCCCTTACGCAGAAGGCCCTGACCCACTCTTCACTACCTGCCCCACATAAATCCCTCCAAGGCTGAGCTCCAAGCTGACTTCCAAAAGGTCAGTGGGTGTACATGTGTGTGTACATGTGTGTGTGCACGTGTGTGCGGTGCAGTTCTGAGTGCAACTAGAGTAGGAGGGGTACAGGATGGAAAGAACACAGGCCTTGGAGCCTCACACATCTGGGTTCAAATCCCAGCCCTGCCACTTAGTTGCTCTTTGGGAAATACCCTCGTTTCAAATCTCTCCAACGGAAACAGGAGACATTCTCCTTTCTTGGAAGATTACAGCAAAGATCAAAGGAGATCATGGTTTAAGGCCCTCGTACAGGGCCTGGCGTGTAGTAGGTGCTCAATAAATTACCATTAGCTCCATGAAGTATCCCCTAACGACCCAACTCTGCGTAATCCCTCCATCTCCAACTGCCAAAGCATTCATAGGCCCTGTTACAGGCACATGTGTGTTATAGCAACCGGTGTCAACCGTTTACCTGCCCAAATAGTTAAGAAAGGCCTTGGGAAGGGGCACTGGGAGGAAGGCTAATTCTTACCTTTCTTTCCCCGACAGCCGCTTGTAAAATGCTGTTTACCCCAGGGGCTCCGTATGTTGGAATGAGCCAATTCAGGGAAAATGAGGTTCAAGCAGTTGCAAGGGCGGTGGCCGTAGGGCAGTTTATTTACCAACCAAAAGGTTTTGCAGGTGGACATACCCCTGACGCACCCCCTATCTACCCAAAGGGAGAGGCCCCATTCCATTTAGGTTTTCAACAAACATGATCTCACGGCCTCTGGCTGCCTGCCCTATGCACGCCCCGGAGACCCAAAGGTCACTACAACAACCTGCGGGCAGAGGCCCTGTCAGCTAGCAATCCCACCGGCCAGGGCACAGGCAGGGTCCTGCACTGCTGAGCTCCGCGGGGCCTCGGTTTCTCAGCTGGACATGAGAACATTAGACGGCTGAACTCCACGGTCTATGGCAGCTCTGTCAATTAGTCTATTAACAGACCGCCTCTGGAGACCCATTAAAAATATAAATGTGTATTTCTAAATGTAACTTCGTAATGCGTTAAGTGTTAAAAGGAACATTTTCCATAATGAATCTAAATGATTGTCACTTCAATGCCCAGAATAAAGAAATGTCGGTATTCAGCCATCTTTCCCACCCAGGAAACAGATTATTTATGGCAAAAAGTTATGAAAGAAAGGGACATAGGAAGTACGCCCAGTGCGGAGGGGGCAGGAAAAGGGAGCCACGCTGCTTGGACCAGGAACAGCGACGGGAGTTGGCAGCGGGCAATTGAGGAGACGACAAAATTCAAAGAAGGCCCAAGAACAGAGGATTCAGTTTCTCTGGTTCCACTTAGAACAGGGATAGAAGGCCCAGCCCACCTCATCAGACCTGATGAAGGAATCTCACAGCTAGCCGCAAGGCAATGTTGGAGTGTTGTTGTTTTGTTGTTGCTTTTGTTTGTTTGTTTTGTTTTTGGTGACTTCTAAGTCATCCAGAAAAGAGAGTGAAAGTATGCTCAGTAGCCTCTATTTGATATCTCATGCTGTATCATTTCCAACTTTACTTTTGTTCCAACAACTAAGAAATTCTAAATAAATCCTTACACAAAAGCCCTGGCTCCTGACACCTGGCATTCTCAGCATTGGCATTCCTTGTGGTCATAAGCTAGGCACAATCAAGTCACAGGCTGTCAAGGGAAAGGTGCAGGTGGGCGAAGGGAGCTCCTTAAAGAACAGTGGTGCCAGCATTTCCCCAGACCACGCTGCTGGCAGGTCACCCTGCAGGCACCATGAGGGCCTGGAGTTCAGGGCGGATCCATGCAGGTCCCATCATGCACCTGTCCTCGCTCTTCCCCGAGGAGGTGCCGCCCAGCAGGTGCACAGCCAGCGGCAGGGGGCTCAGCATGACAGATATGGCCCTCTCACCCCACCCCCTGCAGCCTGACCCTCGCTCCAGAGCTCCTTAAACTCCTTACATTTAAAAATCAACAAAAATTATACACATTTAATAAAAACCAACCTAACAAATGTATTAGACAAATGCCACAGCTGATGGGAGCGAATTCTTCAGCTTCTCATCAGAAAAGCGTAAATTTACAAAGGTCCGTTTTTTTAAAGCTATAATAACCACCCAAGGGAGGAAAAGGCTTAAAATACTCCTTGGATGAACTACTAAGAAAGTAGCATGAGCATAGACTATGGGATGTAAACGTTTACCCTTGTATCTGCTCTGTGACATTTACATCACTCTTTAAAACTCACTCTAATCAGAAGAGACCCCAAAAGTTCATGTTTGGTTCCAGACATAACATTTAAGAGGACGACATCATGCTGCTTGCTCTAGGCTATCTTCGTTGGTTAGTTAGCATTTTGGGACAATGGGTGACTTTCTGCTTTTGCTATTTGCAAAATGCACGAGGAAAGCATCACCCTATCTTCTTTTTAAAACTAAAAAGTAGCAGCTCTTCCCAAACAGGCTAAGTGGGTGAGTAGAGCAGAAAACCGAAGCGATGCCCGTGCACACAGGGCGGACGGACAGGGGGAGGCCTCGGGTTATGGGGCAGTTGGACAAGATGGAGAAGCTGTTTCCCATGTGGGGCTGGTGGCTCCACCGTCAGAAGAACCACACCCACTGGAGGATGGACCGCGTCCACACCCACAGAGAAATACCCTCTCCTCCCTTCTGTCATCTACAATCAAAGCAGCAGGCAGCCTCCAAAGGAAAAGAAGCCAATTCTTCCCATTCAGCAGAGAAGCAAAAATAGGATCGAATGAGCTCCTGGAGAATCATGGAGCGGAGGGCGTGGAGCTCAGAACTGGGGCCAGATGTCCAGTTAGAGGCACAGCCCACATAACCTCCCTCACCTCTAAGCCGCCTGCCGGCAGGAGTCCTCGGGCTCAGTGATTCACTAGGACTGACTGAGAGCTGTTACCCTCACTGTTACGGTTTATTACGGTTTATTACACGGACAGGGCGCAGGCAGAATCAGCAAAGACAGAGGCACGTGAGCAGAGTTCAGAGAAGTACCAGCTGCGTCCGATTCCTGGCATCCGTGCGAGATAATACACGCTGTCCACCAGGGACGTGCACCCAGGCCTCAGGGTCAGAGTTTTATTGGGGCTCACTGTATCGCCATGATTGACTGCTGGGAAAGGGAGATAAATGTGGGTTTCTACCACCAGCTCCTCAGAGTTGGCCCTTGACCCTGGTTCCTAGGACAGAGCTCCTCAATCTCTTGGAATTTCCTGGTGACAGGAGCATCTCTGTCCTAACAGGTGGGCCTCCTGGATGGGTGGGAGCTGGGGGACAGGAAGATCAAACCATAATGATTATTTTTATTGATTTCAGAGAGGAAGAGAGAGGGAGAGAGAGAGAAAGAAACATCAATGATGAGAAAGAATCATTGATTGGCTGCCTCCTGCACACCCTGCACTGGGGATCGAGTATGCAACCCAGGCATGTGCCCTGACCGGGAATCAAACTGTGACCTCCTGGTTCATAGGTCAACACTCAACCACTGAGCCACACCAGCCAGGCTAAGCCATAATAACGAGGAGCTTAGAAATGTCGGTCCCATGCCCCGTCCCTGGGAAGGGAGAGGGGCTGGAAACTGAGTTAGGCGTGCATGCCAAGGCCTCCAGAAAACCCTTGAAGTTCAAAGAGCTGCCAGGTTGATGAGCACGTCCATGTCCGGGGGGCGGGGGGCACCCCCCAACTCTCTGAGGTCAGGACCCTTCTGGGTCTCACTCTGTGCATCTCTTCATCTGGCTGCTCGTTGGCATCCTTTATAAGAAACCAATAAACATCCTTCTTTCCCCCAGTTCTGGGAGTCCTTCTAGCAAATTAGCAAACCCAAGGAAAGGGGTCACAGGAACTCCGGTTTACATGGGGGGTGGGGTCAGAAGTACAGGTCACAGCCTTGCCCTGTGATTGGTGTCTGCAGTGGGGGGAGTCTTGTGAGACTGAGCCCCTAACCTGTGGGGTCTGACGCTAACTCCAGGTAGATAGTGTCAGAATTGCACTTAATCGTAGGACACCAACTGGTGCCTGAGAAGTGGTCATTGTGTGTGTGTGTGTGTTGGGGGCGGGGGGGAGTGAGTGTGGTGGCAGTGAGAAAGTGAAGGAACACTGTGTTTCCCAGACAACTGCCTACATGGCTGATCACATCATTAATATTTCAGGCAAGGCTAAGGTGTGGCCAGTTCCCACCCAAAATCATATTGTTGGTCTTTCTGGAATGGCGAGTCCCCACCCTAAATCACATTATTAGCTTGTGACAAAGGCCAGACCTTTTTGAGGGCGAGGTTAGATTTTGTTCATATGCAGGAGGTAAAGGCTGTGCCAGGCATACAGTTGGACACAGCACTAACCTGTTCACAAAGGGCCGAGCAGTCAGGCCAGCCTCCTAGAGTTGAAGCCAACCCCACTTCCTCCCTACAACACCTCTGTGGAAAGGGGGTAGAGAGCAAGGCAGTGACACCAGCTGGAAGCTTAAAAAAGGTAAAGCCGTCTACAGCCCACCTGGCTGGGTGGCTCAGTTGGTTGGAGTGTCATCCCAGACACCAAAAGGTTGAGGGTTCAACTGCCAGGCAGGGCACATACCTAGTTTTCGGGTTCCATCTCTGGTTGGGACTCGTACAAGGTGGCAATCAATCAATGTTTCCCTCACATTGATGTCTCTCTCTCTCTTCCCCCGCCCCATCCTCTCTCTCTAAGTATCAGTGGAAACATTACTCAGGTGAAGATTGAAATAAAAGTCCCGTACACTCCCAGGAGGGAGGGGTAGTGAAGGGTCTGTTCAGTGAGTAATGTGGAGGGACCGAGCATGTTATTTCACTCGGAGGGCCCTGGGAAGGCTGGGTCTCTGTCTACAACACCTACCAGCTGTCGGCTAGGACACAGCAGGCTCTCCTGACCCCTGAGGCCAAGCAGCGTCACCGGGTGGGAGGCCGGAGGAAGCCCTCGGTGACAGGCAGAACCGCCTTCTAACCACGGAACACTCCACGCTCAGAAGCACAGCCTCCATCCATCGGGGGTGTCCAGTCAGACCTGGCCAAGGATTCTAGCTAACTTTGCATCAATAGTCACCTAGACACACGAAGGTTGGGAATAAGGAAGAATAAAAAAGTTCTATGAGCTTAGGACACAGCAGTCAGGACTTAGTTTGCCACAAACTCTGTGCAGACGCCCGACTGTTTCCTGTGCACTCCCAATCCCTGTGCTGGTCTGCACAGGACCGTCTGCCTTCCTGCTCCCAGAGGGCCCTGGTCAGGGCTGAGCACCCAGCAGGCACCCAACAACCCACCGGCCACACAGTATCATCACCTTCTCATCCACAGGCCTTGGTTACAATGAGGAGCTGACGAGAGGCTCGGCTGTAGTGAGAACTCGGGCCTTGGTGACATCCACTCCCATTGTCCTACCCAGAAATAGGACTTAAGTGGAAAGTAAGAGAGAAACTTCTAGAAAATGCTCTCCGTGAGCTATACATGTGCAGGACGTAGCAAATAAACCACCCTCAAGAGACCTGGAAGAGAGAAATTCATCCTTCGGTGATATAAGCACTGCTGGGGAGGGAAGGAGGAGCTGGCACCCGAACTGAGTGAAACATTAGTGAGACACCAACAAGGGTCCCCAGGAAGAAGTGTAGGGATCACAAATTCCCCAGGCCCTTTGCCACAACCATGAGAGCATCTAATAGACAGATGCACACCGTTCATCCAAACCCGGGGTGGGGACGTCCAGCCCTCGGGCCGTACAGGGCCCATGAAATCATTTGGTCTGGCCCTGCCAAGGCATTAGGGGTGAGTTCATTAAATGTTTGACCAGATATAGCACACTAATTTTTTAAGTTGGTAATTTTGTATGACCAGAGGATCTATATATATATAAAAGCTTAAACGACCATCCGACCGTCCACTATGACGCGCAATGACCACCAGGGGGCAGATGCTCCAACCTGTAGCTATGATGCGCACTGACCACCAGGGGGCAGATGCTCAATGCAGGAGCTGCAGAACTGCGGTGACTTGGCAGCTGCAGTTCTCGGGTGACACAGAGGGAGCCCTGCCCTCTTGCAATCCAGAACCCCTCGGGGGATATTGGAGAGCCGGTTTCGGCCCTATCCCCGCAGGCCTAGTGATGTTATAAATATCCAAATGGCCCGTGGCGGAAAAAAGGTTCCCCACCCCTGCAAACAAGCCCCCCTCACATCACCAGGCCTCAGAAGACAGAGACCAGCTCCTTCCTCCTACACGTGCCCAGGCCGGCGAGTCTACGTTCTGGGCACAGTTCTGGGCAGGACTCAGGCCCACACCCCTTCAAGCTCAGTACATGCTTCCAACCGCTCCGTTAGTTACTCTGAGGACAGGGAGCGCAGGCAGCCAGTAAGCGCCCCCCCCTCCCCCCTCCGCAGGAGGAGGTTCTGCCTGGAATTTCCGTGTCCTTCTCAGCACAGAAGGAGGCTGGAGCTCCCGCCAGGTTATAAAAATTAGGGTGGCGACAGAGCGACCTACTTTCAAAGTCTTTAAAAGTTTTGAGACCAGCCATCCCCCAGAGTTAGGTGTTTAAATAAAAAATGCTGATGAGGAGAACTTTAAAAGTGTATTTCATTCATCACAAAAGTGTCTTTTTGCACTTGTTTAAAAAAATGTATTCTAACGACACCGTATTCTCTAAAAAGATCATCCAGCCAGCTTCACCCCAAATCACAAGAGGTTGGGATTCAAGTACCCCTGGCAGTCCCAGAAAATATTTCTGCAAATGAGGGGGGAAATGTCATTTGAAGGATACTGAGGCAAAGCAGGACAAAAAAAAAAAAAAATGGGATGGTTTTCCGCTAGGATGGTGTTTTAGGAACTGAAAAGCCATTCTAATTACATCTGCAAACTGGTTACAACATTAACCGCCACTGGGGCCTGTGACATTGATGGAAGAAACCATTTACCAAAAACCCGTACACTTCAAAACACCTCTGCGTGGCTCTCTTCATCTTAAAAAAACCTTTTTGCTTTGTAAATTAAAGGAACAGCCCTTCCCATACACAAATGACTACGCCACGTCCCTAGAAGGTAGAAAAGGTGGCATAAGACAGTTCAGTTTAATGATGATTTATTAAGGGCGAGTTAAATAGCATGTACTATCTTTTCAATACACTTTCATAATCTACCTTCACTCAGTCTAACTCGTAGCAGGTAAATGAGCCAGGTATCATGAAATATTTATGCCAGACACGATCCTGGAGATCTTGGTCCACACCCCTCATTGTAGAGACGGGAAAACTGAAGCCCAGAGAGGTGAAGTCACCAGCACAAGGTCACACAGCCAGCGGCTGGCAGGGCCTTACCCAGCAAGTGAAGAACGGCAGGCAGGAAGGACCCGGGGAGCGGGCGCCGGGCTGGGCTCGCCCACATGTTCAGTGAAAAAGCACAGACACCAGCAAATCATGGAGCCCGACTGTTTGGGATAAACATTTTCAGATTCTGTGCTTCCATCAAGGGCTGCTAAATCTGAACTAACTCAGCCCTAAGACTCCACCTATGTGTTGATGGGATCTCCTTCAACGTTTTGCTGTGTGAATCACAGACTCTCAGAACCGAGGGGGATGTTGTAAAAGTCAAAGCCATCTGGGTAAAAATAAAGAGCACAAGTATTTAGGCTTGTTTAGGCTCCGAAGACAGCGGGAAGGATGCAGGAGGAAATGTTTGCTGCAGCTACGTCTGGGGAGGGAATGAGGAGAGGAGGGGAGGGGCAGACTCTGTACTTCATTCAAGTCTTTCCTTTTTATTCCTTTATTTTCCCCAACAAGAGTATGTTTTGCTGCCCTTCCACAGATCCTCTCCCTGTCCCTTGAGCACCACAGTCTCACAGGGCTCCCCTGGGGCCACCAGCTGGTCTCCTGCACCCTAGGAGGGGAGTAACAGCCCGCAGACAGTTTCTGCCTGGCCCTAGTCAATCCTAAATCCCTACTTCCAGCCGGGAACGCCCTCTTAGGCTCTCAAACTCTGCATCCCAAGCTTCACAGGTTGGTTCCACCGGCTGTTCCAGACCTCTCCACCCAACCCGCCCCTCACAGAACTCGCTCTCCTCCCCCCTCCTTCCCACACTGCGCTCCTCCCTCCTCCTGCAAAGTGTCCAAATGGGAATCTGCCCTTCCCTCCCCCTCCACACCCCAAGTGCCCCTGGGGCTCTTCCCGGAGCCTCTCAAAGCAGGTTTCTCCTCTATCCCGGTCCCCTCTCCTGAGTCACCGATCAGGTGACTTCCTCACTAGCAGCCTCCCAGCCTCTGCGGCACGGACCAGGGGCCCACCAAGCGGAGGCAGTTTGCTCATTGGTTCAGTCAGTCCCGCTGAGAAGTACGATGTGCCAGGCGCTGTGCTGGGTGCAGAGGCTGCAGCTGTCAACCACACAGACAGGTCCCCGTGCTCATAGACCTCTCATTGCAGTGATGACATCAACATTCAGATTCATTCATGGCTCCCCATTGCTTCAGGTAGACTCCAGACAGGTAGACTGTTCCTGCCCCCGTCCCCACAGCCTCACCCACCTCACTGCTGCCACGTGTGGCCGCCCCACCCGCTTCCCAGACATCTTGGATGGTTGCCAGGTCCCTGAATGCGCCCTCCTTCCTCATGCTCTGTTCACACGGTTCTCACTTCCCGGAGCACCTTCCCTGCTCTGCCTCGTTACTTGGTCCTCCAAGTCTCTGCTCAGGTGTCACCTCCTCCAGGAAGCCCTCCTTCACGTGATTCATGGCAATACCTTCCATCAACACGCAGGCCCTGTCATCCCTTCCCACCCAGTCCTGTACATATGGATTTAATTTCCCCCCCAGATCAGAAACTACAGGCTCTGTTCAACCCCTCACATCTCCCCTGTGCCTGGCACAGTCTCGGATCCATACACAAGGAATATTGAGGGATCTGCTTCCTAAGGGGCTCGGTAACGAGGCTGCCGAGTCCCAGGATCCTGTGAGGTTGACAAGAGGCAGACACAGTCACCAGCACCGACAGGTGCGAAAATGGGACAGAGCCACAGCGCAGAACTGATGATGAAGGCTAGCAACTCTGTCCTGGCCCCAGTGGATAGAGCGTTGGCCTGCAGACCATAGGGTCCTGGGTTCAATTCCAGTCAAGGGCACATACTTAGGTTGCAGGCTCCTCCCCAGCCTGGGCCCTGGTCAGGGGTGTGTGCAGGAGGCAACCAATCAATGTGTTTCTCTCCCATCAATGTCTCTGTCTTCCCCTCTCTCTTCCACTCTCCCTAAAAATCAATGGGAAAATATCCTCGGGTGAGGATTAACAAAACAAACAAAAAAAGACTCACAACTCTGTACCCCGTCCCCCGCACACCTCTCCTTCAGGCACTTCCTGATGTCCTGAACCCCAAGGCCTGGCCTGTGCCCGTGACAGGCTCCGTCATTCGCCAGCAGGCACGTGAGACCTGAGGGTTAGACTTCCAAGGCCCCTCCTCGCTCGCTGCCGCCTGCCCCCGGAAAGCCTGCCGAGATGCTGCTCTTAGAAGCAAGCTCCTGCTCGCTCCCTGCGGCGGTTCAGGGGGACCTGGCCTTCCTCTCCCTCCAGGGCTCAGTCTTGGTGTTGCCTTCTTGTTCTTTCTAATCCCGTCACCTCCCTCCCGCCACACACCGTGCACACACAGTACAGACAGCTCAGGACGTCCTGGCTCAGCACGGGAGTCTGGTCCTCGGAGGAGAGACTTTTAATCACACTGTGAACCACTCTGAACTCGTCCTGGGGCAGTGGGTTCCTTCCCAGCGTTGTGACCAGCAGGAGGCGACAGCACCGCGGAGCCGCCACAGAGAGGGCCTGGGCCTGGGCAGGGTCCCTGTTTCTAGCCTATAGAAACTCATGCCTTTGAGTTCACATCTGTTCCCTGTTATCTGGAAGCGCCATGCGGCTCTTTAAAACCATATGCTTAACGCGTGAAAATGCAGTCGTAACTCATTCGCTTGTTCAGCGAGTCCTTCTCACAGGGACAGGCCCCGCGGAGGCGGAGGGACAGGAGTCAGAGGCTTTCCCAACACCAGGGGCTGCGGGAGGCCTGGCGTGACGGCCGGGAGGGGCTGATGCCCCTATGGAACCAGGTGGGCCTCACCTGTCCAAGGCGCTCACCTGGAGGCTGCCGGACCCCGGCCGCTGCGATACCGGCTTCCAGGGGCCTTCGGTGCTTTCCTGTGACCCAACAAGGAGGTCAGGACAGAGTGACCAGCTCTGCTGTGGGGCAGACAGACCCTCCTCCCAGGTGCAACTCTTCTTCTAGGGGCTTTCCCTCACAGACTAACCTGAATTATGTATTTTTTTTTTAAATCCTTATTTCCAAATTTATATGGGTTCATCTATATAAAGTTTCTGGGAGATGCTGCAGAGGCAGTAGCTGCAGTCACTCCAGGCAGGAAGTAATCGTGGCAGAGACCACGGGACCTCATTTCGTGGACGTGGGTGAACTCAGAGTGATCTTACCATTGTGCCCCGCCTTTATCTAACATAAAGTTCTTTGTTCGTGCAGCTTAACAGCTTTCACCAGCACTCTTACCATTGTCTTTTCAATATGACCCAAGTTAGGGCAAGATTTAAAAGACCCGCAAGCGCTTATGTCCACCGGCTCCCTATCTTGGCAATCCTGATAAAGCTTTCTTTCCCCTCACCCAGATGTGTCGGGTCAGGTCTTCCTAAGGCTTGTGCGCCCATCACTGCTCCTGACCGCCTTCCAGCACGTTATCCACACGCTAATGAGAGACCTGCCGCTCCCAGGTGAGCCGGAACAGCCGAATGGAGTGGCTGTGCCCGGTTCTCCCGATAGCACAAGTGTTTCGTTCCACTTCCTGTCTCCGAGCAGATGCAATAGGGAAGAGGAGGAAGCTCATGCATTTGCCTAAGCCTGGCAGGTTTTGCTAAACTGGTTTGGCATCTTTTTTGTTTGGTTTGGTTGATGGGAATGACTGCATGAATGCAGCCTGCATGCAGTGCTGACGGGCTGGTGGGAGGACCTCCCGGCAGAGGGAGAGACGTCACCCAGCACCCGCTGGCCAAGAGGCTGCACTACCTTCTCAACCGCCTCTGGGCTCCCATCTCACAGGGAAAGGGCCATTTCTACAACCGCTCTGCGTGGCCCAAAGGCTTGTTTTGAAACCGGGTTCTAGAATTTACCTCTGTATGCTAAAACACTCGCTAACAGCAGCAGCGTGAGGCAAATACTAGTAATCCTCAGAGCAGTCTCCTCACCTCCCTATCCCTAAGCGAGCTCCTGCCAAGAGCTAGCGTATGGCTGAAATGTCATCACGGCTCTCACTAGGAATCCCTGGGCCCAGTTTTGACACCGCAAATTAAGGACCCGGGAGAAGGTCTACCATGCGGTTCAACATCTGGGAAGATCGTGCGGATCTACTATGCCCGGGAGCCCGGCCTCCCGCCAAGGGCGCTTTGCCGTTAAAGAGCATATTCCCTGTCCAGCTGCCAACTCTGCTCAGCCGCAGCCTCGTGGAACCGGTCAGGGGGCCAGGAGACCTGTGCCATTTTCTAAAGGCAGCTAGGGGCCCCGGAGCCCCCGACCATGTCCCATTACCTCCTTAAGCACATGCCCTCTGCGGGCTGAGTCCCTAGCACATCAGATCAGACTGGGAAGTGTCCACGGCCTCCTGAGTCCTGCCCTGTGCCAACCTTTCAGGGTTGCCATCACCTGCCACCCAGAGGCGGGGCCAGCGGTGCCCATGGCGTGGGAAGGCACCTTGCGGTTGTGCAGCATCTCCCCGCTGACCCCACCTGTCCACTCTAGCCCTGCAGGACAGCGCCTCCCTCCCCCCTGCCCAGGCCCCAGGAGCAGCATCTGTGGGCGAAGCAGACGCCCTGGGTGCAGACCTCCTTCTACAGACCGGTGAAGGCAACCGTGTCTTCCATTTCAGTGATGTTTTGTTTGCTGTTCATGCAACTGGAGCTAATAACAAAACCGGCTTCGTGGAACACAGTGCCATCAGCAGATCTTCCAAAATGAATTGCTACCGAGGCTGTCAGCTTTCCAAGACACAAGATGACTGGAGGCCTCCTGCACACAGACCTCCAGGGAATGGGAGGTCCAACCCAGCCCTCCTCTCCCTGCACCACCTCCTGACCTTCCCGAAGAGGAAAAGTCCCGGATCGGAACGGGTCCACCCGGAGGCAGACCTGGGAGCGACAGAGAGCCTGGCCCCACTCTCAGGGCGGGGCGGGGGTGGGGTGGGGTCCCTCTAGGCGCCCCCCACTCCCCTGGAGACTGGAAACAGGGGCCCCATTCATGGCCTGGTTTTCCCTGCTGCTGCCATGTCAGCCCAGCCCTGGGGACTTAGACTTTTCCAGCCTGTCACATGAAGGGAGAGGGGAACCCCTGGCCGCAGCTCCGGGCAGAAACGGGCATAACTCCCCTGGGGCACGTAATCTCCACTTCTCTGCTATCTCATTTCATTACCTAGGGGCATCGCCAGCCGCCCGGGTGCCTGATACTGTGGGAAACTTCGCACACCGCGTTTCTGATAGGACTGAGAGCACCTTTCCTAACAAACAGTCACCGATCTGGTCAGCTTCTCCTTCTGAAAGCTAGCTGGGTTAAAAAAAAACCCACAAAACTAAAAACACAAAACAGCTGCGTACAGCAGAGAACAGGCACCTCTCAAACCAGGAAGGTCCAAGCTGCAGGGGACAGGGAACCGCCTTGACGCTGAGTGACACAGCCGTGACAAATCACGATGCAAATTCTGACTTGCTCTGAGATCCCGACAGACAGGTTCGATGACCTCCAACATCCCTTCCATGTCTAAATTCGGTGAATTTTATATTGTGGCCATGTAGGCAGGAACAGAATCTTACTACTTTCAACAAAAATAGCAGCACAAAATAGGTCAAGCTACCAGAGACGTAGCGTTCCCAAGGAAAATTCAAGGAAATTCAGGGTGTCCCTTCTGCCTGAAGCCACAAGAGGCTTTCGGTGATGGTCGACCCTCACGCAGGACCTGAGCGCAGAAGCTGGCCACCCCGCCTGTGGGTTTAGGCTGTCAGGTGACGCCCCACTTGGGCTCTGAGCTGCGTCTGTGTTGTTCTTTGTACTTGAGTGATCTTTACTTAGTAGTTACCTCGGTCTCATTTCAACGATTCCTCCGTGTAAGGCCTCGAATGTGCCTCCATAAGGTACATCTAACTAAGGGCGGCGTTCTCGGCAAACACAGCACAGCCTCCCAGCCTGGCCAACAACACGACTGTCATATCCACCGACACATCCCCCCGCTGTCAGCGAGGCTACTGAGGGTTAAGAAATGCTAAGACTGGGAGTCAGCTCAGTGTTGACCAACATCCTGAGCTCCCAGCTGCTTAGCGGAGCTCCCACCCCTGCTCCCAGGGGGGTGTATCTGGCAGGTTTTCCCCTGTTCCTGCTGTGCAGGGGGGACCGCCTACGAACCAGGTGCTGGTTGGGGGCTTCCAAGGATGGCATTGCTGAGAATATGCTGGAAAGTGAACTGGTGACCAAATCAGGAGGGAGATGCATTTGCTGGTGATGTTCAGAACAACCTGTTCGGGAAACCAGGCCAGTCAGATTCGCCTTCCTAGGAGACGGTCTGTTCACTCAGAGGCACAGCTTGACGGAAGGTACGAGATGGTTCCCTCAAGCTACAGGCCGGACGGTCGCTCTCCCACACCCAAGGTTCCATGGCTCATCAACAAACATTCGCTCCCAAAGCGCTGGTTAAACTCAGACAACTTGTCCCTGTTCTCTTCTTTTTATCAGTTCCAGAGGAATTGTTATACCTCACGCCAGGTATCAGGCAGCATGCCACTGCTATCTTCCTGAAAGACACACGGGCCTGAGGACACGCTGGCCACACATTTTGAGTGATCCCTGAGGGAGGGTGGGTTCACCTGACCAATGAGTGATCGCAGCCATTACACACCTACCAAGGTCACTGCGTCCACCTGACCTTGTCCCCAAATTCCATCTGAGACTTCAACCATTCCACGACCCTGAACATTAGAACAGAAGCCCGAGTTATAAACACACCAACCTGATGCATCTTGATTATAGGCTGTTATAGTCCTTGAAACATTTTCTCTAACTTATTAGTACTTTAACAGTTACAAGCTCATAGCAAACAATAAAACTTTATATTTGTACACAAAATAGACAGAAATTCCCTCCTACTTCCACGTCCCACCCCACCTCCCAAGAGAAACCATTTACAAGCTCACAGCTGTGTTGTTTTCCTTTTTATTCCTCACCAGAGGAAATGTGTGTTGTTTGTTTGTTTGTTTTTCTTTTACTGTCTTTTAAAAAGAGAGGAAGGGAAAGAGAGGGGGAGGGAGAGAAACATCCATCAGTTGCCTCCTGTACACAACCTAGGTATGTAACCTGACCGGGAATCAAACCCACAACCTTTGGGTGTACAGGACGACACTCAACCAACCGAGACATCCGGCCAGGGCTGAGCTTGATCATGAATCTTGATTTCATAAGATTCCTCACCAGGAGATGAGGCTTAGTCAAAGGTCTCATATAAAAACACCACTGACAGGGACTCAATGCATGGCTTTGGGATGGGGGGGGGACTAAAGCTTTTCCCCCCAGCTATGACCTGCTACATTTCCATCTTTAGTGAAACCAAGTACAAGTACACAACATTTTACTTTATGAAGGTCACAACCTTGGGTATCAATTTTTATTTCATTTGGAGAGAACTGGAGTCTTGAATGCATACATGGAATCAATGGTTTCAATCTTTTAAGTGAATGTAAAAGATGCCAAGAACGTTTTAAAGGACACGCTCCCTGGAAAGGATATTAAAGACCTACAACGTTAACCGAATCCCCCAGGCACGCTCTCCCCGAGACTGCAACCTGGCAAGCTCACCCCAGCCGGGACCTTTGGAACAAAGACCACAGAATCTCCCGACTTTCCTTGGGAAAATCCTTGCCGTGTTGCCCAAGGTTCCCTCTACTTTTGTCTCCTTTCAGTGGTTCTCAACCTTCCTAATGCCGCGACCCTTTAATATAGTTCCTCATGTTGTGGTGACCCCCAACCATAAAATTATTTTCGTGGCTACTTCATAACTGTAATTTTGCTACTGTTATGAATCGTAATGTAAATATCTGATATGCAGGATGTATTTTCATTGTTCGCGACCCACAGGTTGAGAACCGCTGCTATGTGATTCTGCAATTTGAAACTTCAAAAACCATTACCTTATTTTTTTTAAAAAAACAGTAATTTTTTTAAACAAGACCATTACCAAGCACCTCTTGCCTATGAAGCAATGTGCTGGGTGCTTTCATGGGCGTTACCACACGTCTCAGGTACCGAGGATGGCTTTTGTATAAGGTATGAGACTTCCTATCACTGACCCAGGAGGAAGGCGGCTTCCGCTCCAGGGATGGGGGTGAAGGACCCCTGGCATCGGCTCCGTCCATCCTCCCTCAGGTCCACATTCTGATCCAAACCATCAGACCTCCCCTTCATCCTAGAGGTTATTTATCAACTGTCCCAAACTCTAGAGACGCATTTTACAGCAGATAGAAAAAGCCACAGTAGGCACATAGCTGTAAAAATCAGAACTGGGTCACCCCAGGAAAGGTCATAAACGCGCTTTCCCTCCTTGCTGGCCTCTGGCCCAAACCCTATTGGCTCCTGAGGATCTGGCTCCAACCCACCGCCTCCATGAAGCCCTCCCCCATCCCCGCAGGCAATGACCCAGAGCCAGGAGACTGTGCCCTAAGCCTCGGGCTCCTTTCATCCATTTTTTTAAATCGATATACAGGAGTACCACCTCGTTTTACTGGTGGTATGTTACTCTGCTTCACTTTATTGTACTTCCCAGATACCAGGTTGTGTTTTCTTTGTTGTTGTTGTTTGTGTTTTCTTTGAATAAACTGCAAGTTTGTGGAAGACCCCGTGTTGAGCAAGTTTATCAACGCCATGTTTCCAACAAGCTCAGATGATGGTTGGCATATTTTAGCAATAAAGTATTTTAGCAATAACCAGGTATGTGTACACTGCTACTTTTCAGACATAACGGTATGGCACACTTAATAGCCTACGCAGTGGTCAGCAAACTGCGGCTCGCGAGCCACATGCGGCTCTTTGGCCCCTTGAGTGTGGCTCGTCCACAAAATACCACGTGCGGGCACGCACGTACAGTGCGATTGAAACTTCGTGGCCCATGCGCAGAAGTCGGTATTTTGTGGAAGAGCCACGCTCAAGGGGCCAAAGAGCCGCATGTGGCTCTCGAGCCGCAGTTTGCTGGCCACTGGCCTACCGCATAGTGTAAACGTAACTTTTGTATGCACTGGAAAATCAAAAAGCCGTGTGACTCGCCATGTGTGGCGGTCTGGACCTAAACCCCCGCATCTCCGAGGCCTGCCTGTGTACAGCGTGACTGTTCCCGTCTCCAAAACAAATGAAGCCACGCCTGCCTGCCAGCTGGCCCCGCGTGCATGGCAAGCACAGCTATCATCTGCAGAAGCCGAAGTGTTCAGCATAAAGACCACTGCTGCCCGGAGGGCTCGCCCGCCCGGGTTAAACCAACAACTCGGAAATAAAATGAGCCATTAGAGAAAGTTGTAAAATTTCACAGAGGGCAAGGCTCTCCGCATTTATATTGCACTTAAATGAAGCAGCACAGGGGGCCTTGCTGGCCTTTTGGTGACTCTAAATTATTCAGCACCACCCTGGTGTATTGCTAATTAAGATCTAACCCTAAGGCACAGACCCAGCTCAGAAGGCTGCATTGCCGCCTCTAACAGCATCTGAGGCAGACCCCTCTCGCCCTGGGCCTCCCTCCTCCGCTGCCAAAGCACCAGAAGGGCCTGCATCCCTCCAAGTCCAACTCCACGGACAGCTAAGGAAGTAAAGTGGAAACCTGGCGACAAGGTGAATGAATTACTGAGGTCCTTTCGGAGGCCGGCGGTCCCAGTCCTAACACCTGGCGTTTTAGAACATGGGCTGCCTCCTCCCGGGACAAGCCAATCCCTTTGTCTCTCAGCTGGAAGGGAACAGCTGCCCCCACTGAGGGCCTTGTCTGAGTCTCCATCCCCTGCAGTGCGGACACAACCTGGGCCTTCCCCGACCGCCTGCTCCTCAGCTACCCCCGCACCACCTGTGACACTGGGTAAAAACGAAAGGCATGTGAACAAAGTATACACCTTAGTAACAGTGTGCTAACATTAGCGTACTCGCTGTAATAAATGAGCATACGACGGCAAGATGCTCACGGGGAAAGCTGGGCATGGGGTATATGGAACTCTCTGTAATAGATTTTCAGAAAAACTGCAAATATAAGACTTCTAAAATTAAAAGTTTATTTTAAAAAATAACGACAGCACAAAACGCTGATGAGGATGGAGAAAAACTGGATCACTCAGACATTAGGCAGTTTCTTTAAAGAAAGAAAAAAAAGAGCCACGAGCAACCATAAAACCCAGCATCCGCACTTCTGAGATTTAGCTCAGAAATTAAAACGTAACATCCACCCCAAAACCTGTATGTAAATGTTTATAGCAGCTTATTCATAACAGCCATAACCTGGAAACAAACCCAAGTGGGTGAACAAACTGTGGTACACCTGGACCATATAATAATCAGCAATAAAAAAATGAATCGTCAATGCACACACCAACCTAAATAAATCTCCACAGAATGCTGCTCAGTGAAAAAAAGCCAGTTCCCATGTTGAAATCCTAACCCCCAAAGCGAGGGTCTGGGGCAGTGGCCTTTGGGGGGTGGTTAAGGCACCAGGAGGGAGCCCTCCTGAGTGGGACCAGTGCCTTATAAATGAGACCCAGAGTTCCTGCGCCCTCTCTCAGCCGCGTAAGGCGAGAGCAAAAGAGCCGCCTGCAACCCGGAGAGAGAGGCCCGCGTGGAGCCTGACCCGCGGGCGAACTCGGGCCGCAGCCGGAGGCGGTGAGAAACCTCCGCCTCTGAGAATCCCGCAGTGGCTGGCAGTTTGTTACCACAGCCCAACTGGACTGAGATATTATCCTTAAAGTGAACTTTATTTTATTTTTCTTTTAAATATATTGTTATTGATTTCAAAGAGGAAGAAAGAGGGAGAGAGAGATAGAAACATCAATGATGAGAGAGAATCACTGATCAGCTGCCTCCTGCACGCCCCCCACTGGGGATCGAGCCTGCAATCCTAACATGTGGCCTGACCGGAATCGAACCCAGACCCTTCAGTCCGCAGGCTGGTGCTCTATCCAGTGAGCCAAACCAGCCAGGGCTCTTAAAGTAACTTTTAGAAAGTTACTTTATTCTAAAGTAAACTGGGACTTAGGCATCAATTTATATTTTATGTTTCTAAGCATGACTTATTTTTATTATCACTATGTTTCATGTTGGGTGCTACTTTTATTATCATAATATCTCAGGATGGAGATGATCGCTCCATCTCATAACAGCATCGCAATTAGGAAGCTCCGATCTAGTCCCTAACTTCCGGCATTCTCCCTGGCCGGCTCCTGTCACTCTCCCAGCTCAGGGTGGATGCTCCTGCACAATCCTCTGGGAAAGCTCCATCCCAGCTCCACCAGGGCCCGGCCTCTGCTCCATGGATGCCATGCGCAGTGCACCCCCCTTCAGCACACCCCACCCTCAAGCAGAACTCAGAGGGGCTACAGGAAAGCTAATGCATTGGAAGCAGCCTTACCAGAAACTGCATCTGCAACAAGGTGAAGCACATGACCTTCTAACTCTAAACCTCTGTCTCTATGACTCATGAGCATTTCTATGACTCAAGGTTATTAACACATAAATCTCAACCTTATATTCTGATTGCTGGTCCACGTACCAGCAATGAATGAAATGCACACCAAAATCAAAAACAAAACCTCACGTGGGCCAGGAACCCTTCCTGAATCTTCAAGTTTCCTTCCTACCATCATTTTCCTTTCATTCTCATTCCCAACAGTACTCAGGCAAATCCGACTGCTTCTAGTTAAAACATATGAAAAAGTCGAGAGAGAGAGAGAGGGATTGACCAGGTTTTCACAGCAAGAAAAGGGCATAAATGGAAGCAGCCTGAGCCTGTCCCCCTCTCCAGTTTCCTTCACCTCAGTCCCGTGGCTCACCATTAACAGCACTGTCAGCTTATGGCATTTTTGTCCTTGCTTTCCTAAGATTGGACGATTGCATTGTAAGTGGCCAGAACACAAGGTCGGAGTACCAGGCGGGAGGGAAGGCATGCATGCTGCCTCTCCTTGGAAGAAAGACCGTGCAGGAAACCCAGCATTTCCCCCTTGCCTCCACTGCTCACATGTTTCAGACGTGAAGCGCTGCAAACTCGCTCACCACTGTTCAGCCCACACCTGCCTCTGAGACGAGACGCTGCTTCAGCGAGTGAGCGTCCCTTGGGGAGGACTTCCCAGCCCTTGGGGGAAAACCTCACAGAAATACCAGACTCTCGAAGCTGGGCTGACAGCCCTGTGCGGCCCTGCTCTTCAAACCAGCCGGCTCCGAGCGCCTGCCACGAAGGCAACATGCAAACAGATACGCCATCACCCAAGAAATACACGCCCGTGCAGACCAGCGACAGAGCGGAGGCCTGAGAGGAGGACAGGGTGAATGCCAAGAGCAAGGGGTGGACGGACATTATTTACAGTGACTGCTCAGCCGATGGAGAAGCGGGTCCCTGGGCTTCGTCAGGAAGGGGCGACGGGAAAGGCTGCAGTTTGACCTGGGCCTGCAGAGACAGAACGCACGTAGAAGCAGAGAAGGAAAGAATATTCCAGGTGGAATCAGCATGGATGAGGAAGAACTCACGATACGTCCGAAGACAAGCGGACCGGTCCTGCCGGTGGGAGAGATGGAGCCTGCAAGGCAATGATCAACCGGCAGCCTCAGCCGGGAGGCTCTGGCTCCAAGAAAGGCTCAAACCGGCTTCCCAGGACCCCACTCTGCCGTGTGACACCAAGTCCAGGGTCCTGGTGACTTCCCGGGTCTGTCAGCCTGAGGCACGGCGCACAGGGGAGAGGTGTTGTTTGTGTTTTTGTTTTTTCATATATCCTTATTGGTTTCAGAGAGGGAGGAGAGGGAGGAAGAGAGAGAAACATCAATGATGAGAGAGAATCATCGATCGGTTGCCTCCTATGAGCCCACAACCCAGGCAGGTGCCCTGACCAGGAGTTGAACCATGACCTCCCGGTTCATAGGTTGACCCTCAACCTCGGAGCCACTGTGGCTGGGCGGCGAGAGGTTTTGTCAAGATCAAACTTCGGTCATGAAGTCAAAATGGGGTGTGGCGGAGCCTGGGTGGGGCACCAGCCGCCACCAACGATTCCCACCTGCCGAGAGCTGAGCGCTGCCCACAGAGCTCGCCCTGAGCACAGACCTGAGAGAGAACATCACAGGGGAACGCGCGCTCATGTCACAGCAAACCCAAAGTCGGGTCGGGAGCTACAGCGATCAAGCTTCCTCCCTGTGCCTGCTCCCATTACACCATCCTGTCTGTGCTTCTTAGGATACAAGTGGCAAGTCAATGTTCACTTCAGGTGCACAGCCTGAGCAGACCAACGGACTGCGAGCTGGAAAAACAAACTCAATCCTGCAACTACCGGCACGGGACTCAAACCCTTCAGATACAACTCGCTACCGAGTATCCCGGAAAACACACACACACACACACACACATACACGCATACACACACGTGCGCGCACACACGCATGCACGCATACACACACACAGCAAGTACTCGGGAGCCGTCCTCCCACTCCCCTCACCAGATCCACCACCAGGATGCACAGAGTAAGTGTGAGCATGTCACTTACCCGTTCATGCCAGCTCCCTCTCCATCTTCCCTGCCTCCCAGGGCTCTTGTGAACAAGGAAAATGACAACTAAAGGGAAGCACACCTTGTAAAGCATAGAGTGTATGTATATAAAAATATAAGATACTGCTGCGAGAGTGAAGAGCTGATAGCCCGACCGGCGTGGCTCAGTGGTTGAGCGTTGTCCTATGAACCAGGAGGTCACGGTTCAATTCCCGGTCGGGGCACATGCCTGGATTTCAGGCTTGATGCCCAGCGTGGGGTGTGTAGGAGGCAGCCAATCAATGATTCTCTCTCATCACTGAGTTTTCTCTCTCTCTCCCTCTCCCTTCCTCTCTGAAATCAATAAAAATATTTTCTTTTTTTAAAAAGAGTGAAGAGCTGGTATTTTCTGAAGGAAATAAAGCAGAAGCTGATCCGTTGTGGGCTCCTCCGAGGGAGGCAGTAGCACACTCTTAGACACTGATGCACAGGCATGACGAGGAAAACGCCGGATTTCTCTCATCTGAGCGTACAAGTGTCTCCCGAGGGTGCTGGCGATGTGCCTGTGCAGACGTGCCGCAGCCTCAGAAGGGGTCTGACGTCAGCGCAGGCCCTGCACCTGGAGGGACACACCACGCCAGGGCTCCACCCAGTGACAAGCAGAGAGGCGGCCTGGCAGGGCAGTCAGCACCTCTTGGCTCTGTCACTGACCGATGCTTACTCTGAAGCTAAGTCATCAGCTCCCAGGGCGTTGCAGGGACCTGAGGTCCACAAGAAGGCAAACCAGGTCCTAGCCAGCCTCTGAGGGGATCTGGCCCCACCTCACTGCAGCGGCCTTCAGCCTTTCTCCTTCTCTGCTGAGCAGAGCAAGCTCAGTGCAGGGGTCCACAGAGCGCAGCCCCCCAGGCGGCAGGGCCCGCCTACCTTTTTCTTTCAAGCTCCCTCCTCCCACTGAGCGCCCTTCCTCTCTCTAATCTCCTTCATTCTCATTCCTTTCTGTCTGCACCCAAATTTACAGCCTACACATGGCTTCCTCCCATAAGAAAGGTACCAGATGGCCCCTCTATGTTGCCTTTCTCCCTCCCACCACGAAGTACCCACCGCCCAAACAGGGGACGAGAGCATTTGAAACTACTTTGTGCTAAGTCAATAAATCTTTGGAATTCCCATTCTTTTTTTCTTTTTCCTCTTTTTTTAATGAGAAAAAATCATTGATCGGCTGCCTCCTGCACACCCCACACTGGGAATCAAGCCCACAACCCGCGCATGTGCCCTTACCAGGAATCGAACAGTGACCTCCTGGTTCAAAGGTCGACGCTCAACCACTGAGCCACGCCAGCCAGGCCCACTCTTAGAATAAATTCAAGTGAGGTGGAAGCCTATTTCTCTAAGAGAAAGAAAAACTACGAATCACTTTATTTAGGTTTACTTTTATAGATCAGCAGAAGCTCAAGAACAAAATGGTTTACTCCTTCCTTCCTTTACTGTTTGAAATTATTCCTTTTCACCTTAAATATATATATATTCCTCCCAGCAGTTTCAAGGTCAGAGGGGTCAAATGCCCATGCCCAAGCTGCTCGGACACTTGCAGGGAGGAAGCCCTCACTTCTGCAGCCCAGTCCACCCCTCAGGGGTCTGACTGGCCCAGTGCTCCTGCACCCCAAGCTAAATCTGCCTCCTGCAATGCGTACCCACTGTTGATCACTCTGAGCTTCAGAAAAACTCAGAAAGGGAGATATGAATTCCAAGTGATCGTCCCGCAGTATTTCAGGATCATATCTCCTTTTCTCTGGACTGTAAGTCCTGGGTGCCCCAGGTGTTCCTCAGATGCTACATCTCCAGGCATCTACCTCCAGATGAGCCCCTTTCCTGGGATCCCCTTAAGTGTGAAATCAACATCAGAACATACTTTCGTGGAGTCACATCTTAGGAGGAGAAGGGGTTCAATTATAAAGTCAGTAATAACACAGAGGTCACGCCGCACCAAGTTCTCCCGGAAAACCCCTGCTGGTGCCCATCACCACACGGATGCTCTCGCTCCCAGAGGCCGGAACTGCCGACGGACACGGGTGCCCTCCTCCCTTCTACCCTCACCCGGGGCAGAGCCTCTAAGCAGGGACAGGATTTTCTTGTTTGTTGGTTGGTTGGTTTCTTGGGGGTTGTTTGCTTTTGCCTCCTGCACATGGCTGCATTCCTGACATTTAAATGCATCTGTGAGCCAGTAGGAAGTGCCACTTAGGTCTCTTCAAAGAACATCTGTATTCTTTGGGTCAAGTTCAACATCCCCTCCACAGCTGGTCCTCGATCCACGCCAATGCTTCATGATGGCCAAACAAAGAGCCACCCCTGGGCACAGTTCACCCAAAGAACTTTGTAAAACTTACATTCTCAAGTCTCACTTTTGCAAAGGAGGTCATAAGGAGGTTAATGTGATCGCAATCTCACCATAGTACATAAAATCAATAGCACTACCCTTTTCTAAAGCCTGAAACAATTTAAGCAGCTACAATTTTTTTTTTTTTTGCCTAGAAGACAATTGTGCTCTCTTATGATCATCTTTTATCATCCCGGGTGAAAAAATTACTGGCACAGGTTTCTTGCCTGTGTGTTCCTGGTTACATCTGAAGTCACCTTAGTGGACCAGCATCAGGCAAAGCAGAGTTAACATATCCATTTAGGATTAAAAAATGCTATTTTACAAGGGAGATTATGAACATCAAGCTTTACAAGAACTTCATACGACAGCCATTTAAAACACTCAAAACAGTAACACTAACACAATGACATGCATCAAGGCCATCCTAATTTTATGGAAATGAGGCCATCTTACAATACAAACAAACAAACAGTTGCTGCCAAACTAACTTTGTTCTCAAGAATAAGCTTCAACAAAGGACTATGGGTAGGATGAAGGGTACAGGTCAGTGTACTGGGGGCAGCCCTGCAAAGACCCATGCAAATTCTTCATACCCGGGGTAAGACTGCATTTTCACCTCTTGAGGGACTCATCCTTTAAAAGAAGGGTGTGGTAGTAAATAAGCTCTATGAGCGCTGGTAGACATCTTGCTTGGATGTTGATGCACCCCCGGCGTTGCCTTCCTGCCCAAATGGCACGGTGTCTTCTGAGGACCACCCTTAGATATCACTATTTGCTGTTTTCTCCATCTTGAAGGGCTGTGCAAACAAAGCTTCGGCCCCACCGTGCCCCGTGCAATCAGCCTGTTTGCCCCCACTGCCCCGTCTCCCGCAAGCAAGTCTCCAGCCCCGAGGCTGGAGGAGGACAGGCGGTCTTCCAGGTGAACAAATGGGGCTCCTGCTCCAGGGGGCTCTTCTGGAGACTCAGAGGGGGACAGCTCTGCAGGCTGGGAGCCTTGCTGATGGAACTCTGACCGTCGTCACCTCGCACTGAAGTGTCTACTGGGCCCGGGACCTGCCCTCCTCCACGCTCAGGCAGGAGACAGAGGGCATGCTGAGGGGCGGACAGGAGTGAGAGCTAAGGAATCTCACCAACCTTTTATTTATTTATTTATTTATTTATCTACAATTCAATGACTTTTTTCCCCCACAGAATTGTGCAAGCATCCCTACACTCTAATTTTACAACATTTTTTAAAATTCTTTATTAGTTAAGGTATTACAAATGTGTCCTTATCGCCCCCCCCCATTAACCCCCCCACACACACTCATGTTCTCATCCCCCTGTTGCCCATGTCCATTGGTTTGGCTTATATGCATGCATACAAGTCCTTTGGTTGATCTCTTCCCCTTATCACCAACCTTTTAAAAATTAATTTATTTATTAATCTTTATTGTTGATAGTACAGATGTTCCCCTTTTAACACCCCATTCCTCCCTCCAGCCAGTCCCCACCCCAAGTCACCAACTTTCTACTCAATGGGCCACATCCCAGCAAGCTTATCATCTTGGTCAAATGCCTCATTGATACACTTCCGCTGGATGGATACACTCCCCTGGGTGGATACACTCCCCGGGATGGCGCCAAACTGAATATAATTGTGAGCTCCTTAGTAAGAGCTACATCTCATGCATCTTTCATGCCCAGCACTGTGCCCACTTTGCACCGATTTGTCTGTTACACAACACTGCCCAACCGAATGAGACCAGGAGTGGAAGCCGCCTCGGTGAGGCGGGGGGGGGGGAGGGGGGGGGGGGGCAGGGCGGCCCTGGCTCACAGGAGCAGCTGAAGATGGAATTCCTGGCACAGACAGCTCGAAGCTGCGCAGAGTTCAGAGCCCAACTGGCACGTGGTGGCCTCAGTGCTGCCTCTGCCTGTGTAACACTGTGAGGTCACAGGCTGTACCCCTCAAAACTACGAACTCCCCCACTGCGCTGCCGTGAACAAGCTGCTAGTCTAACCACCGTTTGCCACAGGCAGTAAGTACGTGAAAAATTACGATTTCTTAAGGTGCCCGCCCTGCACGGTAACTTAACAGAAAAACCCTGAGATGCATAAACAGAGCTCCGCAGGGAAGTGCAACCGCCGAGCCCCTGGCGAAGCGCAAGAAGCATGAGGCGCGATTTTACATTCCAGCCTTAAGCCCGGGGCTGACCTGCTGGGATCACGGGCAGAGCAGTCGCAGCCTAACTAATGAGCGGCTGCACTTGGCCCCGGGGTTTCAGACACAGGCTCCTGGTCCGGGGCTGCTGGGGTTACTTACTACTCTGTGCCGGCACTTAGGCAGCTTCTGATTTCTGAGATGGTTCACACTGCGACGTGAGCACCGTTCAGACCGGATGCCCTTAGCACCTGTCCCATTCAGCAAGAACTCTCTACATGGCTGAGTGTTGTGTAACCCCAGCGGCAAGCTGAGTGGGGTTTGGTTTCACACAGCCAGTCAGATTGCAGGGATATTAACAGTAGGCGATCCCTAGGGCCGTTATTAAGGATGGATTACAGAGGTTAAGGAATGTGGGGGGAGGGAGGAAGTGGAGGAAGCAACTGGAGAAAAAGGACCTAGAACACGTTCAGCAGAGATGGACAAAACCCAAAAAGAAAGGGGTTATCATTGGGCTGTTTGTCAGAGCAGGTTTTAAGGTCCACATCCCAGCACTGTTTTGGGGGAGTGAGAGCAAGTGAGACATGGGAACCATCACCCGAATCCAAGGCAGGAGTTGCTGGTGGTCAGAATCCAGACTGGGAACTCAGGCAGGAGGGTGCAAGCACCATAACTAACCAGGATCTAGCCAGAAATGAAACCAGGCCCAGCAAAAGCCTCCCCCATCCTCCACTCAATGGGGTGAAAGGCAGCATCTACACTTTCACTAGCTCTGGGGGTCCTTCTGAGGTACCCCCACATGGGAAAACCATGGCTCCGGTGCCTGCCACCCCCACAGCCTCTGCTGAGGACAAGGCACGGTTCCCGGGGACTGGGCCATCGTGGGAAGTTCCTTGAGGCAGAGCCACCTGGACCAGGTGCACCCATCAAGAGGCTGCCCTGTACAGAGGCTTCAGAGCTTCTCTCGTTAGTGAACAGCGATGACATCACAGGCAGAGAGAGGAGCCCATCTAAACTGGACCTGGAGAGTCAGAAAGGCGAGGCGAGAAGACAGGAAAAAGAGCAGAGTCCTGGGTAGCAACTGCACCCCGGAGATGGCATCGGCTGCTGGCAGGATAGCCTGGTCCCTCCCGTCTTGGCGGTCTCGAGCATCTTCCTGGTTCCCTAGTGCTGTGCCTGTTAAGCCGTATTGCTCAGACCGGCCACGCCTGGCTCCCGAGAGGGCATCCTCAGAATAGAGCCCACATCTTGACATGCCCTTGAAACCAAAATAGCCAAGCACACCAAGCGCCAGGAGGGGCTACAGACAGACCCGGGCGTCCGCTAGGTGTCCAGGTGGGATGCTCTCTCCGCACAAAGTGGGGGAAGCCCGCCCGCCTCCACCGATGATAAGCTACGGGACAGTCAGGTCTGAAGCTCTAGGGAGGAAGATTTGAGATGATGGGGGGTCCTCAAAGCCGGGACCTTAATATGCCGTTTGCTCTCTTCCTCCCCACACCTCAAAAGGGAAAGCACGTGCACAGCCCGGAGCTTCTCCATCAGGGCTGGTGCTCCGCCAGGGAGAGGAGCCGTCCCAGGCTGGCGGTGGCCGCTCCTGGGCGGCTGAGTGAGCGGCCGGAGCACTTTCCCAGCCCTTCAGACTCTCACCCCACATGCCCTAGCCCGACCTGGGGCTTCCCCAAGGACAAGACTCCTCCTAGCAACAGCTCCCAAGTTCTCCTCTTATCTCATCAGCACGCCCCAGGGTTGTTCAGCTCCCACTTTCTCCTCTTATCTCATCAGCATGCTCCTAAGCTGACCCCTTTTCTGCAGATAACCGAGCCTGGAGGTTAAGCGGTTGTCTAAGGTCACACAGCTGATTAAAGGGGAAAACAGGACTCACAATCCAGGTCTAGCCGGTCAGAAGGTTATGCTTTTAACCTCTCCTTTTCCTGCCCCGTTTCCCCTGGAGTTTAGGGTTTTACTGAGGTACAACACACCATGTAAGATTTGCCTCTGAAGTGTACAGTTCAGGTCTCCGCTCCCTCCCACAACCGCCATTCTGCTCTCGTCTCTCTGAATCTGACTCCTCCAGGAACCTCATGGACGTGGGATCACACAGTGTGTGTGCTTTGGTGACTGCGTTATCTCACTGACCATAATGTCCTCAAGGTTCACCCAGGTGTCGCATGTGCCAGGATTTCCTTCTTTGCTGAATAACATGCCAACGAAGGACAGGCCGCATCTTGCTTCCCCAGTCACCCCGATGGACACTGGATAGCGCCTACAGCTCTTGGCTCCTGTGAATAATGCTATGTTATCCTCCTGTCTCATCTTCTATTCCGCGGCTAACATTACAGGGGAAGGAATATACAAAGAGCTTCCTTCCATCTGCTTTCGAAAGAGCATTCTAGGAAGTGGAATAAACTCTCCATGCGATTATTCAATCAGCAGATATCTATTAATGCTTTCCACTTATCACAACATGAAGGCAATTACATACCCACATGTACCCATCTATGTATGGATATTAATACAATTCAGTGGGACTATAAATCAGTGGTAACTATAAAATTCTGTGAGCCTTTAAGTTTTTAAGCAAACAGACCAGAACTGCTACATGCAAATGAGTCTTTTCCAGACAGGCCGAGAGCTCTACGCTGATGGATCACGGAGAGCCCTCGAGGCCTGGCCGTAACTCCCCCGGAGGAGGAGATGTAGGAGAGGCCCCAGAGTCACACTTGGTCCGTAATAGAAATGTGTCAGTCAATCCCTACCACACTCAACCAGCTCGGCTCTTTGAATAACTCTTGGCTATTTCCAGGACAGAAAGCCTACACTCCAGGCATAAAGTTATCACCACCATATAAACGAAACAAGGACACACACACCACCAGATTTGAAGCCAATTTCAGAAAAGGTATTGACGGGCTCCAGGATCCTCACCCCTCTGCCAAAGAGGCTATCCCGAAAGAAAAAGCACTCACGTAGAGGGGTGGGATCTAGCATGTCCGTTATAAACTAATCACAGTGTTAGGGTGTTCTCACCATTCCGGTGCAGCAGCTTGTTACATAGTTACACACACACACACACACACACGCCCAGTAAAATGACAATTAAGAAGAGCAAGCCGCCTGATAGCAAAGAAACACTGTTTGGGGCTGAGGGGACTCGCATTTTCCCTATTTTACAAACGAACATCAGCCCTCATTAGTGAGTACGGGCCAATTGAGAATGTGATTAAATCTGATGAGATGAGATGGAGACATGTATCTCCTTTTAATGTACTAATACCTCCTCGATGCTTAGTCACACAACCAATGAACCACTGGATGGGAGGAGCTCAAGGTCAAAAGACTGCCCTGCAGCACCGGGCCCTTCCTCTCTGCCTCCTGCGTGGGCGCTGACATGCACCCCGGCAGGCGGAAGGTGCCCGCACAGTTGTTGGCTGCGCAATGAATATAAAAGAGGGTCTGACTCTTCGGATGAAAACTGTGAGGAGCATCATCGCCATGCCCCTGGGAGAGAAGACAGCGGAAACAGACGCGATCCATTTTCTCTTCCCGATTCGCCGTTGTCTCTTTTGAAAGCCACCTGCTTTGTCTGCTCTCACGGGAATGATGCAGACTCCTGTTTGCCTCGACCCAATCATGCAAATATCGCCGAGTTCTGATGAGATTTGATTGGGAAAAAATAAAGAGCTTATGCTTTTCATGTAAATGATAGGAAGGTAAGTGCAGAATATATATCTATATGTGTGTGTACTCAAAATTATGTGTAAAATTAGGATATTCAAAAAGAAGGCAGTTATAGTAGTTTACACATCCACAAATGTTAGTAGTACTTCGCTGTTATTCCACATTCAAACCTGGTGCCAAGCCTTTGGGCACAGAAATAAGAAAGGAAAACGACATTTCATTATCTCCTGACGCGGACTCACGTTCCATGGATTTAGGCAAGTGCCAGAGGGAGCAGATGGGCCTCTCACTGGGAACTCTAAGCCAACATGACAGGAGAAGGCAACGTTAGGGAGAAGGTAGCCCGGGCTGGAAAGTAGGCCTCTCCTCGAAGTGCCTTGGCCCGGAAACAGGAGAGCACAGGTGGGCTTTAAACCCGTTCAGTGGCATTTACTGTTTCTACAGTACGCAAAGCTGATCTGCCTGCCGGCGTGGCTCAGTGGTTGAGCATCAACCTAGGAACCAGGAGGTCACGGTTCAATTCCCCATCAGGGCACATGCCCGAGTTGCGGGCTGGATCCCCAGTAGAGGGAGTGCAGGAGGCAGCTGATCAGTGATTCTCTCTCATCACTGATGTTTCTATCTTTCTCTCCCTTTCTCTCTGAAATATATATATATAAATATATATATATATTTTCTGAATCTTGGGGACTGGGAGGAATATGAGCATAAGATTCAACCTAGACCTTCCATGAGAGCAGTTTTGCCAATACAGATGCTCGACCATCCATTGCATGCACATAAACAAGTAAAATGGAGAATCAGAAAATCTCAAATCTTTTTAAAATTTGGCTTTGGAGCTCATCCAATTTCCTGCAGCATCACCTTCCTTAGGATGCGTGATTGATGAGGTGCGGTAATGAAATGAATGCCTGTGCACTCACCACGCTCCCTAGCAGATGCCAACTGCGCCGCTTCCGCTCTGCCCCCCTCCCCCCGCTCCCCACCTCTGGAACTACCATTCCAGTTTTCCTCTCCCCATTCCCTGGCTTTTCTCTCATGCTTTTATCACATATAGAGCCTTATGCAATACTGCTCATTTTGCTGATTTCAGAAATTCATAAAAATAGTATCATTCTGTAAGTATTCTCCTCCAAAACACCTCCAATGGCAAGGGCGTCGTGTAATAAAGTCAGGCAGCATGTTCTGAGCACGCACCATGCATGGGTGGGACTGCACTGGGGTCTGGATGGGCAGTCAGCAAACACAAGTGGAACCAGAGTCTGAAGTGAACGGTGAGGGCACACAGTAGAGAACTGAATACGGCACAATTTGCCAGTTCAAATATTTCACCTTTTCTTTTACTTTTTATTTTTTTTAAAATATATTTTATTGATTTTTTTACAGAGAGGAAGGGAGAGGGATAGAGAGTTAGAAACATCGATGAGAGGGAAACATCGATTCAGCTGCCTCCTGCACACTCCCTACTGGAGAATGTGCCCGCAACCAAGGTACATGCCCTTGACCGGAATCGAACCTGGGACCCTTCAGTTCGCAGGCTGACGCTGTATCCACTGAGCCAACCCAGCCAGGACCAAATATCTCACCTTGTCATCCTTCCCCTAAGACGCACAGCGTGTGGTCACCGTGCACGCGGAACTGGCACACTGTTGTCCGGTGCCTTTCTCTCACGGAGGCTGGTCTCTCAGCCGGGGCCTGACCCTCTTCGTGCCGGATTCTTTGAATTCCACGCAGAGGCGTCTGGATGTTCTCATTATCCTCAGAATTTCGTGTCACAACGCATTAGAATTTCATAACAGCCAAAGCTCTCTGGGAGAAACCAGGAACTTTTCATGACGCGCCTCCTCAGCAAAGGACAGAAAAGCCCACGGGGCCCGTGTCACTGCCAGAATCGCTCCAAGAAGGGCAATGCTTTGAAAGTCAGTGGACAAATGTAAGTCAGAGGAGCATTCTGAGCCGTGAACTTGGCGCTCAGATATATAAGCATGGTCTCTGCCACAGCAGATTAGCACGATATGACCAGTGCTCACCCACGCCAGGACCCAGACCACGCGGAGAGCTCCTCCTCGTGTCCAGCTGAGATGCCCCTGCGTGGAGGGCGGCCATGCTGACACCCTGAGTGAGGACGATGGGCTCATTTTCCATCAGACACATGCCCAGCCAATCGGCGGGGAGCAGGGCACCCCCATAAAGGGGAAGACCTCTGATGAAATGCAGCATTAGGCACACTTTAACCAGAAGGAAACGGGAAGAAACTTACAGCTAAAAAGCGAGCTCTTCCAAGAGGCCCGAGTGGGGAAACTGGGTGTCCGCAAATGGCTACAAAAGTTCCAGCAGGACTTGGGGGGATGAGGGTTCAGGGGGATCTAGGGGACAATCTCCCAAACAAGCCCCTACTAAGGCGGAGCACTATATACACCGGAGGCTCCCCGAGTGTTCCATACAGCCTCTGTCTCCCCATCTCAGCCTAACTGGGGAGATGTGACATGAGAAAAATGATCAACAAGGGGGGGGGGGGCAGGTCACGCTTGTTTGGTGCTTACAGGCAACAGGCAGGCAGAGGACAGGCCCTGTGAACTGACAATTTGCATGAAAACTCTGAAATGCTGATGGCGACCGGTAGGCCCAGGTAGGGCCCGCTGGGCTTATAGGCCCACCTGAGAAAGGGGGACAGAGGGGAAAGGGAGAGGGCACTCGGGGCAGAGAAGGACAGGGACTGGGAGAAGCCTGCATGACCTGATCCATAAGGAAGGGACAGTTAGAGGACAGCAGCCCAAAAGCACAAGAGGACTGGCCCCCAGCTGGAGCCTTAGAGTGAAGGCCCTGGTGCTCAAAGCCACGCCCTAGCAGCACCCAAAACCAGCACCTGTCCGTTAAAACCCAAGCAGGAAAGGATTACCTAAAGGCAGGTTTCAGTCTGGTGATTTCCAGTCACTCTGCTGGCTAGAAGCATGCTGAAAAGCCTATCAGTGGACAGAGCAATATTTAAAATTTCATCCAGAACAACCCTTGTGTGGAAGAAGACTTACATTACTCAGCCTGAGGGAGAGGTTATGGATTCGACACTTTAAAGATCAGACCATTTTCTGCAATTATCATCATTAAACTGTACTCGCCACGCTTGCACACGTTTGGGCGTCTTCCTGGAACCTGCACAAATTAAAGAGCCCACACTGTCTTTTCCTGTGGGCTGGAAGCAAAGTGGTAACACTCGCCAGCCCCGCCTTGCTGTGTGAGTGGATGGGGCTGACTCACTTTGACATCACCCTCCAAGCAGGGGGCATGCCCTTTCCCACCCAGAAAAGCCGCAACACAGAGAAAGCGATTTCTCCAGGGCGAGGTGTTGGGTCTTCCACAAGCAGGAAGCCTTTGCTCATGGCAAGTGCCCTTTTGCCAACGACTAAAACCAACTCCAAAACGAATACGTCCAGACCAGTAGACTAAGTCCTCACCTGAAACCTGAGACTTCATACCTACAGCTCATTTATACACGGAAATGCGTGTCTCGTTCCAATAACAACATCTGTCTCATTGCAATAATCACATCGTCCAACTGTATCGCCAAAGCAACAGGTATAATCAATAAAGGGCCTTGAAATTTCCATCCCAGTTATAAACGCGGTTGGTGTAATGGGTCATTATTTCCATCCTGCATGATACAGTGAAGTGCGTGCCTGGACCCAGCGTGCACTGTTAGACAAGCAGGTTAAGAGTAAAAGGGATCACTGGCCATTTGGATGCTACACTAACATGAGCAAATCGTCCCCTCAGAAGCGTAGTGAATCAGAGTAGCCGCAGTTTCTCTGTCTGCCACATGATTCACACGCATCCTGAGAATCCAGCCTGGCAAGCGGGATGATGATGGTTAGAAAACAATGCGACTGCTTCTCACCGTCAGGCATGGGCGTTCCACTCTGCCGGAGAGAAAAGCCACTGCCCAAGACACAAGCTGGACGCCACCGCGTTGCCCACAGGAACATCTCCAGTTCAGACCCATCCATCTGAAAACGATTAAGAACTAGAAACCCATTAACAGAGCAAGGCTCGGTCCCCCACAGCCCCAGGGAGAAATCCTAATAACTCTTCCTGGATTATGCCAGACCCTCACACGAACGCAGAAGCCAAGTGTCTGGCGTGTCCTCCCGCTGCCTCTTCCTGGTGAACAGTTTTGTCCGCCCCCTGAGGTCCGGACAGGTACCTACAACCTGGACTCCCGCTGGCTCACCACTCCCAAGTGAGCCTGCAACACTCGCATCTCGAGTTCAGACTTAACGCGAGTGTTTTCCTCTGAGAGTGTTGCCTGTAGGGCAGCCCAGTGTTAACTTGCATCTTTCGAAGGAGCGCTGAGGAGGCTCCAACAACCAAGGGCTGACTCCGTCATCCATTCGCTCCATGACATGCAGCCGTCACTCATGCCCGGTGCCAGGACTGGGCGATGCCCTGCAGTCAATTCACCGTCACTCGTTGGGGGAGAGAGCTCAGCGCTTCACACTCAGGTTCGGGTCCCCCCTGCACGCCCTGGTCCCGGCCCCCCGCGGAGGTCCCCATGCCGGCGTCCAGGAAAGAACTGGAAGCCTGGGCTCCGGAGCTCCGCCCCGGGGGCAGGGGGTGGGGCAGGGCTCTCTCCCCAAAGCGGCTGGAACCTCAGCGCCCCCCTCCCCTCCCAGCTGCTGGGGGGCCGGGCGGGGTGGGGTGGGGTCCGAGGCGGCTGAGACCCCACCCCAGGCAGGTGACACCCTCGGTGGCCACCTCGCACCTGCCAGGTCGGCCCGTCCCCCGGAGAGGAGGCGGCATTAGGAAATTCGCTGGAGGGAAGCCGCCCCCACCCCGGCAGGAGGTCTCGCCCGCGCAGGGGCAGCGGCCCGGACCCACGGCCCCCGGTGAAGGAGCGGAAGGGGCTCTCCCCTCTGCCCAGCCTGCAGCCCGGCGGGGAGCTGGGCATCGCACCCCCTCCCCCGACCCCCAACCCCGCCCCCCCCCCCCCCCCCCGCACCTCTCTGCACCCGGACCTGCGCACAGGCACCGTCGAGTGTCCCGGCCACACACAGGCGAAGCGTCGGGGCACCCGAAACTTATGCTAGGAAGAGGGGGCGTCCTTAGAGGCCCCCGTCCCCGCTCCCCTGCGCCCAGCTGAAACCCGAGGGATCCCGAGGCTCGGCACGGAGCTCGGGAGCGGCGGGCCCAACTTTCCCGCAGCCACCGCGTGGAAGCGGGTGCCCGCCGCCGCCCCTGTCCCCACGCAGCCACCCGGACACCCCGCACCACCCTCCTCCCCGCACCCCCTCCGGCTCTGCGTGACGCCGACCCTCCCCGCAGCGAGGCGGCCCCGGGAGGGCGCTCCCTGGGGTGGTGACCGCGCGGCCCCGCCTCGGAGACCTGGGAGCACCTCTGGCTCCCGGCTCACCCGTCCCCACCCGCCGCCGCCGCCCGGACACCAAGCTGGGACCCCCTCTCTCTCCACCCGCCAGTCCGGGGTCTCCCTCGCTGGTCCGCGGGGGAAAGGACCTCGGAAACCTCAGGAGGCCGCCCCGGGAGCTCCCGCCGTGGAGCACCTGGGTCCCCGGGGTCCCGACCCCACGGGCGCCCCCGCGGGGGGGCCGTCCCCACGCCCCGCGGCTCCAGAGAGAGCGCCGGCGGCCGGCGGGCTCGGGGAGGGCGGCGGGGCAGAGCCGCGGCCGGGCGAGCGGGCGCTCCCTCCCGGACGGAAACTTTCTCCGGCGCCGAAGTTCGGGGGCCGCGGAGGCGGCAGAGGGTGGAGGGCTCCGGGCGCCCCGACTCCCCGCGCCGCCCTCCCCGGCGCCCGCGCCCGCCCGCACCCACCTGGCTGTAGAGCTCGCTGAGCGACATGGCCCGCGGCGGCCGAGCCGGGTCCGTGTCCCGCGGGGACCTCCTCGCGCCCGGCGCGGGCGGCTCGGCTCTCGGCGGCGGCTCAGTGCGCGGCCCGCCCGCCTGGCGCCATCTTCCTGGCGGGGAGTTGGTGCTCCGCGTCCCTTTCCCCGACCTGCCCGCCGGCTTCCTGGAGGCGCCGCGGCCGCAGCTCCCAGCCGCGACCTTTACTCCCGCGGCGGCGGCGGCGGGCGGGGGAGGAGCGGGCCGCTCCCCGCGCAGGTATGGGAGGCGGTGCGCGCGCGGGCGAGGGAGGAGGCGGCGGGCGTGGGAGCCGCGGCCCGGGCGCTGCCGCCGCCTGGCGCCCTGCAGGGCCGGGCCGGGCCGCCCTCCCGCCCCCCCGTCGCCGCGGGGTCGTCCGGGCCCGGGGCGGGGAGGGCGAGCGGCGGCGCGGGCCGCCCCCTGCTGGACGCGGGCGCCGCGGGACAGGTGCGCGCCGGTGCCGCACCTGCAGCCCTCGCCCCGTCCGCGCGGGCTGTGCGGGAGGCGGGGCGGGGACGCCGTGCAGCCGGGAGAAGGGGGGAAGCGGAGGGGGCCGAGGGGAATGGACGGAGGTGTCTGCATCGCGGATGTTTCACTGTTAACACCCAGCCCCGCCGGAGGAGGTGGCTCAGGGGGCTCGGCTCTGCGCGCCCAGAGTCCTCAGAGGTGGGGCTGTGTCACGCCTCCCCTTCCTTTGCGGTTCCCCGCAGCTTCCAGGTGGCTGCCCTCTCCCCGCTTCGAGGGCGTGTGCTTTCCTAGGAAGTCTGCACGCTCCTCCCCGCGCACACTCCCGCCCGCTCCCTCCCCAGCACCTGGGCTTTGCCGCCTCTGCCAGGCGCTGGCTGCCCACAGCAGCCTCACTCCTCTTCTGCTTCAGCGAAGGAGGCATCCAGCCCCGGACCGCAGCGCACAGCGTCCCACGCACCAAAGGGTCGCGGGGTGGATACCCAGTCCAGAGCAGAAGGCAGTGAGTCGATGTGTGTCTCTCTCACATAGATGCTTCCCCCTCTTCCCCCCTCTCCCCCACCTCTCCTCCTGGCCCCTTTCCTCTCTCTAAAAAAAAAAAAAAAAAATGGGAAAAATATTCTCTGCGACGATTAACAACAACAACAAAGAGTAGACATTTCAGCCAAAAAGGCAGATAAATAAATAAAAGAGTAGACCTGCCCTGGTCGGTTTGGCTCAGTGGATGAGCACCAGCCCTGGGACTGAAGCGCCGGGTTCAATGCCATAATGCCGGTCAAGGGCATTACCTCGTTTGCAGGCTCAATCCCTGGCCCTGGTTGGAGGCATGCAGGAGGCAACCAGTCACTGTGCCACTCACATCGATGGTTCTCTCTCTGTCCCCTCCTCTCTCTCTAAAAATCAGTGGGAAAATATCCTCGTGTGAGGATAAACAAAACAAAAAAATTTAAAAGAGTAGACATTTCAGCCCCAAAGGGAGCTGACTGGCAGGAGTTGGTGGAGGGGAGCAGGACATGTAGGAGAGGTGGCCTCTGTGCCTGAGGGAGGGACAGCTCCGAAGGTGGCTCCAGCCAGGGGGCCCATCTGCACCTGCTGGGGCGGCCCGCACCCTGGGAGGGGTCTTAAGCGCTTCCTACTCAAGACCTTCCCACCTGGCGTGCAGGGTCCCCATTTAACTCACCTGGGGAGCTAGAACCGTTCTAAGGAAGCCCCCACACACACACCTTCAGGGATTCTGATATATTGGCCAGCAGTGGCCCTGAGCACCTGAATGTTTTAAGGTCCATCATTCTAAAAGATTGTACTTCCAGGGTTGACAAAGGCAGTGACCAAATGCCGTTCTCCGTTCCCGGGCAACTTTTTGAAGTGATGGCTCGTACCAGCTGGCTGCTCTCACTCACACCCCATCCCTCCATAACTCACCGGCTCTCTACACTTTCCTGCACATTGGAGTCCCTTTTGCGAAAACAGATGCCTGGCTCCCACTCCCAGAAACTCTATCTGGGATGCTGCCTCAGCAAAGGGGTTCTTCAGAGGGATGAGGCGGCTCTAACGACAGCCACGGTTGAGAGCCAGCGCTTCCGTTCCTTCCTAGCTCAGCCTCTCCCTCTGAAGCATGGGGTGTAATGAACTCTCCCCATCGGGTTAAACCACTCCTGTCACTTTTCTCTTCATTCCCAGCTGGCCAACCACACCTTCTCCGAGTCCTCTGCCAGCTCTGCTTCCTCTTCATGGTCCCCGAATAGAACTGTGGCCCATTCCCAGAACTTATCCTTCTTATACACACCCCGTTTCACCTCCTACCACAAATCCAATTCCAAGCTTCCTTTCCAGTGGTTCTCAACCTTCTGGCCCTTTAAATACAGTTCCTCATGTTGTGACCCAACCATAAAATTATTTTCGTTGCTACTTCATAACTGTAATGTTGCTACTGTTATGAATCATAATGTAAATATCTGATATAGCCGAAACCGGTTTGGCTATAGAGCGTCGGCCTGCGGACTGAAGGGTCCCAGATTCGATTCTGGTCAAGGGCATATACCTTGGTTGCGGGCACATCCCCAGTAGGGGGTATGCAGGAGGCAGCTGGTCGATGTTTCTCTCTCATCAATGTTTCTAACTCTCTATCCCTCTCCCTTCCTCTCTGTAAAAAAATCAATAAAAATATATTTAAAATAAATAAATAAATAAATAAATATCTGATATGCAGGATGGTCTTAGGCGACCCCTGTGAAAGGGTCGTTCGACCACCAAAGGGGTCGCGACCCACAGATTGAGAACTGCTGCAGACCCACCATTGCACCTGTCAGACAGAGCAGCGCTAGCAATCCCCCTGGGACCCTGGCCCACCCCAAACTCATTTGCTTCCATCCTTTCTCCCCACCCCCAACTCATTCCAACTTTCTGGCTTCCACCAGACCTGCACAACTTAAGGACTCAGTTCATGCTGATGAAACGGAACCCCATCTCTAAGGAGAATACTACTCTCGGCCAGAGCTTGTAAATTTCTAATCCCACAATCAAATGTGCTCTTTCCCTCCTTTAAGTAATACCACCAAGGAAGCTTGCCAAGTGGTTCACTTCTGTGATCTCGTCTGAGCCTCAGAGCCACCCCATCCAGGAGGTTCCACCTGAGGAGTGGCGAGGGCCGGGGCACTCAACAGGGGAGACAGAAATGTCATAACTGTTTTCACATATTTGAAAATCTGTCATGTGAAGAGAGATTGGGCTGGTTCTGCTGGATGGAGGCCAGAGCCAGACCACAGGGAGGAAGTTTCAGGGTGATAGACGGACAACCAGGAGAGAGAAATAAGAACTGGTCACGAGAGGAGCAGGCATCTCATGAGAAGGGAGCCCGTTGCCCCTGGAGAAGTCAGAGGCTGGATTATCACTGTCCAGGATGGTGTAGATTCTACCACTGGGAGGGGAGGCTGCACCCCCATGGTTGTGCCCTGGTGGCTGCTCTCCGTGCGCCTGGCTCATGACACCAAAGCAAGTTGAGAGCTATTTTCACCGGTGCTGTATGCCATACGTGTAAGGCTAACGTCAGGGAACAAAGCCCCCTCTCAAAGCTGGCTCCCTGGAAGGTTTGCTGTTAAGTCCTTTACAACTCAGTCCGACTGTAAGTCCTGTGCGCCCTTTAGAAGGGGTTCGCTGGAAGCTGGACTTTAATCCTAAATGGAATTAAAGGCTTTGGTTCCCACTAGGCATCTGACTCTGCTGCAAAAGGACTGGATTCTTTTCTGGGGGAAGAGGGAGAAGGTATTTCTATGCTTCCCCAGAACCTCCAAAATCTGTTCATAGAAGCTGTTCACGAGGCCGAGGGCTATGGTATAAATAGCTGTGAGGATGCCCTCCTGCAGGATGAAATGACAAATCGATTGGGGAGCAGAGAAGGGAGGAGAGAAACGAGGTGGCCCGGGTCAGAGGACATGCAGCGCTAACAGCCTGCATGCCCACAGCCTGCACACCCCACTGAACGCATTCCGAGCCGCTAGTCCTCCTCGTTCTCACTTGCTCCCAGGTAATCGGCTACAGGACCCATTTCCAGAGGATGGCGGAGCCACGTATAGTTCATCCAAAGCCTCTTGCACCCTCTTCTGGACACTTTTCCCAGTAGCTGGTTTTATTTTTTGCTTTTTCTATCATTTTCAATATTTCATAATCCCCCAATCCTTCCAACAGGCCACTGTCCAACTGTCTCATTTTACAAATGAGAAAACTGAGGCTCAGGCCCTGGCCGGTAGCTCAGTTGGTTAGAACATTGTCCCAATACACCAAGGTTGTAGGTTCAATCCCCAGTCAGGTACATACAAGAATCAACCAATGAATGCATAGAAAAATGGGACAACAAATCAATGTTTCTCTCTCTCTCCCTCCCTTCCTCCTTCCTTTCCTCTCTCTCTAAAAAAAAAATCAATCAATAAATTTAAAAACTAATAATAAAACCGAGGTTCAGAGAGGGGCCAGAATCTGCCCAAGGCCACACAGCTGGTCCGTGGCCAAGAGCAGCCTGAACATTTCTGGGAAGAACTAGGAGGTTGATAGTGGTTCACAGGCCCTGCCTGAGGAGCAGAGAATTTCACTCGCAATCTCTCCCCACCCGCTTGCTCAGAAAGCATGCCCTTCACCCCATATCACCCATTAATAAAGCAAAATTGAACCAAGGTCTTGCTGTGGAGCCCAAGTTTCCACCAAATTCCCAGTGAGACCTCCTTGTGTCCTGAGGTAAAGAGAGAGGGAATCAGAGCCAGAGGTTGGTGTAAGGATGGACCTCAGAGCTTGCATTAATTAAATAACCTGTAAATTACAAGCTTTCCGTTTCCAAATCCTACCCATGCTTTAAGAACATGATTCTCAGTCTTGGCTACACATTGGAATCACCTGGGAATCACTCCCAAAAAACTGACCCCTGTGCCTCCTCCCAGAAGCTCCAATTTAATTGTTCTGGGGTGTGGTTTTTAAATACTTCCGGGTCATTCTAACGCAGAGCCACAGTCGAGAGCCTCTGCAAGTCCACACCGTGAGGCGGCTCTTCTCCAGGCCCACCCATTAGTAGCCACCTGCTGGCACCTCCGATCATATTCGAATCCCCAGCCTCGGCAGCTTTGGAGTGTGGGGAAGCATATCATTGAGGATTTTATTTTTATGCTCTAGCTAAAAGTTTATGGTCTCTTTCTATTTCAACATGTGTTACTCCATAAATTAGGCTGTGAAATTCTCACATGCGTAAGTCATCTTTTGACTCAAGCATCTTGTCGTTCCTGCTCAAGCTGGTCTTAAAGCTCAGGCCACCAGCAGTGAGTTGCAACGGTCCGGTTCCCGGCTCCCCACTCCTCTCCCCTCGGCACCACCATAGGCAGGCTCAGCCTCAGAGCTGCTACCAGTTTTAAGCCCACGTCTCTTAACTTTGTTCCAATATTCGCAGCGTTCCCACCTAGATGCTTGGACCTGCTTCTACTTTGCTTCCAGATTCCTGAGCTCTGATTACTCTCCTGTCAGGATTCCTGCTCCTCCCTGGGGGGTCTGCTTGGCTCTGGGTCAGTGGTTCTTAATCAGTGTCCCATGGCAGACTGAGGCAGCACTGTGAACTGTCACTCTTGGGCCACCAAATGCTCACTACAATGTAAAATTAAATGTTGTTCCGACAGAAGATACCCACTTCTATGAACCGCATGCCATGTGCTTTGAGAGGTAAGAAATGAGGTCCCCTGCTTGCCGGCACGTTCCAAGCTGGGCGTGTGGACAGCGCGATCAAGCCCTCCACCCGCATGCGGGGATCAGGGGCGGAGTGCGGGCCTGGGTGCTCTCACAGACACTGGAGACACCGCGCTGCTGCAGTAACGACCGTGTTGTGTCCACCGCCAACTTGTCTAGTGTTGTGTCTTTCCATCCTTTCAGATGTGTCAGCAAATATTCTGGCATTTCCAGTGTGACTTGAAACATACACTCTTTTCTATACAAAACACTTGAAGAAACCCACAGGGGTCAGGTTCATCCTCCATAACTGAGCCCGGATCCATCATCCAACCCCTTCTAGTCAGTAGCATGGACGGGGATCTTGCTGGCTGCTTGGCAATTATGATCAGACATCGAAATGCACAGTCCCTTCAACCCAGAGAGGCCACTGTAGGAACGGACTTTCCTGATGTACGAGTTCATTCGTTGCAGCACGATGAAATAACGGAAGACTGCAATCCGTCTGAATGTCCATCTACGGCAGTCTCCCGGTGGCACGGCGCCCCAAGGAGGTCTGTCCATGGAGCTCTCGGTCCAAACCTGAGTCATCGCAGTCTCTGAGACTAGTTTGCCAGAACATTTTCAGGCGAGGGCAGGGCATTGTATGCATGGGACTGAGAACAGGTGAGTTTGGGGTCAGAAAAGAGAGAACTGGCTTGGGGGTGTGGGGGAAGGTGGACAGCTGTGTCCTTGTGGAAGAAAGGACATGAGTGATGTGTCCAGAGGTGGGGTTATAAAGTGAGGTCCTGCCACTGGGTGCAGAACTGAGACAAGAGATGAATGTCATGATGGGGGGGGGGAGGCGGTGTCTGAAGGCAGAGCGGGAACTGCCGGAGAGCTTGATTTTGTAGTTTTTACTATGTAATGGGACTGGCACGGTGACTCCTCTGGCAGGAAAGGTAATTTCCCTGCCCAGTAATGGAAGAATCCCCCCAGTCCCTGACCATGGGGGCCTGCGTGCAGCACGTTGTTGGGAAAGCACATTCAATCTGGGTGATTTCCTCCCTTGCGTTTCTGCCTCACATCAATTTCCCCCGTTCTTGGCCCCAGACTTGGAATTTGATTTGCAGCATTTACCATGAGATGATTTGTTGTTTGGTGTAATTGCCCTAAATCTTGATCTGGCCCTATTCTCCCCGCCCCAGTTTTCTACAAATCACTGAGCTGCCTCCAGCTTCTCGCCCCCTGTCAGGTGCCAGACCTGGCTGCCTCCTGGGCTGCAGCGAGACTCTGCAGTCAGCCCTTTGGAAAAATTCACCACACTGTGCACTTTTCACATTTTACTGTATGAATGTTATACCTCAATCACAAAAAGGAAAAAAAAATCCCTGTCAAGTGCCCATGGCTATAATGAGGACCAAGTCAAACTAGAAATGCTTGTAAAATACTGAACACATCTGAATGGTTATTGGTAAGTAATAATAATGTGAAGACATTATAATAATGTGAAGATGTTAGAGCTGCGAAAAAGCCGTGCTATTCTTCTGGACCTGAAGTAACTTGACCAGGAACAGAAACTGAGCACATGTGAGCAGCTACACGGTTTCACTGGAAGGACAGGGGACGTATTAGGATCTGTTTCTGGTGCTGAGTTTAGCACTTGGCATTTGCTGAGTGCTTGCCCTTGCTTGTATCATCTCATTCAGCTTCCTGGCAGGCCAGGCAGGTGTACTGCTGCCCTCAGTTCCTTGACCTTTCAACTGGCCTTGGAAGTCCATCGAGCACCCAGGCCCCAACTCTCAAGGCTACTAAGGCTCTGCAGGCCCCCTGTTGCCTGTCACCTAACGGTGCCCCTTCTTCCTCCTGTGTTAATAGTCCAGTTATTAGTAGTGTTAAATCATGCAATCAAGACTGTGCCCTTAGTGAGAAAGGAGGAAGGGTGGTCTGGCCACGCAGCATGCGTGGTGGGCAGTAACTGAAATTCTGTTGAAATCTGGTGGGGTTTGGGAAATGTTCCTTTTTCTAATTTGGAGTATGGGACTTCCTGGTCTGCCCCAGAATGGCCTGACCTCCTGCCCCAAGATAGATCCTCCCATTGAGTTAAGTCCACTTCTCACTATGGAAGAGTCACCCTCTCTCCCCGCCAGCAGACTCACCTCCAAATATTCTCTTCCTTGTCTAGGCCATTTACACTTCACACCACCTGTAAGGCCAGTTCAAGTTCCACCTTTCCCCCAGAAGCCTTCCTGGATAGCCCCACCTGTCATAAACCTCTCCCTTTCCCAAACTCCAGAGCAGCAGTGAGTGTCTCCACAGTGGGACTTGGATAGCACCGCCCCCTTCCAAGGCTCTGAAAGCTCCCCGAGAAGCTACTCCAAATAAACATAAAATCTATACAAAAACTGTGGGGTGCTGCCTGGTTGGGCATAGCTCAGTGGTTGAGCATCGGTCTATGAACCAAGAGGCCACGGTTGGATTCCCGGTCAGGGTACATGCCCGGGTTGAGGGCTTGGTCCCCAGTATGGGGTGTGTGGAAGGCAGCCCATCAATGATTCTCTCTCATCATTGATGTTTCTCTCTCTCTCTCCCTCCCTCTCCTTTCCTCTCTGAAATCAATAAAAATATATTTGAAAACAAAACAAAAAAAGTGGAGTGCTCTTCAAAGGCAGCTTCAGACATGCTCTCTGCCCGTGTTCCAGCCAGGTGTCTCCCTTCAGCTCAGCGGCATAGACATTCTGGAGCCTTTAAAGAAGGCACAACAATGTCTGGCCTACTCTCTTGATTGTATTTAGGACAGCACTTGATTGTATGTTGCCTGGTACTGTTGTCAATTATTTCTTGTTTGTCGATCTTGATCTTCAATAAGGCAGTACCCTCCTCTGTCTTATTCCTTGTGCTCCTTAGGGTCCAGCAGAGGGCTTGTCATAGCCAAGCGAGAGCACCAGTTCCTGAAGACTTGGAGACGCTCTGCTAAAAACATACTGTGCTTGGTAAATTCAGCAAATTCTCTTTATTCCTATTATTTATAGTATTAATGTTGACAGGCTTAATGAGTAATGGTTGGTGTTTTAATTGCATTTTTATTGATTTCTCCAGTTGTTAAGTACAATTTGTAAAAAGCCAATTGGACTTTAAACGGCACTGCTGCTGTTTCCCAAGGTAATGTTGTACTTTTCATCACATCCTTGAAAAGTGTACTCAGCACATTTGGTAGGCTGAGGAGATGAACTGCTCAGAAACAGCACTGGCCTCTGCGGCATGCACATCGATAAACATGTCTTCACTCCCATCACACGTCTTCCCAGTTTAGGGTTAAGTTATTGCTCATTCTGTTCCAATAGCAACTGCGGTTGGTGTACACACTGGATAATTCATGTGTCCCACCGTCTTCCTCCGGTTGACAGCTGTGGGGTTGGTATTGGCCCCTATGTACCACAGGTCCACAATCCTTTCTCTAAAACCCTTGGGGCCAGATGTGTTTTGAAGTCTGAACTTTGGGGATTTTAGAAAAGTGAGCTGATGCCTAAGGCTTTGGTTTTGTAACAGTCTCAGCCAGAGCAAGGGTGGTGCCCAGTAATTTAAAACATTACTAATTCTATAGTAAAACATAGATCATTTTAAGTAGCTTCCCATTTGTTCAGGTCAGGCTTTGCTGATAAATGAGGTTTAGCATCAAACTTTCTGCTTTCATAGATTTTTGGGTTTTCCAGTTATAGATAAGGGCTGGTGGCCTGTGTCCGTATACTGAGGTGGACTAGAATAGAACGGGCCACTGGGTTTGTCAGAGATCCCAGACCCTGGCTCCACCAGCACCATGCGGCACTCATTCAGTTGGGGATTACAGTTCAATTCACCAAACATTTGTTGTGGTCGTGTCTATGTGCCAGACACTATGAGAGACTTTAAGGGGAATAAGATAGGACTCTGTCTTGCCCTGACCGGTTTGGCTCAGTGGATAGAGCATTGGCCTGCGGACTAAAGGGTCCCAGGTTTGATTCCAGTCAAGGGCATGTACCTTGGTCACGGGCACATCCCCAGTAGGGTGTGTGCAAGAGGCAGCTGATCGGTGTTTCTCTCTCATCGATGATTCTAACTCTCTATCCCTCTCCCTTCCTCTCTGTAAAAAATCAATAAAATATATTAAAAAAAAAAAGATAGGGCTCTGTCTTAATGGGCTCAGGGCTCAGGCTGCTATAACAAATCCCAGGAGTGGGGGCGGGGGGGATGGGGGGGGAGGGACTTAAGCAGCATTTGTTTTCTCACAGTTCTGGAGGCTGGGAGTGTAAGATCAAGCTGCCAACAGGTTGGTTCTGGTGAGGACTCACTCCCTTTCCGTCTTGAAGATGGTCACCTTCTCACAGCATCCTCACATGTCTTCTCTGCATGCAGGGAGAGAGCAATCAAGGTGTCTTTTCCTCTTCTTATAAGGACACAGTGGGGAGAGGGGGAGGAGGAGGAGGGCACAGAGGGAATAAATGTGATGGGAAAAATAAAATAAAATAAATAAGAACACCAGCCCTATCTGATTTAGGGCCCCATCCTTATACCTTTACATGGCCAACAATATACTGATAACAAACCTGACAAAGACATCACAATAGGCCTAGATCCAAGATATCTAATAGACCAAGATCAACACAGTGCATATATATATGTGTGTATATAAACATACACACACATATATATATGAAATGTAGCAACATGTTAAAAAATATATAACATGACCAAATGGTGTTTATCCTACATATGCAAAGTTACTTAGAACCTGCAAATAAGTTAATATACTATACCTTATTATAGTAGATAAAAACTCAAAACCAAAACTCTCAGAGAGTCTAGCATACAATTTGCTTAAATAAATTTTAAATCTACCAAGAGAATATCAATTGGCCTTGAAAACATTTCTCTAAAAAGTCTAACTCTCTAAAAACTGCTTTTGCAAATGTGGCAGTTGAAAGCAAAATATGAAAATGTTTATCCCCTTTGACACAGAAATCCCACTCCAGGGAATTGATTGATCCTAATGAAATAATTCAAATGAATATTGTTGTTACAGTGTAATATGTAGTAGTGACAAATTTTAAGCAAAGGCCAATGTTTAATAAATTATAGTACACTGCCTCAGTAGACCACTATGTAGCCATTATACTTTAGAAATATGATATGTGAAGCAATATGACAGTGTTTATAATGTAAAACTCAGTTTCCATATGAACATCCCTGAGAGAGTTCCCTGGGAGGAAACTCAAAGAAGTGAAGATAATTTTAATGTTGAATGTTAGAAATATGAGCATGTTCATTTCCACCTTTTTAAAAAATTAACCAGTAAAACATATTTTACAGAGTGCCTAAGATTCCCAGGCCTAAATCCCCCACAAAACAGGGTTCACATTTTAGGCGGTAGATGGGATAAAGTCAGCTAGGTGAGGAAAATTTGTAAGTCTGTGAAATCGAATAAAGGAACAAAATTATGTATCATTATGCAAACTCAGAGAAAAAGGAAGTTTATCTATGAGCTCAAAAGAACATATAAGTATATTTTAGTTAAAAATATTAAAAGACTGAAAAAACACTGATGTTTATGAAACTACGGTGGGAGCTTCGCAGGGCATGCCCTCCGCATGGGATGGACGTTTCGGAGCTGCACTCGGGAGTGGCACAGGAGCTCCCGGATCTTGTCCTGGCACATCTTGTCTGCTGCTCTCCCTGCTTCCAGCTCCCGGCGCTCCTCTTCCTTCTGTGCTTCCCGGGCCTGCTGCTGGTAGGACATTTGCATCTGAAGCTCCTTCTGGTACTCCTGGGCTAACCCGGAGCGTCTGCAGTATTAAGCATGTCAAAGGATAAAATTATAAAAGTAAGCATTTGGATTTATTTAGGGCATTATCATTAAAATGTAATTGGTGGAATGAAATTAAAATTTCCATTAAAAACGCCAAACTGGTTTGGCTCAGTGGATAGAGCGTGGGCCTGTGGACTGAAAGGTCCCAGGTTCGATTCCGGTCAAGGGCATATACCTTGGTTGCGGGCACATCCCCAGTAGGAGGTGTGCAGGAGGCAGCTGGTCGATGTTTCTCTCCCATCGATGTTTCTAACTCTCTATCCCTCTCCCTTCCTCTCTGTAAAAAATCAATAAAATATATTTTTTAAAAAATCAAGGTGAGTGGGGAAGAAACAGATGACAAGTCCAATAATGTGTTCAATATATAATAATTAAGATAATCTTAGAACAAATATTAATTTTTAGGGAGGGAAGTTTTCAAAATATTCACTGTGATGTGGAGAGAGTTTTGGCCTTTTTCCATCCCCTCTCACTCCTCTCCAAGGACTGGTAAAACTGGGAACAGGCTGACCTGCCAGTTTTCCACTCGTCTGTCTATCGAAGGGCCAGGCCCCTACAGGGAAAGCCTGCAGTGGTCTCAGATTGCTGGTGCCTAGGTGGGTAAGTTTGCCTCATTCTGTCCAGTATTAACTAGACAAGTTCTTCCACAGATAAGCAGCATTTTAAATAGATAAGCCACACTTTAAATTTACACTGTGAGCCCTGGCTGGCGTGGCTCAGTTGGTTGGAGTGTCGTCCCATACACTGAAAAGTCACAGGTCTGATTCCTGGTCAGGGCACATGCCCAGGTTGCTGGTTCAATCCTCAGTCCTTGGTCAGGCACATACTGGGAGACAACCGATCGATGCTTCTCTCTCACATCAATGTTTCTCTCTCTTCCTTTCCCTCTCCCTCTCCCTTTCCCTTTGCCTCTCTCTCTCTCTCTCTCTCTCTCTCTCTCTATATATATATATATATATATATATATATATATATCAATAAAAAAATATCCTTGGGTGAGGATTAAAATTTTTTTAAATTTATAGTGTGATGTTTTTATTGTGGTAAAAAACACATAATGTAAAATTTACCATCTTAACCATTTTTAAGTGTTAAGTATATTCACATTGTTGTAAAATAAATCTCTAGGACTTTTTCATCTTGCAAATCTGAAATTCTATACCCATCAGAAAATGAAAACTCACCTTTTCCCCTTCCCCCCAGCCCCTGGCAACCACCATCCTATTTGCTCTCTATGAATTTGACTATTCTAGGTACTTCATATAAGTAGAATCACACAGTGTTTGTATTTTGATGTCTGGCTTATTCCACTTACCATAATGACCTCAAGGTTCATCCATGTTGTAGCAAGTGTCAGAATTTAAAGGCTGTATAATATTCCATTGTATACAGATTCCACATTTTGTTTATCTATTCACTTGCTAATGGACACTTGGATTATTTCTACCTCTTGGCTATTGTGACTAGTGCTGCTATGAACATGGCCATGCAAATATGTCTTCAAGGTCCTGCTTTTAATTATTTTGGATATATACTCAGAAGTGAAATTGCCAGATCATAGTGCGGACTAAGAAGGAGTTCTATGGAAAGTAACCTCACAGGGTGATCTGGTCATAAATTCCTAACTGGACAGGTCATGGTGGGTAGTCACGCACCAGGCATATACATTAACACATCTTTGAAATAAATGTAACCACTCAAAAAAGCATATAATCTTATTAACTATCCTGTGATCCTTGCTTTCTCCCACCCTTAGGTAATCTTCCTTCCCTTCCCTCCTTTATTCCAAATGCATAAGAGAAACTGTGAAACTGCCGTTCCACAGAGCATTTGAGATCTTGCTTCCTGGCAACTGTTGTCAGTGTTGGCTCAAATAAACTCTGTACACGTTCTCTACAGGTTTGGACATTTCTTACATCAATATGACAGTTCTATTATTAATTTTTTGAGAAAATTTCATACTGTTATCCTTAGCAGTTACACCATTTTACAATCGATAAGCCACATTTTTAATATCAGCTTTCATTAGATATAAAGATTATAGCACGTATCTGCTTCTGTGGCAGATTCTATTTTCAGTTTGTTTCATGGGGGTGAGGGGTCCATCAAGTTATTTCATTGGGATATAGGATTGGTGCCTGTTTTAAAAAGTTTTTTTCTAATTTATATTATTTTTTCAAGATGTTCATCTGCCCGAGTCAATGTGGCTCAGTAGCTAGAGCATCGGACTGCATACCAAAGAGTCTTGGGTTCGATTCCCAGTCAAGGGCACATATCTGGGTTGCGGGTTCATTCCTCGCCCCCAGTCGTGGTGAATGCAGAAAGCAACCAATCAATGTGTCTCTCTCACATCAGTGTCTCTCTCTCTCCTCCTCCCTCCCTCCCTCCCTTCTACTCCCTCTGAAAAGCAATGGAAAAAATATCCTCAGGTGAGGATTAACAAAAAAAATAAAGTAAAGATGATCATTCAGTTCAATACCCAATTAGTATAATCAGAATGTACACAATAGCAATAGAATTTAATTTTACCAAGATGGTTGGTACTTATTTTAAGAGTCTCATGTTCTACCGACTGAGCTAGCCAGGCACCTTGGTACTTATTTTATTTTTATTTTTTTTAAATATACTTTATTGATTTTTTACAGAGAGGAAGGGAGAGAGATAGAGAGTTAGAAACATCAATAAGAGAGAAACACCGATCAGCTGCCTCCTGCACACTCCCCACTGGGGATGTTCCCGCAACCAAGGTACATGCCTTTGACCGGAATCAAACCTGGGACCCTTGAGTCCGCAGGCTGACGCTCTATCTGCTGAGCCAAACCGGTTAGGGCTTGGTACTTATTTTAATATGAAATTCTATAAAGTGATTTGAACCTTTAGGACAAATATAATAGTCATGCATCACTTTGACAGGGATACATGAGAAATGTGTCAGGTGATTTCGTTGTTGTGTGAACATTACGGAGTGCATTTGTACAAACCTAGGTGGGATAGCCTATTACACACCAAAGCTTCAAGCCTGGTGTTTGTCCGAACATATCCAAAGGTATAGTAGAAACAGAATAGGCCTGGCCAGTGTGGCTCAGTTGGTTGAGCGTTGTCCCGTGCACTGAAAGGTCACTGGTTCGATTACTGGTCAGGGCACCCAAACAAAAACACAGAATACAATACTTTTATCCGACTGGCAGCACAGTAGGTTTGTTTACACCAGCATCGCCATAAACATGGGAGTAATGAGCTGTACTACAGCATTATTAGAGCTACAACAGCACTAGGTGATAGGAATAGTTCAACTCTGTTATAATTTCAGGAGACCTTCATCGGATATGCAGTCCATTGTTGGTAGAAATGCTACATAGCACCTGACTGTACTGATGTAAAATAATGTCAGTAATGCAAGAATTATGGCACATGGTCCTCTATGTTAAAAAAATCTCCATTTTTTTCATTTAGATAGTAAGTGATAATAAAACAAAATCATACCTTACAAAGTTCTCCTCCACTTCACGGTTGAGCTCTTTAAGACCTTCCTGTATGTGCTCCTTTTCCAGAGCACGTTCTTCCAGTTCTTTCGCTTTTCGTTGCACTACGAAAGACAACAGCAATGCTTGCTAATTGACTTTTTCCAGACAAGACTTGCTAACATCTTTCTGGGCATCGATGGCATATTATTCTTAGAAAGGCAGAGCTTAGAATCACTGGGCTGGATCTTAGACCAATAAGGTGGAAATAGTTATCTCCACTGAGGAAATAACAAGGTTTAGGTTCATATGTGCTGTGATCTACACAGATTTTCTCTTAATCATTTTTTGTTGAGACTCTATGCTCAGCCTTTTTCAAACCAGATTACCATAGAACTTTCTCTTCTTGAGGACAAATAGTTCTATTGCCATTAATGTAAATGAGAGCTTTTATTTATTACAAAATAAATATATTTTAAAAAGTCTTAGTGTAAAAGGCTTTTAAAAATTAAATAAGAAAAATTGAAGCATTCCTATAGGAAAAATATGACAAAGAAAACAGAGTTCACAGAAGAATAAACACAACCAGGCAATTCACATCTGAAATGTACATATCTTCCCAAAATCCACTTACAGAAATGTATCTTACACAATCATATATAAGCCAAAATAAATTATTTACAGAATTTTTAGGACAAATGTAAGATATTCATCTGCCACTTAATCATGGTAACCTGCAATGCTAAAGTACTGGTAAGATTCAAAACAATCTGAAGGTCTATTAGTTGTGTTTAGGTAAAATAAATTATGGTCCATTTTTATAATGGATTTCTAGGCAGCATTACAAATCTTATAATTGAAGAAAAATGACCTGGAAATGTTTATAATAAGTGGAAAATCCAGGCTATAAAACAATATATACAACATGACCCTGATTTGTAGAGGGAAATTATATACATAGTAAAATAACTGGAAAGAAATTGTGAATAGTAGGTATTCCCGGGTTGATGGAATGATAGCTGACTTTGTATCCTTCTTTATAAATGGTCCCAAATGCTTCCATTCTTTGTTTTCTCAGTTTGTTCTGAATCAATTATCATGGATGAATACAGAATCTTTTTCATTTATAAGCTTTCTTCTAATACTGACAATAATTTTTTAAAATATTTTTTTATTGAATGCAGAGAGGAAAGGAGAGGGAGAGAGAGATAGAAGCATCAATGACGAGAGAGAATCATTTATCTGCTGCCTCCTGCATGCCCCCTACCAGGACCAAGCAGCAACTCAAGCATGTGCCCTGAATGGCAACTGAATCATAACCTCCTGGTTCATCGGTCGACGCTCAACCACTGAGCAACAGAGGCTGAGCTGACTTAACAATTTTTAACTGCTGTTATAACACATGGAGTGGAGAATTAATCAAAGGAACCAAGGTGAGCTTTCCCGTGCAAAGACAACTAATGAGAAGCCTAATGGCTTCCTAACTGTGAATTGTCCATCTGCTGGGCTGGACATGGAATGATGGGAATCTGGAGGTGGCGGTTCCTCCTCCTACAGATACTGCCTTTTGTAAGCAGGCACTGCTTGGAGCTCAGGGGGTACACTTGTGTGCTAAGACATGAGCAGGTCTCAGTGAGAGCCCCAGGAGGAGGATTAGGAACAGGGTGACATTTGAGCTGCCTTGAAGGATGTCCAGAATTCCTCTAGATCACAAGCATCATAGAGAAAACTACCCACAAAGGTATGCAGGTAGGGAGGTATGGAGACACCCACAGAAAGCACAGAGGGACAGATAAAAGGGAGGACGGGGAGATGTGTGTCTTTACCTGACCTTCTCACTCTCTTTCATAATCACTAAGGACCACTGACTAGTCATGCTGTTCCTTTACCCTTCAGAACATCTCCCCTGCAACTGCTCAGAGTCTGCTGGGATATAACCCTCTTCATATGCTTTAGGTGGTCACACTTAGATAAGACCTGCAAAACAGGGATCTTGCCTTAATCCTTTTTACATCCCTCATAGTAGTTTATACATAACTAGAGGCCCAGTGCACAAAAATTTGTGCACTCGGGGGGGGGGGGGTCCCTCAGCCTGGCCTGTGCCCTCTCGCAGTCTGGGACCCCTCGGGGGATGACCACCTGCTGGCTTAGACCCGCTCCCTGGGGGATCGGGCCTAAGCTGGCAGTCAGACATCCCTCTGGCAGCCCGGCAGTCCTCGGGGGATGCCCACTTGCCAGCGGGGAGGAGGCCTAAACTGCAGTCAGACATCCTTAGCGCTGCTGAGGAGGCAGGAGAGGCTCCCACCACCACCGCTGTACTGGCAGCCATCAGCCTGGCTTGTGGCTGAGCAGAGCTTCCCCTATGGGAGCGCACTGACCACCAGGAGGCAGCTCCTGCATTGAGCATCTGCCCCCTGGTGGTGTGTGTCATAGTGACCAGTCATTCCCAGTCGTTCTGCTGTTAGGGTCAATTTGCACATTACCCTTTTATATAGGATACCTTCTTAATACATATTTTGGATGCTACTTAAATTGAATGAAGGCCCAACTAAAATATAATTATAATTCATTTCCTTACACTTTTCTTGAACTTGAAGTTTTCTTGTACACATGACCTCATTCATAAGTTGTTTCCTTGCCTCCTTTTCAAGTTTCAGCTGTTTGTCCTTCTCCGCCCACTGCTTTGCCTTCTCTTCTTCTAATATTCTGTCCAATTCTTTTTCCTGAGCATTTTCTTCCTCACGCTGCTGTGCCAAATACTGACGATATATCTTCTGTTCTTTTATCCTATCTTCCTACATAACATAAATTGACCACATGTTGTTAAAACATTCTTAAGTGTGATAATGATATTGAGGATATTTAAAAACAATCTTAGAATTACAATCTCAATGTTTCAGAACTACCACTGAAATTTTATAGATGAAATATTATGTCGAGGGTTTACTTCAAAATATTTAGGGGTGGTGGGGGTATTAGGTGGTGGCATAGATGAAACAAAAATGGTCATTAGCTGATGGTTTTTGAAGCTAGGTAAGGGACACATGAGGGTTCTTTGAACTATTCTTTGTACCTATTTGAAATGTTCTAAAATACATTGTTGAATAAGTTAATTCACACACTATTCCAAAAAGTGTGTCTCAAAGCAGTTCCCAAATAATTTGCAATGGTACAGCTTTATTTTCATTTAATTTGGGTAGATGAAATCTTAACCTGATAAACAAAATAAATCATACTACTACATGGCACTGTCTCTGACTAGAAGATGAGTCAGTCACCTGTATTTTATAACAGCAATTCTCAATCGTAGTTACACTTTGGAATAACCTGGGGAGTTTTTCTTCCTTTTCTTTTCTTTGTTTTTATTCTTTACGTGAGTTCTGGCTAAGAAAGAATTCAGAGCCAAGACTCAAATACAAGCAAAAGTTTATTTATTTATTTATTTATTTATTATTATTTTTAATATATTTTATTTATTTTTTTACAGAGAGGAAGGGAGAGGGATAGAGAGTTAGAAACATCGATGAGAGAGAAACATTGATCAGCTGCCTCCTGCACACTCCCCACTGGGGATGTGCCCGCAACCAAGGTACATGCCCTTGACCGGAGTCGAACCTGGGACCCTTGAGTCCACAGGCTGACGCTCTATCCACTGAGCCAAACCGGTTAGGGCCAAAAGTTTATTTAGAAAGTCACAGAGGTAGAAGTGAGCTGTAGAAGAAATAGGCTCAGGAAACAAGTTACAGAGGCCAAAAAAGAGCCCTTGGAGCTTAGGAGAAAGAGAGAGGCAAGGAAAATGTGCTGGGGGGGCGGGGGGGGGGGAGAAAGAGAGAGAGAGAGAGAGAGAGAGAGAACCATGCCCATTTGGGGAGCTTAAAAATTATTAAGGGCCGAGTCTCACCTCCAGAGATTCTTATCTAATGGATAGTTTTTAAGTTCCCCAAGTGATTTTAATGTGCAGCTAAAGTTGTGAGCTGGACTTTATAACAAAGACATTTCAGTTTACTTCTCCATCTTTCATGGTTTTATATTTGTGCTGTTCCATCCAATCTCTGATCTGATCTCTTTTGAGAAAATCATAGACCTGAGGTAGGACTAGCAAGGTTTGAGGGCTATAGCTGTACTATCAGAATGGCTTGTATACACAGTCTCATTCTTACTTAGGAATAAATTTAACAAGAGAAGGGCAAAACTTATACTCTTAAAACTAAAAAATATTATTGAAATAAATTAAAGACCTAAATAAATGAAAAGACATCCTATGTTCATGGATCAGTAGACAATATTGTTAAAATGGCAGTTGTCCCCAACTTGGTCTAGAGATTCAAAATAATCCCTAACAAAATCTCATTGTCTTCTTTGCAGAAATTAATAAACTGATCCTAAATTCATATGGAAATTGAATGGAGACAGAATAGTCAAAACAATTTGAAAAAGAAGAACAAAGTTGGAGGATTTACATTTCCTCATTTCAAACTCACTACAAAGCTCAGTGATCGAGATGTATAAACATGAGATAGCATAAGGATGGACATATAGACTAATGGTATAGAACTATAAGTCCAGAAATAAGCCCTCACATTTACTGTCCATTGATTTTTGACAAAGTGAAAAGACATGTAGGAAATTTAAATCCATATTACTTAGTGAAATAAGCCAATCTAAAAAGGCTACATACTTTATGATTCCAACTATATGACATTCTGGGAAAAGACAAAACTATGGAGATAGTTTTAGGCCAATGAAACTACTCTGTATGGTACTGTCATGGTGGACACATGTCATTATACATTTGTCCAAACCCATAGAATGTATAACACCAAGAGTGAACCTTATGCAGGCTTGAATGGAGCGCCAACCAATTGATATGTTTCTCTCACATCGATGTTTCCCTCTCTCTGTCTCCCCTACTCCCATCCACTCTAAAAAGCAATGGAAAAATATCCTCGGGTGAGGATTAACAAAACAAAACAAAACACACACAAAAAAACAAACAAAAGTGAAGCTTAATGTAAACTATGGACCTTGGGTAATAATGATAATAATGTAGGTTAATCAAATGTAACAAATGTACCACTCTATTGGGGGATGTTGATAATGGGGGGAGGCTTTGCATTTGTGGGGGCAGGAGGCTATAGGAAATTTCTGTATCTTCTGTTCAACTTTGCTGTGAACCTAAACTGCTCTTAGAAATAGTCTTTAAAAATAGGACTATATTATAGGAAAAGCATGACACCCTTAAGAGTTCAATACAAATGTCAAAGGAACAGACAGCTAAATGAATACTGGAATGCTTTTCTCTACTCTCCTTGCCTGACAACACTTTACATATCCTTTCATATCACTTTCTCAGTGATGTCCTCCCCAGCTTGCAGGCAGGCATAATCCCTCCTCCTCCTGCGATCCCATCGCCATGTGGTAGAGTAGGAGTTCTCAGGATTCAGAGAGCATCTGAATAGATCTGGGGGAGCTTGTTAAAACACAGATTTCTTGCCCCTGCCAGGATTTCTAGATTCGGATTCTGGAGCCTACAAATTTCATCTCTCCCAGATGATGCTGACACCACACTTAGAGTGGCACTGTTACAGTTCATTCTGCATGTGGCTGGCTCCTGTAAGACTGAGAGCTCAACAAGGAATTTCACCCAGCACATATTAGACACTGAATACACGTCTTACTCTTTTTTGCTTGTTTTGATCAGCCTCATCCTGTAAGTCTTGCTGCGCCATTTGCACGAGTTTCGTGCTCAAGTCCTGCTCTTCTCTGTACTCCTGCTGAAGACGTTCTATCTTCTCTTGGAGGGCTTTTTGCAAGGTGGTCCTAAGTTTCTGTTTTGTCCTCTGTTTGTTTAGCTTATCCTGCTCATTCTCAAATTTCACCTGAGCTCTTTCATCTTCCTAAGGCAGAACAACAATGAAGATAATTCAGTACAGTTGGACAAAACAAATTAATGCATTTCATATACACACCTGGAATTAGAAGGACTATAAGAAATAAAACTTGCCTTCTCATTGCTGAGTCAGCAGTAAGGCTTTGTGAAATTGCTGCGTATGTAATTACAAAGTAATAGTTGTCAAGTTCAAAATGCAGAAATGTATAAAGAGAAATCACCTTTAAACCTAGTACCCATCACTCAGCACCACTCTCAACATTTCAGTGGATTGGCCTACACTTGACTCTTCTATGCCCATCTGCACATCTAGATGTGGGTGCATTATTAAACAGCAATAAGAGTCCAAAATGGAAATGTACATGTCAGCTAAATACGCAAAGCTAAATTTTAAGCATTTTGTTCTCTAAAGTATTCCCCCATCCCTCTCATTTTCTTAGCTTTCTGGCTGGCTTGACTGCCTGGCCAAACAGGCGGTTTTAACTGGGGCACCAATGCTGTGGGGCCTTGTGGGTTTAGTAGAAAATTTGGGACATTAGTCCTCCTGCCAGAGGCAGCTGAAGTCTCCTGAAGGGATAAATATTTGTCCAGCTGGGACAGGAGATGACGTAGCAATCAATAGTGAGGATGGGATACAAATCCCAATTTGACTTGATTTAACTGAGGTTCATAACAGCCGTGATTACTGGCCTGTGAGAGGAGAGTTATGTATACTAGACTTTTCCACTAATGCCAGTAAATTCAACTGAATTGTAAGGGTCAAATTCGATAAGTGCAGAATCTAAGGAAAAGGAATGGGTATCAAGCATGAAAGCCGGTGGAATAGCAGGCCACACTTTTTTTAAAGTAAGCTCAACCACATCTGGCGGAAGTAACCAGCCAAATCCAGACTATAAGATAGAAAGGGATGGGATGGGGGAAAACTGTTCAAGATTGAGGGACCTAAAAGTAGTTTGCCATGTTTTGGCTTCACCAGGATAGTTTTAATCTTACAGCTGTTGTGCCAATGTAATGAATTTATTGCACCCCTGTCAATCTCAAGTAAATAATAAAGTCATTCTTTCTAAAAGAGACTTACAACAACCATATTTGGATTCTGATTTAACTATCAAATAAGTTAGACAATGATGGTGTAATGTTGATTCGTGCACAGCAGATGGTTATTGTTGTGTTGGATGCTGTCATTGTTTTATTAGACAGCCTAAGGGAAAAGAGGTCAGTGCCCTGGCCAAATAGGTGCTGCCTGTTTCAACCGCACACTAGTTGAAAATGCTGCAGTAGGGGCAGCAATCTTGTTGGAACAAAATTATTGATATTGGTGGCCAGAAGGTCACCATAGCTGTTCCACAGCATTTCTTCATAGGATTTGGAAACTGTCAATTTACATATCACATATCAAAGAACAGGGGATGCTGCCGAATTGTCACTAGCCCTCCATAGCACTGCCCGTGACTATCCCATTTCACCCTCCCAAAACAGGCAGCTGCATTTTGCCTCCTTTCACAGATAAAGAAATGGAGCCACCGTAGTGAAGTAACTTGCTCTCTGCAATGGGAGGGCACTATTAACTGGGCCTTGAAATCCAAGGCTCTGATCATGCTGCCCTGTGAACCGGCCCAGGCCATCAGGCACACTGTGCAGCCACAGGCCTGCAACCTGGTCCTGTGACCACGGAGTGATCATCCTCTGACCAGCATTTTAAAAGGCCCACCACAAGGCGCGCCTCCTCTTCCTTCAGCCGCTGCGCTGCCTGCCTTCGCGCGTTGATGTCGGTGAGCTGGGCATTCAGCCCCAGCCGTGTGTTCTCCATTAGCTTTTTCTGTCTCCTCGCCTCTTCCGCTTCTCGCCTTTCCTTGGCTAATCGGTCTTCCTCCCAGAGCTTACAGAACATCTGCTCTTCCACCAGTTTTTGCCTTTTCAGCTCCTCATTAAACGCAACCTGTGTTTTCCGCTCCTCGCACACCTTCTTCTCATGGATAGAAAGCAATTCAGTGCGGAGCTCCTCACAGCGTTCCCTGAAAGGAGAATTTTAAAGACAAAACCTTCATGAAACATGGCTCTATTTAGGCACATATCTGTACAGTCAGATCCTGGAATAGAAAAATCGAAGATCTGGATGTAGGCCATACGAGCAGAGAAAACATGTGACAAATGGCAGGGAGATCGGCACCATGATGTCACAGACAAAATACGGGCACTGCGTCAGACAGAGCTGGCTTTGAATCCTAGTTTTGACATTTCCTGTGTGACCTTGGGTTGAAAACTTGACCTATCTGAGCTTTTTTTCTTTTTTAGTCTTTTAAGGTTCTGGTAAGGGTCAGAGATAACAGATGTAAATGCCTGGTAAGTACTAAGAGCTCAATAACTGATAACTATGATTATTACTACAGGGGAAATACTACAATATTACAAGTGGATGAGGCTTTGGTAGAAAGAGACCCCACATGCACTTCCAAGGAAATGTCATCTGTGACCACATAGATGGAGGCTTCCCCATCACCCCTGGGCTCCCGGCAGGTCACATGTTCACCGAAAGGGTTTCGCCAGAGCTGCCTGTGCACACCCGGCTATGTCACCATTCAAGAAGACATGCTCTCACCATAAGTGTTTAGACAGTGTCCTTTCTTTCAGTCTTGGTTATTCAAATTTCTTCAAAAGTTCTTCATTGAGCCCTGTGATAGTCAACAATGTCTATACTTTAGAATTACTTAGGGATATTTTCAAAATCCTACTCCCCACTTCTTCCCTTCCTCCTCCCAGACCAGACTAGGTAAAACAGAACACCTGGGGTGGACACAGGCCTCTGCAGTTTGTCAGAGCACCCAGGAGGTTCTGGCATCCAGCCGTGCGAGGAGACCCTCTGACTGAAGGCAATGTTTATAAACATCAAGTCTTCCTGGTTTCTAAATCAAATTCAGCACCAAGAAGCTGAAGTTTGAAAATGGGCTCAATATAGAACTGCTGATGAAATTTTAATAGCTAGGACTGAAAGAAATAATGAAGTCTAAACTCTCATTGCAAGAATGGTCAATACTTCTATTTTAATGATAATAATCACTGATAAAAGTGCTTTACATGGTACTTTCACGCATGAAATCTTGTATCACCCTCGTGAGTATCTTTTAACTCAGAGGTAGCAGCAAGAATTACCTCCATTTTAGAGTTAAAGCAGGGAGCCTACGTGTCTTCCCAGGAGTAGTAATACTATTCGCAGCACTTACTGACTTTTAATTTGCAGGCACTGTTCTAAGCACTTTACAGGTATGGACTCTTACCATCTTCACAACAACCAATGTCACAGGGAACATTACTGCAAGTTCATTTCCATCATTATGATCAGCCCCATTTACAGATGAGAAAGAGGAGGCACAAAGCAGTTAAGCATCATAGGTAAGTTCATACATTTCATATGTGGTAGAGCTGGGAGTGAAAACCTGGCAAGCTGGCCTGGAGTTTAGGTTCTTTGGTACCTCATTGTAAGAGTACATACATGTAAAGTGCTTAGAACAATGCCTGGCCAGTAATTGACAGAGACAAGTGTTCTCACCATGCATCCTAGGGTATTTGTTTAACAAAAACACCCAAAACAAAACAAAGCCCAAAACTGCCTACTTTAATCTGAGGTTCAATTGCTCACTGTGTATAAATTACAGAACACTTAAAAGAAAATCACAATGCAAAAATCACAATGTACCAAGAGCATGCTCCATAAAAGAAGTATTGATAAACTGAGTTTCATCAAAATTAAAATCTTTTTCTCTGTGAAACACCTTCTTAACAGAATAATAATAATAATAATAATAATAATAATAATAACAAGCTACAGACTAGGAAACAATATTCCAAACTACATATCCTGCATAAAAGACTCATATCCAGAATAAATAAAGTACTCTCAAAACTTAATAGCTAATCCAATTAGAAAATGGGCAAAAGAAATGAAGAGACATTTCACAAAGAAGATGATCTACAGATGGCAAATAAGCACATGAACAGTTGTAAACATCACCAGCCTTTAGGGAAATATATGAATGACCCATTGAAATTCACTTGCTAGTGTCCCCTTTGTCCCTCACAGCATCTTCTCAGCAGCCAGCAGGGAGTGTCCAAGTCCAACCAAGGACAGGAGATGAGGCTAAACTTCAGAAAGGCCAGAAAATCCAAGTCTGACCCTGTGTTGGTTACTACAAGCTTGAAAATCTAGTACCGTGACTATCTGTGGAACTCAAGTTACCATCTTCAAGATGGGGAGTGGCAAGTTCCTTCTGGTGATATGCATGACTAATCTGGTTTTCTTCACTGCCCTTCTTTAGCAGCTCCCCGAGCCCTGAAATTTCCCATTCCCTCTAGTCTTAGCAGTTTAATTTACTTCGTTAGCAGCTGTATCTGCAATTTGTATGCACTACTCACTGCAATAGCTTACTTCTCCTTTGGGCCTCTACTAGGAAGATGTAGGACAGTCTATATCATTAATAGCAACTTCATGGCAGAAAGAGAAGAGATGGCAAAAGCTTTATCTCTGAACTATGTCTTGTCCTAGCTGGTTTGGCTCAGTGGATAGAACATTGGCCCGTCTCAGGTTTGGTTCCTGGTCAAGGGCACGTACTTCAGTTGCAGGATCGATCCCCAGCTCTAGTCAGGGTGCAGGCAGGAGGCCACAAGTCAATGTGTGTCTTTCACATCGATGATGTTTCTCTCTCTGTCTCTCACCCTCCCTTCCACTCTCTCTAAAAATCAATGGAAAAATGTCCTTGGGTGAGGATAAACATCAGTAACAAAAAGAACCATGTCGTGATCCCTCCACATGCTTGGTTTTGCTTCTTTCTAACATCTGTTGACCTTTGGATATCTCACCTATTCAGATTTCTTGCGCTGTGAAAAATGAACTCATGTATTTCTTCTGTATTCTACCATACTTTAAACTCAGTGTTTGCATTTTACTTTATCTTGGGCTATCCTATATAATAAAGAGGTAATATGCAAATTGACCCTCATGCCATAAGGCCATCACAAGATGGCGGCGCACACAGCAGGGGCGGGGCAGCAGGGGCGGGGCCGGCAGCCGCTCCGTGCCACTTCCGCCAGGGTTCCTGGGGCCCCACAGGGGCACAGGGGTCCCAGTGGCCGGAGGCGGGGCATCAGGGCGGCACTCCAGGACTCAGGCCATCTGGCAGCGCGCCAGCCACATGGGGCGGGACTCCAGGACTCAGGGCGTTCCCATGGCACTGGGCGGGGGGGGTCCTGGGTCTCGCACGATTTCGCGCAACAGGTCACTAGTAAGCAATAACACTGTATTTTATGCTTGAAATTTGTTGAGAATAAATATTAAGTGTTCTTAACTCTAAACAAAACAAAAAATCCCTTAGTGCCTGCATTTTGCAATGATGTGTATATAATTACCAAGATTTAAAGGTACTGGTACAACTACTGTCTATAACCTCTTAAAGCTACACTCTACTGTACATTAGCAATCTTAAGTCTTTTTTAATACACAGATTTTGTGTGTGTGTTTTTCTGGCATTATTACCTGAATTGCTGGTCTAGCTTTTCAGCCACAAAATCTTGCCTCTCTTTTTCTTTCTTCTCTTTTAATAATCTGGTTTTATATCTCATTCTTTCTTTTCTCTCTTCAATTGTTTCTTCTTTCAATTGCATTTCAGTAAAATACTCATTTTCTTCTGATGCTAAAAGTTCACGGAGCCTGAAACAAAATGACCAAAAAAAAATTTTTTTTAATTAAAACTGTGATGCCACATACATCACTTTACAAATTTATTTTTATTTTGTTAAATTTTATTTCAGAAGTACATGTTTAATCATAAATTTCACGAGAAGGAAAAGATCGTTGCATCCTTCCATAAAATAAAACTAGTTGTCATTTAAAGCAATAAAGAGAGCTCGACCAGAGTTGCTCAGTGTTGAGCGTCAACCTATGAATAAGGAGGTCACAGTTCAATTCCTGGTCAGGGCACATGCCTGGGGGCTTGCAGGAGGCAGCTAATCGATGATACTCTCTCATCTTTGATGTTTCTATCTCTCTCTCCCTCTCCCTTCATCTCTGAAATCAATAAAAATTTATTAAAAAATAAAGCACTGGTTGCAACAGCCCTGGTGAGGTTGCAACTGCCCTGGTGAGGTTGAAACGGCCCCGGTGAGGTTGAGACGGCCTCTGTGAGGTTGAGACGGCCCCGGTGAGGCTGAGATGGCCCCAGTGAGATTGAACCGGCCCTGGTGAGGTCCAGACGGCACTGGTGAGGCCAGAATGGCCCCAATGAGGTCGAGACGGCCCCGGTGAGGTCGAGATGGCCCTGGTGAGGTTCAATCAGCCCCAGTGTGGTTAAGACAGCCCCAGTGAGGTTGAATCAGCCCCGGTGAGGTTGAAACAGCCCCAGTGAGGTTGAAACGGCCCCGCTGAGACTGAAACGGCCCCGGTAAGGTTGAAACGGTCCATGTGATGTTGAGATGGCCCCTGTGAGGCTGGAATGGCCCCGGTGAGGTTGAGACGGCCCCAGTGAGGTTGAACCGGCCCCGGTGAGGTTGAGACGGTCCCTGTGAGGCTGAGACGGCCCTGGTGAGGCTGAGACAGCCCCGGTGAGGTTGAATCGGCCCCGGTGAGGCTGAAACGGCCCCGGTGAGGCTGAAACGGCCCTGTTAAGGTTGAAACAGTCCATGTGATGTTGAGATGGCCCCTGTGAGGCTGGAATGGCCCCGGTGAGGTTGAGACGGCCCCAGTGAGGTTAAATCGGCCCTGGTGAGGTTGAGACGGCCCCTGTGAGGCTGAGGTGGCCCCTGTTAGGCTGAGGTGGCCCCTGTGAGACTGAGACAGCCTCTGGGAAGCTGAGAAAAATACATGAACTCATTCATTTATGGATAATAAGGACCATTATAGACTGATGAACAAAAATGGATACAGAGGCAGAGCAGCATTGAGAAGACTGTCAAACTACAGTGGGAACCCTGGGGAAGGTTGGGGGGGAGGGTAGGAGATCAACCAAAGGACTTATATGCATGCATATGAGAATAAGACACTGGGAGGTGGGGGGAGACAGGGGAATGTCAAGGGGGGGGGGGAAGGAGACATGTGTAATACTCTTTGTAATACTTTAAGAAATAAAAAAAAGAAATAAAAGTGAAGCATGCTAAAAAAATATAAAGCACTGATCTGTGCCATATTTTATTTGATCACATATAGATGTGATATGTAATGTATATTTTTAACAAAAGGAAAAATGAGATATTAATTAAAGTAACAAAATATAAAATAATTATTATTTTGCTATCATGATAATGCAGGTGATTATAAGTAAAAACATAAACAAGCAATAGTTATTGCTTTGGCAGGAATATGAATATCTCAGCCATGATTCTTACTATAACATTCACTTGATTTTTTTTGACAGGTCAGTCTCAAGTGGTTTCAGGATTATTTCATAGTCTGGGTCATCAGGCTTGTGAGCCTTACTTATTTCGTCTTTCTTCAATGTTGATGATAAATCCTTGCATGGCATCCTTCATTCTTGCTTTCACAAGACTGCCCACAAATTTGCGATTATTGTGCTGGAACCAGTCAACTTTCAAGCGTTCCCGCTCTATGGACTTAATGGAATCCAAAATAGCATGATGTTTCTGATAGTTGCGTAGGATTCTGTCCAGTTGTTGCTCAGCCCTTTGGCTTCCGGGAGGCTTGGCTCTCTGAAAACAAAGAACAACTATCACTTTTGATAGATCCAAAATCAACAGCATATTTTCAGTTAATCATGTCAATACTCAGACAAAATAAAACTTGGTACTATATAAGTTTAAGTGGCTAAGTCGTAACTTGTTTGATTCTTTGAGCCTATACTTAAGATCAAATTCGTCTCAAATATTTCTCAAGTGCCATTTGAGTAAAAGTTCATAGAATTATAAAGTAAAAAATTTGAATGGGATGCTAGAGATTATCTAGTCAAATCAGAGACATTAAGTGATTTGCTCAAGGTGCTTCAAATAGAGCAGACCTGGATAGACCAAGAATTAGAGGTCTTCCAATTCTTGACTTGATCTTGCCACTCAGTATTCTACTATTTCTCTGGGCAGACAACATAGTTACCACCATAAAAACACTTTCAATTAAAAGAGGCTACTAAGTAGCTGTGACCAGGTACCTTATGGTTGGAGCATAGTGCCAATATGCTGGGATTGCAGGTTTGATCTCCAGCTAGGGCACAGAGAAGAAGGAACCAATGAATGTACAAATAAGTTATCAACAACAAATCTCTCTTTCTCTCTCTCTCTCAAAAATCAATTTAAAAAATTTATAAGAGGCTGCTACCTAAGTACAGGTGACCCTTGAACAAAACAGGAGCTAGGAGCACACAGTCAAAAATCCACATATAACTTTTGACTTCCCCAAAACTTAAGTCGTCCCTTGGTATCCACAGGGGATTGGTTCCAAGACCAGCCCCCCACCCCTCGCCCCGGCCCCCACCAAAATCTGTGAATGCTAGTCCCCTATAAAAATATAAAAAATTAGATCAATGCATAGTTGGCTCTCTGGACTCCAAACTGTCAATCAAAAATTGTACAGGGCCCAGCTGTTGTGGTTCATTGGTTGACCATCCACCCATGCACCAAGAGGTCACTGGTTTGATTCCCTGTTAGGCTACGTGCCCAGGTTGTGGGCTCAATCTCCAGGAGGCAGCAATGGATATTTCTCTCCCTCTCTCTTCCTCTCTCTCTAAAATCAATAAAAACATTTAAAAAAATAGTACAGGTGTTTATTGAACACCTGTATGAGTGGATATCATGCAATTCAAACCTATGTTGTTCAAGGTCAGCTATACATAGAATGTATATAAAATAAGTTATGAGCCCTAACCGGTTTGGCTCAGTGGATAGAGCATCGGCCTGCGGACTAAAGGGTCCCGGGTTTGATTCTGGTCGAGGGCATGTACCTTGGTTGTGGGCGCATCTCCAGTTGGAGGTGTGCAGGAGGCAGCTGATCGATGTTTCTCTCTCATCGATGTTTCTAACTCTCTATCCCTCTCCCTTCCTCTCTGTAAAAAATCAATAAAATATATATTTTAAAAAATAAAATAAAATAAGTTGTGAGAAGGAAGAAAGGAAGAAAGTGGGGGAGAAAGGAGAGAACTAAGGAAAAGTGAAAAAGAAAAGCAAAACCAGTGGTAAAACTTTATTTCTATTTCTATTGTGCCCAGGAGTTTAATGCAAGGGCTATGCTCCTGACATTTTGGGTAACTTGGATTTCTGTAAATATGTTCATTTTACACAAACATCCACTAAAAAGTTGGAAACGCACACACCATTTTGAATATCTATTGATACATTTAATAAAATCACATGGAGTATATCTTTTTCAATTCTGTATTCCTGGCATTGAACATAATGCCTACCACTGTCAGGTTCTCATAGGAAGGGAAGACAGAAAGAAAAGACAATGTTTCTGGGTGGGCTTGATACAATTTTTGCTCCTCCTAGGGCCACCATTATATCCGCAGTCTTGAGCTTTGTACTTCCAGCTAGTTTTATCAAGTCAACCTTATGTGAGTTGTGACACTCTGGGGTCCTGATTCACAGCAACAAAACTCAACTTACAGCAGAGAGTCAATCTTATCACTTACACTTAGAATGTCATTGTCAGGACTACCAAAATACAAGGTTGGGTCTTGGTAAAGGAGTCTTCTGGAGAAAGAAAATCAACATCTGGAGAAGTCTGATGAAAAGATTAAGGGTTCCGGTACGCAGATAGACACTTAGGTTTAACTGAACAAGATAAGGCAAGGTTGAGATGAGCTAGAGACAGAACATGATGTCTGAAGTAATATGGGAATTAGCTAATTCAGAATTATTTAGAGTCTGGAGCCAGTTAACAAATTACTGTTCTCTAATATGTATGGCATTTTAGAAATGCAGCTTCAGTGTCAACAGAACAGAGCAGGGTTGAAACTACACCTTGGGTAGGATACACAGAAACTCAGGTTCCCAGTAGACATACATACAGGCTGAGAACAGCAACCAAGTTCCAAGACCATCAGGAATCAATTGTCTTGGCAAGAACCAGGCCCTGAGGCACATTTTGACTGAAGAAGGGAATAGGGTTAGAGGATAGTGAGAAACAGCCAGAGCAGTAGCCAAGGAGCCAGAAAGCCTTTTAAGGCTTGGGGCTTGCCATGCAGGACTCTGTGGCCAGAAAGGACCCATTCTCTGGATGAATAAACTATGATCTGGAGTTCTCTAACAAGATGATGCCAATCCATGCACAGTCTTATCATTAATCAAAACTGTCACTGCTTAATAGAAATATAATGTAAACCAGATCTGTAATTTAACATTTTCTACTAGCTGCATTTTTAAAAGTAAAAAGACACCTGAAACTAACAAAATAATATTGAATGTAAACTATAATTGAAAAATAAAATTAAAATAAAAGAGTAAAAAGAAACAGGGAAATTAATTATAATAATATATTTTATTTAACCAATATACCCAAAATACTATCATCTCAACAGGTGATTCTAAGCATATTTCAAGTGATCAAAAGTTATGTGTAGACATTGGACTCTAAACCATGCTAAAGGCAAGCAAAAAAAGAATTTTATAACTACCTTGTATTTTTAAGGTCACTGAAGGCTTTTATTACTGTAACATCTCACATTATAGTTTCTAGTATTACAGTTTACAGTTTAATCTCTTAAAGAACAATGTCTTATATTCTAGCTAGGATTCTGGCCTCTACCCCTCTGTCCATGGTCAGAATAAATGTCCTCCTAAAAAACTATTTTGAGAAGTAAATAACTGGGTTCCTAGGAGGCACTCATCAAACAGTGGCTCATTTCGATTTTCCATTACTTCAGACATTACACCTTTTATTGCTTTTTTTCTGGTGTAGTTGTTTAGCACCCAAGTCTCAGCTCTGGTGGCTTTTATTCTTCTCCCACAACTCTGCAACTGCTACCGTCCACATTTCTTAGCACAGACTCTGATCTTTTCCTTTCTATTTTTCTATAAGCTCCAAGTGTAAGCTCAAAGCATTACATAGGCCTGCTTCTCTGGTCTGGAGGTAATCTGGTGGAACAGAAATTCCTACTGTTCCCAACACAAATAGTGGCACCTGACCAATGGCACAAGCCCCTCAGCTCTGTGTTCTGATACCAAACCCAGAGTAGATAAGTTTCTGTCCCTGATGAAGTCTGTCTATAATTAACTTAAACCCTACAGCCTGTAGAAACTCCAGTGTACTGATTTCCAGACCCAATCCTACAGTCCTTGGACTTAGAAAAGAGGGAGCAGGTCTATAAATGGACTGATCATTGCTGTGTGCACCATGGAACATAAAATTGTATCCTTCATTATCCCTGATATTTCCTTCATAAAGTGTCCTCACAACTGTAGCATATCACGATCTACTGTTAACCTTTTATGGTTTTCTGCATGAGCAAGTTGTTTCTGCAATTAGATAATAAGCAACTTGAAGGCAGGGATCAGACTTCTGTTGAAGAGTGAACCTCCCAGGGTCATTGTATCTCCCACTTTGCTGTGCATGCAGGAGGCACTTAAGCAATACCTCCATAATTGCCTAATTACACATGGAAGTTTTCTAGCCTGTTGAAACACAGGTGCATGGACCTAAGACCAAGCCAGCTTTCCAGGCAACAAACCCTCCTGTTTCCATCCAGGCCTGCAGGGACACTTCTGTTACAGTTGAGTTTGCACAGAAGGGCTCTATAACGCCTGGCAGCCCCTCACAGCCCAACACCCCTTCCACAGACAACCGAATCACCTCCGGCCCAGACCGATTTCCTGCTGCCTGATCTACTGCCTTTCCCGTGACGCACACACCGCAAATCGCAAGGGACGACGACAGCCTTTGGGTGTCTTGGAAACTAAAACTCCTCAAGATCCCAAGTAGTAATTCTCCCAATACAGAATCTAAATATTGTAACAAGCAGGGGAGGGGGAGGAGGGACGGAATACCCAAGCGAAATTATCCTTCTTTTCAAAATCAACCCCATTGTAGCAGGCACCAGTTTTCCTGAGCCCCCGCTGGAGGCCAGATTGGGCTTCGCTAGGTCTGGAGTGCTCGAGGATGCAGAAAGCAGTTGGGGCCCGCACACATCCCCTGCTTACCACCATCACCACTTTGGGAGTGGGGCCCTTAACCTCCCGCTGTACGATGCCAAACCGCTGGCTGTACATTTTCGAGTCTCCCCTCGGGATAGTGCGGCGTCTGCCGCAGTTCCCTAACGGTGCAACCTGCAACCGGTGGAAACAGCTTCGGAGACACAGATGTCCCGTTGCCATGGTGAGCCTCGCGGGGGCAGGTGGGTGGGGCGGAAGTTGATCCTGTCACCATGGTGACCATAGACGCCGGGACTTGCCACTTCCTCTGGAAGTGGATAAGCTGAGTCTACGAGGGGGCCCTCACCACGCCCTTGATCAGGTCTCCTGCAGACCTCGCCCTTTTCCTCTAGGGTTCATCAGAATAGTAGAAAAAAGCCTCTTTTAACCGAAGTGAAGTCGAAGATCTAATAATATTCCAATTGGCTTTGCTATTTATATCCTGTAACCAGTCTGTCTAAAAGCACGAGAAAGGTTAGTGGACATTTTATGGGAAGGTTATTAAATGTTGTGGCCATCCTAGGATAATCTTGATAACGTAAATCATGACAAGACCTCCTGGTATGTTTTTGTAGTTCTTGACAGTAATTTGCAAGGTATTTTCACACATAGATGTTGGAGCCTCACGAACATCTTATAGGTTAACGGAACAGCAGGCATTACCCTCATTTTACAATAAAGGCTGAGAGCCGAACTGCCTCGTCAGCCTGCCCAACCAGTAATGATAAATCTGTTACTAATGAAATCTTATTACTCTGGGCACAAACCAAGAGTTAGACTTGGGGTACTCTCGGATGGGGGGCAGACCAGATGGGCTGGTAGTGCAGTGATAGGAATGGCTGGGCACCATAAAAACCAGGAGTCTGAGTCAAGGGTCACATTGGACCAAAGTCAGGATGTGTGGATTAGATGTGCAAGTAAATCAGGCCCTGAGAATCCGGAGCCCAGGGAACCTGGAAGGGACCCTCAGCACAGGTGGAGGCTGTATTTCCAGCCAAGAGCAATGTAGTCAATACCTTAAAGCCAATTAAGAAGACACTTTGCTGCTCTCACTCTAAAGTGGGGTGGACACAGAACACTAGAATATATAGATTACAGAAAACAATCAGTACCTAGCCAGTCACTGTCATGTAACAATAACCAGAGCACAATTATTGTGCATACCATTTCAAGGCTTCAATTTACTGTAAATTAACATTCCTTAATCACTTGTAATCCACCCACTTCGGATTTTGTATATGGTACGTTTCTAGATTTGGATTCCATTTCCTGAATTGCTGGTTCAGCTTTTCAGCCACAAAATAATGTTTCTTCTTTTTTAATAATCTTTTAAAGTAATTTTTTCCTATACTGCTTCTTCTTTCAATTGTAGTTCAGTAAAATACTCATTTTCATTTACTGCTAAGAGTTTACGTAGCCTGAAACAAAGAGAAAGAAAGAAGTTAGATGGTCGTCTCAGATCCCTGGACCGAGTCCTGAGGGCCAGCTAGTTCCTTGACCTGTCAGTCCCACGGGTGCCTGGTCACCAGCTGGTCTCCGGACACCAAATCCTTGGGAGGGAATGAAAACACCCTCAGCCAGGCAGGGGCGTTTGGGAAAAGCAGCTGAGATTTGGGGGTGCCTCAGGCACCCCCGAGGCCATAGAGCCCGGAGGATCCCGTCCGAGTTTTGGTGACAGGGGGAAGCTACCCCTGGGTGACACCCGGCCGCCCTGGAACGTCCCAAGCGTTGGTCCTGAGCTTGTCGTACCGCACCCTCATCATAGTCAAGCCCCGTAATTTAACTCCAGTTCGGTTTTGCCTGTTTTACCACAATTTGAATCAATTTCCCTTATCCGGGCGGAGGCCACACCCCTGGTGCGCCAGGTCCTGCAGGGGTGAGGGGCAGAGTTCTTGGGGCCCAGGTGGGATGACTGCGGTCCCACGCCCAGGTGGGCCTATTCCGAGGGTGGAGGGGCCGGGCTTGACGCGGTGAGCCTGGGCATTCAGCCAAACCCTTATGGAGGCCTAATAGAAGTTACTTGCCCAAGGTCCTTGGTCAGAACCTGACCTTTATCTTGCCACCCACTATCCCACTTTCTCAGAGGCAGTCAACGCTGTTACCATCACCATGACATTCCCAGAAGATACACTAAATATATGAATCAGTAAATAGGACAACAAAAGTCATTTAAAAATAATTTTAAAATAGAACAGATTAGAGACAAAAACTATATTATTTCCAATTCCTATTGGGCCCCAACAAGGTTCATACAAGGGCTATCCTCTTGATAGTTTTCTGAATTCTACAAATTTCATGAAAGTTGGAAATCCATTCACCGTTTGCAATACATATTGATGTATTTAATAAAATTGCATGGACTATATCGTTTTCATCCCTGTACCCCAGTACTAAGTTCTCAATAGTGACAAAGAGCTGAGACCCACATTTCTACTGGGTGGGTTTGACGGAATTTCTGTATTGCTGGGTCACCATGAAATCCATGGTCTTCCTTCCACTTTGCATTTCCAGCAATGTAGCTTTATGGAGTTATCCTCAGGTAAGTAGTGAGACCCTTTGGAGCAGATTCATGACAGGGTGGCTTAGTGATGCGTCACGTTGACTAGCCTAGGTTTCCCAGAACTCCCTTCCCCATACGCTTCCGGTTAGAATGGGCCACAAGAAACCTTTTATGTGCTAACTGCAGGGAGAAGTGAAACAGCAGCATGTTGTTTTAACGCTTTGATAGTTGGTGCAGGAGCACCAGGCACTGTTGCAGTTCACACGTTGTCATATATCTGCTGGCTGCCTCCTAGGTGTGAAGTAACAGGTCTGAGGCTGCTCCACCTCTCCAGGATCCTCCTCCAGCTTCTCAAATTCCTAGGCCAGATGCATATTTAACTCTGTGGTGAAGGGCACCAGTTTCTTCTGCAGGACACCCACGTCATCGAAGTTGGAGGTGGTGAGTGACATGGGTTCCAGGCCATCTGCAAGGGGGGTCCAGCTTGTGCTTGTGGGCGCCAATGTGTCCTCGGTCTCCCACATTTACATCCATCTTCCCTTCCCGAATGCCTGCCCTGCAGACTTCAAGCTCCAGCATTAGATGCAAAGACAACAGCCTTACAGAGACTGTTTAACCTGCTCCCACAATTGCGTATGGTCAAATACCTATAAATCCCTTAATATACATATATATATATACATATATACATATATATAAATATACATACATACATATATATAAAAACTTTATGTCAGTGGTGCTGCTTTTCTAATTGTACCCTGATACACATGATAACCAGATTCTTATTTCATCAGTCAGAATACCAATCAAATCAATTTCACATAGGACATCATTGTCAAAATTAGCAGAATACTAGGGTTGGGTGGTTGGATCCTGGGAGGAGCAAAACAATAGCAGAAAATTATCCAGTCGACTCTGGCTGAAGTAGGTGGGACAGGCAAAGAAAGGAGCAGAAGAGGGTGGCAGAGAGCTGTATCATGAGTTACAGTAGGGAAATAGCTAATCTACATCTGAATTATTAAAGCTGCAAGGCTGGAACTAGAGTAAGGCAAGGGATGCACAAAAGCTACAAAATTTAAGGGGCACACACTCAGTCCCGACCTTGTAAAGCTGGCTAAGTAATGATCTCATGTCTCATCACTTTTAGCACTATGAAAAATATTGGACAGTGAGGCAGGCTGAGCCAAGACTGGCCCTTTGACAGGACTTGAAGCAGAAACTCATACTCCTAGTAGACGGGCTGAAAGCAGAAACCAAGCATGAATGTCAAGGGGCAGGGGACACAAGTAGTCAAGAAAGATGAGCCAAGCTGACAGTTCTACTTGGAAGACTGCTTTGGCTGAAGAGGAAGAGGGAGGGAAACGCAAAATGGACAGCAGCCAGTGTGGAAGGATACCCTTAGGGTTTGAGGAATCTTACGCAACCCCAGAGACCTGGAAAGAACCCAGTCTCTGGATGCACAGGTGCTCTAACAAGGTGATACAAGCACACAGCCTTGGCACCCCTAGACCATGCTAGAGACAGCAGTGTAAAGGATTTGTTATGCTTAAAATTAATCCACCCTGTTTTTGGAGTTGCTGGAAACTTGTTACTATATTATTACACATTACTGAACTCAGGATTACAGTTTATGGGTTAGTGGCTTAAAGAACAAGGATTTTACATTAATTAATGGTTTAATTCTAGACTCTATCAATACTAGCTGTTTGACATTGGACAAGTTATTTGATTTCGGAGTCTGTTTTTCCATCTGCAAAAATGGGCACAATCAGTCTTCCTGAAAAGACCATTCTGAGAAATAAACTGGGTCCATAAGGAAGAACTCAACAGATTGCAGTTCCTTTCCTTATTTATTCACATTACATTTTCAATTGCTGTCTCCCTGAGGAAATGTTTAGAGACACTGCCAGGTCTCACCCAGAAGCCATTTAATAGTTATGAAGAGGGCTGGTTTAGCTTGTTTATGGTGGCTCTAATTCTATCCCCCAGCCCCAACACCAGCTCCTCCACCCCTAACAGTCAAACTTCTTGTCATGTTCAGGCTTCTGGGATTTGCACCATTTAGAGCAGATGCACCAACTTTCTACTTTCTCTTCCTTTCTTCCTTACTTCCTCTACAAGCTCAAAGGACTGAACAGGCCTGCTCCTCTGGTTTGGTGGTGTTTCCAGTTCCCACTGATTCCTACACAAGCCCTGGCAATCGCTTTACGGTCCAGCCTCTGAGTAGGTCAGTGTTGTCTCTCATAAAGCCGGTCTGTAAATTTCACCTTGAATCCTACAGTCTGCAGAAGCCTCCAGTCTACTGCTTTCTAGTTCCAGGTTTTTTAAGGTCCTTGGACCTAGAGAAGAGGGAGCAGGTCTGTATGTTGAATGTTTGCTATGTACAAAATGGAGCATCATAAAACCATTTCCTACTCTTCTTCCCCTTATTTCTTCTCTCTCTTCTAAAATCTTCCATTACAAACAGCACATCACTCCCTTCTTTGTTATATGTAATGATTTCATGCATAGGGAAACTGTTTCCCCAGTTAGATTATAAGCTCCCTGAAGGCAGGAATACTCCTGAAAGACAAGCCTTCCATGGTCATTGTATTCACTGCTATTCTCACCCACACTGCAGTGTATCCAGCAGGGACTTAATCAGTAGCTCTGTAATTGCCCAAGTGCAGATGGAGGGACTTCTGACCTGCAGAAACTAGTTTGTAGGAACAAAAGAACCCAGGTACTGAGGTCAATGGTTTATGTTGTCTATGTCTGGGGCTCTGTGTGGGGCCTGTCAACATTCCGCAGGAAGCAGCACTCCCCGTCCTCTCACTATCCCAGTCCTTATAGGCACTTAGCCTTCATCCTGTTGCCAGGCGTGCAGGGACAGTTCTGCACAGCAGATGAAACTGTTAATAACCTCAACAGGCCCAGGAAAGGCTCAAGAAACATAGCCTAACCCCCTCCACAGAGGATGCTCCAGGAGGTACAGGACTAGTCCAAGATCACACACTTGTGTGTCAACCCAGATCTCCTACTCATCCACCACTGTCCAGCCACCTGCTCATCTCTTGGAGACTCTAAAGGTATTGAAGACCCCAAACGATGATTCTCTGAGTACAAATTTAAAGTCTGACTCCTGCTGGTTTTTTCTTAGGGACCAGGCTTTCTTTCCTTTTTTCTTTCTAATCTCATCACAGGACACCAAGTCCTCTCCCTTGACACCCCCCACCCCCCCAAGATAAGCCCTGACCTGGACCTCAGGAAATCTCTAGGGGCCTACACATACCTCCTCACTGATCATGATCAACACAGTGTGGGGCCTTTACCTCCTACTGCACCATGCCAAAACACTCAAGGCTCAAAACTCAAGGCCCACATCTGACCGGAACCCACCCCATCCCCACCCCTCACTATACGGGGCACACCTTGGCAACCAGACTGCTGTGTCCCGAAGACGGGTTCCACCCAGGCTGAAAATCTCCGTGATCTGGGGAAGAATTAACATCATGGGTCAACATGGCTGGTTGGGTTAAAACTAGGTCAGGGCAGGGTGCGGTGTCCCCGAGCACTGACCACTGGCGTGCCAGCCCCTCCTGCCTCCTCTGGGGCCGAATCAGAGGCTGAGTCATCCTTGCTCTTCTCTTTGTCCTCCTCAGGGTCAGGTGGCTCTTGCTTCACACGTGGCAGGCCTGAGTCTACTCCCTGGGAGAGGTGGGAAATAGGCAACAGTCAGAAAAGCAAGGTCGGCCTAAGGAAAGAGTCTCTTATTGGCCAACCTGTCACTGTGCTCATAAACCCCACTTCTATCACACTTCCGCACAGAAAAACCATCTGTCTAAAGAATTTTTCCCATTCCCCACAGATTTCCATTTTTTCTATTAGCTGGGCAGCAAAGCAGGCAGAGCCTGGGGAAGGCAGAGTAATTCTGTGGAAAGGCTGCAATCAGCACACCCATTGCTCTGCTCAAAGAACCACCATCACGGCTCACCATCACTCTGCTCACAGATCACCCATCACTGAGCCCCACCTTGCTGGGGCAGCCTCGCAGCAACACGGGAGAGGTCAGGATGGCTCTGCCTGGTGTCCAGTCTTCCTGAGCATCCACCTTCTCTTGCTTCACCTGGGGTAAGACCACAACCCAACTCAGGCCAGGGCACTGGGCCCCCTGTGTGAAGGAGGATTGCAGCAGACTTGGTCCCAGCTTCCCGGAACAAGGCTGGATAGGGTTGGGAAGGGCAGGATGAGGTGGGGCCCTCACCTGCAACAGGGGTTCTGTGGAAGCTGGGGCAGGGCCAGGTACCTGCACGGGACTGCTTGCACCCTCCCGTAAGAACACAAGGTCAGTGCCAGGCGGGGGCAACACAAAGCCATTGCCTGCTTCCTGTTTCACTGGAGTCTGGGCTTGGTTTGGTCGGGCTGTGGGCGTGCCCGAGGGTGTCTTCAAGGAATGGCCCACACGGGGCCGTCGAGTAGATCCAGGCCTCTTTCGACGAGGGTAAGGTGGGGGTGACACTGCCCCATCCTCAGACCCTGACCAGACACTTGGCAGCAGGCGCTTCTGTGAGAAGAGGTTGGGTGTTATGGCCACCTGTAGTGACCTGACCACACTACCCTGCCCTGACCAACAAGCCTGCGGATCTCCCTATTAGTACCAGCAGAAAATCTGCTTATATGTGAGCCCCTTATCACTGAGCCTGCTTGTCTCCTGTTACCAGTGCCAATGCCACCCAAATTTCTCATTTACATTGGCTCGATGTCTACTAATCCTTGACCAAACCCACTGCCCCACTCACCCCTCTGAAGTTGCAAGACCCATCTGGCCTGTCCCACCCCACATACCAGGTCTGTCCACCATTCCCAGGCACTGGGGGACCCGGTACCTAACCTATCGTGCCCACCTGACCCTTCCTGCCCCACCCACCATGGCAAACTGCAGGCATTGGCGCCAACGACACTTCTGGCGCTTCTGGTTACTGCCCCCGAATTTGGGCTTGTCGAAGCAGAAGTCACAGTGGCCACAGTCCATCCGTCGCAGGCAGGCTGCACAGGCCCCACACTTGCGGTTCTGCCGGCGGTTTGTGTAAGGTTGCTGGGGGACAGGGGAGACAGGGGTACTGTTGTTAAGACTAGTACAGTACTGTTCCTGTTGCTCCTCCACTAGCCCCATGGGAGGGAACTGGATGCACAGTCTTAGCCTGACTCCCACTAGTCACATGTCAGTGTCTGCTAGTCACACCACCAGGCACTATCACTGAACCAAAAAACCTCTCGATACGATTAACACTGTGACTACTCCAACACAGTATCCATTACTCTATCTGCCAGTCCCCACTAGCTACCAAGACAAGGTCTCTGACCTCCCCACCTCCAGTAGGATTCTGCTGACCCTCGATTAGCACCTACCACACCTGCTACGTCTACTCACCCTATGTGAACTCTGATCACTGTGGCAGCTTTTTCTCTTATAGCCCCACCAGAATGTTACTTCATCTGACATTAGGTACTATCACTGCACCTGTTGATCCCATAGTAGTCTCTCCCCATTGTCTGCTTATCCCATACTGGTACCCATTACTCTGCCTTGCTCTTCCCCTATTAGGCCCATTGCAGCATGTGCTTCTTTGGGCTTAACCAAATGCCTTAGGAGAGTCTAGACTTGTCCAGGTAAGATGGGGCCACTCACTAGCTCGTCCTCGTCTACACAGTAATAGATGAACTCAGCAGGTGATGAGGGGCCCAGGGCTCTGGGGTGCTGCAGAGGCAAATGGGGTGGGGTCATGTTAGGTACTGGGTAAGATTAGGGTTGTGCCTTCCCCCACCCTCTAGCGCCTCACCAGCTCTGGGGACTCTGGAGGCTGAGGTGGAGGAGGCGGAGGTAGTGGCTGGGTTCTGGGACGCCGCCGGGCAGCCATCTTGGAGTCGCAGCCTCCCCTGCGGCGGCTACGCTTACCCTAGGAGAAAGCCAAAAAAGTACATCAGTTTAGGCACGGTGGCACCAGGCAGACACAGGACCGCCCCCCCACCCCCCACCCCAAGGAATGCAGAAAGCATGCATGGGACAGACAGGCAGTGTGGGATGGGGCACTCACAGCAGGGGGAGCCACAGCTAGGGGAGGGCGTCGTTGACATCGCTGATGGTGGCGACGCAGGCGATGAGCAAGATGCTGGCAGACAGGGGCAGGTAGGTAGAGCCAGGAAGGTGAGAGTAGGGAAAGGAGAAAAGAAGACATGAGGTGGGCAAGGCCAGGTTGGGAGGAAGCAGCAGCAAGTTTAATAGCAGAATGAGCTCTGCCCCAGCCCTGGCCCCACCAGCACCAGTCCCTCCAGCCTGACTCACTCGTAGGCAGCGCCGCTGGATGCACCTCCACTGGCGCCTGAGACCAGGGCGGGGAGGGCGAAGGCAGACTCGGCAACGGCCACAGTCCTCTCGGGTCTGGCAGCCCCGGCATACTCCACACCCTCGGCTCTGTTGGGGGGCCAGAGGCATGATGCAAGGGGCTAGGGCTAGGAGGGCCAGGGGCTAGGGTTAGCCTTGGGCCCACCCCACCTGCCCAACCCACCTTTTCCACAATCCTGAGGCACCGTCTCCGCTCACACTTGCAGAACAGCCCTGAGGCCACATCATGGGGCAGCTGCAGGAGGCAGGTGGAACAGGCCCCGCAGTCCTCCGTTACCCGGCAGGCTGCACACTCTCCGCAGCCCACACGCTGCAAGGAATCGGTGGGGCAAGGTCACAGACTTAAGCAGAGTGACTCCAGGAGCCGTGCCCCTCAAGAGTCTGCTGACCCTATGTTAGCTCCCATCGCCATGTCTGCTAGTCCCCCATTTGCTTCATCACTGTACCTGATAATTACTGATTAGCCAACATCATTGAGGCCATCACTATGTCTACCATTCCCATTAACCTCATCTACTAATATCCTATTAACACCCATTACAGTCTGCTGACTGCAGCTAGCTCCCTACGGAATAACTAACACCACATGGATCCATCACCATTCCTTCAGACCCTCCCCTACCTCCCATTACATCTTGCTCCCACCACTCACTTGTGAGGAGGAGGAGGTCATGCTTACCTTAAACATCCTCTGCTCCCGGTTGAAAGCAATTCTCTGCGCTGGGGAGGGGGGGAGGAAGGTAAGAGATGAGGAAAGGGAGCATTAGCTATCTGACCTCATCCAATGCCTTTGCCCTGACATTCACCATTCAATGTCTAGCCTGACACTGGTGTCCTAGACTGTCACCAGAACTATTCCGGCTCCTATCTCCCCGTGTCCTAGGGGCCACTCACCTCTGCAGTCCTTGCACAATGTCTTGAGCCGCTGCCTTCCGGTACCATCCCCTGAGAAGCTGATTCCACAGTTCTCACAGTGCCTGGGATAGGAAACATGAGTGTGGGGCCCTGAGTATATACCCCCAATCACAACCCTCACCCACTTGGCTCACTTTAGGCCAACACTCACCCAGGTGCAGGGAGCGAAGCTGGGGCCGTGTCAGCATCAGCCTTGGTTTTAGCCCCTGAGGCCTCCTTTCTGACCTCAACCCTCTTGGATCCAACCTGACATTTTCGAGCTTTAACAGGCTTCGAAGGCTTCTTCCGCTTCCTGCTGGGGAGAGCCAAGGATTGGGCCTGGAAGTAGGAGCAAGGGCAGGAAGAATGTAGGTCAGTGGGTGGGTTTTAGGTGGCTCAGCCCCCCTTGCATCTGGGTACCCACACTGTGTCGCACCTTAGGGGCTGGATAGCACAGGATGCCTTGTTTGAAGTCGAAGAGGGTGAGGTCGCACGAAGGGCCCAGGTATCGAATCAGCTCAACTTTGCTTCGGATCCTGTCTCCTGTGGGGCTGGAGATGGGCCAGAAGTGATTGGTACCCAGGTGAAGCCATTGCCACTCCACCCACACAACTCTCCCCCTGAGAGGTGGACAGGCCTGCAGGGCTGGTGGAACACAGAAGGTAGCATGGATCTGCTTGGCCAGGCCCTACCCCAACTAACCCTCAGTAGCAAGAATATTAAAGGTATATAAATAGCAGCAGATATACAAACATTAATTAATATAAATGCAAATGAATGTGCATGTATTTATAACATATAATACCAGTGGTATTCTATATAAGTTAAACACAAATAGGAACACAAATACATTAAGTAAAATGTAAATGTGTTAGCAGTATATACTAAACACACAGACAAATAAACTTATGTGAGAAACAAATGTTTAAAAATCTACATAGCCCTGGCCAGGTAGTTCAGTTGGTTAGAGTGTTGTCCCGATATGCCAAGGTTGCAGGTTCAATCTTCAGTGAGGGCACATACAAGAAGCAACCAATGGCTTGGCCGGCATGGCTCAGTGGTTTAACATCGACCTATGAACCAGTACATCACAGTTCAATTCCTGGTCAGAGCACATGCCCAGGTTGCTGGCTCGATCCCCAGTGTGGGGCGTAAGGGAGGGAGCCAATCAATGATTCTCATCACTGATGTTTCTATCTCTCTCTTCCTCTCTGAAAGCAATAAATATAATCCTATCTAATAATAGAGAAACATGGTAATTAACCATAACTTCGCTACGCTTCCCATTGGATATCAGCGAGATATGCAAATTAACTGCCAACAAAGATGGCGGCCAGCAGCCAGGCAGCTGAAGCGAACAGGAGGTTTGCTTGCTCCAGTGAGGGAGGAAGCCAAGGTTCCCCGCGTGCAGCCGCCCAGCTCTGAGCTCCGGATGCAACAATGTTGCAATTATAGAAGCTAAACAAACCCAGAAACCTGCTTTCAGCCGCCAGCGGGCTCAGAGCTTAGAGCGCCAGTGATGGCAACAGAGTTTCAATATAGAAACTAAACAAACCCAGATACCTGCTTTCAGCCAGCCACAGCCTCAGAGCTGGAGCCGGCTCTCAGCTCCAGTGACAGCTATAGAAGGTAAATAAATCCCAGAATAAAAAAAAAAAAAGAAAAAGAAAAGAGGCTGGGAGCTTCAGTTGCTCGCCAGCCTGAAAACGGCCTTTAGCTCCTCACCCAGACTGGCCAGGCACCCCAGTGGGGACCCCCACCCCGAAGGAGGTGTGATCAGCTGCAAACAGCCATCAGCCCGTCATCCAGGCTGGTCAGGCACCCAAGCGGGACCCCCACCCTGATCTGGGACACCCTTCAGGGCAAACCAACCGGCCCCCACCCATGCACCAGGCCTCTATTCTATATAATAAAAGGGTAATATGCAAACTGACCCTAACAGCAGAACGACTGAGAATGACTGGTTACTATGACACACACTGACCACCAGGGGGCAGGCGCTCAATGCAGGAGCTGCCCTCTGGTGGTCAGGGCACTCTCACATTGGAGGAGCTCTGCTCAGCCACAAGCCAGGCTCATGGCTGCCAGTACAGCGGTGGTGGTGGCAGCCTCTTCTGCCTCCTCAGCAGTGCTAAGGATGTCCGACTGCAGCTTAGGTCTGCTCCCTGCTGGCAAGTGGGCATCCCCCGAGGACTGCCGGGCTGCCAGAGGGATGTCTGATTGCCAGTTTTGGCCCAATCCCCCGGGGAGCAGGCCTAAGCCAGCAAGTGGTCACCCCCGAGGGGTCCCAGATTGCGAGAGGGCACAGGCTGGGCTGAGGGACCCCCTACCCCTGAGTGCACAAATTTTTGTGCACCGGGCCTCTAGTGTTATATAATAAAAGGCTAATATGCAAATTGACCGAACAGCAGAATGACCGGTCGCTGTGATACACACTGACCACCAGGGGGCAGATGCTCAATGCAGGAGCTGCCCCCTGGTAGTCAGTGTGCTCCCACAGGGGGAGCGCCCCTCAACCAGAAGCCCAGAGCCAGGCTCATGGTTGGTGAGCGCAGCGGCGGTGGCGGGATCCTGCCTCTGCAGCAGCGCTAAGGATGTCAGATTGCCAGCTTAAGCCATCAGTCAAACATCCCCCAAGGTCTCCTGGACTGCGAGAGGGTGCAGGCCAGGCTGAGGGAACCTGAGTACACGATTTTCAGGCCTCTAGTGTGTGTGTGTGTGTATATACATACATACTAGAGGCCCAGTGCACAAAAATTTGTGCACTCAGGGGGGCGGGGGGGGGTTCCTCAGCCCGGCCTGTGCCCTCTCGCAGTCTGGGACCCCTCAGGGGATGACCACCTGCTGGCTTAGGCCCGCTCCCCAGGGGATTGGGCCTAAGATGGCAATTAGACATCCCTCTGGCAGCCCGGCAGCCCTCAGGGGATGTCCACTTGCCAGCGGGGAGCAGGTCTAAACTGCAGTCGGACATCCTTAGCGCTGTTGAGGAGGCAGGAGAGACTCCCACCACCACTGCTGTACTGGCAGCCATCAGCCTGGCTTGTGGCTGAGCAGAGCTCCTCCCATGTGATAGCGCCCTGACCACCAGAGAGCAGCTCCTGCATTGAGCGTCTGCCCCCTGGTGGTCAGTGTATGTCATAGTGACCAGTCATTCCCAGTCGTTCTGCTGTTAGGGTCAGTTTGCATATTACCCTTTTATTATATAGAATAGAGGCCTGGTGCACGGGTGGGGGCCAGCTGGTTTGCCCTGAAGGGTGTCCCAGATCAGGGTGGGGGTCCCGCTTGGGTGCCTGGCCAGCCTGGATGAGGGGATGATGGCTGTTTGCAGCTGGTCACACCCCCTTCAGGGTGGGGGTCCCCACTGGGGTGCCTGGCAGGTCTGGGTGAGGGGTGGAGGGCCGTTTTCAGGCTGGCGGGCGACTGAAGCTCCCAACCGCTCCTTTTTTTTCCCCCTTTTATTCTGGGATTTATTTACCTTCTATAGCTGTCACTGGAGCTGAGAGCCGGCTCCAGCTCTGAGGCCCGGCTTCAGCTCTGAGGCTGCAGCTGGCTGAAAACAGGTATCTGGGTTTGTTTAGCTTCTATAATTGAAACACTGTTGCCATCGCTGCCGCTCTAAGCTCTGAGGCCGAAGCTGGCTGAAAGCAGGTATCTGGAGCTTGTTTAGTTTCTATAATTGCAACTTTGTTGCTTAGAGTGTAGCTTAGAGCAGGGCGAGGCAGGCGGGGAACGTTGGCTTCCTCCGTCACTGGAGCAAGCAAGCCTCCTGTTCGCTTCAGCTGCCTGGCTGCCGGCTGCCATCTTTGTTGGCAGTTAATTTGCATATCTTGCTGATTAGCCAATGGGAAGTGTAGCGAAGTTACGGTTAATTACCATGTTTGTCTATTATTAGATAGGATATATATATGCAACCAATGAATGCAGAAATAAGTAATACAACAAATCTATGTTTCTCTCTCTCCCTTTCTCTCTCTCTCAAATCAGTCAATAAAACCTACACATGTGTCCATAAATATACATACAAATAGATGTGTAAACAAATAAATGCAACTACATACAAAATAAAGTGTAAGTAACTGATGTTAGGACACAATACTCCACAGGTCTCTCGCAGTTATGCATGCTTTGCAAGAAAGGCACAAACTGTCCTTTGCTATTAACTGTCTTTTCAAAGATGTTTGTACAGTAACTAACCTCGGGAGATAAGAGGAAGGGTCTCCTAGAGCAGTGGTTCTCAACCTTGGCTGCACATTAGAATCACCTGGGAATTTTCTTTAAAATTCTGATTTCTGGGCCTCATCCTCTGGAAATTCTGTTTCTTTGTTACTAATGTTGTGGCCTCACCCCATAAAAAGAAACAGAATTTCCGGAGGATGAGGCCTAGAAATCAGGATTTTAAAAAGATTCCCAGGTGATTCTAATGTGCAGCCAAGGTTGAGAACCACTGTTCTAGAGCAAAAGGAAGACATCCTTGCTGTCCTAAACATCATAAAAGATCGGATTCCTTAAGCTCAGGGTTCTTACCTACAACACAACCCAGTGCATGTGCAGTGCTAGTTAGCCTTCTTCATTTCACCCTGTCAGAACTGGCTTTCAGGGAATCATTCTGGATACTGCTATTGCTAAGAGTAATAAACTCATCTCTGACCCAGGAATCTCATATCTCCCAACAGCATCCACAAAACTGTGACATTCACTGATATTGAACTTTGATTCACTGATATTGAACTCAATTGTTATCTTAACCTAATTAGGGTAAAATCTCTGATCCTTTACAGTTCTTGAGAATTGCACTTACATTTACAAATGTTGAAAGTTTTATATGCTAAAAATATGTGAATAAGTGTAAAATTAAATATAAGTAAATGTAAATATATTTGTAATTTTATTATTCCTCCAGAAAAAAACAACTTAGACAAAGTTCAGGAAGAGAGTAGAAAATTTAATAACTAGCATATCACAAATATATCTTAAATCCTTATGCGTAAATTGTTTATAAGTATGTATGTTTATGAATTATAGTCAAATTTCATTATTCCTGGTAGTTATGCTCTATAAAGTCAGCTTGAACACTGCATTAGTGAATATAGAACCACTGCTCCTAGTAGAACTACAGGTTGAGTTCCTATGAGCCTGTGGTCACAATATTTTTGTAAACTAATCCTATGTAAGCTTTTTTTTACGTGTGTTTCTGTGTAAAGACACCCTAGTTAATATATTCTTCTTATAAATAACTAACTGTGTGGTCTTTGAATGATGTAAAGCCAGAAGCTTTGAAGCCCATCTGCATTATATAGCTTTCTTTGCCAATGTCCTTGTAACACAATCCAGTCTCATCAGCATTGAAAATCTACTCTTCTGTATAGCTGCTTTCCCACAAAACACTTGGCAGGTATTTTTTAAAATCTTCCGCAGACTTCTAATCTGCAGGACCTGCCTTGCATGCAAATTTAACATTTTTCACAATATATCACCTTTGAAATGTTTGCGATAGCCAGTACTAGTGGCAACAGGTTTAACATTTTCCTAAACTGGAGCAACATGATTGTCACTGTTCTGGGCTTTCAGCCTCATAATGCTGCCCACTACACTTTATTGGTCAGCATCTCATAGAGCCACACAGTTAGCCAGTCTTCCACCTTTTCCTTAGCTTCATCACGTACTATAGATATTACTTTTGTGCTTTCTGAAGCAGCCTCATGTACAAATTGGCAAATTTCCTCTTCTTTTTCTAGATGTACCACACTTTTGATTCACTGACATTGAACTCACAGCTGACAATACTGCAACTCAAACCTGAATGAAGTTTATTTAACACTAGAGGCCTAGTGCACGAAAATTTGTGCACTCGGGGGGTCCCTCAGCCCGGCCTGTGCCCTCTCGCAGTCTGGGACCCCTCGGGGGATGTCCACCTGCTGGCTTAGGCCCGCTCCCCGGGGGACTGGGCCTAAGCTGGCAGTCAGACATCCCTCTGGCAGCCTGGCAGCCCTCGGGGAATGTCCACTTGCTAGCGGGGACCAGGCCTAAGCTGCAGTCAGACATCCTTAGCGCTGCTGAGGAGGCAGGAGAGGCTCCCGCCACCACCACTGTGCTGGCAGCCATCAGCCTGGCTTGTGGCTGAGCAGAGCTCCCCCTGTGGGAGCACACTGACCACCAGGGGGCAGCTCCTGCATTGAGCGTCTGCCCCCTGGTGATCAGTGTGTGTCATAGTAACCAGTCATTCCCAGTCTTTCTGCTGTTAGGGTCAGTTTGCATATTACCCTTTTATTATATGTCTGGTGCATGGGTGGGGGCTGGCTGGTTTGCCCTGAAGGGTGTCCCGGATCAGGATTGGGGTCCCACTGGGGTGGCTGGCCAGCCTGGGTGAGGGGCTGAGGGCCATTTTCAGGTTGGCCACACCCCCTTCAGGGAGGTGGGTCCTGCTAGGGTGCCTGGCCAGCCTGGGTGAGTGGCTGATGGCTGTTTGCAAGCTGGCTACAGCCCCTTCAGGGTGGACGTCCCTGTTGGGGTGTCTGGGCAGCCTGGGTGAGGGGCTGAGGGCTGTTTGCAGGCTGGTCAAGCCCCCCAGCAGGGACCCTCACCCCTTGACAGTGTGGCTAGCCTGGGTGAGGGGCTGATGGCTGTTTGTAGGCTGGCCACAGCCCCTTCAGGGTGGGGGTCCCCGCTGGGGTGCCTGGCCAGCCTGGGTGAGGGGCTGATGACTGTTTGCAGGCTGGCCACAGCCCCTTCAGGGTGGGGGTCCCTGCTGGGGTGCCTAGCCAGTCTCGGTGAGTGGCTGACAGCAGTTTGCAGGCTGGCCACAGCCTCTTCAGGGTGGAGGTCCCCGCTGGGGTGCCTGGCCAGCCTGGGTGAGTGGCTGATGGCTGTTTTCAGGCTGGCCACAGCCCCCAGCCACCCAAGCTCCCAGTGGAGGCTAGCTGGAAGCAGGTATCTGGGATTTATTTGTCTTCTATAATTGAAACTTTGTTGCCATGAGTGGAGGCCACAGCCAGCTCAGGGCTGGCGGGAAGCTTGGCTTCCTCCATCGCCCAGGCAACGAAGCCTCCTGCTTGCTCCAGCTCCGTGGCTGCCGGCCGTCATCTTGGTTGGGTTAATTTGCATATAGTCACTCTGATTGGCTGGTGGGCGTCCCTTAGGGCGTAGCAAAGGTACGGTCAATTAGCATATTTGTCTTTTATTAGTGTAGATGTATTTTCTCTTATAGCACATCACAGACTTCTTGCACTTAAAACACTAGATAGCACTTCAGCACTATGCTTGGGGGGCCATTGCAAACAGCACAAAAACTTGAAAAACACAGCACTAAGTAGACCATGAAAAGGACTTATTTATAGTATAACTGCTGGAATAGAAGCCTTTGTTCAACCTGGGAACAGGTGCATCAGGCTACTTAAATTGTTCTTGCTGCTCTTTGCATGTCTACCAATGACCATGAAAACATAGCTGAGCAATGACTTTGGGGGTACAAATTGTAGTGAGTAGGCGAATTTGCAAATATGGAATCTGCAAATAACGATCAAATGTAAATGCATGATTTTAGCTCCACCCATAAATTTAACCACAACCCAATTTCACTCTGCCTAACCAAGCTAAGTCCTACCCCTGACTCTGCCCACAACCCAACCAGTACCTCTGGTAATAGGTGTCTGAACGTCCGCAGGTGGCACCTGACTTTCGAAAAACCTCACGACGCTTCCAGCCGGGGCCCAGGGCTGGGCAGTCCAGCCACTCCTCAGCCATGGGAGCCACAGGAAGGAGCAGGGGCCTGCAACATGGAGGGGGAAATGGGAGAAACAGAGCCTGTCGGCAGGGACATGCTGTGCCCCAGGCCACGTAAACCACTGGTATCTATTAATACTTGTGCAAAACCAGCGACCTCTCACAGGCAACTGGCCAATATAAGGAAGAGAAACCCCCATTCCCACCAATTCTTCCCTGTCCTGGGCCCAGGCACTTGCCATTCGTCATTCTCTAGACCTGGAAGCCCCATCCTCAACCCAAGGGTTCCCCCACCTCACTTTCAGTGCCCCGGTCCGTTCCTCCCCATCCTTCCCCTGAGAGCCTGTCATTTCTCCCCACTGCCCACCTGGCAACCTTTCGCTCTTCCTCCTTACTTCTCCCTGTCCTTGGCCCAACAGCCACTCTCTGTCTTGGATCTACTGGCTCCCTATTCCTCCCTTTGTCACCGCCATGCTCCCCCTCCTCAGCTCAAGAGGCCCCATTCATCTGCCCTCGGGCCGCTTTCCCAGCCCTGGACGCCAGTGCGGATTCCCATCTGCTCCGCTGACCCCGGAGTCCCCGGTGTCTCTCCCTCCCTCCTTCCTTCCTACCCTCCTTCCTTCCTTCCGTCTCATGTCCTCTGATCCTGCTCCCTCGATGCTGCCTCGATTCCCTGTGTCCTCCTCCAGAGTCCCAACTCCTCCACATCCCCAACCTGAACAGCCCGGCTCTCAGGCCTTCTGTGCTCAGCCTGACCGTGTCCCCTCTTGGTCAGTGTTCGGTCTCAGCTCCGGGGCCCCCCATTCCTCTCCTCAGCGGCTACGAAGCTCTCTCACCCCTTCCCTTCGGCGTACTCGTCCTCAACCCCCCTCACCAGCCCCAGGACCCCGCTTCTCCCCTCGGCATTCTCAGCGCCCCGTCCGTCCGCTGTTCCTGTCCCCGGACCGTGCTATCTCTGACTGTCAGCCTCCTGACACCCTATCTCTCCTCGTCCTCCATGAGCTATCCTGTCCCTCCCTTTCACGATCCAACGCCCCCAGTCCTCTCCGTCATCCTCCTGAGCGGTCCTCGGTAATCCCCTCGGTTCTGCACACCCGTTTCTCTCTCTGTAACCGGAGAGGCCCCGATATCACCCCTCATACCCCTAACTCCTGGTCCGGAATCCCGACGGCGCCACTGTCAGCGTCCGGAGCCCCAGTCCTCTCCGTCTTCAGCCTAAACCTCCCCATTCCATCCCCTCCATATTCCGAAGCCGCCATTCCTCCCACTCATCGGCCTGCGGGCCTCCTCCGTCGGCGTAGCGAGCCTCCCTGCTCCACACTCCGCCTGAGCGCTCTCCGCTTCCTCCCCCGACTCTCACCAGCTCGGCTCCGGGCCGGTAGCTTTCACAGGTCTAGGTCCGCGGACCCATTACGAGGGTTCCCGCCAGAGGTTCCGGCCTTGCCCAGCTCCTCTTCTTCCTCCTCTGCAGCCGCTCAAGCGGTAGCTGTCGCCGCCGCGGCCGTTCGTTGCACCCGAGACCGGAAATCCGGGGCCCACCCCCAGGGTTCCGCTCCCCGAGAGACGCGTGCGCACGAGTGTCCGGCCGGCACTTGCCCTTAGTGGGGAGGATCGCGCGCCTGCGTGCTGAGTCCCGCAGCAGCGCGCGCCCCTGGCCGAGACCGGCTGCGCTTGCGCGCTGCAGCCCAAGTACCCTCGCCTCCCTACCGGAGACCCGCAGCTCCAGCGCTTCACGCCTCGCCAGCCAGCGCGCTCTCCCCACTGCCCCCACCTCCTGTGCGCCTGCGCTCTCCAGTCCCAACCGAAGTGGGCGTGGAGGGTTGGGGCTGGGCCTGTGCTCTCCGGCTCCCCGTTGCCTAGGCGGTCTCCAATAAGCGTGACCGGGAGGAATGGAGGGAGGGGGGCGCAGGCTGGGGTGAGCCCGAGCCCTCCTCTCCCACCTCTCCTAGGTCGCGCCTACGCTCTGCAGTGCCTGCCAACATCTCCCCCCACCACTGCGTCCCGCTCTCTGCCCCCCGCTGAACAGTTGCAGGAGCGCGCGGAGGGTTCAGCGCTTGGCTCCAGCTCCTTCCGCGGGTACTCGGGAGGGGGCGGTGCCGCGCCAGAAGTAAACAAGCGGGTCGGTCCACCAACTAAAGAGACCTGGTTCATCCCTGGAAGGGCGAGCTGTGGGGCCCACTGGACCGGACAACCGGAGAAGGCCGATGAAGTTCCTGGCACAAAGTTAGTGGGGTCCTGCTGCATACATATCCCAGAAATGGGCTTTATGAGAAGAGGGAGCTTTGTGTCCATCATTGAATACACCTCTGGTCTGGAGAGATTTTTTAAAAATTGACTTGAGAGACACAAACATCTATTTGTTCTTCTATTTATGTATGCATTCATTGGCCTTTTTTGTTAATCCTCACCAGAGGATATTTTTCCATTGATTTTTAGAGCATGGAAGGAGGAAGGGAGTGAAACATCAATGTGAGACACACACATCAATTGGTTGCCTTTCACATTCCGAATGGAACCTGTAACCCAGGTACGTAGCCTTGACTGGGAATGGAACCTCTGCTCCTTTGGTGTGCAGGCTGACACTAACCCAGTGGTTCTCAACCTTTTGGCCCTTTAAATACAGTTCCTCATGTTGTGACCCAACCATAAAATTATTTTTGTTGCTACTTCATAACTGTAATGTTGCTACTGTTATGAGTCGTAATGTAAATATCTGATATGCAGAATGACCTTAGGCCCGTGGTCAGCAAACCGCGGCTCTCGAGCCACACGGGGCTCTTTGGCCCCTTGAGTGTGGCTCTTCCACAAAATACCAACTTCTGCGCATGGGCCACGAAGTTTCAATCGCACTGTACGTGTGCGCCCACACGTGGTATTTTGTGGAAGAGCCACACTCAAGGGGCCAAAGAGCCGCATGTGGCTCGAGAGCCACAGTTTGCTGAGTTGCAGTTTGCCAACCACTGTCTTAGGTGACCACTGTGAAAGGGTCGTTCAACCGCCAAAGGGGTCACGACCCACAGGTTGAGAACCGCTGCCACTGAGCAACTGGCCAAGGCTCATTGATTTCTTGTATGTGCTCTAACTAGGGATGGAAATCACAACCTTGGTGTATTGGGACAACTCAGACCAATTGAGCTACCTGGCCAGAGCTGGTCTGGAGAATATTAATGCTTACACTGTGGTAAATCAGCCACACACTGAATGAGTGCTGACTGTATACCCACTGTCTCAAAATGAGAGGCTGAGAATGCAGGCCATTGGGCTCTCCCTCAGCAGGTCATATCCCCACAGCCCAACGGGGTAACCTGCACCTAGTGGGTGCCACCTGTGTATACTCACAGCCTACACAGGTACTGGCTCATCTACTTCAGGAATTTGAGAATTCAGATGCAACTGAGTAAAGTTCGGAGACCAAACTTTGGTTATTCAAAATTTTATTAACAAAACCAGGAAGAAAGGAAGCAAGAGTGAGCAGACTACACTGTTCCACCCAGGCATAAAGAATGAAGAAACAAGGATACAGAAAGAAAGGAAGAACGTTTGAGTCTGGTAAGGGTAGATGGGCAGTCAAATGATGGATGGGCACAAGGAGAAACTGAGAGACCACTGGAGAAAGACCAATGGGGGATTCCAGGCAGCTCCCCAGCCCGGGGTGAAGGCTGTGAGGACATCTGAGCCAGAGGCTCAACGGTCAGCACTGGAGCGAAGGTCGGTAGTGAGTGGGTCATGCTGGATGGTTTGATGCAGCATCAGGGCCAGTAATCCTGCCCGGTTTGTCATGGCTGTGCGTACATTGCGCTCCTGCTCAAACAGCTCATCCAGCTTGTACCACTGCCAGAGGAGCAGAAGGAGGCCTGACATGGAGCTCTGGAAGACCCGCCTCACCCTGGCCACATCCAGCACCAAAACCTACCACGCGCACACGCTCCAGGTCCACTTCAGCACGCCGCAACTTCTCCCAGCAGTAATGGCGGTTGCACTGCCGCTTGGGCAGGCGGCAGAATTCACCTGTGAGCTCAAAGACATCACGTACAAGGGGGCACCCACATACCTCGTCAGCTGGCACCTGCAGGAAGACAAAGCATGAGGATGGATGGGGTGTGGTAAGGCAGGAAGGAGGATGAGAATGGGGAGGGGTCAGGAAAGAAGGGAGGAGAGAAGGAATGGAGAGTTCAGAGAAAGTGGAGAGGTACGGAAAAGGGGAGGAATCTATACTAATAAAAGCCTAGGTGGTCCTCGTGCCCTCACACGCAATGTTGCCACAAGATGGCCGCCACAAAGATGGCTGCACACACAGCAGAGGCAGGGCCCAGCGGCCGCTCTGCATGGTGAGGCCTAGGGGTCCCGTGGCTCTGCCCGGTGCTGAGACTGGTCCCGGCGTCTCCACTGCGTGGAGGAGGCGGGTTCCGGCAGGGGAGGCAGATCACGGCAAGGGAGGGCAGTTGTGGCCATTGGGCTGACAGTGGAGGACAGGTGGGGGCCATTGGGCCAGCAGGGGAGGGCAGTTGGGGGCCATTGGGCTGGCAGGGGAGGGCAGTTGTGGGTGATCAGGCCAGCAGGGGAGCAGTTAGAGGGCGATCAGGCTGGCAGGCAGGCGAGCAGTTAGGAGCCAGCGGTCCCAGATTGTGAGGGGGATGTCCGACTGCGGTTTAGGCTCAATCCCACAGGGTCTAAACCAGCAGTCGGACATCCCCCAAGGGGGTCCCAGACTGGAGAGGGTGCAGGCCGGGCTGAGACACACTCCTCCCCCCGTGCACGATTTTCATGCACCAGGCCTCTAGTCCTATATAATAAAAGGCTAATATGCAAATTGACTAAACAGCAGAACCGCCAGTCGCTACGATGCACACTGATCACCAGGGGGAAGACGCTCAATGCAGGAGCTGCCCCCTGGTGGTCAGTGTGCTCCCACAGGGGAGCACCATTCAGCCAGAAGCTGGGCTGACAGCTGGCGAGCGGTGGCGGTAGCGGGAGCCTCTCCTACCTCCGAGGCAGCATTAAGGATGTCTGACTGCCCACTTAGGCCCGTTCTCTGGACTGCGAGAGGGCGCAGGTTGGGCTGAGGGACCCGCCCCGCCCCCACCCTGAGTGCATGAATTTCGTGCACCAGGCCTCTAGTAGAGGATAAAGAGGCAGGGACAGGGGGAGGAATAGGAGATGATGAGCCAGATGGGAATTATGAAAGTGGTCGGGTAGGAAAGGAAGGAGGAGACGGGGGGGGGGGGGGGGGGGGGGGCGGGGAAGGGATGCAGGGCAGTGAGGAAGGGAGGATTGACAGAATGTGAGGAATTGAGGGAAAACCTTACTTTGGGGTCCCGTGAGTGCTCTGGGCACAAGACCTGGAGCCGCTTACAGTATGTCTTGCTCTGAGGATTGTAGACATCACAGAAGAGTCGTGTGGCCCTGGGGGTTTGGAGTAGAGAGAGAATAGTAAAGGGGGAGAAGGAAAGGGGACCATCTATCATACCCATCATGATATCCTACCCCAACATTTTACTTCTGACCCCAGCATTAACCTACTTGCTCAAAGTCTGCATAGCACCCACACTCACCCTTCAATGCGTGTGGGGTACATGGACCCAAAGGACGTCTGGCTCTCATACTGGAAGGATGAGCACAAATGGAAAAAACTGTGGATGTGTGCTGCATGCCCTCCCAATACAGCATTCAGCACTGTCCCCCAAGGACCCACTGATGTTCCCACACCATCTGCCCTTTCAGGCTGACACCCTGACCTTGGCATAGCAGCGCTCCATGTGGCGCAAGGCAACACGTGGGTTGATGGGGTGCCCGCAGGAGACGCAGAAGATCTGCAAGTCTGTGTCGTCACTGTCACCCTCATTGCTCTGCATGGAATGGAAGGAATGATGAGGCCAGGCAGGACCAAGTACTGGGCCCTGCAATGCCATGCCACGCTTGCTCACCTCCTCATCCTCTCGCACAGCCTGCTGCTTGGCGCGCGCAATGATTGCCTCAAGCTCATGGAATCGGCGCTCCATTTCCTGAAGGCGGGTGCGGGCACTCTGCTGCTCACGGCGAATGCGTTCAAGGAGCTTCTTGCCGTGCTCTTCAGCAATGCAGGGGCTCTGCTGCCACTGCTGGATGCGTTGGGGGAGGATCTCGTAGATGCGACTGCAGGAAGCAGTGATGCAGGTAGAAAGGTGGCAAGCAACAAGTAAGTGGGGTGAGCCAAAGATGACAGAATGGCCGGGTGACTAAGTGGTGAAGATAAGTAAACAGGTGACCGAATGGTGGATGGATGGGTGGACAGGTAGGTGGGTGCTTGGTTGACTGAATGGTAGACAGGTAACTGGCAGACATACAGCGTGATCTTATCAAGCCCTGTCCTATACTTCCCCATTCCCTTGAACCCTCCACAAATGACTCACTTGGCTGCCAGCTTCATGCCACAGTCATCTGAGCAATACTTGGAGGTGGACTGTGCAGCGCGCACACAGCCAGGCCCGAGGCACTGCGGTAGCGATGCTGGATCCTTGACATCGGCTCGCTCCGGGTGTTTCCATTTGTCTTTGTGCTTCTGCTTCTGCCGATGCCGCTTATATCTCTCCTCCTTCTATGGGACAACGCAGGTCAGGACAGGGTAGAGTTGAAATCAGCCCCATACCCGTCTCCCCTCCATCCCACCCCTTTCTGGCTCTCACCCCATTCAGCCCTCTGCCCTCTGCCTTTGCACACACGTTTCACCCTCTCCATCACCTTCTTCTCAGACTTCTTCTCCCGACGCTTTACATGCTTCACTTTCACTGCCCTCTTCCGCAGCGCAGGGTCCAAGAACGGGGACTCCTCTGTGTCACTCATCCAGGGCTGCAAAGGAGGCATACACTGACCCCCTTGTCCCACTCATGACTACCCCACCACCTACTCAGTTCCCAAATCAGCCTTCCATACCCTCTGCCTCCTCTCCTTTCATTATGGATATTCTGCTTCTGTAACCTCCACCCTTCCACCATGGGATGCTCTGCCTGCTCACCAGGCCGTGGTCATCAAAGGCCCCTGCACATAAGTCCTGGTACAGGTCAGGGTCCAGTGGTAGGTCCTCATCTGAGAGTGGCTCAGGTGTGGCTGTAGCCTCAGGTGGGTCCTTGACTACTGATGACACCACTGCCCCCTCGTCCTCACGGATGCGTCCCAGCTTCTGTGATGGCTGTGGCTGCTGCTGGGTGGGCAGTGGCCGGCGAGGTCTTGGCAGGGACTCTGACGATGTCACTGGCGAGAGCTGCAGGGCAGAATCTCAGGACTGGCCCTGAACAATCTGCCCGCATGCCCCGCCCCGCCCTGGGAGGCTGGACTCACCGAGGAAGGGAAGTACTTGTACGATTCCTGTGCCGGCAGGAGGAAGGCCCAGTTCAGCCCCAGGTGGACGGAGGGTGGCTCTTCCCTAGTCCCTCCAACACGTGCCCAGGCCACCAACTAGCCTACCTTGCCATCCCAGGCACACCTGCACCCCGACCCGATAGCCAGGACATGCTCAGCCCTGCCCTACCTGCCCTGACATGCCTGACTACCTAGAAACACTTAGCCTACCCTGCCCACCTGGGGTTGGGGGGCTCCCCTGCTAGACCAGCACTTAGGTCATGCCCCATTCATGTGGATGGGCCAGGCTCCTTTCCACCTATTTATACGCAGTTAAGCCCCACCCACCTAGTGCACCAATTCTAGCGTCAGTCACCTCTTCCTGCACACACTGGCCCCCTAACCTGACCCTGCCCAGCTCTGCCCATGCTCACCCGGGCCCGCAGCTGGCACTGACGCAGCCGGCATTTCTGCCGGATCTTGTTGGGGCCCCCAAACTTCTTCATGTCCCGGCAGAAGTCACAGTGGCCACAGTCCTCAGTGCGCCGGCAGGCCTCACACTCGCCACACATTCGGGCTGACCGTTTGATCTGCTGCTGCTGCTGCTGCTGCTGTTGCTGCTGCTGGTGATGCTGAGGGAAGGGGCCCGGAACACAAATCAAGAACCCAGGTAGGGCCTGAGCTGGAATCACCTTACCTATCCCAGCCACCACAGCCACTCACCTGGCTGGGTGTGGCCATCAAGGGCTGTGGAGAGGATTTGTGGGGCGAAGCAGAGCCCCGAGCAAGCATGGCCCCAACCCCTGTGCCTGACCCCGCCCGACGCTGTAGGTCTGGATCCGGGGTAGGCCTCTTGCGCCCTCCACCCTCATCCCGGGGCTCACTGCCGTCTCGCTCATTGCTGTCCCGTTCCCGTGACTTCTTGTGCCGATAGCGGATCTCCAGCTTGGGGTCTTTCTCTGTGGGCCAGGGTGGGTTGGCATTGGGGGGGTTGGCTTGTCTCGGAACTTTATTCCTCTTCTCTTCTGTCCCACCCAATGGCGCTCTCCCCCCTACTCTGGGGCAGAGGGGTCCCTCCAGTGGGGTCCTCTGTGTTGGCTCACCACAGAACCATCACCCTGCCCGCAGAACCGTACCCTTACTCCCCCTGACCCAGCACCCCAGTAGGGCTCCTCCTCCCCTCTCTCAGCCCCTCCCGCCTACCTGTCCCGGCCACCCCTCACCTCGGCACTCCAGGCAGTACCACTCCCGGATGGCTTTAGCCATCTTCTCCGTGATGCGGATGCAGTCCCCATGGAACCACTCATTGCAGTTGTCGCACCCGCTGCAGGGGAAGGGGCGAGCGGTGGGGATGGGGGGCTGGACCATCGCCCCACCTGGCCGTGGGGCCCGACAGGTGCAGCCCCGCCCCCCGCGCCCGGGCTCACATCATGAAGCAGTTGATGTCCGGTTTGCGGCAGATGCAGTAGATGGGCGCGTTCTCCCCGTTCTCCGACTTGCTGTCCTCCCCCGCATCTGGAGGCTCTGGGTCCGAGCCATCCCCGTCCTGTGGGACCCCCCACACAGAGCTCCTTAGAGAACCCCCGTCCCGGCTCACCACGGGCCCCCCACACTCTGCCAGGAAGACTTCCCGTCCCGGCTCCGCACACAGACCTCCACTATGGGCCCCACGGACGCCCCATCACTGCCCCCTGACCTGACCCCTCGCATGAAGCCCGGCCACTGTCCCCAGACCTCCCGTGCTCGCCCCACAGACACCCCCTCCCTCTACCCACACTCATAGGGCTCAGACCAACACCTGCCGCAGGTTCTCCCCCAAAGACTCCCCATCCCGCTCCGCGATCAGCCCCAGGCCCCCCACTCCCCGCCCCTCGCGGCTCCCCAAGATCCCGGGATGCAAACAGCCCCGGCACACTGGCCAGCACGTCAAACTCGCTGCGGGCGGGCCGCACGCCTCGTCCATTGAACGCACCCCTCGCCCTTCTGCCCAGGGAGCCCCCGACGGGCCCCCCCGGAACTGCCGCCGGGGGTCCGCGCTCAACTTCCACGACGGACCCCACAGCGGCGCCCCCACCGCCCCCCGGCGGCTCCGGCATCCGAGGGCGGGCGACCCACAGGCCCCCCCACTTTTGCCCCCAGACTCCGGGTCCGGGTTGACCACAGACCCCCCGCGCGTCTGCCCGCGGACCCCGCCGTGACCGCCGCCGCCCGCGCCGCCGCCCGCGCCCGGCCGGGTCCCGCACTCACCATCGCGACCCCGCCGGCCCCCCGCCCGCCCGCCCGGACCACTCCACGGCGTCCGCGGCGGTTGCAAAGGTGCTCACAACCACTTCCGCTTCTGGCGCGCCTCCCGGGCGCCGTCGTCCGAGTGCGCAGGCGCGGACGTCAGCGCCGCGACGGCCCCGCCCCCCCGCGGCCGCCGCCGCCGCCTCCCGGCGCCGCCATCTTGGCCGCTGGGGCCGCGGGTTCGCCGGGAGCAGGGCCGCGCCGGGGCGCCGCTTCCCCCGAGGGCGCCCCACCTCGTCAGCGGAGTCCGTCCGGCGGCCGCTCGTTCGTGCGGACGCGGAGGTGGAGGCGGTACGGAGGCGCGACGCCCGGGGCCCCCGGCGCCGTGAGGGGGCCGCGCGGGCAGCGGCCGGCCGGCGGCTCCCGGGGGCGAGGCCGGGCCGGGGGTCGGTTCCGGGCGCCGGGGGCTGGCGCTGCAGACCAGCCGCCAGGGAGGGCGGCCGCTCCCGGACCTGCCGGATGGAGTCGCGCTCCTCTCCTCAGTCACTGTCCACGTCTCCCTCCGCCCGGCTTTTCATCTTTATTGTTGAAAGGACCGCATCGACCCTTCCGGCCCTCCCGCCCCGGCCGCCCCCCGGGTGTCTGTGTCCGTGGGCGACGCGTGTGTGCCTACGAGGTCTCTGACTGATGGCTCCCCTCCCCGCCTGCAGGCTGTGCCCGCTTCTGCGCCTCGGGGTCTGTTCTGTTCAGCAGCTGATTTTGTTCCTCAGAGTCCACGTCTGAGGGCGATCCTGGGATATTGTCTTTCTCTGACGCTGACTTGGCTTCCGCACGTGTTCACGGCGTTCGCGCTCCGAGGGAAGCGGCTGCGCCCTGTCCCGCTCCCATTCCTTGCAGGTCAGCCGGGCGGCCGGTCAGCCTCCGGGCCTTGCAAGGGGACTCACCCTGCAGGACGGCGCGGCCGGGTCAGCCTCCGGGCCTTGCAAGGGGACTCACCCTGCAGGACGGGAGCGCCGTGCACAGGAGAAGGGGCTGGACCAAAGTAGACTTGGGATCTGCTCTGACCACCGGCTTCACCAGGTCCTCCGCCGACCACACCCCACACACACACCCCTTCATCACCACCACCATCGCAGTGTAGATTTGCCTCGTTCCTGGTGATGTCTACTTTGTTGAAAGCATTTCATACATATCCAGCCATCTCGCCAATAAAAGTAACTTTTTACATTTAAATGATGTACAATAAAGAAAATCTGTACAGGTCAGAGCTAGACATCCCCTTGGCCATGCTCTAGCCTGGGCAACTATGGAGGTTAAATGAGATACAACATGTCAGCGTTAATTTAATTTTTCAGCTTTTAAATGTTTTTATTGATTTGACAGGAAGGGAGAGGAATAGAGAGATGGAAACATCAATGAGGGAGAAACATCATCAATTGGCTGCCTCCTGCACACCCAGAGTAAATGTCCACATTCAGAGTTATAGTTGTTCTTTAAGATGAAAATGTTCCATGAAAAAAAGTGGCTAGTTTACTAGTAGTTCACAACACAAACTATCATTGGAGTACTTTTCCTCGAGACAATTCTTGCACTGTGATATGCAATAGTGTTTCATGCTTCTCATTGCATGACATAATATTAACATGATGGATGTCTTTTCAAGAGTTGAGATTTAATAAAATTCATAAATTTTATTGCTTCATTAAATATTTTCTTAAGTGAAATTTGATTTTATTTGGTGTGTGTGTGTGTGAGTATTGTGGTGAGCAATATGGTCAATATTAGTATTTTAGAGCAACTGCCTAAATTTGTGATAATGTGCTTGCAGTTTTAACAACCATTATTTTTACCCCTTTTTTGTTTGTTTTGGTTTTTTAAAGGATGTATTCACTTTGTTTTTTTAAAAATATTTTAATTGATTTTATAGAGAGGAAGGGAGAGGAATAGAAACATCGAAGAGAGTCGTTTGGCTGCCTCCTGCATGCCCCCTACTGGGAATCAAGTCAGAAACCCAGGCTTCTGCCCTGACCGGGAATGAAACTATGACCTCCTGGTTCATGGGAGGACCCTCAACTAATTGAACCACACTAGTCAGGCTGTGTTATTCTTTTTTTAATTTTTATTTTATTGATTTCAGAGAGGAAGGGAGAGGGAGAGAGATAGGAACATCAATGATGAGAGAGAATCATTGATCGGCTGCCCCACACTGGAGATCGAGCCCGCAACCCAGTCATGCCCTGATGGGGAATGGAACCATGACCTCCTGGTTCATAGGTCGATGCTCAACCACTGAGCCACACCGGCTTGGCTGTGTTATTCTTTTAAAATATTGCTTTGGCTACTCTCAGTTTCTGAAATTTCCATACAAAGTTTATGATAAACTTGTCTAATTTGGAGAGCATTCAGTTGAAACTTTGATAGGAGTTGTGTTGAATCTGTAGATCAATTTTGGGGAATACTGCCATTGTAAGAGTATTAAGTTTTCCAATCCACAAACATGAGATGTTACCCTTTCTCCTCCTTTCTCCTGCCTCTTCCTTCCACCCCCTCAACTTATTTGGCCACCTGTTACAAGGTGGCCAAATAAGGAGTGAAGCGGTACACCAACTCTTGCCTCACAAAGCCAGAAAGTTGTCTTCACATTTTCGGGGCCTCTGGTAACCCACAGCCCTTGTCGCATAGGCAGTATCCCACAACTAGCAGCGGCCAGCAAGGACTGCTTTTAAGGTGCAGCCTTGTGGTTGCCATGGGCCAACCACTCCCTAGGAAGGTCCTTGGCAGTGTGTTTACCTCCTGGTGTTTGGCGGGAAGTTGGCATCGTCGTTATGGGGACGGAAGATGCTGAAACCAGCTACTTCCTGACGGCACTGAGAAGTGAAGTCTGCCAGATTCTCCTCCTCCGTCCAGGCCACCCTCGCTGGATATTTTCCAGGTTCTGCCTGGAAGGCAAACCAAGTCGAGTATCTTTCCTCTTGGAAAAGGCAAGGTCTAAATACAACTCCATTTTATACAGCTAATTGAATCTTTCAATAGCTATACAGGTCTGGTAGGATCTTATTTGGTTTTAGGGTGCACAGTGTGGCTTTCTTAGCATGTCTGGAAGATATTTCTTATTTCACTATTTATTGTACCGACTTACATAAGGATGGGCAAGCAGGACTGCCTCCCTTGGAGCAGGCCAAAGATGGCCGGAGTCAGGGTGGCGCCGCGGTGCCCCTAGCCCCCATCCGCCTACCATGGCAGCCATAGCCCTACCCCCCGCCCCCTCCCCTGCCAATCGGGTACCCTCCGCTGAGGTCCGGTGCCTCCACTATGGCATTGGTAGGAGGAGCTCCAACCGGAGATTGGGGGCACTCCAAGAGCTCGGCATCCCCTCAAAAGTCGCATCTGGTGTGGGGTCCTTCGGCCCCATGGAGATGTGTCCAGCTTCTGAACCTGCTTCTCGGAGGATAGGTTTCCAAACAGAAATCCCACGACCCTGGGCGGTCAGCCCTCATCTGGAGCAGGAGGTGCCTCGGCTCAGTGACAGGAGACTTGGCTGTCCCAGGGAGACTCCTGCAGGTGCTGTCCATAGCCAGGATGGCGCTCAGCGAAAACCCCGTGTCCCGGCTCGGGGACTGCGCATCTTCCTGGGCCGGGATCTGCAGCCCGCCACCGGCTGCCCTTCACCTTCACAGTGAAACCCAGGTGTCCCAAGTAGATCCCAGGAAAGGATCTGGGGTGTTTATCTCTAAGGCATCCCTTGAGGTAAACTTTAACCGTGTAGGTGTGGGACATTCAAGTAGTTGCTAGCAAAGAGGCTGCTCTATGCAAGCAGGACCAAGGGCAGGCCTAGGACCGAAAAGACCAGAAGTTTTAATTTTAATATTAAGCATACGCAAAATAATTCAATTAACTGCTGGAGGAATTACACCACATGAAACACATGCTGTTGCAAATCACACAGCACTTTATTACACAAGTTCCTGATGCTGCCAGGTACAGGCTTAATGGGGATCCCGGTGGTGCTGTCCTCTGGGGTCTGACAGCTGGGCTGGTCCGGTCCGATGCAGGGGGCCGGCGTTCCTCACCGGAGAGCTCGGTTGCATCTCGATGGAGAGATACTAGCCGTTCTTCTGTCGTCTGGCAGAGAGAGGAGCGTGGAACGGCGTCACCTGCCAGACTGAGAAAAGGACGCGCCTTTGTGGCTGTATCGACAGGTGAGCACCGTTGGCTGGTCAGGACCCATTTTTAAAGCCTGTTGCGCAGCAGTTCAGGTGGCTATCAATGAATTGCGTAGGCACACGTTAATCTCAAACAGGGCGAGGGCCTACATGTGATTATCTAGGAAGAGTACATCATTCACTCAAATGGTTATCCTGACAAGTCACTCTGAGTTGGCAACTGAAGTTCAAATCCTTATGAGGTACACACGCTTCAGAGCAGTGGGGAATGTGTCCTTAATATCACACTTTAAGTTTTCAGGAAAGTGAACTCAAACATTTTAAAACCTTTTAAACATATTTTAGACATTTTTAAACATTTCTATATTTTACTACAACACCAGGTCAGCCTATGGAGAGTTTAGCTAAGCTACACCATGGTCTTGCTGCCACCACATCCCTTTTTTTTTTGGCCAAGTGGATTGTAGGGGCCTTAAAACTGACACTGGCCCTAACCGGTTTGGCTCAGTGGATAGAGTGTTGGCCTGCGGACTCAAGGGTCCCAGGTTCGATTCTGGTCAAGGGCATGTACCTTTGTTGCGGGCACATCCCCAGTAGGAGGTGTGCAGGAGGCAGCTGATCGATGTTGCTCTCTCATCGATGTTCCTAACTCTCTATCCCTCTCCCTTCCTCTCTGTAAAAAATCAGTAAAATATATTTTTTAAAAAAACCTGACACTGGCCCCCTCATTCAGGTGGATGCCCAAGATAGTAGCCACAGTCACAAGCAAATGTAAATTCCTGACATGACTTCACCAACAGCCCTGGTAATCAACACTCTCCCCTGCCTCCCAGCGCCTGTGTGCCTTATGCACCCGTTAGATAAGACCTCAGTGGGGCTTATCAAAACCCCGCTCTTTTGAATTGACCAACCCAGCCCTCACCAGGTAACCCCAAAGCACTCCACTCAGGGTCCCTAATAAAGACAGGTAGCCCAGGTCCTGCCTCTCTGCACTCTTCCTGGACCTCCCGCTGTGGCCCCTGGAGGAATGCAGTGTACTTCCTCCAGGCCCTGTAAGTAAGAAACTTCTGGAATCCAGTTTTCTTGCGGGGGATAGGAGGGTGGCTCACCACCCAGCACCCTGTGCTCCCCTTGGCAAATCTTATTTTAAAAAGTCCTAAGATAGTGGCATAAGGAGCCTAGAACCAAACCACTGACATGCCCCCAGGTGGGAAGAGGCCGATCACACAGCTGGCTCAGGACCAGGGACAGGTGGAAGGAGAAGCATCCCCAGATGGGAAGGGGTTGACCTCACAGAAGTCACGAAGGGCATCAGCGGATGGTGACACAACAGGGAGCAGGAGGCTGAGGAAATCTGCCTCATTGGCAGGCTGGAGTCTGTGGCCCATCAGGAATAGGTGTCACCTAGCTCTTAAATAAAGGATTTTTTGAGAAATCATTTATAATGCTCCAGAGAACATGGCAAATATAAGGGTTATAATTTTCATTTGAATGTTTTTCTTTAACAAAAATGTGAGAAGAGGGAAGTCCCTGATTTTTTTCTACCACTACAGTATTTCAAGATCACTTACCACTCTTCCTTAATAAGGTAACTGATTTTTAAAAATTGATTCAAGAGAGAGAGAGGGAGAGAAAGAAACATCGAGTTGTTGTTCCACTTATATATGCATTCATTGGTTATTTCTGGTATGTGCCCTGACTAGGAATTGAACCTGAAACCTTGGCATATCAAGACCATGCTCCAGCCACCTAAGCTACCCAGACAGCACTGTACAAGCAGCTTCCTCAATCTCAGGAAGAATCTTTGAGCCAGACCCTTCTTTTTTAAAATATATTTTTATTGATTTCAGAGAGGAAGGGAGAAGGAGAGAGATAGAAATATCAATGATGAGAGAGAATCATTGATTGCTGTCTCCTGCATACCCCTTACTGGGGACTGAGTCCACACCAGGGCATGTGCCCTGACTGGGAATCAAACCATGACCTCCTGGTTCATAGGTCGATGCTCAACCACTGAGCCCTGCCAGACTCCCTTTTTTAGGGTGTTTAGGACCCTTTGTTGGACCATGTCATTGATTGTACTATTTATCAGTGGCATGTTAAAACTTGCATGGTTTGTGTAAAACAACACAATTAGGAATTGCAGATATAAAAAGCTTTACCCAATTGCGGAGCAAAACAGCCACAGGTGTGCATATTTCTGACCACATGCTGAGATCCAACAGGCACTTTGCTAATTGGGTTTAGATACATCACTCAGTCTGGCAGTGGGGACAATGTAGGTGGCCCCTGGTGGGAGGACATGGAAACATGGTCTCTTCTGCTTGTCCTGGGAAGGAATATAGGGAATGCTGCTATGCAGAACCTGTCAATATTCTATGGCAAGCAGCATTCCCTTGGTCTCCTTCATAACAACAGTCTTTCCAGTCAGCCATCCTTCCTCCGATTTCCAGGTCTTCAGTGCCAGTTCAGCCAAGCAGCTCTCAGGTTTGACCTGATCACATGAAGCAGTCATGGAAGCCTGGGAAAAGGCTGGGAGACATGGGCGTGTCACCCACTGCTCCTTCACCGTCCAGATTGCGCTCCAAGAGATGCAGTGCTAGTTCCGCGTCTCACGCAGGTTAATGGCCAGCTCAGAGCCCAGATCTCCTTCCCAGCCTTGTGTCTCCCTGGGACATGCACACCCTATGGCCCTCTTGGTGTCTGCAAGACCCCAATTCTGATTTTCCAGAGACATAATTTATACATTAAAGCCAACTCATGGACGCTATTTCTCAGAGGTAGGGTAGGTGGTGAAGTCATCTGTCAAACCTACTTAGGGACGTATCAGAGCACACTCCGCTCTTAACTGGAGCCTTGACTGTGGCTCAGTTGGGCGGGACTTGGGGGCGGGAACATCTGGAGAAATCGCGGCGTCTTGCACATTCCCAATTCCCGAGTTTTACCAGGATCACCACGTTGGGAATGGGGCCCTTCACCTCCTGCTGCTACACAGTCTCAAACGGCCGGCCTTACATCCCTCTCACCGCTCCTGCCCCCGCCCTCCCTAACAAGGGATACCTTCAGGTAAAAGAACAGGAAGTGGCCTTTGTCACCATGGGAACCGAGGACGCTGATTGGGGTTGAATTGCTGAGTCTGCGCAGTCCTCACCTAACTTTTGGTCACGCCCCCAGTCCCCGTTGCTCGCTACTCTCAGGTTTGGATAGAAAGGTGGAGACTCAGAAAATTGATTTTGGTGAATACCACCTCCTTTCCCATGGGAAACTCACGATGTAGTTGGAGCCATGACATAAAATCAAACAATTTCAGTAATTTTAAAAAGCACCGTTAAATGACAGAGGAATACAAATTTCACACAAATCTGACCCAGTCAAAAGGGATCAAGGGAAGTTGCCTGCAGAGGGAATCACTGAGCTAATTTTTGGAGGATAAATAGTTTGTGGATGAAAGGTACAGATGCAGTGGATATGTACTGCACCATCCTGATCCCACTGAGGGACATATTTACCCAGCTGAGGACAGTGTTGCTAGGAAATTCACCTAGAGGCTTTATTGAGAACCAAAAGCAGACACCCGAAAAATGTTCACTGGAAACAGTGCTAGAAGCAAACGGATTAAAGTCAGAGATGTTTAATTGTATTAAATTACTTATCAATTGGCTGGTCAGAGCTGGACGGTTTATTTTTTTAAACTTAGGCTGTTTCCAAATCTTAGCTATTGTAAATTGTGCTGCTATGAACATAGGGGTGCATATATCCTTTCTGATTGGTGTTTCTGGTTTCTTGAAATATAGTCCTAGAAGTGGGATCACTGGGTCAAATAAGAGTACCATTTTTAGGACCTGGACCCTGTGTTTATTTATAGACAGGTGGGATAATGAGAGTTTCCATTTTATTCTTTATGACTTTTCTGTGTTGTTCAAAGTTTCAATTAAAAGTATGTTCTCCTTTAGTAATAATAAAAAGCAAGTGCTAACAAAGAAGATAGTGAAATTTTGCTTCACAACCCTTAGAGCAGGTGGACCTCCTTCCTACCTTGGCCACGTATCCCTGAGTTTGCAGTGTGTTTTGCTGGTGCTCTCAAGAACGGCGATGCCCTGCCATCTAGTGCCCAAGTGGCAAGGGAGCCTTCCAACCAGCATGTCCGTAAAGTAAATATCTGTTTTATCAAGTTTGAAGAAGACAACTAATATACAGTGTTCTAGGTACATCTTTGATTTGGTTATAATCTCAAACTGTTATATTGGACTTGTCTATTTTTCTTTCATTTGTATCAGTTTTTGCCTCACATATTTTTTATTGAGTTTATTAGGGTGACATTGTACTTAGTGCCTTGATACTTTCTTCTTCCTGTTTATTTTCTTATGGGAAATAATCTTATAGTGTTGGCCCTTGATACCACACAGTGAATTTCTATTACAATATTATTTTTCCTAGAATATTGACATGTGAAGCCTTTATATTAAGTCCTACAATAAAAGGCTTTGTTCCCGTGTGAGCAGAGTAAGAGATTTAAAAAATGTATCAACCAAATAACAAAGTTTAAATCTTGTTTGGATTCTAATTCAAAAAACCCAACAGTTTTAAAAAGAAACACTTTTAATACAATTATGGGAAATTGAACATTGACTGGGTATTTCTTATTCAGGAATAACTGCTAAAATATTTACCTGTAAAAATACTAATATGGTAATTTTAAAGTGTCTATTTTAGGAGATAATTATGGAAACATTTTTGGATAAAAAGATATAGTGCTTGAGATTTGCTTCAAAATATTCCAGTAGGCAAGGAATGGGAGAAAAGAAAGTATAGATGAAGCAAGATTTGCAATAATTAAATCGCTGAAACCGGGTGATGGGTTAGGCATGGACGGTTCATTATACTCTTTCTACTGTTTGATTTTCATAGCAAAAGATTTTTTTTTATAACATACATTTATTATATAAACTAGCGGCCCAGTGCACGAAATTCCTGCACTCATGGGGGGGGGGGGGGAGTGGAAGAGGGGGCCTCAACCTGGCCTGTGCCCTCTTGCAGTCGAGGAGCCCTCAGGGGATGTCCGACTGATGGCTTAGGCCCACTCGTATACCCTTAGTCAGACACCCTTAGCACTGCCACGGAGGACAAAAGATTTTTAAAAAATAGAAAGTAGAGCCTTGGTCGGTGATCCAATGGTTAGAGCACCAGCCCGAGCACCGCAGGGTCACCGGTGCGATTCCCTATCAAGAGCATGTACCTGGGTTGCAGGTTCAACAGGAGTGCATGCAGGAGGCAACCAATTGATGTGTCTCTCTCAAATCAATGCTTCTCTCTCTCTCCCCCCTTCCCTTTCACTCTCTAGAAATCAATGGAAAAATATACTTGGGTGTGCATTAAAAAAAAAAGTAATAAGTAGAAATGGCCAAGGCTGCTATTTCCTACCCCGAATCTACTCTCATTTTCCCTTACAAACGGAACCCCTATATTGTTGAGGATGCCGTTAACTGTCCAAATTAATTTTTTAAAATGACTTTTTCAGTCTCTTTTGTAGATGTGAGAGACCGGTGAAAAGCAGATAGAAGCCAACGGGTGTGGCTTCCAGGAAAACGCTTTAAAGGTCCTGGCTCAGCTGGTAAGTGAACTTGTTACCCTGGCCTCTTCCTCTTTTCTGCTGCCCCGTACAAACACCCGAGGAAGGGACCGCAGGGTCGCCTGCACCATTGGCAACCTGAAGGCCAGAATGCATTGATGCTTCGAACAGTGGCGCCAAAAAATGAAAGGAACCTGGATGTTTCCTGACTGTGGAGGTACCACACCCTCTCTGGGATGCTTTCCCCTTCTGTCAACAGGGAGAATTAAACGTTTTCTTATTGTAAATTTGCATTTGCCCTTACAGAGGCTGTACACTCCCCGAAGACAGGTCTTTAGCTTACAAACCTGGCTGCTTTCTGGAATTATCTGGGGTGTTTTAAATATATTAAGGCTTGGGCCCCACTTCCAGAGTGTCTTGATTTCATTGACATGGAGGACAGCCTGGGTATGGGAATTTGCAAAAGCTGCCCCTGGTGATTCTAATTTGGAGACCTACTGTTCCAGCTCGCCGTTGGATCCTCGGAGTGCTTGGCTCCTGGCTGGATGGCGACCAGGCTTAGTTGACTGGCTGTGATCACCCGTGGCGGCGTGGCGTGGGAGGAGCAAAGGTCCTGGTAGCCTTTAGCAACAAAGCCGACAAAGTCTCGCCTTCTTCCCCGCCAACCACGCCCCGTCCTGCGACCTAGCTGTGGCCCCGCCCTGCGCCTTAGCTGTGGCCCCGCCCAACGCCCCAGCTTTGGCCCCGCCCCGCGCCCTAGCTGTGGCCCCGCCCAACGCCCCAGCTTTGGCCCCGCCCAACGTCCCAGCTGTGCAGGGCGGTCCGCGAGCGCCTCTTGTGCGCCTGCGCAGCTCCGGGTCTGGCGGGCAATTTGTTTCTCTCCCGGAGTCGCGTCTCGCGATCCCTGGCTTCTGGCTGAGATCAGAGTTTGAGCGGCTCGCCGCTCGGTCCCGAGTGGGCCCTTTGCTCCCGGACCCGCGTGGAACTGGGGATCCTGACTTCGGAAGCAGGCAGAAGGCATTGCTGGGACGGGTGTGGGGTGCGGGATCGCGCCGGGCGGGGGCGGCGGCGGAGGACCAGGGCTTGGCCTTTCTGCGCCGCTGGCTGGGGTACCTGGAGCGGGTGCTTGAGACGCCCTCACCCACCTCGGTGGCCGTAGCTGAGCCCCTTCCTCGCCTCCCCTCCCCTCGCCTCCTTACCGACCCCCACAGGAAGGCCCCCGCCCCCAGCGTGGGAGAAATGTTTACTGCACCCGTTTCTTTGCACTAGCTGTGTTATTTTGTAAAATTCGTGTCTATTTTGCGTTTTTTAAAGAAAACGGCAATGTTGTCTGTATATATGTATTTGTCCCCCTAAATCCTTAAAGAGATGATGCAGGTTTATTTCCTGTACCATGTTCGGGATGCTTAGACCACAGGAGGCTCAGACCAGTCAGTACTGGACTTTGGTTAGAAACTGAATTTCGTAGAACTGAAAGAAATTGTTCTTGACATCTCGTACTTTATTTTCAAACGCATGTGACCTACTGGATGTGAGCCATTCTTGGATTTGGAAAGTGAGCAGAAATTTGTCTGGCTTTTGTTTTTTGACATTGTGTTTGTATTCCCTTCAGAGGCTTAAAGGATGGCCTCTTCGGATCTGGACCAAATAAGCTTTCATATTAGTGAAAAGATTGGCAATATTAAAAAGTCTCTGTCATTAAGGAACTGTGGTGAGTAGAATAGATTCCACTGACTTTGTACACAATGCATTTTGATTGCTGTCCCCCTTGGAATGATACCTTATGCCTGGTTAAGTAAGTGGATGTATCTTACAACGGTGATGTCAAGCTTCAAATGGCGATTTAGAAGCACTCAGCTGCTGTAACTTACTGGATCACTACTATCAAAAATAGGGAATTTACTCAACTGCTACCATTACTGCAAATCAGTAAACGAGGCCTTAAAATTGAGGTGACTAAAAGTTATTTGGAATACCTGTGTATCCAACTAGCTATCTAATCCCCTGAAATTAATCTCAGTAAAGACATCAGTACTCTCCTTTACTGACTAATGTGATTTAGTTGTTGTGGACCTAGTGTCCAATGCAATTAGCATTGCCCTATTAGGTAGAATAACATAGTGCATCTCATGATGATGATGAGGAGGAGGTGTTAGCTTCTACTGGGTGCTTTACTGGGTTCCAGACACAATGCTAAGCCCATGTTATATGCTTTTTCTTGCTTATCTTTACAATCATCTTGAGGTAGGCACTGAATTCTCTGACTTCAGGCCTGGAGCTCTAGCCATTTCACTCTACTGCCTCCATAACTTACAGATATAGTCAAATTGTGCTTTTATTTATGTGTGTTTGGTTGTTAGAAGTGAAGATGGAAAGATCTGATTATGAGAAAAAAACCGCTGTTTTTATTACTTCTTTTATCTTGAGAGAGGAGGAGACGCCAGTTTTCCCATCCTCAAGTCTATGAAGCTGGAGAGGTGGGGTTGGGAGTAAGAGCATGCCACTTGACAAACTCCGGCCTTTCCTCTGTCTGGCCCGCTGGGCCGCCACCAGCATGGGACTTTTTATGTTTCTTTCTCCACTGACCATTAATCACGTGGCTGGTGTAAATACGAATCCCAACGCTCTACTACAAATTCTGAAGCGAACTCTCCCTAACCTCCCACACACACCTGAGCGCTGGACCAAAACATAAGCTTTTATCTCCCGGGCCAGTGATTAGAATTTTTAAGTTTACACTTTCACTGAAGATATATCCCAGGAAGAGGGGTCCTGACTTTATTTGGGATTCTCACTTCCAACACCCTGTGCCTTTGAAGTTCCAAAACGTTGGCTTGATCCCCATTAAAACTAAATATATTTGCTTGCTGAGACTGACAGACTCTCTCTCCAGCTTCCCTCTGCACCCCCACCTCCCCCCCAGATTAGGGCTGCTGCAGTAGCATCTCACATACATTGCCTGGTTTGTGAGCATTTACCTTATTCTCATGAAAGTCAGCTGTGCATGTAGAGGGTGTTTGTTTTATCTAGCATTTCTAGTTGTGTGTTTTTTAATCCCCACCCGAGGATATTCTTTTTTTTTTTTAAATATATTTTATTGATTTTTTACAGAGAGGAAGGGAGAGAGATAGAGAGTTAGAAACATCGATGAGAGAGAAACATCGATCAGCTGCCTCCTGCACACTCCTTACTGGGGATGTGCCTGCAACCCAGGTACATGCCCTTGACCGGACTCGAACCCGGGACCCTTCAGTCCGCAAGCCGACGCTCTATCCACTGAGCCAAACCGGTTTCGGCCCGAGGATATTCTTTTCATCGATTTTTAGAGAGAGTGGAAGGGTGGGAGGAGGGGGGAGAAAGAGCAAAACATCGACTGGAGAGAGAGACACGCACATGTCGCCTCCCAGCCTGACTGGGGTTGGGGATCGAACCTGTGACCCTTCAGTTCTTGGGCCAGTGAGCAAAACCAGCCAGGGCTCTAGTTTATAGTGGAGGAACTTGCCAGAAACAAGACTCAGGGGACATTGTACTTACCTTTCCCTTCTTTTCCATACCAGTGCTTAGAAATGAGGTCTTAAGATTATCCATGGAGACAGGTCCCAGGGCCTGAAACAGCTCTTTCTGCACCCCTAAGTGTCTCTAGGTAAAGCTCAGCTCCCAAAGTTCGGTTGGGTACATGTGCACTATCGTTCTTCTGTACACCTTATTTTCCATTTTATCTTTGTTTATTAATAGGTCAAGAACCTAACTCAAAGACTATATTAAATAAAATAGGAGATGAGATCCTGGTAATAAATGAACTTCTAAATAAATTGGAATTAGAAATTCAATTTCAAGAACAAACTACCAATTCACTCAAGGTAATGCTTTTCCTTATTTTTAAAAAAATCTTCATTGTTTAAAGTATTACATATGTCTCCTCTCCCTCCCCCTGCCCCCACTCCCACCCCAGGCCTTCACCACCCTATTGTCTGCGTCATGGGTTATGCATATTTGCATACAAGTTCTTTGGTAATGTTTTTCTAGCGAAGCAACAAAATAAAAAGGCAATAAGTACAAATTTCTTAATCACCAGGAATTCTTAAGGGTTCTGTAAATATATTTATAAAGTCCTTAGCTTTGTAAATTATTACTGGTACAGTTTTTTTTGCATTTTATTTTCGCAGTATAAAGCACTCCAGAGCTTCACAGGTATTTCTTTTTTCATGTTGGTACCAATGGAATTGAACATTACTAAAAAGGAAGGATTCCTAAATAATTCTTGGTAGGTTTAATTTAAACAAATGATGTCCTGGTAGGCTGAGATGGAAGGAGTACCTGCCCTGGGAAGAGATGTGGATTCTTACCCTCCCTGCCCTTAGCACCTTCTGCCACCCTGAGAAAGCTATTTTACCTCTTGGGATCTCTGGGTCCTCATTTGGAAAATAATGGGTCATGCTGAACTATTTATTTTTTTTTAAAAAAATATGTTTTTATTGATTTTAGAGAGATTTTAGGAGAGGAAGGGAGAGAGAAATATTCACGGCTGCCTTCTGCATGCCCCCTACCAGGGGTCAAGCCCACAACCCGGCATGTGCCCTTGACCAGGAATGGAACCAGCAACCTCTTGGTGCATTGGATGACACTCAACCAACTGAGACATCCCAACCAGGGCAACTCTTTTTTTTTTTTTTTTAAATATATTGTTATTGATTTCAGAGAGGAAGGGAGAGGGAGAGAGAGAAAGAAACATCAATGATGAAAGAGAATCATTGATTGGCTCCCTCCTACACACCCCCAACTGGGGCTGCAGCCCGCAACCCAGGCATGTGCCCTTGACCAGAATCAAACCTAGAACCCTTCAGTCCACAGGCCAGTGCTCTATCCACTGAACCACACCGACCAGGGAGGCTCTTTTTTTTTAATATTGCTTGCATTCAGTGCTTTTTCACCCCTTCTGTGTTCTGAAAACTCACAATTATTGTGATTGTGTACCATGGTCTTTCATGCTCTTTACAACGTCTTCATACACACACAGGCAGGACAGACACTTATTCGTGAGCATTTTTTGGATTTTAGGAACTCTGTGCATCTCTTGAAGAAGATTATAAAGATGTGGAGCATCTCAAAGAAAACATTCCTCCCCATTTGCCTCAAGTAACAGTGACCCAGAACTCGTAAGTGTATTCATAATTGTTCTTGCCATCTGTATTTATAAAACTACTAGAGGCCCGGTGCACGAATATCGTACATGGGTAGGGTCCTTAGATTATAACGAACACCTCAAGTCTTTTTGCCTTTTCGTGTACTTGCAGTTTTGCTAGTGGCTGTCTGTTTTGTTTTGTTTTTGGTCACTTACGCCAGAAGTCATGTTTCCCCTGTCTTCACCAGTCTTCTTATCCTGCTCTCTCTGAAGGGAAGGTTGCCCCTCTTTCCCAAGGGTGAGTCTCCTCTGGGATCTCTCCCTCTGCTTTTTCTCATTTCTTTCCCTTAGAGAGATAGAGAGTTAGAAACATCGATGAGAGAGAAACATCGATTAGCCGCCTCCTGCACATCTACTGGGGATGTGCCCGCAACGAAGGTACATGCCCTTTACTGGAATCAAACCTGGGACCTTTCAGTCCACAGGCCGACGCTCTATCCACTGAGCCTTTTTCTCATTTCTTTCCCTTAGATGTGCGGGAGGCAGCTGATCGATATTTCTCTCTCATCGATGTTTCTAACTCTCTATCTGTCTCCCTTCCTCTCTGTAAAAAAATCAATAAAATATATTTAAAGGTAAAATGACAGGGTATTTTGTCATTTTAGGCCAGATTGTTCTTTGTTGTGAGAATAGCGTGTTTAATTACATCCCTTACTCTACCAACTACTTGTCGGTAGCACCTCAGTTCCCCTCCACACCCCCATCCCCAACCGTGGTGACCATGAAAAGTGTCTCCAGACACTGTCATATGTCCTCTGAGGGGCAGAATCTCCCTGACCCTTGAGAACCACTGTCTTAGGGTAGAAATAACCTTAATGAGCTTCCCATCTTAAAAACAGCCAAAAGAACCAAATACTTAGCTCTGCTCCCCCCTCAAACTACTGTCCTATTTCTGTTCACTGCCAATATATGTTTGTACCTCTTCTTCCCAGAGCAGCCAACACCTGGCTCCTACCACGTTTAAGGAACTGGTTGTTGAAGGTTATAAAGAGGTCAGAATCCCTCTTCAGCCCTGATTCTTCCTTTCAGGTTTTATTTTGTTGCCCATCTTCTTGTTTTTGAAATTCTGTCACCTGCACCATGTGTTGGATGCTGATTTCTTCCTAGTATGCGTACAATTCTGACGATTGCCTGTGTGCTGTGCATCTCTATTCTGTAGTGTTAATGTATCAGATCTTGACTCTGAAGAACCTATCAAAGTTGAGGAACCTGGAGTCACAAAGAAGCCCTCTAAAGAGCAAAGGAATATTAAAGAAATGCCATTTATAACTTCTGAGGAGTTTAACGGCATCCCTGCGTAAGTATTTAAAATAAATGCTAACGTTCAACTCTTTAATAATCAACATACATGCTTGTTTAAATCACAAGGCTTCATTATATTTATCATAATACGCTGTGTTCAAATACTGACTTTTCCTAAAACAGCTTTATATTGGACTATGAAAATGCAGGAAATCTTTTGTTGAAAATGCTCCAAATCATGTAGAGATTCAGAGAAGGGTCAGTTTATTGCCGAGTCCTCTCCAGGACCATTTTGTGATTTAGACTTATCCCCGTACATTTTAGACGTAGTCTCAGTTTTGCTGTGATTTTAATGCAAGTGTGTTGTAAAGAATTGAGGTTAGAATGGAGAGTGTTGTGTTTGTTTTTCCATTTGTCCCTTAACTTATGCCCCACACTTATTTGAGTCTGGGCTCTATTCTGGACCTGGGTCACTAGGAGAAAACAGGGCCGAATAACACAGCAAGCCTCGCCTAGAGGCAGGTCTCCTTTGCACTTTACAGATGGCAGCAGTGGGAAGCCAGTTATGGGAATTGTGTTTGTTTTTTTTTAAATATATTTACTGATTTTTTTACAGAGAGGAAGGGAGAGGGATAGAGAGTTAGAAACATCGATGAGAGAGAAACATCGATCAGCTGCCTCCTGTACACTCCCCACTGGGGATGTGCCCACAACCAAGGTACATGCCCTTGACCGGAATCGAACCTGGGACCCTTGAATCAGCAGGCCGATGCTCTATCCACTGAGCCAAACCGGTTAGGGCGGGAATCGTGTTTTTAAACATTTTTTAAAAATATATTTTATTGATTTTTTACAGAGAGGAAGGGAGAGAGATAGAGAGTTAGAAACATCGATGAGAGAGAAACATCGGCCAGAGAAACATCGGCCAGCTGCCTCCTGCACATCTCCCACTGGAGATGTGCCCGCAACCCAGGTACATGCCCTTGACCAGAATCGAACCTGGGACCTTTCAGTCCGCAGGCCGACGCTCTATCCACTGAGCCAAACCGGTTTCGGCGGGAATCGTGTTTTTAAACTCTCATAATTTCAGGGCTTCGCTTCTTGGCTTTATATCATTACATTTTTCATTATTATTTTATAATACATGTGGTTAGAAAATATTTGTTGTCGAAAATGATCATCTGTAATTCTACCACTCAGATAAGATAGAGTATTTCCTTGTAGATTTAATTTAATTTCACATACATAATTGGTTGTTTTTTTATTATTACAAAAAAAACAAAAACTGATATAGACAGCTCTCAGGAAAGTAAAATAATCATGCTCTGCGTCCCAGGTATTTTCCTCCTAGGCCTCTAGCTCAAGGAAATGAGGAATTACAGAATAGACTTGCCTAAGAGAAATCTCACTACCATTATTTCTGAGAGTGAGGTTGTTAGACCCTCTGGGAGGAGGATGTCTAGCTTTGTCGGAAGCTGCCCAGCTGTCTTCCAGCGTGGCTGGGCCCTTGTGCATTCCCACCGTAATGAGTGAGCGTTGCCAGTGCTTCGCATCCTTGCCTGCCTCAGTTTTGTCAGTTTTTTTCTGTTTTAGCAATGCCAATAGGTGTGCAGTGGTATCTTGTTTTAAGTTTCAGTTTCCTAATGACATACAATGTTGAGCATCTTTTCACGTGCTTATTGGCCACTTGAAAAATACTGGCTGTTCGCTAATTCTGGGATGAGTCAGGAGCTGACATTTCTCTTTAATCTTTGGGGGCAGGGTGGTCACTCAGTCTTTTCCTTTATCGACAGCTTTGTTTTCATGAAATTCTGTTTGAGCTGTTCAGTTTTTTAAATTGTTGTTATTGTTGTTGCTCATTGGCTGAACTACAGGGAAGAACTGTGGAGTAGAAGGTTTTTTAGAAAATGCTTTCATAAAGGGGTAAAAGAAGGAAATTAAATAGTCATGGTAGAGTATTAATTTTTTAGGGGCTATTTGGTGAATAAGAGAAATAAGATTACAGTGTAACATCATCATAAACATTTTTCAAAGGAAATATTTTGTATAATGAGTCTTTAAAAAAAACATAATCATCTACTTATTTACAGGTACATGAAATCCCGCTTAACCTATTGTCAAATTAATGATGTTATTAAAGAAATCAACAAGGCAGTAGTTAGTAAATATAAGATCCTACATCAACCAAAAAAGTCTATGAGTTCTGTGGCCAGAAATCTCTATCACAGATTCATTGATGAAGAAACAAAGGATACCAAAGGTAAAATGACAGGGCATACGTCTATGTATATCTGCCATCTGTTTGGAGTGTAAATAAATCATGAGAAACAGAACTAATTCTAGAACATTCTAAATTTAGAGAGGCCGTTCTCCACCGGGGGCGATTTTCCCACCACGGGACACTTGGCCATCTCTGGAGACAGCTTTGGTTGCTACAACTGGGGTTGGGTTGGCATTTGGTGGATAGAGACCAGGGATGCTGCTAAAGTCCCCTCCAACGCACAGGACAGCTCCCACAAAAAAGAAGGATGTAACCCGGAATGTGGTGCTGAGGCGGAGAAACACTGCTTTAGAGTTTATTATGGAACTATAACCAGTGTTTCCAGAATGAGAATAGTAACCGTAACAGTTGGTCGTGCTTCCTGTGTGCCAGATGGTACACAGGGAGCTTCAGTCCTCCTCGCATCCTTAGGAGGTATGGGCGACCGCTAACTCCATTTTGCAGACCAGGCAGAGAGCCCAAGTTACTTGCCCAAGGCCAGCCAGTCAGGTGATAGAGCTGCCGAGGGTCTCATTCTCTTATCCACTATCTCCAATTAGCTCTTGAAAAGTGAATTGTTCAAAAGATATCAACAGATAGGTAGTGATATACTAAGCAGGGCTAGGTTACTGAAATGCTACAGGAAACATTATGCAACTTCACTTGAAAGAATAATTGTTATTTTGGCAAGAATACCGTTTCTCACTTTGGTTGGGTAATGATAGTAAACATGATTAATGCCATTCATAATCACAATGTAATGCATTAAAGACTCATCTTGAAAGTTGCCCTTATAAAAATTAGCACTAATATCTTTATTTTCAGGTCATTATTTTGTAGTGGAAGCTGACATAAAGGAGTTCACAGCTTTGAAAGTTGACAAGAGGTTTCATGTTATACTGAATATCTTACGACATTGCCGGAGGCTGTCAGAGGTCCGAGGGGGAGGACTCACCCGATACGTTATAACCTGAGGCCCTTTGAACCAGCCAACAGTAGGGTATAGAGGTTATTCCTACAGTGTCCTTATATGTAATTAAAAAAAATATATAATTTATCTTTTCTTGTTTCTTATACAAATAAAACTTCTTTAAAATAAAGCATATAGGAAAATGGGAGATATCTGTAATACTATCAACAATAAAAAATATATTACAAAGTAAATAAATAAAGCAAAGCATATAATCCTGGCTGGTGTGGCTCAGTTGGTTGGAGCATCGTCCTGTGCAGGAAAAAAAATCAGATTCCTCCTTCCTCACCTTTTGTTCTAGTCTGGTCCCAGGTGGATTGGCTGAGGCCCACTCACATTGGGGAGGGCAATCACTTTACGAAGCCGCTGATTCAAATACTAACTAATCTGGAAACACCCTCGCAGACACACCCAGAAATAATGTTGAATCTGGGCACCCCGTGGCCCGTCAGGTTGGCGCTTAAAAGTTAACCATCATAATCTATGACTACGCATCTGCTGGCCGGCTGATCCTCGTGGCAGAGAAAGAAAGTGTCTCACCAAGTGTGTGAGCTGTGCTTAACTGCATCCTAAAAACTGCAACTCTAGTCCTTACTTGTCACTCAGAAATCAAATTGTTTCTTGGGGATACTCTTGAACTTAATTCAGCAGCATGGTGTGTCAAAAAGAAGGCATCAGAAACCTGGGTCCTGACCTGCCTCTGCCCTTTACTCCCTCTGGGTTCTCCCTTCAAAAATGTAACCCTTCCTCACACGCTCCATATCTACCATCCTGCCCCACACTGTGTCCTCTGTCCTCTGGGTTAATGCATAGCTTCTTAACTGGTCCCCGTTTGTTCTTGTCCCCCTACCATCTACTCTCCACACGAACCAAAGTTATGGTAGGACACTCCGCTACTCAAAAACCTTCAGCAGCTCCCATTTCTTACACACAGTCGAGTCCTTACAAAGGCCTGCGAGGCCCTTCAGGGACCCCTTCTCAACTCGGGGATATCATCTCCATTTCCCAGCTCTGCTCCAGCCACTCCAGCCTCCATGCTGTTTCTGGAACAGGCCGAGTAAGCCTCCCTCAGACCTTAGTGCTGGCTGTTGCCCTGCCCAGAAAGCTCACCTACCCATGTGACCCTCCCCCTTTCCTCCTGGGTAGCTGCTCAAATCCCCTTTGATCATTGAGACCTCAGACCACCGTATGTTCAAGATTAGTTTCCTTCTGCAACACACCCCCTTTTCTGCTTCATTTTCCTTCATAGCATATTTGTCCAGCTGTTGGGTTATGTATTTCATGTATTTATTTGCCTTTCTCCCCTCACTAGATTATAAACTCTGAGGTTAGGAGTTTTCCTCCCCTTTCATTCACTGCTGTATCCCGGGCCAGTCTAACAGCTTTCCAGTAGAGGGCGCTAAATAAATACGTATTGAGTGCACATTAACTGAAAGTCTGTGCCCTTGGGTAAGTGACCACCTTTCCATATATATTGAGACGGTTGAACAAAAATGTTTTCAGGACCTTCTAGTTTTAATATTCTATGATTCTAACACTCCCACATACTTCTGGGAAATATATTCATGTTAAATATAAAAGATATTTCCTCTGGCTAGATTACAAAAAATTGTAAAAAATATTCTGATGAGCTTTACACAGTGGTAGTATCATAGACAATAAGGTTTATCTGAGGCATGATTATTGCTAATTGAAAACTTTTCCCAATGCCCCGCCATGACAACTTGAAATATAGTTGGCATTGGCAATTTTTGACAGTCCCTATGGAGACTAAATATATATATGTAAATTCTGATAATTACATGGAAATCCCATTTTTTTTTGGTAAAAGTTTATTTGAGCCAAACTGAGGCCATCCTGGGGAGCAAGATCTCAAATGCTCTGGAAATCTCATCTTTTAAGTAAAGACGCTGAAAAGTATTAAGTTTCAAAAAATATTGAAATTTAAGTTACTAGTTAGGTAATAAAATGAAGCTTTTTGTAAAATGATTAGGGGCCATTTATAAAAATTGTTTTCAGCCATCATCTTTAGTTTTCTAATTTATTTTGCATATTAGATAAAGTTTTAAGTTTCACAATTTGTAAATGTTATAATTCAATTATTATGGTGCATTATATAGAACTTTGTGTGACAGCTTGAAGTTTTGTTTCATAATATTAAATGATTTCTTTATGAAACATTCCCACCTCCTAATAAGCCATTACCATTGTTCCATAAATATATCTAATAATACAAGTGGCAAAATAAAAGAAAGATTACTCAATATATTAAGGAACCTTCCTGGATATACTTTAAACAATGTTACTCAAATTGGAGCCAAGACTATATATGATTTGAAAGTAGAAATAATATCAATTGAGCTCTGTTTAAGTTAGGCTGACTCAAGGGAGTCTCTAAGTAGTACACAAAAGAAAAATTTATGAGAAATTACGGTATAATGTGCAAATTTTACTTCAAATTCTTAGGATCATCTTTTGCCCTGGTTTATTGAAAAGCAGTCCATTAGCGTGTAAGAGTTGCAATTTATGTGCAACAAAATGCACAGATCTTAAGGGTACAGCTCAATGTGTATACCCAATGTGACCCACAGTCCTATCGAGCTTTTTCTTAAACTTTCAATTTTGAAATAATCACAGGTTCCCGTGCAGTTGCAAGAAATAACGCAAATAGAGCCTTTGTACCTTTTACTCTTTGCCTCAATATCACAACCAGGGTACAATCAAGATACAAAACATTTCCATCACCACAAAGATCCCAAGTACGCCTTTTTATAGTCACACCCACTTCCCTCCCACCACCACCCCTCCTTAGCCCCTGACAACTCACCTGTCCTCCATTTCTATAATTGTGTCATCTCAAGAATGTTCGATAAGTGGAATGATACTTTATGTGACCTTTTGAGGTTGGCATTTTTTTTCACTCAGCATAAGTCTCTGGAGATTCATCCTGATTGTCGCACATATCAAGTGTTTCTTTTTATTGTTGAGTAGTTTTCCGTGGTGTGGATGTATGGCTGTGCAATCGGTAGTTTTATCATTCCGCCTGAAGTACAGCTGCGTCATTTCCAGTTTGTGGCTGTCGTAAGTTAAGCTACGATAAACATTTGAGTACAGGTTTTTGTGTGGATATAAATTTTCATTTGTTCGGGATACAATTCCCAGGAGTGCGATTGCTGGATCCAATGGGAGTGGCATATTTAGTTGTTTGTTTTAAACTGCCAAATTCCTTCCCAGAGTGGCTGTACCATTTTACACTTCCCTCTGAGCAATGCTTTCACTGTATGCCACAAATTTTGATAAGTTGTATTTCGATTTTTCTTCCTTAAAAACGTTTTGAAATTGCTCTCGAGACTCCCATTTTACCCATGTAGTGTTTATAAGTGTGTCCTTTAGCCTCCAACTATTTGGGGATTTTCCAGCTATCTTTCTATTATTAATTTTTAGTTTAAGTCCATGTTGTTGGAGAGCATACTTTGTGTGATTTCTATTTGCTAAGGTGTGATTTATAACCTAGGAGGTGGTCTATCTTGGTGACTATTCCATGTGAGCCTGAGAAGGATGTATTCTGCTGTTGTTGGATGAAGGATTCTACAAGGATCAATTAAATCCAGTCGATCGATGGTGCTGTTCAGCTCACCTTGTCCTTACTGATTTTCTGCCTGCTGCATCTGTCATTTACTGATAGAGAGGTTGAAGTCTCCAACTATAATAGTCCCTTTGCCTTTTCTCCTGGCAGTTCCATCAGTTTTTGCTTCATGTATTTTGATGCTCTGTTATTGGGTGCATACAAGTTAAGGATTGCTATGTCTTCTTGGAGAACTGACCTTTTAATCATTAACACCCTTCCTTATCCCTGATATTTTTCCTTGTTCTGAAGTTGGCTTTGTCTGAAATTAACGTAGCTAGTCCAGATTTGTTTTGATTATATTAGAAAGGTACATTTTTCTCCATCCCTTTATTTAAATATATATATATTGATTTCAGAGAAGGGAGAGGGAGAGAGAGATAGAAACACCAATGATGAGAGAGAATCATTGATTGGCTGCCTCCTGCATGCCCCACACTGAGGATCGAGCCTGAAACCCAGGCATGTGCCCTGACCAGGAATCGAACTGTGACCTCCTGGTTCATAGGTTGACACTCAACCACTGAGCCATGCTGGCCAGGCCAAAACTGACTTTATAACAGTGGTCTTGTGCAACATATGTACAATTGGTTCTTTTTATTTAATGAATCACAAACATTTTCTCATGCCATGAAGTACTATTTCACAATATAATTTAAATAACTGCATATTTTCTCATATGATGATTTATTTAATTATTTCTTTATTTTTAGGCATTTTGGGTGCTTCCAAAGTTTATAAACACCATTATATGTCAATATGTAGTTAAGTCTTTCTAGCTTTGGAAAGCTTCTATATCGTAGTTCATTTTTCTTAAGTTGAATTTGAGATTTACTCCTCAGACATTGGTTACTTGATACAAAAAAAGGAGTTTTTAATATTTGTTCAAGAAAAACTTGGTTGTGAAAACAGCAGGAGTAGGAAGAAGCATTATGAATTTCTTTTTTGTAATTCTAGGTAAGGCTTTCAATTTATGTTTCCATGGTAACTTTATCATTTGTAGATATTTACCCAGGTTCTATAGAACTTTGAGAAATAAAATGAAAAGCCCTGGATATTAGATTTAGCTACACAACTCAAAACAAAATGTTTTCTCACAATGTTTACCATCACAAAACATACAAGGAAATTTTAAAAGATTGCTTTCATAATTTAATTGAATTTTGATAGAAAACAGGTACTTCATGTAAATTCGGGGGAAGGTGGATTCCTTCCCAGTTCAAGTTAGTTATTTAAAACATGTTAAGCTATATAAACTTATTACTGCTTTCTTTTTTTAATAATACTATCAACAATAACATGAGTTTATAGGCATTGGAGAATTCTCAGTTGAGTCATAGGAGTTTATGAATCCTTTAAAATATTAATGAAAAAGAAAGCTGAATTTTTATTATCTCATAAATGTCCATCTGATTCTGAATTTCTCTTAAATCTCTATTCCTCCAAGAGCTGATATGGTTCATGCTACCTTGAGCTCATTAGTAGTTAGATCAAAGGTAATTTCTTACCACACAGATGCTTGATCATCTGGAAGCATCCACCAAGAAGCCATGGACTACAAACATGCTACATCTTGAGGGTTGTGCTGAATCTTTTGTAATTCCATCTGGGTCCACAGTCTTCCTTGCCAGAGTTAGTAGAACTCTTTGGGCAGCCGTAGGCGGCTTAGATTGGTTCCAGGCTGGCCCCTGCTTTCCTCTCTGGCCAAATTTTCCAGAACTCTTCACTCTGGTCTTTATCCCTGTTGTACCTCCCTGTGTGCTGTTCAGAACTCTGCCTGGAGGCTGCCTCCCATCCCCTGAGCGCTGGGCTGGTTACCCCACTTACCTCACTGTTGGCATTGCCCTAGGGCAGCGGTTCTCAACCTGTGGGTCGCGACCCCTTTGGCGGTCGAATGACCCTTTCACAGGGGTCGCCTAAGACCATCCTGCATATCGGATATTTACATTACGATTCATAACAGTAGCAACATTACAGTAATGAAGTAGCAACGAAAATAATTTTATGGTTGGGTCACAACATGAGGAACTGTATTTAAAGGGCCAGAAGGTTGAGAACCACTGCCCTCGGGGAACGGGCCAGGGAGCAGGCTGCCCAGGACCCAGCCTGGGCGCTGTGGGAGGCCCTGTGTGTGCTGAGGCTCCACGTCCCTGCACATACTTCATTGTCCCATCATATTCCACTTACAAAACACAAACTCAAACATAACATCATTAAGCATTTCCAGATGGAGTTGGGGGGCATTAAACCCCAGATGCGAGGCCTTTCTGAGGCAGGGGATGGAGGTCTGAGCCTGCACTGGTCACTCGCCCATGAAGGTGGCCCTGCACATACTCATTCATTTGACCCCCTCTTACAGGTGTGGAGAGCCCCGCACTGAGAGGCTAAGTAACCAGCCAGACATCACAGCAGGGATTTGAACTTGGGTAGTGTACCCCGTATTTCTGCTCTTAACCCTTACGCTGACCCTCAGGCATACCCTGTGGTATGGGAGTAAATGCCCAATTCCCACTCTAGGAGGTTGAAAGCTCAGGGAAGGAAGCCATTTCTTTGTGCTTTTCCTCTAAGGGGAGGTGGTGAGTTACTCTGGCCTCAGGTCTCTGCTGAGGACAGATGGAGTCTCATCTATTCTTTAAAAAAACAAATAAAAAACAAAAACAACAACAAAACACACACACACACACACACACACACACACACATTGATTTCAGAGAGGAAGGGAGAGGGAGAGATAGGAACATCAATGATGAGAGATAATCACTGATCGGCTGCCTCCTGCACACCCCCTACTGGAGATCGAGCCTGCAACCCAGGCATGTGCCCTTGACTGGAATCAAACCCAGGACCCTTCAGTCCATGGGCCGAGGCTCAATCCACTGTGCCAAACCTGCTAGGACTATTCTTTACATTTGACCACACTAACAAGAGAAGTGGCCTGTTATATATCAGCCTTGTCCTCATTTTAAAAAGGCTTCTCTCTGTATATGGTTGCACATAAATATATAATATGTAGTTATGGAAACTATTCACATATTTTTAAATATGTGTAATGTTTTTTAAAATAACTGTTTTGTTTTTTTTTTTAAAAATTGAAACTGTATTGCCCTCTAGTGGCCACAAAATTTTAATAAGAGCAACCCAAAAAGCAATAGCAGCTGTTTATTAAGTGTCAATCAGAAATACATGAATCAGCTCAGCCGGCGTGGCTCAGTGGTTGAGCATTGACCTATGAACCAGGAGGTCAGGGCACATGCCCAGGTCGTGGGCTTGATCCCCAGTAGGGGGTGTGCAGGAAGCAGCCAAGCAATGATTTTCTCTCATCACTGATATTTCTATCTCTCTCTCCCTCTCCTTTCCTTCCTGAAATCAATAAAAATATATCTAAAAAAAAAAAAAAGAAATACATGACTCATACTACTACTATTATTGTTGGTTGCACATACACATGGCCACAGGACCAGGTGGGTGAAGTCACAGGGATATGGGCTGGGACAACACTAGTCCTTCTGAAGGGGGAGGCTTTCGGTGAGTTCCAGCTCATGGTTGCCCTGGGGGAAGGCTGGCCTGATTGTTAAAGAGAAGCCCCAGATCCAGATATTTATGTAACAGTTCTCAATTTTTAAGTGTAGGCAATTTAAGAAATTAAAAAAAGAAAAAGATCTGTGTGGACATCCACGTTTCCGTGGGTTACATTTGGGCTGTAATAATGGCGCTTGCTGCCTGCTGGGCGCTGTGCTAAGGGCTCTACATCCAAGTTCCCACGTCAGTGCACAGCCCGACCCCGGGATGTGCTAGCCTCATTGCGCAGACAGGCAGCAGCGGCTCAGAGACGTGCCATATATCGCCCGAGGTCACAGGGCTTGGAATTGAACCCAGCTCTTGCTAACTCCAATCCATGATTTTTAATTCCTGAACTTATCGGCCACCACGTGGTACAGAAGATTCACTCCACCGGGAAATACATAGTGAGTTGCTAACATATGTCAGAGACTATTCTAGGTGACAAAGAAACAGCAGTGAGTAAAGTGGATCCTGCCCTCACTCTCATGTGTGTTTGTGCGAGTCCAACGTGCTAGAGAATGAAGGGGGCAGGCGTGTGTTGTGAGCGACCGGATTCCCTGGCCTCCACACCTTGAAAGCACAGTTAGTGTCCGGCTTCTAGCTTATTTCCCCCAGTTCTCTCTGCTGCTGCCCCTTCCCCAGCCTGGCTTCGGACTTCTCTGTGCATCCGTCCAGCCTGCCCACTACTTAGCTTCCCGCTGCTCAGCGCAGAATCCATTCCCACGTCTCTGCCCTGCACATCCAGCCTGGTCACAGAGCAGTGTGGCCTTGGGGGCTGTCCCTCATTCCGGACCCCACTCCTCCTCAGACACTGCCCGGGCAGGGGGTGCCACAGAAGATGCATTGCTTATTAAACTTGGGGACACTTGTGCCAATCAAAAGAAAGGGCGATTTCCTCAGCCATCATTCTATCGGGAGAGTCATGAAATATTCTTTTGTGCTAAATTTTGAGTTTTTTTACACTTTTAATTGTGCCTTTATTGTAAGTGAGGGTTTTTTTAAGGTATTAAATATGGTAAAATTCTTGCTTATAAGGTGTATACTTCATTGAATTTTGACAAATACATAGAGTCATGTAACCTCCACCATAATCAAGATAGAAAACACTTCTATCACCCCACAAAGTTTCCTCCTGCCCCTTTGTAGTCGATCCCCTTCCCTCATCCCCAGCCCCTGGTCTATTTTCTGTCCCTGTGGTTTTATCTTTTCCATAATGTCATATAAATGGAATCATACAGTTTGTGTCCTTTGAATTGCATGGGTTGATTGTATTCAGCTCATCTGAGTGAGTCAGTAGGCACTGGTTTGGTGAAGAGGGGAGAGACCAGGCAGGTTGGACAGCATATGCAAAGGCCCTGTGGCATTGTGCTGCATGAAGGTTAGCATTAACTCAGGGCTGACCTTCAGCTATTTGCACGGGTCAGACCATCAAGATGGTCAGTAGTTGTTCTGGTTGATGAGATCATGGGCCTTACCAGTTGTTAAATACTTTTTAAAATCCCCACTGAACGGGTCCCAAGGCCACCTAGCCTCCGGAAGGCAGGCTGATGCACACTTGAGCCCAGCTGGAAGCAAGAGCCAGAGGAAAGGCACTTGAACCCAGAGACTCCTCCTCAAAGTACATACTAGACTTAGAGCCCATCCACAGTAAGACTTCCTAGAGAGGCCTGGCCTGCACAGCTTAACAGGAATAAGGGCCTCAGAGTCCTTTTCCTGGGGCCACCAGGAAAACAAGCTGAGCCCAAACCACGTATGAAAGTGCCTGGCACAAAGCCAGTCGTCACTGAAAATGCCTGACCGGCTGCCTGGCAAAGGACATCCTGTCATCTCTACTATTGACTCTTTTCCTGAAGTCGTGTCTCTGATGAATGCCCGTTTCACTAAAATAGGCTACGTTTATTAGGTTTGGCCTCACAGAATTCCATTCTGATTTCCAATATTTAGAGACTACCTAATCCAGCTCTAATTTTGCAAACGAGAAGGAAAGTAGATCGGCGAAAGTACCCAGCTAGAAAGTGGATGCAGCTGTGACTAGAACTCCATCTACCAGCTCAAAGTCAATACACTCTCCCGTTTTAATGAAAATAAATTCTTTGCCCCCCCAGAAAAAGAAAAGTGAAAAGTGTGTTTGTGTTCCTGGAAGCAGGACTGATTAAATTGCTGCTTTTAGGTCTCAGTTCGGCAAGGTCCTGGCTTGACCTACAGCAGCCAATAAATATCACAGATGAAGTGGCTATAAAAAGGAAACCCACACGCTCATAAAACTCCAGCACAGCCTCTCGGGGAGGCTGAAACCCAACCATCTTATGACGCCATCGTGGGGATGGACCCTCAGCTTTTAGCCAGGAGCTCCCTGGATCTATAAGGGTGGGGGAGGCCCATGGGTGCTCCCTGGATCTGTAATGGTGGGGGAGGCCCATGGGTGCTCCCTGGTTTTCTGGGATAGAGGAACGGAGTCAGGATTAGCCTCGACGAGTGAGGTCTCAGTGCTGCGAGGTTGCTCTTTACCGCACAAACGACTCCCTTTTATTCTCTCTTCCTCCTACACTAGGGGGAAGAATAATTTACAGAACGTTGCATGTCTGGTGTTTGCGACCGGAAAAGGAGTGACGTCTCTGATTTCAGCCGCCAAGGGAGGGAGACTTCAGTGCTCACTCCAGCCACGTTTGCAGTCTAATTAGGGTGAGTTACATAAAACGCGATTTGGACTCAGCTGCCTTCTTGCAAAGGTAACCTAGACTTTCTGCCTAATCGTAGCCTTCAAAATGAAACAGAACGGAGAGCTAGAAATTAGCAGATTTTTAAAAAAATATATTTTATTGATTCTTTACAGAGAGGAAGGGAGAGAGAGTTAGAAACAACGATGAGAAACATCAATCAGCTGCCTCCTGCATACCCCCTACTGGGGATGTGCCCACAACCAAGGCACATGCCCTTGGCCGGAATCGAACCTGGGACCCTTCAGTCCGCAGGCCGATGCTCTATCCACTGAGCCCAACCAGTTAGGGCTAGCAGGGTTTTTTTTTAAAGCTGTCTGACAGCTTTAAAAAACAGCTTTTTTAAAAGCTTTTGAGTTAACCAAGGGGATAAAGTGAATGAACACAATTGAGCCATTAAAATCCTCTGAATGGAAAGTGTCCCCCCCTGCAGCCTTTGACGAGTCCTCACTCTCATCTGGTGGCACTGTGTTCTGTGTTCGGTTAGGGCACAAGTGAAGGGCCCTGGCATGTCAGCAGGCCTCTCAGGTGCTGGCAAAGAACAATAGATGCAGGCGGGGAGTCCTCCTCGTTGGGGGAGAAATGCCATGGCAACATCTCCGGGAAGGAAGCAGTGTGTGGGCGATGGGACTGTGCCAACCTGCAGGTTCCCCCTGTGTGCGCTCATGCGTTCCGCGGGGACCGCCTTCCCTTGTAAATCCTCCTGTAACTATATATACCCAGTCACATATGCTCCTAATTGGTGCTGCAAGCAGAGAACAAGGAGTGGAACCGAAGACGCGTATCAGTGAGGGGAAGGGAAAAGTCCAAGCCTACGCTGTATGGAGGAGCCTCAAAACACAAAGGCACTTCTTAGCTTAGGGAGCCCGCGCAGGAATCAGAGGCAGGATGAGCGGAACCAGCAGGAAGAACGAAATGGAGAAGTCTTTTTCAATTTAGTTTTGGTTATAGAAGATGCAGAATAACTCAAGTTTTCCACAGTTTCGTGGCGTCAGGATGTGGCATCCACTGTGTTTGGAGGATTTATAAAATACCCTAGAGCAGAAGCTGGCAGTTGAGTTGGGGAAATGGAGGAAGAAAAGCTGGGTGGCATGGAATGATTTACTACCGACCTACTTCTCTAGGCCAAAAATTCTGCTTTCTGCTTTACATATCTTCCCATTTTATACATGGTAACCCCTTGAATAGTTGGAGAAATGTCTTCAGTTTCTTTAATTTATTCATTCAACAAATGCCTATTGTGCGCTTCTTAGGCTCAGGCAAAGGACTAGTCCCTGGAAATACAGTTTGACTCAAACAGCTATGGTCCTTGCTCTCAGGGAGTTTATATGCTAGAGGGATATGCATATTAACCAAAAAGCCAGGCAAAGGTGATGAATAATGGGAGCGAGAGGTAAGTGTTACTTTGAGAATATTTAATGGTGGATCAGAAAAGGCTTCCTTAATTAAATATTTCCCAATATTTACTGAGCAGGAAATAACTGAATGAAGTGAGAAGAAAGCATGCTCCAGGCAGATGGGAGAAAACTTGTAGCAGGAAGAAGTGTCGTGATATGAGGGAGTAAATATCTAATCTATCTTATATGAAAATAATAGAGATCAATTCTGGCCAACTTTTGCTGAAAAGCAGTTTATTAAAAGATTGGGTAGCTCACAGAGTATCCTAGAGTGCTCTAGAAGCAACAATAGCCTAAATGATTCCATGGCATTTATGCCACGTAGACACCACTTACACAGGTATCAGTGGTTTCATCAATGCTGGGCAGGGGACAGAGATGTAACCACTGGAAACTGGACAAAGCCACTCCTACTGCCACCACCCTCACTAGAATGGATTCCCATTCTTTGTCATTAGCTTCGGCGTAGTACCCACTCTGGCGTGTCTAATTGGCAGAGCCTACTTTACAGGTCCATACCCTGGCCATAGTCAGGCTTAGAGAGCAAAGTAGACAATGAGATGTATAGGTTCAAGTTCTGCCTTTTTTTAGGAGCAATTCCCTTCTGCATTGTCCTATGGCCTGTGTGTCATTCCACTGGCACCTATATAACACACAGAATATTCTGGAGATCCTAATTCTCTAGGACCCTGTCTCTACATCCTTACTGTTCAAAGTGTGTGGGGATCAAGAATACTGGCATCACCTGGGAGCTTGTTAGAAATTCAGAGTCTTGGACTCTACCCCAGACCTTATTGCATCAGAATTTTAACGAGACCTCCATGCTATTCATATGCACATTAACGTTTGAGCCGCACTAGCCTACAGTTATGCCAGCGAATTTCTGGCATCTCAACATCTTGCAGTTAGGCCACCCCTGAGCCCAGGTATCCGTCAGCTAATTGAAAACACAGCTAAAATCACATCCAGCTGCTCAACCTGGCACACTGGATTCAGAGTTTCCGGTACACACAACAGCAGTCAGGTCAGCCTGGTCTACAATATTTGCCTCTCTCCTTAATCTATTCTAGACCCATATGCTGCAAGTTTTTGAAAATAAAAACTAGCAATATTTTGCATGTATTTTGGTGTGTACATCTTCTTCCTGGGCTTATTTTCTGTTATTATTTTTATTTTTTAATTCTCACTGGAGGATACATTCATTGATTTTTTTAGAGAGAGAGAGAAACATCGATGTGAGAGTAAAACATTGATCGGTTGCCTCCCGCACATGCCCTGACTGGGGATTGAACTGCAACCTAGGTATGTGCCCTGACCCGTTAGAAATGGTAACCTTTTCCGTGTAGGGGCCCACGCCCATCCCACCGAACCCTCGGGCCAGGGCAACAACCAGAGCTTTTGACTTGTTCTACAGCAGTGATCAGCTGACTGAATGCTCTTCGTTGGGGGCTTGTCAGAGGAGCACTTACTACCCCTCTTTATTTTGTTTTGATCCCAGCGTTTCCAACAGTAATCGGAGTGTGTGTCAATGAGGGTTTGGATCAGGGCGGTGCTCTGTGCTGGGAAAAGAAAGGAGAGACTGGAAACTTTCTGAAGAAATAAAGAACAGAACCTGGTGACATTGCAACAGCTGGATCGTGAGAATGAAAAACGCTTCCGTTTCCTGCACCGTGGACACGCTCAGGGGAGGCGCTTTAAGATCGAATCTCCACAGCCGAGTATTTAATATTTCAACTGAGTGGTAACACGGTGAGGAGCAGCCAATGGTGCTGCGTTCCCACGTGCCTTAGCTCAGTCAGTGCCTCTGTGCCTGGCCTGTGCCTGGCAGCCTGGGAGCGGCCGAGGCCCTGGTTCCCGGCCAGCCAGCTTCCTGTCACTCACCTCTGGGTGGACTCCTCTTGTCCATCACCCCTGGGAAGAAAACCCTTGGGGCTGCAGGTCTGAGCAAAGGGGACCCAACGCACAGTGGAGCCAATTGAAATGCCCTCTCCCTGCACACTGGGTGTAGCTCCCCATCAGTGCAGGCTAATTCCAGCCACCGGGTCCTCAGAAGGAAGGGTCATAAGGTCAAATGTGACCAGCATTTCCTGTGATAGGATGCGTTCCGAAGCCCGCACTAGAAGAAGGGATTTTAAAAGATGAAACCAGCACCTGCACATCCCAGGTGTTGACGGAGCACAGCCACAGGCCAGGAGCAGCCACTATTAGTGAGCTGAGGGCCAGGCCTAGAGCACAGAGCAGCTGCTTTCCAAGGAGATTCTTAGAGAGTCGCTGCTTTTTCATGCTTCATAAGCAGACACAGGCATTCGAGTCCCTTAAACACAGCATGCCACTTCCTTCAATTAACAGCAAAGGGGTGCCCTTTGCAGCCCAAATTCTGACAGCTGCTGGTGGCTGGGAGAGCGCCTGCAGGGAGGCTGTTAGCTGTCAAGGCCAATGCCATAGCGACCAGTTTGGATGCAGGAAATGCTGGCCTCCTGGGCCACAGGGGAGACATTTTGGCCATTTCTGAATTTTCCTTAATTTGTAGTCATCTATGGTAAGAAACCCAAAAGTCTCAGTCTCTGAACTTTACTTGACAGCGAAGAAGAGACACAGGTTAGAAATCGCAAGCCTGCTGGAGGAGGTGGAGAAGCAGCGAGCTCATTACCTCAGGAGAGGGTGTTCAGCCAGGTGGGAAGAACGAGCTGGCTGTCGCCAAGATGCTTTTACCTGGGGCCCACATGGCTTCAGTCATGCTCTCCACAACTATGGGCATTAGGGAGGAACAAGGTACCAACATTAAAACACGGAATACTCCAGCACACCTGGCCACCAAGTGGGTCTTTCTTGATAAAGCTCTTGCAAGCTCTTGTTAACCCAGCACACCTCAAATACTTGGGGTGAGGAATAGCCTGGAGACAAAAACCCTTTCTCCTAATGTTTATCAACTAGAATCATAATAACTGAGGGTGGGGGGCTGTATAGCTGGCAGTTAGAGTCCAGGGGTTCAGGAGTATTAGACATCCTGTCATACAGGAGCAATTCTACCCAAGGAGAATCATCCGGACTAAAATGTCAGTAGTGCTCACCTTAGATCAGTTGCTCCATCTTACAGATAGTTAAACTGAGGCTCTAGGATATGAATGAAGTCTTTTGCCCAAGGTCATCTAGGTTAATACCAGAGCTGGGTCTGGTATTAACCTAGCATAGTGTGGTGTGTGTGTGATAAATCCTCAGTAAATGTCATGTCACCATTATCAACGTCACTATCTTTCAGATTTAAGCTGACTCACCTACAAGTGAGAAGGGTTCCTAGGATGTAGATTGAAGATATGAATTATAGCCCGGCTGGCGTGGTACAGTGGTTGAGCATTGACGTATGAACTACGGTTCGATTCCCAGTCAGGGCACATGCCCGGCTTAACCCCTGGTGAGGGACATGCAGAAGGCAGCCTATCAATGATTCTCATCATTGATGTTTCTATCTCTCTCCCCCTCTCCTTTCCTCTCTGAAATCAATAAAAATATATTTCTTAAAAAAAGGTATGAATTATAGTTTCTAATGAAAACAGGAAAGCAGTCAGAAAAAAATACAAAGGTCAAAACACTGAGACTTGACATTCAGAATCGGTCAATTCCAAACAGAACCCCTGCCTGAAAGGCCACACTCAGGGCAAAAGGCCAGGTGGTGGCTTGGTCGGTGGCATCCCACAGCGTGCTGGAAGAATTATTCTTTGGCCCAACTGTTTTTCATTTAACGATCTGGAAAAGAGTGTAAGCCACGCAGTATGCTCACCCAGAGGCATGTCAAAGATTAAAGACAACTCAGAAATAAGAAGTTGAAAAATATTTGTCTCCAAGATGGAAAATGAAATAGGATTTGACGGAGAATGTTGGCAATGCCAATCCATGTTAATTCCCTGGGCTTCTGGATCCCTGGCTTTGGTAGATGTAATTTTCAGGCAGGCTAGGATGCTAAGTGAAATGGAAAAAGGCTCACTGCACTCTCTCAAGTATTATTATCAGCAAGGTACTCATAAGGTTGGAAGATGCTGGTGGTTGAAATAACTTGGCACGGAACTTCCCATGGTTATAGGACTCCCTAGAAATGATTTAGTTTGAAATGGTTATTTTACAAGAAAAGAAACTGCAGTCTAAGGAGGTGGTGGGACTTGCCCACATCCTGCCCAGGAAGGCAGTGACATCATCTGGCTCTCCCTGCCTCCGTCCAGACGCCCCTCACTGGGCCATTTTAAGAAAGCTTTACAAAGCAGTGTCAGTTCCTCCCAGCTCAGCTTTTTTTTACTTCCAAGCTTAAAAGGAGAGATTTTTCTCAAGTGCAGAAAATTTTTGATATGCTTATTATATTTCCTGAGCATTTTGGTGCTTTGAACATTTATATGTAATAAAATGGTCTTCTATCATGAGGAATAATGTCATTTTTTTCTCCCAGAGTCTTCTCTGTACAGCATTCTTGATAGACATCTATATATATAAAAGCCAAGCGACCAGAACAGCAGAACACCAGAACGACTGGTTGCTATGACGCTCACTGTGGCAGCCAACTGGCCCAATGGGGGCCCTGATCAGCCCCACCCAACCTCCCCTGGCCCCTCCCCCTGGCCAGCCCTGCCTCTGATCGGCTCCCCCCATCCTGATTGGGGATGGGGCCAGCTGGCCAACTTCCCAATCCCCTCCCCCCCCCCACTGGCCCGGCCCCCATGGCCCCCATGGGGGGTGGGCCAGTCAGCCCCCACCCATGCATGAATTCATATACCAGGTCTCTAGTTTATCTATAAAGGTGGATGTTGTCATCATTAAAGGACACCTCTGGTTCCCATGACCTGTCCAAACCAGGACCTCTGGCCCCGGGTGCCCTTCTTCCCTCTGAAGGGACACACTGGGTTGGAGGACATGGCACAGCCCAGTAAGGTGGATAATATCTCCATTTTACAGGTGAGAAACTTGAAGCTCAGAGAGGCAAAACAATTTGACCAAGGTTATAGAACATGCGAGTGGCAAAGCTAGGACATAAATCAGATTCTCTGACTCTGAAGCTACTTGGCCACTACTTTCTGCTGCCCCCATGTTCCAATTTAAAGCTTCAACCATCCTTGGAAGTCACTGGGCTCAAATTCACTCCCCTTCACCTGGCCAACCAGCTGAGACCAAGTGCATCAGGCAGGCTCGCCCCTCACATCTGTGGCCCTAGGACAGATTAGGAATGGTGGCCCACATGACCAAATGTCTAAACATATTAAAATTATAAACCCAGCTAACAAATTGTTAAATGAGGTATGTACTGTTTCTGCCTTGACAAATAATACCTTCATAATCCTGCAACTGAATAATATGTGTGTGGTGTAATAAAAATAAATATTTGGTCTTTGTCCCCAGTTCCTGGCACAGAGCTCCTAAAAGCCTTGGAATTCACTGTCTTTTGTATACTAATGAGATGGCTCCTGAGATGGAGTGTGGATGGGGTGCCAGACACTGCAGGATAGGGGCTGGTTGCCAGAATGATCAGGCCATGATTAGAGCATTGAAACTTTTAGCTCCATCCCCCAACTTCCAGGGAGCAGATTGGGATGAATCACCAGTGGCCAATGATTTAATCAACCATGACTCTGTAATGAAATTGCCATAAAAATCCCTAAATGGTGGGGTTCAAGAAGCTTCTGGGTTGGTGAACACATTGAGATGTTGGGAGATGTGCCTGAAGAGGGCATGGAAGCTCCGCCCCTCTGCCCATACCTTGCCCTATGCGTTTCTTCCATTGGGCTATTCCTGAGTTGTACCCTTAATCATAATCCCACAATAGTAAGGAAAGGGCTTTTCTGAATGCTATGAGTTGCTCTCGCAAATTACGGAACCTGAGAAGGGTGTTGTTAGAACCCCTGAATTAGAAGCTCGTCGGCCAGAAGGGCAGGTGGCCCCTGGGACTTGTGACTGAAGTGGGGGCAGTCTTGTGGGATGAGCTCTCAGGATAGTTAGTGTCAGAATCGAACTGAATTGTTGGGTATCTGTTTGGTCTTGGAGAACTGATTGTTGGTGTTTGAAAACACCCATGTTTAGTGTTAACACCCCTCACCGCCACTCCTGAATGGGTAACGCTACATCTTTTAAATGACTGTAAGTTGAGCGACTGAGGCACCAATTTTGATTGTGTGTCATCTGTGGGCCCTTAAAAGCACAGGCCCAGGCTGCTCTGCCCCCCCACACCCTCAGGCTTCAGGCGGTACTGGCCTCCAGACACTGCGAATGGTCTAGCACAAATCTTACTCTATGACCAGAAAACATGACTTAAACAGTATCCTCTTTATAAAAGACAACTTACTGTGAGTTTGATGTGATAAATTTAGATGAAACCACAATAAAGCTTTGTGGTTTGACTTCATTTTTGCTGTAATAATTCAGTTGTTCAATTACCATTTGACATGAAATTATTTATCCCTAAACTCAGGCAGAACAATTGACTTTTCTTGTCAGTATAACCAATGTTTTTTAAAAGTATTTGTTTTTATTGATTTCATAAAGGAAGGGAGAGGGAGAGAGAGAAACAGTGGCGAGAGAGAAACATCAATCGGCTGCCTCTTGTACGCCCCCTACTGGGGATGGGACTGGAAACCTGGGCATGTGCCCAACCAGAATCTAACCATGACCTTCTGGTTCAGGGGTTAATGTGCAACCACTGAGCCACACTGGCCAGGCTTGTCAGTATATTTAAAACCTACTGGGCAACACAAAACATGGACACAGTTTTACTTTGGGGAAATGTGTTTGTCCCTTTCACCCATGCAGAAATGCCCCTTCACCATTTGAAAAGAGCAGACTCCAAAGGCAAGGATGACTTCCGATTTTAAACATTTCGGGTCAAAAGGTTAAGATCTCTGATATATGCAGAGTTTTTACCAGTGAATAAGATAAAAATGGAAATGCAGTAGAGAAACAGAACAAGAACAAGAATAAAAAATTCACCGAAGGAAAATAAATGATCAAAAACCAACATGAAAAGATACTCAACCTCACTGATAATTTTTAAAATGCAAATCAACACAATAGATGTTATTTTGTGGATTATCTTTTCAGAAAAACCACACACACACACAAAACAACCACCACCTACTGGATTGGGAAAAAAGGATTGGTAACATGAGAAAAATATTTTCTCAACCTGCAGGAGGCAGTATAAATTGGGTGGACTATTTTGGGGCACAGGGCAGTATAGTGTTATCATAATTGAAAATGTTAAAAACAATGATTCAGTAACTTCTAGGTATTTATTCTGAAGAAACACATCCCTGTCCAAACACGTATGAATAAGGTTGTTCCTTGCTGCAGTGTTTATTAGAGTGCAACACTGCAAATTCAAGACTCCCCAATTCTATCCTCTGTTCAGGGGGCCCCCAAACCACCTTCAGTTTGAATAATTTGCTAGATGGACTCACAGAATTCAGCAAAGCCATTATACTCACAGTTACATTTATTTCAGCTTAAAATCGGCCCAGGGGAGAGGCACACAGGGAGGCACCAAGCATCAGGTTCTCTCCTGATGTCTCCTCCGTGGACAGCAAACAGCACCAATTTCTCCCGGCAACAATGGGACAACATGCATCGAATATTGCCAACCAGTGAAGTGGACCTGAACTTGGTCTCCAGAGGGTTTTTTTGGTGCTTAATCACAGACATGGCTGACCTACCTCCATGGCTGACTTTAGTCTCCGGCCTCTGTAGAGGTTGAGCTCTCACAGTGTGACCCAAAGCCGCCCAACCATAAACCACCCTGTTAGCAAAGACTAGCCAGCATGGCCCAAAGCCCCCAGGAAAACAAGGACACGCTTCTCAGGCCAGAGAGATAGACAGAGGGGTATATACTATGGAGGCTCCATTAAGCCCCTCTAGGAATCTTAGGTTTTATCCTGTAGATGGAGAAGATTCATTGAAGAATCTTAACAAAGGACAACCAGGAAATAAGGTGTGTTTTAGACAGAACATTCTGGCAGCATTAGTGATAAGGAACTGGAGTGGAATAAACCTAGTGGCTGGGAGGCCATTGTACTTATCTAGGTTACAGATGCCAACGGGATGTCAATGCCTATTCATTCCTGTCCTTGGCAGCACTGCTTCCCACCGAGGCCCAGACTTCACATGCAAATCCGAACAGGCTGCCATTATACTAAAATGTTCAGCTCCACTAATGAGCGGGGTCTGGAACTGGTCTGGTTGCCAAGAGCTTAGCATCTGGGGTATGTGAGGTGAACCCAGAGGCCCAAGGCTTCCCCTGGCCCGTCTCCTTTTGCCTCATCTCATGATCGTGCACACCACTGTCTCTGTTCCAGGATAAGTGCTCCAGGGTCCCAAAGGAGAGCTGTCCTGAGCTGCCCACTGCGTGACCAGCTGCCGGGACGAGGCCAGCGCACTCTGGCATGAAGTCCAGACCATTCTTCTTCACCTTCACTTCTGGACAGGCTCTGCTCCTCCCAGGAGCCCCTGGAACCACAAATTCTGCCACCCACCCAACTCTAAACTCCCAGCGCTGTCCGGAGGAGAATGGCCAAGGCATGCTCTCTCCCTCCTCTGGGCCCATGCAACCAGTGCCAATGAGCCCGGCAATCCTTCCTACTGTCCTGGCCGCAGCCCCGGGGGTCTTTTCCCACACAGTTCTCCAGGTCGCCATTCTCGAGAATTAGCATTGGCCATGAAGATCAAAGTCACCTGTCGTTCTTGGTTAGAGACCCCTGCCCCTTGGATGACTTCAGTACTAGCCAAGATGACGTCCACTTTACCAGGGTCTCCTATTTGAATTGCTGGCGTGCCTGGGACCTCATCTGGCCATGGGCCTACTTGTTCCTGGCTTCTCCCTTCTCTCTTCAACTTGGGTATCTTGAGGCCAAGTCTGCCTGAGCCACAACAATTCCAAGATATGAGTTATGGAGACAGTTTGTGATTCTGGGAATTTTTAAATTTTTGGAGACTCGATCATGCCTTCTGCCAGCCAGTGTGTGGTGCAGACCTCTGGGTGCAGACCCCTGCAGGAGAAAAACGACCCCGGTGACATAGGCTCGCTTCTCCAGGAGTTTCCTATCTAGTTGGAGAGATTTGGTGTGGTGCTGCGAAATGAACCTAAAACTTCGGGACTTGACGCTAAATGAGCAGAGAGGATGACAAATGCCAGAGGAATTCAAAACACAGAAGCAGATATTTTTAGAGACAGCTAAGAGGGCTCCACCCCTGACTCACCACCCAGTCACTGGCACTGGTCCCACAAATGCCAGATGATGGGGAGGCAAAGACAGGTGCTGCAGAGTGAGCAGGCAGGAGGAGGCGGCGCCCTGGCCGCCCGTGGTGATGCCTCCTGGTACTGTCTGCGGCTGTGCTGCGGGAGGCAGGCATGGGTGGGTGAGCAGCAGGAGCGTCCACCACCAGGAACATTCACGCAGTTCCCTGTCACTATCTGAACTTAAATTTATCTACACCCACAGACCCCTGAAATCCCCGGGGAGGCGGCAGGCAGGGGAGGCATTTCTGAGTGGGGGAGGCTGATGCGCTTGGTAAGATTTCTCAGTGGCTTCATGGCAGCTGATTGGTTGGCTTAGAAAACTGGAGGAAGACTGGGGCCTGAGGCAGCACAAGCAGGGAGCTCCAGTTTCCTATAATGGAAAGAGCACTGGCCTAGAAAGTGAGAGAATTGGACCCTAATCTGGCTCTGTCCTTAACCAACTGGGTGACCCTGAGCCAATCACTCAGCTTCCCTGGTCTCCAGTTCCTCATCTATAAAATGAGAAGAACCTGGACATGGCCCAAGACCCCTCCCAGCTCTTAGTGACACACAAAAATGATACATACAGAGAGTTATGGAAGTAATGAAACAAGACACCATATCCAAATTCAAGAATTTTCCAGATTACTTAGCTGGGGTCAATTTTTCTGTGTTTTGGTCTCTCATAGGTTTTTGCTCTCATGTTTATCATATATAGCACTTTCATTCTCAACCAATGCCTCCTTTTCTCTCCCTTCCTTCCTTCCTTCCTTTCTTTCTTCCTTCTATAAATGTTTGTTGAGATTCTACTATGTGTAAGGGGATGATTCAATATTGTATTACAATCAAGTTTGGCTGCATGCAACAGAAAGAAAATAGTGGATTAATTAAACAGTTTATTTCTCTCACCCATTAAGCATATAGTCCATAGGTAAACACTCCAGAGTTCATATGGTAGCTCCACAGTCATCAGCAAGCCACTCCTAGCTTGCTGATCTACCGCCCTTGGTATAGCACCTCAGGTTCTAACATGGCTACTCCAGCTCCAGCTCTAATGTCCAAATCCTAATAAGCAGGAAGGAAGACTAGAGAGGGGCTCATGCTCTCCCTTTTAAGGAGACTTCTCAGAACTCCCTAACCACACTCTGCTTAACTCTAATTGGCCAGAACTTACATGGTCATATCTAGCTGCAAGGGAAGCTGATACATATAATACTTTAGCCTACCTCATCCATTCTCTCTGTGTTCCAGCATCTCTACTGGGGACTGAATGGTAAATCAGGTTAAATCTGCTCTGGGGAATTGACCATCTTCAATTCAGGAGAGGAAGAAGTTCAATTCTCCAACCTTCTGTTTAGTACTGATGCAGGATGGAAGCTGCTATTTCAGAAATGTTTGTTTAGCATTTGGTATTGTCCTGTGTGAGTAAATGTGCTTGTTTATAACCATGAGGGAGAATGAGAGTGGAGGATAGACTAGAACTTCTAAATCTTACACCAAACCCTCAACAGAGATCATGAGAGTAGAGCATTCAATACACAGTTGGTAGTTGACAAATGTTAATTTTTTTCCTGTCATGTTCCTCTATCTTACACAGTCTTCCAACCCCACTCAAGCTGTGACATAGAGGAGAGACTCAAACTTCTTGCATTACATCCTGGAACTATATTCTTTTTAAAAAAATTGAATTTATTGGGGTGTCATAGGTTAATAAAATTATATAGGTTTCAGGTGTACAATTCTATTATACATCACCTGCTTATTGGAACTATATTCTGATGAAAGGCAGTAAAGTTCAACTTTGTCTGCTATTGATGTGCTTATCGATAACCCTTATTGAAAGAGGAATTCAACAATATGCAATTCATCAAGCATGTGGGTGACAGGTATTATGTTGAGTCTGCACAAGCAGATGGATAGAACACAGATTCTGCCCCTGAGCTGTCAGTTCAGAACTAGTGCCTGAAAGAGGCAAGTTTGTCTTTATAGATCATCTCATAACTTGACAGTTAATTGCTAAGAATCCATGCAGTTTTGTCTTCACACCTTCCCTAACCCATACAGCTAAATAATAAAATCAGAAAGCCTAACATGATTAGTTCCTCCATTTCAGCTTCAATCCTGGGGGGTCTCTTTTGTGGCAATCCACCTGGGCATCTCTTGGGCTACCACACCTGGAACTGAGGCTTGCTCTAAAGCAGCGGTTTTCAACCTGTGGGTCGCGAACAATGAAAATACATCCTGCATATCAGAGATTTACGTTACGATTCATAACAGTAGCAAAATTACAGTTATGAAGTAGCAACGAAATAATTTTATGGTTGAGGGTCACCACAACATGAGGAACTGTATTAAAGGGTCGTGGCATTAGGAAGGTTGAGAACCACAAGGAACTCTGGGGAAGCCCTCTACGTGCTAATATGACAACTTTGTGCAAATTAGAATAAAGTTCCCGCTTGGCCGTTTGGCTCAGTGGTTGAGCATAGACCTATGAACCAAGAGGTCAGGGTTCGATTCTCTGTCAGGGCACATGCCTGGGTTGGGGGCTTAATTCCCAGTGGGGGACATGCAGGAGGCAGCTGATCAATGATTCTCTGTCATCATTGATGTTTCTCTCTCTCCCTCTCCCTTCCTCTCTGAAAGCAATAAAAATATATTTAAAAAAAGAAAAGAAAAAAACCCCTGACCTCAAGTCACTTCACAGTCATTTGTCACAAGATATTTATAATAATGATACAGCTCTATGATGTCTAGGAGGTGGATAGTTCTCTGTACTCTTGTAACATTCACTCGCACAACCGCGAGGAGGGTATAACTTGTACAGCTGCAGGAAGCGAGAGTGCTGTGGGAAAATGATGTTTCTGATCTGTGGAGCTGGAATCGGCGCTGCAGCGAGATGGAGCATGGGTGTAGGAGGAGGAATTAGGAGGAGGAATGACAGAATGGTCTCTTCCCAGACCTCCCCACTGTGGGCACACCATGCTAACATTAACATGTGAATTTGCTAACTCACAGCTGCCACCTAAATGACCTAGGTTTTTCAATATCCCCCATTTAATTCTGGGCTCAGGTATGTACCAGACAGAGTTGGCTAATGCCTCCTCATTGGGATCCCCAGCCCACCAGCCACTGGAGGGCAGTGTCTTACCACAGCTGCTGCTGGGCCTGCTTTCTAAGAGCACTGACCCCCTCTCCCCACCGTGGGCTGCTGCTTCCTGGGCAAAGGGCAGCAGAGCCCTTCAGATGTCAACACTGCTGTTCCATCTCGGTCCCTGCACCGTGAGGGCCACACTGCAACCCAGGTGGAAACTTCCAACCCAGATCTACCCTGGCTCAAGCTCCGAGGCCCTTTAGCAACAAGGCTTGTGCCCCAAACTTCATGGAAAACAGCACCCCAAGGTTGTCTCCCCTTGAACTTTTTTCACACCTTGAACTTATTCTTCCAACTTCTCCACACACTAACCATTGCCTCCAAGCAGAACAACTGGTGCAAAAGGATGCCTGAGTGTCATTGCCCCAGAGTTTATTAGATTCACCCAGATTCTGAATACCTGTCATAGGGTGTCAGAGACACGGAGTAATTCTGGGAAATGGACCATCACTTCAGGCAGGTATCTCCAACTCCTTGTTAGCTAGAATGGTACGCACTCCCCTCCAGCCCTACAATATGTTAATAACTGGTACAAGAGATAGATACGGGTGAAGCGGTCTAAAAGGCAAAAATCCCTGAATAAGTTGTGTTTTATGGGAGTCTGACTCTGTGTGCGTGTGTGTGTGTGTGTGTGGTGTAGACCCACGTATACTTTAGTGCAAGATCAGAAGATGAGAATGGAAGACCTGCCAGCTTCACTCCTTTCCCTTCTGGAAATCCCAGCGCACCTCGGGTCTAGGCTGGGGATGGATCATGGCGGATGGCGAAGGACAGTAACCAGTTTCCGGAGCAACTGCGTGGAGCTTTGGAATCTGCCCTGAAGGAGTTCCTGTGCTAGATACATTGGCTATGTTGGGAGAACAGCTTCCAACCAGTAGCAAACTCAGAATTGAGTTTTCAGGCAGGCAAATAACTATGTTTGGACAAATCAATATCAGTCAGATGCTTGACTGAGAATTTCCTGTTTTTTGTTTTTTTTTCTTAGTCTTCTAAATGCATCCATATCTTTCCCTTGGACTTTTCTAAGAGGCAGTTGTTTCTATTCTCATGAGTTAACCCAATTAAAAAAAATTAATGATGTTAAGAAAATAATGAATGAGCTACATGGGTGGGAGGGCAAGGAAGAAAACCTGAACAAAAGTTGGGAGGTCATGGCTATAGGCTTTGTCATTAACTAGGTGACATGGTTCAAGGTAGGTTCTCTGTGTCTCAATGATCTCACCACTAAAATAAGGCTTAAATTAGTTCTTCTCTAAGGCAACTTCCAATGCACATATTCTCTGAGGGTACTCTCTCCCCACCCCCTTCCCTTTCTCCTCTGTTTCCCCCTCTAGCCCTCTCTTTCTCCTTGCTGTTTCCTTTCACTCTTCTTTTTCCCTTTCTCCTTTGTCTGTTGTTTTATTCCCAGACCTTTACACAGGCTCTTTTATTTTCATCACCAGGCGATTTGTGCCAACAAGTGTGATGCAAATAAAGTTAGACAGGATTTTGGTTCTGACTGAATATGAATTGCTCCACTTGAATTAAAAAAAACAACAACAACCCAGTTCCTCTAAACGGATTCTATTCAAAGTTTCTTGGCTTCTGAATTTAAAGAACAAGTTGTTCTTGTGGAAGGTTCATTATAAAATGTTTGTCCCACCCCCTTCCCATTAGTGACCAACCTGCTCAGTGAATACCCACAAGAGAGTGCACCCTCAGGACAGTCTTCCTGAGCGAGGACCTTCCCTTCACCTACAAGATCAGTGAACCCAAGTTCAAAACTTGAAGATTCCATGAAGCCAAGTCTATCTAATGGCAGACTTTGAGGATTCTCAGGAACTTTTAGTATTTTCTGGCGCGCACACACATGCACGCACAAGGCTTTGACCGTTGCTGTCAAAACAGACTGGAATTAGCAACTTGAACTTTCTAAATGGTCCCTTTTGCTTATGGAAACAAGTGGCAGTGATGGGGTGATGAAATTGGGAGGAAAAAGAAAAACCACAACAATATGAAGCATTTCGAACTCCTTAGTATAAGTTCATGGGAGAAGAGGATCCAGTTGCTTGAGGTAGATGACATCACATGAACAAATGATGAGAATAACTCGTAACTCTTCCTCCTTTTCACCATTCTTATCAAGGAGATGGAAAGATCATTCAAACAAATGGAATAAACAGCGCGTTGGTGCCTAAAGCCCAGGATAGATGGGGAGAGGTTAGAGCTAGTAGTTGTCCAGCGGAATTACCCCCAGGCGGCTAAGATCACCATTCCTTTTTAAGATGTTGTTGTTGCCTTGACTCTTATCCCTGGGACCCACCTGAGTTTGCAGCTAACTCCCACCTCGAGCACCCAACCCACCCATCTGTTCTGTGTAATGGCTTTCTCTGTCACCACTGGGCATCACGTGATGACTCTCAGGTATAACTCAGAAAGTGGGAGCGGAGCTAATGCCCCCAGAGGCAAGTCTCACCCACGGTAGAATGGGAGTCAGTGATAGATGCGGCAACCCTCCTGCCCTCCAGGAAGATGCTGTGATCATGGTCATGCAGCTCTCAGGATCAGATAGCAGCTGCCCCCTGCTGAGCCGCTCACTAACGCTCCCTTGCATTGGCGATTTGCTTTCCTTGACTCACTTTCCCCATTTTCACACTTGAGCTCCCTGGCTTCACCTCCCGAATAAATGACCTAAACCTAAGTCCTTGTCTCAAAAATCTGTTTTCTGAGAACCCAAACAAATGCGTCACTATGTATGAATATGTGACTTAAAAATACACAATATAACATTGATTATTTTAACCACTTTAAGTGTATAATTCAGTGGTATTAGGTACATTCAAACTGTGCAAACATCACCACCATCCATCTCCAGAATGTTTTATCTTTCCAAACTGAAACTCTGTACCCAGTAAGCAACTCCTCCTCCTAGCTTGTGGCAATCACCGTTCTATGTCTGTCTCTATGAATTTGACTATTCCAGTACCTCATGTAAGTGGGATCATACAATGTTTTCCTTTTTGTGACTGGCTTATTTCACTTACCATAATGTCTCTAAGATTCATGGTCTGTATCAGAATTGCATTCCTTTTTAACAAAATTCAGATGAATTGAGGTACATTTGCATATAGTAATATTCACCCACTTGAGGTTTTGACCAATGGACACTGTTGTGAACTGCCACCATAAATCAAGGTATAGAACATTTTCATCACTTCAAAAAGTCCACTACGTTTAAATGACCGAGAGGTGTATAAAAAGATGCTCAACATCACTAATAACCAATGCAAATCAAAACCACAGTGAGATACCACCCGACGCCTATAAGGATGGCTACTATAAAAAAGAAATTCCTCCCCTTTTAAGGGTGAATAATATTCCATTGTATGCATATACTATTTGTAATCCTTTAAAAAAATATTTTTTATTGATTTCAGAGAGAAAGGGAGAGGGAGAGAGAGATAGAAACATCAATGATGAGAGAGAATCACCGATTGGCTGCCTCCTGCACACCCACACTGGGGACCGAGCCCGCAACTCAGCCATGTGCCCTGACTGGGAATCAAACCGTGACCTCCTGGTTCATAGGTCAACACTCAACCACTGAGCCATGCCGGCTGGGCCTATTTGTAATCTTTAAGAATTCATGAAGAACACTAGAAATGCTGAAAGGCTGTAGATGGAGCAGTTTGGTCCAGTTTTCCAAAAAGAGAATGTATTCATCTTTGCTGCAGAGCAAACAACCTCAAAATCTCAGTGGCTTGCAACAAACTTGTATTTTTTTTCTCTGCCAGATGTGCAGGCCATCTGGGGCAGCTCTGCTTCAGGCTGTGTGGGTCTGGCTCAGGCAGCTCCAGGTGTCTTTCATTCTACTGGACCAGTAATCCCTGGGATGGATTATTTTCATGGTGAATGGCAGTACCAGAGGAGTGAGTGGACATAGAATGCCTTTTAAGCATTGGGTTTGCACCTACCACAGTCTCTTCCACCTGCCTTTTCCCATTGGCCAGAGCAACCATGTGGCCTCGTGCAATGTCAGTGCTGCAGGGAAATAGAATCTGGCAGCTCCAGGGGGACTCCTATACCATCTCACAGAAAGGAAAAGGCGATATTATTCTCATACAGGTAAGTGGAGAACTAGTAACAATAATCCAATCTACCACAGAGAGTTGATCATGGAAAATACAGGGGAGTTGATCCCCAGTAAATTCCAAAAGAGATTATTTAATGAATGGTTCATGGGAATGTAGAAAAAAAAATGACGGCTATAAGGAGCCAGTCCAACTTCATTAAGAATAAATTAATCTAATTTTCAGATTTTTTTTCTCCCTTAGACTTACTTTAGAACTAAATCAGGGGAATATGGCAGTTGTACTTTCTTTGGATTTTGGAATGGCACTTTAATTTTTTCCCATGATATTCTTGAAGACAAAAGGGAGAAATACAGATCACATAACAGTGTGGTTAGATAAAGCGAGAGATGTTCATACAACTATTCTTTTTTAAAAAAATATATTTTTTTGTTAATTTCAGAGAGGAAGGGGGAGGGAGAGAGATAGAAACATGAATGATGAGAGAGAATCCCAGATCAGCTGCCTCCTGGATGCCTCCTACAGGGGATCAAGCCTGCAACTAAGGCATGTGCCCTGGGAATTGAACCCAGGACCTCCTGATTCATAGGTCGACGCTCAACCATTGAGCCAGCTGTCCAGGGCATATACAACTATTCTTAAATACTTCTGATGAACAAGTCATGTCACTCGTGAAGGGAATCTTTGGCAGTGTGCACAGAACTGAAGCTCTGTCCTGGCCGCCACTTTCATATCAGTGATTGGTGTGAAGAGAGAGATGGATGTGAAGCAAGCACAGAGTGGAATTAAATCAAGAGCTTGAAATTTAACAGCAATAAATGCCAACTATTCCACTGAGACATTTTTAAAAACACCAAACAAACAGAAATCAATACAGGATGAGGAATCCCATGAGAATGACATGAGAGAAGGAAGGAAACTTTTGAGCTCTGCTGGAGATCACAGATGAAAGGGAAATCATACCTAACTCTTACACAGGAGGCCTCAGCCTTAGAAAGATGTCAAATCATTTTATATATATCATATAAAATGATATATATTTTAATAAATGAGTTTAGCTCATTCACATTTTGGGGAATTACTGGTATGTTTGGAATTCTTTCTATTGGTTCTTTTCATTAGGAAGGAGCCTGTGGGGGTTTCTGGGAACTGGCAGTGTTCTATTTGTGGGCCTGGATGGTGGAGTATAGAGACAAAACTCCTCTGTGCTTCTCCTTTACCTTCACTGCTACCACCACACTTCACTTCAGACACCACATGGATTACTTAGCCAATGATGGTTCAAAGCCAGATCCCTACCTCACTCTTTACAGTTAAATAATCTTCAGATGGGTTCCAGATTTAAGTGTGCAAAAGGATGAAATCAGGTTGGCCTCCCCTGAACCCTCTCACCAATCTTAGCGTTACTACAAGCGGGGCATTCAGACATTAGGAGTCTCCTAATTTGGTATAAGAGGAAACATGGAGCACTTCCTTCCAAATTGAGCCTGATTCCAGTCTAGTTGTCAATCAGCCAGAGAAATACTGGAGATAGTGGTACATGTTCAGCAATACAAGGACAATCAATCAAGGTCAAAAGTGGAAAATTCTAAATTTTACCCTAAATTTTCCACTTTGTTAAAAATTAATTGGCATACACACAAAAAAGAGATGAAACCAGTGTGGATATAAAGAGATGTAAGATATAATAGCAAAATGTAATGTAGGGACTTAATTTGAATCCTGCATTGAACAAACTAACTTTGTGAAAGACATTTTGCCACAATCAGGAATATGGACTGAGAATTAGATGATATTGAGGAATTATTGTGAATTTCATTGGTTGTGACATTGTTTTGTGGCTTTTTCAAAAGTTTTTACCTCTTATAGATAAATAGTGAAATATTTATATATATAAAAGCCTAAGCGACTGTCTAACCAGTCGCTATGACACGCCCTGACCACCAGGGGGCAGACACTCAATGCAGGAGCTTCCCCTGGTGGTCAGTGTGCTCCCACAGAGGGAGTGCCGCTCAGCTGACCAGGGCTGGAATGAGTGAAACGGCTCCTCCCCAGCTGCCCGCCACTTCTGTACTACTACATCCCTCAGGGGATGTTGAATGCCGGTTTTAGCCCAATTCCCGAAAACCACACCAAGGGACCCCACCAGTGTATAAATCCATGCACTGGGCCCCTAGTTTATAGATAAAATGATATAATGTCTGGGATCTACCTTTTTATTTACTTATTTCAAAATCCTCACCCAAGGATATGTTTTTATTGATTTTTAGAGAGAGGGTGGGGGGAAGGAAGAGAGAGGAAGAGAGGGAGATAGGGAGAGAGAGAGAGAGAGAGAGAGAGAGAGAGAGATGTCCCTAACTGGGAATTGAACCTGCAACCTTTTGGTGTACAGGACTTTGCTCCAACCAACTGAGCCATTTGGCCAGGGCTGGGATCTACTTTAAAATAATTCATTACAAATGTTAAGGGGAATGCATAAAAAAATAATAACAGAAATTTGATGTTTTTGTACAAGAAGATGTTCTATATTTGTGTGAGTTTGAAAATTTCCATAATGAAAAGTTAAAAAACAAAGCAGCCTATGTCAAGTATCCACCTCTTCTCCTAGGAAGCACTCAAACAAGTCAGCTATAATCACAATAATCAGAAGCATAGAACATTAGAAAAAGATTCTACTAGTTTTACTGACAAAGTCAATAAATGCATTGAAGTTGATAATATTGGTATGATTTCTGTTAGTGTATACCTTAACTGGGAGAAACAGACTGGATTAAATAAAGGCCCTGACTCCCAACTTAGCGTATTTACTTAATGTCTCAAATATTGCATATAAATAAGTTCTTGGACTGTGATTAAGAAACTTAAAAACTAAAATGTTCAAGTTAGCAGTCTAAGTTTCCTTGGTTTAATATTTCTAGATGACAGTTTATTCCAGGCATTTCCTGCTTAAATAATTTCTTCCCTTTTCTCATTAATATTCTCACACTTTTAAAAACTCAGCAAAAAAGAAAGAAAATGAAATAACAGGAATTTTCTTTTTAAGTACTATCATGAAATAAAAGGCAAAGGGTCTTGTGTGATAAATGGATATGAGGTCTAACACCTCCCCCTTGGCCCCCCTTTTGGGCTCCTTTCACACCTATTTTTTCAATGTACAATTAACTTCTGCCTAGTCCCTAATAGGTTGGGAGGGTTCATTATATGTTGAGGACCATTTGCCAAACAAGACATAAAGAAACCACCCTGTATTCTTCCTCCTCACACGTAGGTCCTATAACAAGGTTAGGATAAAGAAGCCATGTTGAGATCCTATGGTCCATGCAGCCTCTGGAAATACCTTTAATAGGCCATGTCCTGAGGACCATATGTGGACCTGCAAATCTTAGAGATACTCATGATAATCATTAACTTCCAGCTTTTTACAGCTAAGACCTTCGGTACTCCTTAATTTTTTTTTGAGAAAACAATATTGTAAGAAAGGAGGGAAATGCTTTTCAAAAATCACAGCCGCTTCCAAGGAATGTAGATGCCTTGAAAGTCAGACATAGCAAAGTCTTTGCCAGTCTTCTGGGCTAATATGCTAATGAGCCCTATTTTCCAACTGAGCATCATGATGAGTTTTGACGTGGGCCTGGTTCTGGCAATAGGAGCTGAAGAGAATTGAAGTGCCAGTCAATAAACAACAAGAATTTGTACTTCCTGGGAACAGTATTGGGGAGGTGGTGTAAGAAAGAGACTGAAGGGGAAAGAGGGAGCCAGCTAGCTGGCACAGAGCCTTGTATGTAGGGAGTCTGGTCAGTGAAAACTCCGGTGGCACAATGTCCGTTAAGAAGAGGGAGGTTCTAATACACCATTTAAAATTGTTTGTGTTACTGCAATGCAAAGATCTTTGGTTTTCCCAGACATTTCTATATAAAGGCCTTTCTACTCAGACTATGTTTATTTCTAGTTGTTTTCTTGGTAGGAGAAGGGTGAAGGAAATTAAAGATGGACCCAGCATGGAATAGTGTGAAGTTCATAAACTCAAGCTAAATTCATTAGAAGAAAGAAATTAGAGCCAGAGGTGGACATCAAAGCACAAGCCTTTGGGAAATGTGCAAAAATTTGGGGTAAGAACTTATGCTTTCTATGCTTTGCAGAGTGAGCATTTGAAAAACCTTCTGTAGCTTTTAAAATGCCGGGCTACCTGGGCCAGTTATGAATCACACAGCCCTGCTATTTGTGCTTGTCCTAAAACAACATTGCCCAGACTGCAAGGAGCTCATTTCTAGTTTCCAATGTTGAAATGAAAGCCAAGTTCCCTTCATCAGTCTCCTTCAATCTGTCCCCTTTGAGCCTAAGTTGTTCTCATCGTTTCAGTCTATCTTGGTATGGAAGTGGCTCAGTCTCCAAAAGCATTTCAGTTGAACTTCTCTAATTCACTTCTATTATGACACTTCTTGTGTAAGGCTGTGTTTAGAACAAATATTACCCAAGTTCAGTGCTTTTAACCATTATAAGAGTTGAGTGGGCCCTGGATTAGGTCATCTCAGCAATGCAGAGGACTCCAGACCAGGACTGTGAGGCTCCACGTTTGGGTCTCAGCCACTAAACTTGCAGGGTAACCTTGAACCCTCAACTTCCTGTGTGCAAAGAGGATGACAGACCTTTATTTCTCACCTCATGAGGCCTTTGAGGAGATGAAAAGAGACAATTTATATCCATGGTCTTATTCAGAGTACAGCATTATGCAAACAAGTGCTAATAGCTGGGGTGATGATATTTAGACAATAGAGATAAAGAAATGTATTTCTGCCCTAGCCAGTTTGGCTCAGTGGATGGAGCATCGGCCTGCAGACTGAAGGGTCCTGGGTTCGATTCCGGTCAAGGGCATGTACCTTGGTTGCAGGCACATCCCCAGTGGGGAGTGTGAAGAAGGCAGCTGAATCAATGTTTCTCTCTCATCGATGTTTCTAACTTTCTATCCCTCTCCCTTCCTCTCTGTAAAAAAATCAATAAAATATATTTTTTAAAAAGAAATGTATTTCTTTTGTTAATGACTATTTGATTTAGCAATGTACCTGAGAAAAGAATCACTGAACCCTGAATGTCCTTTATTTATCAAGGAGTGATCTGGCAATGTCTAAACAAACACAACATTGGGAATCCCTTCAAACATTCCTAGTTGTTAATTTTCCTTCAAGCATTCAAAGGGGCCAAAAACCCATTAACTTTCAGTTTCTACCCTATGAACAAACTCTGCATCCAGACCTTCAGCCAAACTTACTTCAGCAGTTACTACCCTGAGGCTCTTGATTTAACATCAGACTTGCTCTGTGAGCCAAGGACCAGAACTTTGGAGAGGGCTAAGTTCAGTTAAATAGCCCCAGGGCTGCAGGGCTTCAGCTACCCCAGTGTCTTCCCGCCCTCCTACTGGTTCACACCCTCCAGTTACCTCTCTCTGCTGTCAGCACTCTGGTTGAATTTTCCTCCCGGCCTCAACCATGCACATGTTGTTTAGACTGAGGTGACTAGGGCAGATCTTTTTACAGTAGAGTGGAGAAAGTCACTCTATTACGGCACAGTAAAAATGCCAAGTGATTAGGGCAGGGACCATACTCTGAATGATGTTACCATGAGGATTCATATCACCATACCTTTGTCCAAATCCATACAACGGGGGAACCCTAAGGTATGTCTGGGCTTCAGGGATTATGATGTGTCCATACGGGTTCATCAGCTGTAACAAAGGTACCACTCTGGTGGGGGATGGTGATAGTGGGGGAGGCTGTGCATGGGTGGAGGCAGGAGGTTTATGGGAAATCTCTGTACCTTCCTTTCAATTTTGCTGTGAACCTAAAACTGCTCTTTAAAAAGTCTTTACCAAAAAAACCAAGAAAACTATAATAATCTAAACAAATACACTCTTAAAGCTAGTATTTATACATGTTTTCTCAATCTAAGCCTTGAATTAAAGCTCTTGGTATACCATACAAAAAATGCACAGTAATTTCAGAGCAAGCTTCTTACCCACTTTCTAAGGCACTACCTGGTTCCGGGGAATGGCTGAGTCTGGGGGCCACATGCTGGCTCTTGGGTTCACCTTGGATCCCCAGCCTTTTATTCTGGATCATCCGGCAGCAATTGTGCGACAGCTGTGACCATGCACTCCCTGGGACAGAGTCCACTCTTTGTTCCTCCTCTATTTTGTTCTCCATGTGTCCTTTCCTCAGGCTTGCCTCTTTTCTCCTCTTAGTTCCAGTCCTAAGACCAGCCATGCCCTCTTTATACTTTTTATCTGAATATGATCAGTCCAATTATTAATCATACTAGAGGCCCAGTGCACGAATTCATGCATGGGTGAGGTCCAGCCAGCCCACCCTGAACAGGCTGATTGGGGGCGGGGCTGGTCGGGAGGAGGGGCAGCGAGTGGTTGGCTGGCCGGCCCTGCCCTCTGGTCAAACTCCCAGTCAAGGGGACAATTTGCATATTAGCCTTTTATTATATAGGATACTCAATCTGTTACACAAAGCAAGCCAATCAAGGAGTAATGGGTTGCATTCTGGTTACCCCGAAAATGTATAGTTGGGAAAAGGAACAGTAATTACAAGTCTTTTAAAGATAATGACATTTTTTGTTTATGAAATAATAAATGTTCAACATAGAACTTGGCGAAACATATGAATAGCCTTAAAACCATTTTGTTGGAGATGTCTGATTGTGCATTTGGCCAGGGGACCCAGATGTGGACGAATGTTGCCCTAGCCCAGACACCTTCCTGTTCACCAACCACAGGAGAAACATGCACAAAGGAAGCCAGGCAAGGACAGGCAACTCCTTACTGTTCTAAGGGGCTTTGAGTCCAAGTCCAACATTGGAACTCCCATATTGTGCTGGATCACATGGAGCGCTCCTGTTTTCTGACATCAATTGGGCTTGAACCAAAGCAGGCTCTCAGCTGCTGCAGCTGGGGCCTCAACCCTATCCTGAGTCAAGGAATGTGACTGCTGCCCCTATTGGAGTCAGAGGAGGAGAACAGGCCATCTAAACCTCCTTCTAGCCCAGTGATGACGAACCTATGACACGCGTGTCAGAGGTGACATGCGAACTCATTTTTTTGGTTGATTTTTCTTTGTTAAATGGCATTTAAATATATAAAATAAATATCAAAAATATAAATCTTTATTTGACTATGGTTGCAAATATCAAAAAAGTTCTATATGTGACACGGCACCAGAGTTAAGTTAGGGTTTTTCAAAATGCTGACACGCTGAGCTCAAAAGGTTCGCCATCACTGTTCTAGCCCATTTTTGGTGGGCAGTAGCCCTGGGTCCAGTTTCAGGTGAGAGAGCAGTTTCAAGAGAGCGAGAGCTGGGTCAGCAGCTGGGTGGGTACCCCCCGACCCCCACACCAGCTACTTGTGCTGGCTCAGAAAACAAGGCCCCTCAGTGACTCGGAATCTGATGGCTGCAGATCCCCCTTGACCTCCTTGGGTGGGAGGAGGGAGTGTGGGGTGGGGAGAGTGTGGGATGGGGTGGGGTGGGGAGAGGTATCCTTCCCCCAGAGACCTTCACCTTTGACCCTATGACCCCTCTCCCGAGAGTCTATCTAAGGAAGTAATCAGGAGCCAGGGACGTGTGAAAAGCTTTAGCTCTAAAGACTGGTCATTACAGCATTACTCATGATATTTAAAGTAATTCGGGTGTTAAGTGTTAAATAAATTCTGACAACTAAATTATGAGGCTTTTAAAGTAGATTTGGTAAAGGCTTTTAACATATTAAGTTAGAGTCCATCACCCCAGTGAAACCATTTTCTCACGTCAAAGCCATTTTCAAGGAGCTCATCTCCTAAGAATTCATCAGAATACTTATTTTTCTAAATTTCCCATGATTAATCCATTTTCCCCACAATTAAAACATCAGCAAAAAGACAGTGAAATGCCTTTCACAAATCCAAAGAAAAAGCCAAAAATAATACTCACAGACATTTGGAGCTGGACAGGACTTGAGCGATAATTTAGTCCGATGGCTCTCATTGTGGAGAATAACACTGCGCCCCAGCAAAGGGAAGCGACTTATTCAAGATGGGTCAGGGCCAAAATTTTGTGTCTTTTAATCCCCCCAACCCAGGGCTCCTTCTGCTGTCTCCCCCTCCCCCCCCCCCCCCCCCCCCCCCCCCCCGCCCGCCACCCCCAGGCTGCAGAGTCCTTTCCCTCCAGGAAGAGATTTAGATTAGATTCTCTCAATTGAGGTGATCTCTGATTAAAATTGGCTCTCAAACAGAGTTGCTCAATTTAGCAAACACAAGACACCCAGTAAAATTTGAATGTCAGATAAACAACAAAAATGTTTTAGTATAAGTATGTTCTATGCATATGTGTGTGCATATACATAAGTGCTAAAATGTATTTGCCTGTATGTTAATAACATATATTAGTATATAAACATATATTTAGTATATATGTACACTAAAAATTGTCTTGCTCATGTTCAAATTTCACAGGGCGTATACTTTTAAACACTGGTTGTACTTTTATTTCCTAAATCTGGCAACTCTACACTCAAAAAGAGACAGGAGTGAAAGGGTGTTAGCATAAGAAAGGACGATCCATTTCCATTTCCTGATTTTTACTGATGACAAACTGAGAAGCAGAGAGAAGCTGTGACTTGCTCTATGTCCCATTGCTGTTGGGTGACCAAGTTGAGACTAGCCCTCAGAGTGGATGACTCTCAGAGCCCCTTCTAACACATCGCGGTATATGACATGAAAACACACATACACAACATCCAGCCTGTGAATCTTTACAGAAGGAAATTCTAAGGAGAGGGTCTCGTGTTCAGTCACTGCCCCTCCCCACCTCTCTCAGCTACCGCATCACAGTGAGGGCTTCGCGTGTTGCCAAAACAACTTAGTGCAACAGAGCATACTTGGAAGGTGTTTGAAAACAGAGTCTAGGACTTCAGCGTGTCAGAACCACTGGGAGCGGGTCACAGATTGCCGGTCCCACCCCCAGAGCCCCTAACGATGGAGTCTGGTGGGCTCCAGACTTAGAATTCCCACCGGGTTTCGTGGTGATACTGACGCTGCTGGTCCAAGAACCACACTGGAGAACCACACACTTGGTTGATGCAGTCAGGCCTATTCTGCAGGTGTTCCCCGATGAAACACGAAAAAGAAATCCTCGTGTTGGGTAGTATTGCATGTCAGTTATAGAAAACCTTATCTTCTGTGCTATGAAAGACATCGTTTTTGGGGGCAAAATTAGTCTAAATAAGTTTGTTGAGCTGCGACCAGTGAGCCTGGACTACAACAATGAATTGCATGATTATGAGACACATTTAGCTCAGAAGAAAAAGAGGGAATAAGGAACAATAATTAGCTTCAGAAATGGGGAGCCATGTGAACAATTTGAAAATACACTGCAGTCAGAATGTCCTGTGACTATTTCATACCATTTATTCCGCCCCCCCCCCCCCCGCCCCACTCCCAACTGAGCCACCCAATTATGTGGCTAATTGCAGCTGAACAAGACACTTTGTTGAGATTATTAAGGGCAAGATGCAAAGGTTGAAGGCCTTGGTTTGATCCCTTTTGTGGGAACTGGGTGCCCTATTTCCACTTGTGAAAGCTGGAGGCTCCAACCTAGATCTCGTTCCCCATTCTTCCTCCTCGCCCATCACTGCCGCCTCCTATACTGTCCCTGAACGATGACCATGTTCTCACACCTCTCTTGGGTACTAAAGAAAACCACCAAACTCGAGTTTTCACATCTCCCCTTCTCATCCTTGTCCTCCTTCAACTGGCCCCACTGTAGCCCTGAGCGCCAAGGCTGCAAAGTCTGGTCCATGGGTCGGCGTCTCTCCCCGCTCCCCCCCTGCCCCTGCTCCGCATGCAGCCATCAATGCATGTATGCAATGATTATTTGACTGTGAACCTAATGGCATGGCTCAATTCTAAAATCACCAGAAAATGCTATAAAAAATCACATTACACCTTCAAACGGAGTGGTCTAATAGATACATTCCCAAGAAAGAGCCGTTTTTTCTGGGAAACTCAGGAGGCCACAGTGTAATTCCATGGAAGAAGCTTAATGTTTGGGAAACTATCCATGGCAATAAATAAAGAGCAAAGGAGGAAAATCGCCACCTGCCAGCGTGGCAGTCACGGAGCCCAGGAGCCCATGCCCTGAGGGCAGAAGCAGGCGGCCCAGGAAGTCAGGAGCTAAACACAAAAGGAAATGGTTCCCTACTGTAACTGCAGCCCAGCGGCCAGCCCTCCCAGGTAACAAGAATAGCACCTCACCTCTGCGGAAAGTGCAGTCAAAGCATATTTCAGATTTTAGCTGGATATTAAGGACATGGAAATTAGAATGAACTCCTTTGGGGATATCAGCATGGTAGGCAATTTAATACGAAGTTCTGGTTTCCTCCCTGCCTCTCAAATACCAGGCCTGTGACTCCCTGCAGGGAGCCCGCTGGAGGTCAGGAATAGAGAATGGTAACACTCTCCCATAAAGGAGGCTCGGGAGGAGCGGCATTGCGTGCAGGGTTACAGCAGTGTAATGCGAGGCAGGCTCTCTCGCTGCCATGTCAGAGCCTTCATGGAACCCAGCGGATACGTTGGTGGGGAGGGGTTGGGCCGAGGCATGCTATTCAGAAGGCCACTATTCACTGTTGGTTAACGGATGAGCAAGGAGGAATTGCCGTGGAGCGGAGAGGCTGAGCAACCCATCTCGTGGTAATGGGACATGTTTACCTCCTCCTGAGGCCAGAGGCTGAGGACGTTAAAGATGTCCCTCCAGATCCAGCAGCTCTAAGTGGCAGAGCTCAGACCTGAACTGAGGTCTTCTGTTTTCCCCATCCCACCTGGGGTCCACACCACTGGGGTCTACTGTCATGGAGCAAAGAGTATTTTGATACAGAAGTAAACAGGCAAGAGAAAGGAGTTGACCCCTGGGTTCACAATTAAGAAGAAGGCTAGAATCAAGTCCATTCAGGAGTAATTGGGTTGAAGATACTATGGATGGAGCAGGTAAATGAGAGAGCACAAGAAGAAGGAAGTAGAGTGACCTGGAACAGAAGAGAAGGCTCGGAGGGAAGGAAGGCAAGGGGGAGAAATGATGAAAATGATCAATACAAATAACAGCACATATATCTATCAACAGGCACTCTTCTGAGTGCTTTAACTACATAAGGTGTTCACATTTCATAATCTGAAATGTGTAGGTAGGTAGTCAATTGTTATTATTATTTTGTGTTTTTTTTAATTTCTTTTTATGTCATCATTTTACAAAAGAGGAAACAGAAGCCCAGAGAAGGTGATTAGCATGCCCAAGGTCTCATTGCTTGATCAAATATAAATAAAATAGCAGGCTTGGATTTCAACCTACAGAGCTTTGTTTCACTCTATGCAGTTAACCTCTGTGCTACCCAATGAGTAAGTAGCTCTGAGAATCTCAAATGTAGAAGGAGCACTGAGGTTTATGAGGTCCAGGTAAAAATGGTCCAGGTGGGGCTGCCTGTCAAAGGGTAGCAGCACAGGATGAGCTCAGATGGTGGAAGAGCATGGTGATGCCTCCCCTTCCCCAAGGCTTGGAGCAGCGCGTCTAGTAGAAGGACCGTGGATTTGGACCGTGATCTGCCTCACATGAGCTGGGTCATCTTGGACAAATCACAGAACAGCTTTAGTTCTTTATCTAAATAATAGAGTCAGTAATACCTCTTGGTGAAGAATCCAATAGAATCCTTATAATGTTGGGCAAGTAGTAACGAAGTAATATTGCCCTATTGCTACCCCTAAGGACATTCAATGGTATTTCACAGAACGTGTCATAGAATTGAGTAACTGGGGATCCCTCTCCAACCCAGGAAATTGTTCTTCTCCCCAGAAGAGATTTAAAACACGTAACTCATTGCCACCAGATGCAGGAAAATTCTGGCCCTACAGAGAGGACGCAGCCAGCAAAGAACACGGAGACACAAATCACCCACATCAGACAAGCAAGAGGCACTGCCCGCTTAGTTTATCATGGCAGCAGGCAGCAGCTTCTCCCAGAAGCTAGTGGTGGCAACAGCCTTTGTGGAAACCACTTGATAAAAGCTGAGGTTAAAGGGAAGTTTATTTACATATTTTAGTGAGAAACTCACTACTGAGGCTTTGGCTTAATGCATGAAATAGGCATCTCAATATAGTGGTGGTGTAGACCCACAGAGTGTCAGACACAACAGAGAGCCCCCAGACTGGGCCCGACAGGACATGGTCTTGCCTACACTGATCCAAGCTCGTCCACAGTTTCTTGTGAGAAAGCGCTGGAGGGAGGGGTCAGAACTCCATAGTCGCTTTGTAGGCAGCCACATCAAAATCTACATATCAACCTCTCTACCCATGAACATATGCTCTTCGAAGAGTATGGTGCTCAGTCTTTGATGTCAAGCCTCAAGTTAAAGAAACTGTCCAGGCCAAAGCCCTGGAAATGGTGCTTTTGCTGATGAGCACCACAGACTTGGTCATCAATCTTAGTGGGATACTCTGTAAGGTGGACCCCTACGACTTTGAAATGGTCGAAGTTGTCCTGAAAGTTATCGAAAGAGCCAATGAAAAAAATAACCAACATTCATATGAAGCAGGCATTGAGTCTTCTAAAGCATCTGAAGGCCTACAGAAGAATGTCCCCTCCAGTGGACCTGGAACACCAGCATATGTTGGAGCACGTGATCACGTGGCCATCAGCCGCCCAAACCAGACTGCCTTTTCACCGAGTGCTTTTTGGCACAGCACAGAACTTCTGGAAAATCCTCTCCACGGAACTCACTGAAGAATCCTTCCCGACACTGCTCTTAATTTCCAAAATAACGAAGTTCTCTTTGGATACTCTGTAGGTGTCTGCTACCAAGCATGTCTTTGAAAAACAAAACAATACAAAACAAAACACTGAAGCCAAAACTAGTGAAGTTACCACAAGCTAAATCCTCAACACTGATGAAGAAGGAAATAACTAAGGTCAGTCAAACCATGGAATCCTTCTCACTATCGACAGTCAACCCACAGTGGCTGTAGCTATTGCCAGCAGGCTTGCCCTGTATACCCCAGAAGGTTCCTTCACGATGTCCAGATTGAAATCTTGCCTGTGTTTAGCTGAGAGATGGCTCCAGAATAGCCCACCTATGGAGAAAACACGAGAAAAAGCCGAGGCTCCACAGGTAGTAGTGGTGCTCGGGCACAGAGGCCGAGCTCACAGCTCACAGGTGGAACACGGCAGAGCACCTAAGAGCGATTGGAAAGCCAGCACATCTCATTGTCAGCCTGTACGAGCATCCTAGTGTCAATCACAGAATCCAGAATGCATCTGGCCTAGACTATCCCGATATTCACGCAGCAGCCAGGGATGTTGTGTGAGCTATGTGGACTCGGTTACCCTATTACAGTCACAATACTGTGCCTGGAGTGGATAAAATAGGCAACTGGCACCCCTTAAAATTATATATTGGTAAGATTTATTTATTTACTGTTATTATATAATGCTATGGAAATATTATTTGCAAAGCTCTTATAATAGCGTTTTGACCCGAATAGGTATTTTCTATACGTTAATCTCTTAGGCCAGTGGTTCTCAACCTTCTGGCCCTTTAAATACAGTTCCTCATGTTGTGACCCAACCATAAAATTATTTTCATTGCTACTTCATAACTGTAATGTTGCTACTGTTATGAATCGTAATGTAAAAATCTGATATTCAGGATAGTCTTAGGTGACCCCTGTGAAAGGGTCGTTCGACCGCCAAAGGGGTCGAGACCCATAGGTTGAGAACCGCTGTCTTAGGCAGCATCATTTCCTAAGTACCGTGGGTCTACACATGACTGTATTTGACTTGATGGAAGTTACAGTGGGAAATTGGACAGGCTGCCCACAGCTGATCCCACATCTGCATAGTTATCACCGGCTGGCTTCGGTGATCAGAAGGGGAGAGCCAGAAAAACCCATCAAAGAGGACATTGTGTCAATGAAGCGCGGGCGGAGGCTGTGAACTGACGGAAAAGGAAGGATGCAGGTTAAGAGAGTGGGATATGGCTTCACAGATAAGAAAAAGCTAAAGGAGTTCATCCCCACCAAACCAGTATCATGAAATGCTGAAAGGTATTCTTTAAGAAGAGGAAGAAGAAAAAGGTAAAGATAAAAATTATGAACAGCAAATACGTATCTATCAACAAGTGAATCTAAAAATCAAGTGAATAAAAAATCTGATGAACAGAGTAAACTGGTGAATAGAATAGAACCAGGGGCATTGAAAGGGAGTGGATTGACAATTCTTGGGGGGAAAGGGGTGTGGGGGGTGCAGAAAGACACTGGACAAAAATCATACACCTATGGATGAGGACAGTGGGACGGGTAAGGGCAGAGGGTGGGCTGGGAACTGGGTGGAGGAGAGCTATGGGTGGAAAAAAGAGGAACAACTGTAATAATCTGAACAATAAAGGTTTAATAAAAAAAAAAGAGAGTGGGATATGCATCTGTTCAGGATACATGCCTTGAATTTTGGCAGAGGCAGGAGATAGAATAAAACATGAACAGAGTGTGAGGTAGATAAGAAAGGGTTGTTATTGGAGAAGCATCTAGAACACTTGGTGAGGGCATGTGGTCAGGGGTGGCTGGGTAACACACTGAGATGATGCCTCCAGCAGGAGCAGGAATAATCTGTGCCTTCAACGGAGCAGGAAGATGGGCTCTCTGCCAAGGTCATAAGGTACAGGAGAATGACAGACATTCCCTGGGAGAAAGGTGGACAGGTCAGAGGAGGAGCAGAGTTGAGACTCCCAGAAGAATCTGCAGTAAGACAAGAGCAGCCTTGAAACAGATGGTGTGTCCTGGCTACAGAAATGCCCAGCATGCACTGTAGCCTGATGACATCACAGGAGAAGGGGTGTGTGTGTGTGTGTGTGTGTGTGTGTGTGTGTGTTAGTGTAATGCTTGCTCCTGCTGGGTGTTCTGAGAGCAGGGTCAACACTGGGTTTTTACACTGGAGTACCAGTGTCCAGCCAGGTAGCTTTGGCGGTGAGAACCAAGACAAACACGGAGATAAGGAAGAAAAATCAATACAAAGCAGGATCGAATCCAGTGAGTGGTGTATGGAGGGCGAGGCCAAAGGAAGCAGGCAGGACAGGTGGCAAGAGGAGGCAGCGTGTGACCTGGCCTTTGAAGGAAGGGGCAGGAACTTGGCCAGGAGAAGAATGTCACTCTGCGTCTGTCCTAATTCTCTAAAGCGGTGGGCCTGGCACTTGAACATGCATCAGAGTCACCTGGAGAACTTGATAAAACTATGTGCTGAGGAGGCGATTTCTCCCCCTCCCCCCCTTAGTGCTTCTGGGTGGTTTAATAATCAAATAGACAGCCCTAACCGGTTTGGCTCAGTGGATAGAGCGTCGGCCTGCAGACTCAAGGGTCCCAGGTTCGATTCCGGTCAAGGGCACATACCCAGTAGGGAGTGTGCAGGAGGCAGCTGAATCGATGTTTCTCTCTCATCAATGTTTCTAACTCTCTATCCCTTCTCCCTTCCTCTCTGTGTAAAATCAATAAAATATATTTAAAAAATAATCAAATCGACATGGGACAGATTAACAGGAGAAAAAGAATCAAATTTAATGACATACGGGGATTCTGTAAGAATATGGGACCTAGGGACACAGTGGGCAGTTGCGGCTCAGCTGCCACCTGGAGCTAAGGTGAAGGGGGAGGGGGTGGTGGATCAGGAATGCAAAGGGCAGGAAGGCAGCTCACATGGACGTGCAGAAGCAAACGTACGGTAAGTGAGCGTGTGCTGGACCATCTTTAACAAGAGAGGAGTTTGTCAGTGGGCCTTGCTAGGTTCCGGCCTATCACACACTCCTCCACATTACACTGTAGTTATCTATGAGAACACCTCCCTTTCTGGAGGAGGTTCTCTATCTAAATTCTTTTAGGGGGAAGGTTAAAGGTTGCCCTGAGTCTTTTGTTTCTGAAAAATAACCAGCTTAACGTAATCAACACCCCCAAAAGGCACAGTTTGGACGGGCAAACTCTGCCCCACTTCCACAGATCTCTGGGCTCCCACCACAGACTTTCTGACTTAGTAGCTCTAGGCTGGTGCCTGGGAATGTGCACGGATAGCTCATTCCCAGATGACCAGAATGTTGCTGGTCTGGTGACCACACTCTGAGGAGCACTGACCTAACACAATGGCGAGGAAGAGTTTGAAGGTTTATTTTGCACACTTGGCACATCAGTGTTCTCAGAAAGACCAGAATTAGGGTTGGCCAGGGAGGGGAATAAGAAAAGGTCGCAAACCAGGACAGTGCTAGGGGAGGAAGGAGTCAAGAAATCAAACCACAGACTAACTCAAGAAGCAGAAAGAGGACCAGGGGGCCCCACTCCCACAAAGGGAGCAGTGATCGACACAGAATAGGCTTTTTTACACAGTTTAACAGTTAGTTATTAGCTATTAATAGCTAATAGTTGTTGAATTGAACAAATACACAGGGCACTCCTTTTCATAAGACTATCTGGCTCTTAACTAGTTATTTGTGCACACATACATGCCCTATGGTTTCATGTGCGGTGTGAGCTGAAGTTGAAGTTGCAACTTGGCTTTGGGGCAACTTGGCTTCGGGCTCAGCTCTGACACTGAGAAGCCAGGGAGCCTTGGCAGGAAAGTAGGCAAAGAAAAGAATGTCAGGTTATTTGATTCCCCATCAGTCAGCTGGAGACACCTGCCTGGCTTGTCTCAGAGGATTGTGCAGAAGAGGATCAAGTGAGATGGATGAAAAGTGCTTTTAAACTCTCGGGAATGCTATGAACACAAGGGGCTTCTTTAGATGTGGCTTCTGTCCATTGTTCCCTTTGGTGTGAATTCTTGGCTGTTTAACTTTGACTTAGTCATTGGATGACAAATGCATAAGACAGAGGTGCTCCTGTCCTGTCCTTGGGAAAGGAAATCAACTCACTTTGAAGCTCCATGGGAACAGTCTGTGCCAGAATCGAGATCCGTGCGCAGATCCCTCGACATCCAATGATTAAATTATTAGACTCATATCAAAGGGGGAGCAGAGGAGGTGCAGTGTGGAGATAGCCATCACACAGTCCCTTGCTACAAGGATCCTTTTGGAATGAGGCAAATCATTATTAACTCTTAAGAGGTTCATGGTGTCACTCTAGCCGGACCATACCGTTCTTGTCATAGATGTGCAGCTTCGGCTTTTCAGACCAAAGTACAGGACCTTATATTTATCACTACTTAATTTTACTATATTTTCCCTTAGGAAAATATAAAAAAAATATGGGGTCAGTACACAGACAACTAGATTTAATGGTGACAGTGTGGGGACAGGAACAGGCTGAAGTGAGAGCCTGGAGGAATGTCCCTGGATCTCCATGTCCAGGTGCAGATGTTTTTACATGGATGCTCTTAGGTGTTCATAGTATCTGATACTTTGCAGAAACCCAGTTGCACTGCCTGCTGTATAATCCTGTTTCCCATCCAAGCATCCCAGAAGGAAATGGGGTTAGGGTTTCCATGCAGGTCCTATGATCGTCTCTTCCTTTACATTCAATGTCCACAAACTATGACCTTAATCATCTGAACTGACATCCAACTCAGCCTGCTTCCAGTCGCCTGGCACCTCTTCCCTTCTCTGAGGTCCTCTGAAGGTATGGATTGATGCATTTTGTTCCTGGGTCTTCTCATTCCCCCAGGATGTGGCCTATGTAGGCTGGGAGGCTCAGGCACTCAGACCAACTGATCACTTTTAAGACACGCTCTTCACTCATTGCTGACCACTTGGCTTGACCCAGGTTTGTTTGGCCCTTTGCAGTCTGAGGCTTGCAGTCTGATGGAGGAAGCTGCAGCACATGAGGAAGGAGTTAGGGGTCTATTTCTCACTGTCATTGCCAGCACATCATTCTTTGTTTCTGAGTTTATGGAAATAATTTCGCAGTCTCTCTCCCTGATACCTGATTTTTGCAAGAAATAACAGAACTATGTCAAATTCTCAGAAAGCCTGTGAGGTCAATGAAAGTTGTCTTGAGCCTCCCTCCATCTCCTATAACAGCTCCCACTTCTCCCCACGGCTGCCACTCCTTCTGGTACCCAGTGTCTATAGCAGTGGTTCTCAACATTGGCTGCACATTAGAATCACCTGGGAATCTTTTTAAAATCCTGATTTCTGGGCCTCATCCTCCAGAAATTCTGTTTCTTTGTTACTAATGTTGTAGCCCCACCCCATAAAAAAGAAACAAAATTTCCGGAGGATGAGGCCCAGAAATCAGGATTATAAAAAGATTCCCAGGTGATTCTAATGTGCAGCCAAGGTTGAGAACCACTGCTCTATGGGTTCTCTATCTCACCTTTGGGGATCCTGCCTGGTGCACCCTGAAGCTAAAATAACAGAGGAGGTCTTTGGTAATAGGACTAGAGGCAGAGTAGAAAACAGATGTTTTCTTTATAATGTCCAGAAAATAAGTTGGCAGGGGGTTAACATTGGCAGGATGAAAAATCTGATTGTTTACCCATCGCTTGCCCTGAGATCAGATCACAGTGAGGGTCTGCCCCTCTCCCTTACCACTGCTAGACCTCACTGAACACTGAACTTGGACAAAGCAGCATGACTGACAACTGCAACCTACCACAAGAAGATATGGGGCTCCGAGGTGGACTGGGATGGGTGGGGACTATGGAAGGAACAAAGTAATTAAAAGGACTCAGAGGCTGTGGGAAAGGAGGTAAAAGAAAAACAGGGAGGATTCCAGTACCTGAAGTCCTGGGGGTGGCCACCTGGGGCACCTGAGAATCTAGAAAAAAAGACCCTGAATTGATTGAACAGTCTGGAACAGTGGTTCTCAACCTTCTGGCCCTTTAAATACAGTTCCTCATGTTGTGACCCAACCATAAAATTATTTTCGTTGCTACTTCTTAACTGTAATGTTGCTACTGTTATGAATCGCAATGTAAATATCTGATATGCAGGATGGTCTTAGGCGACCCCTGTGAAAGGGTCATTCGACCGCCAAAGGGGTCGGGACCCACAGGCTGAGAACTCCTGGTCTGGAAGGTCAAGTTGAACCAGAATGAGTAATTCACTCCCTGCATTCTGCTGTCCTGGGACTGCTGTGTGCGAAGGACTGCTCACCCATAGTTCTTTGGGATCCTGAATATACTTGGCTGGCTCAGAACAGGGCTCATTGGCGATGGCTGCACCATCCCGCTCCCGTCGCCCCACCCTGCTCCCGTGATAAGGAGCATGGAGCTCAAAGCACGGGGTGCATTCTTTCTCGGACAGGCTGTCAACTCATTCTTACTGAGGTGCCAACTGATTAGCAAGGTGCTATCTGTGAGACCTGATTGCATTCCATAATTTTATGTCCGCAAATAAGTAGTAACCGCCTGCCGTGCCCATGGCGCTGTGATTGGTACTGAGGCTAGAGCACCAAACCAGACAGACTTGCCCTCAGAGCTCTCACATTTTATTGGGGGAATCAAACACTGAGCAGTGGATCGCAGAGATTATAAGAGGAAGAGGCACATAAAAGAGAGGGCCCTGGGCACTGAGCCAGGGAGGGCCAGGAAGACTGCCTTCAGAAAGTGACATTCCATCTAAGCTCCCCAAATGAGTGGGACTTGGTAGTGCAGAGAGGAGAGGACAGAGAATGTTCTAGAGCAGTGATGGTGAACCTATGACACGCGTGTCAGAGGTGACACGCAAACTCATTTTTTTGGTTGATTTTTCTTTGTTAAATGGCATTTAAATATATAAAATAAATATCAAAAATATAAGTCTTTGTTTTACTGTGGTTGCAAATATCAAAAAATTTCTATATGTGACACAGCACCAGAGTTAAGGTAGGGTTTTTCAAAATGCTGACACGCCGAGCTCAAAAGGTTCGCCATCACTGCTCTAGAGAGAGATGAGCATGTATAGGATTGCCCTAAGGTGGAGGGAAACAGAAAAGCTTCCATGACAGAGATGTCATGAGTCAGCAAGGAGGCTGGGGAAGAGGCGCCAGGTCACACGGCCTTGCAGACCATTTCAACTCTTGAGGATTTTGTTCTGAGAGTAACGGGAAGCCAATTAAAGGCTTTACATGGGGGAGTGAAAGAATTAGATTTGCATTTTAAAAATGCAAATAGTTTGAGTGTGGAAAATAGACTGAAAAGGGTCAGGAGCATGGGGTGAGTGAGACCAGCTGGGAGTGTCTTATAACAGTGCCGCCAAGCAATGGTGGCACCTTGAACAGAGGGGGTGGCAGTGACGACTAAGAAAGTGAGTAGATTTGAAAGCCGTTGCGGAGGTTAAATATCCAGATGTGGGAGTTCATTAGATATAGTGTAAGGGAGCTGTCCCAAATGGATGGGGCCATGCCCTTTGCTAATGTAGGTGGCGGGAGGGAGACAGCAAGGGAAAAATCAGGGTCGTGCTTGGGAACTGTTGAGTCTGGGAGATACTGGAACAAAACGTGTGCTTCATGTGACAGCCTGAGCCACCGACAGGACCCATGGCAAATGCCACCCAGAAACAGGCCTCCACTGACAGACCAGCTCATGTAATGGACCTTGCAATCTGGAATTACTGAGGTGTGTGTCTGAAGGCAAAAGAGAAAAGTTGCAAAATTACTTTTTAAAGCTGTATCAAAGCAAAGTCCCAGCATACAGCTTAAACATCCATTTTGTAGAGGGTCTATTACTTTTGTGGTTTTCATGGTATTTTTTTAGGTAAAATTCACATAAGATAAAATTCACTATTTTAACCATTTGAAAATGTACAATACAGAGGTTTCCGCTATGTCCACTATGTTGGGCAGCCACCACCACTATCTAATTCCAGAACATTCCATCACCCCTGAAAGGAGCCCTGTACCCACCAGGCAGTCACTCCTGACTTCCTCTTCCCCCGTGTTTAGGTTCGTGCTTCATACGTCTTTGTTGTCGCTGGAAACCAGACGTTCTGAATGTCATAAAGTGCCAACTCTGGCAGTCAGACCCTCCTCCCTCCTCAGGGTTTGCTGTTGATGCCTGTGGTTCCCGTTGGTTTGTTTAGGGAGTTTTTTTGAACTAATACTTAAAAGGTGCGTTCTTTGTCACATGTGCCTGCTGAAGTGTCTACTTTATTAACTCAATAGTCAGCTAATGGTTCAACAGAAATTTCTTGAAATGCCTGAAACCCAAACCATAAAAATACCCAAGTTTTTGCAGACGAGCAGTTTACAACTCTGCGTTAGCCTTCAAGGCCAGCTTGTGCGGCCTGAAGGTCAGCAGGGGGTGAAAGCTTAGAGCCTCTCTGGTTTTTTCTAGGCAGATACCCTGCCCTGGGCATGTGGGTGGTCTTCTAGATTCCCAGAAATAGGCGGGAACTTCTCAAAACCCTTATTCCTAAGGCACCCCACTCCCCATCCTTCCTCTCTAGCCTTTTGTTTGTGCAGTGTGTGCCTGCCTGTTAGCCCTTGCTCCGACAGCAGTGGCTAACACATTTGCCTTTAAATGTTTGTGAAAGTTGCTCACTACCACCCCCTCCCCGGCCCAGGTAGCTGTCTGTCCACTCGGGGAGAGTTCCAAGCTAAGCTAAGGAGAAGCAAGCTCTTCGTGCCAGTTCGGGGAGCCACCAGCCAGGTCCAACCAAACAACCACAATTCTTTGAGAGCAAGGTCTGCTCATTTCCTCCAGCACCAGGAACCCACCCCGGCAACACAGGTTCCATCTTCAAGACTGCTGCTGAGTCAGGGTGGGGGGGAGGGGCGGGGGTGGAGGGGGAGGTGAGTGGGGCCAGGATAAGCTAAGATCAGGGGTGGGCAAACTTTTTTACTCGAGGGCCACAATGGGTTCTTTTTTTTTTTTTTTTTAATATATTTTATTGATTTTTTATAGAGAGGAAGGGAGAGAGATAGAGAGTTAGAAACATCGATGGGAGAGAAACATCGATCAGCCGCCTCCTGCACATCTCCCACTTGGGATGTGCCCGCAGCCCAGGTACATGCCCTTGACCGGAATCGAACCCAGGACCTTTCAGTCCACAGGCCGACGCTCTATCCACTGAGCCAAACCGGTTTCGGCCACAATGGGTTCTTAAACTGGACCCGAGGGCTGGAACAAAAGCATGGATAGAGTGTTTGTGTGAACTAATATAAATTCAAAGTAAACATCATTACATAAAAGGGTACGGTCTTTTTTTTTTTTTTAGTTTTATTCATTTCAAACGGTCCGGATCTGGCCCACGGGCCGTAGTTTGCCCACGGCTGAGCTAAGATGCTACCGAGGTTTCCTACAGAGATGTAGTGTGTTTTTCTTGATTCAGTATTCATCTGGTTGTTATAAATCTTGGACTAGTTTCCAGAGTTTCAATAACATTGATTTTGCCAGTTTTTGCCAGTTTACTCCCTGTTTTTGTAGAGGGGATGGTCTCTTGGAGTTACCTACTCCGCCGTCTCACAGGCCTCTGAACAGTGTGTCTGTGCCTAAAAGAATTACAGGTGCTGAGTGTTGGCTGAATCTGTGGTGGTTGATGAAAAACACAGAGACAGAGAAGCTAAGTGTTGTCAGTAGCTTCTTCTGGACGAGCAATGTCCACGTGGTGTGACAAGGACAGGAGAGAGGATCCACTGAGTACAGACACCATGGGCGGGGTGAAGAAGGCGAACATAGCAAGATCCCGTGTTGACTGAATATTGCCCTTTACTTCTCCCTTACACCATCTACCTTAATAAATCCTAATGGTTAAGTATTCCCTGGAGTACTCTGTGCTGGGCACTGGTTAGGAGTCAGAAGAAAGAGCAAACTACATCTGTGCCCATAGGAAATGCGTCATTTTGCTGTTGAGATGGCATTTGTTCGGAATTCATGCAGGGGAGGTGGACATATGTTGCTGTACTATGATCAGCGTTAGGATTTACAGGGGCTTCTTTAGGATTTGTAAGGACTAGCCCTATACTGTCCATAGGGGGAACTCCCAGCTGCACGGGGACTTTTAAAATGTAAAGTTAGACAGGTTAACATGAAATAAAATGGAAAGTTCAGTTTTTCAGTCACAGCAGCCACATTTCAAGTGTTCAATTGCTGCTGTGCCTGCCTAATGGCTCCTGTGTTGGACAGGAAGTTCTGTCTTTGCAGGAAGTTCTGTTGGGCAGTGCTCGGCTAGGGTATGGAAACCCAACTCAGAATGCAATGTATTCCTTTTGAGAAACTTCAACTCCTGGAAAAAAATCAGATACCACAGCCAGGAACCATAAAAGGCTGGACTTAGATGGATGCTCTGCTGGGTCAAGATTATGTCCTTCCTGTGACAGGTTCTCCTTGGAGGTCTTCCTCAGATTTTCCTGAGAGACGGAGGTGTCACCCGGGAAAGAGCCCATCTGAGAGCGAAGGCTACCAAAGGGAAAGGGCGAGTCTGGGTTTTCCAAGAGTCTGTCCCTCAGATTTGTCCTCCTAAGTTTCAAATTCCCAGTGCTCCTCCCGGCCAGGCTGCCATGATGCTGCCACAGATGTAACAAGAGCAGCCACCTGGGGACCAATAACAAGAGGGTCTTGCCTCTCCTCTTCCCAGACTGATAGCCTGCAGTGTGGTCTGAGTAGATGGGGATGACAGCCCAGCTGCGGCATATTGTTTTCAGTCCACATAAAGCCCTCTGATCTGAGTCTGGCCACGCTGACTCCTCCCTGTGTCTGTTGGCCAAAGGGGCTTTGGGCCATGTGGGAGGCCTTAACACTTCCCATGGGGTTAAATTATTCAACCTGGCCCTTCTTATCTTTGCACATGAGGAAACTGGGGCCCAAGAAAGGGGATAAACCAAATACATAAAGAAAAGAAAGTAATATACTTGTGACTAAACATCAGATCTGTGTCTGTGGTTTCTGGCAGCCAGATCCAAGAGGGAAACACAATGGGCTGTATAGACATCATTTTTAAAAAATTAAAAACACCTAAGAGTTCTTCAGGTGTCTGTCCTTCTAGTGCTAACCCCACAGTCACTACTCTATTTCGTCTCCATAGCTAATGTCATTGTTTTTAAAAAATAAAGTTTCCTGATTATGAAACAGAGGTTCTCCTGTAACTTTTGATGTTTTTATGATTTTCTTTCCCGCCTTTCTGTTTGTATATAAATAATATATTACACATAACAATTTCTAAAAAAATATATGTTTATTGATTTCAGAGAGGAAGGGAGAAGGAGAGAGAAAGACAGAAACATCAAGGATGAGAGAGAATCATTGATTGGCTGCCTCCTGCATGCTCTCTACTGGGGATTGAGCCCGCAACCTGGGCATGTGCCCTTGACCAGAATCGAACCTGGGACCCTTCAGTCCGCAGGCCAACGCTCTATCCACTGAGCCAAACCAGCTAGGGTGCACATAACACATTTATAAATCATATTTTTATAGCTTGTTATATTTTACTTGGTTCATTATGAATATTATTCCATGCCATGAAAAAATTCTTTCAAAATATCATGTTTATTGGCTGGAACAATATCCCATCATGAAGACATGCCATAACTTATTTAATAATTTCCCAATTGGTTATATTGTTGGCAACATTTCTCTATTAGAGATAAAGTTGCAATTATCATCCTGTGCCTAAATCTTTGTCAGTATCTCTAATTACTATTTCCTTTGGGTAGATCTCCAGAAGTGAGAAATCTAGGTCAAAGCTCAGCAATATTTGAAAGCTTTTGATTCACACACAGGCAAACCTTCTCAAAAGAACTGTCTATATTCATGCTTCTATTTCTTCCACTTAAGTGGTTTTAATTGAAAATGATCAATAGGCGACTGTGGTTTATCTTGGTGTAGACTCCCCTCGGCTCTGACCGTACTTATGGGTGTGAGCTACTCATCAAACCATAGGTCACTTTTATAAGTATAAGCCCGGATGAGGAGAAAAACTCAAGGCAAGCTCTGAGATTAGGAGAGGAATTCAAATATATTCTCGTAACAGTGGGTTTTTTGTACGTGAGGGTATTCTACCATGTCAGGAGATGAATAAAGATGACTTGGAGAAATTAATGAGTTAAGGCAGAAGAGTCAGATCTTAGTAAGTTCAAGTTTCTACACAGCAAGAGATAGGAGGGAGTGGAATAGTGAAGCTCAAACTTATTTTTTTATTATGACCCATTATTAAGAAATCATTTGATGGTGTAATCTGTGGTGCATGCACACACACACATCCTAATCCTCACAGAAATGTGCATATATATCTGTAATAAAAAGTCATCAAGTAATACTCTCATCACATACAACTAACTTGGATATTTTCTGAGTTATTCAAGTGTTTAAAAAATGCTTACAAGCTCTGCTAAATTGATTTCACAGCCCATAATGGGTTCTGAGCTATAGTTTGAAAAGCACACGACTGGGTGAGGTGAGGACAGAGCAGGGAACATGTAGTTAGGGTTTCAGTTAGGTCTTGTTACAGGTTGAAAGAAGAGAATGCTGGGATGGTCCAAGCCAGCCAAGAAACTTCTGGGAACTTAGCAGGCTGAGAGGTTGGCTTTGTTTGTGGGAATCCAGTGAGAGTCAAAATCTGCCCAAACCACTCTGGATACCTAATATGTACCCGGACTGACTTGCCTTGAAAGGGCTGCAGAATTGACCCCGGCTGGGTAGCTCAGCTGGTTAGAGCGTCCTCCCCATACGCCAAGGTTGCGGGTTCAATCTCCAGCCAGGGCATGTACAAGAAGCAACCAATGAATGCATAAATACTAGTAAGTGGAACATCAAATTGATGTTTCTCTTGCTCTCTCTTTCTAAAAAATCAATTAAACAAATAAAAACAAAAAAGAGAAAGTGCTGCAGAATTTTAATGAAACCTCCAAGACAGAAAGCACTTAAAGGGTCGCAGAAAAAGGGGGGTATTGATGGCCAGAATCACTGAACGATGCTAGGGACAAGGGATTGTGGGAAATGCTGCCTTGCTGCACGGTTACAATTTTTGCAGACCTTTCAGATAAAGTAATTTACACAGTAGGGGCTCAACTCTTCCCTGTTTAAAATGCTGAAAGGGCTTCCCATGACGCTTAGAATTAACGCTGAAATTCTTGCCATGGGCCACAAAGCCCTCTCTCTCTCTCTCTCTGGCCCATCGCTCTTCCGCCCACCCTGCCCTCCAGCCTGTGACATTTTCACCTTTCCCTTGGCATTTTCTCACACTGTTCACTCTGCTCCAGCCACTCTTCTGCTGTTCCACGTACAACTTAATTTTTGCTTCCCCATGAAGCCTTTCTCGCCTCCCCCCCCCCCCCCGCCCCCCGCAAAATGAGATTAGGTCTGTCAGAGAGACCTTTCATACAAGGAAAATCAATGATTTCTGTAAGCATGTGCAGCCATGCACTGCTTTAGTGACAGGGATATGTTCTGAGAAATGAATCGTTAGGTGACTCTGTTGTGTGAACATCACAGAGTACACGTACATAAACCTGGATGGTATAGCCTACCACACAACTTGGCTATATGGCATTGCAGCCTATTGCTCCTGTACAGCATGTTACTGTACAAAACAATTAAATTAAGGGCAAGAGAAACTGATGCCATCAAGAGATGCAGTAAACATGAGACGTAGAGGTTGCTGCTGATGTAACACACACTGTTTTACAGCAAACTTGTTTTTTGTAAGAGTGCACTCTAAAACAATGATAAGAGGTCTAGTACAGCAAGTACATAAATCTGTAATATAGTTGTTTATTATCATGATCAAGTATTATGTACTATACATAAGCTTATGTGCTATACTGTTATATGATTGGCAGCACAGTAGGCTTGTTAACACCAGCATCACCACAGACATGTATTGCTTTATGACCTTATGATGGCTATGACATCACTAGGTGGTAGGAATTTTAAAAATATATGTTTTTATTTATTTCAGAGAGGAAGGGAGAGGGAGAGAGAGAAACATCAATGATGAGAGAGAATCATTGATTGGCTGCCTCCTGCACGCCCCCTACTGGGGATTGAGCCTGTGAGCTGGGCATGTGCCCTGACCCGAAATTGAACCTTGACCTCCTGGTTCATAGGTCAATGCTCAACCACTGAACTACAATGGCCAGGCTAATCTTAGTATTTTTTTAAATGAAAAAAACCAAAACCCTAGAGTCTTACCATTTTCAATTATACAATTATGGCATCTTTAAAGATGTTTTTTGTATCTCCATTTTGAAGGTTTGTCTCTCCTATTTCATTTTCATGTCTTATTGCTTTATTTTAGCCTCTAAAAGAATGTTAATAATAGTGAATGATAGCAAGCATCTCTGTCTTGTTTCTAAATTTGGTGGAAAATGGCTTTACTACGTTTCCATTTTGTATGCTGTTTGCCATGCTGTTTTAAGTAGCTAGCATTTATTGTTCTCTGGGGAGCCAGTAAGGTTGAATAAAAACCAGAAGTGTCCTGGGGGCCAAATTCAAATAATATTTCAAGAAGACAAGAGTGATTAACTATGTCAAATGCTGGGTAGGTCAAGTTAAATAAAGCCTGAGAGCTGGTCATTAGATTTAAGGACATGGAGGCTACTGATGACCTTAACGAGAGCAGTTTCCATGGAGAGAAGACTAGAATGGAAAGTGGGTTAAAGAGAGAATGGAGGGGAGGAAGTGGAGACAGTGAGAAGAGGAGCGTTTCGTTTTGCAGGTTTGTAGTTGGGAGAAAAGCTGGAGAGGAATGGAGTCAAAAGAGCTTCTTCTTTTTTTGTTTGTTTGTTTTTTAAAGATGAAAGACATTAAACCATATTTGAAAGTTGCTGCTTATGACCCAGTAATAAGGGGAAAGTGATGAGCAAAGAGAAAGGAGAGCATTTAGAGTGAGATTCTTGAAGAAGTGATGGGGCATAGGATCTTGCACACAAGTGCAGGTGACTTCCAACAGAACAGGGCCCGTGTTATCTCCATTAGAGGGGGAAGGCAGGATATGATAAATGGGGCGGACGTTGGTAAGACGGTCATTATCAATTACCGCCCCCTTTTCTCAGTGCAGTTAAAGATTTCCTAGGCGATTCCAGTGAACGTGTAGGTTTGGAGTCACTGGCCCATAGCTAAAACCAAGAAACCCAGAGAGCCTATTGCTTCCTTCCAAATCCATGCCTGTGTTTTAGATCTCATCTCCCTGCTAGTGAGAAAAGGCATTCCCAGAGCCACCTGGGGTGAAAGTGAAAAGGGAGTTACCTCTCATTTCTAGACCTTAGGTGTCAGGCTGTGAGAATAGCCCCAGGCCTGTCCTATCTTCCTAGACAGACAGACTGCACATATGAAAAGAGAGAGAAGAGAAAGAAAAAGGGTGTTGGTGAGAGAATTAGATAGATAGGTAGATAGATAGATAGATAGATAGACAGATAGACAATAAGGGGTTAGGGAGGGAGGAGAGAGAGAGAGAGCGCGAGCGAGCGAGCGAGCTCTCCCCAAACAGAACAACCCAAGAGAGGGAGGAGGACATCTGGGTTATTTATATGCCCCTGCTGTGGTGCCTTCATCTTCTAGAAGCCAGTTGGTTCCTTAAATATGTCCAGTCCTTACCCCTGGGAGAGAGGCCACATTCAAAGTCATTGGCCCTGATGTCAAGTTGCCTTGGAGTAGAAGAGGTGGGGTGGGGAAACCAATAAATCTAAATTGCCTTCACTCTTCTACCTAGGCCCAAGTCAACAATGGGTGTCATAAAAGGTGAATTTGGCCAGCACAGTTGTCTTAGTCTGTTCTGGCTGCTACTGTAGACTGGGTGGCTTAAGCAAACATTTATTTCTCACAGTTCTGGAAGCTAGGAAGTACAAGATCAAGGTGCTGGTAGAGTTGATGTGTGTTGAAAGCCGGCTTCCTGGTTCTTAGACCACTATCTTCAAGGGTGAACTGTGGTAAGGTACTAATTATCTTCCTGAGGGCGCCACCTAATGATGTAATCACCTCCTGAAGGCGCACCCTCCAAATACCATCAAATTGGGAGTTAGGTTTCAACATGATTTTTTGGGAGACACAAATATGTCAATTTTTTTTTTTTTTTTTTGAGAGAGAGAGAGGAAGTGAGAGGGATAGAGAGATAGAAACATCTATGAGAGAGAAACATCATGGATTAGCTGCCTCCTGCATGGCCCCTACTTGGGATTGAGCCCACAATCTGGGCCTGTGCCCTGACCGGGAATCAACCGGTGACCTCCTGGTTCATGGGTGGATGCTCAACCATTGAGCCACACCGCCCGGGCTCAACAACATATTAAAAAATTACATATAAATACCCTAAGCAAGGCAGGCATGCTATTTTCCTGCTCAATGCAGCAACTCCCTACCCTGCGTCCTCCACAATCACCACAGATGTTGGCACAGCTGGCCTAGCCACCAAGGTGCAGGTTGTGGAAGTGGGGAAATGCTGGTACACTTCCCCCGACCCCCACCCCAACCCCCAGAAAAACAGAGGTCCTAAAATGACTTAGTGACCTTCCCACCTCTGGGCTCTGTGTGGTTGTTTTCTGCTGACTGACCACTACCTTGGCCAGCTGTTTCTCTAGGAATCTTCCCTGGGGATAAAAATAAGAAAGAACCTATTTGTTTCCTGATAAGAACATCCACAGGAGACCCTCTGCATGTGACATGCATGTGCCGGAGGGTGCCTGTTCATTGTCCTGGCCTTGTGCTGTCACGGACTCCGATATTAAAATGCATTTTTACACCCTCGTCCCACAGTGGAGAGGATGGCCATTCACTATGCATGAGCCATTCACTCATGCTCATCTCGTGGCGAAAATTACATTTTCCCAGGTGCCAAGTGGAAGAGATAAATTATCGCACGTGGAAAGTGCATTGTTCCCAAGAGCAGCTCCACGGACCCAAGACGCTGATTTAAAACACCCGGGAGGGAGACTGCAGCTTTCCTGCCTCCAGGCCCTCACCCCAGTGGGCTCAATGTGACATTTGACTTCCTGGCTTTTTGTGTGGATAAAATGAGCACCCTGGGGACCTCTCATTCTTCCTTCCTAGAAAAGTTGTTGTAAAAATGAATAAATCAACACAGAACAGTTCACACTGATGCACACTCACTGAATTGATAGTACTTATTTACAGTGAAAATTCAAGACGGGAAACGTTAAAGTGTTCTCTTTGGGGAAGACACATGGGAACGCCTTAGCCATGGATGTACACACATTTACTTTTTACCCACTCTCTCCTTATCCCTACCTGTTCTCCTTAGGAAGGTTCAGATAACTGTCTCTAACTTAGCATGTAACCTTTAACCCACTACCTACATAATATGCTTTATAACCCACTACCTACATAATATGCTCTATAACTCACTACCTACGTAATATGCTTTATAAACCACTACCTACATAATATGCTTTATAACCCACTACCTATATAATATGCTTTATAACCCAACTACATAATATGCTTTATAACCCACTACCTACGTAATATGCTTTATAACCCACTACCTACATAATATGCTTTATAACCCACTACCTACATAATATGCTTTATAACCCACTACCTACATAATAAGTACAGCTAACATTTATTGCCCTGCAGAGGCCATCATTGTCCTACCTACTTGATGCATGTGATCCCACAATTTAAAATGTTTATGTTTTTGCCCACGTTATAATTTGCACAGTAATAGGACTCACAGGTTAATTTTTTCCGACAGTTATTGAGCACCCAGTACGCACCTATTGAACTGGGCTCTGAAGGTGGTAGTGTTGGCGGTGGGGGATGAAGCAGAAAAAGCAACATAGTACCGAGCAGATCCTATGAAGGGTCAAAGTGAGGTTCTCTCTGGGAATGTTCTGGGAGTGGGGAGAAAGCAGGGCTCATGGGCAGCTGAAGCCACTAATGACCTCATCATACAATATTTAGGTGATCACCCTTTTCTCCGCCTGGAGAATTGGCTCCTCCACCATTCCGCTGGGGTGCACGCACCGAATTGGCGTGGACCACTGTGGATCTGTGGAAGGCACCACCCAAATACCAGGTGTGACCAGTGGCAGGGGCTTCTGCTTCCAAAGTGTCGGTTCCCCTCTGCTAGTTTTGTTGGTTCCCAGCTGCTAGTTGTATCCCGGCCGTGCAAATAGGCAGACTCCCAGCCCGGGCTCGTGCACTCTGCACCCCCTCGACCCTCCGCCCGGTTCTGCCTCAGGCCCCCCCAGGTCTCCCCGCTCCCCGCCCCTCCCCCCGCGCGCCGGGCACGGGCTAGGTTCCCAACCCGCAACCTTGTCCCCTTGTCCCCGCCAGCTCCTGGTCCCCGCGAGCCCCCGCCCGGCCACTGCAGCAGCGCAGTGCTGACCGAGCGCGGGGAGGCGGGTTTCACGCGGCGAGGAGGACCCCGCTTCCCGCCCCCTCCCTCCGGGGCTGAGCGGAGGGGCTCTCCTTCCCGGGGCGCGAGAGGCAGCGGGGCCTCTGAGGCGGCAGAGGTCCCTGAGATCGTGCGCCCCGCGGGAAGGCCAGGCTACCGGGGCAGGAGCTCCCGGAAAACGCGGGCGCCGGCCGCGCAGGTGAGGCTGATCCGAGGGGCCGGGTCGGGGAAGGCCCGTCCACCCCGCGCAGCTCCGCCCGGGAACGCGAAGCCGAGCAGCCCAGAGGCTGTGGGAAGGGGGAGCGGAGCGCATGGGAAAGCGGCTGCCCAGGGCCGAGCACCCCTCGCCCCGGGCACCCCTCGCCTGCCGCCGCCGCCGCAGCAGGTGGGGCCCGGCGGGCCAGGGGCGGGGCCGGCTCGGGGCGGAGCCGGTGGCAGCGATCGCGGCGGGAGCGGTGGGGAGAGGGGGGCAGGGGCTGGGGACCGGGCGCGGGCGGGGCTGGAGCCCGAGCAGCGCCGGAGCGGGAGCGGTGAGCCGGGCTGTCCGGGTGCCCGGGTGCCGGGGAGCTCGCCGCGCGCCGGGGCTGGGACCGCAGACAAAGGCGCCGCTCGCTCGCCGGCCGCCGCGCTCCGGGGCTCCGCGTGGTAAGTGGCTCCCTCCGCTCTCTGCCTCCCCGGCCGCCTCTGGAGTTCTACCGGCTCCGGAGAAGCCCGGGAGGAAGCGAGAAGCGAGACCTCCCGCTGTCTGCCACCCTCGCCTCTCCCTGAAAAACACACCGACAACCCCAGCGAAAAGCAGGCAAACACCGACCGCAGCGATTCCCCAGCGGTGCGTGTCCCCGGGGGCGCCGGCCGCCTCGGGGACCCCTCGCCCTGCGCACCGCGCGTCACCCCGTGTGGTCCCCGGGATGGGAAGGTGGCCGCTGGGCTCCTGGGGCGACAGCTTAGTGGAGGAGAAGGTGGGGACGAGATGCAGCGAGGGGACCCCGCCCTGGGAGCAGTTCGGTGCGTTTGGGGGCCGCCGAGAGGCAGTTCGCCCTGCGAGTTCGGATTTGGGTCTTGGTGGTGGGGTCCGCCCCGTCCTCTCCAACCTCCTCCGGTCTCGTGAAAGGGTTAATGCAGCGCCTCCCAAACCCCACCCGAGGGACTCCCCAACTCTGCCCCTCGGGGGCCCAGGGCGGGGCCGCAGGCGTGGGGAGGAGGGAGCCGCCGTCGTCCCGGGCTGGGCCATTCTGAGCGGAGCCTGCGGGGAGGGCGAGGGGCCGGCCGCCGAGGACGGGGTTTGACATCCCCGCGGGGTCCCGGCTGGCTTCCCCGGCCTCTGCCCGCGGCTCTCCAGCGGAAAAGCCTTCGGAAGCCCGGCTGGCTTTGGCTTTTGTTCCGCCCGCAACTCTCCGGAATCCGGGAGAAGCCAGGGAGGGGGCTGCCCCGGGGGGGGGGGGGGGGCGGGCCGTGGCGGGAACCCCAGGTGCGCCCCGAAGTGACGATGGGAGGCGGTGACCGCTCCCCTCCCGGGTGGGGGATGGATCCCGATAGGAAATCGCTGCGGGGCTCCGAGGGTGCGTGGCTCGCGGGGAGCCGGGTGTCCACCGCCGCGGCGCCCTGTCACGCGCCTCTCCAGGACTCTCGAAAGCGCCAGCTCCAGACGCGCATTTCCATTCATGGATGCGCCTGGGATGTGCTTACTGTCACCCCCGCCCCGCTCTCTAAGGAGCGAGTGGCTGCTACAGTTCTATTTAACAGGCATTTACAGAGGGCCTACTGTGTGCAGGGCATCTTAATTTAAAAGATACTGATGGAGCATCTACTATGTGCGAAGTAGATGTGTTACAAACTTCTCAACTTAAAAGATATTTCGAGTACTTACTATGTTCAGGATAGCTTCTATTAGGTTAATAGATGTTTACTGAGCACCTACTGAGTAGAGGCTTTTGTTTTGTTTTCTGAAGAGTTGCCCAGTGTACTTTGGGGAGGGTGGGGAGAGAGAGGAGACTGGAGACAAGGGTGAGAGAATACATTTCTGGCCCCTAGGGTCTTCAATCCCTTTAGTGGTTGCATTTTAACCTTTTGGGCTGCTTATGTGGTGTAGGAAGAGCTTCTATATAGCTGAGTTTGTCAGAGGGAGCAGGGCAGAATAAGGAAAGGCCTACCCTTTCCAATTCAGTTTCCTTCCATTGAAAAAAAGAAGGTAGATCCTTTGTGCAAAGCACTGTGCTAGTGTCACGGGGAATCGAGGTTAATAAGGCAAAGCTCTGCCACTCAAAGGGGTGGAGCATCTGGTGGGGACAGAAAGACACAGGACAATCAACTAACTCAGGAGGCGGAGGCGGAAGGACCCCAGCTGCAAACTGGTGGCAGCAGCTGGGGAAAAAGTATTTTAAAAATCACATTGTTGAAATGACTGGGGACCTAGAGGCAAAATGAAATGGTCTGAGGGTTCTTCCTGCTAGGAAATTTGATGACTCTATTACTCTGATAATCTTGTGATGTTGAAACATACTGGAATATCCAGATTGGCAAGAGAACCGTGGGTCCTTAGTCTATTGGCAAATACTTGAGTACTTATAATGTTATTGGAGGTCCGGTGCATGAAATTCATGCACTGGGTGGGGGTATCCCTCAGCCCAGCCTGCGCCCTCTTGCAGTCCGGGACCCCTTGGGGGATGTCCACCTGCTGGCTTAGGCTCGATCACCCTGGGCCTAAGAGGCAGTCAGACATCCCTCTCGCAGTCCGGGACTCTCAGTCTGGTAACCCTTGCTTCTTACTGCCCACCTGCAGCAGAGGGGGGAGAGGCTCCTGCCACTGCCGCTGCGCTTGCCAGCCATGAGCCCAACTTCTGGCTGAGTGGTGCTCCCCCTGTGGCAGTGCACTGACCACCAGGGGGCAGCTCCTGCATTGAGTGTCTGCCCCCTGGTGGTCAGTGCACATCATAGCGACCGGTCATTCCAATGGTCATTCCGTCAGTCGTTCTGCTGTTCGGTCGATTTGCATGTTAGGTTTTTATTATATAGGACATACACGCTGTTATCAGGGGCATATAGTCTAAGGCAGTGGTTCTCAAGCTTCCTAATGCCACGACCCTTTAATACAGTTCCTCATGTTGTGGTGACCCCCAACCATAAAATTATTTTCGTTGCTACTTCATAACTAATTTTGCTACTGTTATGAATCGTAATGTAAATATATGATATGCAGGATGTATTTTCATTGTTACAAATTGAACATAATTAAAGCATAGTGATGAATCACAAAAACAATATGTAATTATATGTGTGTTTTCCGATGGTCTTAGGTGACCCCTGTGAAAGGGTCGTTCAACCCCCAAAGGGGTCGAGACCCACAGGTTGAGAACTGCTGGTCTAAGACATGGTCTTTTTCCTAAAGGACCTAACAGACTGCACAGCTTACATGAAAAATCAGGGGCAGCCGAGCCAGTGTGGCTCAGCAGTTGAACTTTGACCTATGAACCAGGAGGTCATGGTTCAATTCCCCATCTGGGCACATGCCTGGGTTGCCCAGTAGGGGGTGTGCAGGAGGCAGCTGATCAATAATTCTCTCTCATTAATGTTTCTATCTTTTTCCCTCTCCCTTCCTCTCTGAAATCAATAAAAATATTTTTTAAAAAAAATCAGGGGCAAATTCCTATTAGAATTTAATGTCAGAAAAAACATTTCTGTCCTCATGGAATTGTGGCTTTCCTTTCATCAGAGATTGAGAACATTCTACATGTCTAGTGTGTTTATTTTTTTACCTTGGCCTCCAACAATTCCTGGTAAATGCTTTATCCTAGCTTCTTGGTACAATGATCTTTTTCTTCCAAACTTATTTCTGATCTCCCATTTAAATTCTTTGAAAACTACATACTACTTTTTGTTATGAACTTAAAAACCGCCCCCTCCCCACATCTTTTCTGGCAGTTGGCTCCTTATGAAAGAGACAGAGGAAATAAGGCAGACACTAGATGAATGACTGAGAGGCCCTTTACTTATAAAAAGAGGGAGAAAAAAATAACAGAGGCCCAAACCAGGCATGTGCAGAGAAAACATGAACTTGTCTTACAAGATGCACTAGGATTCAGCCTACCTCCCATCGAGGGAGTGGTATAAGCAGAGGCGAAGGAGGACCATCTGTAGAGCGCTTCATCCGGGACAGTTGCCATTCATCCAACAAAGAGGCCCTGCCTGAGCATCTTACTGTGTCCATGGCTTTTTTAGGTGTCAGGTGGGGGCTTCATCCAGCACAGTTTGGGGTTCACTGTGATCCCCACAGCTGGCAAGGACCCTCATCTCCTGTTCCAGCTGCAATGGTAGAACTGCATCCCTACCATTCTTTCGAGCATCCTTGGGCTGTGTGTGTTTTCACCTGAGTGGAACGAGATTTTAACCTCCTTGAAGGACAAGAATGTGACTCGTTCCCCCATCCTTCCTTGTCTGCAGGCTCAGGTGCAGTCTGTGGAGTAGGGACATTTGTTTCAGAACCCTGTGTGGCCCATTTCTTCACCCTTTCCCTGCCTCATCGGGGCCTGTCCTCTCTTCCTCTCCACTGCAGCTGTTCAGAGCTGTTCACTATATGAAAACTCACGGGGAGAACAGTCTGTTATCAGTCACTTCCTCTTGAATATGAATGTAGGTCACTGTTGTCTTTCCCGGGGTGGGGGAGCTGGGGGGCTGGGGTGAGGGGTGTCTTTGCAGTTTGGGCCTCATTATGGAGCGAAAGGCTTCATTCACCAGGAGAGGATTTTAAGCATGGGCAAGTGGGTGTAGGAGGTAATTGGGAGGCGAAGTGCCTTTCCTGGTGCTCCTGAAATTATGCTACCGCCTCCTCATGGAGCCGCTCTTGGCAAGGTCCTTGCGGTCCCATGACCCATGAAAGTGTGGAGCTGGCATTGCTTTTGAACATGATGGAGGGTTGATGTGAGATAGCAGCTCTGCATGAGCTACCTGTTAACTTGGGCTTCTACTCTTTAATCGTTTTCCAGCCAGAATTCTAGCAGTTTTACCTACATGCGCCCATTAATTTAAGGCAGGGATTCTCAATATGGACTGTATGGATGCTGAGGGCTGGATATGCTTTGTTGCGGGGAGCTGTCCTGTGCATTGTAGAATGTTCTGCAGCATCCCCAACCTCTACCCACTAGAGGCCAGGAGCACCCGCATGCCCCCTCCCTGAGTTGTGTCAACCCAAACTGTGTCCAGTTATTGCCCCCTGAGGAGCAAAATCACTGCTGATCGAGAACCACTGTTCTCAGGGGTGTTGTTATGATGCCTTATGCTGTATCACTATTCCCAGATGTCTGGGAGAGGTCTTATTTAATGTAACTTGGTTCTTTTTATTAAAGTTGACTTAGCAAATGTGTAGTTAATATTGTAGAACTTTCCATATGAATAATTTCCCCAATGAGAATAAACATCTTCTTCTTCTTTTTTTTTAAGGCCACATGTTCTAATCTGGTCATCATAACAAGTCAATCTATTGAGGCAAAAAAAAAGATCTCAAATTCTTTCCTTAGCATGTGGCTGATTTATATGCCAGAGGTGCCCACAGGGTCACCTCTGCCCACTGTGTGGGCACTAGGAGTGAGGGAAGTGGCAGGGGAGGGCCCAGTGCTGGCAGGATGCTGTGTAACTTGAGGGATCCTCTTTAAGGAAAAGACAAAATGACCAGGTGAACAGGTTACTGGGGCTCCTCTCAGGCCCAAAAGAGTCCTGTGCAAGAGGGAGGCTCTGAGCTGTCTGTTTTTCTTAGTTTCAACTAAAGCTGCCCCTCGAAAAGGACTCGAGGAAGGGTGGGGCAGGTGTGGCTGCAGGAATAGTAAAGTAGGAAGAAGAAAGTAGGGACGTTCTTCTAGCAAGAGCTAAGAGAAGCTTCTCAAAGACTTCATTAGAAAACATGGATCGCAATAGACTTGTTAAATACGGGGTAGCCTGTACTTCTGTGAATATCTGCCCTCAAAAGTAGAAATTTCCGAATCTTCAGCAACTCCAGGTCTGTGTCAGCATCAGCAGCATCTTTGTGGGACGGAATGAGGAGCAGGGTCAGCTCAAGTTCTCCAAGGGCAGCCGTGAGTTCCGCTAGTGGACAGAAGGAACTGCATGCACGCTGTAGGCGAGGTTGGCCTCGTGCCCAAGCTATTGCTTCAGAAGGTGAATGGAACTCTTTACTCAGGTCACTATAATGGTATCTGAAAAGTTTCCAATGAGATTTCATTGATTCAAATTTCTATTTTGGAAGACCCAAGCTGAGGATGAGATTTTTCCTTGCATTGAAACAGGCCAGATAGGAAATACCTTTGGGGGTGGGAGTGGAGATGGGCAAGTAATACCAGTTCTTAAACATTTAAAATAATAAAACTTTAAAAAAACACACCCTATTTATCAGACTTTTATTTTTTTAAAATACATTTTATTGATTTTTTACAGAGAGGAAGGGAGAGGGATAGAGAGTTAGAAACATCGATGAGAGAGAAACATCGATCAGCTGCCTCCTGCACACCCCCCACTGGGGCTTGTGCCCGCAGCCAAGGTACATGCCCTTGACCAGAATCGAACCCGGGACCCTTCAGTCCGCAGGCAGACGCTCCATCCACTAGGCCAAACCAGCTTGGGCTGTCAGACTTTTAATTCATTCACAGTCTTTTCCCTTCATCTAAATTGGTCTGTCTTCAACGGAGAGAAAGTGTATGCTTATGCTTATTCTAAATGTGCCTGGCTGTACAGGAGACTGATCTGTCACTATGGCGATGTGTAGACTGAACAAAATAAAAAGACTCTCTGCAAGAAGATTTGCTATAGGCAGGATTTTTTTTTTAAAGCTAGTTTTCTTTTTTTATGTATATGTATTTTTATTGATTTCAGAGAGGAAGGGAGGAGAGAGAGAGAGAGAGAGAGAGAGAGAAACATCAATGATGAGAGAGAATCATTGACTGACTGCCTCCTGCATGTCCCCCACTGAGGATCAAGCCTGCAACCCAGACATGTACCCTGACCGGGAATCGAACAGTGACCTCCTGGTTCATAGGTCGACACTCAACCACTGAGCCATGCTGGCTGGACTCTGTTTAGGTGGGTTTTTTTTTTTAAAAAATGATCTGCTTGTAGAAAACCCATTAAAAAACAAATAAACAAACAATAAACCTCTACTCTCATGGATATTTTATGAAGAGTTTCAGAACGCTAACATTTCAAGTACTATGTTTCAGGGTGACCTTTTTTTGTTCGTAGTAGTGGAGCTGCCATTCAGTTCCCGAGCGAGTTGGATGGATAGGGAACACTGGCCCTTGGTATCAGCCAACATGACAGGGAGCACTTAGTCAGTGCTTCACAGCTCAGGAAGTGGATAGTGTTTTACTGTTTGCATTGACATATGAGGACAGTGATGCACAGAAAGGTAAAATCACCAGCGTCACATACACTTTTAGAAGGGTTCTGGTCACCAGTTCCAAGGTGATTCTTGGACACCAGCTGGATGTCCTGTGATTCAACTCAATTCTGGTTCTATTTCCCCAGAGAGAACATCAGTTTCCACAGTAAAGGGCTCAGTCCCACAAGACGGCAGGCCCTCTGCTTCAGATTCCAATCCCAAGCCCAAGATGTCGCCGACTGGCTATACAACCTCCTCTGTGGGTTCAGTTCATTGGCTAGAGTGGCTCACAGAACTCAGGAAACCCATTTATTCACCAGATCACTGGTTTATTACAAAGAATATTAAATGGTACACATCAACAGCCAGATGATGAGATAGTCCTTAACAAAGGAGCTTTTGTCCTTGTAGAGTTTGGGGCCTGGCATGTGAAAGGGTTCTGGTTCCCCAACCTGGAAGCTCCTTGAACCCCCTTTTTTGGGGGGTGTTTAAGTAGGCTTCATTACATAGGCATGATTAATTAACTCATTTGGCCATTGGTGACTGAGTTTAACCTCCAGCCCCTCTCCCCTCCTTGGAAGTCAGGAGGTGGGACTGAAAGTTCCTTCCCTCTGTTCATATTTGCTTATTGATTTGAGAGAGAGAAAGAAGGGGGTAGGGAGGGAGGAAGGGAGAGGGAGAGAGAGGGAGAGAGAGAGAGAGAGAGAGAGAGAGAGAGAGAGAGAGAGAGAGAAACATCATTTCAAAAGAGAACATTGATTGGTTGTCGTACCTGCCCCAACTGGGGATTGAACCCACAACCTAGATATACCCTGACCAGGAATCAAGACTACAATCTTTCGGTATACTGGACAATGCTGTAACCAACTGAGCCATACCAGCGGTCCAACTTATTTTAATTTTACAATATTGCACACATAGAAAAGACTATACAACTTTGTACACCTGTTGCTAGAAATAGAAATCCTCCAATCAGGTTTTAATAACTGTCCTTAAAGGCACAAACCTGTCCCTCCACTTCCAGGTAGTTCTAGATTGTGACTTATCCCTTTGGAATAAATGAAAAATTGATAAACAACTTAATTTTGAAGAAGGAAATTTTTAATTCTCCCAGAATATGGGATTATTTTTAGAGGCAGAATTACTAGAAAGCCCCACCAGCCACAAGAACTTATAAACCATGATGTCTGAAAACGCTTCAGCCCGAAACCAAGTAAATTAATTTCTCCAGCGTGATTCACTTCATGTGTCAGCAAAATCCTTTCTTAGGAACTTTGGCTCTTATGCTGATTTTTCTAAAGAACAATTGTTTTGAGGTCAAGGCCATTTTTATATTTCTACTGGCAAATTTTCCATTTATTTGAATTTGATGTGGTTTTTTTTTTTTCAGCCTTTTTGGGACCATTTTGTCTGCTAATGAGATATATTATGCTGTGATTTCGGTAAAAGGTGAGAGCGACAGGGAGTTCAGACAAAGTTAACTGAATAAATTCCTTTCCTTGTCACAGAGACCAGCACATTGCCTTTAGGACGCGGTGGCAAGGATGTTTTTGTTTATTTTTATCAGCTCTGCAAAACTTTTTAAAGGACAGCTCATTCAACAGAAAAAAAAAAGGGACAGAAAAGTTCAGAAATCTGATATGATATTTGTAAGAGGAGAATGAAGAAGATGATTGCCATAAAGCACTTAGAAAGAGGAGGTGAGAAATATATTACAATGGAGTAACTACAGGGAACTGCTTTCAGCTTTCCAGATTGGAGGAGGGAAAATGAAAATGTTTTGACCAATTATTATAGGGTTCCACTATCCGCTTTATGGGACTCAAAGAGGGCTTTAATGACCCACCCGTCTGCTATGTAGTAAAGCCAGTGAAATCTGTGCCACCCAAGTGACAAAGAGCCCGTTAGGGCATTCAGAGTAAGGAGAGAGACAATCATTTTACACTGTGAGTGAGAATATGTCTGGTTACTAATTCTGGGCATGTTGGGACCTAAATAACTGTTCATTTTTTTCTATACTTTACCATTTTCTTGAGCTGAATGGAGACTAAAGACAATAAAAGACATAGATCCTTATTTTGTGGGGTCTCTGAATGAAGGGGGATGGGGAGCATGAGTCCAACATGAAAATGCTCTTAGTTTATTAAAGTATTTTAGTTAAAAGGCTTAAGTCTTGTTTCCAAATATTTGTGCATGTTTTCATTCTTCAAATTTATTGAATTTGTAAATCCTGAGGACCGCCCCCCTTCCCGTTTTTATGAACAGTCTTTGAAAGTGAACCGGAAATGCATTTATGCAACAAGAGGCAGTAAAAATCCTTTGGCTTCTCTCTTCACTTTATTCAGAAGCAGATCCCTAGGACCAAAGGTTTCTCTTATTTAACCATCACACAATACAGTGTTTTGCTCTACACTCCTGAATTCAGGATTTGGTTCCCATAATATATTAAATAACCTCTTATTTTCCGTTCCACCTTTCCTTTTGGTAAGAAATAATAAGAGCATTATTATTTGATGATCACCACGAGAAGCAATGTCAGATTTCAGTAATCTGAAACGATGTCGCCTTAAGCTGAGATTATTTGAAATAAGATCTTTCCTCTCCAGTAACGGATACCTAGAAAGGAAGGTGTATGGCTGTAGACACAGGAGCACATATGCACATACAGTTATCACTATGGGGTAATCCTAAGCTTTTTTTTTTCCCTGTAAGGACACAAGATATTGTTAGTAGTGGTAAAGGAAGAAGTAGCAGGTTATTGGGGTGAGGGAAAAGATTTTTATTTTATACCTTGGAATATTATTTCATTAAAAAAATAAGCACATATTTTTATTTAATAAGTAATTAAGGAGAAAAATTTAAAAAGTAGGAAAAAAAGAGTGAAAAGAGCATGTGAGATCCTGCAGCTCTGAACTTAACGTCTGGATGCCTTCCTCAATGGAAATTCTGGTTTTTATAAATCATCAGATCAAAATCTACAGGAACACGTGTTTAGCACACGTTGTGTATATCCCCCAGGGTTTTATGTGACTTACACCATGCAGCAGGCCAGTGTCTTCTTTGAGCCGCCCCGTGGCACTGTCCGGTATGTTGGGTCAGTATTAGATGATTCCCATTTTACGGGTGGGGGTGGGATACTTAAGCTTGAAGAAGATGAGTGGCTTGTCTAAGATGACATAGTCACTACCTGGGATGTTCAGAACTAGAATCCAAGTTTGATTCCAAGTTTGCTTCTTTTAATCCTGATGGAGAGAAATGTACTATTTATCCTGGACACTCTTTTTTTCAATACCCCAAGCTGCCTCCTCTCTGGTTTCATGCCATAGCATCTACTTCATTGTCTCTTAGATCATGGTTAGCTATGTAATTGTTTCCCTCATTAATTTTATCAGCATTGGCTGTCTCTTTTTTTTTTTTTGTATCCTCACTGTGTCTAGTACATCATGGGGCATGTATTAGTTACTTCATCTTTGTTTTATGAAACTGGAAACTCAAGAGACTTTATCCCAAATAATTATCCATTTTTAGGAAAACAGACTAATAAACTTAGCCATTTCCACAAGGTGAATTTCATTGCCCACAAGAGAATTAGAACCACATGATGTTTGAGCTGGAAGAAAGTCATCTTTGCGAGTATTTATTCTCTTGGTTTATAAACGAGGAACCCAAAGATCAAATAACTTGCTCAAGATCACACAGGCAATTAGGATTGGTGCACAGAGCCCAGTTTTCTTAACTTCCAGCCCAGCCCTCCTCCTGCTGCAATAATCATTACAGAGAACAATTCTGTTGGTCATCAAACTTATAGCTGAATGGCCAGTGCTGGCAGAAAGTAGGTCACACGGAATTAAAACTCCAGCGGTAAGAGAAGAAGAGGTATTGAGCTTATTTCTCCAAGTTTTAATGAATGATTTTTAGGTAGTACCTCTTTTTAAGGCAAACTTGCTATATAAATGTCAGCATTTCTACAAAAGGATTGATGGTAGGAATCTTTTTGCTGCCAAGGGCCATTTGGGTATTTATAACGTCATTCATGGGCCATCCACAATTATCACCTTAAAAATTAGCCTGCTATATTTGGCCAAACATTTCATTAACTCACTCCTAATGCCTTGACAGGGCCGGCAGGCCGGATGTTCCCCACGCCTGCTTTAGATGAGAAATATTTCAACCATGTACTTTTGTTATGGAGTAAAACTATTTTCACTTGTTGGGCAAATCAAGGTGCATAGCATCAAAGTTGTGAAATGAGCCGAAACCGGTTTGGCTCAGTGGATAGAGCGTCGGCCTTCGGACTGAGGGTTCCTGGGTTCGATTCCGGTCAGGGGCGTGTACCTGGGTTGCGGGTGCATCCCCAGTGGGAGATGTGCAGTAGGCGGCTGATCGGTGTTTCTCTCTCATCGATGTTTCTAACTCTCTATCTCTCTCCCTTCCTCTCTGTAAAAAATCAATAAAATATATTTTTAAAAAAAAGTTGTGAAATGAGAAATTAATAGTGTTTTCTCTCTGCTGGCTTCTTAAAATGGGAGCCACATCTGTCCCGCTATCCTCTTCAGCAGGGCAGGGAGAATCCTCCAATTCCTAAATTCGTCCCTGGGCACCTGAGTGCCCCCAAACCCCTTCCAGTTTTCAAACATGATGAGAAGGGCCCCGAAAGATAGTTCTGTCTGAAGCCACCCAAAAAAGCAACAGAGCCTGGCCAGTGTGGCTCAGTGGTTGAGCATTGACCCATGTACCAGGAGGTCATGGTTGATTCTTGGTCAGGGCACATGCCTGGATTGCAGGCTCAATCCTCAGTAGGGGGCGTGCAGGAGGCAGCCGATCAATGATTCTCTCTCATCATTGATGTTTCTAGCCCTCTCTCTTCCTCTCTCTGAAATAAATTTTAAAAACACATTTTAAAAAGAGCAGCAGAAGAAATGTCAAAGAGGGAGACCGTTCCCAAAGTGTGGGACAGTGGAGTCCTGGGTAGGATTCACTAAGAGAGGAGGCAGAGTGCCGTGTCCTGAAATAAGTACCTTTTGGACCAACCCCTGTTGGATCCATAGTGTCCTGGAAGGCACTGGCTCCACTGGGCATGGTGGTAAGGGACACTGTGATACAGATGGCTCTCAAGTTCATTTTGGTGTAACAGGTGTGTAAGACGGGCGCCGTAGGACAGCTACGGTACGATAGTAGGAGCCTCTCCTGCAGCGCGGCATCGTGCTGCACTTTCCAAACTTCTCTGCACACGGAATCATCCAGGGACCCTTCACAAAGCACTGATGTCTGTGCCCAGGCTACTGCCCCGGAGCTGGTTGGTCTGGGAGATGTTCTGGGCTTTGGAATTTTTAGAGATGATTCTAAAGTGCAGGCGAGTTTGGAAACGAATGGTTTATGGAGTGGTGCTTTGGCTGTATTAGGATCACCTGGAGATTATATACATATATAGATATGTGTGAATAGATACCTGTATGTATATATGTGTGTGCACATGCATGTGTATATGTATACATACATGCAAACACATGACCCTCATATTAGATGAGAAATATTTCAACCATGTACTTTTGTTATGGAGTAAAACTATTTTCACTTGTTGGGCAAATCAAGGTGCATAGCATCAAAGTTGTGAAATGAGCCGAAACATATGTACACCACACACTCGCACATGCATATGTACACCGCATGTATGCAGTCCTAGAAACTGATCTGTGTCATTTGGGACCGGGTCCAGACATCAGTGTTATTTAAAATCATGGTTCCCCCAAATTGGCTGCACATTGGAATCATCTGAGATTTCAAATAATACTAATGCCTGGGTCCCACTCCAGGAATTCTGGTTTAATTAGTTTAGGATCTGGTCTGGGCATCAGAATTTTTTCAAAGCTCTTTATGTGATTCTAATATGCAGCCAAGGTTGCAATCCACCAGGCAAGCGAGTGAAACCTGACTTACCTTGCACATAGTAGGTGTTCAATAACAATTAAGTATGAAATGAAAGATAGATGGGAGGGCTTATTAGAAACGTCAGTGGTGAAAAGCTGTATATTTCTGGTTCCTTGGGCACATCATGCTGTGATTTGGGGTGGGGTGCGCATTGCCTTAGTGTAGCTCCCAGCGGGACTTTCTGTGGACCTGACTGTCAAGATCTTCCCCATTGCTCTGTTCCGTTGTACCTCCCTGTGGCAGGAGAGGCAGATTTGCTTGTCACAGTTCTGACGTTTGCAACATAGTTCTTTGGAGAAAAGAAACCAGACACCTGCTCTGTAAGACCCAGGTGACGGAGTTAGCCCGAGGTGAACTCTGTCTAGGCCCGCAAACCTCTGCGAGAGCCCGCCCCACTGCCAGGGTCAGTGAGAACTCCCTGGAGCGGAGCTCGTGTTGCCTAGCTTCCTTTGTTCCCTCGGTGATTCTTGTTGATTCCAAGGGGTACTGGGAGGGGAGCATTTCCGCATCTGGCCCATGAAGAGGCCTGCCAGCCTGGAGAAGGGGAAACTGCCAGGCAGCTGCTTTCAGAGCAGCATCTGAACTGCTTCCAAGGGTCTCTGAAGGCTCCAGAGCACTGGTTCTCAAACCCCAGTGTGCATCGGAACCCCCTGGAGGCGTCACACTCCGGCTGGCTGGGGCGGTGCCCTGATCTCTGATTCAGTAGTTACTGGGTGGGGCCCAAGACCCAGCACATCTAACACCTTCCAGGTGATGCTTGATGCTGATGGTCCAGAGACTGCCCTTTGAGAACCACTGCCCCAGGAGGAAGGATGCAGATACTACCCATGTTGTTTAGGGAAAGGACGTTATCTGATTGCTGCAAATTTACCTAATGGTCACAAGGCCAGGAATTGAAATCACTTCCCACCCAACTGTAACACTGATAAATTGACATAAAAAAATGATGAAACATCTATTACATGGCAGGTGTTGTGAAAGCTTTGTGGTTAGATGGAGGAAGGTCATGCAGTTATTCACTGAGCAGCTACTCTGGCTGGGTGGGTGATGGCCCAGTAAAGGGACAGTCACAGTACCAAGTCTCCCATGCTCTGTAGAGGGAGTGCCCAGGCCCCATAGGACACACATGGGCAGGAGGGAGGCTGGCTCTGAGGAGGCTTCTAGGGGCAGGGGATGCCCGGGCAGAATCTCAGAGTATGACTAGGGTGTGGCAGTTGAAGAAGGTGGGCAGTGTTCCAGGAGTGGCATGGGCAAAGGTGAGCAAGCCTGGTCTGGGGAGCCACACATGGTTTACAGTGACGAGGGAAGAGTTTGAGGGGTGAGGGAGCTTCGTGTGGACAGACAGGCAGAGTGGGATGCCGGGGGACCTGTCCTCCAGGGGGAGGAGCCAGGACTGATCTGAAAAGCAAGGGAAGTTGTGGAGGGGTTTTAAGCAGGCAAGTAGCACGATCAGATTTGCCGGCAAGTTAAACAGCCGACTGGAGGGAGCGTGCTCCTGTGGGAGACACAGGAGACTGTTACTGGAGGCCCCGTGGGAAGTGATGAGGCCATGGGGGACGTGACCTTTACATCACCTTGCCCTTGCATCACCCTCTTGCCTCTGCTGAATGTTTCCAGCTTTTCTGAGCCATTTCCAACAGTGCATGGACTAGCATTGTGAGCACCTACTGTGTGTGCTTTTAGAGGGGAACCAGGCAATCATTCCTGTGCTTCCCCTACACAGATACTATTTTTCAAGGAACATTAAGTGAAGATGAATGTCAAGGTCAACCTTGGAGCAGATGAACCTCAAAAAGGCAACCACAAGAGGGGCCGGTGTGGAAGGGAGCGGGGCAGGCCCATTTACTCAGCCTGGATGAGGTCAGGGAGTGATGCTCTCTGCAGGTTGTGTAGCTCTGATTTTTTAAATTTTATTTCGTTTGTGTGTGTGTGTGTGTGTGTGTGTGTGTGTTTATGTTTTGGTTCTAGCTGGGAGTCATGCTTTCCTCTCCTGCTCCTACCTGAAGAGGTAGTCCAGCCGCCTGCTGACAACCGCATTTCCCTACCCGCCAGCCCTTCAGTTTGGGGGTGAGTCTGACCCAGGGCAGTCTCCTAAATTCATGGCACTTTTATGATGGCTCTAGTACCAGGCATCAAGGAGGGACAGGGATGTCCACAGCTGATCAGACCCACTCCTCACCCACGGCAGTCATGAGCGAGTTGTACCTGGAGGACATCGTAAGGAGGGCTGCAGCGAGCTAACGGTGCCCTAAGGACACATGCAGGAGTTGGGGAATGAGTTCTCCTCTGTCCCTGGCCCGCCTTGAACAAGAAAAATCAACAGTGATGGAGTTCACTTGTGGTACCTCTCACTGCACCTGCTAATGGAAATGTCACTTGTGGTTTCCCCTCCAAGGGCTCTTCGTCACCTGTGATTGAGACATCTCCAACAAGTGGCTGTTGGGGAATTCGATTCCAACAGGTCTCATCAGCACCCAGAGAGCCTCCCGGGGACTTTGTGGGCACCAGGTCCCCCGTTGAGCCCCTTCTTCCTTCAGGCTGGGGCGTGTCACCAGCAGCCAAGGTTGGGCTTCCTTAGAAGACTGAGTGGGCTGCTGCTGGGGAGGCCAGGGTGGCCCCGAATAGACTGATGACCAGCGTCAGTGAGCAGTCTTTGCTCTGAGGCAATGGCAGCAAGATTGACAGGTCCTCTATGTCAAGGTGGCTTTGTGGCTTCAAACCGGCACTGCAGATGTGCAAGGAGAGTGCAGACGGGGCGCTGGCTGCCGGCCTCAGGTTGGAAGAGTGGGTAAGGGCAGAAAGTAATGGGCGAGATCCATTGTTGATGTTTGCCCTGGTGGCTGGTCAGGGCAGGCGATGCTGTCCAAGGAGGTGTAACCTGAGTGCCCCCCTGAGGACTGCCCAGGCAGTTTGTGAATGACCTGGCCCAACTGAGATTCTCTTGCTGGGGAGCAGCTAACACGTTTGGCCGAATGTCCAAGGAGATTTTTATTGACCTTTGGCTGGCCACGCGGAGCTGCTCTTTGTCTCTGAATGAAGTGCGCCACATGGTGGGTACCATCTTGGGAGTCTGTTCTTGGGTCACTTGAAGGGGGCTCTGCCTTCTCTGTCTCTCTCTTTCATGGTGTATGCTGTCAGCTCCGCTCAATGGACCAGCACTAGAATACGAACTGTCTTATTCTCAAATGGCATTGACTGTGCGAGTTCTGTCTCCTTAGGTACATGGTTAACCTTAAGGGCAGGAACATAAACTGATCACAGAACTTTTGTACCACCCTCTCACTTTCCGTTTTGCTTACTGTTGTGCAGTAGCTGTTGTACAACTGGATGCTTGATGGAGGTGCCTGAGTTCCCTTTGGCTTTGAGCCAACTCATTTCCGCACACATCTGTCTTTCCATCGAGTGCTGATCGTGGGCCTTTCACCTCATCCTCACCCACTAGGAGTACAGGATGCATTCGTGCACCCTTCACTTCACAAGCAGTACGGCTCATAGTTTGCATATTCATTCTGGGTCCTCTTAATGTTCCAAAAATGCACTGTTTTTCCTTAAGTGAGGAAATAAGATGTAATAATTATCTATTGCTGTGTAACAAACAATTCCACCATGTAAAAGCTTAAAACAGCAAGCATTTGTTATCTTACAGTTTCTATGGGTCAGGAAAGCAGCTTGGCTGGGTGGTTCTAGCTTAAAGTCTCCCATGAAGTTGCAGACAAAATGTTGGCTAGGACTACAGACTTCTGAAGGCTTGCCCTGGGCAGGAGGGGCTGCCTTCAAGTTCACTCAGGGCTGCTGGTTAGAGGCCTCAGTCCCTCTCTGTGTGGCCCCTCTCCAGAGGCCCATACAACACGGCACCTGGCTTCTCCCGAGCAAGTGATCCCAGAGAGACACACCAGGAAGTTGTAGTGCCTTTGATGACCTAGGCTCTGAAATCACCTGCTACCCACCCCTTTCCCCCCCTGTTTATTAGGAGTGAGTCAAGAGGTCCAGCCTACACACAAAGGGAAGGGAGTGTCAGATAAATTTTGAACATATTTTAAACCATCACATAAAGTATGGCTCCTGAGTTTGACCAAGTGGATGAGCAGAGATGGCTGAGTCTGTCCTCCGCTAAGGACTCACTTCCCCATGTGGACTTGGGGGTCTGTCCGGGAAACTCCGTGAGCCTGTGGCTTGAGAGTGGAAAAAGGTTGGGATCCCCGGTTACAGAATTTAGTCTAAGTGTGACTGACTAGGATATTATAAAGGCTTCAGTGCAGTTACTTCAGGCAAGTGCTTCTATATGTTCATGGAAATAGGACTAGGATGCAAAGATATGCATTTTTAACTTGAATCTCAGTTAGTGGTGTAAAAACTTGCTATTTGCAGCCAGTGGAGGGGCCACCAGTGTTTTGGCCCCGCCCTGCTCTCGGCTTCCTGTTTGGAGGGATTTGAGCTCATTCATTCATGCACCTGAGCATTATGTAGGAGGGATAAGGGCAGCGCTCATATCAGCTGCTGAGGTGCTCCTATGATGCCCCCTCGGATCAGAGCTGATCAGGAGGGGAACAGTTTAGGGCCCCATTAGCAGTCCGTGGACCCATCAATCCAGCTCAGACCACCTCACACAGTTAATGAGGACATTCTCTCAAAACAACTAATGGGCTTTCTTGCTGTGCTAAAATTAGAGCTGGAAGGTAAACATAGATATATCATTGGAGTGGAATAATAATGTTAAGCCACATGGGAAAATTCTAGTGTGGATTGTCATTCTGGTGTCCTTGGAGTTCTTGGACGATGTGTTCTGGTTTGCTGGGGACAGTCTCAGCACAGTTTGTTGTCCCTGGGTAATTATTAATGTCTCCTTTTACTTTCATAAATGTTCAGGTTTGAGTGGTAAGTTTTATGGTCCTCAAAGAATAGAGCTCAGCACTGAGTAGGCACTCAAGAAAGGTTAATTCCCTTCCTGGGCAAACCAGTAACCTCTGCAGAGAAGTAACCGCAGCACAAAGTGCATTTTGTGCTTTTAACAAACCTATTCTTGACACCAGAAATCAAAATCGGGGCTTTTTCCTTGAGTAAGCGCTTCTTTTGTAAAGTAATAATGCTTATTCAGATTCATATTGGCACCGTCATTGACCTGGCTTCTGCTGGCTTTGGGTTTGGCTGAGCTCATAGGGAAAGAAGCCTGTGAATCTTTACGGACAAATCCGTAAATGCCTCACAATAATATCGTCCACTGTATGTATCAGTTAGTCAATCATTTCTCAGGCACGACTTTACCTCACAGCAGCTCTGTTCAGTGGGAGAGTCTGGGGAACTAGAGATACAGAGAGGATCCCACAACTAATCAATAATACTCCTAAAACTGGAACCCAGGTTTCCCACCTTTGATTCTCCATTCTTCCCTTAATCCTGCCTCTTGTAGATGTTCCCAACATCTGTATCTGGCCATGCCATGTTGACTTAAGATGTTTCTCTTAACGCCCAGGAAAGTTTAGGAAATCGATGAAGTTGTGGCATGATGACCTAGGCCAGTGGTCAGCAAACTGCAGCTGGCGAGCCACATGCGGCTCTTTGGCCCCTTGAGTGTGGCTTTTCCACAAAATACCACGTATAGTGCGATTGAAACTTCGTGGCCCATGCGCAGAAGTTGGTAGTTTGTGGAAGAGCCACAGTTTGCTGACCACTGACCTAGGTGACAACGTAGAATTTGGTTACTCGAGGACATGCATTGTTGCTAGTGTATTCATTTAGTTTGGCCAAGGAGCCCCTTCATTAAAGAAACCTTACCTTTATTTAGTGCTTTTTTGGTTTACAAAGCACTTTACGTGCAGTGTCTATTTGCAGCCATGTTTGATGCATGGGGAGACTGGGCACAGGTAGCTGTCAGAGGTCTTGGTATTACCATTTCCCCCCAGAAGCTCGGAAAGATTAACGAGATTACTCAGGTGACACATCTAGTAAATGGCAGCGTGTGACTCAGAGCTCAAGTATTTCTGATATTTAGCCCTCATTACTGATTTCAAAGAGTTTCTCCAGCATGATATCAAAATTGGGAGAGATGTTTGATTCTAGGGCAGTGGTTTTATAATGAGCACCTCATGAAATTCTGAGATTGAGTCTCCTCTATGAAGAAGGATGTGTATACCTTCTGACCGCCACAGGGGTGAGACGTGCAGCGGCCACTCACAGGGCACAGATGATTTTAATCGACCCAAAGGGCCTGCGAAGTTAATTAAGCAGCTCATTTTCAAATGGAGCCAAGTGGGCAGAAGGTGATCAGAGAAGGACAAAGGATTTAGGAATGAGTGTTTTCAAGGCCTGCATGACCCTGCCAATCATGAATAAGAAATGCTGTTGGGAAAAACCAGAGGCCCATGAGGGTGAGAAAAGTTAAAGAAAGGCTCAGCGAGGAGTTCAAACACACATGGAGAAGGCTCTAGGGAAGCTGTGTTTGGTTCTTTATTTGGAGCAGGAGGGTTAGAGGGGTAAGAAGTTTTAGACAAATACAAATACGTGAAGACCAGAGCTGCAGAAGAAACAGTGCCCAGCATGGAACTGAGGACAAAAATACCCATTTTCTCTGAGTTAGAGAATTCTATTTCTCCTTTGATAGATCTCAAGAGAATCAGACACTGGCTCACGTAGACAGGGAAGCAACTGACTCATGTAGTGAGCAAATTACTTATAACTCCTCTTGGTGTCTTCTTTTCCTTCTTCCTGTTTTATTCTCCATCCCTTTTGTGTGCCTGAGGACATGGACCGACTTAGATTTCCTTACACTAGTTAGAGGCGCCTGTTTCCAAGCATGTGAGGAATTGTTTGATTGAAAGAAGAATGTACGTTGATTGAGGTGAGCAGGCCGCCATGCCTGTTGTTTTCTTCATAACGTCTGGAGGAGTTGCCTTAGAATCATTGGCTGTTGGAACTGGAAAAAGGAGCTTTAGAGACTGCAGTTCAACTTTCCATCTGACACAGGAGTTTTTTCTGCAGCTACATGAGTAGATGACAATTCAAATGTTTTTGGAACACTTTCCGAGAGAAGAATTTGCTGTCTCAGGAGATTGCTCATTCCATTTCTAAATTTGTTAACCTACTAATTCTTACTAGTAGAGCACCTGCTATATCCCAGACATATATTGTGAGTCCTTTACAATTACGAAGTCATAGATCCAACACGACCTTTATCCCTATTTTACAGATGAAGAAGTTGAGACACAGAGAAGTTAAGTGACTTGCTCAAGGCCACACAGCTAGTAAGCGACAGGGATGGGATTGGAACCCAGGCAGTCTGACTCCGCAGTCTGTGCACTACTCACCGGTGTTGCTGCCTCTCTGTTAAGACATCTCTAGTAATTATTGTTTTTCTCTTACTTTGCATCAAAATTGGCCTCTTGCAATTTCTACCCCAGTGCCCTTCACATGATGATTCATCAAGCATTTTCAGACAAACTGTCATGTCTTCCTATCATCTTCTCTTCTGCGGGATGGCCATCTTTAGTTCTCTCACAAATTTCTCACGTGGCATGATTTCTAGGTTTCTGGTGCTTCTTCTGGTTGTATGTCAATTTCAGATAGCCTGGTGAGAAGCACCTGAGATTTAAGGTCAAACCCACCTGGATTGAAATCTCAGCCTCTTTACTTATTAGCTGTATATTCCTGAGCAGATACTTTATCAGTCTTTTGAGCAGAGGGTCCTGCATTGGTGTAATGGGACTAATTCTAAGCTCCTTGGGTCATTGTAAAGATGAGCAAAGGGCAAGAATCATAGTGTGAGCTCCAGAAAGGTTAACTATGATTCTTGTAACTGTAACTAGCCACAATGACAACTATATTCATTCCCTCCCAATTGACCTGTACATTCATAAATCTCAATCAAAACCTTAGCATGTTAATTTGAAGAAATTGACAACGTGATCTGAAAATTATATGAAGCTTTACAGGTTGTAAAATAGCAAAAACAATACTGAAAATGAAAACCAAGTTGGAGGACTCATACTATTTGATTTCAATACCTACTTTAAGCTACAGGAACAAACATAGTATGATACCAGCATAAAGATAGACAAATAGATCAATGAAACAGAACTGAATCTAGAAATAGACCCGCATATGTACAATTAATTGCTTTTTGATAGAGATGTGAAGTCAGTTCAACAACAAAGGCTTTTAAACAGATGGTGCTGGAAAAAGTGGCTATCTGTTTGCATATAAGATAACCCTCGACCTCAGCTTTGTTGTAACATCAAAACTAATTTGAATCCCATCATAGACTTAATGTGAAAGCCAAACACAAAACTTCAAAAAGAAAACACAGGAGATTTGGGATTAGTCAGAGATTAGGACACAAAAAGCATTAACCAAAAAAGCACAAAAAGAATACTTTTGACTTTATCAAAATCAGATCTTTGTATTCATGAGGAGACACTGTTGATGAAGAAAATGAGTAGGCAATCTACAGACTGGGAGAAAATATTTGTTACGCAGAATTCAGTAAGACTTGGAATGTAATAAAGAACTCCCACAAACCAATATTAAAAGACAAACAACCCAATAAGAAACATGGGCAAAAAGATGTATAAATTTCCAGTAAGGGATTTACATCATTTGTCATAAGGGAAATACAAATTAAAACCACAGTGAGATACTTTTCACAATTGCTAGAATAGCTAAAATCAGAAAGACTGACAATACCAAATGTTGGCAAAAATATGGAATTACTGGGATGCTCATACAGTACTGGTGAAGTGTAAAATGATACAACCACCTTGGAGAAGTGTGTGGCAATTCTTATGAAGTTAAGCATACATCTGACCCAGCTATTTCACTCTTAGATCCTTATACAAGAGAAGGGAAAACATCCTATATAATAAAAGCCTAATATGCTAAGTGTCTGGTCATCTGGTAGGCTGTTCAACCAATGAAAACATAATATGCTAATGATATGCTAAGGCTGCTCAACTGCTCACCATTATGTGCATTGACCATCAGAGGGCAGACAGTCAATCGGTTGACCAGTCGCTATGATGTACACTAACCACCAGGGGTAGACGCTCAACCGGTAGGTGAGCTTGCTGCTGGGGTCCGGCCGATCGAGACTGAGTGAGATGGGCTGGACATGCCCTGGAGCCCTCCTGCAGTCCCTCCCTAGCTGGCCAACCTCCTGCATTCCTCCCCGGCCCAGAGTGTGCACTGGTGGGGTCCCTTGGCCTGGCCTGCGCCCTCTCGCAATCCAGGACCCCTCAGGGGATGTTGGAGAGCTGGTTTGGCCTGATGGTAGAATGACCAGTCACTATGATGCGCACTGACCACCAGGGGGCAGATGCTAAATGCAGAAACTGCACCCTGGTTGTCAGTGTGCTCCCACGGGGGGAGCGCCACTGAGCCAGAAGCCAGGCTCATGGCTGTCAAGTGCAGCAACAGTGGCAGAAGCCTCTCCCGCCTCTGCAGCCACACTAAGGATGTCCGACTGATGGCTTAGGCCTGCTGGCCTAAGTTGGCAATTGGACATCTCTCAAGGGCTCCCAGACTGCGAGAGGGCACAGGCTGGGCTGAGGGACTCCCCCTTCCCCCCAAGTGCATGAATTTCATGCACAGGACCTCTAGTATGCCCATAAAAAGGACTCATATGAGAATGTTCATAGCAGCTTTATTCATAATACAGTGGGGCCTTGACTTACGAGTTTAATTCATTCTGTGACGGAGCTCGTAACTCAAATTACTCGTATGCCAAATCAAAAAGTGAACGAGTGAGACACGTGATGCTGGGCTGATGTTGTGGCATTCACTGTGACGTTCGCTGTGCCAACTAGCAGTGGGGTATCTGAAGCTGGCTCGTAACCCAAGTTTTAGCTCGCAACCTAAAGCAAAAAATCGGCCGAGAGACGGCTTGTATCTCGAAAAACTCATTAGTCGGGACACTCGTAAGTCAAGGCCCCACTGTAGTCCCAAACTGGAATCAACTCCATCAACCAGGGCTGGATAAGTACATTATGTTGTGTTCGTGGAAGATGGAATAATACTCAGCAATAAAAAGGAATGAAATACTGATACATGCAACAGAATCTCAAAAACATAATAGTGAGTGAAAAAAAGCCAGGAAAAAAGAATACTTCCTAAGCAATTCTATTTATATGAAGTTCAAGTACAGACAAAACTAACATATGCTGATAGGAATGAGGACAGTGGTTGCCTTTGCCAGGAGTGAATGGGAATTGACTGGAAGGAGGGCATGAGAAAACGTTCTGAGGCAACAGACATGTTCTGTATCTTGTTTGGGGTGATGCTTATATAGGTGGACATAGTCCTAAAAACTCATTATGTTAAATACTTGAGATCTGTGTAAATTCTACCTAACTGTTAAAGAACAATGAAGAGGATATCTAAAGCTTAATACATATGCTTGTTTGAGAAGGCATACCTAGGTTTTCCCAGGGACTCCATCTATGTCCAACTCTGAATAGACATTGGAGGTTATCAATGAAGCCTATTATCTATGGACTAGAGGCCCGGTGCACGAAATTTGTGCACAGGTAGGGTCCCTAGGCCTGGCCAGTAATCAGGGCTGATTGGGCCCTTCTGGCTGCTGGCCGGGGCCTTCCTTTTGACTGCTGGCTGGAGCCTTCCTTCATTCTGCGCCGCCCCCTGGTGGTCAGCGCACATCATAGCGAGTGATAAACTCCTGGTCTCCTGGACGAACTTTCAAGGGGACACTTTGCATACTAGCCTTTTATATATATAGATAAATAGGTATGTTTGTAAAGAGCTTATCTACAGAGTCTTAGCATGAGTAACTTTCCACTTCTTTGGGCTGTGAAGTCCTCACCTGAGAATTTAGATTAATGCTGTTTCTCTGCCTCAAGATTATTGATAATGTTAAATGAGATATGTAGTCAGAGCTCTGAAAATGTATAAAAGTGGTGGGACATCAGAGCGAACTGCTAGTTAAAGCCATCGCTACGACGTCCTTGAAGAAGCTGAACTGGTTGAACAAAAAACCCTAGTGGGGTTTGGGGCCATAAAACCACTTTTCAGTCCCTCTGAATTCGAAATTTACCTGGAGTCATTCATCCTCACGGCCCCTCCCCTCCTGGCTAACACCCCCTGAGAAATGTTGGACCTTGAAACTTGATCTCCTAAATTGAGTTAACTGACTTTAACATTAAACATCTACTGCGCGCCAAGCACTGAGAAGGTTATAAAAACGAGTAAGAAATAGCTCCTGCTCTCCAGGAATTTACAACGTGGCCACATCACCGACTTCAGGTGAAGAATCCCACCCAAAGTGTGCCCTCCTGTTCTACTCACTCACCAACACTATGGTCATCTTACTAGGGTCTCTTGATTTGTCCGGTCTCTGCTTTTTTACACATCAAGTAATTCATTCCCGAGTTTCTTTTCTTTTCTAGAGAGCAGTGGCCCAGACAGGAAAGAATCCTTTCATGAATCTCTAAGATGAGACAAAAAAAAAAAAAAAAAATCAACTAATTATTGTGTCTTTTGAAGTCCTAACTTGATATTGTGTTCTCAATTTATGGATGACTTTTGTTCTAAAAATAGCCACACACCTTTATCTTCATAATTCATGCTTTAAACTGACTCTTAAAAAAAAAAAAAAAAAGAGGCAACACACTTTATTTGGATTTTACTTAATGCCCTGTTTTCTGTTCCAGGATTCAGTCCTGGGCATAGCATCATATTTAGGGGCCATGTCTCCCCAGCCTCCTGTGGTCTGCGACAGTTTCTTGCTTTCCTTTTTTTGTCATGACCTTGGCAGTCTACTATCCTGTAGCATGTCCCCCGATCTGGGCTTGCCCGATGTTTTTCTCATGATCAGACTGGGGTTATGGGTTTTTTTGTTTTTGTTAATACTCACCCAAGGATATTTTTCCATTGATTTTTAGAGAGAGTGGAAGGGAGGGGGAGAGGGAGAAACATCGATGTGAGAGAGACACATCGATTGGTTGTCTCTTGCATGCACCCCGACCAGGGTTGGGGATTGAGCCTGTAACCAAGGTATGTGCCCTTGATCAGAATCGAACCTGGGACCCCTCTGTCCTCGGACCAATGCTTTATCCACTGAGCCAAACCGGGTAGGGTGGGTTATGCGTTTTTAGAAAGAACACCACAGAGGTGAGGTGCCTTCTCATTACATCCTCTCAGTGGGTACCTGACATCCACAGACATCATTGATGATGTTAGCCTTGATCACTTGGTTAAGAAGGTATTTTCCAGATTTTTCCACTATGTCTAGCACACCCTAAGCTTCACCTCCTGAGCAGAGTATCTACATATCTTATTTGGATGAATCTTTCTCAAACAGAATTAATATTCAGCTTCTTTACTACAGGACAATCCAACTGTGTACCGCATATCATCCTCGCTCCGGGCTTTGAGAACATTAGCTAATTAATCCTAATTAAACCTTATAGCAGAATCTCACTAATTCTCACTTTCACTCATCTGTAAATAGAACGGTTTTTCTAAAAAACCCATCAGTCTTCACTTCTAAGCTGAGATTTATATGAGGTATCAGTGAAGTCTATTATCGATGGATGTGTTTCTAAAGAGCTTATCTACAGAGCCTCCACATGAGTAACTTTCCACAGATACTTTACTTTGTATTTTCTGCTTTCCTGTGGAGCATCATCCTGTGGAGCATTATCCTAAGTCATTTCAAAGAATACGTTGGTTAAAAATAGCCTCGGATTTTAATCTATTTATTATATTGCAACCTCTAATTGGAACGCATTTCTCTAAGGAGTGCAAAGCTGATTATAATACATAATTAGGTAATGCCTGCCTTCTCAAAAACCTCCAGTGTCCTTAAGCCTTGGTTTCCAATAGAACAGAATTTGGCTTAAGATGAATCTGTCTTGGATTCAGTCCAGTGGAATGCATTGTATTTGTTGCTTCACAGACACTGCCTTGCATGTCATAATGACTTTCCATTTATATGCTTTCCCCCAAACACACTGTTTTTTTGGGGGGAGAATAGTCTGGCTTACAGTTTTGTCGCCCATAGTGATTAGCTTGTGGCACTTGCAGTTGATGTTGTTGATTGTCTATCTCACATCCATTTGCATCTTTCCTTCTATGAACAGAATCCCAATTTATTCAGACACCTTCTTCCCCTCCTCTACCAGGTATCTCAGGAGAAATTGACCCGACCCCCCCCCCCCCCCCCCCCGGCCCAGTTACCTGTAGGGCTGGATCTCGTTGGCTTAAGAGCACTCGTCCTTGTTTATGATCAACTTAGGAATGTGCACAGAACCCCAAATAGCCCATCTGAGAGGGCCTGGCTGGGTGTTTCTGAGAAAAGTTCCCTTCATCTTAAGCAAAACAACAGAGAGAGGCGAGGTGGTCCCTCTGCCCATGGACACTGTCTTTTGTCGCTGTGCAGATCCGAGCTGCAGGAGCTCCCACCTCCACCCGGAGCAGGAAGACAGGGAAATGGCTGTGGCATCCACTTTTGAGAAGCAATAAATGTACTTACTGTGTAAGCCAGTTTCAGGTCAGTGTCTGGGTACTTGCAGCCAAAGGCATCTTGAATGATACAGAATTGTCATAAAAATTTTTAAATTGGCTTTAGTGCCAAAGGACCTCTTTGGAAAAAGAAATTAAAACGGAATAAAAAGCACTAGTTCACTTTAATTTGGAAAGCAATTTTATAGCAGTTAGAAAAATTTAAAGAATATATAGTTTTCATTCCTATCTATCCCTTTTTCATAAATGCATTCATTAAATGTTACTTTAAACGTTGGTACTGTTCATGGTTGCAGGGTATAAAATAAAAAGTTGGGGCGTAGTAGATTGGTCTAGTGTGCCAATAGCATGAATGGAGCTGGGGTCACAAAACCGTCTAGATTGTTGCCTTCTCTGAAACACATGCAACTCTTCCCCAGAAGCCTCAATTCCTCCCACCCTCCCACTGCTGCGCCCCTCCTCTTCCCCCTCTCCTGGGCGTCCTCATATGGGTAGGTGTGCTCTGAGCTGTCCTCCCTGACACATGTTAGCCTCTGCCCCAGCCTGCCTGTGTCTTCAGAACAGGACGAGCCCCTTTGCTGCTGGAGTCCGCCCTTGAGCCCCCTCACCCCTCACTGCCTCTCAGAGATCCTGTTTGCTGCTTTATGACATTAACGTGGGATGATTTTATTTTGTATCAGGATTCTGCATGCTGACACCTATAGGAAGTCAAAGCCAGGAACATGGTTGCTCACCTTTCCCCCATCATTTGCCTGATCACCGGGCACATTCTACACCAGCCGTGGGCAAACTACGGCCCTCGGGCCGGATCCGGCCCGTTTGAAATGAATAAAACTAAAAAAAAAAAGACCGTACCCTTTTATGTAATGATGTTTACTTTGAATTTATATTAGTTCACACAAACACTCCATCCATGCTTTTGTTCCGGCCCTCCGGTCCAGTTTAAGAACCCATTGTGGCCCTCGAGTCAAAAAGTTTGCCCACCCCTGGTCTACACCCTCCTCCTCTCCCTGTTGTCTCCCCCAGTCACGCTTTGTGAGGGGTTTATGGGGAACTGCTCTCCGGTTCCAGGGACGCTTCGGTTGGTTTTCCCTCCATCCTGAGGAAAAGACCCGTCAATTTGGTATCAAGAAAATATATTTTTTCTTTCCAGCCAACAGCACCATATTTCCCAATTGGTGTGCTCCAGCTTTATACCCCTGCTGGAGGCCCAGTGCATGAAATTCATGCACGGGTAGGGTCCCTGGTCCTGGCCAGCTTTCAGGGCTGATCTGTAGGGCGACCGGCGGGGCGATCAGGGGCCCTTGCTGGCATCCACCTTGGCTGGCCTGGCACCACCCGCTCGCCAGCCCCACCCCCACCACCACTACATGTCGGGGCCTGTGGGCTGGGGGCAGCTTCTGTGTTGAGTGTCTGTCCCCTGATGGTTAGTGCTCATCATAGCAACCAGTCGTTCTGCCATTTGGTCAATTTGCATATTGGGCTTTTATTATATAGGATATTTTTAAATACTGTGTTTCTTCAATTATCTTTCTCAGAATAGAGTGCCTTAAGGTGCTCTGTAGAAAATAAGATTAAGTCATTTGAAAAATGCTGCCTACCTCCCCACAGTCACCATGCACATTAGCACCTTATATGGGTCCCGATAACTCTGTGTGAAGACAAAAGACAACTGTTTAACTTATTGATCATAACTCCCCCCATCTCTGCTCTCCACCTCCCCCCAAGGTCTATCCAATAGCCTGAAACCCACCTAGCAGAACTTAAAATTCCCTGAACCCATGTTTGAACTCTGCCTCTTCTAAGTTTTCGTATTGGGGGGTCCCCCACTCCCTGTCTTTGTATCAGAATGGTCAGTCCTGCCCGGAGCCTCGTGCCCAGGGAGCCTGTGTGATCATTTACTTTAAAATATTCCCATATAAAAGTTGCAGCAGGCGTGTAGACACAACTTAACTCCACTTCACACCCCAGGGGAAGTGCTTGGTATCGATACAGCCCCATCCGGAACCAACATTCCAGAGATAGTTACTCAGCCTTGCGGGTATCCTTGCGCCTGCACCCGAGGATGAATTTGCACGAGGCATGTGAGAAGTGACGTCTCACTGTGTAATGAGTGGCGGCCAGTGGTTGGTTAGGAAGATTGTCCAGGTCACACTTCCTGCGCGAAGGAGGTAGGAGAATCTGCAAGCCCAGGTGGTGGGCGCCCTGGGGGTCCTGTGTCCAGACAGAAGAAAGGTGCTGGCTGGGGTGTCCGAGGGGCAAGATGAGGACTTCCCTGAGCTACGGGAGCTGTTGGTGGCTGTGTGACTGTGTTGAACATTAAATGAACATTAAACAGTTAGCCAGCTCTCATCTAAGACTTGCTTCAATCCTGTCGTACACCTGGCAGGGAGGTAGCAGGTAGGGTGCTAGTCCTCAGCTAACCCAGAGGCTGCCAGTAGTTGCCAGGAGAACTTGGCAGACAATTTGGCCAGAAAGCAGAGTGGTCAGCCCCCCTGTAGGCGGAGTCAGCGGGCTCAATCCCCACCCTGGTCCCTCAGGTCTCAAGGTGATGCTGACCAGGACAGGGAGTCATCAGACACCCCCCAGCTGTGCCAGCTCAATGGGCTTTCATTTCCTGTCTCCCCTCAGCTCCACAGAGTGAAAAGGCTGCATTAGGGACTTCTTAGCAACTAAGGCACTCGGTTAAGGGATGCCCACGTCTCCTCTCCCCCTGCAACCACCTCAGAGAGGGCACCTTCGTGCTAGGCAACCACGAGCCAGTTTCTGCCAGTGTCCTGCCTCAGCCTCTTGCTCCCCCGCCACCCCCATTCCTGGGGTTCTTGCAGGAGCTATGACTGTACCAGCAAATGCCCTCGAACATGGCCCAGCATCGTGTGAGCACCAATAAGTGTTCTTCCTCTCTCTCTCTCTCTCTCTCTCTCTCTCTTAGCTTTGAACCTTAAGCTGTTCAAACTGGTGCTTTCCTTAATTTTTACTCATAAAAGAGCCTCTTCGGCCCTTCCTTGGAGTTTATTTGCTCTGGTTGACACGGAGCTCTAGTAAGTGTGATTTGCTTTCCTGCTTCGCAGGAGATTAGAACACCACATTAACAGGAATCTGTGGCAGGCATACTCAAAGCTGCTGATAGTGAAGGAAGCCACAGAAGTATAAAAATCAGTCAAGAGAACGTCTAAGTTCTGGGGCCATTTGAGTAGGAAAAGAAGACACAATAGCCCGGCCCCTCCGTGGTTTTTGATTAGTGACACTGTTCTGATGCCTGTTTGTAATAATGGCCCCGAGTTATGGGAGACGATGAAGAGACTCCCAGCATGCTTTGTTTAATGAGGCGGGAAAGTATGTGATAAGCTTCAGAACTTCCAACAAAGTGGTGAGTGTTCGGGTGCGATGCTGAGGTTGCGATGCCGAAAGTGATAAATTGTCCTTCTGTCATTTGTTAAGGTAATGGTAATGGATTGAACATCCTTGGTCGCCAGATCGTACTGGATAAATGCGGCATCGCTTCACATGGTGGCAGAAGTAAACGTTTGTCAAACACCCCGTAAGCCATGAGGCGCAAGCTCGCTTGCACCCTCAGGAACAGCTCCCAAACGACTCCTGTTGGAGCCGAAGGACTTTGACAGACACGTGAGCACACTCCGAGCCTGAGGATAACGGGCCGAGGAAGAGACGGCTCCCTGTCCATAAAGCGGCCCTTTCCCAGCCTCTGTTTTTAACGTCTGCTTCTTGTTTTGCCCGGGAAGGCCGTAGCCGCTGTTCGTTTTGCTAAGTTGGGAGCAGGTACATTTTAGGGAAAGGCCTGTGGAATATTCTGCTGTGGCAAAGACTGTCACCGGGTATGTACTCAAGTTTGCCTCGGCTTGTCAGCAGCCGCCAATCATGAGGGCAGAGTGGCCTGGAGTGGGGGGGCTTTGGGAGTCGTGCATGGGCCAGCCTGGATTTTGATTTGCATCTGTCACAGTGATACATACTTAGTCAACGGGCAATGGACTTTGAAAGTCTGTGACAGATGGTCTAGCAAGAGACAGAGCCGTAAATTCCTGCAGATGTTTCCCCATTAAGGAGGAGGATGGGAACCACAGCCTGATGTTACTGCCGTAGCCACTGCCATTTAGTAAGCTCTTATGTGGACCAGGTACTGTGCACACATCAGCACTTCAGTGCAGATGCTGTCAACCCTACCAGGTAGATACTTCATCTAATAAGATCTATGCTCAGAGAGGTTAAGTGACTTATTCAAAGACACACAGCTAACTAGAGAAGGAGCTGAAGTTGAAACCCAGATCTGTCTGCCTCCAAGGCCAGGCTTTTCACCACGAAGTGAGCACCAGGTGACATCTCCTTCCCCCGGGACCAGCCCAGCCTTGGTGAGAAAATCACCAAGAAGGGGCTCCCAGGAGGCAGCAGGGGCTGCGTGGAGAGAATGCCAGGGGCAAATATATGGATCTCTTTGGATGGGGCCCTGATGAAATTCTGCCCTCTGCTCTGGGGGCCAGAACAAAACATGACAGCAGCATGATGTCCCCTCCCACTGGGCCCCTGCTCTCATGGCTGATGTGTCCTTACTCGGGGCTTTTTCAGGGTCACTGCTAACTGGGCAGTGTGATTGCTGATCTTAGCTATTCAGTACAAGCCTGAGGTTGTTTTGGTTGGGGATATCTGCTGGCAGCTGAGCTGCCATCCTCTCAGGAGGTGGAGAGGAGGCCCAGCAGCCTGGAGCTGCGCCGCCCCCCCCCCCTCCCCCAGCAGGAAGCTCTCCTGGCTCTCCTGGGAGGACCTGGCCCTCTGGTCCTCTCTCAGCGGATGTGGCTGCTGCTCTGCTTCCCCCGGGAACGTGGCAGACTGTCCATGGCTTCAGCCTGGTCCAGCCCTTCCAGGTCTCCCTGAACTTCAGGTGAATGGCAGTCAGAGGGAAAGGTCAAGGGTGGCTGGGTCATGATCTCCCAGGGGAAGAGGTGTGAGCAGTTTATTGCTTAGCCCCAATGCTCTGTAAGGCATCCCGAGAGACAAGGAGTTCTGGATTTATGTTCCTCAGAGGTTTTTTTTTTAAAGGGGATTAGACAGATAGAAGCAGAAGGATTCTGGCAAAGGGGTCATGGGGGAAATATTACAGGATCGGTAAAAGGGGCAGCTCGTTAGGGTCTGGAGTGCCAAGCAGAGGGGTTGGAGTTTCGTGTTTTATATACTAGGGTTCCGTTCAAGGATCCCGAGCAGGATGCCACCCAGTGAAACAGTGCTCAGGGGAGAAGAGCCTGGGGCCATCAGCTTCCATGCAAAGCCAGGCCTGCCCTGGAGGGAGCTGGTGAAAATGTGCCCTATGGGGAGCCTGGCCCCGGGGTCATCTCAGTGCTGCCCCCACATATTTCTCCTTCCCTGCCTGCCGGGAACATGGCAGGATTGCCTTTTCCTGTCTCTGTCAAGGTTAGGTGTGAGTGGTGACTTGCTAAGCCCAGTGCAGGGGCTGTTTCTTCGGGGTCTAGATCGCAAGAACTTTCAGTTCAAGGCCCTGCCGGCTCTCCTGCCATCGCTCACTGCTCACCTGGCGTGGAAGCCGCCACAGACGAGGCGCGAAGGAGCAGCGTGTTGCACTAAGACTGCACAGAGCAAAGCAGGCGGCCGGCCGCAGTGGGTGGTGTGCTGACCCCTGGACCACGGCCCTTTGGGACAGAGGCTCTGACCGTGGTGTGCGTGACCGGAGGCACATGTGGCAGTGGAGCCTCTGGCAGTGTGGGACCCAGGGGGACACCGGCGAGTAAGATGTTAGCGGGCCCTCCTGGGCCACTGAGATGCTGAGGTTGTTTCCTCCTGGAGCACAACCCCCCTGCTGGGTGACACGGTGTCATCTGTGCGTGCAAAGCGCTCTTAGTCCTCATCATGGCAGGACACGCTTGCTGAACACCTCCTCTGTGCCGGGCGATGTGGAGGCCTTTGCCAACTTGGCTTCAATAATCCCTCCCGGAACCTTGGGCCCGGAGCTCTGGGATTACACCCCTTCCAGCGGCAGGAGAGGAAGTGCAGGGAGCGAGAGAGCTTGCCCACAACCTCACAGGCGGTTCAGGGTTGGAACTGGACCGGAGCCCAGGTCTTCCCATTCTGAATCTGAGCCCCTCACCTCTGTGCATCCCGCCTTGGGTTCAGGTCTTGGGATTATTTTTCTTGTATCTCTTCGCCTCTTTGATCACCGCTCTCGGCCCTGCGTGCTGTTTGGACGTGACCCGCAGGGGCCCTGTCAGCAGGGTGGGAGGCAGAGGCCTGCTCCCGGGAAAGTGCTGGTCTGAGCACTGGAGGAGGTAGATGGAAACAGCCGGACGACGAATCCGGTGGGGGGTTCAGGCAGACACAGGGCGATGACCGCTTTGGAACCGGGCAGAGCTCAGGCATCGCTCTGGGCCGCGTGTCTGTAAGTTTCCATCGGTCATCTCCGAGGCATGCTGTCATCTTCCCACTCCCAGCCCTGCCCCTTGAAGAGAAGAAATCACTTATATTCTGGAGCCGTCTGGGGAAATTGAGTTACTCCCCTTCCTGGCCTGGACAAGCCCCGAACAAGCAAGCTATGGCTGTCATCTTTGATGGTTTTGCAGATAACTGGCCAGCCTTGTGCTGCAATGGCCTAACTCTATGGGACCCAGTCCTGAGACGCCACCTAATGAGCTCCTGTGACTTCTGAAGAGCTGCCACTGAAGATACTATCCATTGCATCATTCCATCGTTCCCACTTAAAGCCCCACTTAATCAAATTTCTTTATTTAGTGTCATGGGCATTTTCTCTCTTTAAAATGATGCCTTTCCCTAATCAAGAATAAGAACGACATAAGCAGTTTTGTTTCTCTTTCTACCTGTGCTTCCCAGTTTGAATTCAGAGAAGGGAGAGAACTCCGTGTGCTCCAAGTAGGAGGTTTTCAAGAGGCGTGGTTTCTTATCAATCTCCCGTGGACGATTTAGAAACACAGTTTCTCCAACAACACATGTGCTTGAGAGAAGCTAGCTATTCTGCCATCTCCGGCACCTCTGATGTTCAGTTGTCCTCTGCCTCACCTCCCCCCAGTGAGCCAATCATGTGCAACTTCCTACGTTTTATAAATGAACGTGGAGATGTCGAGAGAACACCCAGAACAGTTACTTGTTGGCAGCTGCAGAAAGTCTGCAACCAAGACACGCCCTCGGAGCACTGTACCTGCGCCCGGTGAGTGAGCAGCGGGGACTTCGGCTGGGAGGCGACACTGAGCTCCTGATCTAGGCCCGGGCCAGAGGGTGGCCTGCAGATGTTGGCCCAGGGAGGATGCACACCCCTCTGCCAGCTGGGAGGATGAGCAGCACCTAATCTGCAAGGTCTACTGAAAGGATCAGTGGCCCAGAGGAAAGGCAGCATTCTTCCTGCGGCACCTGTCCACACCGTGAGACGGGGGACACTGCGTTACCCAGATGAGGAGGACTGATGCTGGACCCTTCCAGGTGAGCACAGCGCTGGCATCACTTTCCCTGGATGAGAATACGGGATCCTCGTGCAGGCCCGGGCTGCGCTCTTTACGCAGAGCCCTCGGGCACACGCCTCTCCTCCTCTCCCTTTAATTTAGGTTTGTGAAGGTTGGAGTATGTTTCCTAAAGTAAAGCTCATGAATCTTAAACACACAGCTTGGCGGATTTTTTACATATGTGGACACTATGTGACCAGCTACGACTATAGACAACATTTTAAATTTAAACGATTTAACTAAGGCTTAATTGATATTTAACTTCTTGAACATTTAGCCCCAAATCTTAATAAACACTGTTATGATAAAATAAGACTGTTTGTAATTGTAGCTCTTAAAGTCCATCTAACTGCAAGTCCATCTAGTTTCTAATGTAAAGAATCAGGATTACATTTCACATATATTACCTCTAGACCTACATAGATGTGTGTAAATCTTTTTTTATATATATATTTCTTTATTGATTTCAGAGAGGCAGGGAGAGGAGGAAAGAGATAGAATCATCAATGATGAGAGAGAATCATTGATTGGCTGCCTCCTGCATGCCCCCTACTGGGGATCGAGCCTGCAATCTGGGCATGTGCCCTTGGCCGGATTCGAACCTGGGACCCTTCAGTCCGCAGGCCAACATTCTGTCCACTGAGCCAAACTGGCTAGGGCAGATGTGTGTAAATTTAAGCATTCTGTGAATTGTTTAATATTGCAAACTCTCTCTCCACTTCCCTATGCAACTCCTGCGAATACCACACTAATCCGGTGGTGCTTCTGGAACCATGGATTGGAAGGTGAAGAGAAGCAGAAAAGAAAGGGTATTCGCCCTCTGGGAAAGAATACTTCCTCATGATGCAGAAATCTGCTGCACTGATGCCATCTGAGAGGAAGGATTTGATGAGTTAATACGCAAGTGCTGGCGCTGCTCAGGTTCTCCCTCGCTCTGTAGCTGCATCTGCCCCTGATCCTGCCAATGGCAAAGTCCCCAATCTTTCACAACACTTGGACACAGTGGCCTTTTGTTTTGAGATGAAAAAATGTTTCCCTGGCGCTTAAATGATGTTAGGCACCGTTCAAGGTACTGGTCCACTGTGTTGGTGCTCAGCCCTGGGTCCTGAGTGACTGGCACATGCTCTTTAAGGACAAGTGTTCTTTCATGATTGTGTGTGTGACACCCTAGCTGGTTTGGCTCAGCGGATAGAGCATCGGCCTGTGGACCAAAGGGTCCTGGGTTTGATTCCAGTCAAGGGCACATACCTTGGTTGCAGGCTCCTCCCTGGCCCAGGCCCTGGTTGGGGCACATGCAGTAGGCAACCAATCTATGTGTTTCTCTCACATCAGTATTTCTCTCTGTCCCTCTTTCTTCCACTCTCCCTAAAAATCAATGGAAAAATATCCTCTGGTGAGGATTAACTAACTAACTAAATAAATAAATATAATTTGTGTGTGTGTGTGAGAGAGAAAGAGAGAGAGAGAGAGAGAGAGAGAGAGAGAGAGAGAGAGAGAGAAAGAAAACAAACCCAGGGTTTTTTTGTTTTGGTTTTTTTTTCTCCAGACTGCCTTTATTTGTGTTTACAGAAGAGTCAGTTTGTGGTTCAGCCCCTGGGTGGCAGTGTTTCTGGATTGACCTCCGAGGCTATAAGCCCTCTCTAGCCTGTAGTTAGGTTTTGTTTTCCCTATCACACTTAAAACTGGTTTGGGAGAGTCGACTGCCCCAGAGCTGGTTCTTTGGTCAACAAACCCAGGGCTTTCTGAAATGGGGCTCCATGCCCATGCTCTTCTTGCCTGAGTCTAAGGTAGTGGTTGCTGCCCCAAATATTAATGGCTTAATCAATATAGAAGTTTATTTCCTTCTCTTATAACCTTGCAGGCATAAGTAGTTCATGAAGTTATGGCAGCTCCTCCCCATGAAGTTATGGCAGCTCCTCAGTCAATGACCCAGGCTCCCTCTATCTTGTTGCTCCCCTTTCCTAAGATGTTGCCTTCATCTGAATGGCTCAAGATGGTTCTCATCATATCTGTATTTCAGCCAGAAGGAAGGGAAAAGGTTATAAGCAGGGGATGCTCCTAATTTTTAAAAGGTTTTTAAAAATTGATTTTGAGAGAGGAAGGGAGAGGGATAGAGAGATAGAAACATCAATGAGAAAGAAACATCAATAAGCTGCCTCCTGTACTCCTCCTATTGGGGACCGAGCCTGAAACCTGGGCATGTGCCCTGACCAGGAATCAAACCAGTGACCTCTTGTTTATGGGGTGACGCTCAACCAATGAGCCACACCAGCCAGGCAATGCTCTTTTTTTAAAGGGTCTGACCCTGAATTTGCACACATCAATTCCGTGCACATCCCACTGTCCACAGATGGCTGGGAAATATAGTCTTCCCTTGGGTGTCCTCGTGTCCAATTAAAAGTGATGTTCCTATGACAGAAGGGGAGAACATAACTGGGGTGACAACCAGTAATCTCAGCCACAAGTGTGTATTTTTATATAAGTTTGGAAGGAAGAATGATAATTTAGATTCAAGGATACAAGGTTGCCCACGTTCGGTCATAATCCGTCAAAAGAATAGACACGTAGGAATAAGCTTTGGATGGTTTTAAGCACATTGCAGGCCAGATGCTACCTGAAGTGTTTAGCTGAGGTTCCCAACTCTTTCAAGATGCCTAGCGGGTGTGTGTGTGTGTGTGTGTGTGTGTGTGTGTGTGTGGGTGGGAACCTCACCTAGGTTCATATTCACAACTAGCTACAACCTATTAAGTGAGCTTGAGCCAGTTACATTACTTCCCTTGGCTTAGTTTACTTTTAGTAAGATGAGGGCTTTGGACTAGACTGCTGGCTTACAAACTGGGTTCCAAGGATCCTTAGGGTTCCTCCGGGTCATTTCAGGGGCTAATGGTTGGCCCTGAACTCTTCTTACCTAGTCACAGCGCCGCTATTTTTATTGGTTGTGTGGGAAGAAAAAGGAAGAGGGCTGTTACAGCTAAAAAGGAAGTCTGAAAGTGCCTGGATACTGTGGTGTGTAGTGGACGGAGCAGGGTGTGGAGTCAGACCGCCTGGATTTAAAGCCCAGCTCAGCTGCTTGCCCTCTGTGAGGCCTCCGGCCGAGTACTGACCTTCTCCGAGCCTCATCATAAAATATTGTTTCCTCTTCTATAAAAGACTGCTGCTATCATTTACCTCTTGGGATTGTCTTGCGGCTTAAATGAGATGATATAGCTGAGAGGGCTCATATTGGCGAGTCTGGCATAAATGGCGCGTAAAATAAATGATAATGATTGTCCCCACCATAACCTCATCTCTAAGGTGTCAGCTCTAAGGCTTGGTGTTTCTATGAATTGTACCACGTGGAGGACCCTTTAATAAAGTGAATAATTACCAGTGGGTTCTCTCTTGGCGCTTAGGTTTTTGCAGGTTCTCTCGAATGAGGCACACTAGAGTTAGCCTGTGCTGGGTAGAACAACTTACACACAACAAATAGGTAGTTTCTGTCATTTCAGAGGCAAGATTGAAGACCTCTCTTTTTTCTCTCACAGAGAAAACAACTTCTGCCTTTTAACTCAAGGAGAAAAATGATTCCATTTTTTAATGCTGTGCATGGCAGGAAATAAAGTACAGGGGTTAAAGCACTTTAAACCGTTAAAGAGCAGGATAAGCCTGTGGAAAAACCCCATGATATTACTTTCTGTCAAACTTGACTTTCCAGGGATTAAACTGCCTTTGATTTTAGACTCCTGCTTATTCCAGCTTGTTAAGCCCTTCACACACTCCAGTTGGTTTCACTCAGGAGTTCCTCGTATGGGGGTCCCGTTACAAACTCCGTCACAGCCGATGAAGTTGTTTTGCTGAACTGTCTGATCCCGGAGCTGCGAGGCGTGGGGACCGCTGACTGCAGCTGTCCTTGTGGCTCAGTTGGTTGCTATACCAAGAGTCAAATGGGAGAAATGGACAGCATTTCTGATTCACTCACTCATCTTAGGATTTAAAATCCTCTCTAGAACATTCCTGTTATGTTGACTCCAACTCGGAAACCATAGACCTTTAACCTCTCCTCATCCATGTTTTCTAGCTCTGTAACTTTCCTTGTTCATAGAATCCTAAAGTCATCGCACTGAAGTGATGCTCAGAGATTATCCAATGCCAGACTTCTTCATATCGTCCTTGACAAATGGTCATTGTTCCTTCTCAAACATGCCCCATGTCCTCTGTAATGTGTATGTATGTATCTGACAGCCCTTTTTTAACCCCCCAGATCAACCCCACATCAATTTGATCCCTCTTTTCACGGCAATCTTTCCAATATTTGAAGCCAACTCACTTCCACCTGTATTTTTTTAAAAATATTTTTATTGATTTCAGAGAGGAAGGAAGAGGGAGAGATAGAAACATCAATGATGAGAGAGAATCATTGATTGGCTACCTCCTGCCTGCCCCCTACTGGGGATAGAGCCTGCAACCCGGGCATGTGCCCTGACCTGGAATTGAACCGTGACCTCCTGGTTCATAGGTTGATGCTGAACCATTGATCCATGCTGGCCGGGCTCCATCTGTAGTCTTAACATGCTCAGTTCTCTCATCACCCTTCATGTATCATGATGTTTCTGATCTGCCTGGCCACACCCCTGCCCCCCCGCCCCCCCGCCTGCAAAATAAAGAATTATTTGAAGGATCTGTTGTGAAGACTCAAATTTCTATAAGCCTAGATTAACATGATGCAGCCAGAGATTCCTAGCTGGAGGTGTAGGAGATCCTGTATTATATACTAACCAGTCTGCAATTCGGATGTCTGACCCTCCATCAGAAAAGTGAAATGACCAGCCACGATTTATTTTTCTGTGAGTCATTATGATATTTCCCCAGCACATGAACTGCCTCATCAAAATTCAGGTGTTTACATTAAACTGGGCCTAGAATCCTTGACTGGCCCAATGAGATGAGCAAATCTCAATTGTCCTTGATGAGTGCCCCTGACTTCCTGTGTGTTCTCAGGAACCCTTCGTGCCCCGGGGCCATGACATACTCATACTCAGGGAAACCTTTAGACGTTATTTTTATTTTATTTTTAAAAATATATATATTTTTATTGATCTCAGAGAGGAAGGGAGAGGTAGAGAGAGATAGAAACATCAACGATGAGAGAGAATAATTGATTGGCTGCCTCTTGCACACCCCCTACTGGGGATTGAGTCCGCAACCCGGGCATGTGCTTTTCACCAGAATTGAACCCGGGACTCTTCAGTCCGCAGGCTGACGCTCTGTCCACTGAGCAAAACCAGGTAGGGCTGGGGGTTATTTTTAACCACTTCATCCTTTTACCAAAGCTGAGAACCAGACTGACCTGCCTCTCCCCTGCCCCTCTGCTGTCCTTTCTGGCTGCATTGTTGGTGACAGAGGCACAACCTCGGGCCAGACCCTGGGGAGCTTGGCTGAGCAGGGACGCTGGACTGTGCTGCACAGTGGCCGGCCACAACCAGAACTGGGGTGTTGACTCTCCCAAGGAAATGCAGGCGGTGCAGCCTCTTTATTTGGGTTGGCAACAGTAGTCATGCGCTTCACTTTTGCTGAGGCCTGATCACTTGCTGAATATTTATTTGTCCCAAAGATTATTTAGTTATCCTCAGGAGCCCAGGCTCTCCGGCCAACGTTTCCCTTTTGGCAGGGGTTCCCGTGGGGAATGTGCATGACCCCTTCTCCTTTCCGAAGGGGCCTGCACGATCACCCGGCTGGAAGCATTAGAGTAGAAAAGCAAAATAGGACCCAGGAGGACACATGATTTGCTAAAAGATGGTTGCAGAGCTAAGACTAAAACTTGCATCTTCTGATTCCAAATCTGGGGTTCTTTCTAGAATTTCTCAAACTTTCAGGAGCATATAATTACCCGAGGAACTGACTAATAATATACAGATGCACAGGTCCCTCTTTAGAAAGTCTGGCCTGAAGCCTGCCTGTTGAACTTGCCCCTCCCTGTGGCCCAGGACCCGAGATACCTGCACTCACTGGATCACTCTGGCTTATCGACATTGCCTGTCTGCTGTATGCTCCTAGGGAAGAAGCGAGGCTACACAGTTCAATATGCAGATCGTTGTGTACTCTTAGTTATTAAAAATATTACAGCACAAAGAATCTCTCTATATAAAAGGCTAATATGCAAAGTGTCCCCTCGGGAGTTTGACCGGGAGAACGGGAGTTTGATCGCTCGCTATGATGTGCGCTGATCACCAGGGTGTGGCGTGGCACATGGCGGGTGACTGGCAGTGGGGCGCTGAGGGAGCGAAGGAAGGAGGAGGTGGGGAGGCGGGGAACCTGATTGGCCCTGATCGCCAGCCAGGCCAAGGGACCCTACCCGTGCACGAATTTCATGCACCGGGCCTCTAGTATTATAAGAACATACAGAAAGAAAGAAATCCATCAATGTCCAGCCCCATCAAACCATCTATCTTCTCTTCCATCTTTGGAGAGATTACCCATGTAATTAGGTAACTATCAACCTAATAAGTATTTGACCTTATTTGTATTTCTTTTGAGCCAAGTAGCCTTTTTATCGTTTGCTTTGCTAGGAAACAGGGCCCTTGAAAACTATGAAAGGAGAAAAATAGTATTTAATAGTATTTCACCAAGCATCTGTTCATTACTGGCCACTGTGCTCAGTGTTTTACACACATTCACTCATTGAATCACATCTACCTTATGAAGAAGGTCCTATTATCCCCATTTTCCAGATCAGGAAACCGAGGCTTGGGAAGGCTAAGTAGCTTGAACCACGTATCCTGGTAAGTAAGCAGTGAAGCTGAGATTCAAACCCTCCAACTTTAACGCTTATGCTCTTTCCCACCATATTGCCTTCCAGACAGAAGATGCTTGTCCTTCAGGTCCTCACCTCCATGAAGAAAGGAGACCTAAACAGAACCCAACTAGAGGACAGAAATAACAAGTGTCCTTACATTCTAAAATGTGTCTTGAAGATAGATGGTGCTGTAGGGAGTGAGAGTAGGGAGGTATCTATGTGAGCTGGAAGCCTTCAGTGCAAGGGAGAAAAATGGGGCTTGATCCTAATGGCAGAGGCAGCTAGTAAGGGTTGGAGGCAAGGGAGTAATTCAGCGAGATGAAAAGTCACAGAGAGCCCCAGTCTGCCATGAAGCCATCAGTTTTGGCTGACTCCCCAAACAGACCCTTTGCCGGAGCCTTAAGATTTGAGATTCGATTCTTTTTTCTCTCCAGAGTTGTTAATCAGCACAGTCAGGACCCCAAATGGGAGGAGAGAGGGATGGTGAGCTGGAGAATGAAGCTCTTAAGAAGACAGAGTAGAGGTGATACTAAGAACAAAATTTTCCCTAGAAATGAAATCTCCCTTGTCCCTGGTGAGTTAGTTATTATAAAAGTTGTTCTTATGATTTCTCTGGGGTTTCTTCCATCTTGTCCTTCTCCCAGTTTTCACGACACTTTGCCCCATTTATTTGGCACTTGGCGTGAGCACACGCCCCACTTCCTGTGTACGGATCACTGTCAGTGATGCCACTGATGTTACCATCTGTGCCCTGCGCTGGGCTAGGCACGGGACACTTACGTCTCTGGCGTTGGTCTTTACAGCCTGTTTGGGGGGACAGACCTCGCCCATAACACCATTGAACAGCCCTTACGGTTCCCTGTGATCTCAATGGACTTTATGATCAGGGGAGGCCACAGATTAAGAAGAGAGATCAAAAGTGAGCCTAAGAGGAGAAGGAGGGAGCGCCAGAGGCCTGGGCGTGACTGCGGAGCGAGGGCCTGGGCCTCCAGAGAAGATGGCCCCAGTGGGAGCTTTGCCAGAAGCACTGGGTGCTGCAGGAGGGGAGTGAGGTGCTCCAAGCAGGCCTCTCTCTGCTACACCAGAGCCCGTGCTCGGTCCAACCGCAGGATCCAGCTCCGTCTTCCTGGGGCCTGCCCCGTGCATCACACAGTGGAGACAGGCCAGTGGGTTCCCTGCGAAGCAGCCTCTGTGACAAGGTCATTGCTAAGGGCCCTTGTTAGGGAGGCCTCTTGGGAAAGGAGAAAGAGGGAAGTGGGACCGAGGATACTTTTGGGCTGTGAGCCAATCCCAGGGACACCGGTGACTTCTGCAGCTGGAATGGCCCTTCAGGATTGCCCCGAGTTGCAGGCCTTTATACCCTCATGTCAGCCTGTCCTTGAATGTGGGCTGCCCCGGGAAGGGAGCATGACCTGGACTCTATTCCATCAAGGCTGTTCTTGGGGGGTTGGGGGGGGGGGGCGCACCCCCTGTGGCCGTGGCAAGTCCTTCATCCCTGAAGGGGGACTTGGGTGGCACATAACGGTTGGCATGTTACTGAGAACAGTTCACTCTCGGATGGCACTGGGTCCCTGACTTGCTTCTGTGATGTAGGCAGAGAAGGTTTGGAATGGCAGCATTTGTTTAAAAAACAATAATTTCCGAGGCCAAGAAAGACCGTTTTGTAAATGGTTGAACAGCAGCCACCACAAATTGCCAAGTAGATGGGTTTCAGGCTTTGCAATCCGAGTGTCATTCCTAAGGAGCGTGAATGCCAGTGCCCCCAAGTCAGCTAATGATCCCTGGGGAGGAATCGGTGACCTGGGCAGTCAGATAAATGCTGTCATTTCAGATACTGTCCCCACAGATTGGTTTTTTCAGAGACAAAGCCTTTGGAGTAAGATAACTATCTCCCGTGTACACAACTATTAGTTAACTCAGGAGACAGCGAAGGAAACCATTTATAGCGTGCCCCCTTTCCAGGGGCTGAAGTAGTTCTGTGGGCATCACGGCTCAGCCTCTAAGAGAGGTAGGAGTTAAGAAGGCGGCATGGATTCTATTTATTTGGTCAGAGATGGGGAAAATCTCCATGGAGTGGGGTCGGTTCCCTGCGGCCTCAGGTCAGGAAGCGGCTAATCCCCTGGTGGAACCTGGCCAGCAGGTCTCAGGGATCCAAGTACAAAGGCCCTTGGAGCAGGGGCAATGGACCTGGAAACAATTGTAGACGTTGTGCAGCGGGTAGAGTTTTCACAAACTCATTCAGACTTCTCCCAACTCGGCTTGTGCCCCAGACTTTGTCTGTGTGAGTGGGACCGTAGATGCCGAGTCAGCCAGGCTTCATAATTAGGAATCCTCCTTTAACTTTTCCTGTCCTTGTTCCTTCCAGCTGACCTGTCAGCAAATCTTACTAGTCCCACTCCCAGAAGGCATTTCTCACCTCTCTTCACCCTTCCACCTTGACCCTGACATCCAAGGGCAGGCACCAGTTGGCCCACCTGGCTCATCTGAGTGGCCTCCTTACTGGTCTCCCCGTTTTCACTCTTGCACCCCCTCCCCCGCCCCCGCACATTCTTCACATTTCAGGAATCAGCCAGAGGGAACTTGTAAACATGCAAATTAGATCACATGACTGCCCTCCTGGGAACATTTCATGGCTTCCCAGTACACTGGGATGACATTAAAACTCCTTACTGTGCCACACAAGACTCTGTGTGATCTGCCTGTTCAACCTCGTTCTTACTGCTCCTCTTGCTTTAGCCCCACTAGTCTCTTTTTTGACACACCAAGCTCTTTCCTGCCCCAGGGCCTTTGCACTTGCTGTTTTCTCTGCCTGGACTACTCTTCTCCAGCTGTTTACCTGGATGGATCCTCCTTTTCTTCCAGGTCTCAGCCCAAACGACATCTTTCCACAGAGGGCTTCTAGCTAACATAATTCTCTCCCCTGAGAGATGCTGTTACATCACTTGTCTCTGTCTATTACTTTCATGGCCCTTATTGAAATCTGATTTTATTTTGTTTATCTCCGTTTTCTTATGTGCTATCTGTCTTCTCTCCCTGCAGTGTCCCCTGGAGCAGGGACCTGTCTGTTTACTGGTGTACTGGTGTATCTTAGCACTAACACAGCGATGGAACATAGTAGGTGTTAATCAGCATCTGGTGAAGAATGGATGCCTGTGTGAGGAGCCTGCTGTACAAATGGAAACAGAATAGGAGAGCACCAGCCAAATTGCGATTTCCTAATTGCATTCCTAGAGATTTGTACATTGTTTTAATTTGCAAATACTTTGCTGAAGGTTCTAGAAGGGTACACTATGTAAAGGAAGTCAGCACATGGGCAAACTGTGATGATGCCCTGGAGCGATTTAATGATGTGGCAGTCTCCTCAGAGATTTTTATAGTGAACTAGGGGCCCAGTGCACGAATCCGTGCACCTTGAAAGGAACTGTGGGCCATGAGGCTGCGGTGGGCACAGGGGTGGGTCTCGGCCCATCCTCCATGCCCCCACCCGGCCCCTCCTGACACGGCCCCAAGTCCCCTGTCTGCTGGCAGCCCCGCTCCCGCCACTGCCGCTCCCACGCGCTGAGGGCGCTGGGCCGGCTCACACCCACGGACGGCGCAAAGTGATTGGGGCTGGTGCCAGCAGCAGGTTCGAGTGGCGGCTGCTGCCCTGATCGCCCCTCAGGAGCAGGGGGAAGTGGAGAAGCCCTCAGGGGCTATTGGGGCCAGCAGCTGCCGCTCGCACCTGCTGACGGCTCTGAGCGATTGGGACCGCGGCGCATGGGAGCAAAGAATTTTCAGTAACCACCAGAGGCTCACCCCGATGACAGTGACTGGCGCCCCACCTCGGTCTGGTTCCCCGGCTCCCCTGCTCCACCATCCCGCTGCGGCCGATGCCTGCAATGTTCTGTGCTCTGCTGCCTGCTGCCGACACCGGCCATGTTCTGCATGCGCCCCCTGGTGGTCAGCGCACACATAGCGACCAGTTGTTTGGTTGTCCAGTTGTTCTGCCATTTGGTCTACTTGCATATTAGGGTTTTATATATATAGATTGCTGATAAAACATGTATACTGTACCATCCTAGTTTTCCTTTTATAAAACGTTATTATATACATACAGCAAAAGTTAGAAGTGTTATCAAAGTGTTATCCAGGATTGTGTGGGGTGTTGGGGTTATTCTCTCTGGTTTGTTTTTCTTATCTTTATTATCTGATTTTTATACAGTAAATTTGTAATTTTTTTTTCAAAAGCAGCAGTTGTTTCTTCTTTAAACATACCAATGGTGACTCCTTTTGTGGAGTAAAGAGTAAGCACCATCTTTGTCTTTTGCCTAAATCCAATGTTTTATACCTTGCTTTCTGTACATAAGCGCTGAGTTAGGTTTGTGGAGCTGGTGTCATTGGTGATAATGTTGTTTTAAGAAACACCTCTTCTGAGAGACGCAGGTGTCCTTCCTGGAGGGCCCACTGACACGCCCCCCTGCGGTGGCCTCCTGGGGAGTTCTGGCAACTGTGGGATCTTCAGAGAACTTAGTGTTCAGAACATGACCTTGAGCACCCAATGGCCCACTAAAAGAGTGCTGAGTCAGCTCTAAGTTTTTTTGTTGTTGTTTTTAAAGAGTGACTTTTAAAAAATATAGTTTTTATTGATTTTAGAGAGGAAGGGAGAGAGAGAGAGATGAAAACATCAATGATGAGAGAGAACCGTTGATTGGCTGCCTCCTGCACATTCCCCACCGGGGACTGAGCCTGCAACTGGAATCGAATCTGGGACCCTTCAGTCCACAGGCCGACGCTCTATCCACTGAGCCAAACCAGCAAGGGCCGGTCAGTAGTCTTTGTTCCAAGTGGTCATCAAGGTGATTACTTTTGGCCTATTGTCCCCATATGGTCCCACCATCAGAGCCTGTTTTCCTTTTTCTTGTCCTCCTTCCCCTCCCTTTTCTCCTCCTCACACTTTTCCTGTCTTTTCCCTCCTCCCTCCATTTAAAACTCAGGCCAGACAAGTCTGTCTGGCTCACTGGAGGTCCCAAGAGACTCCAGAAAGTGAGTTTCATTCCAAATCCACAGAACGAACCCCAGCCTCAGTCCCTGGTGTTCCTCTTGCACCCAGGTCTCGGTGATGTTCAGAAGGAGGCTTTGTCCTGTCCTTCCAGCTATTCCTTGACCACTGCCCGAGGGGCTCTTTGCTCATGTTAATCAGTGTGTGATGTGGTTCATCATGCGGGTATAACTTATAATAATTTAAGGAGCTCTCTATACTCTAAGCACAGGGAAACCACCTCCCGGCTACTCAGGCCCCCATCAATCTGTGAGACAAATGGGTGTTTTCCTTAGCCCTGTAGCTAAGGGAGGGAGGGAGAGTGTTACTATTCCAGCTCAGCAGGTATGCACTTCCCGCCCTCGTCTTGGCCAAGGGGCCTCCATGTCAGCGCCTGTGGCATTTCCTTGGCAGGATCCCACCCGGATCTCCCTCTGAAGGGAGATTCTGAAAGTAAAAAGCTGACAAATTATCCGAGGGGGGTACAATAGATAGCAATGGCCAAGGAAGCCCACAGACTCCCCCTTCCAGAACATTCCTTCCTGCTCCCTACCACTAGCGTCCGAGTCGGCCGGAGCCCAGGGAGAGGGGAGGCTTCAGCCATGTTTTCTACTCCGTGCCAAACCTCAGCCTGAGGCCCTTCTGATTTGAAAATGGAGCCCAAGCACCAAGGTCGTCTGCTTGTCGTGGCCCCTTGCCTGTCGTGGGCCCTTGCCTGTCATGGCCCCTTGCCTGTCATGGCCCCTTGTCTGCATTAGCACTCACAGCATTTAACACTGGTTCTCCCAGTGACCCACGAGGAGGACAGACCCTCCCTCAGCCCCATTGTGGAGAGCCGAGGTGAGGACTGGAACCAGGTCCCTGGCCAGGAATGGCACGGAGGGCGGGTCTCCCGTGGATGAATGTGGATGGTGTTTGCAGGCCACCCCAGAGCCCTGGCTGCAGTGGATGCTCTCTTCCACTTTTTTGCAGCCTAATGGGAAAATCTTCATGAGGTTAGCGAACCAAGTCTGGCGACAGCAGCAGTCTCCCCAAGATGTTCAATTCTGAGTGTGAGCCACAGGGCTGGGGTAGGCGTGGTGTCAGCATTAGGCAGTGGGAGGGGTGACCCGAGGTGTTCTCTCAACGCAGAGCAAGCAGACATTTAATCACTGGGGAATAAGCTCCCACCAGGCCACCCCCATCCATCTGTCTCCCGTGGTGATTTCTGAGTCTCACTCTGGGGTAAGGTCCCTGGTGGTGGGGGTGGGGGCTGGGAAGGAGGGAGCGCTGCTTGCCATTGTAGCTCTCCCCAGATGCTCAGCTAATTGGCAAGAAGAGGAGAAGCAAAAATAGTGAAAATCTGTGAATTAATAAAACAGCCTTGAAGCCACTGCCAAAATGTGTACAAATCATGAAATAATTAGAAGTGTGAAGAATATGATCGGGTTGGCTATTTCCAAATGCGGCGTCTGATCTCGTTAGGAGGCCGAGGGCTGGCAGGCCACGGGGGTGTAAATTCTTTCCATTGCACTATGATCTTGCCTCCCTGGTGCCTGGGTTCCTTGAACTCCGTCCAGGGTCCTGGCAATTTCCCTGGGAGCCGCTGGAATCAAGCGTGGACCTTCTGATGGTGCAGCATCTTGTCCCAGGGGCAGCTTATAGCTTAGAAGAGAACTTTAAGGCCTCACAGTGTGTTTGTTGAATCCATGGTCTTATTTAATCTCACTAAACCCAACTCCAAGAGCTAGTCAGTAGCAGAACTAGGGCCAGACCAGGGTCTCCTCCCTGCAGCCTCTCTGCCACCCACAGCCTTCCTTTGGACGCCGCTGTATTTCTCAGGAGTGCCAGACGTTGGTATCTTATGGCTAAACAGACAACTGCTGTTTTGTCTTCCATGGTATTAAGTTTAGAAAAATTCTTCAACCCATTTGTTTGATTGATAAAGGAAGTCTTAGGGATAGATGGCTATTTATTTTAATTTCATTTTATATTCAGATTACACTGGGGAGGAGAAAAGGGTGCATTTTCTTTATCTGTTTTTGAAAACACTTAATGGAAAGAGTCTACTACGGAAGGATAGAAACAATATGTGACTAGAGCTTCATTGTTTGGCTTTGCTCTCTCCGATCTGTGAGGGCCGTGTAAGGAGCTTGACGTGTGTTAATTCCCCGACGGCAGCGAAAGCTCCGGGGGGGACGGCGTTGACACGGTTTACAGGCAGATTGAACAAACAACAGTGTGATTAAGTTACACGCATTAGTTGGCTCCATCACCAGAATAGAAATGCACATGTTAACTTGGGATGGAAAGCTTTCCGCAAAGCAGCGGCTGCTTGCACAGACTTGTCTCTGGTCCCCGAGTTTGGCCAGCAGCAAAGCCCTCAGTGGGAGAGGAGATCGGGGAGGCAGGAGCTGGACTGGCTACAGAATTTGAAGGGCCCAATGCAAAATGAAGACGTGGGCCGCTTGTTTGAAATTTAAGAATTTCAGGGCGGCCACAGCAGAGCGTTAAGCCAGATGCATGGTCCCTCTGAGCGTGGGTGGGGCGCTGGGGGACCGCATAGGCCATATGCCCTGGAGTTGGCCCTTTTGGAAGCCACTGGAGAATGGAGGATGTGCGCCTGGGGTTCTGAGCGCACCACATGCTACTCGCCTGGAAGGTTAGGGAGGAAAGATATTCAGCCTCTATTCTGGAGCCACTCAGATGCCCCAACTCTATTCCTGGTGCAGGGACTCAGCTGTGAGTAAGCAGATCTGCCAGGTCCCTGGTGATGGGAGGGCTCAGGCCTCTGACTGGCAGCTCTGAGAGAGTTTTAAGAGCTCCACCTGACCTGTCTGTTCCCTACCTGTAAGTGGGCTGAGTGATAACGCCCACCCCTGTAGTGAGGACTAAGCTCGTTATCAGGCATGTGCCAGTGTCTGGGCATGTCAAGGGCTTCAGGGAATGCTAGCAAAGAAGACAGGCAGCTAAGCCACCCTGTGGGGAAGCGGCGACGGGGTGGGGGCTGCCCGTGGAGCATTCATCCTGCCTGGATCCTGGCTCTAGTTCTTTTTGGATGGATACTGAGACTTGGGGATCTTACACAACAAAGCCATTTCCTCTTCTCGCTCCCTCTGGACCCATCTCTCATCGCCATCCTGGGGACACAGGAGTGCCCTGGATGTAGGACCCCTCCATCCAGTGTCCTCTCCTGACCCATCACAAGGTCGTGGTATTCTGCTTTCCTCCGGTTCTGCACCTGTCAGGTTCTCAGTAATCTACGGGTGAAGCTTATACGCCCTTCTTCTGGTGTTCACAGCCCTCCCCCATCCGACCACACCTTCCTCGCTGTCCCTCCCCCTCCCATCCCTCTTACACAGAGCCAGCGTCTCACCCTCGCCTCATCAGCCCACATTCATTTTCTCCCCTATCTTTGAGTTTCGATTCAATTCCACAGACATGGACCGAGTGCCTCCTCACAGCCCTTCTGGAACAGAGTACAGGCAATCCTCATGATTCACGGGTTCCGTCTGTATTTGCCAATGTGCCTGCCCGCTGATATTTATTTTCAATCCCCCAAATCAATTCCCATCGCGTTTCCACTGCTATTTGCTGACACGTGCAGAGCAGAACAGCCAAAAACCTTAGTGGCCCCACGTGCACGTGCCCAGCGGAGGTCCACGGAGGCCACGCCTGGGTCTGGTGCAGCCCTCACTCTACAAACAGGCATCCTTTCTGGGGTCGATGCCATGCCACCTGCGTGCATGTTAGGACTTTTTGTTGATGATTTCTCTGTTTAAAATGCCCCTAAGTGTAGAGGTGAAGTGCTGTCCAGTGTCCCTGAGCCCAAGAAGGCTGTGCTGTGCCTTGTGGAGAAGCAGGTGTGTTGGATAAGCTTCACTCGGGCATGTGTTCTAGTGCTGTTGGCCATGAGCTCAGTGTCAATGAATCAACAATCTGCTGCATCCAGGAAAAGAAAGGGGAAATCCGTCAAAATGTATGTGAGGCTGCTCCATTGTTTTATCAGAAGCTGGAAGGAACCTAACCCTGTATTTCCCCTGGGAGCCATGGTTCCGTAGTCACTAATTCAGCGTTCGTGGCGAATTTATAGAACATGACTATCACAAACGATGAGGATCGACTGTCCAAAAAAAAAAAAGAAGAAAGAAAGAAAGAAGAAGAAGAAAGTTGCGTTTCTACTAAGTGTCAGACGTCAGCCAACCTGGGGCGCTGGGGCTTCCTGCTGGCCCAGGCCACGGCCTTACCGGTCCCGGAGCCCATTTCCCATCAGTGTCAGCCCACTGTACCTGATGCACACTCAAATGCTGCCTTCTGATGCCTCTTAACTGTTATTTTTAAAAACTACATATTTTTATTGATTTCACAGAGAGAGGGAGAGAGAGACAGAAACATCAATGATGAGAGAGAATCTTTGATCAGCTGCTTCCTGCATGCTCCCCGCTGGGGATGGAGCCCAAAACCTGGGCGTGTGCCCTGACTGAGAATTGAACTGTGACCTTCTGGTTCATAGGCCGACACTCATCCACTGAGCCACCATGGCTGGGCTTAATTGTTATTTTAATTCTCCAGGTGGGAACCCGGGATGAACAGTTAAGTCCTTTCAGGGCCACACACCATTGGCCCTCACAGTGTCCATCCCAGGGAGGTGGGCAGTGAGGGCGTGCGGAAGCCACAGGTGGGGACGGCGCTGGCACAGAGTGTGTTGTGGGTAGAGAGTGGACACAGTAGGAAACAGTACAACAGAAACTTGATCCGCAAGAGAAACCTCAGCGCGCCCGCCCCTGGGGGTGCTGTGACTATCAGATGTTTGTAGAAGCACAAAGCGAACTTTGAAGGTGCCACGGGGTGTTGCATGTTCTTTGCTTTGACGTCGGTGGGCGGCCCTGAGGAAGGGACGGCAGGCGGGCTGCTGGGGGGCCTCCAGGCCGATGGGGCCCTGTGTGGCCTGAAAAGGCTGACTCGGTGCTTTTCCAGCCAGGACCCCACACCCCACAGCGTCAGACCTGCCAAGTGGTTCATGCTGCTGGGGGAGCACGTGATTCCGCATGGCCCTGAGCTAGAAGTACCCTGGCAGCTGCCTGCCGGGCCCGCCCCCTCTCAGGCAGAGACCATGTGGTTTTCAGGCCACCTTCACGGAGCCCAGCATGGGGAGAGGTGGGGGCGCCGCTGCCCAGTTCCTGCAAGGATCCCGGAGTACCCGGCGGTGGCCGTGATGGGGTGCAGGGCACAGGCGCCCGTTTCTTCTCTACAGTCCGGAGAAGCCCCTTTTCCTTGTTTGCCTCCTGAGTATTAGATTGGCAAGGTTTGTGTGTGTGTTGTCAGAATCTACTATCCCCCAATCTATGCCTTTGGGACGAGTCACTTCAGCACCCCCTCTGCCTCTGGCCTTTCCCTCCACGGTTTCCCTGGGATTCTTTCACGTCCTGTCATATTCTGTTTCTCCTAATGAACGTTTGTGAATAGTATTAAGCACCTCCTGGACTTCAGTCATCCCTTGCATGCAGAGACTGTGTCTGGTTTGTTGTTTTATATGCACCACTGTGCCTGGCACCGTGCCAGAGTGTCCTGGCTGTATTACTGTCACCTGTTGAACTGATGGAGGAATTGAACGGAAGCCCTCACAGAGCTGAAGGTTACGTCTGGGTCCAGGGGCAATAGGAGACGGGCTGTCTAACTCACAGTCCTCTGTCCCAGGTGTCTGTGCGACGGGGAGTCCGTCAGCACTTCTCCATTCTGTGCTGGGCAGAGGCCAGTGTGGCAGGAGAGAGGTGGGAAGGACGCAGGACAGTCCTCCTCGACTCTGGGAGTGCCTCAGAGCACTGGGGGTCCCCTTCGCGGGGACTCTGTGGGGAAAAGGGACATCCATCCGTCTAGAGTCGTTGCCCGAAAACAGGGCCTGTCTGTCCTGGCGCAGCCATGGCCGGGCCCGTCAGGGGAGCCTGAGCTGGGCCGGCAGAGAAGCCTGGAGGTGCCGCTTCCTGCGGCCGAGAGCAGGTGCCCTGGCTGATTTAAACACAACATCCACTCACTGGCTCGGGGAACGTTCTAGTGCATCTCCAGCCGATTTGGCGCCACTTTGGGCTTCTGAGGGTTTGGTTCTTGTCAGCGGCCGGCCTTTGTTTATGGGCTCACCCGGCCAAGCCCCCTGCGCACGATGCAGCCAGATCAGCCTCATTGAAACGCCTCGATCCAATCACCCTGAAACCCCACGCCGCTTACTCAGGCTAAGGGACAAGGATCTAAGCTCCTAAATCTTCCTCTGAAGACCTCGAGGCCAGGGCTCCATCTGACACCCTGACTGGTCTCCTGAGAGGGCCATGGGTGGGAGGCTAAGTGTTGGCTTGGTTTCCATCTGCTGTCACTTGGGCAGACCTTCGAGACTACAGAACTGTGGGCCAGTGTCCACCCTAAGGTGGGAAGCACAGCCCAGCGCGTTCAGGCGGTGGGTTTGCGGATAATCCCGTGTGTGTGTGTGTGTGTGTGTGTGTGTGTGGCGGGGGCTGTTAGGAGGAATTCAGGGAACACTGGGCAGTAAACATACAGTTTGAGTTGGGGCAGGGGCGGGAGAGCAGTACTTTAGCTGGAGGTTGCAGTTCAGGATTTGTTTTTTCCAGGTCCCTGCCGTTCCCACAGAGGCCTCTGCATACCTCCCAGGTGCCTCATTTCCCTCCTTCCTTCTCCAAAAGGCTAATGAAGGCGGGGCCTCCCTTCCCACCAGCCTGCAGCGGAGTGGGGGGGGGGGGCCCTCGGTCGGCAGACAGCGTGACAGGAGCACCTGGCACAATGTAGCTGAAGTGTTGCTTGCCTGGCACATCCAACGTTTTCTCTGCCCGGCTGTCAGGTTTCTTTCTTTCCAGGAACACTGAGCAACGTGTGCTCTCAGAGCGAGTTCAAGGGCGAGTTCAGTTCCAGGAGTGAGAGACCCGAGGGGTCCATTGCAGGGACTTGGAGTAAAACACAAGAGCGCCCTTGCCTCTCCAACACCCCTTGGCGTTGACTGTGTTCCTTGATCCCTGATATGGATCACATCCTGCTTGTGTTACATTGGACTTATCTCTTGTATAAGAGCAGTGGTTCTCCACCTTGGCTGCACATTAGAATCACCTGGGAATCTTTGTTATGGGGTGGGGCCACAGCATTAGTAACAAAGAAACAGAATTTCCGGAGATGAGGCCCAGAAATCAGGATTTCAAAAAGATTCCCAGGTGATTCTCATGTGTAGCCAAGGTTGAGAAACACTGTGTTAGAGCTTCACCTTTTCTGGAGACGGGATCAGCTGTCATCCATTTCCATTCCCCGTAGGCACAGGGGGCATGAAACCTTTCTGTGTGTCCCGGAAGGAACCCTGCAATCTGAGCCAGCCAGGCTCTGCTCTTCATAAGGGAGCCAGGGACCACTGGGAACCAGGGATTACTAAGGATGAAGAGATATTGGTTTAATATCCAAATGATATGATTCCCACTTGGCCCATGTGTTTCGGTGTTTCTGTTCTAAGTCTTGAAAGCCTAAGATCGAGTCATTTTGCTACTTTCTCTTCATGTGATTAGACGCAGGCCACGCTGGGTTTTGCAGGCTCGAATGCTGTGATTCTCCACCCTGACTGCACTTGGCCGCGCCAGGGGAGCCCCTAAACACCCCAACACCCCATTAACGCGACTCCCTGTGGGCGGTCGCCAGGCATCAGCAGCTGTCAGGTTCCCAGGTGAGTCCATGTGCAGCGAAGGCTGAGCACGCGCTATATGAGGACAAGGAATCTGTTTTGTTAATCATTCTCTCTCCAGGGCCTCTCAGTGTACTTGGTACAGAGCGAGCATTCAGCAAACGCCTCCTATCAGCGCCTCGTCTTGTATGTCACATAACTTCACACAACGTGATTCTAACCAAGCCCGGGGCCTGTCTCTCTCTCCAGGGCTCCCTGCCTCAGTGTCTGCATCCCCGTCCATCTAACGCAGGATTCATCGTCGCTCTGCTCTTTCCCTCCTTCCTTCCCCCACATTCCAGGCCTGCGAGGTGTGTGGTGATTTTCATATAAATCTCTCGTATCTGGGCATTGGTTTCCATACTCTCGCCCTCATCTAAGCTACTATCATTAATCCCCTGAACTTCCTCAAAGGCCCAGCCCCACCAATCCACCCTCTGCACTACAATCAGAATCATCTTTATAAAATACAAACACGATCTGTGATCTATTGATTAAAACCCTTCAATGACTTCCTACTGCTGTTAGGAGACGAAATTCTGTAACCTGTTGGACAGGTCCCCGTGGTCTGGTTGCCAGGCCTCCCTGGTCCGGTCCCCAGGCGTCCCTGGCCCGGTCCTCGGGCCCTGTGGTCTGACCTACTTTCTTAGCCTCAATTCACTCCCCTCTCTCCCACATTCCTTGCACTCCAGCCCCTCTAGCTTGCTTTCATTTCCTTGAACCCCATGCTCCCTCCAGTCTTGGAGTCTTTGCACATGCATTTCCCTTGGTCTGGAGGACTCTCCCCATCTCCGTCTCCCTCTTTGCCTCATTAATTGCTGCCGATCCTTCAGTTCTCAGCTTAAGAGCCCTTATTTAGTGATGGCTCTCAGGCCCCAGCCAAACACTCCTGTGTCGTGTGCTCGTGTAGCATCAGGCTTGCTTCTCTGCAGCAGGTTACCTCTGTTCGTAGCTCCCCTTCCGCCTGGGTGACCATTTGCCCCACGTCTCCCTGCCCGCCTGACAGAGGCCCACGAGGGCGGGGCTGTGTCTGATTTGCTCATTTTATCCCCAGGGCAGAGCAAAGGGCACAGCACCCAGAAAGTGCTCAGTGAATACTAGGTGACCAACACCTGAAGGCCTTTTGGGAACAGCTGCAGGCCTCTTTGGTCCTGGAGCTCGTGACCAGGGGTAGCTGCCGGCTTCTCCTGTCTCCCTTCTTAGGCAGGGGCTCCTCTCCTGTCTGAGACCCAGTTTCATAAGACATCTCACATGGCATGTCTGCTTGCCCTACTTTCACAACCTCCTGAAGATCCATTAATACCCACGCCCATCAACTGCTTTTCTGCGGGAATCTTTCGATGTTTCTTACTCTCCTTAGAACGTTCCTGGATCTTACTTTTCCAGGTCTTGACCTGAGGTATCTCCTCTATTCTGTCCTTTGACCCACAAGGATTCTCAGGGGTTGCTCTTGTTTGGAATGCCCTGCTACAGTGTCCTGTGTCATCAGACATTATTGTCTGTGGCCTCACAGTGATGCTTGGGGGTGGCTGGGTGAGTGTGTGAGAAGACAGGTGCAGTAACAGTCTCCCAATTCCCAACAGCCTTGGTGCCCTTACTCCATTGCACACCCTCCCCTCGCTGTAAAAGGCACTAGAAATAAAACTCCGCGTTCAAGCCTTTCTTTCCTTGAGCCTCGGGGGACAGAACCTTGGACTAGTCTTCAAGGACCTGGTTTTCAGAACTTCTAAGACATTTTCTATCTCTGGGCCTCAATCTATTGATTTTGTAAAATGAGAAGTTTGGACCATGTTATTAAGGATCCTCAGCAAGAATCTATAATAATAAAAACATAATATGCTAATTAGACCGGACAGCTGAATGACCTTCCAGGTGTCCTTTTGGATGAAGCCGGGCTGTGAGGGCTGAGCCCCTTGCACAAATTTCGTGCATCGGGCCTCTAGTCTATAATAATAAAAGCGTAATAGGCTAATTAGACCAGACTTCCTTCCAGATGACCTTCGGGACGAAGCTGGGGCTTTGAGGGAAGCCCAGGTCCTGAGTACCTATGGGTGGCCAGAGGGAAGCCCAGGTCCTGGGTACCTATGGGTGGCCAGAGGGAAGCCCAGGTCCTGGGTACTGGAGGGAAGCCGGTGCCGGCAGCCAGGGGAAGGAAGGCCTACTCTTGCACGAATTTCGTGCATCGGGCCTCTAGTCTATACATATAAAAGGCTAAGTGACCGACCATCTGTCCAACCAGCCAGTACATATGATGCACACTGGCAATTTAGAAATAAACATTGACCCACACATGCTCAATACATATAAAGCTCTCACTGACACCAATCACACACATGTTTTAATTTTATAATACTATATTATATATACTATTTTGACATGTAATTTTTTGCAGTAACGTAATTACCACAGGAATCTTTCTTCTAATTAATTTCCTTTCAATGTGCACGAATCCGTGCACCGGGACACTAGTAATGATAATAATGATAGTAATAATAGTAAGTATTAGCTAGCATAATTATTGGGCACTTACTGTGTGTCAAGCACTAAGCATTTTATGTTGTTGAGAAAAAATACTGTTTTCCTTTACTGTCACCCACAACATTCCAGACACCAGAGGTTTGGGAGTTTTTCTCTCACACTGACCATTTCTGTGACACAGAGTATTCAACAGTCCAACTCAGTTCTGACACTGTCTACCTGAAGTTAGCATCAGAGCCCAAAGGTTAGGGGCTCAGTCCCACAAGACTCTACCTCTCTCCACCTCAGATGCTAATCGCAATTCCAAGTAGTTACTTGTGCTTCTGACCGACTGGCCACAGGTCATAGGTTCCCACAAAACCCCACTCAGGTTCAGTTAATTTGCTAGAATGGCTCACAGAACCCAGGAGAACAGTTCCTCTAAATGAGCAGGCTATTATGAAGGATATGAAAAGATATAAAGGGACAGCCAGAGGAAGAGACACATAGGCTGAGGTCCAGCAGGATCCCAGGCACGGGGACTCCTGTCCCTTGGAGTTTGGGGTGTGACACCTTCCCAACACATGGTTGCACTGATTCATCAACCTGGGTGCTCTGAGCCCACCCCTACTTCTGAGATCCTTGTGGAGGGTTCCTCACGTAGATGTGATCACTTATTAGCTTCACTATACTCCTCTCCCCTCTCCAGAAAGTTCCACACGTCCAACCATGGCTTGGTCTTGCCGGTGACCAGCCCCATCCAGGAACCCACCCGGAGTCACCTCATTAGAACAAAAGATGCTCCCATCACCCGGGAAATCCCAAAGGATCGGCAGCTCTGTGTCAGACAGGCCGTCGCCCTGGAATCACAAGGTTCTAGGAGTTCAGGGTCAGGAACCAGATAAAAGACCAGATATTAACAGGAACTGGGTGCAGAGACCAATATACACATTTCTTATTTCATATAATATTTTTGATTCCAAGTTGGGAATCCACCTATGTGGAGGGCTGACTTATAGTAAGTTAGAACTAGATTTTCAATTGTGGGTGGGGGTTGGTGACCCCCGCATTGTTCATTTTATATATGTCTATGTATTAGCTCATTGTAAAATTCATGAATCCCCTTTACAAGCACATGAAGAAGAAATTTCTGTGGCTCCATTTTGCAGAGTTGAAACTTAGGCACAGTGAAATTAAGCAGCTTGCTCAAAGCGACAGAGCCAGGAAGGGGCAGAGCTGGGATTCAAACCCGGGAACGCTGACTCCAAAGCCCCCACTCTCACCAGCTGGCATAGAGGACAGAGACTGGGCCTTGGAGTCCAACAGACCTGGCTTCAGGACTGACTTACCAGCTTCTTGACCTCAGCCAGGCTGCTTCATTTTACCTTAATCAAACCTTTAAAGGCTTATCATTGACTATCTCCAAACACAGCCACATTCTGAGGGCCTGAGAGTCAGGACTTCCACAATGGAATTGGAGTGGGGTGGGGGGGGGGGGGCGGGGGGAGGGGGGCGGCGGGGGAGACCACAATGTAGCCCATGACAGGAGAGTTTTGTGCACCTTCAAGTTCACTGTGTTGTGTGAAGTGCCTGACACAGTGTAGGCAGGTGGTTAACCCAGGTTCTCCCTCTCCCTCTGCCAGTTCCGAGTTCATATCCATCCATTTTTCCCTGCGTAACAATGAGATCCGATGGATGCTCTGTTGGCAGCATGAGTGTGAGCTTGGGGTGGAATCTGTCTGCTTGGCAGCTATTTCTAGAGTGGGGGGGGGGGGGGAAATCTCTCCTTCATTTTACATCCCGTATGGCATGGTTTACAGTCCTAGAGTTAACACGGGAGGACTTGAAGTCTTAGAAAAATATTGTGATGAATCCCAACCCCTCCGGCTCGCATGACGTGTTTTATCCAAGGCCTTTCGCTTGCCTTTCAAATGTGGGTGTATCCTTCTGCCCCGGAAGGCAGCTTCTCCCCCTGCAGCTGCATCGTCCAGGCATTAGCACTTTTCATACCAACAACAACAGGCACCTGGGAGCTGCCCTGGCTGTGCCCTGAAGGTTCCTGCGTTTACTTCCGGCCTCACTCCCTCCTGGGAGCCCTCCTTTCGGAAGTCACAGCAGGTGAGAGGTCAACTTCCCAGAGGAGCCAAGGAGGCGAAACATCGCTTAGCACTTGAGTTAATGAGGATGCTCTAGCACGGTGAAGTGAACATAAGAAACAGTGGGAGCCTTTTTAGAGAAAGATCAAGTTCTGGAAGAATCAGCAGCAGCATCATTATGCTAATAGCAGCTGCTTTGACTAACTGTGTGCCTGTCACCTGCCAGGCACCAAGCAGAGACCCTTAGGTGCCCCGTCTCCAACCTTCACGCCGCCCTGAGAGTAGGTGAATGATGCTCCGTCTTCAGAGAGGAACTGAGGCTCAGCGGTGCTAAACAACTCACCGCTCAGGGGCTCCCACGGCACCACCTGGGAAAGGCATGTCGGTGACCAGGTGGATGGGGAGAACAGCTGTCACCTGAATCAGAAAAGAGTGCCTGGTCCCCAGACCTGACATGACCTTGCCCTTCAGATCTCCCGGAATGGAGTAAAACCCACCTCGGCCGGCCTCCGCCTCTGGGTAGAAAGAAGTGAGCAGCCTTAAAGGGACTAAAGCAATTTCCTGAGGGCTGGTGCCCAGCTTGATGACTGGAATTGGGAGTGAACCTGGAGAGCAGAAATCTTCACACTTGAGCCAAATCAGCTAAATGCTAAGACAGGAATTTGTCATCCGTGTGTGGTTGGCACCATGAAAGGACTCACTCAGGTCACTGTTGTTCACTTGAGGGGGCTCAGAGTTTAGGGTTCTGTTAAGGAAGGTTGGGAGGAAATGTGAAAAAGCTCTCATCATAATGCCAAGACCCTCTTCCTTTATTCGTTTTTGTTGTTGTTGTTTTCTGGTTGTAAAATTATGGTCATTGCAGAAAATTAGGGAGAAAAACACAAGATTATAAAGGAAAATTTTTCTGTAATCTATTACTTGCAGATAATCACCAACACTTTAATAGATTACCCTCCCAGTCTCTTTTCTATATATTTTATTTTTCAAACTATGAGAGAAAGTTTATTTAGAAAATCGCAGAGATAGAAGAAGTGAGTGGTAGAAGAAATGGGGCCCTGGATGCTTCGGAGAGAGGAGGATAAAGGTAACAGGCTGGTGGGGGGTGGGGGGGAGGGATGGGAGAGATGTGGCCATGATCCTGAGGGGAGGGTGCCCTCTATAATTTTAAAACAATAAAAGGAACCATACTTTGCATCATTTCAGAACCTTGTATCACTTAGTGCTATTCATGCACATTTTCCAGTATCTTTAAATGTCCTTTTTTTTTGAAGATTGATGTTCTCTTTAAAAAATGTATCTTTATTGTTGAAAATATTACAGATGTCCCCTTTTTAGCTCCATTAACCCCCTTTCCTCAACCCCCCCCCCCCCCCCCCCCGCAATGTTCTTTTCAAACAGAACTTTTCCCCATTGGGGGATGTGCCATCATTGAATTAATCCCTCCCTGTTGGGCATGGGGATGGTTGAGAGTTCCCTCCCTTGATTAGTTCACCTGGTAGGATATCCCATTAGGAACCTCCTACCAGCAGAAGAGGGTGCCTGTTTTGGGGAATCTATGCTATAGACATATAATTTACTCAGTTGATATTAGAGGTAATTATTAACAAACAGATCTGAGTGAGAGTTCATATGTGGTATTTATAGCCACTTCACATTCTTTCTTCCTCCTAAGAGAAACAGCTTAAATGGTTAGAATTTATACTAAAATTGAGTAAATTACACAGCCTTGTGCAGTGTCTGTCCTGTAGCTAAGTGTCTAGTCACTGTTAGCAGTTCTCCACCATATGTATTTGGATTCCTGTAAGATTGTGTGGTGTGTTTTTCAAGTGTTCTGCAACATTACCTCTGAGAACACTTCAGACCTGACATTCTATATCCATTATATTTTTACCCATAAAAAAAATATATTTGTCCCCCCCCCCCCAATATAATACTACATACTAATGACCATTAATGGTTCTAGTAGAAGGCAGGGGATTAGAATAATTAATTAAAATGAGTAAGTGATAACCATTATAAGGAAGTGCAAGCAGAGCCCTAATGAACGAATTTGCTAGCTATTTTCCCCACTGTGTGGTTGTCAGCTGAAACATATCTGGGAAGGAGAAGTTAACATGCAGACTGCAAGGCCAGCCTAGCACCAGAGCTCAAGAATTCCACCCACAGAATTTTAGGGAACAGGTTTGGGGCGGTTGCTCTGAGTTAAATACTAAGCACTGGCTCTAAATGTGGTTTAGATCAAGTTTGCTATATGCGCTTTTTGCCTTCCTTCCTTCATCTTATTTTATAAAACAACCACCCAACATATTTAGCGAAGAAAAAATTTAAGAAATTGCCTAAACTCAAGTAGTCAGGACTATCAGGAGGTTTTTCAAGAGCAACTTCATCCTATACTGTAAACACAGGGAAGGGTCTGGACAAAACAGATGCCCCTCAGTGAGTCACATGATGCTGGAGCATGTGATCTAACATCACACATCTGAACAGAGAGCATTGTAACTGGGTTCAACATAGAGCGTTCAAAGCCCAGTGGTCCCTCTGAGTACAGCCTGCAGGGGAGTGTTGGTAATCGATCAGCCCCCATGTGGAGCCTTCTCGGTGAGACGAGGGGGGCTGTTCTGCCTTCGTCCTCTCGATGGCTGCCTTTTGCCTTGGGAGAGGGGGTGTCTGCACCCACTTTTCCTCCAAGTCTCTCCAGGTCAGTGATTCTCAAAGTCTGGTCTCAGGACCAGGAGAGTCATTGGCACCACCTGGGTAATGGTTAGAAATCAGATCTCAAGTCTCACCCCAGACCTCCTGAGGCAGATGCTCTGGGGGTGGGGCCAGTCACCTGTGTTTGAATGAGCCTTCCAGGTAATTCTGACGCTCACTCAAGTCTGAGCGCCACTGCTCTGGGACTCAGATGGAAAGGGCACTTGAGTTCCCATTCAGGGCCCCTGTCTGGGGACTTCTGTTGATGTCATACCAACTGGACCCTTGGGCTTAGACCCTAACTTCACCTGGCTCTGGTTCTGGACAGAACGCTTACGAAAAATGGTATCGGTGATCTTGCCAAAGGAGCCTTCCTGCCCCCACCCCCCCCCACACACACACAGGTGCGTGGACCAGGGCATTCTGGGATTGTCTATACTAGTGAAAGAATAGCTCCTCTTGCTCTGTGCTATGTGGGAGTATAGCCATTTTGCAAGCCAGTCTTCATCTGCTGTGGTCTTCAAACTCAGCTGCCCATTGGAATCACCTGGGTTCCCCACTCCCTGGAAATTCTGATTTAATGATCAGGGTGCAGCCTGGGCTTTGGGATTATTTTTCCATTAAGATTTTATTTTTCTAGAGCACTTTTAGGTTCAGAGCAAAATTGGGAGGAAGGTACAGAGACTTCCCATAGACCCCCAGCCTCCCCCATTACCAACTTCTCCTATTCATGTGGTACATTAGGCTTATCTTATTCTCTCTGGGCATCGGGATTTTAAAACTTCCAAAGTGGTTCTAATAGCCGCCGAGTTTTCGAATCAAAGGGCTAGAATATCAAGGACGCCTGAAGGAGGCAAGGATGAGGGCAGATGAGGGCTTGAGGGAAAAGCCTCGTCATTGATGTGAGGCCCAGGCTCTGCAGAGCTGGTCCCCAGGCCGCCGTCACTGAGTGGCTTCTCTCCTCCCAGCAGCAAGATTCAAGCTAGGTCCTTCCCTTCCCAACATCTGGTCCGCTGGGACAGAGTCAGCCTCTCATCTCTGGAGCAGCCTCCCACCTTGTCCTGGTGGCCCTATGGGTTGACAGTAAGTGAATACTTGTAGGTCTTTCTAATTGTTTTAAACCCTCACCTGAGGATATGTTTTTACTGATTTTAGAGAAAGGGGAGGGGGTGGGCGGAGAGAAACGTTGATCAGTTGGTTCCCATAGGTCCCCCCCACCAGGGATTGAACCCACAAGCTGAGCATGTGCCCTGACTGGGAATCAAACTGGCAACCCTTTGGTGCATGGGAACAATGCTCCAACCAGATGAGCCACACTGGCCAGGGCCTTTCTAATTTTAATCAGTGCAAGCCATGGCTTAGAAAAAAGGATTCAGAAAAGGCTTATAATGAAAAGCTACCATTCCTGTCCCATCCCTGGCCCCTAACTTTCAAGTATTTCTTTAAGTTGTTCTGTTGGTTAGTTCCATATCTCTAATATTCATTAGCTGCTTATTAGTGCTTTTTGTTGTTGTTGTTGCTTGTTTTTGTTTTTGTTTTTTTGGTAAAAAAACGAGAAAGAGTCCCTTAAATAGAAAGGGCAAACCTGCTTGCCTGCCCATTAAACAATCTGTTATGTCCTGTGTTTATTTCTTGTGCCTCCTTAATGCCTCCCTCACTGGGATCCTGGTCAGCATCTGTATTTACTTTAAGAGTATTTATCACTTTAAAGAGCTCATATTTATTATCCTTTAGCCTCAAGTGCTTACATTCGTTAACTTTCTTTCTCATTCCGTCAACTTTCAGCCGTGGCTCTCAACTCGGTATGAGAGAATCTTGTTTCTTTTCATTCCCTCCTCCTCCCCTTCCACCTCTCCAGCCGTTTTTCCTACGGAATCTTTTACATGCCAAAGTAGATGGCGTTGACATCTTGCTTATGACATATTTGTCTCTAGATTGATTCTAAAAGTTGAACACTACTAAATATCATCTACTTCATGAATTTGCTGGAAACAAAAATAAGAAAAAGAAAAACTTCCCCCTGCTCACTAACTCTCATCCCATCCCTTTTTCTCCATGGCAACCCTCAACAGTGTCCCTTCAGAACTTGGGGTTTAAGAAGAGAGTTGGGGGTTGAAGAAGAGAGTTGGGGGTTGAAGAAGAGATTTGGGGGTTGAAGAAGAGACTTAAGGGCTTAAGAAGTACACGGTTGGAAGAAGAGAATAGGAAGGGAGGGAGGGACTGCCTGCTTTTATACCTGCAGAAGTTGCCGCGGTGGGGAAGGGTGTCCAGTGGTTTCACCTGCAAACCTTCAAGGAATTCCCACCCACGCCCTTGTTGACCTCAACCTGGGGCCTCTCCAGGTGTCAGTGAAGCCTCCTCCGCTGCCCGCTGCTCCTCGCCCCACCCCCCCTCACCGTGCACTCTGGGCGGAGACTTCCACATTCTCAACCTTTCAGAAATGTGTTGAAATCCTTTGTCTTCTGGTCATTTCCCTCGTTCTCTTCATTGTTGTGGGTTTCGATTGATTGAAAGACCCCCTGGCTCTCATTTTAATGCTTGGTCTGCACCTTAGTGCAGCATCTGAGTTGTCTGCCCTTCTCTGCTGCAGCTGACTCCCAGTAGGACTTGAATGCAAGAAGCCTTGGGATTTCTGCTTAGCTAACGTTTCATGAGGCCAGCGGGGGAGAGGGAAGGGGAGAATACAATATGATAGTGTGAAATAATGTCCACATTCGGTTGTCTTGGTAACAGCCTCCCTCTGTAAATAACACCTGGGGAGGATGAAGGAGCAGAGAGGTACCGGCAGGGGGTTGATGGGAGAAGGCAAGGTAATCACCAGATAGGAACCACTCAGTGGCTAGACCAGCGCAGTGGCTGGGAACAAAGTCACACCTGTCAGTAGTTTCTGCAGGGCCCCGAACCTGTTCAGTCATGCAAGCAAGACTCCGGGGTTGAGAGACGAGAACAGACAGCAGTGCTTTGAGGGGAGGGGCATTGCTTTAGTTACATTATCCTTTACCCCCTGCTTAGAGGGGCTCCTTGACCCTCTCTTCTCCTTCTCTCAGCATCCCAGGAAATGACCTCCATGATGTCAATTTCCTCAAATAGCCAAGGTGAGGCCTAACCTTTTCTTTTTTTGGTTTAATTTTATTTTTTTATTGTTTAAAGTATTACAAATAGTACTACATATGTCTCCTTTTTCCCCCATTGACCTCCCCCCGCCTCCCCTACCCCCCAGCACATGCCCTCACCCCCCCCTCCACCACCCCCAGTGTCTGTGGCCATTGGTTATGCTTATATGCATGCATACAAGATACAAGTCCTTTCGGTTGATCTCTTACCCCCCACCCCCCCAACCCTCCCCTGCCTTCCCGCTGTAGTTTGACAGTCTGTTCGATGCTTCTTTGCCTCTGTATCTATTTCGGTTCATCAGTTTATGATGTTCATTATATTCCATAAATGCCTAACCTTTTCTAACCAGGACACAGGTTTTCACTCCAAGGCTGGAGACAAGGCTTAAATACAGGTTCCCAAGAGAGGGGGAACCTGGCATCTTGGTCACACAGAAAAGGGAAGGCAGTCCCTTGTCAAGGGGCACATGCCAAGCAAATGACAAGTGAGGGGTGTCAGCACACCAGCTTCATGGTCTCATTACTGGGACAGCTCCTAACAGGAAGCATGCTGGGGCATTTAATTCACTCAGGCAGCCTCGTGGTAAGGGGAAGGGGTCTGGTGGCAGACTGCTGGGGTTCCAAGCCCAGCCCTGGCACTTCCCAGCTCGGTAGGCTTGGGCAAGTCTCTTCACCAATCTATGCCTCGACTTCCCATTTGTAAGTGGACGTCATACTGACATGTTCTAGCAATATTGTGAGGTTAAATGAGATAAAGCACATTGTGACCTGCTGTTACTACTTAGGGTGGGCAGGTGAATAACATCTATGTGATGATGATTTCAGCAGTCCTTTGTGTGATATACTTTTTACACTGCCTTCCTGCCTATTGCTTTGAACACTCACAAAAACCATGTGAGATAAATGTGGAAGGCATTAATATTTGGGTTAACAGATGTGGAAACAGGCTCAAGTTCACGTAACCTATTAGTGGCAGAGGTCAGACTTGAACCCAGTGTGTTTTCATAAAACCAAAGGTCCTCCACTCCACTGCACCTCACAGTCACCTTCTCCCCGAGTTTCCATAGCCCCAGCCCAAGCCCAGGCAGTCCCTGAAGTCCCCCCTTGGTGGGAGTGGACTGCCTCCTCCTGGCAGTTTCCAACAAATTAGATGAGGCTCTTCATAAAAAGTTAGTAGGATCAAGACGGGGGTCCTTTGCCCTTGACTGTTTGCCAGGGGTTGGGGTGACTTTGTTCTGCGCTGCACCTGGTCCTCTACACCTGGGAGGAGCACACCTGGCCGGTCAGAGTGAGAGATCTCGACCGAGTGAGGAGCGTCGAATGGAGCAGGTGGGCTCCGCTCAGACCACTCAAGCACAGACAAGGCAGAACTGTGGCCTGTGGGTTTGTGCAAGGACCATGGGAGGACCTCAATGGGCCCCTCTCCCCAGGCGGTCCACACCCTCAGGGCAGGCAGCACTTGGGAGAAGGCTACCCTGGGGCCTCTTGCTCCTCACAGGACAGAGGAAGACACCACCTCCTGCTCCAGCTCTAGGAGAGGGAATGAAAGGTGGTCCCAGTCCAGCCTCACCTTCCTCTCCAGCCTCACTTTCCTCCATGCCACCTGCGGCCCAGCAGATCCATCCCACCAACCGTCTCTGTTCCTCCAACATCAGACTTCTCAAGGCTCTCATGGTTCTGACCAGGGGGTTCTCCATCTCCCCAGCCTACCTCCTGGGTAGCCTCTACTCCATCATGCTTCAACTTAAATGTCACTTCTTCAGGAAATCTGCCATTTCCCCCCAAAGTAATTATCTCTTTGTCAGCTCTACTCAGAGCGTCTGTACTTTCCCATCATATACTTATCACAATTGTCATCATACATAGGTTCTATTTGTGCCACCGTTTGTGTCCCATCTGCCCCCTCACTCCCCTCACCCCCAGAACAGTTAAGTTGCATGGCGCGGGGACTGTGTCTGCTTTATTTGCCCCTGGGTCCCACGGCCGGGTACATAATGATGCTCAGTAAATATTACATGAAAGTATTAAATATTAAATAACACTGCATGCAAGTGCTTTGGCCAGTGGAAAGTTGCTCTGCAAATGTGTTTTCATCTTAATTTTATTGCTATCCATGGGACTACCAAATAATGAAAGGACTGCCTACAGCAGCTGAGGCTTCAGGCATGGGCCATAAGCAGCTCAGCTGTGCAGTATCTTGCAGTGTGGCTGCTCCGGAAGGAGGGGCGTAGACGAGTGAGCCTGAGGAGGTCGCTTGGACTCAGTCTTGATAAACAACCTGAATTTAGCATCCTCACATTGTCAGTGTGATGATCTGAAAGCCAGGAGGCAAAAAAAGGAATGAGCACCCAAGGGGATGGCATGCAGCCGCTCTCTGGGTTTATTTTTGCTTAAGCGAGTCTGTTGCTACCGTGTGGATGACACCTGCCTTCGGTGTGGGCTCAAGGGAGTGTGCAGTTACCAGGGTTCTACCAGAAAAATCCCTTCTCTGGTCCCAGTTTCTTTCAGTTCTGCTGGACTCTCTAACACTCCTACTAAGAAGTGTTGCCACACCTCCGCTCAGCCCCCACCTGACCTCACCATTACTCACACCTTTGTCTCAGTTCCTGAGCGCTGTCCCTCTGCTCTCTGGAAGCCCAGCCTGGTCCTCAGGACCCACCCATTCCACTGCTTCCTTGTGTCATCCCACCTGAACATCTGCTCTTGTCCTAGGGAGCTGACTGTGCTTCCGCCAGCAGGTCACCCCTCCGGGGAATGCACCTTCATAGATCACTTCCCGCAAGCTCCTCTTCCAAACATTTCCCACCAACCCCGTCTCTTTATCTCATCAACTTTTTACGGGCACCTACTGTGTGTGAGGAACTGCATAAGGCTGGGGATGTAAAATGAACCAGCCACTGTGCTTTTGCTCTCGGGTTTCCCAGTTGAGTGGGAAGAAGGATCCACAGAGAGGTACAGTCCCATGAGATCACTGCCATATGTGTGTGCATAGTGTGTGCAGGGTGACATTTGGGCACAGCATGGATAGGGTCGCTCCAGGAACACAAAGAGGGTTTGCCTGTGCTTGGAACGTGAATTGGGTGATCACCCCAGTCTATGGGGTGCAGTTTATGGGCGTGGTTGGACATGAGGTGGAAAGACAGGGGCAGGTCTGATGTGGGGTCTGTGTGAGGAGCTTGGGCTTTAATCATTGGGCAGTGGAGAGCTATTAAAACGTTTAGAGGAGAATAAAATGATTAGATGTGTTTTAGAAATACTGGGGGGAGGATGGATTGTAGAAGATCCTTGAAGGTGGCAGAGAGAGCATTTGGGGGCTGTTGGGACTTCATTCATTTGTTCATTCTAAGCATGTTTACTGAGGGATGCCACAGATGCCATGGTTATCTCCCCTGCTGCTGCAATGAGGCTAGGAGGATGCAGACCTGGACAGAGAGGGATATCCAGGACCAAAACTAGGGCAATATTTCCAGGACGGAGTCTTACCTCCCTCCCTTGACCTGTTCATTCTGGTCACAGCCTTCACCATGCTTCCCCCGGGACCTGATCTCCCAGCGAGGCCTTGGAAGGAGGTGAAAGAGAAGGAACAAGTCCAGCCGAAGAGAACATCCTGAGCACAGGCGCAGGCGTTGAAAGGTCACCAAGATTTCCCCAGGCCTTAGTCCCAATCGCTTCTTCTGGCAAAATTCAAAAGAATCAGAGCAAACTTTGATCCATGAGCATAGCATGGAAGCTGGCCTTCAGGCCTTTCTGCAGTTGTGTCAAAGAAAGACAGAACAAATTGATCCGCAGAGTCTACAGAATTCCTATCAAAGCCAGTGCTTTGGTTTGTTTATTGTTTTATTTCAAAGAAATGCTTGCCTTATAAACTAAACAAAGGGATGGGGGTAGGCCGTGGATCCCAGACCCTCCACCTCGGTTCTGGTTGATCAGAACTTTGAGGCCCACATTGTGCTGCACCGGCACAACCACGGGTGAACCTGAGTGGGGGCAGCTGAAAGGCTTAGAAAAGACAGACATGAGAATGAAAGCTGGGTCTCGGTGGGACGCTGCTTCTCTGAGAGACAGCGACAATGCCCACAACCATGCCTTTATTTTATAGCAGATGCTACGAGGCAAAGTAAGGGCGTGGTCAAGATGTTTTCAACATTCTCGTGGGTTTCAATCCCACTCAACTACATGCACCTGAACTCTATCACTCAGGCACATGGGGCCACGTGTTCGGACCACAGGTTCAAGCTCACAACTACAGCTGTTGGCTATAATTGTGCTGGGAGGGCTCTGCCCTCCAAGCTGGGACTTGCACGTGGCCATGAGAGGACTGTGCCCTCTCATCAGTCCAAGGCTTGAACCTGTCCAAACACTGTAGCTGCTCCCCACACCACATGTATTTCTCTTCAGGCTTTCTGAGGCCAAGCCTCCTGAATTGTCCAAGACCCTATATCTGCCCATACTTGGGATCCTCATTTGCAAGTAGATGGTTGAAACAGATTCAGAGCTAAAAACAATTTACATTGCAACTTGAAAAAAGAGAATTATTTGGTCATTGGCAATGTAAAGCCTTATTCTAAAAGCAACCTTCTTCCCACCAACGCGGTTCTCATCGTAAGTAGGGGTTTTGTCCCCTCGGTGAGCAGTAACCTCAGCTCACCCCAAGTGGGAGGTGACCAGTGCAGGAGGAGGAGCTCCTTCCGACCACCCCTTCTTACGATCCGCCTCTACCTCTTCCCGCGTGTTCTAGAGGCAGCTCTGCCTTACCCACTCCTTTGAGCCCCACTTTGCCCTGGCCCCGTGGCATTGATAGATATTGATGGTACCCTCTATCTAGCAGTCTTCATCCCGAAGCGTGACTTGGAGACTGCGTCTGCATATAAGCCTGGGGGTGGCTGAGACCTTCCCCAGGCGCCCTCTGCCCAGACCCATTGACGTCCTGCTTGTTCCAGGCACACGAGCATTCCAGGTCATAATGAGGAGGCAGCCTGGTTTGGGCTGGTTTTTCGGAACTCATTAAACCCTGAGGGTCTGTTATCTGGACTGCTCTACTCCGCCACTGTCCAGCCTGGGCACGCACACTGCGTTGGCTGGGCCACCAGCCCTGGCCCAGGTTTCCAGCTAACTACTCTGCAGGTAAAATCCAGTTCCTGGCCCAGGACTCCCCATACCTGGGGGAACTGTGGAGTTCTTGGCTGGCGGCACGGTCACATTTGTCAAGCTAATGCACTGTGTAGTGTTGGTCATGTGGCTGCTGTTGTCAGGGTTCCAGCATTTTCTGCAGTGAGGACTTTATCGATGTGTGTGGCAAAGGCTCCTGGGCAGTGAGGATGGTATGTGTGTGCCAAGTGCTAACAATAGTTGAGCAACTGACAAAGAAGGCAGACAGTCGCCTCTGGGAGGAAGGTGAGGTCCCTCTTTCTTCCCACAACTCTCCTGTTCTCTCTCCTTATTCCTCCACTCTGTTCTTCTCTCTCTCCCTCCCTCCCTGCTTCCCTCCTTCTCTCCTGCTCTCTCTCTCTCCCCTCCTAGTTCCTCCTGTTCAACCCTGCTCCCCCAACTGGGGCTCGGACCTTGCCTTGTATCATTAGAATTCTGAGTATTGGGTTCCCCACCGATGCACACGCATAGGACTGTCCACGTTGCTGTGATTCATTTACTGTCTTTGTTACGCCTCAATGCACAGAAGTGTCTTGCTCCTGGCCCTATAGGGGCCTAGTTCTTCTCAGACTAAATGAAATTGGAGCTTTGCTTATGCAGCAAACACTAGCTCAGCCCCTCAGAGGCTGAGCACCAGCTCCACACCTCCTCAGTGGGACAGGGACCGATTCACAATCCCCTTTCCTCCCTGCCTCCCCCCAAGGCAGCTTGGCCCCCAGCTCTGCTCTCAGTGAAGGGACAGGATCCCAGTGGGGAAGGCTGGCAGCTGCTGCCACATGGTCCATATGTGACTTTTTGTTCCTGACACAGAGCAGTTACTTAATAGTTTGAAGAGGAAGAGCTGCTCCTTTGCAGCCAGCCGGTCCCTGCCTTGCCCAGCTCTTGGCCAGCTGGGTCAGGATCCCCTTGCTCATTTGATGGTGATCCGCAAAGCCATCTTGAGGCCCAAGAAGCACCTGGTCCCTGCCTCTCTGCGTGACCTTGGGAGAGTCATTTCCATTTTCTGGGCCTCAGTTTCCTCACCTGGTAGTGGAGGGAGGGTTGGTCCCTATTTCGGTTAGTATGAACTGACCTGGGATTGATCAGACACCCGAAGGCCAGGATGGTCATCTTTCTCCAAATGGAATCAAAACCAGCTCCGAATGCACATGCCAGCCGGTGGGAAACCCAGCGTCTGTCGCCATCCAGGACCCGGCTCTCCTTTAAGAGCCCCAGGGTGGCAGGGGGAGAGGCGGGTTCATCAGTCCATTGCCCACCTCGCTGGTTCCCCTTCTTCTATTGCTTCCTTGCTTTCTTTTCCAACCTTCCTGCACATCCCTTCCAGGCAGTGGAGCCGTCTGTCTTCTTCTCCAGGGAGCTCTTCCATGTCCAGTGGGGTGTGGTGACCGACCACGGGGCCTGCCCATCAAGACAGAAGAGACTTATTTGTGTATGGAACCCCTCACAGGCTCGCCTGGGGTCCAGAGACACTCCCTGCAGCTCTCCTGCCAGATCAGGAAGGCAAGTGAAAAAGCAAGCACCCAACAGCACTCGTTGCCTCTCCGGTGGGTCATGTTCCCACGATGTGATCTCCATAGCACGTGGCTCTGACTTTCAGAGCCTAATAACCTTTTGGTGAAGGAGCCACTCACAGGAGAGCAGGAGAGAAAGGGCTTTGGACATACAGTGGCGGAGTTCAGTAAGTTAGATCAGAGCAATGGCCTCGCTGCAATGGACTTGGTTAGTGTCTTAGTTGGGACTGTTGTCAAAGAGTAGACCGGGTGGCATGTAAGGAACAGAAATGTATTTCCTATGGTCCTGGAGGCTGGAAAGTCCGAGATCAGGGTGCCAGCATGGTCAGGTTCTGGTGAAAGCCCTCTTCTGGGTTGTAGACGGCTGACTTTTCATTGTGTCCTCACCTGGCAGAAAGAGGGCGAGAGCTGTCAAGGGCCCCTATATCCGGGCACTAATCCCATTGAGGAGGGCTCCATCCTCATTACCTTTTAGATAGGGATAACTTAGCCTAAAGTCCCCCCAATCCTGCCACCCGCAAACAAGCAAACAAACAGACTCAAAACACATGTGCAATAGCCGGTGGGCCAATACTCACCTTCCATGTGGAGGAATGTGAAGGGGTGAGCCCGAGAGATGAGAAAGTAACAATCCCAACCCACTAGGGCCCAGCTGAAGTCACTGCGTTAATTTTAAAATGGATAATTTTAGTATAATTGAGTTGTGGTCATGACTTTCCTCCCATCTGAGCTTTATACTTTTGAAAGTGTCCCCATACCCCCGTGGGTCATTGGGACAGTGTGGTGATTCCCACTTCCCAGATTTGAAACTTCTTGCCCGAGGGCTCATAGGACTAGAACCCAGACCTCGTGGCTCCCATCCCATGGCTTTTCTCCTTGGCTGTGTCAGCCCCTTGGGGCCCAGGGATTGTTGCTATCATCTGTGCTGTGGAAAGACCACTTCTATCATTTATGAGCAGGGAGATGGAATTGCTGAGGGACATTTTTTCTGCCCTACAAATGATTTCTTTCTACCTCGGAGCACAGCCCCTGTAAATGATTAGCCTCCATGGGAAGAGTAGGAGGTCGCGATGCGCACGCTCCCTGGATAATGGGCCAGGTGACTGGGTGAGAAGCAGGGCTGGTGAAAGGCAGTCAAGGACTCTGAAATTTAAAGAGAATGCAGGATTCGAATCAGACAAGATCTGTGAAATTCTCACATCTGGTTGGCATCTCTCAAAGGGAGGAAAGAAACAGTACAGTCTGTTAACAAACTTGAACTTGTGCACAATGGTCTGGAATGGGGCACTTCTCAGAATGTGTTTGTTCTGCCCAAATATTATTCTTTATGATGGAGTAGGTTAGGAATTGGGCCTTGGGTGCAGGGCCCAATCGTGATGCAGACGATGAGGGTATCCTGTCCTTTCCAAGTCAAACACTGAATTCAAGCAATTAAAGCTGAAACAAAGAGCGACATGAGCTGGGCAGGACAGGGAGACACAGATAAGATAGTTTGGAGACGGAACGGAGCATCAAGGAAGGCTTCCTGGGCGAAGGGGCATTTAAACTTAGGCCTAAAGGATAAGTAAGAATTAGCCAGGGCAGGATGAGCGGGAACAGCCTGTGTGGAGGCCCAGAGGCGGGGAGGACAGGACACTTTCAGTGAAGGAAAGACGTTCTGTATGGCTGGTGAGGAGAGTCGAGCAAACCAGGAGATCAGAGGCTGGAGAAGTTTAGAAAGGAAGTCCATTCCCAAGATGACTTAAGGGAGCAGAGTAAATCCTCCTCCAAGGAACTGGGAAAACTAAGAAAGCAAAAGCAGACACTCAAGTGTGAGAGAGCCAGGCTGGGGGTCTGCAACCGGAAGCCCACAGGAGATGGCACAGGGAGTAAGGGGTCCCATGAAGAGGTCCCAGCGTTCGGCAGGAGAGGTCAGGTCTGAACACTGACTCCTAAAGGGTCAGTGGCTGTGCTTTCCCACGATGGCTGATTAAATCTGGGCTCAGGCCCTAACCAGTTTGGCTCAGTGGATAGAGCGTCAGCCTGCGGACTCAGGGATCCCAGGTTCGATTCCGGTCAAGGGCATGTACCTTGGTTGCGGGCACATCCCCAGTAGGGAGTGTGCAGGAAGCAGCTGATCGATGTTTCTCTCTCATCGATGTTTCTAACTCTCTATCCCTCGCCCTTCCTCTCTATAAAAAAATCAATAAAATATATTTAAAAAAATAAATCTGGGCTCAGAGCGAGGAATCTCCGAATTCAGGGAAGGCACGGGGTCCATGGGCACAGGTCACGGGGTGGGGGTAGGGGGGAGAAATTAAAGATGCGGCTCTGCTTTGGAGAAGCTTAGCCCCTGGCTGGGATCTCTGCCCTTAGATCCCAGTCCAAGCCAAGCAAGTCCCAAATGGGGCCTCCCCTTAGTTAGCCGCTAAAGTCACACTGTCCTGATTTAGATTTCGAAAGAAGCCAAGGTCCTCGGCGATCCCAGGTTTATTTCCTTAAAAGAGGGAGTGAGAAGTTTCCCCTTGAACCTACAAAGGTCAAACGTCGGAGTTGTCTGAACCCAGATGGACCAAAATGCTGGCACACACACGCTCCTTCACACACTTGTGACCTGCATGCAGGTGTAGCCTCGACAGCTGTGCCGTTTCCATGGTGACCAGCATCTACACTTCACCTGCGGGACTCAGGCTGCCCTGTCTCCCCGGCTTTGCGTGACGTCAGCCTGGAGCTCCAATGGGGCTGCCGGGATTGCTCTGCTATTTCAGTGCTGTTGGGAGGCCTGGGCAGCCTCTGTTCCCCCCGGCTGGTTATGTAATTTTCAAGGAAAAAGGCCGAGCAAAGACTGAACAGAACGCTCCCAGAGTTACACCCCCTCTCCGGGCCTGATATTTCTTTTGCTCACTTTTTCTTCCCACCTTCGGTACCTCCTCTCATCCCCTCCCAGTGAGATCAAAGCAGCAGGGTTCCCTCCTGTCTCTTCCTTGGCAGCACCCCCACCAGCATGTTCTGGAGGCAAACAAGCCCGTGTGGGCGGCATCACTGCCCGCAGGGACGCTGAGATGTTCATGCGTCCCAGGGAGGGTACCCATGGGGCCTGGGGCTCAGGGCCGGCAGTGAGACATTTATTTTAGCCTAAGCAGGCTTCGGGCTCTGGTCACCGGCTGTCCTGTGGCTGGTGTGTGAAGGGTTAGACCTCAGCTGGGAGAGGTCCTGAGCATGGAGGCACGGAGCACAGGAAGTGCCACCTGAGCACCTGAGGGGCAGCCATCTGCCCGTGCACCTGGGTTTTCCCAAACAGAAAGGCCTTCCGGGCAGGTTACTTCATATGAACTCCAGCCCGCTCCCCTCCTGGGTGGAGGGGATGGTACTTCTTTTAAAAGCTGGCAGACCAGAAGAGTTGTTCTCCTAATTCCTGGGAGCACCACCGTCGCATGGTAAACCCAGCTGAGTCACTGTTAAAAATCAGACATAAGCCCAGCCGGCGAGGCTCAGTGGTTGAGCTTTAACCTATGAACCAGGCGGTCACGGCTTGATTCCCGGTTGAGGCACATGCCATGTGCCCAGGTTGCGGGCTTGATCCCCAGTGGGGGATGTGAAGGAGGCAGCTGATCAATGATTCTCTCACATAATTGATGTTTCTCTTTCTTACTCTCTGAAATCAATAAAAATATACACTGAGTGGCCAGATTATTATGACCACCCCATCAGTACAATGAAGTGAATTAGTTATGCAAATAATAATAATAATAAAACCTTGAGAGTATTTACTTAGGAAGTTTTCGATATTCAGTATTTTTGGAAGTGTCAATGAAGTACTGATGGGGTGGTCAAAATAATCTGGCCACTCAGTGTATATTTTAAAAATATGACATAACACAATGACAATGACCTTGGGGCCAGCAGTTCCTTCACTGGTGAGGAGTTGCCTTCCACTTCCTCTGCTCTTTTGGGGCCTGTGTGCCATCCTTGCTGGAGCTCCCACCACCCTAGGAGAGTCGAAAGCTTTTATTTCTGGACAGCAGGGACACATTTTAATTTCTCTTTCCATTTGGGTCATATTTTGTCATAACCAAACTCTTACTGCAAACATGTAGCCACTCTGTGTCCACTGGAATTTATTTATTGAGATCCTCGATCCCAGACCCTGGGGCTGCATCTGTGAGAAAGAGCAGGAAGGTACCTCCCCTCCCTTCCCCTCCCTGAGGTTCTGTCTGGCTCTGGAATCTGATGAGATCCAAGCCAGGTAAGACCCAGGACCCCAGCCCAATAACTTCCCAAGGTCTCAGTGCAAGCCTGCCACTTCGTCATCCTGGAACAAGCAAGAACTGCAAATGTCCGAGCCCCTCCTCCCCAGGAGCTATCTACTGCTGTGTAACAAACACCCCCAATTTAGCAGCTTAGACAGCATTATTGTCACGTAGTTTCTGTGGGTCAGGCATCCGGGCACAACTTAGCCAGGTGCCTGTGAGGTAAGGTCTCTGTGAGACTTTAGCAGGGCTGTGGCCAGGGTCGTAGGCCTCTCGAGCTCCCCTCAGGGAAGATCTGCCTCTAGGTTCCCTCGCCTGGGTCCACCTGAAGGGCTGCTTCTTGACGTGGTACCAGCTTCCCAAGGAGTGAGCACCCAAGATGGAAGCCACGGTCTTTCAATAACCTATTTCAGTAGGAAAATCCCATTACTTCTGCCATATTCTGTCCCTTAGAAGTGAGTCAATAAGTCCAGCATACTGTTAAGGGGAGGAGCTTACACATGGCCAAAGCCAGGAGGGGCGATCATTGGTGGCACCTTAGACCGGTGATGGCAAACCTTTTGAGCTCGGTGTGTCAGCATTTTGAAAAACCCTAACTTAACTCTGGTGCTGTGTCACATATAGAAATTTTTTGATATTTTCAGCCATAGTAAAACAAAGATGTATATTTTTGATATTTATTTTATATATTTAAATGCCATTTAACAAAGAAAAATCAACCAAAAAATGAGTTCGTGTGTCACCTCTGACACGCGTGTCATAGGTTTGCCATCACTGCCTTAGACGCTGCCTTCCTCGTCCTCCAGGCGTCTTCTCTGACTCGCCTGTCCTAACTCCTACTCCACATGCAGGGGGATCATGTTGTAGCTGAAGATTCCTGCCTCTGTGATTGTGATTGTTGTGGTTCTTCTCTCCCTGTGGGGATGTAAGCTCCTGGCGGTCAGGAGCCTTGTGCTCTACATCTTTCTATTAGACGGACCGTGTACCCTTGCTGGTACTATCATTAGATAATTCAGCCTCTGGTTAATCGAGTCTCACTCCCCCTCTCCCCTTCCCTCTGAGATCTGTCAGTCTGTTCCATGCCTCCATGTCTCTGGACTTATTTTGTCAGCCTCAAGTTAAAAAAAAAAAAAAAAAAAGACAGTGAAAATGTCTTAACAATTGGGCTTGAGGACCTCACTTGGCAAGAAAGCTGGAGGTAGGCATTTCCAGGCTTGGCTCAGCTACTCAACGATGTCAACAAGGGCCCGGCTCACCTGCCAACTCCATGCTGGCCTTTGTCCCCAGGTTTGTCCCCACATGGTCTCAAGGTGGCGGCTGCAGCACCAACACAACTTTCTCCCAAAACAGCATTCAAAGATGGGGAGTAGAGGAAGAAAACTTTCCCTTGAGGCCTCCCAGGGGACATTCCTTTGAGGCCTATTGTCCAGAACTGGATCATGTGACCACCCCTAAACCAGCCACTGCCAAAGGGGAATTGAATTACCACGATTGGCTTAGACTCATGGCCCTCAACAGAGATGGGTGTGGGAGATACCACTGGCCTCTAGGATTTTGGAAATGTGTGAGGCTGGCACAGCACCCAGGAAGTGCTGTTGGCCCTTAGTGGGTCGGGACCAGGGCTGCTTAAACTTTCCCAGGGCACTGCACAGCTCCCCCAAACCAATGGCTCCTCTGCTCAGGTGCCAATACTGTCTCTGCTGGAAGCTGCTGATTTAGATCAGTGTTCCCAACCAAGGGTGGTTTCGTCCTCCTCCACTGGTGGTAGTTTCTAAAGATTAGAGATATTTTTGGTGTCACCCTAGGGGTTGCTACTGGCATTTAGTAGGCAGAGGCCAGGGAGGCTGCTAAACATTCTCCTGCTAAGAATGATCTTGCTCAAAATGTCAGTTGTGCTGAGGTTGAAACCCTGGGTTAGCCCCATCATGAGTCATCCCTGAGTTGGGCTCAGCAGCTCCATGCCTGTCCCAGAGCTGGTGTTTTGTTCACTCAGGGGAAGCGGGAGTGGTTTCTGGGTTGGTGGCTAGTGTCAACTAGAGGGCCTCTGCCAATCAGCCAGCTGGGCGAATGCTCAGCTCAGCTCCCCTCTAGAATGGCCAGTCCCGGCAGCCACAGACTCCTGTGGATTTGAGGTTTACAGTTGAAGAAGAAATCGAGAAATGCTTAGAAGGCAGGGTTATGGTTGTTTGAACTTGGTGTTATCAGTTTTGTGTTGTTGTTTTTTCTCAACTCATACTCTCATCTCAATGCCCATTTCTCAGTGTCTTTCCATAAAGTGAGCTTATTCACCATGGCCTCCACACTGGACTGGATACAGGCAGAAAGGGGGCTGCTTCTCGCTTTAATTTGGGAAGCACCACAAGATGTGCCTACCCCAAGCTTGTCCTTTGGTAGGCCTGGGAAGTCACCCTGGGCCTAGATGGTTCATGGTGAGAACCAGATCATGTGTTATGATGATGAGAAGTATGGGCTTTGGAGTCAGACAGACCTGCGTTTACATCCCAGCTAGTGGTGTGACTTTGGGCAAATCACTTCTCATTGAAGACTTCATGGGAGAATAACAACCTCATAAGGTTCTTGGGAGACCCAACTGAAGTAGTCAGGCAAAGCCCTTGGTCCCCAGTAAGCCCTGAATAGTGTACTTACATCTTCAGTGTGTCGTCTTCGCCACCTCTCCAGAAAGCCTATGTTAAAATCCAAGTGCAGCTTAGGAGTGAGGTGCATCCACAGGACATAGAATTGCAGAACTAGAAGGTAGCCTGTGGAGAGCAGAGAGCTGGGCCCTGAGCCCATGCAACTTATGGGTGAGCTTAACTAAACCTGGGGTCCCAAGCTCAGGGTACCTCCTTGGAGGGAGGGCAGTCCTGGAATAGTGCCACCATGAAGGACAAAAGGAGGACTGAGTCCAAGAGGGAGGAGGCGGTGCAACAAGAGCTGGAAAGGAGCCTGGATTACAACACACTTCGGTGCCCACTCAGGAACAAGCTAGAGGGAGTTCCTACACTGTCTAGAGCAGGGGTTGGCAAACTACAGTCCCCAGGCCAAATCCAGCTCTCTACTATCTTCCTAAATAAAGTTTTATTAAAATGCAGTCATGCCCTTCATTTGGGTATTGTCTGTGGCTGCTTCTTTGCTGCAAAGGCAGGGTTGAGTGGTTGAAGAAGAGACTGTATGTCCTGCAGAGGCTAAGATATTTATCCTCTGGTCCTTCATAGAAGAATTTGCTGGTCTCTGGCCTAGAGGACTTCATTCACATAGACCACAGTGACTGGGATCACAAACCTTAGAGTCACACAGACCTGGCTGTGATGGGAACGGTACCACATAGAATTGGGAGTGTCCTGCCGGTTCACCTGTAAATGAACATGATCCCTGTATGAGAAGGATTTCCTGCACGTTTTGGGGGCTCAGGAGAGGGAAGAAAGCAGCGTCTGGGAAATGTCAGCACCTCACTGGGGGCCGTAGTTCCTGCTGAAAGTCAACAGCATGAGGCTTGGGAGGCTCTGAGCAGGCGAGGAGGTGAGTCTAAATTTAGACTTTCCGAAGCTGCTTTGTAAACCAGAGCCTCAGGAATCCCAGAAAGGACAGTTGGCACACACCACCTCGTCTCTGGTTTGCCTCCACATGTTAGAAGGTTGGATGCATGAGAGGATAATTAATTGGCCTCAAATAAGATATTTCTGGAGAACCAGTGAGAAATCAGTGGAGAGGTGAAGTGCTGGGGTAGATATTTCTACTCCTGTGTTTGTTCCCCATGAACTCCAGGGAGCCTAGTCTGCCTTCTCCTTGCTGGGTGTTATTTGAGCACAGCTGAACCGATGACCTTTCTTTCTCTCAAGGTGAATGCCAAGTCCCTGGTTGAAAGTCACACTGTGATTCAGAGCAGCTCTGAGCCACCAGCTCCAAGTGGAGACTGATGCTGCTTCTCCCTGAAGCTCATCATGCCAAGGGCTGCCATACTCAATCCTCTGCCCAGGCGGGCACACACAGATGCCAGGTCTACCCCTCACCAGGATGGATGGGCCCACACCTCTTGGTATATCACACAAGCAATGAACACTAACCCAAGACTTCTTAGGTGATAGGTGTTCTGTAATCAGTCCATATGTGGAAAAATCAAAGGGTTGACAGTAGAAATTATAGAAGAACCAGTGGCCCAGTGCACGGATTCATGCACATTGAGAGAAAATTAATTAGAAGAAATATTTTAATATCACTATTCGCATATTCTGTCCACGACACCACTTTCTTTCAGCTTCAGAATGTCAAAAAAACCAAATTCACTATTGACAATGACAGATTGAAACACACACATGCAATTGGTACCAGAGAGAGCTTTATATGTATCACACATGGGCAAGTCAACATTTATTTTTAAATTGCCAGTGCGTGTCATATGTACTGGCCAGTTGGTCAGTCGAACAGTGGGACGGACGGATGGTCGGTCACTTAGCCTTTTATATATATAGATGATAGAAAGAAGCTTAGAAAATTAAGAGTTTTGAGAAGAAATGAATAGTAACAAACTCAAATGGGAACAGAAAAATGGTCAGATGAAGACTGCCTGGTCAGTGTTGACATTCTAAGAGAGGCAGCATCGAAGCCGAAGATGATGCTAAAGGAGTTGAAGTTCAGAAATGCTGGTTTGTCTGAGTGGCTGGGGCTAATTGTGAGAAGGGTCCTGTTGAGCATGTTGCATTGGAGCGGCAAGCACAGGAAGGGGAAGCCTAGGGAATGTGGGCATCACAGTAGTGGAGACATACCGATGTTCCTCGGCACTTCCAATCCAGTTATTTTCCGAGTGCTACTTTGAACCCTGGACTTAAGCTTAAAGTCTAGTTGGGAGGTGGACATGTATCAAAAGTTAAATAATAGCCCAAATGAGGATATGGCAAGTGTCAAGTACAGTATACACAGGAACGCCACAGGAGTTTGGAAAGGGGAGAAGTGTCACTGAGGACCGGATGGATGCATCACAGAGGAAGTGGGACTTTGCCTGAATTCTGAGTGATGGGCAGGGTTTCAACACTTGGGGAGGAAGCAGGAGAACATTTCAGGAACCAGGAAGGTGCAAGCAGAGAGGCCAGGCAGGAGCTGAAAGAGTAAACTAAGAGGCCCACGAGGAAGGTGGAGAGGGTGTGCAAGGTAACCTGGTACCTGCCCGCTGAAGCTGACAGTGTGCTGGGAATCCACTGAGACACACACACACACACACACACACACACACACACACACACACACACACGGGAGACAGTCCCTCCGCCCCTGTGAGAGGAAAAGGAAAGAGTTTTGAAACATAAATAAAGCACCTCTTAATTATTCACAGATTATCTGCATTGCAGCTGATCTCACACAGCTGATCCAAATCCTGCTGTGGGCTTGCTGGGGATGTCATCTCTCTGCTTAGGTGCCCATTCCCGTCTCTGTTTACAGCCCTGCGAGGGCTGGAATGGAAAGAAGGCTTAAGACTCTCCTCAGAAAGCAAAATATGTAAATATGAATGCTTCTGTTTGCTGTGCCCTTGGGAACCACACCAGGCAAATGGGGAGAAAGTGAAAGAAGCTCCAATTTAGGTTCTGTTACCTGCCTTGGGCAGCAGGGTCAGAGGAGGCACGGAGTGGGGCACTGGGGCGCCTCTCTTGTTCCCCTGAATCAGACATCCAGGTGGACTTCACTAGCACAGATGTTAGGCCGTAGCTCAGTGGGTGGTCCCAGCGCTGACTCCAATTGGCTGGGAGTCCTCAGGGTGAATGGTATTCATTTATCATGTCATCCCATGTTTATTGACCCTCTCTCTGTAGACGCACTGAGCTGGTATTCTCGGAGCCTCGGTGCCCTCATGGGCAGATGAGGACTTGCCTCTCAGTGGAGGGGCTGGCCTTGGGGTGGGTTCAGGTTCCTCACTGATGGAGATGCTCTGCAGGATGGTTAGCGAATCGGGCCCTGCCTGCTAAAGGCCAGTAGTGGCTCCTCCTCAAATGAGCCCAGGAGGGCAGGACCACCCCTGCTAAGGACCCGAAACTTGTCTGCTACATTGCCTCCCAGTCTGAAATTCTGCAAGTCGATGGTTATTTTGCTGCGGGGCCCAATAAAAACATGCAGAGCAGGTTTGCTGAGATACCAGAATAGTTGGAGCTACTTCCTATTTAAGTGTAAGGGGATTTTCAACAACAGCAACAATAGGCAGCATCTATTGAGCAAGGACTGTGTCCCAGACCCGTGGCAAATTTCTTTCATCAGTTTTTAGAGGTGATCTGATTATTTACTACTTCGTATCATCTGTGTCCCCTAATTTGCCTGCTTAGTTTCAGAGCACTGGCCATTGTTTTGCTTCAGTTATCATTTGCAGAGTTGTGCGGGGTTCAGACCTGAAAGTATCCCCACAGGGCACCCTGCCGTGGGATGGGAACGCAGAAGCAGCCCTGGCTAGATTCACACCTCTGTTCTGGACACGGTGTTTGTTCTTTGTGAGTCTGTGGACTTAATAAACTTATAAAACCTGTGACTTCCTCAGGCTGAATTTATATCCCTAGTTTTGCAGTTTTTTTCTCCCCCCTGGGGTCCTATGCCTGTAATTGGAGTCAGCAGCCACCGGGGAGCAGTTAGGATTGGATTTGACCCATTGCTTTGAAGAGCTAGGTCCCCATCCTCCAAGAGAATACAGTCCACCATGCCAGCCCTGGTGTCATGCTGAGATGCTCAGCTGGACAGAGAGTCCCTTTACTGGGGCAGCAATACAATTTCCTTGCAATTTGGTATGTGTGCTTATGTCATCTACATGGAAAGCAAGCGACGCCATTTAATTACATTGCTCATTTGCACATTAAGTTATTAAAATATTCAAAGACATTTGCAGAAGTGGGAAGAAAAGGGGTCCAAGTGGAAGAACAAGATGATTGATCCTTTATTTCTTTGCCTGCTACTGGTTACTGTCCACTCTTACCCTCCCCGGCTAGTGCTGATATGTGTGTTCCGAGGGCTTAAAGAATGAATTTCTCAAAGGTCAGAGCTGATCATTCCCTCCTACAATCTGTGAGTGTTAACCTTCGGGGAGCAGGCATTTACATAAAAGGCACACCGCTTGATGATCTTATCAAATCAGTCCATCTTCTCTCTTCCAGGGGAGCTGCACACAGCAGGCGGGGGCTGGGCGCCTGAGCCCGGAATCCCCTGAGCAAGCAGTGTTTCAGTGGCTGGCTGGACAGATCAAATAACACCAGGGCTGGTTAACAAAATGCGCTGGTGGGAAGGTGTTGGGAGCCGAGTGTGGAAATTTACCAACGTTATTTCTTTGACAGGGAAGGAGACTCCGTGTGAAAGATGCCGGGTTCCCGCAGCCTCTCGGAGTCCAGCAGAGCACAGTCTCGTTCGAAGAGGCATGGATGAGGGGGTGACAGAGGATGCTGCCCCCTGAAGCCTCCAGAGGTGCCTGGCCTGGCAGCTGAGCTCCCCTCGGACCTGGGACTTGGGGTGTAACTTGGTGTGCAGCTCATGGGAGGGGCAGGGGTTCTCCGGCTTTCTTCCCCGATGCCCACCAGCTGGTTTGGGCTGCAGGATCTAAGGTGAGCCGGCAGAAAGGGGAGCTGGCCGAGGTAGAAAGAAGCCCCGAGGAGCCTCCAGAATCCATTGTTGGGATCCCTTCAGTCTGCCCGGGAAGCAGAGAGCAGCTGCGAAGCTGCCAGAGGCTGTGATACAACCAAGCTTCGGACCATCGTCAGTGAAGGAACGCAGAGCAGCAAAAGCATTTCAGCCCGAAGGAACTTCTTTCAACAAAGGACTTACAGGGGAGAGTTTCTGCATCTTTACTTTGTGGTCCCTTAGGAGAGAAAACTTGACGTTCACATAGATAACGCGATCGGTTTATTTGTCCAAGATGCTCCCTGTGAAAGAAGCATGAGCCATTCTCAGCGTGGGGAAGGGCTCGGGACACGCAGGAGTGGGTGGACAGCCCTCCCAGGGCTTGTTAAGAAAACAGCATGAGCCTCCAACTTCTGCAGCTCAGCAAGCATGGACATGTGCCACTCTTGTCTCCAGGGAGCTGGTGGCAGTGACATCACCACGAGAAAAAGCATCCCTCAGCCTCGGGACTTGACAGAATGAGGTGTGCTGGGGAGGCCACCAGCTGGGACCCGGCCTTTCCCGACGGCCCCTCCATCCCACAGGCGTCCCCTGACCACCACTGAGCCAACGATGGCCGAGAAGGGGGACTGCTTTGCCAGTGTCTACGGCTATGACCTCGGTGGGCGCTTTGTTGACTTCCGACCCCTGGGCTTCGGCGTCAATGGGCTGGTGCTGTCAGCCACGGACAGCAGGACCTGCCGGAAGGTGGCCGTGAAGAAGGTCACCCTGAGCGACGCCCGCAGCATGAAGCACGCCCTCCGGGAGATCAAGATCATCCGGCGCCTGGACCACGACAACATCGTGAAGGTGTACGAGGTGCTGGGGCCCAAGGGCGCCAACCTGCAGGGCGAGCTGTTCAAGTTCAGCGTGGCCTACATCGTGCAGGAGTACATGGAGACCGACCTGGCCCGCCTGCTGGAGCAGGGCACGCTGGCGGAGGAGCACGCCAAGCTGTTCATGTACCAGCTGCTCCGCGGGCTCAAGTACATCCACTCGGCCAACGTGCTGCACAGGGACCTGAAGCCCGCCAACATCTTCATCAGCACCGAGGACCTCGTGCTCAAGATCGGGGACTTCGGCTTGGCGAGGATCGTCGATCAGCATTATTCCCACAAGGTATGTCTGGCCGGAATGGCGGATAGGGGTGGCCCATGGGATCCTCAGGAAGCGCACAGTGTTCCAGAGGGTATCCCTAGCTCCCTGGGAATCAGCGGCCTGGGGTGTGTGTCTGGGGGAGGCTGGAGGGTGCTAGAAAGATCACTGGCCTGAAAAGTTGTTGAGGGGGTGGTTTGGGTTCTTGATTTTGGCTCTGCCATGTGGCCATGACCAATAACTCCAGGCTGTGCAAGAGGGGGTTGGACTGGATTATCGCTAAGATTTCTTCCAGTTGCAAACTCTGTGACTTTAAAATTGTGCAGTTGGTGAATTTGCCTCTAGCATCCCCTAATGAGGCTTCCACCACACCAGCTTTATGCGCTGGTTCATCTTGCCGCCTCCTCCTCCTCCTCCTCCTCCTCGTCCCCCCAACAAAGCTGACCCACTCTGTGTCCCATTCTCTCTGTCAGTGGATAAGTTCAACTGATCAACTCATCCTCAGTGTCCATTATCCAACAAATGGCTCAGCTCTCCCAGGTCCCACAATGCCCTGGTCCCTGAGTGTGATGAAGCATGGATGTCTGGGTGGTACTGTTGAGACCCCATGTGGTGGGTGGCTAAATGCAGAGATCAGAGCTGACACTCCTCTAGACCTCTTCTTACCTAATGCACTGCTCCCTTTAGGAGCTGGAAATTCTCTGACATTCTATTCCCCTCACTCCTTGGTTCCTGCCATTAAGGGGAGCCTCTGAGCAGCTCAGCCTGAGCGCACGTCACCAGGTTCCCCGCACCAGAGCTGGGGGGTGAGTGTCATTCCCAGCCTCCAGCCAACACCTTCGTGCCACAGATTTTTATTAGAATGAAAACATCCTCTGGGAAGTAGGTGCACCATAAACCGTTATCAGCCAAAGGGCTAGGGTGGGTCATGAAAGGGAAGGGTAGCTCCGACCTTGAACATGCTTTGGCACCCGATTTGCCTGCAGCCAGAAGGTCACAGATGCATAGAAAGGCACTGGCCTGCCTGGTGCCACTGCAGCGGGAGGGTGTCTGGGGGAGAGGGAGGCAGGGCTCCCTGTCCCACCCTGACAGGCTGGAACTTGGGCTCCAGCCCAGATTTCAGAGCCCAAATCAGCTCAGCTGGCTCTAGCTCCTTGGTGCCGCCTTAGCCCTGAGATTGCCCTGTGCTCCCCTCCTACAGCCCGGCCATCTGTCAGAACTGACAGCCGACTCTGTAGGCAGGAGTGTCCATGGTAAACAAACAAACAAACAAACAAACAAAACATCTTCCTGTCACCCTAATGCCCGATGCTGTTTCTACCTTCTCCGTCCTCTAAGGAGCAATGACTCCAAGCAATTGAACCAAAGAGTTTAACCCAAATTAGTTTTTATTTGGTAATAAGAGTCCATGACACTCTTATTTCTGTTACACAAAATCACCTTCTGAATTGGAATAATCCAGTACACTGGGAATAATAATAGGACCTCCCTTGATTACAGAGTCTGAGTAAGTGAAGTATTTCAGCTCAGAACAGTCCCTCAGGGACAGTCAGGGGAGGTGATCTGGGGCAAAGATGGGCTGTAGTAACCATTCCTGGGAGGGGCACGGTGTGAGGAAGGAGCGCTATGTGCGGAGGCAGATACCTGGGCTCATTTCTGATGGTGTTAAGTTGGGATGTGGATGCTCCCCGCCTGGGAGCCTCATTTTCCCCTTCTCGACAGGGTTGATAACACACGCCCTGTCTGTCCCACAGGCTTGTGGTTATGAATAAAAGAGGAGGATAAACGTAAAGCCCCTTGGAGAGTAGTGAGGACCCCATCCATTCATTTCTTGAGTGTTTTCTGAGTGCACACCGGGCCCAGGCCCAGCTCTGGGAGCTGGGAGGGTCACTGCCCGCTGACCGTGAGTGGCTGTTACCACATTACACAGGGCAAGGAGCCGCGTTTCTGAATGGGACTTTCATTTTCCTCATGCAGGGGAGTGTAAATGCTCTGCCTTACTCTTGGTGGGCTCTCTTCAATCAAATCAGCTATTGGAGTTTTTAAAAAAATCACTGGAGCCACTTGCAAGCCCAGTAGGTGTTCACGTCAGTCCTGTGTTTGGCAGGGGCCACCTACCCTCACCCACCTCCTCCCTCATTACCTTCTGCTTTTAGCTTCCTCCCTTCTCTTCCCTGAGTGATGACGGAGGCTTGACATTTGATGCTTTTATTTACATGAAGTGCATTTAGTGAGTCCGTTCTCATCTAATCCTCAGACTGCTGGGAGGCACTTAGGAAAAAGGGTCCATTTTAAAACAGAGACCTGGCTTTCTCAAGCTTCCTTGGCCAACAGTGGTCGAAGGGGCTTTGGAACTTGGGCCTTCTTGTGTCTTGATGGGTGGTCTTTCCGTGAGCCATCTCCTTCATGAAGGCTTTCTGGATCCCCGGTGGGTATTGATCTTTCCTTCCTTTGAATTTCCATATCGCTTTCTCCCCATCCCAGACCCCAGATCTTCTAGCACCGACGACCATTCTCTGCTCTGTCTTACGGGTATTTATTTGTGTCTGTGTCTTTTGTGCTCTTCTAGGCTGAGAGCCCCTTGGTTCCTTGTGGGCCGTCTCATGTTCATCTTGGTTTTCTCCAGGCAGTCTAATCACTGTGCCTGAGACATGGCCAGCTGACTTGGTTGGCTGCCTTGAACAGATGGAAGACTAGTCATTTACCAGCACATTACTGATGGGAAGCTAGTTGAGTTCATTGATTCCATGTGGTTAGAAGGTTTGACTCTCAGAAAGAAAGCACATTCAAAGGAGAGGCATTAAAATATATGCCTTCAAATCTTAACTAGATGAAAAATTAGCGTGCAGTGTAAGCATGTATAATGAAAGCATATATATATATATACACACACACACATATATATGTATATATCAAGCATATATATTATCAGAGGGGGAAAAAGAGAGCACATAATTCTCCCAGCCAATGGATTGGTTTGGGTGAGATGTGTGCATCGACTCCCCCTGGTGTGCATGGAGGAGGATGTTTACATATGAACTGTTCTAAATGTAACCCCTCCTAAAGTTTTATGGGTCCTGCACTCACCTTGAAGTGGTCATGCTCACCTGGGCTGCAGCTAGTGCCTTGGTGTGAGTTACAAAAAAAGGTGCCCCCTTTTGCAGGCTGATTCAGCTCAGTGCCTGTGATTGGCTTCGTGATCCAACTGGGGGCTGGACTTGGTTCCTCAGCCAAGCACGACCCACCTAGCACTAAGCAGCAGCTGGAATCTCACTGTCCTCATCATGACTTTCTCACGGGTGGACAGTAAGTCTCATGAACCTGCACATCCCCTCCTCTAGCATGGAGTCTGGCATGGGTAGGTGCCCATTGTGTTTGTCTGGTGAAGGAGGTGCCAGAGAAAACTGTCTTCTCTTTAATGAGCAGCTGGGAGCACTGGGGCTCCAGTCACAGAGCGCATTCTGAGCACATGTCCCCTACCACCCCACCCCTGGTGGTCTTGGTCCTTGTGATGTCCAGAGGGAACTAGAGGCTCCAGCAGCCCACACTGTCAGGGATATGGCAGTGGTGGCAGTGGGGGTGCTCTGATGGCTGTCTCTCAACAGAGGCAGCTTGGGGAGCATGTCTCTGCATCATCATTACTCACCTCACTAATTGCATGACCTCGGGCAAGGCCTTTTCCTTGTGCGGTTTACGAAGAGATCTGTAAGAAGACCTCACAGTCACCTCATTCATTCCCTTCATTTCACAGATGATAAAACCGAGGCCTGGAAAGGGAAAGAGACCTGCTCAAGGTCACACAATGAGTGGCTGAGCCAGAAGCACAACGCCCGTGCTTCCGCTCCATGCCCACGGATTTTTCTGAGCCTCTCTTCTCAGTTGTCTTCTCTGCCAAAGGGGGTCATTGCTCCCATTCTGATTACTTCATAGGATTCTTGTTAGAGTCCAGTTTAAAGTGTGGAAGTCAAAGTGCTTTCAGATGTAGGCTAGATCCCTAACAGAACTATCTGCCCATTAAGTGCCATATGACAGGATGGGGAACAGGCATACACCCAGATGTCAGTCTGCCTCCACACACTGAAATATGGAACCAACTCCCCACATGATGACCAGAGTCCTGAGGCTTCCCAGCCTGTGGTCCTGAGAGGAACCCCTGCTGCCCACCTCCTTGGCAGGTGTCCTGATTAGTTCCTTACCTAAAGCACTAGGGCAGTGGTTGGCAAAATCGTTAGTCAACAGAGCCAAATATCAACAGTACAACGATTGAAATTTCTTTTGAGAGCCAAATTTTTTGAACTTAAACTATATAGGTAGGTACATTGTTATTAACTTAATTAGGGTACTCCTATGGCTTAGGAAGAGCCACACTCAAGGGGCCAAAGAGCCACATGTGGTTCTCGAGCCGCAGTTTGCCGACCACGGCACTAGGGTGGGTCATGAACTAGTGTTTATGTGGAGAAGAGGCAGGTGAAGGATCAGAGCATGTTTTCCTTTGAATTTATTCTATTAGGAAGCAGATGATCTCAAAAGAGAAAAAAAAAATGTTGTTTAAGACTTCGCTGAGCCCTGTGTAAATTCTAAGACATGTCAGGAGGCCCCAGGAAACTGTGCAGAGTGCTGGGCTGAGTAGCGCGTGACAGCCTGGCTCGCTGTGTGAACACTCCCCTCCTGGAGGGGCCACCGTTGGCCAGGGGAGGGAGCCACCTGTCATCCTCACTGGGGTGGCCAGGAGACTGCCAGCCCTTCCCGGGGCAGAAGACAGAAAATACCCAGGGAGAAAGCAAGATAGGAGGCCCATCAGAAGTTGGGCAACCAAAGGCTCTTGTGTTTTGGTGGATCATTTGAGAACGTCTGGCCTGCCTTTGGGTCCTGGGCCCTCTACTCCGGGACCCTCTGTTTTCTTACATCCTTCAGGATCAGAACGCTTTCCCACTTTGCCTCTGTATCTCATGGAGACTCCTTAGGAACCAGCCAGTGCAGGGGTTCTCCCAGTGGGTGCTGGGCCAGCGGCATCAGCTTCACCTGGGAACTCGTTCGACATGCAAGTTCTCAGGTTTCATCTCAGACTGACTGAATCGGGAACTCGGGGTGGGGCCCAGCAAGCTGTGTTCTAACAAGCCTCCAGGTGATTCTGATGCTTAACTGTTCAGAACTATTGATCTGAAGGCGTGGAGTAGCTTGTGTGTGGACAGAAAGCTGGTGCTCCTACTGTGTCTGCTGATGCTTAAAGCTGTGGTTCTCAAACTTCAGGCCAAAGAAGAAGGCTAAGAACGCCTCCCCGATAACACAGGTGTATTTGAAGCAGGTGCCTTAACTAAAAAGGGCCGTTAAAGGTGGGGATATCAGGCACTAGGACAAGCAGCTGGGAAGATGGTTTTAGGCTGAGTGTTAAGACCTCAATCCCATTGTAAACTGAAACTGCCTGATTGGTCAACCATCACTCAAGTTTGACAGAAAGCTGTACACATCAGGGACCTAACACGTGGTTGGCAAACTTCGGCTCGTGAGCCACATGCGGCTCTTTGGCCACTTAAGTGTGGCTCCTCCACAAAATACCACAAAATACCACTTACGGGCGTGCATGTACAGTGCAATTGTGGCCCATGCGCAGAAGTTGGTATTTTGTGGAAGAGCCACACTCAAGGGGCCAAAGAGCCGCATGTGGCTCGCGAGCCGCAGTTTGCCGAGCCGCAGTTTGTTGATTACTGACCTAAACCAAAGGGAATGTTGGCTCTGTTAGGGTTTGATCTTAACAATAGTTAGGTGATATAAACAATGATTTTAGAAAACATATATTATTAATTTTGGTGTAAACGACTTTGCTAGATATTCTGTAAAAACAGAGGCACTGGTTTTCACAGTTCAGTGAGACTGAGTGTTTGATTGACAGCTCAGCAAGATGATACTGTAGTTTGTTAAGGCCTGTGGTTCAATTCAAGGTCCCAAAGGAGGCAAAGAGGTACGTGATGTTGAACACATACAGCCAGCTTCCACAGGCTTGCCGTGGAGTTTTGGTCGGCAGCATTTATGCTGTTTTCATGATGTTGCTCAACCTCACCTCCTTCCTCCCTCTCCTGGTCAATCCGCCTTCCTTGGATGCCTTAAGATCTGTCTAGGCCAGGGGTGGGTAACCCCTGGCACGCATGCCAAACATGGCACACCAGTAACTTTTGCTGGCACTCGAAACCCTCTCTTATAATCTTCCATTTACAATTTTTTTCTTAATATCGACTTTTTTATTTTTCAGATAAATTCAGTGTAGGTGCATCTTAGATAAATAAATAATTTTACATAACAAGTTATCTTAAAGACCATAGACATGGATTGACGAGAGAGGGGAAGAGCAATTTCTATGCCTCTGCCTTAACTCTCCCTGCCTTCCTAGGTCCGACCAGTGTTTTGGTTTCATCCACATACGCTTGTGAATCTTTGTTCTCAGTGATGAATTTTGTTAAGTCTCATAATAGGAGTAGCCTGACGGATGAAAGTAGTAGCTTGTGCATATCTCTGAAGGTCACGAAATATAAACCTGATGTAAAATCTCTGTCATCAGTGATGCAGCAGCAAAAGTCCCACTGATAATATCAAGCGGAGTCATATAGTTTTCTGTCAGACTATCAGTGTACATGTGTACATTAAAAAATAAATGTATTTTTCATCATCATATACTGGTTTTTGTCGCTCGAATGAATTTTATTATTTCTTCAGGGTTCTTCACATACGTACACCTTAAGAGATATCAAGTAGGTGTAACATGTTCTCAAAAAATGGGCACGCAGAAGAATTTTGAGTCAGAGATTTTGCTTGTTTTGGCACGCACTCACAAAAAGGTTGCCCACCTCTGGTCTAGGCCATGATAACTTCCCCTGTCCACCTGGGAAGACACACAGAAACCTTCCCTAAAGCACAGATTCCTTTGAAACTGAACCCGGGGGAGGACTGTTTTTTTCTTTGGCTGAAATAGCATCTTTGCTAGTGATCAAGGGGGTGTCCATTTGATGTTCTGTGTGCTTATAGTTTGGAAGGTCTCCACGTTGCAAGTGGAAAACCTCAAGGTGTAAGGAGTGAGCAAGAGCTTCCTAGGATCCCAGAATAGGGCTGGAACCCACTGAGAGGCCCGGCCATACTCAGAGCCCGTGAGAAAACAGACCCGGGGAAGGACGACTTGCTGAGGGCTCAGCTAGAAGTTCTGAGGCCACTAAGCATGTTATTCCAAGTCAGTGGAGCTGAAAAGATTTCTTTAAAAGGCTATCCCTTTTCAAAAGAGAAAATTCAACCTAGGGGATTGGAACAGAAGCTGGTAAGGGAACTCCCTTTTAGATAATATCTCCAGTCTTGGTGGGAAGAGAGTTCCAACCTCCAGTCTTTGCTCCACAGTCTCTCCACTTGGGCATCCCCAGGTTGTAAATGCCCCAGGAGCATGATGCTGTCTTATTCGCTATCTAGACAGATATTCCTGTGTCTATACTGATGAAGGATGACTAGAAAATGGAATCAAATCCTTTACAACTTTCTCCTGAAATATGGCTTCTTTATTCAGGCTTTGCTGCGGTTGCCTGTTGGGAAGACAGTAGCATAGGAATGGAAGGCTCAGGGGCAGTATCAGATTGCTCTGACTGTCCTGACTTGGCTGGCTACCTTCCACATCAGGACCACACTTCTCTGAGCTGGGAGAGACCAGCTCTTAGCTGCAGCTTCATGTGCTGCCACCCTACTCACCTTGTGCTGTAAAGTCCCTGACTTGTCACCGTTCCCTAGAAAACATCATACTCGGTGACAGCTCCAGTCCCACACACTGTTCTCATTGCTCCCACATAAAGTCCTACTTATCCCTGCAGATCCTGCTCAAAAGCTCCACCTCTGCAGAGCTTCACCCAGCTCCCCAGGGGAGAATTAATTACATCTTCCTCTGGTTGCCCAAAGCCGTTATCTTGACTCTGTTGTGATTATCTGTTCACATGCCTCTTCCCCAATAGACCGTGGAGCTTAGGAAAGAGTGTAGGTCTCATTTATCTCTGTATTCCTAGCACCTAGCACAGCATCTGGCCCATAATGCATGCTTATTGTCTGAAAAGCCAAGCCTCTGCCTTTACACTGAGTAGAGTGTTTTCCTTAAGGACTTCTCAGGGTAAAGCTCTCAAATATTTGAAGCCATCTATCATGCCCCTTCCAACCTCTGAAGCCCAGAACCCCACGTCTTCACACAATAATGCTCAGGCACTGTTCTAAGTGCTCGAGAGTTACTCACCTACCGAGTCCTCATAACAACCTCATGTAATGAGTGCTGTGTTGTCCCATTTTACAGATGAAGACACCGAGGCACAGAGAGTAACTTGCCCGAGTTCATCCAGCTAGTAAATGGCAGAGCTGGGTTTCAAAGCCCAGCAGTCCCTTTGGGGGCCATGCTTTTAGCCACTATGCTACACTGTCCTGTTGGCTCTTCAGATGACAGTGTTTCCAGAGCCCACACTATCCTGACTGCCTTTTTATTCAGCTCCTCCTACTTGTCAGACCATTTCTTAAAAGGTGTCTCTCAGAACAGATGCTCTGTGGGTTAGCCAGCAGGGTTGGTTGGGAGTGTGGCACCTCTACTCTGTAAGTGACTTGCTGTTCATGCTGCAGGTGGTATTTTGGTAACCGTGTCACACTATGCTATATAATAAAAGGCTAATATGCAAATTGACCAAACAGCGGAACAACTGGTCACTATGACGTGCACTAACCACCAGGGGGCAGACGCTCAATGCAGGAGCTGCCCCCTGGTAGCCAGTATGCTCCCACAGGTGGTGTGCCACTCAGCCAGAAGCCCTGAGCTGGGCTCACGGCTGGCGAGCGCAGCGGGGGTGGCGGGAGCCTCTCCCATCTCTGCAGTAGCACTAAGGATGTCCAACTGACGGCTTAGGCGGGGAGTGGGCCTAAGCCATCAATCGGACATCCCCTGATGGCTCCTGGACTGAGAGAGGGCCCAGGCTGGGTTGAGGGGACCACGCCCTCCCCCAAGTGCATGAATCTCATGCACCGGACCTCTAGGTAGTTCATATTGTGCTTGGAGCCAAATCACTTCTGTTAAGCTCAGTATTCTCTATTTTACATTTACATGATTGAATTTTTTAAAACTCTTCTGCTTTTTATTTATTTTTTTAAATATATTTTTATTAATTTCAGAGAGGAAGAGAGAGAGACAGAAATATCAATAATGAGAATCATTGATCGGCTGCCTCCTGCACACCCCCTACTAGGGCTACCTGGTTGATAGTTTTTTTTAGCCCAAATATAAGACTTTATGCTTGTCCCTGATAGACTTCATCTTACGACTTCAGGCAAATATTCCAACCTGATGAGATCTTTTTGGATCTTTGTTCTGTCACATAATCTTATGCTTTGCAGCTCTGTAACTTTAAGCCTGCCTTCCAGGACTTCATCCATATCACTGATTTAAAATTTGTATAAAGAGATTAAGCAAGCCAGGTTGGTGTGGCTTAGTGGTTGAGCATTGACCCCATGAACCAAGAGGTCACTGGTTTGATTTCCAGTCAGGTCACATGCCCAGGTTTCAGGCTCCATCCCCAGTAGGAGGAATGCAGGCGGCAGCAGATTGATGATGTTTCTTTCTCATCGACATTTCTCTCTATCCCTCTTGTTTCCTCTCTCTGGAAAAAAAAAAATCAATAAAATTTGACATTTCAAAAGAAAAAGAGAGCGAGAGATTAAGTGAAAGGCTTAGCCTCATGGCTATTAGACACCTCTCTCCAGGGTGACACTAACCCTAAGCTAGCATTCTTCAGGTTCAGTTGTCTAGCCAGTTGTGAATTTACATAGTTATATAGTTGTCTGGCCCATGTTTCTTCATTGTCCTCACAGATGTCCGAGGAGCTTTAGCTAAATGCTGTGCTGTATTGAGATTCAGGGACATTGTCTATAGAATCCTCTCATTCTACCTCAATACAATTTTAAACTCATCCTAAAGTTGAAAAAGCACAATTCAAACTGCATGACCAGCTGTGACACCTTAATTCCTAGATACATGGAACTCAGATGTTGGCAAACACTACCATTTACTTGGAGAAAACCTGATACATGAAAATCTAAACTTAATAAATTCATGTTGGAGGTTAGACCCTCATGGTTAAGTAAACTATGGCTCATCTACTAAATAGAATATTATACAACTACTAGAGGCCCAGTGCATGAATTCATGCATGGGTGGGGTCCCTCAGCCTGGCCGGTGATCAGGGCCAATTGGGGCCGTCTCGCCCAGTCCTGAGCCAGCTGGCTGGGGGGAGGGACCGCTGGAGGTTGGCCGGCCACAGGAGGTTGGCTGTGGGAACGCACTGACCACCAGGGGGCAAGCTCCTGTGTTGAGCGTCTGCCCACTGGTGGTCAGTGCATGTCATAGCTACTGGCCGGTTGTCCGGTTGTCTGGTCATAACGGTTGCTTAGGCTTTTATATATATATAGAATTTTCAATGGTGTTTTTGAAGAGTTTATGATAACAGAAAATGTGTATGTAATAATGATTAGGTTTAAAAAGCAAGATATAGAATTGTATAGATGGATCATAACAGTTTAATACAAGGTGCAAAAGAGGACACACACAAAAAATAGATTAGAAGGAAAATCTCCAAAATGTTAACAATGGTTGGACAATGCATGGCTTCCCCTCTGCCCCTTTTATTTGTCCATAATTCCCCAAAATGTGCAACACGACATGCACAGTTTTATCACAGTGAGCTTTTCAGGTGGAAGGGTGGGAGAGTTGCTGTAAGAGAAAGTTTACCAAGAACATGTTTATTACCAAAAAAAAAATGTAGTAAGTCTGAGTTCTTCGGCTTCTGAGAGAGAAGGGTCAAGCACACCAGCACCTGGGCCAGGAGATGTGCATGCTGACCCTCACTGCACCCCTCTCCGCGGTGGCCACTGTGTCACATGTAAGTCTTACCTCCTACCCAGCATGCACTCCTGTCTTGGCTGATGCCTTGGGACAGGCCAAGGTGAGGCCACCTCTTCACAGGTGAGGTACACAGGTGCTGACTGGTGTCATGTGACCCCAGGAAGTTATTCACCTGCCTTGGGCTGGCTCCTCCTCTCACATTAACAGGTCCTACTTCACAGGGCTGTGTGAGGAGTGGATGCCGTGTGTGAAATGTTTAGCACTGTGTCAGGCCTCTGAGAAGCACTATGTAAATATCAGTTCTTTTTTTTACTATGATTCTTAATCACTACTGGGGGGAGTGCTTCTGTTCTCAGGACCCTGAAATCCCACCTCTAACAGAAAATTTTATTGAGGCAGTTGACCATGCTGTAGTTTCTCTTCTAAGATACAAACTGAGCCCGGCTGGCATGGCTCAGTGGTGAGTGTCAACCTATAGACCAGGTGGTCACAGTTCGATTCCTGATCAGGGCACATGCCCAGGTTGCAGGCTTGGTCCCCAGTGTGAGGAGTGCAGGAGGCAGCCGATGGATGATTTTCTCTCATCATTGATGTTTCTCTCTCTCCCTCTCCTTCTCCCTCTCCCTTCCTCTCTTGGAAAAGATAAACAAACAAACAAATAAATAAGATACAAACTGAAGGGATGAAGAAGAGTGGGAACAAATGAGAAAACCTTTAGTTGAATGAACTTGTCAAAATGAATTCATCAGGAAGCACTGGGCTGGAGGGAGTGTGTTTAACCCAAAGGAAACCAAAATAGGGAGCCCCTAAATGTTGACACTTTTGCCAATTGGCCCAAGACTCGTTCTGGTACTGAGGTCACACACTGGGGGTGATATGCAAAGTATTTAACGATTGGTAAGTTTTGGGACCAATCACACAGGATAGACACCAGCGGTGACCAATCAGAATGGATCTCTGCTGTGAGCACCCATCACTCCTCTTGCTCCCCCTTCACCCTAGAGAGCAGGGCCGGGTCTCCCAGAGGTGCTCATTTAGACGTCCACCAGCGACTCCCATGCCCAGGTGTGGGAGCAGCACCAGGAGGCCTGGCCTGGCCCAGCCGTTTGGGCAGAGTTAGGCCCTTGTCCCACAGCTCCCCAACACTCTTATCCTTGCTTCCGGCTCTTGCTTTTCATGATAGCATGTCACCCTCAACTGTCCATCACACACCTGACAGGAACCCTTGTTGTCGGAGGCAGCAGGAAAAGAGGAGCCATCCTCGTTCTCCCCACCGCAGCCTGCTGGCCCCTCCCGGGTCCCCAGGTGACCTGGACGGCAGGTTTCTGGGGTGTGGGGACTCTAGGGTGAAGCTTTCATTGCAGTACCTTCCATGCAGAACTGCTGCCACCTGCAGAAACCACGTGTCCGCCCGGCAGCGAGCCAGTGAAACCGCTGTGATTTGCAGGACTCATTTTTCTGGGGGCGAAATGTTTCATCCCTTTTTTAATCCCTATGCCTTTTGTTTGGGGATTGGAGTCACCATTCCCTGTGCAGGAGGTTAAGCCCAGAATGACCTGCCTGGCCTAGCGGCACAGGCCTGAGGCATCACCATGGCCGGGGAGGGGGTCATCAGCGCCCAAGCTGAGCTGAGAGGAACCCGGGACAGGAGGACTGAGTTCTGCGTCTGGTTCTCTGAAGGCCTTTTGTCTTAGTTCTGTTCTGTGGTCACCAGCTGCCCTCAGCCCTGCCCCCGAGCAATTTGCAAATGCTGTGTGGGTCAGAAGCTGGTGAGAGAGTGAGCAGCCTGCAGCTGGGGGATCCACACCATCACATCTACCCTGCCATTGCTCCTTCCACTCTCGGTACTGCACCAGGAGTTCTTCCCACGGGAGTTCTTCCCACGCATGCTAACTCTGAATCCTCACACCAACCTCGGAAGGAGGCAGGTCGGGCAGGTTCATTATTGTCCTCACCTGGTAGTGAGGACTAGGGTCCCCTGGGGTTAAAGAGCTCGGCTAAGGCCCTGCTGTTAATGAGAGGGGCAGAGCGAGACCAGAGCCGCCTCCTGGGGCCTGGAGCAGCTGATGCAACCAGGCTGGGCTCCAGGCCTGGAGGACTCCCTGGAACCTTCAGTGAGGAGGAGTGGAAAGTGTCCTGAGGAACGCTGGAGAACAGAGCATTCTGTGACCTTCCCTGGTCCCCCTGTGTCCTGGGCCCTTCCGTCTCTCTGTGGGCCCCATCTCCCACCCTCCTGCTGCACTCCCACCTTCCCAGGTCCCTCCTGCTGTCCTCTCTGTCGCTCCCATGCTGTTCTCTCCCTCCATTTTCCCCCCTGGAGACTCACTGAGCCCAGGGACTGCTTCTTAGGGACACGGGTTCCTGCTGAGGGACCAAGAGCTCCCTGCACCATGTACAGCCCATTGGGAAAAGCCTATCAATGAGGGAATTCCTTTCCATAGAATAATGGTTCATATTTGCCTCAAAACTCTTTAAAACAAAAACAAAAGCAAGTTTATTGAGATGTAATCAACATACAATACACTTTACCTATTTAAAGTGCACAGCCTGTAGCTTCTAGTGCATTCTCGAAGCTGTGCATCTCTCACCAGAAACCACTTTAGAAGTCTTCATCACCTCGAGCAAAGTCCGCCCCCTGAGTCAGCAGTTCCCAAAGCCTCCATCCCCTTCAATCCTAGGCAACCACTAATCTACTTAACTAGAGGCCTGGTGCATGAAATTTGTGCACTCTCGGGGGAGAGGAGCAAGGGGAGCCCTCAGCCTGGCCTGTGCCCTCTCACAGTCTGGGAGCCCTCGAGGGATGTCCAACTGATAGCTTAGGCCAGCTCCTGGACATCCTTAGTGCTGCCAAAGAGGCAGGAGAGGCTTCCAACACTACTGCTGTGCTCACTGGCCGTGAGCCTGGCTTCTGGCTCAGCTGCACTCCCCCTGTGGGAATGCACCGACCATTAGTGAGCAGCTCCTGCATTGAACGTCTGCTCCCTGGTGGTCAGTGCATGTCATAGGACTGGTCTTTCCACTGTTTGGTCGATTTGCATATTAGCCTTTTATTATATAGGATTTGTCTATCTATTTGCCTATTCTGGAAATTTCATGTAAATGGGCTCATAGAATGTGTGGTCTTTCCTGACTGACTTCTTTTATTTGGTATGTTTTCAAGGCTCATCCACCTGGTGGCCGGAACCAGTACTTATATTTCTTTCTGTTGCCGACCAACATTCCATTTATGGGCACACCACATTTTGTTTCATCGGCTCCATAGCTGATGGACATTTGGGTTGCTCCTCCTTTTTTGGCTGTCGTGAACGATGCTGACATGAACACTCGTGCACGGGTTTTTGTGTGGATGTAGGTTTTCATTTCTCTAGGGCTGAATTCCAAGGAAAGGACAGTTCAGGCTTCAGCCAGCAGCGGAGGCAGGGTTTTTCAAGCAGCCTTCCTGCTGCTCCAGAAATCACACCACCCGTCGCCTGGGTCTGGGGAATTTCACCTGGAGCCTCAGCGCAGGGCCTCCCCTCTGCTCTCAGGAGGAAACCTCCCATCTTTCCCCAGGGACTAAGGGTGCCGTGAGTCTGGTACAGTCCAGTGCACCTTTTGTAGGAGAGAATCTGGACTCAGTTCTCAGCCAGGAGCACCTTGCATTCACTAGTAAGAGCCCAAGAGAAAGAACCCTGGAGAGGAGCAGTCAGGGTACAGGCCCTGATTCTGTTCCTTAAAAATCACATGACCTAGCAAGTTACTTCTCCTCCCAGAGCTCAGTTTTCTTACCTGCAACAAGGCACTGACGGTGTCTACCTTATAGGGTTGTTCTAAGGACCAGAGGAGAAGGCAGTGTGCCTGGCACCGTGCCTAGCAGGGTGGAAGCTCTCAGCAGGCGAGAGCTCTCAGCCAGGCATGTGGGAGGAGAGAATAAAGGCCCAGAGCCCCCTAGAAGCTGGGGCTGGAGGACATGGGGAAGGACCCCTGTTTCTATCCGCTCAGCTGCTGCCCAGCGTCTCCTCTGCTGTCCGCATGGGGCAGCACTGAGTAGGGTTGGCTGGCGACTCCCAGGGCGAGTATAGGACAGCGGGGCCCTCTGCGTTGGAGCCTCATCCATCGGAGCCACAGGCCAGAGGGGAGTGAAGATCCTACGCTGCTCTGGTGGGGAGCGCCGGCATGGGTGTCTGCGTTTTGCCTGAGCCAGTGTACCCCCACTTTACACACGATTCTAATAAACTTCATTCTCTGGTTGTCAAATCCACAAGGGGACGACGAGACAGGCCCCCTTAGAGCAGAAAGAAGTGACAACCTGAAAAGTAAGAGAGACTATAGGGGCGGATGGTGGAATTAGTGGGGTCAGAGCCATCAGGCCCCTGAGAGGAGGATCTGCCTCCCTTTGATTTCTGAGCGCTTGCGTGTGCGGACTCAGAATCAGGCGTCCTGAATCGTGGCCCTGCAGAAGGAGGTGAAGTCACGGCCAGTGCATGTGAAGGAGCTGCTGTGTGTAGAATGTGAGCGACAAGAGGACCTCGGGGGAGGGGCACTTTCAAGGGTTCATGTACTTCCACGCGTTTGCCTTCCACATATTTGACAGATTATCATGTGATCCCGGGAGAGTCCTGTGATATAGGGAGGGCTCGCATTATTGTCTCCATTCTATAGATGAGGAAACAGGCTTCGTAGACTTGCCGAGGCTTATGTAACTAGTGAGTGGCTTTACGCCAGAACCCGAAATCCAGTGTTCTTTCCACCACAGACATCAGACATCTTCAAATTGTGTTCTCTGGAGCTCTCCCCCCCGCCCCGCCCCCCGCCCCAGTATACCCAGGGTCCTCAGGCCACTCAGGGCCATCGATGCCTTTTACACTCTATCCCTTGCACCAAGCATGTTCCTCCTCCTCACCTCTGGTGTTCTGTGTCCTCAGAGTCCCAATGACAGACACCTGGCTAACTCCTAAATGATATGCAACTAAGACAGCATGTCACATGGTGTCCTCTCTACCCAACAGAGCCCGTGGCAAACTCGTTAGAGTGGGCTCATGTCTGCGTTGTGCCCCCAACTGTGAACACTTCATACTCACTGAATGAGTGACAGGTGTCCTTCTGCACACCCAGCTCATTACCCCACACCATTTATTCTGATGGTGAGAATGTTTGCCCCACAATAGACTCCCAGGAAGAGTTATTTGCACAGAGATGGTTTTGGTGACACCGCATGGGTGGCCACTGATTTACCCAGGGAGATCTGGCCCCTCTCTCCTCATGGGCGACCTCCGACTCTGCTCCCTCCTGCCCTCCGCACCCACAGCACCCTCCCTGAGAGGAGGAAGATCCAGATGTGAGCCACTGACATCGCCACTGTCAGCGGACACCTCCTGAAGGTGGAAGCTCTACTGAGCATGGTGAGAGGGACATTGTACTCCTTCTCCTGTCACTCTAAGAAAGCCGTCAGAACCGAAGGTGTTTGACAAATGGCAGTTTTCACCATTCCAGTGCTCCCAGCCTGTGGGGGGTGATCAAACTGGAAAGACAGAGCATGGGCTAAAGTCCTAGCACATCAGCCAAGCTGGCCTGTACCCAGAGGGAGTGAGTGATACACAGGGGGTCTTGTGTCAGAACCTTTTCTTTCCTTCCCTCCCTTCCTGGGCCATTTCTCCTCTAAGTTGGAGGTCATTTGGAAAGAGGACATCTCGAAGAGATGAGGCATAAAGTGAGCCTTGTGGGACATTGGGAATTAGGAGGGGGGGGGGGGGCTTGATATTCAGGTGAGGCAAAGGTGGTGGACATGTCCTACACAGTCCAGTGTGGCCCCAGGATAGAAGAGCGTGGGAAGGCTGGGAGGGAGAGGAGGACAGGAAGAACCTGAGGAATCAGGCTGCCAAGTTTGGGCATAATATCTAACCAAAGGGGAGCATTCAAGTCTCCATCAAAATGGAGATGGAGAGAGGGAGGGAGGGCAGCATCTCTGCTCAGGGCAGGTGCTTCTTGTTTGTTTTCTGTTTTATCCTGGCAGCAACCTTATGAAGTATCATCTCCATTTTGCAGATGAGGAATCAGAAGCTCAGAGAGGTTAGGAAAGTTGCTTTAAGTCACCAGCAAGTATGTTGCTGGCCCAGGATTTGAACCCAGGTCCAAAACATGTTTTCAACACAGATACACAGCATCCGAGCTCTCTGTGTCTGGCAGGGGAGCCCAGGCTACCCTGGGTAAGACCAGAGCCAGGCCCTCCCACTAAGAAAACCCAGCAGTGTTTCAGAGCACCCCAAGAGCCAGGGCCCAGCAGAGTAGGGACATCCCAAAGTTTTGTACAGAGTTTGACTTTTGCTATTCTAAAAAAGTCAACATAGTCATTGTAGGAAGAAAAGAAGACCTTTGTTGGCCTTGTATTCGTTGGCTGAGGCTGCTGTAACAAAACCACAGACAGAGGGCCTTCAACCACAGACCACTGCTAGTCACCTGCTCTCTCCGTTCTGGAGGCTGAAGCCCAGGACCAAGGTGTCACCAGGTTTGGTTTCTTCTGAGGGCTGTGAGGAAGAATGTGCTCCCTGCCTCTCTCCGGGCCTCTGGGGGTTTGATGGCCAGCTTTGGCGTTCCTTGTCTTGTAGGTGCATCACTTCGATCTCTGCCTTCATCCTCACATGGCGTTCTCTACGTGAGCGTGTCTGTGCCCAGATTTCCCCTTTTAATAGACACCAGTCATGCTGGGTTAAGGCCCACCCTGATGACCTACTCTTAACTTTTTATATCTGCAATGACCCAATTCCAAATAAGATCACATTCTAAGGTTCTGGGGGTTAAGACTTCAACATACAAATTTTGTAGGACATGATACAACCCAAAACAGACATCCTTGCACTTATTTTGTAGTTTGCATGGGTTTGATTTGAATTACGTACAGGAGAGGGGGCGCCATGATGGTGTCAGTCCTAAGGACTTCTAAAGCGCGTCGCCTGTCTGTGGACCTGCTGAGCAGAGCAGGTGGGGGAACACAGATGATGAGGTCCTGACACCTGATGAGGTGTCTTGGCTGAGGCTCCAACAGCTGAGAGCCAGAGAGCATTATGGGACGATGCTCCCTGACATTGAATCCCTCCATCCAACCAGAGGGGCTGCAGTGGTGGGGGCTTCCCTGGGGAGACACAGGAGTCACACAGCAGAACCTGCGGATCTGAGTGAACACGACTCGGCGGCCTGACCCTGGGAGACTGCGTTGGTCCAAGCATGGCTTTTCTGGCAGCGAACTCCATCATCCGCTGAGAGCCAAAGCAGGCAGCCTCCGCAGGCGTGAGTTGTGTGTTGGCCATAACACAGCCTGAGAGAGCAGGTGTCCTTCCAGCAGTGAAACATGTTCACACGGACTGTAAGTGAGAAGCTGTCTCATTGGGGTAATTATACGTGTAGACACCGATGGTGAGGGCAGAGAACACCAGAGCTGGCAGGCGGGGCTGGGTGGAGTCTGGGATCATGCGGGGAGTCGGCCTGGTGTGGGCTCCCTGGCCCATGAAGGAGGAGAGACGCGATGGAGAGAGAAGGAGGTGGGTGTGAAGGGTGCACTTGCCTTACTCAAGGCTCTAACACTTGGTTCTATACACGGAACAGTGTGGTCCCCAGACCAGCACTGTCACTTGGGAACTCATTAGACATGCACATTCTCTGGCCCCACCCCAGACTCGCTGAATCAGAAACACTGAAGGTGGGGCTCAGCCATGTGAGTTTTAACAAGCTCCCCAGGTGACTGAGCTGGGCTTCGGTGTGAGAATTGCTGATGTAGAGCGAAGTAGAGCTGATCAAAACAAGACCTGGGTGTATTCACAGCTTCATCAACTCATGAGCTGGGTCACCATGTCCTTTTCTAAGCCTTACTTGACTCCTCTGTCAAATAGGAAGGAAAACACCTACTCCATATGCGTACCAGCTGGCTGTCTCAAGGTGGGAGCTTATTGGCTTTGTTCACTGCTGTCCCGGCACCCAAGAAAGTAGCAGAAACGTAGTAGGAGCTCAGTAGCTATTGCTAGATTAATAATTGAAGGGGCTACTGTGCAGTGCGCATTGAGGTTCTTTATGTAAAGTGTTGATAGAGTGCTTGGAGGCACATGGTAAGGGCTTGCAATCCCGGCTGTTATTGATGATGGTGACAGTGACGGTGACGGTGATGGTGATAAAGATGAAAGGAGTCCCTCTTCTGCAAGAGAAACTTGACTGCAATTACCTACAGCTTCTCTTTTAGAGGCGGAGACAGAAGCTGAGACCCACAGCCTCTGTGAATATACCTAAATGGACGGGAAAGGAAGCAGACTGTCATTTAGACCACGAAGGGGGACAGAAGGCAGCAGGACAGCATTGGTCACCTCTGGGCCTTGGAAGCCAAGGATGGAGCCAGTCAGAGTCACTAGAGAGTGACCCAGGGTCCCCTGAACGGGGGGCTGCTTCTCCAGCCCGAGCTGTTCCTGCCAGGGGGATCCCTACATTCCCCTGCACTGGAAACCTCAGACCCAACAGCTTTACAGGCAAGCTCAACCAAACTTTTAAACAATAAATAATTCTGATCCTATCCAACTCTTATAGAGAATAGAACCTCACTACACAAACCAGACAGGCCCTGTCTGCTTCACTTCCAAGAGGGTTCCTAGAATATGTGCCTGCTTTCCCACTTTGAAAGCCCTGACCGGATGCCTCGCCTCCTCTGCGGCCTCCTCACTCCTGGAGAGAGCTGTTTACCACGTAGCTCGGGAAGCCCAGCTCGGCCTCTCGCTTGCACGACCCCCCTCCCCCAAGGCCCTGGGAGAGACCCTAACAACATGTTCATGTGGTCACATCTTGTTGTAATATTTGCAAAGTAAGATATGTGGGCAGCAATTTGTCAGGAAGTGGTCTATTTGCATCCTGACACGCTCTCCATCATGTTCCCCTCATGTTGGGTGGTGGTGGTGCGGCTGGGAGGGTCTGACTAAGCAGAAGCTGAGCTAAGGATACATTTAGTTCGGGTTTAATGGGGTATGTTTATACGGTTTGCAGTTTCTTCTACATTCAGTAACCAGTCGTCTTGGTGTAGAAGTATCTTCCTTCTGTGGCCCACCCTACAACCATAGGCCTACAACTAGGACATCACGGGGACATCCTGGTTAATGAGTATCGTCAATGCAAAGAATACGTTTATCCACCACGTGAGGAAACAGGAAATGCCCCAAATCTCACAGCTCATATACAAAAGAATACTCACTAGGGTTTCCCCACATTTGACAATAATCCTACACATTTATATGACATTACCAATAACTAGTTTTGAAGGGGAGAGAAATGTCTAGAATATCAACTGTACTAAAGTATCCACCATATGACAGGAAAGACTAAGTTATCTTTTCAATTATCTTTAAAATCCTGAACGAGCTTTAAACACTGTCTCTGAAAATTATTTTACAAAATTATTATGGAAGAGATGATCCGAGATTATGCAAGGCGTTCACATGTTTGCTACCTGCAGTTTGCCAAGAAGCTAATTAGTAAAAAATGTTCTTTTTACAAATTTGGGGATGTTTGTGGTGTTTGCCAGCTTTTTAAAATATGCTGCAATTTTCTGATTCAAAAATAAACATCATTTTAATACCTCATAATTTTTTAAGAGCACCCCCCCCCCCAAACCTGGATCTACCCTGGCCCTCTCTCTGCTTCGTCTTCATGTGATGACTGCTCCATCCTCCCTTCCTCCCCGCAGTGCTGACTGCCCTGATTTAATGATTGACTTGGAGGTTAAGCCAGCAAGCTCACTGCCCAGCCCAGGTGGTAAGCTCCCCGAGGGACAGTCCCTCAACTCCAAGCACCATACACAGGCCAGACCCACTGGAGACCCTTAATACACACCTGCCAGCAAAGCCTCTGACGTGGGACCCACGTTCCGTGGAGCAGAGGACCTGGCATCCTTTCCGCACGTGGGCATCTTCAGAAGCGGGACCTGCCCCCGGGACCTGCCGTTTTTCTAGGAAGAAGACTTTCGCCTGAGAGAAGATGTGGTCCCTGGTTGATGATCTGACCTGGGTAGGCTGACTGGTCACCACGGAGAGAAGCCCCTTGTGAAGGTCAGGGTCAGGCAGCTGAGTTGGGACCCTGACAGAAGCCACGTTGGAGTGGGGGCTAGAGTGGGTCTGAGGGCCTCTCCCACCCTCCTCTTCACAACCCTCTTCAGTGCCCTGCAGCCTCTGCTTCCTCCCTGCAGGGGGAGGGGGCTCAGTGCTTCTCACCCAGCAACCCCCCCCCCCCCCCCCCACACACACACACACACCCTGGAGCCTCTGCTTCCTCCCTGCAGGGGGAGGGGGCTCAGTGCTTCTCACCCAACAGGCCCCCATCCTCCACACACACTTCCAATGGCATTTGTAGCATGCAGCCACCCTGCCTTCGGGTCCCAGAAGGCACAGCAAGTCCCTGCCCTGCCCACGGGGCTCAGAGATAAGTGAGGGAGGAGGTGCGGTTTTCCACTCGCTCGCAGCCCATTCAGCAGGAGCCATGGGGACATTTGTCTTGGCCAGGGGAGTATGGGCAGTGAGCTAGAGGTAATATGTCTTCTCTTCCAAGTAAACGTGTTCACCAGGACCTTCCTCGGTATTTCCTGAGTGTCCTGAGAAAGGCTGGTCCCCACGAGGCACCTGGGAAGGTGTGGTTATGTGGACAGGGTGTTGCATCCCAGAGTCCCGGGAGGAGATCCCGAGATGGTCAGTAAACGTATGGGATGTTGCCGACCTGTCCTGAGGTGTCTGGCCGCACTTTAGCTTCCCCCTTTCGCACCCTGTGGCTATGAACCCCTTTGGGGAAACACTGTTCTAACTAAAAGCAGTGATGTTAGCAGACAGCGGGAACTTTCAGCACCAGCACAGGCAGGTCGTCAACTCCAGGGGCCGCGGGCTTTTCGGGCTCCTCCTACCACGTGCCACAGGTGGCTGCTCCCTTCCTACCCAGACCAGGGCCTGGCCAGGGGTCTTCTGGCAGCAGGAGCCCCGCACCGACCCGGCCCCTTCCCTTCGCAGGACCCTGGGGGAGAGGAGCTTCTAACACCCTTGGATGAGCTCCTTTGGGGCCAAGGCCAGTCCCTTCCCCCAGCCATCTGTACACGCAGGCCACCCGGAGGCTCTGAAACCTGTCCCCGGCCCTGCGTCCGCGGAGAGAAGCAACACCATGACAATGTCTCTCATTACTTTTCTTAGTTGATTAATTCCATCTTAGTTACCTTCAGCGACGGTGGTGGTGAAGACCCCAGAGCCTTCTGAGACAGGAAGGCTCAGAGCACTGAGGAAACACCGAGCCAGGTCCTTGTTAACACGTTCACTTGGAAGAGAACCATGTTGACCTATTAGCCCTCTGCCTCTACTACACTGGCTTCCAAGGAAGTTCCTCTCAGTCTTCTGAGCGTGTTCTGCAAGCTGAGGGGGGAGCACGCTTATCCTCTGGGGAGGGCCGGTGTGTGAGCCGCTGGAAGGGAGAGCAGAAAGGGGGACTGAACTGTCTGCTGGGTAGACTTGGTGACCTTGGGACTGTCCTTGACCTCCTGTCTCAGCTCCCCCCCCCCCCCCCCCCCACCTAAGAGCAGGGGCAGTAGCAGTGCCCACTTGTGAGAGTGTCATGAGAATCAAAGGAAGAACACTGAGTGAGCTCAGGGCGGTACCGGCACATGGTCAGCACCTGGCAAACATGCATTATGATTACACACGCCACTCAGAAGAGCTTGGGAGTTCACAGTCTCCTTGTTTTTGAGAGTGGAGGTGGAATGGATGCAATAAAGTGCTGAGTCTGACCTCCAAGCTGTCCCTCCTGGCAAGATTAGCTGCCCAAGGGGCCTAGCTACCTTAGGTAGCATCAAGACAATGTCTAATCAAAATCACGGCCTCACCCACCTGAGGAGCCCCTGGATTTCTGAGGGCTGGACTTGAACATGGCGACTCCCTTTGTGCTGTGATTTTGTTGTTAATCCTCACCAGAGGTATTTTTTTCCACTGTTTTTTTTTGTTTGTTTGTTTGTTTTTAGAGAGAGAGAGAGAATGGAATGGAGGGAGGGAGAAGGAGGAGAGAGAGAAACAACACGTCAATTGGTTGCCCCTTGCAGGTGCCCCAACCAGAGATGGGGATCCAACCTGCAACCCAGGTACGTGCCCTTGACTGGGAATCGAACCCACAACCCTTCAGTCCTTGGGCAGACACTCCAATCACTAAGCCAAACCAGCCAGTGCTGTCCTGTGATTTTTTAAAAAAATATATATTTTATTGATTTTTTACAGAGAGGAAGGGAGAGGGATAGAGAGTTAGAAACATCGATGAGAGAGAAACATCGATTCAGCTGCCTCCCGCACACTCCCCACTGGGGATGTGCCTGCAACCAAGGTACATGCCCTTGACCGGAATCGAACCTGGGACCCTTCAATCCCCAGGCCAACGCTCTATCTACTGAGCCAAACCGGTTAGGGCTGTCCTGTGATTTTAACAACAAACTTCAAAATAATCTCCCCTTGACTAGCGGTCAATTCCTGAAATTCCACCACAGACATATCAATCATTCCTTAGCTTAAGGTTGTTGTTCCATTTGCGCAACACATTTAAAGTGAGCCTCTACCCTGGGCACCACAGACAGAGATAGAGCAGCTGGCCCCAGAGTTGGATGTGGAGGTGAAGAGGTCCAGGGACACAAAGGCCCTCGCCAGCTAGGCCAGGCAGAGGGGAGGGGCCTGCAGTAATCTCCCCAGATTTAAAACGAAAAAATAAATACCTCTTACGGGTTGCCATGAGGTCAGCTGAGCTCATGCTGGCAAAGCCTCTTGTGTAGAATGCTCAACCAATCATTAGATTCCTCCCCCAGTCTAAGCTGTTCCCAGTTATGTACACCTGGATGTTAACGAGGGGTCTGGCAGGAGGGTTTGCCTGGTGGGAGGAGGAAGATGAGAGTGCTGCCCTCATATGGGGACGGAGTCGGGGGGCAGTAAAGGAAGGCTTGGGGCTCAGAGATGAACTTCTCTTATGTTCTCCCCGAATGGGTCACTCCTTGGTTCACCTGCTCACGTGTCCCCTTCTATAAAGACCTTCCAGACCACCCACCCCATCAATCTCCTTACCCCACTTCATTTTTCCTCCCAGCGCTCTCTCCACCAGACATATGATACATTCACATGGTCAGCTGTCTGTCCTACTGAAATGTATGTTCTGTGGCTAGGGGGACTTTGTTTTGTTCACTGCCAGGACCAAACCTCCGCCTGCCAATTATTACCCAATTTGGCCTTGGTCAAGCTATTCGCCTCTCTTTTTGCACAGGGTGATTTTGATAATTAAACGCACTAATAATAAAGCAGCACTTGGCACAATGCCCGGTGTGTTGTAAGTGCCCGTTAAATGGCAGCTATAGCTATTAGTGGTTATATTCCAGTAAATGTTTACTTCCTGCGGGTCAGCCATCTGGGGAAGACCTCTGGCTGCTCAGGGATTTCTCTCATCTCGAATGGAGCTAGAAATAGAGGCCTCCACTAACTGGGGAACCGTGAAAGTACGGCTTACCTTCCAGAGCAGGTGAAGTAAAGATCTCTGGGGCCCTGGTTCTTAAACACGGCTACACAGTGGGATCACCTGGGGCATTTTAAACATTACTGATGCCTGGATGTGCCTCCCGAGATTCTAATGTGAGCAGTACAGCAGGTGGCCTGAGCATCAGAAGTTTCTTAAGTTCGCCAGGTGCTTCTAAGGTGTAGCAGGTTTGAGAACTGGGGCTCCGGAGCACCACCAGATTTCCCCTTAAAAGTCAGGGAGACAGATGTCTGCTGATGGCAGTTAATGCGTCCTCCTAAAAGGAGCCATTTTCTCACAGACCGACCGGCCCACTAAACATTAAACACTGCAGCCCAGCAGGGCCCACCACTTACAGATGGCTGTTGCCTGGGATGCAGCTTCCTGGGACTCCAGTCCCCACAGAGGAAAGCTGGGAGACCAGCAGCACAAGCAGATGGGCAAACTGAGGCTGGAGCAGCTGAACCAAGCCTTTCCCCCACCCCCCTCTCTAATCAACCCAGCAGCTGGGCCTGGCGAGGACAGCGATTCTGGCACAGCTCCGAGCACAAAACATTTTGCCTTGTGTTTGAACTATAATAGAATTGAGAGTTCGTGATTGGACCCCATGAGGATGAGGTCTCAAGGTCGTATCTGCGACGGTGAGCAATCGTTGAATTAGAGGACAAATGCGTTTCGAGAAAGTGCTTTTTGAAAAGGGGCCAAATTCACCAGGCCGGCCTGGCTTAGTAGTTGAGTATCAACTTATGAACCAGAAGGTCACGGTTCAATTCCCAAAGCACATGCCTGGGCTTTGGGCTTGATCCCCAGTAGGGGGCGTGCAGGAGGCAACCGATCAATGATTCTCTCTCATCATTGATGTTCTCTCTTTCTCTTCCTCTCCCTTCCTCTCTGAAATCAATAAAAATATATTTTAAAAAATATAAAAAGAAGCCCAACTGCATTGCTCTCACTTCCCTGCTGTTTAAAAGTAAGGGGAAGTATCTACGCTGAGTGATAGAAGCCTCTCACCAAAGGACAAGTGCTGTCTGATTCCACTTACATGAGGCACCTGGAGGAGTCAAGTTCCTAGAGACAGAGAGCGGCAGGGTGCTTGCCAGGGGCCCGGGGGAAAGGAGGATGGGGAGTTGCTTCAGACTCAGTTTTCCGAGATGAAAGGAGTCTGGAGGTGGAGGGTGGTGATGGTTGCACAGCAATGTGAATGTACTTAATGCCACTGAATCGCACACTTAAAAATGGTTAAGATGGCCCTAGCCAGTTTGGCTCAGTGGATAGAGCATCGGCCTGTGGACCAAAGGTCCCGGGTTCGATTCTGGTCAAGGGCACGTACCTTGGTTGCAGGCTCCTCCCTGGCCCAGGCCCTGGTGGGGCTCCTGCAGGAGGCAACCAATCCATGTGTTTCTCTCACATCAGTGTTTCTCTCTGTCTTTCCCTCTCTCTTCCACTCTCTTTAAAAACCAATGAAAAATATCCTCAGGTGAGGATTAACAACACAAACAAAACAGAACACAAAAAATGGTTAAGATGGTAAACATTATGTTAGGTGCATTCTACCACATTTAAAAATAAATTACTTCGTAAAAAGCAGTTCTTTCGTAATTTTTTAAAAGTAAAATAAACACCTGGGGGCTGCAGGAACTTAGCTGGGCCTTTGGTTGATTCCATGGAAACCTGGGAAGAGCCGGTGAATTTCAGAGCCTGGAGTGAGAAGGGAGGCAGCGGATCAGCCTCTAGGGCACCTTGGAAGTTAATGAAAACTCGGGGCAGCTGATTTAATGGGCTGTTTCCTCGCCCCTGTGTATTTTAGCCGCATAAACAGAATGTACCAGGTGACTTACAAATGACTGTGCAGGGCTGTGAAGATGGTGTGTTCCTTCCCTCCGCCTGAGAGACTGAGTCCCTGCTGCCTGTTTTCATGGAAATGAGTTTCATAGAGTGAGTTTGGAGTCAGCCAGAAGAAAGGCTATCTGGCTGCGGCGTTCTTCCTTTTTCAAAGGCTTCTAACGTGTGCCTGATATGGATATTAGCACAAATAAAAATTACACCTTCAGAGGGAGAAGACGGTGGGAAGGGAGGCCAGCTATTTCTGCCTAAACTGGGCCTCTGGGATGCTGGTGTTTTCCTAAATGGTATTTTGATGAGTGTCTGTGACACAAAGCATCCACCCCTGCTATAGGTCAGGCTGCCACGGGGTTGCAGAGAGCTGCCCGGCCATGAGCAAGGCAATCGTGAATCCTGGGCCAGGGCATTGAAGATCATCGCCTTGTTCGCCGGATGAAATGGAATCTGCATGTAACCCAAGCCCCTGAGTATGCGCATGCAGCCCCCAAGTCTGAGCAGCTGTGCTCTGGCATCCACCAGGCGAGTGGGTGTTGGCACGCCTCCTCATGGGGCTGTCCATTCTGTGATTGGACCTCTGCCTGTCTAGGACCCAGTCCCCTGCCTTTGACAGCTCTGATGGCTGTAGAAGGCTCTTCTGTGAAAGGGAGTAGAGCCCCTTATTCACACAAAGGTGCTACATCCTCATAGCCTGGGGCTGAACCCCGGCTCTGCCCCTTACACCCTGTGTGACAGGGGTAGGTTGTTTTTCCTCTCTGTGCTTCCGTGTTCTCACTGAAAAATGACTATGAGCGAGTCTCTACCTCATGGGGTTGTTGCAAGGATGCAATGAGTTAATCTATATAAAGCAGTTACAGCAGTTTGAAAAGTTCAGTAAATGCTAGCTATTAGTATTATGTACGCTACATAGATATGTCTCATAGCTTTCGCCTGTCCCTAGGGTCTTTAAGAATAAGCTCAACTCCTTGTCCCCACGACAGCCTTGCAAATGTCTAAAGCAACTCTCCTGGCCCTGCCCATGTCCTCCGGGGTCAAAGTGTCCAGTCTTCACCACTTTGTGTGACACGCCTTTGGCTCCACAAGAATCACAGCCCCCACGCAGCAGCCCCACTCACCCCTGAGGCTGCAAGGATGACTTCTCCACAGCCCGATTTCTTTTTCACTTGACCTAGTTTCCTCGATCAGACAGGGGTGCATATATGCATTCCTAGCCCCTTCCAAAGAAGCAGGGTGCCAGGGGCATCCCTGAGCCCGTTAATCCCCTGCTTTCCAGAGAGCAGCATCTTTGCTAGCAGCCCCGCTGGCAAGCCTCTCCAGGCTGGGAGTGCAGAGCCTGCAACCGCCTGGCTGCATGAACGCTCCTCCCACTGTAAGCCTGGGCAGGGGCCCTACCACAGCCTGCACGGAAACGCCCATCCTGCCCAACGTCCCTCCTTCCTCCCTCTGCAACCCTTCATCTCCCTTTGTTCTTCCTGGGGTTCTCAAACTGGGAGGAGGGCGCTTACTGAAGATGTACATCGGTGCCTGAGCCAGTTTTGCTCAGTGGAAGGTCAGCTCACAGACTGAGGGGTCCTGGGTTCGATTCTGGTCAAGAGCACCGGTTGCAGGCTCGATCCCCAGCCCTGGTCGGGGTTCATGTGGGCGGCAAACAATGGATATGTCTCTTTCACGTTGATGTTTCTCTCTCTGTGTCTCTCCCTCTCCCTTCCACGCTTTATAAAAATCAATGGAAAAAATATCCTTGGGTGAGGATTAACAGAAAAAAAATATGTACATCGGTAGCTTTGGGCAGTTGGCACATCTCACAAGCAGTTTCCCTGATTCTGATGCAGAGGGTCTTTGGGGACCACTGACTCTAAGCCCCTGTCCCCATTTAAATTCCCCCCATGGCTGTGAGCGGCCAGAAGGTACATTATCATTAATGGGTGACGTCCGAGGCTTGCAATCCCAGATCCATGAGGTCAGGCTCCAGGAAGTGGAGGCACCGAGAGGGCAAGCCCCTCACAACTGGACGCACCAGGGCTGGCTGGTCGAGGCAGCAGAGGGGAGCCCACCTTCGGGGTGAGTTTGAGCAAGGCTGGCCTGAATTTCCTGCAGGCATCTGGGACGGAGTCCCCTGCTTCTTCTGCAGCAAAAGGAATGCTCAGAGCTTCACCGACACCTTCCCTCTGGATCTGTTGTGGGTCCCTAATTCCCTCACTCAGGCCAGCTGCTGCTAGATTATTATTTCACACACCTTTGAAGCTTTCAAAGTCAAAGCCTCCCATTGGCTGTACAGGACCCTAAACAGTGGTCGGCAAACTCATTAGTCAACAGAGCCAAATATCAACAGGACAACGATTGAAATTTCTTTTGAGAGCCAAATTTTTTAAACTTAAACTATATAGGTAGGTACATTATTATTAACTTAATTAGGGTACTCCTAAGGCTTAGGAAGAGCCACACTCAAGGGGCCAAAGAGCCGCATGTGGCTCGCGAACTGCAGTTTGCCGACCACGGCCCTAAGAGAACAGCTAACGGGGCTGGAGCAATAGCTGAAGAAACCCCGAAGGCTCCTGACAGGGTCTAGACAGGAAACTCTGTCCGACTGCCTCCCAGTGGCGCCTCCTGAAGAGACAGCTTCTCCCCAGGAGCACCGAGGGACAGGGCAGGGGCAGGACAGAAGGAAGGGACAGGGCAATTCCAGTCTCCCTCTAGTCTGCTGAGAGGGGCCGTGGAGAATTGCAGTGTTGGCTTCGTGTCTTCTCAGAGCGCAATGTCTTAGAGCTCACTGGACAGTGTGTCCTGCGTGGGCCTGCTGTCCTCCCAGCCTGCCCTGGGAGAGCCCCCTGCAGACCAGGTCTGCTCACTGAAGACAGGGCCCTCCACGTCCAAATGGAGCTGAAACTATCCTCCCGCAGGCTCAGCAGGAAAGCCATCTAGGGATTTCTGGGAGCCAATATACTTACTGATGTATGAGCCCTTCTGGTAAAATTGAGCCTCACCCAGCCAGTGTGGTGTCAGTGGTTGAGCGTCGACCTATGAACCAGGAGATCACGGTTTGATTCCCGGTCAGGGCACATGCCCGACCGGGATAGGTTGCTTATCCTCTCTGTGCCTCCGTGGGTTGCAGGCTTGATCCCAATGGGGGTGTGCAGGAGGCAGCCGATCAATGATTCTCACTCAACATTGTTTCTATTTCTCTCTACCCATCCCTTCCTCTCAATAAAAATATTTATTTAAAAAAATGAGTCTCTATTCCTGGGTATTCTTTAAAGATTTTTCTTTTTAATTCTAGAAAATTCTGACTTTCACCCTATCTACTCAACTGAAACACCTCTCTTGAATTTAGGTCACCAGTAGCGTGTTGTGGACCCCAGTACCTCCCTGCTCAGACTCCCCACCCAGGAAGGGAGCCACTCTTTGGTCCCCTTCCCCCTCCCCAGGGTCAGGCAGAAGGCACTGCACCTTCCCAGATTCCCCTCTGTCCCCTGGCTTCTGAAACACATCAGTAAACCCCCTTTATTTTCACAAGGAGACTGAGGGACAAGTAGCCATAGGGAAGTAGCTGGTAGTAGTTAACAGAAATCCAGCAGGTTCTTGGTTTTCATTCAAAGGTAAGAAAGAGCCAGGAGTTAACTTCCTCAACTACTGTCAAGGTCTGGCCCATAATTCTGACCCAGGGGCAGCCTTGCCCCAAAGAACATCTTTCACTTTCAGAGCAGGTGTTGCCAAAGGAAACCCCGCCCACCCACCCCGCACCCCTCCCAGGTCCCACTTCTCAGCCCCAAAGCTGCAGGTGTGAATTATGTTAATTATAGGGAATTCCATTCCTTAAAAGACTGTTTATTTACATATCAAGGGAAACTTTCCTTAAGTCCCCTCCCCTCTGGGTGATCTCTGCTTTAGTCTTCCTCTGACTGGAAGATGAAATCAGACAGCCTTGGTGTATAGCCCGCCCACCCAGAAGTGACCTTCCTTCCGCAGACCGCTTGGCTTGTCTCTGTCATTTTTAGGATCAGACTTCAGCCCCTAACACACTACTGTACATACAACATGGGTGAGTCTACATGCATTATGCTAAGAGAAGCAATTAGATTCCAAAAGCTTCCTGCTGTGATTCCATTTACAAGACATTCTGAGCAGGGCAAAACGAGTGACAAGAAGGGGACACGGAACTGTTGGAGGAGACGGAATTGGTGTATTATCTTGATGGTGATGGTGGTTATGCAATTCTCTGCTTTTGTCAAGGCTCATGGAACTGTACCCAAAAAGGGGCAAATTGTATTGTGTGTAAATTATACCTCAACACGCCTGACCTTTTAAAAATGACTTCCATTTGCCAATCCTTTTTGGAACAAGGCAAGGTATCAATGGCTGTCAATTGCTGTGAATTTCCCACCCACCTTTGAAAGTGGCAACTGGAACTCTCTGGAAAGTCAAGTATGTCAAAGAAGAGGGTCAGTGGTCCCTGCAAACGTGCCTCATTTTGGAAGGGGTTTAGACCACAGGAGACATTCCTTGTTTATTCATTAATTTATTCATTCATTCACTCATTCAACAGTGTTTATTGAACACATCCTAAGAGGCAGACTTGGGACTAGGCAATTTGGACATGACTGTGAACCTATACCAGCTGCTTCCTGTGAGGGGCGTAGAATCTAGGGGACTGGAGAGTGGGCAACTTCATAGAAGTAAAGAAACAGTAGCAAACAGGGGCCATGGACTCCCGGAGGGGCATCCAATCTCATCCCAGCAAATGGGGAAGCTCCTGAGAGGAAGCCGGCCTGAGTGTGTGTCAGCCAGGGAGGCAGCAGGTGTGAGGACCTCCGTCCATGGGATGCACATGTGTAGATGCCCAAAGGAGAGAGAAAGAGGGACACATTAAAAAACTGTAAGGAGTTCATGTTGGTGAGAGCTTTGAGGCCGGAGAATGGCTTTGCTGGAGCCATTTCCCGCTGGGGGAGGGGGTGTCTCTTTTCCTCCTTGTTCCACCAGTTTGAGGCCCTACCCTGAAAAAAAGTTGTGTCACAGAGGAGAGAAAACTGCTGTCCTAATTCAGGGCTCTCAGAAGCTTTAAACAATAAATCTTTGCTCAACAAATGAAAAGATGTCAGATTAACTGATAAAAAGCTCCTGGGTACTTGGGCTTCTGAACTTTTCATATATTTTAACATGAGTCTGTGATATACTTTCTACATCAGTAAAAAGGCAAATTCAAATGCCAAACGAGCGATTACAGCAAGTACCAAGACCATCCCTAGAGCCTCACATTAGAGCCCCCCGATCGGAATCATCTTACCCTGAACCCCAAAGGGTCTATTTTCTCACTGTAGAGAGATTGTTCAGTTGATCCAAATTTCCTGGGTTTCACTGTTGGGCTAGCTTTCTGAATTATATAGAGAATAACTTCCGAATTGCCTGGCTATGTTTTCTTTTCTGTGCTAAAACACCTAGGCCATCACTGTATCTTGTGGGGAGGGATTCCAGCCCAGCCCAGAAATCATTGAGCAATGGCTGAAATCAGCTAGAACATCTATCCCCCCAAAAAACACAGTGTAGAACTCCCAGAATCCCTGGAGCAAAAGCTGTGTCCACTTGGCCATTAGATCTGCTGTCATATGCCCTTGGCCTGTATCCATTATGAAGCTAGCCTTAGCCATTTGCATCAGGGGCTTGGCCCTGGCGTTGTAGCTGCATTAATTCTAACCATTAACGCCAAAGCAACTGGCTTGATTTCAAAGGTATGGCTGTGTGTGAGATCCAGCCACTGGATAAACGAAATTCCAGTGTCTCATTGTTATTCTGTTGACGGCCATAATGAACTGGAGTATGGCTCTTACTTATCCATCTTCTTACTAGACGAGGACAGATTTGTTTTGCATACTTGCATCAAGCTGGGGCAGGATATCATTTCTTCTAAAAGATTGGTATCCTTTCTACACAGGAGAACACCAGGGCCTCCTGAGATGCCCCCCCAAAGCCTTTGAACCCCACAAACTAGTCTGAATCCCTACAGTCAGACTTCTGTTCCATAATGCTCCTCCCAGACCAACAGGAAAGGACCAAGGGTGAAGGAATCCTGAAAGGGGCCCTGTCTCCAGGTGAAGAGAAAGGAGAAGAGGCGTGGGAGGGAGGGCATCTGCATGACGGACGGATGGAGCGGGATTTTGCCTTTCAGGGTTATCTGTCAGAAGGCTTGGTAACGAAGTGGTACCGCTCACCACGCCTGCTCCTCTCCCCTAACAACTACACCAAAGCCATCGACATGTGGGCGGCCGGCTGCATCCTGGCGGAGATGCTCACAGGGAGAATGCTCTTTGCAGGTAAGCTGCTAATCACTCGCCTTCCTTCTCCTCTGGTGTCATTCTTCTAGACCAAGGGAGAACTGGGTGCACAGAACATGCCAGCCTTTCCCTTTGAAGTAACCTCTGTGGCTTTTATGGCACTGCTTGGAGGTCATATATGCGTTTACAGATGAGAGAGGTGTTCGTTCCCAGCATCCAGCATGATGCCTGGCAGGGAGATGGTGCTCAATAAATAATTACTTGCCGAATGAATGAGTGCCTGCCTCCATCCTGATCCACACCCTGGGCATGGCCTGTCTTCCTCCCTCTGCCCAACGGAGCACAGAGGCAGTGCGCTCAGGACACATTCCAAACCCCATTTGTTATTCCTAATATTTCCTCTCCTCATCGGAATCCTCCTCATTGGAAACCAAAGCGTCAGACTCATTCCTGGCCTTGAAATCACTTGCTTCCCCAGCCTGGCAAAGAACATGCAGAGGGGCCTATGGGAGGGGGCCCTTGGAAAGCGTGGGGCCAGGCTGTCCCCATCACTTTGGTGCTGGCTGCCAGTCTGTATCAGACTGTTCATCCCAGAGGCAGAGGCATTTGACAAAGCCAGACCCAGAGACGGCAAGCCATCTGCTCATAGTCACCTAGCAAGTTAGCAGCAGAAGGAAGACCAGAGCCAGGGCCAGGGCTGTCCCCACTGCCCTGTGTGGCCCCTCCCAGGCCTCCTGGAACTGCTGTGGGGCTTCCACACACCAGTCACCTGGGCAGCACACTTACCCACCTGGCATTTGCCTCCCCAGGGGCTCACGAGCTGGAGCAGATGCAGCTCATACTGGACACCATCCCTGTGATCCGGGAGGAGGACAAGGACGAGCTGCTCAAGGTGATGCCTTCCTTCGTCAACAGCACCTGGGAGGTGAAGAGGCCCCTGCGCAAGCTGCTCCCTGAAGTGAACAGTGAAGGTACCTGCGCCCACAGCCAGGCCCGCGTCTGCAGGCTGCACTCTGCGTCCCCTTGGGGGCGGGGCCAGGTAGCGTCCTTCCAGAAGGACCAAGCATAGTCCTTAGCATAGAAGTGAGGACCCCTGGCAGCCAGCATTTGCTGGGGCTACTTCCAGATGATGAGCCCCTGGAATGTGGCCAGCAGGCAACCTCAAGGCAGTCATTAGGGGTCCTCCATATTCCACCCCTGATTTGCCTCCTTTTCTTTCTTGTCTTTCTCACTTGCTTCCTCCTTCTCCTCCTTCACCCCCTTTACTTTTTCCTCCTTGGAAGGCATGGTGTGGTGTGGTGCAGAGAACATGGGCTTTATCAGCTTGAGAGCCAAAGCCAGGCGCAATTCCTAGTTCTACCAATGAGTGCCTAGCCGTTTGGCTAATGCCGGCGGTCTTAATCCAGCATCTAGAAGGTTTCAGGAATCTGGAGAAGTGTTGTGTGTAATTAAATAAGAGTCCAGAGACGAAACATAATTTTGAAAGGCATTTGGGGGCCAGAGAAGCTTGGCTAAAGAAACCAAGTTCTTCCTTTGTCTCAGGACCCCTTGCTATTTATTAACACAAATTGTCCTAAGGCAAGGTAGATATACACTTCAAAGGTCAGGGTTTAGTCTACAGGGTCCACTGTCAGATTGGTGAAACTGCCTACGGCTGTTCAGGTGTTTGGCCAGTAGGAGGCAATAACATGTAGACTGAGATGCCCTTAGCTGTTTGGCAGTAAGGTTTGGGGAAATGCCTTTAGCCATTCCCAACAGGCAATAACAGATGTGACTCAGCCCTTACTGAGTCCCCAAGTTCCATCAACCTCTTGATGAAACTCTTGCAATTATGGCATGCTGGAATTGGCTTCCAGCATTTGGCCTTGGACAAGTTTCTTAACTTCTCTGCATCTCAGTTTCCGTGACTATAAAATGGGCATAATAATACATATCACATACGGTCGTTATGACGGATAAGTAAGTAGGATCTGTAGGCCCGGGCATAGGAGGGTTGCTCTGTCATCTTAGATGTTACATTATCATTGGGCCTCATACCTGCCAGGAAGCTTCTACAGCCGATTGTGAGAGAGACCAAAATTCTTCAGGCTCAAATAAGATTTAATTCTTAAGAAAAAAGAAATTAAGTTTATTTCTCACCCTGGCCAGTGTTGCTAAGTGGTCAGAGCATCTGTCCATGGACTGAAGGGTCATGGGATTGATTCCCAGCCAAGGGCCGGTACCTGTGTTGCAGGTTCATCTCTCAGCCCCGGTCAAGGCATGTGCAGGAGGCAACCAATCAATGTGTCTCTCTCAAGTTGATGTTTCTCACTCTCTTTCTCTTCCACTCTCTCTCTAAAAAATCAATAGAAAAAATATCCACGGGTGAGGAGTAACACAAAAAAAGTTTATTTCTCTTTTATATAATAATCCAAAACCAGGCAATCCAAGGCCAACATGGTGGACCTGATCTACAGCTGTCCAGGGGCCCAAGGTCCTTCTGTCTTGTTCTGCAGAGACTTTTGCAGGAGGTTTTCATGGCTCAGGCCTGGAAATGGGGTACACACATCACTTTGACCCCCATTCCACGGCCTCCGTCACAGCCTCGTCGAACCACAGGGACAATTGAGAGACGGGCCAGTGTGAGGCAGGTGGAGAGGGGCTTACAAGGGCATGACTGCCACCTTGAAGCGCTAGAGGGGCAGGTGTGGGGCAGAGAGAACAGCTGAGGTGGGGGGACCACAGAGGGCGGAGCTAGGCTCAGGGGTGGAAGGTAAAGGGACAGATGTAGGTTGGACAGAGAAAGGGTTTTTTAATGTTAGGGCTTCCCAGGAGTGTCTGGGCACCTGTTAGAGGACATGGAGAGGAAAGAGGAGACGCTTACTAGTCAGTGGAGTGGCCTTCAGGTAGGCACTGTCCGACTTCAGGGTTCGCTGGGTCTTTCTTAGTAATGACGACAATGGTGATGATACCTTAAAGCTTTAACTCTCCATTTCCGTGTCAAAAGGTCCAGTGTCATAGGGTGGAGCTGAGGGAGGGCCAGAGGCCCAAAGAGGGGCAGGCTTGCCCAGCCTGCAGCCCAGTGGCAGTGCCAATCCTTCCCAGTCCTGGGCACCTGGAAGGCTGATCCTCTTTCAGGTCTGCAGCCCTGGCCCAGAAGCAGCCCCTGGGCCCCAGAGCATTTGGGGGTAACCAGAGTGGCTGCTGCTTCACTGGTCTGTTCTAAGGTTACAGAGCAGCACTAAGTTCCTCTAGGAGGCCAGTGACCCATCCATTTCCTGAATCATTGATGAATCTCCCTGCAAGGAGCTCCAGGGCTGCGGGAGGGGCAGGGTAGCGGTGAGGCTGAGGCCCCACAGGAGCCCCTCCAAGGGGACAGCGGCCTGGGCCTTGAGCTCAGCTGCCTCCTCCCTCTGCACCTGGGCTGTCCCATCATCAGCCAGGTCAGGATTCCAGCAGGACCTCCAGCCCTGAGAAGTAATGCCCACCCCCCGCCCAAGCTTGACCTTGCCCAGATAATGCAGCACCAAGCTCACGGGGCAATGGGGACCCCTACCTACTTAGGAAACAGCGTCAGTGCCTGGGCCCAGAGCCGATGTCCAGCAGTGTGCACCCAGAACGCCCTGAGACCCTAACATACTGTCATGCTGGTTGGCAAATGACTACTGACTGCTCAAGGCTTCCGCCTGACCCTCCCCATCCCAGGTTCCAGATGCCAGGACCTCCCCTTGGTCCAGCCTCTAAAGGGTTTCTGCCTGGCACGGCGGGGTCTTCAGCCTGGTGGTGAAATATCCTGGTGTTCACAGCCCTCCCCCATCCGACCACACCTTCCTCGCTGTCCCTCCCCCTCCCATCCCTCTCACACAGAGCCAGCGTCTCACCCTCGCCTCGTCAACCCACATTCATTTTCTCCCCCATCTTCGAGTTTCAATTCAATTCCACAGACATGGACCGAGTGCCTCCTCACAGCCCTTCTGGAACAGAGTACAGGCAATCCTCATGATCCACGGGTTCCGTCTGTATTTGCCAATGTGCCTGCCCACTGATATTTATTTTCAATCCCCCAAATCAATTCCCATCGCGCTTCCACTGCTATTTGCTGACACGTGCAGAGCAGAACAGCCAAAAACCCGAGTGGCCCCATGTGCACGTGCCCAGCGGAGGTCCACGGAGGCCACGCCTGGGCCTGGTGCAGCCCTCACTTTACAAATAGGCATCCTTTCTGGGGTCTAGGCCATGCCACCTGCGTGCATGTTAGCACTTCTGAAAATACATGCATATTTTTATTGATTTCAGAGAGGACGATCCAGCCTACCTTTATGTGTTAGATCTCCCCGGGCAACATCTGGTGGGAGGCGCTCTGGATGTAAACTAGAAGCTCTGGCCTGTCAGGCCCTGTCCCACCCGCCTCACTTCCGTGACCTTCCTCTCAGGGGGTCCCCAGCCACCCCAGCAGCACTCAACCCAACACGAGGAGCAGGTGTAGAGATACCCCAGCACCCCTAAGTGAAGCCCCTTGCAGGCCCCACGCTGTCTCCTAGGAGACCCCAGTGGACATGAGCCCTAGGTGCCCACAGGGGAACCTGCTCACAGATACATCCTCTACTGCAGCGGTTCTCAACCTGTGGGTCACGACCCCTTGGGGGGGTCGAACGACCCTTTCACAGGGGTTACCTAAGACCATCGGAAAACACATATATAATTACATTACAATTCATAACAGTAGCAAAATTACAGTTATGAAGTAGCAACGAAAATAATTTTATGGTTGGGGGTCACCACAACATGAGGAACTGTATTAAAGGGTCGTGGCATTAGGAAGGTTGAGAACCACTGCTCTACTGGCTTCTTCCCCCCACCCCTCCCAATGCACTTTGGGGATCACCGTCAGGTCATGACTTACCCCTCAATCCTTATCTCTGGAGAAACAGGCCTAAGGCAGAGTTCTAGCCCTGGACCTCCTGTCACCAGCCATGACCTTGAGCATGTCCCTTTCCCCCTCGGGGCCTCTCTTACTTAGATTTGTGAGTCAAAAAGCAGCATCAGCCCCGAATTTATCGCTGGATTGTGGTGAGAATCATGAGAAAGAAAATGACTAAACACCTTTTTACAAACGGAAAAGTACACAGGATCGTCGCCACGCTGAGGGGCCTCCTTCTCAGGGTGGCAGCGGCAACCAATGACCTTCCTGTCTGGCTCTGCTCCACAGCCATCGACTTTCTGGAGAAGATCCTGACCTTTAACCCCATGGATCGCCTCACAGCCGAGATGGGGCTGCAGCACCCCTACATGAGCCCGTACTCATGCCCCGAGGACGAGCCTACCTCCCAGCACCCCTTCCGCATTGAGGATGAGATTGACGACATCCTGCTGATGGCCGCCAGCCAGAGCCAGCTCTCCACCTGGGACAGGTGTGGTTCCAGACGTGTCCAGCCCTGGAGTCCAGAGCCCACGTTCCTGTCCTCCCATTGCTATTTGCCTCTGATTCTGTGTGACCTTTCCCTCTGTCTCCCACGCTGTATAGCCCTGGGGCGCCTTCCCCAACTTACCTGCCGGCCTTTCCCTCTCCCATCCCCTGGCGCTCAGTATAGGAGCAGCCTGTCTTACATGTGGGCCAGGGCCCTTCCTTTGGCACCACCAGCATCCCCCCCCCCCCCCATCTCGCGGCCCCCCCCTCCTGCCCCGCATGTACCAGGCTCAGTGCAGTGTTCCGCTAGCATTGAATGAGGGCCCCTGCAGGAGCTGCCTTGTGGCGGGCTGGGAATTTGCCCTGGAAAAGCAAACTGCAGCCACGCAAAGCCAGAGAACAGTGTGGAATTTACCGCCACACAGCACGTCCCTGTGTTCACCTCCTTTGCACCTCTGCAGAGTGCCATGAGGCGGGCACCGTTATTGGCATTGCCCGTTGGCACATGAGGAAGCTACAGCGCAGAGAGGGTAGAGATGGGCATCGTGTCACACAGCTGGTATTTGGCCCACCTGGGGTTCTCCCCAATCTGCATCCCTGTCAGACACTGCTGAGCATCACAGGACTCTCTCCTGCTAAACTGGGCTGGGGATGAGAGTCCTTCTCAGCAGTGTGCCCTGGCGTCACTACCAACGAATCAGAGTTGGATGGAAGTTCCTGATTAAGGAAGACGCTTTTAAAAACAGGTACTTTAAGCAATCTCCATGTCGGTAAGGCATCTAGTGACCTCCTAGGTCCCTTCCTGGCCTGGTGGTCTTAGATCGCGCAGCTAAACAAACGTGCGGGCATCCCCGTGTGCATTCCTGGGAGCGACAGCAGATGGCTGCTCAATCTAGTAACAAAGTCCAGGGCTTGGCAGGGAAGACTCCGACTCCGAGGGCCCCAGTGGGAGCCCCGCTGTGGTGGGGGTGTGACAGCAGCTACATAAGTGACCGAGGAGCGATTCCTCCTTTTCAGTCATGTGACAGTGGATGGGTTTCAGATGAGGGAGGCAGCGAGGGAAGGCCATGCCCCATCGCTAGTTTGGACAGGTTATTGGGTTGTCCACGTGGATGGTTGGTATCAAGCGTTGCCAGCAACTGGAGAATAAGGCAGACTCTCCTCTGCTGCCCGCTGTGTGTGGCCTGCCCTTGACTGTGGTCCCTGCAGCCCCTCCCCGCCGCAACCTCCCCCCCCCACCCCCCCAAATTTAGAAACTTACTGGAAAGTTAGTTCGTGAGGACAGAGATTGTGTTGTTTTGTTCGCGGCTGTGTCTGGTAACGCCTAGAGCAGGGCCCGGTACAGAGTCGGTGCTCAGGAAATAACGCGTAGGGTAGTGAATGGATACCAAGAATATCAGGGGTAAGAGAACAGCCCCTCACCCCGAGCCCTGGAGCCTCGCCATTGCCATGTCCCATCACCCTCCCCGCTTGCGGCGCGGTGGGGACCGGAGCCGGAGGGCTGGGCTGGGGACCCAATCCCCGGTCCGTCTGCACCCTTGCAGGTACCCCGTGAGCCTGTCATCCGACCTGGAGTGGCGGCCCGACCGGTGCCCGGACGCCAGCGAGGTGCAGCGGGACCCGCGCGCGGGCTCGGCGCCAGCGGAGGACGTGCAGGTGGACCCGCGCAAGGACTCGCAGAGCAGCTCCGAGCGCTTCCTGGAGCAGTCGCACTCGTCCATGGAGCGCTCCTGCGACTACAAGGTAGGGTCGCCGTCCTACCTGGACAAGCTGCTGTGGCGCGACAACAAGCCGCACCACTACTCCGAGCCCAAGCTCATCCTGGACCTGTCGCACTGGAAGCAGGCGGCCGGCGCGCCCCCCGCCGCCTCCACCGCCGGGGCCGCGGACGCCGGGGCCCTGGACGCCGGAGCGCGCCGCGAGGACGAGCCGGCCAGCCTCTTCCTGGAGATCGCGCAGTGGGTCCAGAGCACCCAGGGCGGCCCGGAGCCGGCCAGCCCGCCCCGCGAGGGGCCCGAGCGCCGCCTGTCCGCCTCCCCGCCCGGCCGCCCTGCCACCCTGGACGGCGGTGCCAGCCCCCAGTTCGACCTGGACGTGTTCATCTCACGCGCCCTGAAACTCTGCACCAAGCCCGAGGACCTGCCGGACAACACGCTGGGCGACCTCAACGGCACGTGCATCCCCGAGTGCCCCGCTGATCTCGTGCAGACAGACACCTTCTCCAAAGAACGCTGGTGAGGCCAGAGGGGGGCGCTGCAGGCCCCTGCACCCTCCGCGGGAGGCCACCCGGGAAAGGCGGGCCTGGCCCCTCCGCCACCTGGGGGTTAGCAGGACACAGGAAGGATCCGAGGAGCGAGAGGAATGTCCATTTCTTAAACTGCCTTAATAACTAGCCTTTAACCTCTGGGAGCGGGTTTCAGCAGGAACCTAGTTTGGGGGTTGATCACCTTCCCAGCGAAGAGGAGGCCCTTGCGTCTTGTAAGTGGAAGAAGCGAGTCTTAGGAAGCAGTCCGCAGGCCCCGCCGCGTGGGGTGAGGCCGCGGAATCTTGCAGGCTGTTGTAGACACCCACTGGCCAGAGAGCCTCAACGGACAGACACGGAAAGACAGCGAGAACCAGAGAAGCAGCGTCCAGCCAGGGTCCGGGCAAGCCCCGAGTCCCCGTCTCCCGGCCCCAGGCCAGTGTCCGTCCACTACACAATGTCTTCCTCTGCTGGGGTCCCGCGGGCTTTTCAGTCAGAAAAGTTAGTCCAAGATGCACCTTCCCTGTCCATCACCATGTTCTTTTCTTCCGGGCTATGTGTCTCGTGTTCCAGAATGGGAAACTGAGCCAGTTTCTTTTCCCTAATCAAGCATATGATTCTGGTGCCTCAAATACATCACTTCTCACTTGCCAGGCCCCTGTCTTTGCCTCGCTCCTGAATGATCTGAAATCCTTGTTTAGATCAGATTGGGTTGGGGTCTGTGGGTAACAGAACTCATTCTCCCAGGCCTGGGCACGCACCTCTTCCAGAACTCCTCATGCACTTTCCTGACACGCACACAGACACAGACACAGCTCTCGTTCCCAAGGGCTGTCACATGGGTGAGTGTGAAGATAGCAAGTCCATGAATCCCTCCAAGGCCCCCCACCCCCATACCCAATGAGGGGCTCACCATAGAGCAAATGTTAGGCGAGATTTCGGATTAATTCATCCTTATCAGGCTTCACTCATTCTGCCCTTGGTTCTGATCATCCATTAGCCCCAGCAAAGAGCAGGCCCTGAAGAAGTGCATTGGAGAGCAAGTGGCCTGGGGACAAGGAATCCAGGGAGGTAGCAATGTGTGAAAGGGGGGTGCCAACCATGAGGACCCCAAAGGAAGGGATTTCAAGCCACCTCCTAGTTCAGGTCAAGATGAGTTCGGAACTTACAAACCCAGAGGTGCCCTCGTACCCAGAGCCTGGGGTGATGGTGTGTGGGCACAGCAGACCCTCTGCAGAAGCATTTCCATCACTGGTGTCCAGCTCCACCCCTCCCCCACCCCCAACACGCCCAAAGATACCCACAGGAAGTCTGGACACTCTAAGCGGAAGGTCCCCTCGTCTTGGTCTTGGCTGTGTTCACCCTCACCTTAACAGCACCTTAAATCTAATCTGCTAACTAGGATTTGTACATTGAAACCTGCAACATACTAGAAACTTATATTTAAAAACAGAATTAATCATACTGACCGATTTTTAAATGGAAAATATGTAAATATGAAGTATTTGGTTTTGTGTTTGTTTTATTTTAAAGATAAGGAAATGTACACTGCTCCTCATGTGCCATTTGTCCTCAGAGGGCGGCTTTACATTTTTGGTAAAGGAACAAGCTGCTGACCTTGACCAGAAGTTCATATATAATTGTTATTACAGAGGAATTGTTATTACTACTCAAATTTTTTAAAAAAATCTATTAAGCATTATTAAACTTGATCAGGATGGGCCAAATAAAGTTATATTGGAACATGGATTCATTTGTTCATTTGCATATTATCTCACTCATGTATGTTATCTGATCTTGTCTTTAGCTAGCTGTGGGTGATCCATCGGGCCTGGCTGGCTTCTCTCTGCACCCGTGAAGGCTGGTGTTTGGAGGGATTGCAGTTGGAGGAGAGATGAGAACCTACACAGATTGGTAGTCAGGAAAGTGATTCCAGAATCATCTGGGTCTGGCCTGGTGTTTATATTGTAGATTTCAAACCAAATCTAGGAGCCAATTCCAAACCTTCAGACCAAGACTCATCCTTTCCTCCAGTGACAAAAGGTGCCAACATCATGAGATCTGGGGGAGCCAACCACCCAGAAATACCAGCCTGAGCCACACCTTACAGAGGCCTGAGAACCCACCCATCTGAAGTTCACCCTTTTGTAATACCTGTGTCAAAGCATTAGCCCAAACTTCATTCCTTATTCCACAAGTAGACAGTAGAGAGGGTTTTAATAATTGGCTTCTGTTTATTTTGATTTCCCTGAAAGACCTTTTGATTAAAGGAACTTTCTGCTGTTGAAATGCATCTGAGCCAAGAGGAGCATCCTGTTAAGTCAACTGGGATTCTCTCCAAAGTGTCAGTGGAGAGTAACTATCTCCCAGCTGGGCAGATGCAAATGAAGAGAGTGGCCCAGAGCCAGGGCAGAGTCCTGATTGAAATTTTGTATTTGAGAAGCCTTGAGTCCTGGGGCTGCTAGAATGTAGAAAATGGGGTTTGAGGCAGAAGGAATTGAGAATCCCTAATAGCAAACAGCACTAAAAAGTATCCCCTCCTGCCCGGCCAGCATGGCTCAGTGGTTGAGTGTCAACCTATGAACCTGGAGGTCACGGTTCAATTCCTGGTCAGGGCACATGCCCAGGTTGTGGGCTCAACCCCCAGTGTGGGGTGTGTAGGAGGCAGCCTATCAATGATTCTCTCTCATCATTGATGTTTCTATTTCTCTCTTTTTCTCCCTTCATCTCTGAAATCAATTAAAAAAATGTTTTTAATGTGTCCCCTCCCACAGGAATTGCAGGGGGACATACTTAATTCTCCCAGCAGCAATATGTGACAACACATGTTAAGTACTATCAACCAGGGAACCTCACCTGAGTGCTGAGGTTCAGGTGTCCAGAGTTTTTATTGGAGATCATTCGTGTAGGACTCTGTGACTGATCTGAGTTACTCAGTCTTCAGTCCCTCAGAGATCAAACTGATGCAGGATGGCTTAGGACCTCCAACTTGCAAAAACACTCTTACAGGCAGGGTATCTCAGGGGCTCAGAGGTTATGGCCTGGGAGCTAGTGAAGGGCCAGTCCTCTGAAGATCTGCCTTCCTTTACAGCAGGGGTAGGGAACCTTTTTTCTGCCAAGGGCCATTTGGGTATTTGTAACATCATTCACGGGCCATACAACATTATCAACTTAAAAATTAGCCTGCTACATTTGGTCAAACATTTAATTAACTCACCCCTAATGCCTTGGCAGGGCCCAACCAAATGATTTCATGGGCCCCTGCTTTACAATATACAAGGTTTGAGAAATGAGGGCCTGCTGAGTTAACCTCTACTGACTTTGAATACAGTTGTGTCTCCTGTACTTCTAAAGTTGTGTGAGAGTGTGTCTCATGTGAACATTACAGCAAAGCTGAGGCAACACAGCTATCTTGTTTGGTAGAATATGCCTACATATTTTTAACAGCATGCAGCATTATTAAAATATAATAAGCCCAAGCCGGTTTGGCTCAGTGGTTAGAGTGTAGGCCTGTAGACTGAAGGATGCTAGTTTTGATTCCCATCAAAGGAGGGCACATACCTCAGTTATAGGCTTGGGCCCTGGTTGGGGCATGTGCAAGAGGCAACCAATTGCTGTGTCTCTCTCACATCAATGGTTGTTGTTGTTTTTTCTCTCTCTCTCTCCCCCTCCCTTCTACTCTCTCTGAAAATCAATGGAAAAAATATCCTCGGGTGAGGGTTAACAAAAAATATAATAATAATAACAACACGCATGCTGAAGCAGGTGTTAGGCAATCTAACACCTGAGATGCCTTTTCTTATTGAATCATGGTTGCCCATGGAAGCCAAGCTTGTCAACAGATTTGCAAGCTAGCTCCCTGCTCATTCTGTCATGGTTATTACCACTGGGGCAATAATGGCACATGCATGATGGATTGCTTTAGGAAGCTTCATTTCCACTTACCTCCGAGCTGTCCTCAACACCAAGCTGAGGGCTTCACAGTTCTGCGGCCGAGGGAGCTCTCTGGCGGTGCAGCCCACCGAGGGATGGCCATGCTAACCAAGAGGCAAGACTGAGACCTGAGGGTGTCAACCTCAGGCTGAGCCATGCCCTGCCCCAACCCTCGGAAGATGGTTCTCTGGGGGCTCTGGAGGTGAGAAGGAAGGAAGATATCAGATCCTCACTTATGGGCTCCAACCAGTTATGATTAGAAGGTGTGATGGTTAATTTTATGTGCCAACTTGATTGGGCCATGGTGCCTGGATATTTAGTCAAATGTTATTCTGGATGTTTCCGTGAGACTGTCTTTGGATGAGCTTAACATTGAAAGCAGATTGCCTTCCATAATATGGGCGGGCCTCATCCCATCAGTTGAAGTCCTGAATAGAACAAAAGACTGACCTCCCCTGAGCAAGAAGGAATTCTGCCAGCAGATGACCTTTGGACTTCAACTGCAACATCAGCTCTTCTCTCCTATTCTACAGATTTCAAGTTTACCAGCCTCCATATTGTGTGATCCATTTCCTTAAAATAAATCTCTCTCACCCTGGCTGGTGCCGCACACTGAAGGGTCATGGGTTTGATTCCTGGTCAAGGGCATGTATCTGGGTTGCAGGTTTGATCCCCAGCCCCAGCTGGGGCGCATGTAGGAGGCAATCAATTGATGTGTCTCTCACATCAATGCTTCTCTCCGACCCCCACTTCCACTCTCTTTAAAAAAAAATCAATGGAAAAAATATACTTGGGTGAGGATTAACAAAAAATAAAATAAAAATAAAATAAATCTCTCGATAGATAGATAGATAGACATCCCATGACCTTGATATAACTCCCCTTTGTGTGCATCTCGCTTGAGTGGACTCTGAGAAGAGACTTGACTCAGCTGCCTTCCTCTGGCTGCCTGGCCGGCAGGAGCCCGTGCTGAGCACCCACACCTGACCTGGTTGTGGGGGCAGCTTTATCCCCCAGCATTCATGAACACTTGGCATAGGGAGCTCATCACCACAGCCCCCCGTGAGCAGCACTTTGAGAAAAGGGAGGAAGCTGAGTTGTTCCTTGAGGTGAAGGGCTCTCATAAGGCTTTAGACCAGCCGTGGGCAAACTACGGCCCGCGGGCCGGATCCGGCCCGTTTGAAATGAATAAAACTAAAAAAAAAAAAAAAGACCTTACCCTTTTATGTAATGATGTTTACTTTGAATTTATATTAGTTCACACAAACACTCCATCCATGCTTTTGTTCCGGCCCTCTGGTCCAGTTTAAGAACCCATTGTGGCCCTCGAGTCAAAAAGTTTGCCCACCCCTGCTTTAGAGAAAGGCCACATGGACCAGAGTTGGATGAACCCAAACATGGGAGAGTAATGAATGCCAGGTGGGAGGGGACGATGTGGAGGGACCTCAGAGGCCAGCCTCATCTCCTCCCCAGTCCTGCCTGGGGCTGACTGGACCTGAGCAGGGCAGAGGTCAGTCAGCGCCAAGAGGAGTCCCTTTAGCTAAGCACATACACAGCGTCTGACATTCCCCCTGGGAACAGACACCAAGGACATCAGGTTATTGGTGTAATTAAACTTCCATCAAAATCTGTGAGCATGAGAGTTTATCCGGCCAACAAATGTCCCCTGACCACAGGAAGGAGAGGAGCCACAGCTGTTTGTACCCAATGGATCACACTAAATTAATTGCATTACACCGGACAGCTCATCCAATGCCCTCGGGGAGTTTAAATAAAATCAGAGGTGTTCGAGCAGAAACATTCTAATGTATCCAACCCCTCACCCTAGAAAGTCACCCTGTCAGAGAGGCCGGTGACAGGGACAATGTCAAGGTCAAGGTCACATACCACGCTGGTGGCTCCTGGCTCATAATCTACTGCTTCTCCTTGGGATGCCTTAGCTTGGGACACAAGGCATTCACTGTGGTTGGCTATTCAAAAGCATTCCCAACACCCTTTTCACCTTATCCATCTCCCTCCCTGAGAACTTGAAATGCAGCCGGTCAGAATTGAGATGTCTATAAGTCTCAAATACACACCAGATTGCAAAGACTTAGTATCCCCCAAAGAGTGTAAAATATCTTATTCATAATTATTTCTATCGATTACATATTCAAACAATAATATTTTGATATCGTCTATTAAATTAAATGTGTTAATACTAACTTCACTGGTCTCTTTTGGCGTTTTTTAGTGTGGCTGGCTAACACAAAAGTTTTAAATTACATAGGTGACTCCCATGCACTTCTATTTGACAGCACAGAATGCTATGAGCCGATTAAGCCTTTAATCCTTTTACGGTGATATTTCATTTCAGCAAAGTCTTCATCTTCTCACACTAAAGGAGGAACCCTCACAGGAGAACTCCAAGCCCCACACAGTCTTTGGTCTCTTCCAAATCCAATCAAAGCATAAAAGCATTGGCCTCTTGTCTTAAAGACTGTTTGCAAACCCACCTAAACTGCCCTAAACAAACAAAGAGAAGTATTTATCAAACAGATACAATAGTGTTTCTCGATCTGAAGGCAAGAAGCAGACCGGAGCCTCTTGAGGGACTAAACATAAGCCCGTGAGAAGCCACGAGTCAAGGTTCCTCCCTTTGCAAATGGTTTTGTTACCTCAGCTTGGCCCATCCGCTTTCATTTCACGTGAAGGCCTGAACCTGAACATCCTTCTACTTCATCTGAGTTTAGCAAAATCAATCACTGAAGTCACCAGCACGGAGTAGAGGATCAAGATGACCTGCTCACCAGATTACAGGTAATTTATTTTATCTCCCCTGCTGCCAGACGGTGCATTTTCATTTGGGTCCCGTGGCTCTGAGCTGTGATTTATTTATTAGACTTGACAATGAGATGAGTCTGCCTTGTGCATGCAGAGGAAATTTCCGTCTGAGCCTGAAGGTGCAAGGAGCTGCTTCCAAGGATGGCCACTGATTTAATGGGAGGCGAGCCTCCTCACACTCAGGGAGCTCAGCTTTCTGCTTGCAAAATTGGGTCAAAACAGATGGAACACCCGTATGGCAACTCATAATTGCAAAGATCTACATATATGGAGGATTGTGGAAATAAAACTTCACCCCTTAAAAACCTAACATGACCTGGTCAGATAAAAATGCAGCCACGGCTAGACCTCTCACGACAGTGGCAGGGTTCCCAAATGGGGTGAACAAAGCTCCACAGAGAAGACCCCTCACCCACTCTCCTGTCCATCCTACTCCAGTCTGTCCCAGAGTGCCAGCGTCTCTCCCATCACAGCCATTCCATTATTGCATGCGGCCTGGAAGGAACAACCCCTTGCACAAGCATGAGATCCCTCACCAGCTTAGCTAGATTGAGAGCAAGGCCCAAGAGAAAGGGACAGAAGTCATAGTAGTTTATATGAAACTAGAGGCCTGGTGCACGAAATTCGTGCATGGGTAGGGTCCCTAGGCCGGGTTGGCTATGAGGGCCAATCTGTGGGGCGACCGGCGGGGCAATCAGGGGGCCCCCACTGGCACCTGCCTTGGCACCATGCTCTGCACGAGGTGACTGGCAGGGCGATCAGGGGGCTGCACTGGCCCACTTGCCGGCCGGCCCCAACCCCCACCACTGCCCACTTGCCGGCCAGCCCCGCCCTCCACCACCACTGCTGGTTGCCTCCCTCTGCGGGGTGACCACCGGGGAAATTGGGGGGGAAGGGGGCCGCTAGCACCCGCCTTGGCTGGCCTGGGGCGGTCTCCCTAGGTTGGCCTGGTTACTAATCTGAAGCCCTGTCCTGGATCTTTAGTGAAACCTGAGTTGATTGTTCTCCTAAAAACTATAGCAGCACATTTCCCAGCCCCAGTAGCCTGAGAGCTAAGCCAGCCTTGTGGTTGCAAGAACAACAGGGACGGCATTTCTTGTCTCTTCTCTGGCCTGATAGTGCGGCACTTCCAGCCTTAGCCAATTTCTTCTCCACGCGGGCACTGACCACACCACCTTGGCCACTGTGACACCTACCACGTCCCCTCCTCAGCTCAGGCTCCGAAAGGCCAAGTTTACTGTTAAGACCAAAGGGACCTAATGTCCACGGGCAGCTGCCAGGGCAGCAGAAGCTCCGGGGAAGTTATGGTAAAGCCCCTTCCTGTGGCTTCAGAGGGCGCTCAGAAATCCCAAAAATATGGCCATTTTACCCTTTCCTGCCTCTTCCTACGACTCCAAGACTCCTTCCTTTAGAGCAGGAGTGGCGGGGGTGGGGGGGGTCCAGTCCACAGGCATATAAGGCCCTCGAAACCATTTGGTCTGGCCCTGATTAGAGGTGAGTTAATTAAATGTTTGACCAAATATAGCAGCTAATGTTTAAGTTGATCATTTTGTATGGCCCTCGAATGATGTTATAAATATCCAAACGGCCCTTGGCAGGAAAAAGGTTCCCCACCCCTGCCTTAGAGGGAGGGAGGAGAACTGGGGAGCACTACAGAGGTTTAATGAGTCCCCTGAAGCAACGGCTCCTAGCAGGGCCCTCCCACCCGCCTCTGAGCAGGCGCAGACCTCTCTCAGGCTCTCGCCAGAGTCTCTGCTGTGCAGGACCAACAGGTCACTCCAGGCTCCTCTCCTCTGCAAAGAAAGTCTGATGACTTGTAAGAGGGAGGGGGGACGCCTACTAAGTCATAGAAGTAGGCTCTGTGCAGCTACCGTTAAAGTTTTATGAACATGGCCTGGCTGTGAGGTCCATGACCCGCAGCCCACCTGCTGTTCCCCCATCAGCTCCAGCCTCCCCCAGCCTCCCCCACGCCACTTCGCTTCGGACAGACCAGCAGGAGTCCGGCCTCCATGCCCAGAGCGGTCCCCAGCGAGAACGCTCCCAGGTAACACCTCCCGGTTGCTTTGTGTGGGTTTTTGTTTTCCCTTCCCCTTTCACACCCTCCGAGGAGCCACTGGCCCAAATCAGTCACCTGCGTTTCTTCCCATCACTGACTCTCTCACCTGCTTCAGCCCAGCCTGGGGGAAACGTTTTGTTTGTACAAACCAGCAGGGATGGCAGCTCCGCCACCAATAGTCTTGGTCCGGAAGCTCAGGAATTGACTCTTCTAGTTCTAGGGCAGGGGTCCTCAAACTTTTTAAACAGGGGGCCAGTTCACTGTCCCTCAGACCGTTGGAGGGCCGGACTATAGTTTTAAAAAAAACCTATGAACAAATTCCTATGCACACTGCACATATCTTATTTTGAAGTAAAAAAGCAAAACGGGAACAAATACAATATTTGTATTTGCATGTGGCCCACGGGCCATAGTTTGAGGACCCCTGTTCTAGGGGATGATTCCTGGGTGGGCGGGGCTGACAGGTGAGAACCATGCTCAGAAGTGCTGACTCAGACCCATCTCTGTCAAACGGGCCTCACCTGCCAGTCCTGGCTGCTGCCCAGGTGTGGCCGACTTGCCCAAGAGTGCTCAGGCCGCCAGTGCTGGCTTCGTACCAGGTATCAACCAGGTAAAGGACCGAGGGGGGCTGTCGTAGGGACGTGTGCGAGTGGGGAGATCAGAATCCAGGCATCTGAAGGGATTTCCATCTGAGAGGATTCATGACTAGGAGTAACCCCACCACACAGTTCCTCTTCCTGGGCCCCTGATTTGCACCGTGAATGGTCTTTCTTAAACCAAAGGCAAGAATGATGGTGACAGAGGAGAGACTGGGAAGCCAGAGACTGCCCCCTGCCCCAGCATCTCACCCTCCGCAGGCCACCACCCCCCCACCCCCCCCCCCCGCACTGTGCAGAGGCCAGCCCTTGACCTTCCGCACACGAAGTGTGATGCTTCTTTTCATCTGTCTGTTCACACGACTCGCAGCACTACAGGCGTTTAATGAGAACCGCACACTTGGTGGGTTAAAAACAATCAAGGTGGGATTTGGAGACAAACCCACACGTGTCGGAGGCCTCCATTTTAATAGCTGTCCTTCCAGGTCAGGGACGCTGGGGAAAATAATGATTGTGCGTATGGACTGGTGTGTGAGACGATTATAAAGCAGAAAGACTGTCTGTATTACGTGTGAATCCACTTCTGTATTTCTGAAGATGAAAGAGAAATACATTCACTTTGGGAGCTGAGATAATTGGCAGAGGAAAAGTGTGCTCTTCTAAGTTAAAGTCATCACAGTAGTCCAGAAAATGTAAGGGGGGGGGGGGGGCGGTGGTCTCTACAGGAAGGTGGGGGTTTGGAAAAGGACTCCCACTACCAAAGACATAACAGCTGATACCAGAGTCCAGGCCACTGGCTGTCACTCTCCACATGATGACATGCAACTGCTGGGGAGGAAAAGCTTTTCCTCTCCTCTCTTAGGTTCTGTACCTGGGGGCTGTGAATTAAACTGACAAATGACAGATTGATGGGAGAGAAGGTTTACTTGTATGCACATGGAAGCCAACAAAAGAAGTCGCTGGCTTGTTAAATAATGGCAGTTAGAAGATTATATTCCTAACTTAGTACGGGGAAGGGAGGGAGAGAAAATAAAATGCTCTTATGAGCTTTAGGAAAAATAAGTGGGTTTTTTCTAACAATCAAGAAATAAATCTTGTGACAACGTTTGTCAATACAAGTATGAGCCAACTTTCCATCTCCTTCGGGCCCTGGAGGAGGGAATGGGGAGAGGCTTTGTTCACATCCTCCCTTCGGGGCCAAGTCTTCCCTGAAGAAGGAATTTACGGCAGCCTCATTTCCCAGAATTTGCTGCTTTTAGTCAGATAAGGAAAACCCCAAGCAGGTTCCTTTCTGCATCATTTGATTCTCAATTGCCTTCAGCCCCAATTCATCTTTATGCCAAAGTGGAGCGTTTTAGGATGGCATATTCATGTCTCCTTCGCAAATGAGAGAGGCCAGTTTTCAGCAAACAGTCCCAGGAGAAGCTGCCTCAAGAGCGGTCACTCCAGGTTTCTACCAGGAGCCCCTTGTCCCACTGTGCACCCTCCTGCCCAGAGCACCCTTGACCTGCCTGTAACCTGCCCCCTCCCCCCACAAGACTCCCAGTTCCCTTCTGCTGTGGTGGGAGGGGAGGGGAGTGGAAGAAACAATGACCACTGTTATAGGAACCACAAACCTCCACCTTAGCTGCTGTCTGTTCCTAACCAGCCTGGAGGCGGGGGGCGGGGGGTGGGGGGGTTAGACCTCCGGGCCAGGGTCTGCCCACCTGCATCTTGGGGAGTGTGGACCCTGTCCCGCCTGCATCACACAATGGAGATGATCAAGGAGATAGATCAGCGGTTCTCAACCTGTGGGTCGCCAACCTGTGGGTCGAGACCCCTTTGGGGGTCGAACGACCCTTTCACAGGGGTCGCCTAAGACCATCGGAAAACACATATAGAATTACATATTGTTTTTGTGATTAATCACTATGTTTTAATTATGTCCAATTTGTAACAATGAAAATACATCCTGCATATCAGATATTTACATTAGGATTCATAACAGTAGCAAAATTACAGTTATGAAGTAGCCACGAAAATAATTTTATGGTTGGGGGTCACCACAACATGAGGAACTGTATTAAAGGGTCGTGGCATTAGGAAGGTTGAGAACCACTGAGATAGATGATGGCGCTGGGAGTCCTGCACGCACAGACTATAGGCGGAAGGATGGCTTCAAAGGAGGAGAGAAGGGGCACACACACCTGGATGGATGGCTCTAGCTCCCACAAGAGCAGGCCTTTGGGCAAGACTCCACGGCTACAAGAGCCCCCAGCATGTTGTGACCCGCCATGGTCAGCCCAACACCAGGTGCTGAGGGCTGGGGAGGCAGCATGAACAAAACCGACCCACTCCTGCTGGAAGGGCCTCACAGCCAGGCAAGGGCAGGCAGAGATTTACGGCTGCTTCTATGCTTCTAGCATCTCCCATCTGACTCAGGCAAAGTCCCAGGCTGACTTTTCACTTGGGGACTCATACCGTCCATCTGCCACTGCCAGGAAGCTGTGGACCCAAAATTGGATCAAATGCTGGTGATGGAATTACCAGGAAGTGCCAGGAGCATCAAGTCCTGGGGGCACTGGGAGGGGGAGAAACGCAGGCAGCAGAAGGGAAGGGAGAGAGTTGAGGAGCATGCAGCCGGTGGCGGCAGCTGCAGGGGCTGGAGGAGAAGAGAATGAGATCTGATGCCCCTGCGTCCGGGGTCTATTGGCCACCTGCTCCCGGCTGGAAGGGGACAGCAAGGGTCCCACAGGCCCACAGCACCAGCCAGACTGGCTCCGGACCCAGCTAACCTTGTCCCTTCCTGTCCCCTCTCCCAGGGCTTCTACTGAGCTGAATTCAGAATCTGCTAGCCTGTAGGTCTATGATGTGACTTCAAGGCCTCCAAAGTTGGCCCAAACACAAAAGGCACCCCATGGGGTGAGGGAGGACGTTCCTCTATTAGAGACCCCTTCCTCCTTGGGGAGGGCGTTTTGTGATGCTTGTCACCTGTCAAAAGGCCAACCTAGAACCCTTGCAAACCAGCAGCTTTCATGCCTGATCCATCATTGGCACCTCACTGTTAAAGGGTTCATCTCAAGGAGGGGAGAGAGCCCGCATGGGTCCTATCTCAGGGAAAGGAGATAAGATGTCCCCAAGTGATAGAGAGAGGGAGCAAGAAGGAAGCTTGCTCTGAGATTAAAGGGGTGGGGAGAGAGAGAGAGAGGCAAGAGCAGGTGACAGAGAGAAGAGACAGCGAGAAGAGGGGGGCGAGGAAGGGGCGAGGGAGAGGCTCCTGCCTGAACCGTGACATCATGTTTTCCACTTTCCTCATCTGGCACCAGCTCCCGGGGCTTGTTTTCATATGGATTAGAATGGTGCTCAGTTGGGTTTTTGTATATTTACCCTCATGAACTATTTGTTCTAATGCGTGTCCCTAACAGCTCATACCCCACCAGCTCCCCTCGCTCACAGCCCGTCCTGCTGGAGGCCAAGAGCCGGCACTTATCTGGACACATGCAGAAGGCCCCCAGCAAGGGGGAAACCCGGGGGGCATGAGAGAGATGGGGAGCGACCCTTTCCTGCCCTGGGCAGGAGGCCCCTGCCGGGGGAAGCCTGCCCATCATCGCCCAGCAGGCGGGTGTCGGCTCTTTCCTGCGCAGTCAGGCCAGAAACACCCACTCCGCCTGCAAGACCCCGACGTGCAGACCCAGCTCCAGAGCCAAACTCCCATCAGAATCAGGGAAGAAATTAAATGAGCAGGAACCAACTGGGTTTAGGAGAGGGAGAGGGAGAGGAGAGAGAGAGAGAGAGAGAGAGAGAGAGAGAGAGAGAGAGAGAGAGAGAAAGAAAGAAAGGTGGTGTATAAATGAGCAGGAACCAACTGGGTTTAGGAGAGAGAGAGAGAGAGAGAGAGAGAGAGAGAGAGAGAGAGAGAGAAAGCTGGTGTATAAACGAGCAGGAACCAACTGGGTTGAGGAAAGAGAGAGAGAGAGAGAGAGAGAGAGAGAGAGAGAGAGAAAGCTGGTGTATAAACGAGCAGGAACCAACTGGGTTGAGGAGAGGAGAGGAGAGGAGAGGAGAGGAGAGGAGAGGAGAGGAGAGGAGAGGAGAGGAGAGGAGAGGAGAGGAGAAGAGAGGAGAGGAGAGAGAGAATGAGAAGGCTGGTGTATACGGTTGCACTCTGTTGCTGCCATGGTTTGGATGTGACCTGTGGGCCTCATTGTCCAGCTGACGCGGATAGTAAGACATGAGGACATCCGGAGGCTGAGACCAGGGCGATCGGCAGGCGTCGGTCGGAAACATTCCGTCACCCAGAGCTCTGGCCTCTCATCCTCCCGTGCCTCGGTGTCCTGCCTGCAAAACCCGGACAATAAACATTGCGTCAGTCAGTCCCTCAGTGAGCCAGCACGGAGTGAGGGGGACTCGACCCCCGGGTCTGGGCCGGGGCGGGGGAAACCCATTAACACGACAGCCCTCGAGCAAGTCAAGGCCTAACTTGTTAGCTCATCCACCTCCAAGACGGGGATTTCTGAGAGAGGGGCTCCCTCCCAAGGCCTTGGTGACACAGGTCAACGGCCTAAGGCTAAAGCAGACGCTCCAGCACGCCCGAAAGACCGTGGTGGCGAGAACAACGGCGATGCAAACCCCCATTTGGAAAAAGGGACGGTGGTTAACCACGCATGGGGGCCCCTGGGACAGAAACAGCAAGGATTCGCTACCCTGGTGTCAGCCCGGCCCGGGGGCTGCCCGCCGTTTTGATGCCTAAAGGGATCTCCATGAAGCTCGTCCTCCACACCACTTCCCAGCTGGGCATCGCAACGCACGTCTTTCCTGGGGATCCCTCAGGCTCAGCAGCCCGTTCTCTGTGCGCAGCTTGAGGATTGGCCTGCGGACTGTCCGCCAGCTCTGGGGTTTCTGTGGCAATAGAGCATCTTTAATCTGATATAGACTTCCAGTCAATCCCACATGCTTGCAACTCAAAACTAGAGTCCTTGCCTCGTTTTTTGTTTTTTAATATATATTTTTATTGATTTCAAAGAGGAAGGGAGAGAGAGAGATAGAAACATCAACGATGAGAGAGAATCATTGATTGCTGCCTCCTGCACGCCCTGCATCAGGGCGTGAGCCCACAACACAGGCATGTGCCCTGACTGGGAATCGAACTGTGACCTCTTGGTTCATAGGTCAATACTCAACGACTGAGCCATGCCCGGCCAGGCCTTGGCTCGTTTTAGTATTGTGGTCTAGAATTTCTGAGAGATGGGTTCCCTCCCAAGGCTTGGCCTTGGCCTTGGAGCTCTGTCTACCCTGCTGTCCCTCAGTCTAACGGCACCCCACTTTGTAAGTCAAACCTGTAACCTGGGTGACCAGGCTGGGAAATGATGATTCTCCCTTCGAGGCTGCAGCTCACACATGTTCATGAGCAAAGAGACGTCCTCCTTCGCCTGGTGGAGAGCCATTCACAGACATCACTTACATGAGAGCTATGTAGTTTGAGTATCTAAGTCCCTATTTTCGAAAGAGAAATATAAAGTCAGATGCATGGGTCTTTTTAAAATGAGATAAGCTTTTCATTGAAAGAGAGACTAGGAAGCAAATCATTTGGCCCGAAAGCACTCCGTTACTTAATGTCATAAATCCCTTCTGGAAAAAGGACTGAGAGGCTAGAGAATATTTGCAACCCAGGGAGCCAAAAGGAAAAGTACGTTGCTTGCTAATTGGATTGACACGAGGTTTCCAGAAAGACAATCTAATTACGCTGTTTCCAACCACACGCACTTCTGTTGTGTTTTCCTGCAATTCAAGACAAAAAGATAAGAACGCTGGCTAGCAGCTTGTTTCATTCCAGAATCGGTGTTTCCCCATCTGAAATATACGTCTAAATTTGTAGCAATGTCAAGATTTAGAAAACACAATTTAGATAATAGTGGACAATCAAACCCTGGCTCATGCAGGGGCTAGAGCAGTGGTTCTCAACCTTCTGGCCCTTTAAATACAGTTCCTCATGTTGTGACCCAACCATAAAATTATTTTCGTTGCTACTTCATAACTGTAATGTCGCTACTGTTATGAATTGTCATGTAAATATCTGATATGCAGGATGGTCTTAGGCGACCCCTGTGAAAGGGTCGTTCGACCGCCAAAGGGGTCGAGAGCCACAGGTTGAGAACCTCTGGGCTAGAGCATTAGTTTTCCATTTAACGAATTACTACAAACTTAATCGCTTAAAAACCATCCCTCTATCATCTCAGTCTCTCTGGGTGAGGAGTCGGGAGTCAGGCCCAGCTAAGTTGGTCCCCTGCCTAGGGTCACAAAGCTGTCATCGGCGTGATAACTGGGCTGCATTCTCAGAGAGGCTTGAGTGGGGAGGGATTTATTTCCAAGTTCATTGGGTTGTTGGCAGAATTCGTTTCCTTGAGCTCTATGCCTGAAGCCCCCTTCCGCACCCCGTTTTTGCCTGCTATATGCTGGAGGCCACCCTGGGGTCTAAGAGACCTCCTGCAGTTCCCTGCTTCTCCCACAGGGCCACTTATGTCCTCAAGCCAGCACGGAGGGTCTCTCTAGCCCTTTGCCATATTCTGCTGGTTGGGAACAACTCACATGTCCCACCCACACTCCAGGGACATTCAGTGGAAAGACTCTGGAGCCCTAAGAGTTAGGAAAGCCGGTTGAGTCCCAGCCGTACCCACTTCTAGCTGGGTGATCTCGGGCGAGTAGCTGGATCTCTCCTAATGGAGTTTGCTTACGTGTAAAATGGACTGGTTATCTGCAAACATGATTCAGGATGCCTTTAACTGTGCGCGCAAATGAAGACCAATGAGAAGTAATAGCGAGCGATTTCTTACAGCAAGAAATCTGGAGATGGGCGGTTTCAGGGTTCGTTCATTGTACCCTTCCATGTCTTCAAAGACAGGGCTGTGTTTTATTCCTTTACTCTGTTCCCGCAGGGTGTTGGTGTTGTTCTCGGAACCAAGAAGATGCAGTGGCTCTCAGCCTTCCACCCAGGTAAACAGCGTCAAATAAACACAAAGGGGGCTAAGGCACATCACTCCGGCACATTGGGGGCGGGGGTGGGGGCTGTGTGAGGGTTTTTAAATGTTTAATTTCCTAGACTATTTCTTAGAGCAGTTCTAAGTTTACAGGGGAACTGAAGTTCCCATTTAGTCCCTCTCCTTCCCCCCCTCAGGCTCCCCTATTATTAACATCTTGCATTGGTGTGGCGCATTTGTTAAAATTAACGAACCAATAGGAATACAGTACTATGAACTGAAGTCCATAGTTTACATGAGGTTCACCCTTTGGTTGGTGCAGCTCTCTGATTTTGACAAATGTATGCTGACCCACACTCACCATACAGCTCCATACAGAATAGCGTCGCTGCCCTAAACATCCCCCATGCCCCCCTGATCTTACGACTGCCTCCATAGCTGTGCTTCTCCAGAGTGTCCTGTAGTTGGAATCATATGGCACAAGGCTTTGTGGATTGGTTTCTCTCACTTAGGAATAGGCATGTGCGTTTCCTCCATGTTTTTTCGTGGCTTCATCGCTCATTCCTTTTTATCTCTGAATAATTAATATTCTATTGTCTGGATGTACCACAGCTCATTTATTCGTTCATTTTCTGGTGAGGTGATGAAGTTCTGGATCTAGATAGTGGTGACGATTGCATAATATTGTGGATGAACTAAATGCCTCTGATGTGTATTTTCAAATGATTAAAATGGTGACTTTTGTGAATTTTGCCCTGCCCTCCCCGCCCCCCCTCCCCCCCAAAAGAGAGGGGTTCTGGAAGCATGAGGAGGAATTAGCCAGCCCCAGAGGTACTTCCCCTGGGGCAGCCCAGGACAAGGTGGGTGGGCAGGGCAGGGGCACCTAAACAGCCCAAGGCCCACCTGTGGCTGTCACAAAACAAAGCAGAGTGGCCCTTAGGCGATTACCTGCTAAGCACATAAAAGCCTTCATCAGATTTCTGTTGAAAGGCTGCAGCGGAAGAATAAAGCCTTTCTCACCGCCAGAATTCCAAGTGTGGCCTGGGAGCCCTCCACCACTCTTCGCCCTCCCCCTGGAGAAGGGCTCTCAAAGGGGAAAGACGGGATGTTGTCGCCCTCCTCTGGTCACGGAGCAGCTTTGGTTTTCTCCCTCTGACTAAGGCGAATACCACCCCCTGCTGGAACAGGGCTGGCTGGGCAGGCTCCTCTTGCCTCCCCCCCCCCCCCCCCCCCAGGGTCATGCAGGTAGCACATCCTTTGCTGTCCCCTGCCCCTTCACACACACACACACACACACACACACAGCTCCTGGGTCCCAGCCTACCCTCTCTCCCATAGGACCCAGCTGCCACCACACCCCTCTGCTCACTGCTTGAACGATAAGTCCATGCCCTTTCTGTGTAAGAGACTCATTGATAACCCCTCCCTCCCAAGAACCTGCAGAACCTACAAAGATAGAATGCTCCCCATTGATAATGTCTGACTTCCTCCTTTTCAAGGGGAAATTGGGCTCCCGCCCCAGCTGTCATTCCTGGGGAGGGAACTTTGCAACATCCTCTCCTCCTGTCCAGAGGGTCTCCTCACCACCAGGGCTCCTCTTCCCAGGCCAGTGAAAAGGTCCGGGTGGGTCTCAGGTGGTCTAATTTCATTTATGAAGACTCAGCGGGGGCCCTAGCAGGTTTGGCTTAGTGGATAGAGTGTCGGTCTGCAGACTGAAAGGTCTCCAGTTCAATTCCGGTCAAAGGCACATGCTCGGGTTGTGGGCTCGATCCCCAGTAGGGGGCGTGCAGGAGGTAGCCAATCAATCATTCTCTCTCATCATTGATGTTTCTATCTCTCTCTCCCTCTCCCTTCCTCTTTGAAATCAATAAATATACATATATATTTTTTTAAAGGTAAATTTAAAAAAAGGGATGTGAAATTAAAAAAACAAAAAGGCTCAGTGGGGTGCGGTCCAGTCCACCAGAACTCCCACCCTACTTCCTGCACCAGAGCTGGCTTGGCCTTTCATGCACATAAGGAGCTGCCCACTCAGGATGACCGTCGAGATCTTGCCCACTCAAAGGGACTTCCCTTACCAGCTGATCTCTTGGCCTTCATGTACCCAGTTGTTTAACCCTTTGCACTCCGAACCATTCTGGACATTGGCTACCAGCTACTCGACGCTACTTTGCCGCGGAAACGTGCATTTACAGACCCTCGTATTATTTAGTATAATTTTGGAACCAACTAACGTATTATAATGATATTGGACTTATATGAATTGGGTGACATCGAGGAATGTATATTTGCAAGAAAAACAATATTTTATTGTTTATAATTTTGTACAGTATGATAAGTTTTGTAACACTCCCCAATATGCATTGCAGGCTGATTAGTGCATGTTTGACAGTAATAAGTGGTTTGACGCCTGCCACCAGGTGTTTTCCTGTTAGAACACACAATGCAGTCCCGTTTTCTTTGTCCCACGTCGGGAATATGTAGTTTATTGTTTAATCCGACACAAAACCCGCTGACATTTCTTGTATATATCTTAGTAATTTTACGATTTTTTGATTTAATTTCTTGTGCCATTTCAAGATAAAACTTCAGGCATGTCTCAAAAAGTTGCGTTGAAATAACTCAATTCCCCGTAATCACTAATAAACTGCAATGTCCCCTGAGAGGGGACATCCGAGTGATATGCTAGAATTCCGATGTCCCCTGAGAGGGGACAGCGGAGTGCAAAGGGTTAAATGAGGTTGTTTTATATGCTCAAATAAGAAAGTATCCCCAAGTCCTGCCAGTGTAGCTCAGTTCGTTGAATGTCATCCCATACACCAAAAGGTTGCAGGTTCGATCCCCGGTCAGGGCATATACTTAAGTTGCAGGTTCAATCCCCGGTTAGGTTACATACAGGAGGCTATCTATTGATGTTTCTCTCTCTCTCTCTCCAATAAAAATATCCTCAGGTGAGAACTAAAAATAAAAGGTAGCATGTAGAACAGTATAATGTTTCCATTAAATGGAAAAAAATACGCATATTCATAAGTTTTTGTAAATGCTTAAAATATGTCCCCCCCCCATGTCCCCCTCATGCCATCTCCCCCAGACCCTGACAGCCCTATGAGTTTGACTATACTGGGTACCTTATAGAAGATGAATCATATAGTATTTGTCCTTTTGTTTCCGGCGTATATCACTTTGCATAATGTCTTCATTATTCCTTTTTATATCTTTCAAATGCACCTGGGTCTGACCCAGGGGTGGGCAAACTTTTTGACTCAAGGGCCACAATGGGTTCTTAAACTAGACCGGAGGGCCGGAACAAAAGCATGGATGGAGTGTTTGTGTGAACTAATATAAATTCAAAGTAAACATCATTACATAAAAGAGTACGGTCTTTTTTTTTTTTTTTTTTTTAGTTTTATTCATTTCAAACGGGCCGGATCCGGCCCGCGGGCCGTAGTTTGCCCACGGCTGGCCTGACCTCTAGGCAGGCTGATGTCAGGTTTTTAAGACCCTCCAGGTGATTCTAATGTTCAGCCAGGCTTAGCTCGCCCTCAAACCAGACTGTGTCAGACTCACCTGCGATGCTCCCAGACTCCCGCACCCCACCTTGGACCTGCCCATTCAGAATTTTCAGGAATATACCGCTTTAAGCCACACTCTGAGGGACTCCTAGGCGGCTGGCCCCGACCCAGCAGCCTCTGGGAGGCGTCTACCGGGTCAGGCTCCAGCCTGTGGCGCGGGAACTCAGCGAGCAGCCTGTACCCAGCTGCACTGACTGACGTGCGAGGGGGCTGTCCCCACTGGGAGCTGTGGAAACAGCAAAGGAAAAATTGCTCTTTAAGGAAGAGGCGGAGGGGAGAAGTTCCTATGTTTTTTACAATAATAATGGCCATTTGCACACTTCCCTAAAGTAGTTTAGATTCCAGAAGTTACAGGAGCAGACATCAGGGTCTTGTGATCTCACACCGATGAGTGGGAGGCTGTGGGAACCTCGACAGATCTCAGCATCCTGGTGAGAGCCTTCCCTCCCCCTCACCCCATCTGTACACCTTCTCCCCACTCCTGGGCCCCTCAATCCTTCCAAGGGGCAGCTGCTGATGAAGGAAGACGAAGGGGGTGGTCTTTGCCCGTGTCCCCCCCTCTAGTCCTCTCCCAGGCAAGCCCTTCAGTAGCTGCCTGGCTTCTGAGCCAAGCTGTCCTGGTTTCACCCTGAAAGTCCTATGACCCAGGAAACCCCCTAGTCCCAAGCAGACTGGGGTGGTTGGTCACTCTGCCTGGAGGGGATCCCCATCCAGGGTGTTAAGCTTGTGAAGGGTGCAAAATCAGAGGGGTTCTGTGTGCGCACCTCCCTTGATCTACGATCAACAAAATGAGGCCCAATGACTCCTTCAAGGTCACAGAGCTGTTGCCAGGGACACTAATGCCCTAGCCTGGTTCAGCGTCCCAGATACCAGAATGACTTAGTTGCCGTTTCCCTGGGGGCAGAGGGACAAAGTAATCGACCTTGCAAGCCTGTCCTTGCTCTCCCAGCCGGAGAGGGCCACCTCAAGCCAGGACTACAACTGTCCCGGCCAGGCACACTTCATTTATTGACATGTAAGTTTAAATTGTCTTTATTTAAAAGCCAACATGCTGGGCCAGCCATTCCTTTTCTTGGAAAAGGTGAGAGCAAGGAGGATAATCAATATGTAGTTAGGTCCAGGCCTAAACACAGAGCCAGGTAGGCCAAAGGTCTTTGCAGATTAAACAGATTTAATTGTGCATATTCCATTGTCCTACATAATAAAAGGCTAATATGCAAATGACCGAATGGTGGAATGACCAGTCATTACGATGTGCATTGACCACCAGGGGGCAGACACTCAATGCAGGAGCTGCCCTCTGGTGGTCAGTGTGCTCCCAGAGGGGGAGCACCACTCAGCCAGAAGCTGGGCTCACGGCTGGCGAGCACAGTGGCAATGGTGGGAGCCTCTCCCGCTTCCGTGGCAACGCTAAGGATGTCTGACTGATGGCTTAGTGGGACATCCCCCCAGGGCTCCCGGACTGCGAGAGGGTGCAGGCCAGGCTGAGGGACTGATCCAAATTTCGTGCACCGGGCCTCTAGTCTTCATAATCAAATCCTTTCTTTGGTTACTGATAGTTACTGAGAAGCAACACAAATAGTGTCGGTTAGCCATTTAAACAAGTAAATCATGCTTAAGACAAGAAACTGTGTTTGTTCTCTTAAGTCATAAACTTTTTGTTTAGGAAATTGCATTTGTTTGCTAACATTGTGGAGTGAGCTCACTAGCTTTGAATTAATTGAACCCAGGATTCAGCACATTGTGCAGGTTCCCCGGTTCACTGGGCTTCTAAGGGTCCAGTAAATAAGTTGTCATTCTAGCAGGTTTAAAGCCAAACACACCGAAACATTCACTTTTCCCTAACAAAGACATAAACAGTTTCAGTTAAATTTGATTCCAATATTAGAAAAATCCAAAGGAAGGCTGCCAGGCTTTCCACAAATTCTGAAGGTTATGCTTCCCATCATATTGAGAAAGTTTGGGTGTAAATAAATTGTACAAAGTAGATGCATGTTCAGCTTGTAAACTGGATCCTAGTTCACACTGTGACCGGGTTATGTGTTATCTAGAGAAGCAGCTGGTGTAAACCAATGCGTGGTCCCTAATTCTGCTATCTTTCTCTTTCTAAGGTTCTCACAGATGGATCGTAGCTTTTAATTGGGGTCTGCATCAATACTGCATTTCATTCTTTTCACCCTTTGCCTGTACAAACAGGCTCCAATAATGAGTAGCTACCACGTAAATAAGAATGCCCCATTTCTTGGGGTGACATTTTACAGTTTACACAGTCTGTCTCATTTGATCACCAGCATATACTGTGTAGTGGGGCTCCCTTCCATTTTGCAGATGAAAAAACTGAGGCTGTGAAGATAACCAGCAAGTTAAGAGCTAATGCCAGGGCGCAAAGCCTGGTTTTCTACACCACATCGTGTGTCCTTCCAGCACACGTGATGTCACGGTTGGGAATGGGCTTCTCCCCTCTGTGGCTGCATCTGCTGATGCGGTCAATGCACGATGTTGAAAAGCTTTGAATTTCGGGCGGCATTTGTGTTAGGGCAAAGGCATGTGCCTCCAGCAGCGTGACTTAGGAAGTCACATGTTAACTGTCTGATCTACGTTTCTCAGAAACATGTTCTTCTTGCAGAGGGACCCTTGGGCCGTTACCTGGTTAACATTTGCACATTGCTGCAGGAATTCATTAGCTTGAAAGGAACATGATTATAGCAGTCACACTTGAAAACAGAAGGTGGGACATTAATTATTAACAAAAGATCACGGAAAAGATAGAGCACAGAATTATTAGCGGAGCTGTTGGGACTGTGAGGACAGAGTAGAGCTCATGAGCCATCTGAGGAGCATAAAAGGCACTGCTCCTGCCCTCACTGGTTTGGCTCAGTGGATAGAGCGGCAGCCTGTGGACTGAAGGGTCCCAGGTTCAATTCTGGTCAAGGGCATGCACCTCAGTTGCAAACTCCAACCCCTGTCTGGCCCTGGTCGGGGCTCATGGGCTCATGCGAGAGGCAACCAATCAATGTGTCTCGCTGTTTCTCTGTCTCTCCCCCTCCTTTCCACTCTCTCCAAAAATCAATGGAAAACAGGGTGATCATTAACAACACCCCTACAAGAGTGCAGTGGAAAGAACGACCTGCTATGCTCATTCAGTTATGACCCTCATACTTACTTAGATGTATTGAGCCATTCCAAAATCCAGGAGGTGGCAGATTCACGCTTGGTCAAGGCACCAGCATTTACTTGCAATCCAATAAATTCAACCAATCTTTGTTAAACACCCATGGTGGGTAAAGGTCAAAGCTACACTCTTAGGGTTCTGGTGAGGAGCAGGATGCAGGGCTGCCCTTAGTACTACAATCATTCACTGGGGAGAACCAAGATAATACTCAAATCCCCAGACTGCAAGAATGGGCATCACTGGAGACTTGGGCAGCTACAAGAAGAGAAGAGACAATATTGGAAGAGCCTATTGGAGGTCAGGAGCAAAATTAACATTTCCTGAGCACCTTCCATGTGCCAAGTACTGTGCCAAGAGCTCAGTGTTATCTAATTGAATTCTTGTAGCACAGCAAATCTATGAGATGGGTTATTATGCCCATTTCACAGATCTGCAAACTGAGGCTTGGTGGGCTAACTTACCCAAAGTCACACTGGTAAGTGGCAGAACCAGATTTATACCTGGGGGCCCCCAGCTGCAAAATAAGAAGAAAGAAAACCCATTCATACCTGCCTCCTCCTACCCCTTCTGTTATCCTTCTCTCTCCTGGGACACACCTCACGCCTCATCTGTGTTACACGGTCCTATCTCTGGAGAGCTGGGGCAGAAAATTGAGTTCCTGGTTCTAAGGATGACATCAAGGTCCCTCTGTAGCATTTATGACCTTCTTGTGTTTTCCATTTTCAAAATGGACATAGTCTAGGGCAGTGATGGCGAACCTATGACACGCGTGTCAGAGGTGACACGCGAACTCGTTTTTTTGGTTGATTTTTCTTTGTTAAATGGCATTTAAATATATAAAATAAATATCAAAAATATAAGTCTTTGTTTTACTATGGTTGCAAATATCAAAAAATTTCTATATGTGACACGGCACCAGAGTTAAGTTAGGGTTTTTCAAAATGCTGACACGCTGAGCTCAAAAGGTTCGCCATCACTGGTCTAGGGTATGCCCTGAATGCCAAGTTCAATGGTAATAACAGAATTTCTATAGGAGAAGCTCTGGGAGCAATCTGGTTGGAGGGGAGAGGGGAGGGACTAAGAGAATTTTCTTGAAACCTTTTATAAGAGTGCTGTGACTTCTCATGGAACTAGGATTGATCACCAAAAAATTGACATAATAGCTAATAGGTAATTAATGAAAAATACACACTTAGCTCACAAATTAAATTAATAAAAATGTATACTTAGTACATAAAAAAGCAAAGTTAAGTGAGTTAAAGAGAAGAGCAGGAGCTGAGGAGTTTTTCTTTTTAACTTTATTTTTTTCACATTTCTTACCATCCATCAATTATTCCCTAGCAAGGCGGTACCACGTGGTGGTGGAATGTCGGCTCCAAAAGTCAGACCATATGCGTTTGAATTCTGGCTCCATCGTTACTGGGTCATCTCGGGGAAGTTACTTAATGTCCCCACCTTGTTTTTCTATCTATAAAATGAGGATACTCAGAGTACCTTCCCCACAGTGCTGTTGTATTAAATAGTACTTGCCCAGCATTTAGCATAAACATTCTCAATAAATGTTACTTAGTATTCCCTATTGTGCCATCAGCCTGAGGTTTTACAACACATGCTTTATAGGTTGTTTTCCCTTGATTAGTTCTTGTTTGGAATGATCTTGGAGGCGATGGCTGTTGGAGGTTAGGAGAAGCTGAAGCTACTCCTCCAAACCACCTTCTCGGTACTTTGACCAACTTTAAGTAGGTCTTACCGAGAAAAGATATCATTAGCAAATAGCAAAGCATCAATAGCAGATTTTAAAAACACTTAAAGTAATCATTATTCTTCTGAGCCTCAGAAATTGAAATAAAATTAAAAATAGATGATGTGCCTGACCAGCTGGCTCAGTGGTTGAGCATCGACCTATGAACCAGGAGCTTACGGCTCAGTTCCCAGTCAGGGCACATGCCCGGCTTGCGGCTCACTCCCCAGTGTGGGGCGTGCAGGAGGCAGCCGATCAATGACTCTCTCTCATCATGAATGTTTCTGTCTCTCTCTCCCTCTTCCTTCCTCTCTGAAATCAATAAAAATATATTTTAAAAAAGATTATGTGATAGCATTGAACTTAAGGAACAAGCTGAGAAATAAGCACTGAATCAACGTAGACCTTAAATGCATTAAAGAAAATATGGACCTGTTCATCAAATTTGCACGGGGAAAAATGGACATGGGAAAGCCTTCAGCTTTGCTTTGGACATCATCATACAACACCGCAGTATTCTCTTTGCCATCAGCTGCTCTCCCAACACCCCCTTTTTTATCACAATTGCAAGAGGCCGGCAGAAGCATCTGAAGAGCTAGGAGAGGGAGAGATCAGCCCTCCTACAATCTGCTCACATGGAAGCATTTCCCCGCGGCTCTGTGTTTACAGAATCTTATTTGCGTAGAAGTACTGCAGGAGCTCGGGATGGTAGAGGCTCTGAAAGAAATCAGCAAAGGTCCCCGTGAGGGAGGGCGTTACCAAACCTCCCCCACTACAGAATGAGCAGGCCGCGTCCAGTGCAGACCACGGGCACAAGCGACCTGCAGATTCCTGAGGCGTCACTGCCCGTGTCCATCAAATGACCTGGACGGGAACTGCCAATAGAGCTTGTGCATCATCTTCCAGGCGTTTTGTCACTTACATTGCATTATGGGTCAATTACAATCGGAATGTGAGTGCTTGATGGGGGGCAAACTCCTGGTGTGCCCGGCCAGGCCACCTTCTGCATTAACACTGGGCGGCAGGGACCTGTGGGAGGCTTCTCTCCTGCCCCCGCTCCCCGCAGCCCCTCACTCACCAGCTGCCTACAGAGCTTGGGGTTCCTTTGATCGTCCTCACTCTGGAAGCTGCGCTCCTTCCTTTGCCTCAGGTAGGGAGAACAGGCTCGGAATGTGGTTTTGCAAGCCTGAGAAAGAGAAGGTTCCCGTCTCATTGCCCAAAATATTAGGGAAATTCTTTTTATCTTTTCAATCCCTGTGTACATTCAATGTTATTTTGTATTGGTTTCAGGTCTACAGCATTGTGGTTAGACAATCTTATACTTTATTAGAGAATTCTATAATCCCGACCAAGGAAGAGGATGGCACCCAGTCGGGCCTGGTGGTCCCTGAGAGTATGAAAGCGACTTCCAGGAAGTTTGAAACCTTGAGCCTTAAAGGATTTATGCTCATAAAACGACCATGTCTATCATTTGGGGCTGATAGGAAGGACATAGCTTTGTAGGTTACCACAGCCTTTGTTATTGTCCCATCAAAAGTGGTACTGGATTCCTAAATTTAACCCACCTAATATTTCTCCCCCACCCCCCCACCCCCACCCCGCCTCTCTCTCAGAAGAAAAGTGGTTTTGTGGGACCCTTTGCTCCCAGTGGTTTTGACACACTCGCCCTGTCCCACTCCAGAGCATCCCCATGGCTGATCCAAAGCTGTTAGGACACATTTTCTCCAAGAATGAGACACAAGTTCCACAGGGAATTGAGAAGCCAGAGGTAGGAAGTCTATACTAGGTGCAGTGACAGAAGCTAACAGGCATGAATAAATGTCTCATTATGGGGACTGCCCGTGGCTTAAACCTGAGCCTCTCTGCCCCACCCGGCATTAACCTGAACTCATCTCGCACTGCCGGGTGCTGGGAGTGGGCAGTGGGGCAGGAGCACATGGGAAAGGACACTTGCTCAGAGCGAGGTTACACGCGGAGGAGATACTTTTCCCAGGATTCACGTGGATGGGCTGCTAAGCATTTGTAACTGAACTGGCAGGAGCTGAGAGTCTGGCGCGTCAGGACTCCCTGTAGGAAAGGCAGGGAGATCCCTAGCGGTCGATGGGAGAGTCACGGACTTACCTTGGCAACCTGGGGATTTCTGTCCTGTAAATGGATCAGGAGGGAATCTTGAGTCTGCTTAACTTGATTGGTGAAAAATTTCTTCCATTTCCGCCCAGCAAAGGCAGGCAATTGTCCAAACAAGACAAAGGCCGAGTATCTCAGGCTGTCATTCTCCTGCGGGTTCCCCGTGAGCAAAACAACAAAACCCAGGTCAGTGGGAAAAGGCAACTGCATCCGAGAAAACCACAGCATGTTAGAGGGGTGCCGTCAGATCCAGGCCGCAGCACTGGCTGGCTGGGGTGGGATGAGGTAGAAAGGGCCTGAGTCTTCAATGAACCTCTTCACCAGCAGACAAGAAAGAGGACTGGACTTGGGGATCACCAGTGCTCCTCTCAGCTTCCCAACTTTTCTTTTTCATTTCTTATTGATTCAAAGATAAAATACATTTACATGGTTCAAAAATTTTTTAAAAAGGTTTATTTTAAAAAAGTAGGTCTCACCCTAGCCTGGTGGTTCAGTTGGTTGGAGCTTCCTCCCATACGCCAAAAGGTGGCAGGTTGGATTCTCAGCTAGGGCTCAGACCTAGGTTATGGGCTTGATCCCCAGTCAGGACACTTATGGGAGGCAACTGATCAATGTTTCTCTCTCACAATGATGTGTATCTCTCTCTCTCTCTCTCTCTTCCTTCCTCTCTCTCTAAATATCATTTTTTTAAAAATGGGCAGAGGACCTGAACAGACACGTCTCCCAAGAAAATATACAAATGGCCAACAGATATATGAAACTAGTGGCCCAGTGCATGAATTTGTGCACATTGAAAGGAAATTAATTAGAAGAAATATTTTCATATCACTATTTGCCCTTTCTCTATAATAGAAGTGTCAACCAAATTTACAATCGACAATGACAGATGGAAACACACATGTGCAATTGGCACCAGCGAGAGCGATATATATATATATATATATATATATATATATATATATATATATATATATATATATATTTGCTTAATTAGACCTGCTTTCTGATTTAGCTAAACTTTTTCCAGCCCAGTGAAGCGCCCCAACTTCTCTTTCAGGTAATTGTCAGCAACACAGCAGTAAATATCAACATGAAGCAGATTATTATTGTAGATCACACAGGGAGAACAAAGGGTAAATTATTTAACTGCAGTAGTGTTTGACTATAAGGGTAAAATATTTAACTGCAGCAGTGTTTGACTATATTCTGTGCAGTGAGAAAACCTGAAGTCATTTTCAAGTTCTACCATATCTTACTTCTTTTCAGTCGGGTCAAGTTTCTAAGCTTTCTCAATCTCTGTTTTCCAACTAATGAAGAGAAAATAGGATTCCACCAAGTCTCCTCTCTACCTACTCCAGGACTTCTGTGAAGATCAAATGAGATGAGGCATGGGAAAATGCTTCACAGACATTTGGTTAAAATCGTGTTCCTGGGCTGAAGAAACTGCAAGGAGGCTAGTCGCTAGGGAGAGGAAGCGGGCGTTGCTACGTGATGTCATTATCCGGCGCCCACAGCCACCGTTTCTGGGCTGGGCTGGGTTGTGGGCCACATTTTGCGCTATGGGGTCTCGGCAGTGTTGGCTGTGATTTGGTGGGGTGTCGCTCCAGGGTGGTGGCAGGGCTGTGTCCCACTTTGGGGAAGCCAAGTGTTGCTTTGTTGGCGCTAGGTCCACAGTGCCATTTCTCTGTAAATGGCCAGTGCACATCACAGCAGCTCCTGTGTTGAGTGTCTGCTCCCTGGTGGGCAGTGCGCATCATAGAGACCGGTCAGATGGTCAGACACTTAGCATATTAACCTTTTATGTAGAGAGATGATGCTTAACTCCACTAGCTATTAGGGAAATGCAGATCAAAACCACAATGAGATACCACCTCACAACTGTTAGAATGGCTATTATCAACAAGACAAGTAATAACAAGTGTTGGGGAGGTTGTGGAGAAAAAGGAACCCTCATTCACTATTGGTGAGTATATACAGTGGTACAGCTACTATGGAAAACAGTATGGAGGTTCCTCAAAAAAGTTAAGAATAGAGTTGCCATATGACCCAGTAATCCCTCTTCTGGATATCTACCTGAAAAAAATTGAAAACATTTATTCCCAAAGATATATACATCCTTAAGTTCATTGTAGCATTATTCATGGTGGCCAAGATATGGAAACAACCAGTGTCCTTTGACAGATAATTGGATAGAGAAGATAGATACATATATACCAGTGGTTCCCAAACTTATTTGGCCTACTGCCCTCTTCCCAGAAAAAATATTACTCAGCCCCTGGAAATTAATTTTTTAAAAATTTTAATAGCAGTTACTCATCGCCCCCAAATGCACCTGTGGCCATTACCACCCCCCTGGATCGCTGCAGCGCCCACCAGGGGGGGCGGTAGCGCCCACTTTGGGAATCACTGATATACAATGGAATACTACTCAGCCATAAGAAAGGATGAAATACTGCCATTTGTGACAACATGGATGGACCTTGAGAATATTATGCGAAGTGAAATAAGTCAGTCAGGAAAAACTAAAAACCACATGATTTCACTCATATGTGGGATATAAAACTGAAACTCATAGACACAGACAACAGTTTGGTGGTGACTAAAGGGAAGGGGGGTGAGGGGTAATAAAGGGTAAAGGGAGACAAATATATGGTGACAGAAGATTAATTGACTTTGGGTGGTGAGCACACAATGCAATATACAGAAATGTACACTTGAAACCTATGTAATCTTGTTAAGCAGTGTCACCGCAATAAATTTAATTTTAAAAAAAGATTTGTTAGTAAATAAGTGAATAATAGAGATCTTGTTCCCTGAGCAACACCCAGGCCTCACATTTCAAGCCCCAATTTGGTTTTCATAACCTGTAATTTTTCTGAGTCATCTCACTTACGTCATCTAGTAGAGTCCTGGTCTGCAGAGTGATGTCTATGAAGAAGGAGCCCAAACCTTTCCCTTGGATCTTGCCCAGGATGATGGTCAGAGTCTCCAGACTCTCGTGGATGACTTCCGAACTCATGGGATCATACAATCCATGCACCAGCATGTCTAGGACAACTTTCTTATATTTTCTCACCTGTTATCAAAGGTTTAATAGCATTAGTAGCACAGGAATTGCTCCCCGTAAGTTGAAAAGCAACTCCACTTCTAATTGTACAATAAGCTAGGACTTTCTTCAGGATCTACCACAACAACTCTCATCAAAATACAAACACTTCAAAAATAAATAAATAAATAACAAATGCTTCCATTCATCTGACCCAAGAGCCCAAGTCAGTCTTAGAAGGAGATCACAGAGTGATCTGGAGCGTGGCCCATGGGTGGATGAGGTTAGGCAGGGCGTGTCAAGGAGGGGGTTGGACTGGATAATCTAGGTTTCTGAGGCATACTGGGGACATGATGAAATGGTCACTGAAGTTGACAGATGCTAAAAGAAGAGATGATAAACAAGAACAAATTATTAGAAAATAATTTGAATTCACCAAAGTGGTGATGTCCAGCTGTGTGCTAATCCTGCCTGCAACTCTTTCCCAAGGCTGAGAATACTGAGGTGTTCTGACCCCAGTGAGTATGTCCTTGTTCGATCTCCTTCCTGAGTGTGGGAGGAACTGGTGAGTTACTTCTAGCCTCTTATTGAATACCAGAGGCCCGATGCATGAAATTCATGCAAGGGGCTCAGCCCTTGCAATCCCGGCTGCCTCATGGCCCCGCCCCCCACCCACTGGTCATTCCAGAAGGTCATTCCGGAAGACTGTTCCAGAAGGTCGTTCTGCCGTCTGGTCTAATTAGCATATTAGCTCTTTATTATATAGGACTAGAGGCCCAGTGAACAAAATTTGTGCATGGGGGGTCCCTCAGCCCGGCCTGCACCCTCTCTGATCCGGGACCCCTCAGGGGATGTCCACCTGCGGGATTGGGCCTAAACCAGCAGTTGGACATCCCTCTCGCAATCCGGGACCGCTGGCTCCTAACCGCTCACCTGCCTCCCTACCTGATCACTCCTAACCACCTCTGCCTGCTGACCTGATCACCCCTAACTGCCCTCCCCTGCTGACCTGATCGCCCCTAACCGCCTCTGCCTCGGCCCCTGCCACCGTGGCTTTGTCCGGAAGGATGTCCAGAAGATGTCTGGTCTAATTAACATATTACCCTTTTATTAGTATAGATGATAACACTCATGGGATGTCATTCCCATGGTTACTTACATGACATAAGACTCCTTCTTAGCAGAGACTTTGCTGACCTTGAAGAAGTAAGCTACCATGTTATGAGTGGGCGCCTCTAGGAGCTAAGGGTGGCCCCCAACTGACAGCCAGCAAAGAAGCAGGGACCTTTGTCCTACAACTGGAAGGAAGTGAATTCTCCCAATGGCCCTATAAGCTCGGAAGAGGACTCCCTGCTTCAGAAAGGAATGTAATCTGGCCCACACGTTGATTGCAGCCTTGCAAGACCCTGGACAGAGGACCCAGCTAAGCTGTACCTGGACTCCTGACCCAAGGAAACGGCAAGCTAATAAATGCTAGGTCTGTGGTGATCTGTTACACAGCAATAGTAACTAGTATCTGAGAGACCACAGCCCAGTCCTGGGGACTCCAGGCCACCGTCCCTTCCTACCTTGTCGGGGTTCTCACAGGCCATGGCTCCCAGGCCTCTCACTGCCATGTGACGCTTTTTAGCACTGGGGTCCCGGGCTCTTTCTGCCAAGATGTAAAGCACATTCTTCAAATGCTCCCTCTTCTGGAACCTCAGTTTCCAAGAGACCTGGGTAGTGAGTCAGAATGTATCGATTTGGGAGTGTTCAGAGTCATACCCAACCCCAACCCCAATCCCTTCCTCTAGAGAAAGCCCTGTGTTGCCAGCTCAATTTTACACATTCTTTCTCCTTCTGAAGACACCTGACTTTTTTGCTGGAAATACAGGTGGGAGCAAAGTAAGTTTATAGTTGTTTGTATGGAAAATAATAACAATAATGAATAAATAACAATACAAGAATGAACTCTGTGTTTCGTATACTCACAACTATATTAAACCTACTCTTGCCCCACGCTCTATATTTATGTAGTTTTATCTACATAATGAAGAAATTGATGGGGGGGGGGGGGGAAGGGAGTAAAAAAAAAATAATGCAGCCCGGCTGGTGTGGCTCAGTGATTGAGTGTTGACCTATGAACCAGGAGGTCATGGTTCAATTCCCGGTCAGGGCACATGCCCGGGTACAGGCTAGATTCCCAGTAGGTGGCGTGCAGGAGGCAACTGATCAATGATTCTCTCATCATTGATTTTTATATCTCTCTCTACCTCTCCCTTCCTCCCTGAAATCAATAAAAATATATTTTTAAAAAATGCAGACCTGGTGTTGGTGATGGCTTGGGGGAATTAAGAACAGAGGTGCTCTAGGCCAGCGGAGGGCTTGATAGAACTGTAAAGAAAAGGGGATGGGGAAGAGCTGGTGTGAGCTGAGAGTAGGGAGCCCTTTGACTGGACTAGGATCTCTGTATTCCTCCCATCTCAGAAAAAAAGAGCTTCCTGGACTCTTCTGCCTCCTCCGCCATTTTTTCTGCTCTACTTTGTAGCTAAACACCTTGAAAATCATGCCTATACTTGATTTCTCCACTTCCTCTCCATTCTCCCTTGAACCTTCTGCAGTCAGGTTGATGGGCTCCCTTCCCCAGGCAGCAATATGGCTAAATCCAAGGGTCAATGTTCAGTACTCATGTTACTCAACTTCCCAACAGCCTTTGATGCAAGAGCAACGCACATCTACAAACGTTTCCGGGCACCTGCAGGATGTCCCACCCCAGAATGCACACATCTGAGCAATTTACAATTAGGAAAATAAGTGCAGAGAAATAAAAAATTGGGCAATGCTTTGTGGCCAATGCAGAAACCTGTACTTCAAGGACTGAACTCGAAGTGACTGCGGATCAAGAGATGGTTACCTCTGCAGTGAGCCTCTGAGCCCTGAGACCAGGAAGGCCCTGGGTTCTGCACAACACAGGACATGGCAACACGTCCTGGAGTCAGAACCAAGACGATGCAAGATGCAGATGAGACCAAGAAAAAGCCACCTCTTCACCATCCTTAGTAATGGGCTGGGGTGGGGAGCTGGACACGGGATCAACAGCCTTATTTGGTGTTTGGGTGATTACCACGTCTCGCCATTATCTCTGGATATTCATTTTTCAGTCTATATTTTTGTTATTAATTTCACAGCAAGCTATATTCATCTCAACTCATCTTGTGACTCTATAAACATTCTCTCCGTGTTTAAAGAACTATCATCAGACATTTTTTCAGAAGAAGGAACCTCTGTGGAGCCAGCTGGACTAGTGCAGACCAGGCCAGCACACAGGTTACACAGTGGCTGCTGGGAGGGACATTCGTTCACAATATTTTGTGTCAGACCTTGGAAAAGAAAGACATCATGGAAGTCCTTTTCTTCTTGGGCTGTGCGGTGGGCATAGAAAGGGGCTGGCCCAGGATTCTTCTCTGTGTTTGGTCCATGGAGCTAAAAAAAAATCATCATTATATGAGCCACTCACATTCTTCAAAGCCTTATCATCAACAAGCATCATCATACATAGTGCTGTATCGGGTAAGAATATAAAGAAGCAACATCCCTGAGGCCCGTCCTTAGGAACCTGTCACCTTGGTGAGAAGATTAAACAGTCACATAAAATGATAAAGAGCAATCTGAGGCAGCTCAAGGGGAATCACAGTACAGGGTTCAAGATGGTCTGCCCTGGTTCCCGGCCCATCCCACAGTCTTGTAGTATCAGAATCACCAAAGAAATAAAATACAGATTCTGGGCCCCACCCATGGAGTTGAAGTGAAAAGTAGCCTGAAAAATTCTTTAAGGCTTCCCAAGAATGTAAATTGGTTCTGCTTTTTAGGGGAGATTTTAATATCTCTTACAATGTTTAAACTGTACCTATCTTTCTGCAAATCTTTCATCACTGACACATCATACACTCAAAGATATTCACAAAGGATAGGGAACGGAGCTTTGTAATGAACAACATACTATAATGTCCTTAATAGTACTAGAAAGAAATTACACATATATACTACAACTATACAACTATAGGATGGCTCCTATGCAGCCATTAAAACAATATTGTGCAGTCTACGTGTGCTTAAGTGATCTTCAACATATACTGTTGAGTGAAAAGTGAAAATCAGTGTGTAAGTGGGCTAACCTCTGTGTAATCACAAAATGAGGGAGGAAACCAATATGGACATGTATGCTTGCATATGCATAGAGCAGGGGAGAATATCCAAGAGACTTGAACAAAAATTGCATCCGGGTAGAAATCTGAGCAACTGAGGTAGGAGGGAGACTTTTTTCACTACTTAAAAAATATATATATATATATATATATATATATATATATATATATATATAATTTGTCATTTAACCATGTGTATATATTGTTTAAAATGTTTATGTGTATAAAAGCCTAAGCGACCGGTCGACCAGTAGCTATGATGCACACTAACCACTAGGGGGCAGACACTCAACCCAGGAGTTACTCCCTGGTGGTCAGTGCACTGCCACAGTGGGAGCACTGCTCAGCCAGAAGCCGGGCTCACAGCTGTCAAACGGAGCTGCTGCGGTGAGAGCCTCTAGGCGGTGGCAGCGGCAGCAGGTGAAGTGGGGCCCGGATGAGCGGGAGTAGCGCAGTGCCCGGCCAAGGCTTGGGCTCCTCCCCAGCTACCTGCTACTTTGTGCACTACTACATTTCTCGGGGGATGTCGGACTGCCAGTTTCGGCCCAATCCCTGGTAGTCCGACATCCCCTGAGGAGTCCTGGATTGTGAGAGGGCACAGGCCAGGCTGAGGGACCTCGCTGGTGCATGAATCCGTGCACTGGGCCTCTAGTATATTATAAATAAATACAGCTCACAAAGTGATGCTGATCTACACTAATTTGAGGCCCACTAGTATAAGCCTGTGCTTCTCAGACTTAACCACCAGAGGATCATGTTAAAATGCAGATTTGGACTCAGTGGGTCTGGGGTTGGGCACCAGGTTCTGCCCCTCTGATAAGCTCCCAGGGGACAGCAATGCTTCTGGTCCCAGGACCAGGCTTTGAGTGCAAGGGTGTAAAGTTAAGAGCTACAAGAATCAAGAGAGGACTGTGGCTGGAACTGCTGGTAGAGACCTCCCTCGCCATGTGGGTGAGCTTTCAAGGCGAGGCAGAGTGTATTTGACACGCTGGGATTTCAGTGGAATGCCATGAACAGGCAGTTAGCATCATGGGAGTGATAAAAGATAAGGCTACAGGAAGTAAAGATCAGCTGTGGAGGACTTTGACCGCTAAAGAGTTTAGTCTCAATTGTATTTTGTAGATAAGAGTAAACCATTAATTTTTTTATTGAGGTGAAATTCAGATAACATACCACCAACTATTTTTTTTTTTCGCTTAAAGTATTACAAAGGGTATTACATAAGTGTCCTTTTTTCCCCCCCGCCCTTGACAAACCCCTACCCTCCCTTACCCCCCAGTGTCTTATGTCCATTAGTTATGCTTATATGCATGCATACAAGTCCTTTGGTTGATCTCTTACTCCCCTCCCTCCTGCCCCCCAACTCTCTCTGGCCTTCCCACTGCAGTTTGACAATCAGTTTGAGGCAGCTCTGCCTCTGTATCTATTATTGTTCAAAAGTTTGTAATGGTCTTTATTATCCATGAATGAGTGAGATCATGTGGTATTTTTCCTTCATTGACTGGCTTGTTTCACTTAGCATAATGCTCTCCAGTTCCATCCATGATGTTGCAAATGGTAGGAGTTCCTTCTTTTTAACAGCAGCATAGTATTCCATCGTGTAGATGTACCACAGTTTTCTAATCCATTCATCTACTGATGGGCACTTAGGCTGTTTCCAGATCTTAGCTATGGTGAATTGTGCTGCTATGAACATCTGGTTACATATATCCTTTCTGATAGGTGTTTCTGGTTTCTTGGGATATATTCCTAGTAGTGGGATCACAGGGTCAAATGGGAGTTCCATTTCCAATTTTTTGAGGAACCTCCATACTGCCTTCCATAGTGGCTGCACCAGTCTGCATTCCCACCAGCAGTGCACAAGTGTTCCTTTTTCTCCACATCCTCTCCAGCACTTGTCGTTTGTTGATTTGTTGATGATGGCCATTCTGACAGGTGTGAGATGGTACCTCATTGTTGTTTTGATTTGCATCTCTCGGATGATTAGTGACTTTGAGCATGTTTTCATATGCCTCTTGGCTTTCTGAATGTCCTCTTTTGAAAGGTGTCTATTTAGATCCTTTGCCCATTTTTTGATTGGATTGTTTATCTTCTTTTTGTTAAGTTGTATGAGTTCCCTATAAATTTTGGAGATTAAGCCCTTATCAGATATGACGTTGGCAAATATGTTTTCCCAAGAGGTGGGTTTTCTTGTTGTTTTGTTGATGGTTTCTTTTGCTGTGCAGAAGCTTTTTATTTTGATGTAGTCCCATTTGTTCAGTTTCTCTTTAGTTTCAACTGCCCTAGGAGCTGTATCAGTGAAGAAATTGTTTTGGTTTAAGTCTGAGATTTTGTTGCCTTTGTATTCTTCTAGGATTTTTATGGTTTCCTGTCGTACATTTAAGTCCTTTATCCATTTTGAGTTTATTCTTGTGTATGGTGTAAGTTGGTGGTCTAGTTTCATTTTCTTGCATATATCTGTCCAATTTTCCCAACACCATTTATTGAAGAGACTATCTTGGCTCCATTGTATGTTCATGCCTCCTTTGTCAAAAATTAATTGAGCATATTGGTTCGGGCTAATTTCTGGACTCTCTATTCTATTCCACTGGTCTATATGTCTGTTCTTGTGCCAGTACCAGGCAGTTTTGAGAACAGTGACTTTGTAATACAGTTTGATATCTGGCATTGAGATCCCACCTACTTTGTTCTTTCTCAGGATCGCTGCAGCTATTCGGGGTCTTTTTTTATTCCAGATGAATTTTTGGAGAGTTCGTTCTAGATCTTTGAAGAAGGCCATTGGTATTTTAATGGGAAGTGCGTTGAATTTATAGATTGCTTTGGGTAGTATGGACATTTTAATGATGTTGATTCTACCAATCCAAGAACATGGTATGTTCTTCCATCTGTTTATGTCTTCCTCTATCTCTTTTTTCAACGTCCTGTAGTTTTCTGAGTAGAGGTCTTTAACCTCTTTAGTTAAGTTTATTCCTAGGTATCTTAATTTTTTTGGTGCGATGGTAAATGGGATTGTTTTTCTAATCTCTCTTTCTGAAAGTTCACTATTGGTGTATAGAAATGCCTCAGATTTCTTGGGGTTAATTTTGTATCCTGCTACATTGCCAAATTCATGTATTAAGTCTAGTAGCTTTTTGATGGAGTCTCTAGGGTTTTGTATGTATAATATCATGTCATCTGCAAATAAGGACAGTTTTACTTCCTCTTTTCCAATTTGGATGCCTTTTATTTCTTCTTCTTGCCTAATTGCAATGGCTAATACTTCCAGTACTATGTTGAACAGGAGTGGATACCACCAACTATTTTAACAGTGTGGTATAACTACCACTTCTATTTAGTCCTAAACTTTTCCATCACCCTACAAGTTAAGAAGTCACTCCCCATTCTGCCCTCTCCAGCCCCTGGCAACCATTAATCTGCTTTCTATCTCTATTAATTTACCGTGTTCTGGATATTCTATATAGGTGGATTCATCCAATACTGTGACCTTTTGAGCTGGATTCTTTCTCTTCACATGTTTTTGAGGTTCATCCATGGTGGAGTTCATATTGCTACTTCATTCCTTTTCATGCCTGGGTAATATTCCGTTACATGGATATACCACATTTTGTTTATCCATTCATCTGCTGACAGACACTAGGGTTGTTTCCACCTTCTGGTTTGCTTTCACAGTCTGTGAGGAGTGCTGCTATGAACACTGGCATTTGTTTGAGTATCTACTTTTAATTCTTTGGGGTACGTACCTAGGAGTGGAATTGCTGAGTCAGAAGATAGCTCTATGTTTATCTTTCTGAGGAACCACCAAACTGCTTTCCATAGTGGCTGTACCATTTTACATTTCCACCAGCAATGTGCGAAGATTCCAATTTCTCCACATCACCAACAGTTGTTATTTTCCAGCTTTTCAAATTATTCTGATAGCCATCCTAGTGGGCATGCCGTGTTATGTCACTGTGGATTTGATTTGCACTTCCCTGGTGACTAATGGCATTTTTTGTGCGCTTGTTGGTGATTGTGTATCTTTTTCAAAGAAATGTCTATTCATATCCTTTGCCCATTTTTTAGTGGGTTATCTTTTTCTTTTGAGTCGTAGAGTTCTTTATATATTCTGGATAGAAGACCCTTATCAGATATAAGATTTACAAATACTTTTCCCTTTGTAGATTGGCTTTTTACTTTCTTAATAATGTCTTTTGGGCCTGGCCAGGTAGCACAGTTGGTTAGAGCGTTGTCCTGATACATCAAGGTTACAGGCTCAATCCCCAGTCAGGGCGCATACAAGAATCAACCAATGAATGCATAAATAAGTGAAACGACAAATCAATGTTTCTCTCTCTCTCTCTCCATCCCTTTCTTTCTCTCTCTAAAATCAATAACTTAAAAAAATTAATGTTTTTTGATACACAATAGTCTTTAATTTTGACAACGTCTAATTTATCTATTTTCAGTGTTGTTATTCATGCTTTTAGTGTTCTATCTAAAAATCCATCGCCAAATCCAAGGTCAAACAGATTTATCCCTATGTTTTCTTCTAAGATTTTTATAGTTTTAGTTATATTTAGACTGTTGACCCATTTTGAGTCCATTTTTGTATATGGTGTGTGGTATGGGTCCAACTTCATTAGAATCATTGACTTTGTTTGGGTTTAGAAATATTTTTAGTAGGAGCAATGGCAGGCAAGGAGCTTCAGTGGTTCTCTACCCTGGCAGCATTAGAATTCAGAGGAACTTTTCAACCTCCTCATGCCCTGGCTGCTCCCAGCCCCAGTCTAACATCACCTCTGGAGGCGGGCCCAGCAGCAGGAATTTTTAAAGCTTACTGTGAAATTCTAATGGGCAGTCACTGAGCTAGGGTAACTGGTGACCTTGGTTTACCTGAGCCTGAGGGGTTCCCTGGAACATGGGACTTCCAGGGCTAAGGCCAGGAACGTCCTGGACAAACCGGAATCAGCTGGCCACCCTACTGATTACTCCTGAGTCTTGAATGTATTTAAATGCAGGAGCTGGTAAATGCTTTGGGACATTTGACGCCGATTGACCTGGAGGTGCGTGGGGATTGGGTTGCTCCACCATCTTTGCTCCCCCCCTCCCCCCAGGTGATTTGGTAACACTCAGGGCACATGCCTAGGTTGTGGGCTTGAACCCCTGTGTGGGGCCTGCAGGAGGCAGCCAGTCAATTATTCTCTCTCGTCATTGATGTTTCTATCTTTCTCTCCCTCTCCCTTCCTCTCTGAAGTCAATATATAATTTTTTTTTAAAGATAATGGCGTAAGTACACGTGGCACTAACATCCTCCCAAACCACATCAAAATCACAAATAACCTACAGAACAACCATCATTCAGGACCACCTGAAATCTAGCTGGACAGAATTCCTACAACAAAGGACAAAAGAGGCCACGTGGAGACTGGTAGACACATAAATGGGCCTTTCCCACACCCACGTGAGGCAGATGAAAATCAGCAGGGATATCTCGGCGGCGGAGGTACCCCTGGGGAGCGCAGGTCTCAGCCCCACACCAGGCCCCCAGCCCAGGTTCCAGTGCCAGGAAGAGAAGTCCCCATAACTTTTGGCTGTAAAAAACCAGCAGGAAGTGTGACTGAGAAAGACACAGGGCTATTGGAGGCCCAGGCGTTCCTCTTAAAGGGCCCTTGCACCACTCACTCAGACTCACTAGCTCTGAGCTCCAGTATCGGGGCAGCAGCTGGAAAGGCACCAGGACGGAAGGGAGAAACTGAATTGCCTGGCTTCAGGGAGAGAGCCGGAGGCAGCTTTCTCCCAGACAGAAGTGCCCGCAGAGCCACTGTTCCTTTGCTGCACCCTCCAGAGAGCTGGCTGGCGGGCACCATATCTATCTCCATCAACCAGCTATCACCGCTCACCCTGCCCTGGTGATTCCCTGAGACCCTGGCCCATGCAACTTGCCTGCCCACGTCCAGCAATTTTTTCATGCAAATGGCCTGTCTTGGCTCATGCCTCAGACTTTCCTAAACTCTCTCAAACAAGCCCCATGCCTCTTGCTAAGCAGCCCCTGGCTTGGTACTGTCCATCACTATATTCTGGGACAGGTCCAGCTCTTAGATGGTGCCTTGTGCTGACACACTACGGAAACACTCGCGTTTGAAGCACCAGTATCTTCCCTTCAGCTCCCTTCATCCTGAAGCTCTTAGCTGATGGAACATAATGATCTACAACCCATGTATTGATCATAGGTGGATCGATAATGATTGGATTGGCAGAGCTTGTGATCCATTTATCATGGTCCACATCACCCACTTCAGTTTTGCAAAGAGAACATCAACCCGCTCAGATATGATATCAGTGACCAGAATGACAGTGCAGAGGGGACTGGGGAGCCCCAGCCCCTTACCTGCGGCGCGTGCGGAGGTGTTGGCGTGCGCGGGTCCGGGGACTGCGGCTCTGGGACGGTAGCCAAATGGGATGACTCGGCTCAATTTTCCCAGCCCCGAATGCCTAGCACAGAAGGGAAATGAGAAGGTGAAGCAGGGTCTGATCAGGATAAAGGGTCAGCACAGAGTGTTGGAAAGTGAAGGGGGACGTGGGGGGGGGGGGGGTCAAAGTGTAGATGGTCTGGGGGAGGGGGAGGGAATTGTCCTCTGATACGGACGAGTTGTTCTAGGTGGGCACGAGCATCACTTGCGCCTTTTACTTCCCCAAACTGTGCTGAGGTCTTTCTCCGCCGCCGCCTGGCTGTGCTTTCCCCCCAATCCCCCCCTCGTGCCGGGTCTCACCCGCACTTTCTAAAGAAAGGACTGCAGTTCTGAGGCTCTTCTGCACCGAATGGAACAGCTCTGCCCAGTGCCGTCCCCCGCGCCGCCGCTAGATGGCGGCATCGCTCAGTGGAGAGTTCCCGACAGCCTGGGCCAGCGCCGCAGCTGCGCCGCTTCCCGCCCTAATCCTGTTGGAGCAGCGTTTAATCTGAGGACTGGACGCCTTGTTCCAGGCCGAGCGGCCTCCTCGTGACTGATGGCTGCACCAGCAACTGGAGCTTTAACTGCTGCTGCCCCTTCCTGCTCAACAAACACTGCAGGTCCCGAAAGGACTGATTTAAAGTCCCAACAATTTAAATGACTTATTGCTAGAACAAACCAACCCAAAAACCTGGATGTAACGGGCAGAATTTGGGAGCCTCCCTCACCCCATCATTCCTCCTTCTCTGGACTCTCCAACCACTGCATACATCCATTCATCAATAATTACTTATTGTCTGGCCCCGTTTTGGATAAAGTGGGCAATATGTCCTAGAAGGGGGGTGGGGGGGTTACATATTCAAAGTTCTAGAAGCAGATGGTTATGCTAATAGATGATACATCTTACATATTTCTAGGTGCCAAACGTTGGAGTATATATGACATAGACTATCCGATTGATTCTTACAGCAAACCTGAGGCCAGCACTCTTACTGTGATCCCCATTTTATTTTATTACTTTTTTAAAAAATACATATGTTTATTGATTTCAGAGAAGAAAGAGGGAGAGACAGACAGAAACATCAATGATGAGAGAGAATCATTGGTCGGCTGCCTCCTACACACCCCCTACTGAGGATCAAGCCTGCAACCCGGGCATGTGCCCTTGACCGGAATCGAATCTGGGACCCTTCAGTCTGCAGGCCAACGCTCTACCCAGTGAGCCAAACTGGCTAGAGCTTGACCCCCATTTTAAAAATGGGGAAACTGAGACACAGAGAGATGACCTCGCTAAAGGCCGTGCATTTAATTAGTGGCAGAGTTAGAATTCACCCACAGGCCGGCTGAGGTCAGAGCCTAGGCTCCCAGCCACAGTGCTATGCAGTGGGCACGTCTGGGAAATCTAACCAGGAGGTCAGCAGACAAGTACATCAGAAGGGGAGGCTGACAGAAAAATGTGGACAGAAAGATGCTTCTGAGAAAACAAGAATGAGGCTAAACAGTACCCTCTTTGGACTGGGTCCACCAGGGCACCACAGGTGACCTCTGTGAGTGCAGTTTCAACAGCCGGGGGGAAAGGAAGCTAACAAATCTAAGGGGCTAAGTGAAAAGAGGAAATTGAGATGTCTTGCTGCAAAGGGAAAGCAATAAATAGACTGGAAGTGACAGCAAGGTCAAGCAAAAACACTTTGGTTTTCTTGTGGGCTTTTTCCAGTAGAATAAAGCTTGGGTGTATTAGAAAACCGTTGCGGGGGGGGGGGGGGGGGGGGGGGCGGGAAGCCCTAGCTGGTTTGGCTCAATGGATAGAGCATCGGCCTGCAGACCGAAGGATCCTGGGTTCAATTCCGGTCAAGGGCACGTACCTTGGTTGCAGGCTCCTCCCCGGCCTGGGCCCTGGTGAGGGCTTGTGCAGGAGGCAATCAATCGATGTGTTTCTCTCACATCGATGTTTCTCTCGGTCTTCCACTCTCCCTAAAAAAATCAATGGAAAAAATATCCTCGGGTGAGGATTAACAACACAAACAAACAAAAACGGTTGCAAGGGAGACCTAAGGTGTGATGGTTGGTGCAAGTAGTGAAGAGTGACATAGGGAGAGGCCGAGGGCAGGGGCAGGGGGCCGGGGAAAGAGTTAGCACTGGTAGGAGGGAGAGGCGCCTTCCTTTCTGTCTGAAATTGGAAGCCACCCACAGAGACAGAGATATGTCAATAGAAATGAGAAGGATGAGCAAGTTCAAGTTATCACATTAGCCTTACTCCTTCCAGTAAAACCAGAGGTGAGTTGCCTGCCAAGAGGGGGAATAACACTTTCACGATGAATGGCCCCTCTGTCTGAAGTTTCTTTGTATTCCGGGGTTGAGATATTTGCCAGAGAAACAGTGTTTTTCTCGTTTGGGAAAACCAAAGTTTTCCTGTTCGGCTTAAAGCTACAAAGAAAACCAGAATTGGGACCCAGAAGCCTTTCCGACTCAACATCACCTCCATTAACACCATGGATGTAGCGAATGGCCCCAGAGAGGCCCAGACGCAGCACACACTTGGGGAGCATCCAGACCAGGACACAATGGTCCAGAGAACAAGAATTCTCCTCACGTGGCCTTAGGGAATTCTTCCGGGATGATTTGATTGCAACATATCCATAGACCGATGACATGGCATCCTTCACACACCCTGATTATGCATTTTGTTGTTTAATGACTCTTTTTATCCCCAATTAGTATTTCCCTATGGTCAGCACTGGGGCTGATGCCACCGGAAAAGGCATACCGGGTAATTCTTTAGTCTGCTTCCCTGATGAAAATGGCAAACGTCAACCAATCAGTAATTCTCTCTCAATTCAGACTTGGGAAAGGAAGACAAATGACCGTCACCCATCAAACCCGTTTCTGTCCAGGGTCAGGACGTTCAGACCCTCCTTCTGTGATTGTACATTGTCTAATCAGGAAACTTATCTAAGACCGATGGTCTTTAGTTTCTCCCTCTCATCTCCTTTCTGGATATACTCCCAGCCAGACCAAACCCTCTCTTGATTTTTTTCTTTTAAAAAGAAATAAAATCGGCCACTTCCTCAGCCACGACTTAGGAATACCAATTCCTCATTCATTCACCCTGCAGTCTTCACATGTTTTTTGAGATCCAGCTTTCAGCAAGGCGGAGGGCTCGCCAGCCGGCACACACTGACTCCAGAGGACTGGCGGGCAGAGGAGCTGGGACATGGTCTCGCGTGTCCATAGGAATCAAGGTGTAGCATAGAGAGGAGTCAATGGAGTGTGGGGTCAGCAGGACCTGGGCTTCCCAGGGACAGAGCTGAGCCGGGAGAGAAGAGAAGGTATTGGAGGAGGCAGCACAGGACAGATGTGAGGCCCAGCCAGCTGGCCCAGATGAGCCAGGTAACCTCAGGCTCCCCAAGCCTCCAGGAGGCACCTGCCCCATGGGAGAGCCCAGTGCTGCCTGCGGAGCGGACAGCCCTCTTCACAGACTGCAGGCCTCCTTGTTTCCCACTCGACTAGACATCTGGATTGTTTGCATCTAAAACCGTGGTCTTTGGCTACAGTCGATGCCACATGGAGAAGCACCCGGTTTACCCCGTGGCTTCAAACAGCCTCTGGCTCAGGGAGGCCGGAGCCTCCTGCGGACTCGCCTCCTGACGCCCCATGGGGGGTGGACCGAAGGTGCCCGGTTCCGCAAACTCCATGAGCAAAACTCTCAGCCGTGCCCTGGCCCAGCCCACCATCTTGCCCACCTGCCTTCCAGCTTCCTGACTGTATTACTTGATGGTCATGATGAGCCCGCAATGCAGGAACGAGAGCACGTGCTTTCGCAAGCAGCCTGAACTGACCTCTGAAAGTGGGTTGCTACTCACTTGACCCAGAAAACACACACACACACACACACACACACACACACAAATGGAGAGGTTCACATCTCCATGTTCACCTTGGGACACCCTGACGCTGCCAGCCCATCACGGGTGCGCTAATCTGAAAAGCCACCGTGTCTCTGAAACATGTCACTTTACAGCAGCGGGCGCCCCTCCATGATCCGGTGGCGGGGTGGGTGGTGGGGTGCCCGAGCCCAACAGGGGGGCAGGGCGCAAGGTCGATGGCCCCTAAAGAGCGCCGAGTCCTTGCTGCCCGAGTTTAAAGTGCAGAGGAATGCTGAGCTTCAGAGTTTCCATGTCAGTTCTCAGGCCACGGAGCCGGCCGGGTGCACACCCCTACACTGCACTCCAGGCTCAGAGAAGCCCTCCCGCGGCCCCCTGCGCCCCCCTGCGCCCTCCCGCCCAGCGAGCCGGTACTTACCGAGGGAGAGCAGATTGCTCCCGGAAGAAAAAGCTATCCCCGAAGAAACAAAGGCATCTGGCCCGGGAATAGATCCAGCATAAAATAAATGCAAGTAAAAGTTAAGAAAAAAAAAGATGTTCCAGCTGAAACACCTGGCCTGTCGGAGACAGGAGTTACTCCCGCGCCATCACCAACCCCTCCTGCCAAGAGCAATCGGAACTCATGCAGACACCTGCAGCCCCACGGTGAGTCTACGGCAAGGCAGGAGCTGCGTGGCCACACGGTTAGGAGAGGCCTGTGCTGTCTTACCCGCGCCGGCCCTCGGGGCTCACCCTGACGCGTCCACCAGGGCGCCGGGACTCATCCCTGGAACATCGCCGTCCTTGACACACGGAAGCTGCGCTTGTCCTTGAGGATGAGACAGAGAACAGGCGAGCGCCTGTGAGAGGAAACGCACAATGAGGCCTTTCAGGCCCCCCCCGCCCCTGATAAGAGCTAGAGACACATCGCAGACCAGGCCACTGCCCACGCGGAGGCTGCCCGCGTGGGTTTCCTCCTTCTCCCGGGGCCGGGGCCGGGAGGGAGCCCCGCGTGCTCTCCTGTTGAGGAGACCTGGACCAGCCCCACTGGCTGACCCGGGTCATTGTGTCCCTGTTTTTAACGGCACCCCAAAGCACTCGTATGCTGTTTGTTCACTTTGTCCTTCCCATCTGAGGAGGGGGTGGCTCTCAGGCCTCTGATAGGGAGGGAAACTGAGGCCGGCAGCGTGAGGGGGCAGTTGCCTAGAGTCTCACATGAGGTGATGGACTGGGGTCCCAGCGGTCTGCATCCCCGCCTGCTTTGACCTCCTTGGACCGGCCAGGGTGGTTCTGTGGAGCCTGCCCTCACCTCCAAGGCCACACTTACTCTCTGTGGCCCTCCTTTCTCCCGCCCTTTCCTCCCGGCTCACCTGGTCTCCTCTCTGCCCCCTCTCCCCCCACCGCCCTCCTCTCTGGCTAAGTTCGCTGTGGCTGTTCCTTCGTGGCCATGCAGCCAGCAGGGGACAGGCTGAATAAACGCATTGGGCACCGTCCTGCACTGAGTACTAGGGGCGCAGTATGGAGAGAATACAGTCGATGTGTGATACAGAGAAGTTCAAGGTCTATTACTAAGTGAAAAAACAGCAAGTGCAGAGGGGAATATAGTCTAATTCAGTGTATGTACATTTTTTAAAAGAAATATATGTGGGGATAGCAAGTTATTTTTTTCTGAAAAGACACTCAAGAAATCATTAAAAGGAGTTTCCTCTGAGGAGAATAATTAGGTGAAAGAGAAAGCGTTCAGCTCTAAAAGTATATATTTATGTATTGTTTGAATTTTCTTACCAAAAGTATTTATTGCTTTCAACTTTAAAAATCAACAGGGATTGCCAGAATAGAGAGTTATAGGTCTTTGCTTTTCTTACACTTGCTGACATAAAAGAAAATCAAAATGTTTTTTAATTGCTGTGAACATCCCCCCCCCCCCCCCCACAAAACACATTTAAAAAATACATTTAACAAACAGACTGGAGGGGGGTTCTGTGCTGTGTTGAGTGTGATAGCGATGGGGCGATGGGGCGGAGGAGGGAGGGGGAGGCGGGTGGTGATGAAGCAGGGAGGTGGAGATCTCTCTGCCCCTGTTCTCTCAGGCATTTCACCTCTCAGTTCTTGCTTCTGATATCAAACAAATACCGCATTCACTTATCTACTAGGCAACAAATCCATTTAATCATAGAACATGAGTATCAGCAACTTCTCTTTCTTTTATGAATCAGTTCTAGGTGAGTGTGAAATCAGTGCCCCCAAAGTTGCCATCATTTAAAAAACTCAGGGACCTGTTAGTATGGTGTTTCCTCAAAAAATTAAATATGGGACTGCAATTTGACCCAGTGACCCCACTTCTAGGCATATAGCCTAAGAAACCCGAAACACCCATCAGAAAGAATATATGTTCCCCTGTGTTCATAGCAGCACAATTTACAATAGCTAAGATCTGGAAACAGCCCAAGTACCCATCAGGAGATGAGTGGATAAAAAAAGCTGTGGTACATTTATACCATGGAATACTATGCAGCAGTAAAAAAGAAGAATCTCTTACCCTTTGAGACAGCATAGAGCAGTGGTTCTCAACCTGTGGCTCGCAACCCCTTTGGCGGTTGAATGACCCTTTCACAGGGGTCGCCTAAGACCATCCTGCATATCAGATGTTTACATTATGATTCATAACAGTAGCAACATTACAGTTATGAAGTAGCAACGAAAATAATTTTATGGTGGGGTCACAACATGAGGAACTGTATTTAAAGGGCCAGAAGGTTGAGAACCACTGCACAGAGAGACCTGGAGAGTATGATGCTAAGCGAAATAAGTCAGAGAAAGACAAGTATCACATGATCGCACTCATATGTGAAATCTAATGAACACAATAAACTGATGAACAGAGTGGATCCAGAGACATGGAAGCATGGAACAGAGTGCGGAATCTGAGAGGGAAGAAAGAAGGGAGAGGCTAGATGGGTGGGAGGTAATCAACCAAGACCTTGTATGCATATATGTATGGCCCATGGACACAGACAATAGAGTGCTGAAGACCTGGAGTGGGGGACAGGGACAGGCTGGAGGGGTTCAATGGGGGAAAAGGGGAGACATGTAATAGTTTCAACAATAAAGAATTATTAATAAAAATAAAAACTCAGGGACCTGTTAGAAAGCTACTAATTGTGTGGTTACTTCACTTTATGGGTCTAAGTGGGTGCAGAAGAAAGAGATTAGCTGGCGTTCTCTCTCTGATTTTGGTCTCTAGAGAAAAGAGAAATCTAGCTTTCTATTTGTTCCTGCAATTTAAGCCTCTGTAAGAATAAAAGTACAACTAAATCCATTGTTACAATAATTCACTTCCCCAAATGAACATTTATTTAGGTTACACATACACTATTCCAAAAAAGAGTTGATGAAAAAGAAAGATTTTTCTTGGATGAGCAGAAATGACATCTATAATAATAAAAGCATAATATGCTAATTAGACCAGATGTCCTTCCTTCTGGACAAAGCCGCAGCAGGGGGGGGCTGAGGCAGAGGCGGCAGAGCCCCCCACCCCAGCTGCGGCAGGGATGGGCGGAGGCTGGGGCCAAGGCCCTTGCATAAATTTTGTGCATCGGGCCTCTAGTTTAATATAATTAAGTGACATAGCAACCCCAAATCTAGAAATAGAGTGACAGTTGTATCTTTAATATATATATATATCCAGCTGGCATGGCTCAATGGTTGAGTGTTGACCTACAAACCAGGAGGTCACGGTTCGATTCCCAGTCAGGACACATGCCCGGGTTGCAGGCTTGATCCCCAGTGTGGGGCGTGCAGGAGGCAGCTGATCAATGATTCTCTCTCATCATTGATGTTTCTATCTCTCTCTCCTTCTCCCTTTCTCTCTGAAATCAATAAAAATATATTTTTTTAAAAAAAATTTAAAAATGTACTTTTAAAAACATTCTCTTCAGGAAAGGATGTAGGAGCAGAGTATTCTAAATGTCATAAATTTTACAAAATGTGTTTCTTCTTGGAGTTTTACATTTTGAATCATGCCTTTGTTCTAGGTCGAGGCATCAGACCTTGATTTTGATGACAAGTTATACACATTTTGATTGTGTTACATGCCCTCCATTCCTGCTACACATTGCAAATGGGCTTAAATACTGAACTCATTCTTCTCGCAACATATCAATGTAACAAATGCTCTTTAGACCTTGCTGATCTCAGTTTGGCGCCTCCAGTATTTATTTGCTTACCCCATTTGCCTTGGTTGCCCTGACTGTGTCATTAGACAAATACTATTCAATAAACATTTATTGCCTCTCCTCGGTGCCAGGCTCTTTACCCAGCGTGAGGGTATGGGGCATATAAAGATAAACATATGGATAAAATCTGTATGCTCCCTGCCCTGCCCTCAGAGAGGGCACAAGCTGGGGAGGCCATGGGCTCTTCCGTCCAATGTCCACTCTGTGTCCTCTGCACAATCAGGGCCAAGGCCAGAGAGACACCCAGGTCAAAATTCCAGGAGATAGCTCAGGGGTGTGGGGGGCACCGGAGGGAGAGCGTCTCAGGAAATGCTGAGCTCTGAGGCTCCTAGCTTTGCCCTCACCCCAGCCCTGGATGCAGTAGTTTCATCAACAGGCAAAGCAAGATCATTTTGTGTCATTTTACATGGGACAGAACAGAGACTCAGAGAGACGTAACTGGGACTACAATGGATATTAAGTGGCAGAAGCTGGACACGAAGACTCTGGCTCCCAGCTTCCTTAGTGATGCTATATGTATTAGTCAGGGTTCCCAGAGAAGAGAGAGAGAGAGAGAGAGGAGAGAGAGAGATGAGAGAGAGAGAGAGAGAGAGAAGAGAAGAGAAGAGAAGAGAAGAGGAAGAGAAGAGAAGAGAAGAGAAGAGAAGAGAAGAGAAGAGAAGAGAAGAGAGAAGAGAAGGGGAGGGGAGGGGAGGGGAGGGGAGGGGGAGGGGAGGGGAGGGGAGGGGAGGGGAGGGAGAGAGGAGAGGAGAGGAGAGGAGAGGAGAGGAGAGGAGAGGAGAGGAGAGGAGAGGAGAGAGAAAGAAGAAGAAGAAGGAGGAGGAGGAGGAGGAGGAGGAGGAGGAGGAGGAGGAGAAGGAGAAGGAGAAGGAGAAGGAGAGAAGGAGAAGGAGAGAAGGAGAAGGAGAGAAGGAGAAGGAGAGAAGGAGAAGGAGAGAAGGAGAAGGAGAGAAGGAGAAGGAGAGAAAGAGAGAAAGGCCGGTGAATCCAAAATCTGATGTGTCATCTGTGTCATCTGGCAGACTTAAGGCCAAGGGGAGAGTTAAAGGCCAAAGACAATCTTCTAGCAGCATCCCTTCTTGCTCAGGGAGGTCAGTCCTTGTTCTATTAAGGCCTTCAACTGCTTGCATGAGGCCCACCCACATTTGGGAGGGTAATCAGTCTTATTCCAAGGGCACTGACTCAAAGTGCAATCCCATGCAAAACACACCTTCACAGAAGCGTCAGGATCATGTCTGACCACACACCTGGGCACCCTGGCCCAGCCGAGTTGACACATGAAATTAGCCATCACAGTACAAAATGCATGAGCATCCCCATCAGGTGCATTGGGGGACAGTGGTTCTTAATTGTTCACCTTTGCCTGCGGTTTTTCATTTTTCCTCTTCCATCTTGACTTGAGTCTGTTCCCCTCCCCACCTCTGCTCCAGTGCTGGCTCTTGTGTGATGCCCGTGGAAGCTTCCTAACCGATATCTTTTCCTGAGCCCCCCCTCATGTCACTGGGGCTGCCTTTCAGGAGGGCCACGACCATCGTATGGCTTCTCATCACTAACAGAATCAATGTGCTCTAGGCCAGAGGCACCCACGCTCGGTGACGCCCGTGCAGGTGGGCCCCTGGGCGTGAGGGCCCAGGTGAATGTCGAGCTCTGTGGCTCCTGGCTTCACCCTCTTCCTGGCTGGCCAGTACTCTAACCTGCCACCTTGCGGCCCAGCCTCTCCGCATGGCCTCCTCTTCCCTTCTGCTGCCTTTCTCTCATCTCACAGACACACCCAATCTCACCTCATCTTCCACTTCTCCAAAAATGTCTGCACCCAGCATCTACTTCTCATGCCTGGGAGTACATAACCCTCCTTGTAAGCACTTCTTCCAGGCCTTGTTCAACCCCCCCCACTGAAAGGTCTCCTTAGACCTAACGGCCTTATCAGTGTCTCCCCTTGCACTTGGCACTCTTATGATTACATAGGAAGCTATGCCCCCAACCCGAGGCCGTGAGCCTGTGAAAGGCACTGCTGTGTTCAGTTTCTACGGGACCTTACTCCAAACCCACGACATCCAGCACAGTGCTTTGTGTATGGTGGGTGTCTTCGTCTTTCAGGCTGCCATAGGCAGGGTGCCTTAACAGTAAACATTTATTTCTCACAGTTCTAGAGGCTGGGAAGCCCAAGATCAAGGTGCCAGCAATAGCAGTGTCTGGTGAGAGACAGATTTCCTGGTTTGCAGACTTCTGCCTTCTCACTGAGTCCTCATATGGCAGAAAGCAGGGATAGGACACAAACCCTGTCCTGTCTCTTCATATAAGGGCACTAATTTCATTCCTGAGGGACCCACCCCATGACCTAATCACTGCCCAAAGGCCCACCTCCCAATACCATCTCACTCAGATGTGCCTTAAAATATAGCAAGTTTGCAGCGTAGGAGCAAATAAAGAGAAACATTGTTCGGTAAATGTGATTCTGGAAAGGTGTGTAAAGACTGAAATTCTGTAAAATCAATGAGACTTTAAAATTCATTAATTGGGAGTTGGTTGTTTTAAAGGAAATATGAATGAAGAACCAATTTTATCTGCTTCCAAGCTTTAACTTTAGGGCTTTCTAAAAGTATGGAGGTTCCTCAAAGTATTAAAATTAGAGCCACCTTATGATCCAGCAATTCCACTTCTGGAGTTTATCAGAAGGAAACAAAATCACTGTTTGAAGTGGTAACTTCACCCTCATATTTATTGCAGCATTATTCACATTAGGCCAGGCATGGAAACAACCTAAGTGTCTATCCATGGGTGAATGGATAAAGAAAAGGTGATGGGTGTGTATAGCTATATTTGTATAACATAAAATATTATTCAGCCATAAAAAACGAAGACAAATCCTACCATTTGCAATTACATGGATGGACCTTGAGGCTTATGTTAAGCTAAATAAGTCAGGCAGAGAAAGATAAATACTGTATGATCTCACTTATATATGAAATCTAAAAAAAAAAAAAAAAAAAATGAACTCAAGAAACAGATAACAGATTGATGGTTGCCAGAGGCAAGGAGCAGGGGCTGGGGTAAATGGTGAAGACAGTTTAAAAAAAATGGGAAAGAAGAATATTTTGTGATTCATGGAAATGATATGAAATTCAAATGGCAGTGTCCATAAATAAAGTTTAATTGGAACATCTATAATAATAAAAGCATATTATGCTAATTAGACCAAACATTCTTCCAATCGACCTTCCAGACGAAGCCAGGGCTGTAGCTGTGGGATCCAGGCAGCCGCCTCGACTGCAAAGGCCTATTCTTGCACGAATTTCATGCATTGAGCCTCTAGTACATACATAAAAGTAGCCACCCAGTTCTTTGAGGCCCAGGTTCCACGAACACAGACTTGATCCACAGAGAAAGTGATGAAGGGGAATCTACACATAAGTCACTCAGTGCCAAGTACTATGGGATCATACCGTTCATTTGAAGTGGGAATGGGAGAAAGGAAGAATGCTCTCACCTCTGTCTTGGCTTTTGTCTCTGTGATCACACCTTCTGTTTCTCTTTGCCTCAGCGGATTCAGAAACCAAGATTAGCATTATCATGAAATCACCAAATTGAGAGTGTCTGTTGGGAACAAACAAACTAACACCAACGAACTCATCCCAATTGTTGTTCGTCTGTCCTCGGAGACGTCCTAGAAAGAATTGCAAAAACTCCAGTCTCATTGCTTCAAACTTGAGCATGTTTCTTGGTAATGTCATTGCATTGGTTTGAGGTTGTGTAAACAATTATGTGGTCCCAGCCAGTTTGGCTCAGTGGATAGAGCATTGGCCTTCGGACTGAAGGGCCCTGGGTTCGATTCTGGCCAAGGGCACATGCCTGGGTTTGGGGCTCAATCTCCAGTAGGGGGCGTGCAGGAGGCAGCCAATCAATGATTGTCTCTCATCACTGATGTTTCTATCTCTCTTTCCCTTCTTCTCTGAAATCAATTGGTTTTTTTAAAAAACCAATTCTGTGAAATCTTTTTGGATACATAACCTGACTATAAGGTGGTGCATATGCACAATACCAAATAGATGAAAGATGAAGCCTCTGCCCTTAAGAAGTTCATCGATGAATTAAAGAATCAAAACAAATTTCCCTGACTTCAGTCTTTGTGCAGCTCACATGAGCCCACAATCTTCTAAACTAGGGTGCCAGGGTCTTCTAATCTCCCACCTGATCTTCGAAAACTTTCAAGGACTTCATATGGCTCCTCAAAGCTTCCCAGGCTCTGCCCCATTTCACCTCCCCAACCGTATCTCCCCTGGTCTGAGTCAAGTTTGACCCACATTCCATCTCCCCCAGACCCACCCTCGCTCCAGGTAGCCCAGACCTCCACAGTATCACGTTTGGTCCAGCCTCCCAGTCTTTGCTCATCAAAGATTGCTACTAGCCAACAAAGGCTTTATTTAAGACATGATTCTAGAGCAAGCGATTTTCAACTGGCGTGCAGCAACAATTCTTGAAACATGCACTACCTGACGATTTAGTCAGGGGCACTGACCTCTTTCCCCTTAGATTGTCAAATTAAAAAATGACGACAGCCAACGCATCAATAGCCATCCAGTGTAAATGAATCAAAATCATACCTATTTTTTGTCAGATTGACGAAACATATACTTTTTGCTGTGCTCTAGACTTGTAATAATTAGTTTATGCGTGCCATGAGATGAAAAAGGTTGAAAATCGCTATTCTAGAGAATGAACACCTTTTTAAAAAACCTCCTGCGGGATCTGAGCTAATTAGCTTCCATCTCCTCACTTTAAATTGACCCATCTTTATGCAAATAATAACCTTTTATACGTAGTGTGGACCAAAAAAGCGGGGGGGGGGGGGTGTTCTATGGAAAGTAACCTCACAAGGTGATCTTATCATAAATTCCTGTCGGGGCAGGTCATAGTAGGTAGACATGCCCCAGACATATAACTGTTAGTAAAAGGCTTATCTTTGCCTTAAAGAAGCCCTATCCATTGTGTCTGTGCATCTAGGTTAATGCACCTTTGAAATACCCGCTTTTAAACCCCTCAAGAGAACACATAATCTTTTCTTTATTGATTAAGTTATTACATATGTGTCCTTACCCCCACATTACCCCCCATCCCTCCCATGCATGCCCTCACCCCCCTGTTGTCTGTGTCCATTGGTTAGGCCTATATGCTTGCATATAAGTCCTTTGGTTGATCTCTCCCCCTTACCCCCACCTTCCCCTACCTTCCCTCTGAGGTTTGACGGTCTGATCGATGCTTGCTTCCTCCCAACTCCACATGACCTTCCTAACAGTCCCTCCTTGATTTCAAATGCATAAAAGAAGCTGCAAAACTGTTATTCTCTGGAGCACTTGAGATCTTGCTCCCTGGCATATGTCATCAGTATGGCTCAAATAAACTTCCATAAAAATTCTCTATAGGTTTGGACATTTCTTACGTTGACAGTAGTAAAACTTAATTGATTCTTATCATTTGGAACATATGCAGACAAGGGTTAATTTGAAGTTTGACTTTTCTAACTGACAAATCACAGCAATTAATATAAAAGCAAATTTAGTGGGGGAAAGGTTTAAATATCTTAAAAGACCAAATACTTTTAGTTGATTTTAGAGAGAAACATTGATTTGTTGTTCCACTTATTTAGGCATTCATTGGTTGATTGTTGCAGGTACCATGACTGGGGATTGAATCTCCAATCTTGTTGTATCAGGACAATAATCTAACCCAGGGGTCCTCAAACTTTTTAAACAGGGGGCCAGTTCACTGTCCCTCAGACCGTTGGAGGGCCGGACTATAGTTTTAAAAAAACTATGAACAAATTCCTATGCACACTGCACATATCTTATTTTGAAGTAAAAAAAACAAAATACAAAAACAAATACAAAAACAATATTTGTATTTGCGTGTGGCCCGCGGGCCGTAGTTTGAGGACCCCTGCTCTAACCAACTGAGCTACCTGGCCAGAACCAAAGATGAAATATTTTTTGAGCTGCTTCAAGTGTTTTAGGAATATTCTTTACACAAAAAAGAAAACATCTGGTGTACTAATTAGAAACAAATCTTATATATTTATTAAAGCAAGATTTTAAAAGTAATCTAGAATTATTAACTTGAGATGCTATACATATTTCAAAGTAATCAAAATCCATTTTCATTACATAATTTAACTTTTTCTTTAATTTAGATCCCCTTCAGTTTGGTGCAAATGAATTCATTTCATAATAATGAAAACATTATTCATTTAAAGACTTTATTCATTTAGAGATTATTAAAATAATTTTCTATGCCTACACTCCAACCAACTGAGCCACACGGCCAGGGCTACTGTGTATATGAGTATGAGAATATCTCATATTATGCCCTTACCTGGACCTTATTCAAGTTATGATCAGTTAGAATGTCAAGAACTTTTTTAGAATGTCCAATATTTTTTTTTCAGCTTATTTTTCCTCCATAAGTTAACTAATATGTACTTTACTCTATCAATACCTTTCTAAACAATTTGAGCCTAGATTCGTTCAATCATTCTAAAAACACTTAAAAAGTGCTTACTCAGTGCCTCACTTTGGAAATGTAAAGATGGAGAAGATACCCTTTTTTTTTTGTATACAAACATCTTATACTCTGGGAGAGAGACAGGTTAGTAAACTAACACTGTACAAGGAATAGAGAAATTGTAGAGGTGATCGGGAGAGAAGGGCAGGAATGGTCAGTTCTTAATGGAGTAGGAGTTCTAAGGGTGAGTCTTTAACATGAGAGGCCTTCTCCAGAACTTTTTCTGGATGGATTGTATTTTCAGGGAGCTTGTTCAGATGTGTTTTGCCTTAATTAAAAATTGCAGACGTTAGGAACTCTTTGGTTACAGGTTTGTTGGTAGGGGAAGTCCTTTGGGTTTTCAGTGATGCCAGATTGTACCGTTGCCCATCATGGTGATCCCTCGTTTGTGGGAAGATAGCCAAAGGGGAAAAACTGATTTCCCAGTTTCCTTCAAGGTCGATGGGAAATCACTCACTTTCCTGCTTCCTGGCCACCATGTGGCTCACCTGACCCACACTTGTACCAGACTCGAGGGAGTGAGTGGGCATCTTCTCATGATGCCCAGCTTCTGCGTTTAGTCCCTCAGCTCTTAGCTCAATAAAGATGAAATTAGAAATCCAGTAACTCCATGTATCAGCTAGAGTTCTCCAAACGGTGGATTGTGACCATTAGCAGGTCAGGAAATCAGTTCAGCGAGGCTCAATCAGCTTTTTACCACACTGAGCAGAATGGGCACCAGCAGCTTTTGGTAAATGACACACGTGTCCTCTCTGGCTGGTGCACACACACGTGTAACCTCACGGTGTGCTCACATGTCCAAAGTTGTCCGTGTGTGTGTGTGTGCGTGTGCGTGTTGAGTCACAGTGTAACATTTATTTCTGACTGGGCCACAGCGAGAAAGCTAAGCCACTGAACTAGACTCTAATCCCCAAAAAGACACTGATCAGCCTTCAAGCAAATATTTGTTGAATTGGATGGATCTGATATGTTTGTGTGGATTTACCCAACAAATATTTACTGAGTCTCACTGTGTACACAACAGTGACCTGGGCAACCCCTCCTGTAAATTTTGTGAAAACACAGGACACCAGCAGGCCCTCAACATCTTAATCAGATTCAGGAAATGTTGCTTTTTAGGGATAAATCATTCCATTTACCAGGACTGCTTCATAATCTTTAATCTGACTTAACTCCCACCGCTGTGTAAAATAGACCCTAAGGTCTCTAAACAGTGTCCAGAAAAAAACATTTTATGAATGCATGAGTTGCAATGGGTCAGCAAAGAGCCTTCAGACCCATTTCCGTCCTGTTCTGGTCCAAACCCTCCCTCACAGTGGATCAGAGCCCATCCGCATGGCGTCCTTGCCTCCAGCAGAGATGACATCACAGGCTTCAGGCCCCTAGTGCTCCTCATTTAGGGCTGCAATGACCCCACCCCCACCAGCCCTGCCACCAAGGGCTTTGCTCGCCCTGGAAGCCATGCACATCCTCACTGTCCCTCAGCGGTCCAGCGCCATCGCGTTCTGCGTGCCCAGGATGTGCCCCTGAGGGTCCTGTGCTGTGCCCAGGAGCCTGCATCTTACCAGACCTGGGTCCAGCCCGAAGTCGCCTCCAGCAGCTGCTCTTCCCCCTGCCTGCATGGGGCAGCCCCTCCACATTCCTGCGTTCTCCGCCCACCGTGGGCAAGGAGGCCCAGCTGTGGCAGGGGACCAGGTTAACTCTGCAGCATCACTAAGACTGCCCCTGACCTCCTGGCCGCCTGCAGCCCGGTGGAGGTCAGACACCCTGATGATCAGCAGGTACATGCACAACCAGGGGGTTGGGCAAGACTCCCAGAACCCCTCCTCTCTCCCCTCCCTCCTCTAAGGGAATGCACACAGGGCTGTGAGGGTTTGTAGTCTGACGGTGCGGGAGCCAGTGCTTCCTGGAGCGGGGCTTCTCTCGTCCCTGTCCCAGCCCCCTGAGCTCCGAAGCCCAGGTGACCTTGTGAAAGTCCAGCCTGCGTCTTCGAGGCTCCAGACCTGCCCCGCTGCTTTCCTCCCGAGCTTTCTGACCTCCAACAGGCCACGGGCCAACAAGCAAAGACTGTCAGCAGCGGGCAGTCTGCAAGTCATCATTCCCTCTGTCCTGAACTCATATCCTTTACACTGAAGGCGCGTGGGTTTGCAGGTGTTTCTCAGCCTTGTTGCAACCAGAGCTTTGGGTGTGGGCTGGTTGTCCCTCCTCCTCTCCTGCCTAAACACCTCCCCCGGCCCCTGCTGGGGCAGCCCCAGGGACCTCTGTTGCCGGCCTGCTTGCCTCTCCTGGGAGCTCCTTCCCATCTGAGTCGGCAGAAGGCAGCCAGGGCTGAACCGCCCCTAAGGCAGCGCCGCTTGTCCTTCCTCCGTCCTCACAAGTTCCCTCCCGTGGATCTTGCCTGGTTTGTTTTGTAAACTACAGCCCTTCAAGGGGCCTCTAGATTCCTGCAGGGAGAGCATGAGCATGGAGAGCCAGAGTGGTTGGTGGGATGGGACACGCTCCCCGGACGGTCTGCCAAGGGGTCCATTTTGTAGCCTTGGTCCCAGAGCCAAACATGCCACCAGCCCGGTGTCTGTCTCTCAGAGCAAACCAGCGCTCCAGGCCTCAATGTGGATGTCCCAGAAGTGGAGCTCCACAGACGTATTCCAGAAGAAATGGAACCCTGAAACTCCCCAAGGAGCACCTCTTCAGAAACTAGGGAGAAATGGTCGGTCACTGCTGTGTGATCTAAACGATCAATTGCATTCTAGAATTTTCCTCTCGTTAGAAACCCCAGCCACCTGCAAGGCATTTTTAGGCTGTCCGTTGTCTGGTTTTTGGCACTGTAGCAAACTGGCTAAAAACTTCATCTTTGGAATCAGATTGGAATCAAATCCCAGCTTTGCCACTTCACATCACTCGACTCCCTAAGCCTCCGATTCTCTGTCTATAAAATGGGGATCATTCCAAAGCCAACCCATTAGGCTGTTATGAGGATTGACTGAGAGAACCTATATTCAGCACCGAGTATGGGGTATCTGACGTAAAGGAAACAGTAAGTGTTAAGTTGCTACTATTACCATTGTTAGCAATGATGAGAATAGGTGAAAGTAAGTATGGTAATTAAGACAAAGACAAATGATACAGCGTTTATAGAGCTGGGTCCTTACCTCGAAGTAAATAGATTGATTGCATTTCAATGTATTCCACTTGTTTGTTTGTCCCCATGACAAAGCACTAGAGACACAGACGTGACTTCAAGCCTAGCATTGAGCAGCTGCCTTCAAGCTTCTAGCCTCATACATTTCAAGCATTGTCACTGTGCAGTTTGAAGATGCTCACCCAGGATACTACTGTTTTATAAAACAAACTAGAGGCCCGGTGCACAAAATTCATGCACTTGGGGGGGGGGGGGGGGGTCCCCTCTGTGCCCTCTTGCAGACCAGGACCCCTCAGGGGATGTCCACCTGCAGCAGTCAGACATTCCTCTTGCAGTCTGGGGCTCTCACAGTCGGGGACCCCTCACTCCTTATCGCCCACTTTCTGGCTGAGCGTCACTGCCCGGAGGGAGTGCACTGACCACCAGGGGGCAGCTCCTGAATTGAGCGTCTGCCCCCTGGTGGTCAGTGCGCGTCATAGCGACGGGTCGTTCCACTGTTCGGTCAATTTGCACATTAGGGTTTTATTATATAGGATAAGCAAAATTATTCTGGGGAGGTAGGGTTCCCATAAAAGGAAGCACGGTAAGAGACAGAAGTTAGAAGAGATGAAGAACACTGTTCACAGCTCCTTGTGGTGGCCTAGATGCTGGTGAAAATGGAAGCAGGCACCTGTCAATTGGACTAATGTATTTTTTTGTGGAACCTAGTTTACTAAACTTAAGGGCCTCAAAAATTAGGAACAATCGATTCTTCACTGTTATAAATGCAGCTATGTGTTTTTGTCCTTCCTTTAACTATCTCAGAGCATATAAGACACATCCAAGGGTTGCAGAATTATCTAGAATCACCTGTGGTTTGAAGGCAGTACTCAAATTTATAGCCCAATTACCAGGGTCAAATCATAGCCGTGAGATAGCTTATAGCTACACTTTGAACCGCCCTCATTCTAGAAAAAGAGGAATTCACCCTTGGCGGTTTGTCTCAGTGGTTAGAGCATCGGCCTGAGGACTGAAGGGTCATGGGTTTGATTCAGGTCAAGGGCACATACTTCGGTTGCTGATTCAATCCCCGGCCCAGTCAGGATGCATGTGAGAGGCAACCAGTCCATGTGTCTCTCTCACATCCATGTTTCTCGCTCTCTGTCTTTCCCCCTCCTTTCCATTCTCTCTCTAAAAAAAAAAAAAAAAAAAAAAAATGGAAAAAAATAGCTTTGGGTGAGGATTAACTATCAAAAAAAGATGGGGATCCTATAGCGGTGCATGCCTCTGCCCAGGTTGTATACCTCTCCCACCTGCAAACAAACACAGACTTGCCTATTCCTGGGACAGCAATCACAAAGGCTAATCCAGAACTTACATACCTATTATAGTTTTGTTTCTCTATGATGTAACTCCTATCAATGATGAAATAAGAAGCTACCACTAACAGCATTAACTGGCTTTCAGATGAACTCATTGAAATATAGAATCCTGATAGTACAGATTCCTATGAACAAGAAAAAGAAGCAAGAAGCACCAGGACCCAAAAAATTCCTTCCCCTCAGCTTAGGGTAGAGGCTTCCCTCCCAACCCCCAGCTTTGTCTAATGCCATCACCCATTTCTCAATCACCTAAAACTCTGAAACTTGGAGCAGCATCCTTGACCCGCTCTCCTCTTGTGTCTCCTTTATCCCATTATTCATCAATTTCTAGGCTGTCCTAGTATTTCCTTAAACACTCGCAGGTCCTTCTTTCATCTGCTCTCAGCCAGGGCAGGTCTTTCGAAATCACACGTTTGTGTATTACTACAACCCTTACTCCATCTCACCTGCTTGGCACATATCCCTGAAATGCCACCTTGTTTGAGACATCCCTCAGGGCAAACACATAGAACAGCAAATCCTCCCCTCCCCCCGCCACTGCCAACTCCTACTGGCACTTCCAACATCGGTCTATAATCTCTATATAGAAAAGCCTAAGCGACTGTTACGATGGAACGACCGAAACAACCGGTTGCTATGACGTGCATGGACCACCAGGGGGCAAAAGCTCAATGTAGGAGCTGCCCCCAGCCCGCAGGCCCCAATCGCCAATGGGGCCTGCCAGCCAACCTCCCAGTTCTTCCCCCCAGCCAACAGGTCCCAATCACCTGATCGGGGCTGGGCCCCCTGGCTGGGATGGAGAACCGAGGGTGGGTGGAGGCAGACACGGCCCCTTTACCAGGGGGGCCAAGGACCAACTCCCTCCTCAGGGCCAGCAGCCAACCTCCCGGGTCCCTCCCCCATTCCTCCTCCTGGCCAGCAGGCCCCAATCACCCGCTCAGGGCCAGGCCCCAGGCTGGAATGGGAACCGGGATGGGTGGTGGTGTACATGGGCGGCGAGGGAAGGAGGCGGGGAGGAGGCAGGGAGGTGGGGAGGTTGGGAGGTGGGGAACCTGACCGGCCCTGATCGCTGGCCAGGCCTACGGACCCCACCGTGCAAGAATTTCATGCACTGGGCCTCTAGTCCACTATAATTCAAGGTCCTACATAATTTAGATTCTTCCATTAGACTTTCACCTCCTGGATGGCAAGGTTGGTCTTGCTGATCCCCTTTGTAAATCGGCATAGTGTGCGACGGGGAGGGGGCAGGGAGTAAATTAACACCAAGTGACCCAACAAACCTTGAAGCTCATGGAACAGGTTATATTGCCAGCTGATCATAAGCACTGGAACCGAGTTGTTAATGAGAGGTAGGGATGTTTTGCTTTTGTGCAGGTAGGAAAGCACGGGAAGGGCATTTTGCCGGATCAGTGCTTTGCTTGATCTTATAAGGTCTTGAGATCCTCCCGTAGTCGGCAGTTAGACAGGTATGAGCAGAGCAGGAACCATAGGCCAGGTATGGAATGTCACCAGGGCGGAAAGCCCCATGTACCTAGCAATGGGAAAACATGGACCTCCCCCTGAGGGTGACCTTTCATCTACTAGCATTTCGCTGGTCGTGCAGTTCAGACCCCCCGCCCCCCCCCCCCCCCCACCTTCCCTTCCTTGGCATGTCGCTAGCCAGTGATAGAGCACCTTAGAGGAGGAACAAGGGGGCTGGAGAGTAGCCTTGTATGACTCCCGTACAAGCCCTTGCACAACCACTCTCCTAAGCATTAGGCCCTCAAAACAATGAGGTTCTGGCCCACATCAAATGCCTTAGGACCAAAGCCTCCAGTCTGGTCACCACAGGCTGAGCCAGCGTTTTGATCAAACTAGAGGTGACATTTAGGCCTCGGTTGTGTTTCAGCTCCAGGCCCAGAAAAGCAGCAAAACCAGACAGAGCAATGTCAAGGCTGACATCAGGCCCAGGTGCAATGACTAATGACCCCCTGCCCTGGCACTGACCAAACAGTAGAGACCACAACCCTGAGGGATGAATATTCTGTTGAGCTCCTCCCCTGAGACTTCCAGATTAAAACCCTCAAGACAGCCCCAGCTGGTTTGGTTCAGTGGATAGAGCAGGGGTCCTCAAACTTTTTAAACAGGGGGCCAGTTCACTGTCCCTCAGACCGTTGGAGGGCCGGACTATAGTTAAAAAACAAAACAAAACTATGAACAAATTCCTATGCACACTGCACATATCTTATTTTGAAGTAAAAAAACAAAACGGGAACAAATACAATATTTGTATTTGCATGTGGCCGGGTGGGCTGTAGTTTGAGGACCCCTGGGATAGAGCGTCGGCCTGCAGACTTGAAGGGTCCCAGATTTGATTCCAATCAAGACCATGTACCTCGGTTGCAGGCTCCTCCCCAGCCCTGGCCATGGTCAGGGTGTGTGCAGGAGGCAGCCAATCAATGTGTTTCTCTCACATGGATATTTCTCTGTCTTTCCCTCTCTCTTCCACTCTCTCTAAAAATCAATGGGAAAATATCTTTGGGTGAGGATTAAAAAAGAAAAAGAAAAAAAACCTCCAGACAAAGGACTCAGCAAATGCTCTTTCTCTCTCTTGAGCACAGGTGCCTTTCCCCCAACCCCCTTCTTTCTCCGGGGTGCATGTCTTCACGCTCTGCTCGAACTCACACCCAGCACCTTTCCCCCACTCCTTCCCAAGGGGTGTCCTTACTGCCTTTCTTTTTCCTGAGCTCCAAGGGCCCTTCTTTTGCTCCGTAACTCCTTTCCTGAGCCCACGCAGCCCAGCTGGCTCACCGTCTCTAGCACTGTGACCGTCTACCTAACCATTCTCTTATCATTTGAGTCCCTTGGCTTTGAATTCTTTCTTTGCCAAACTCAAGTACCAAGGCTGCTGGACTGAGGTCCAATCACATTCTGGTTCCCTATCTTGGCTCACACTTCTTGAGTGCAAAACAATAAAAGAATTCTTTTGTGGGTACTCAGAAATAGTAGCACAGACGTTAGAGGCTTGGATATAGAACTTCCTTAGAGTTTTCTAAGCATAATTTGAGGTTATGATAAATACCTGTCTCATAAGAGCTCATTGATATATTTTCTTTTATCATGTGTGCTTACATACGAATCAGAAACACTATATTTAGGATCACTTAAAAATATACAAACAAAAGGACCAGTGACATTGAACAAGCAGTTGATGTTTCTGGGCCTCAAATTCCTCCTCTGAAAATGAGGAAGTTGCACAAACTAAATGAGCTCTGTGTTCCCTTCACTTCTGATGTTATTTTATTCTGTATGCAAAAATCCACTCTCTGCTCCGAAAACCAGAAAATTTATTAGTTTGAGCATTTGCTTTTAAGCTTTCATAGACCAGCAAACTTCCCTTATTTCCAGTGGCTCTTCATAGGGTTAGCAGCCTTTTATTTTGACAAGAAAAGAGGGTTTTTTTAATTTTTACTACCGACCATTGGCATCATGTCATTTTAACAAGCCAGTTTAAGACCAGAAATTTAATTTCTAGATAAAAGATAATTTTTATATTTAATACATTTAGTTTAGTTAAAAAAAAAAAAAAAAAGATTGCAACCATCCTTTTTTTTTTTTTGGTCATTCTACCCCAGACTAGTGAAAACTTGGTCACAACTTGATATCAGTGGTCATCCTGATCTACCATCTTTTTCCCTATGTTTGAACTAGGGTGGAGTAGACCCAGCTCCCCCTTCCGAAACACAGGGACGTAAGTAAATCCACCTTTTTATCACCTATAAATATTATGAAATCTAAAATTTCAGCATTGGAATTAGATTAAATTAGAAGTAAGGATAGTCAGAAAAATGTTTGCATTCTTTCTGCTACCCCATCAGTTATCCAAACTGACAGCTGTCACGGGCAGATCTCGGATTCTTTTCTTATTTTAAAAACATATTTTTATTGACTTCAGAGCGGAAGGGAGAGGGAGAGAGAGATAGAAACATCAATGATGAGAGAGTCATTGATCGGCTGCCTCCTACATGCCCCACGCTGGGGATTGAGCCCGAAGCTCCGGCATGTGCCCTGACCGGGAATCGAACGCTGACAGGGAATCCTGACCTCTTGGTTCATAGGCTGATGCTCAACTCCTGAGCCACACCGGCTGGGCCAGATCTCTGATTCTTTTTTTTTTTTTTTAATATATTTTATTGATTTTTTACAGAGAGGAAGGGAGAGAGATAGAGAGTTAGAAACATCGATGAGAGAGAGACATCGATCAGCTGCCTCCTGCACACTCCCCACCGGGGATGTGCCCGCAACCCAGGTACATGCCCTTGACCGGAATCGAACCTGGGACCTTTCAGTCCGCAGGCCGACGCTCTATCCACTGAGCCAAACCGGTTTCGGCAGATCTCTGATTCTTAACGTGGGATTCAAACACTAGCAGCTGGCTATGCTTAAAAATGCTTATTTCCCACTAGCTTCCCTTTTACAAATCCCATGTCAGTGCTTTATGCACCCTGGAATGAGACATGAAGGCAGCCTAGTGTATACATTTGATGTAGTATTGATATAAGGCTCCGTTTCTCCATGTTTAACCATCTGTACACCATAAGCGTCTATAGACGCAAGCGGCAGACCTTTTTTAATTAAATTCAAAATATGGTGGCAGTTAACGGGTTAAATGGTCCCCATTATTATGGCTCAATGCAAATGTCTCTTCCTCCAGGAAGTCTTCTTCACCCCCCTAGTCAGAAGCAATCTGCCTTCTGTTGTATTTCCTCAGTTTGACCCTGGCCTACGGCACTTTCCAGTTTCTTCCACTTTTTGGTTATGGTACAATATGTAAAAATCTTATTTCTTCTACGGGATTGTAAAGGAACTATGTCTTTAGACATCATATGTAACCAGACACCTTTAGCAGAGGATCCTACAGGAAATGGCTTCTCAGTACATAGAGGGTGGAATGTAGCAAGGGCGGAAGAAAAAAAGGAGTCTGTCACATAAAGGAGAGGCCTTCCTACAGGGAAAAGTCCTTTATGGGAGTATTCAAGAGAAAGTGAGGAAGTAGAAGAGGAGAGAGAGGTGAATTAAAAGCGAAGGGAGCCCAGCCAGTGTGGCCCAGTGGTTGAGCATCAACCCATGAACCATGAGGTCATGGTTTGATTCCCAGTCAGGGCACATGCCAGGGTTGCAGTCTCAATCCCCAGTGTGGGATGTGCAGGAGGCAGCCGGTCAATGATTCTCTCTCATCATTGATGCTTCTATCTCTCTCCCCCTCCCCCCTCCTCCCTAAAATCAATAAAAATATCTTTTAAAAAGCCAAGGGATTATGTCTAAACAAATAAGCAGCTAGAGGAGGAAGGGGATGGGCCTGGGATCATGTGATCTTTATGGGTGATACTTTACTTCACAGCCCGACTTCCTTTTTCTCACCTTTGCTTTTCCAGGCCAGCTGAATGGATTTACTTGCTATCCTTCAAGAAGTCAGAGCTAAGCATAGGCAATAGCCACAGGCAGGTTAAACTCCAAGAAGCCAATGTCATTCCTTCCTAAAATGTAAGCACTGTCTCTCTCAGAGCAATCAGATAAGTAAGTTACCAACTTTTCTCCACTGCAAATGGGCAGATTTGGTCCTACAACTAAATCACCGGAACATCTTGTCCAGTCAAATGATTTCTTCAAGAAGCCGACACCAGGGCTCACAGTGCCAGGCTGTTTCTCCCCAACCCAGGACGCTGCCTTGACAAGTAACTTAGCCCGAGTCAGCAGGAGCATTGATCAGAACCTTCTGTCTCTCGTTGGAAGAAAGGTCATGTCACCCACATACTGCCTATCGGACCACCCTTCCCTACTTAGATGTTATTTTCATTGGATGTTAGGTTGGTTTCGACCATTGAGCCCCATCAGCCCAGACCTGGCTCCCCATGGAAGAGCTGTCTTCAAAGAGCCAGCACCTCAGAATGGAACCCTCCACCTTCCCACGCGCCAAGGCTGCTTTTCTTTCTGGTTTCTCGGTCCTTGATAAACATAATCTGTCTCCCAGGTTCAGGAGTCCACATGACCTTCCTCCTACCCTGCCCCAAGGGCTCTTTCTTTCCTGGGCGAACTCAGATGCTGGGTTCTCCTCCCACCGTCGTGGCAAAGTCCAGGGGTGAAGCCAGAGTTCCCCTCCTTATTTCCCTTCTCACCCAAGGGTTGCTACCAAAGCCAAATTAAGTTGAAATGAACTTAATCACTCTGAAACCAGGCAGCGAATGGGTCTGGGCTGCCTGTCACTACTTGAGCCAATTAAGCAGAGACGGGGTTGAATTGTATGTGAGCATTTATTTTCCAATATTGCCGGCAGTATGGGAGAGGAGCAGGTCATCCACAAAAATCTGCTCTGCTCCCCCTGCCCCCCAAGAAACAAGTTGCTTATATTGGGTAGAAGGGCAAAGATTACAGGCATGGAGAAGTAGGCAAAAACAACAAGAATGGGTATAATGGTTACAGATTACAAGCAATTGGGGCTGGAGGTTGCAAAGGGCTGGGTGCCTCCTCCATTGTTTCGGCAACAAGGTTGTTAATCTTTCCATGATGAGAGGCAGTTCTCAGATCAGAAGAGTGGACAGCATTTCAAGGTTAAGTCCCAGGTCCCAGGGTGTACAACTCCCAGCCAGGTCAGAATGTGCTTTCTTTAATCAAAACAAAACAATCAAGGTTAACAGAGCATGATTAATATTTCTTATAACTATAGCTAGTCCCACTGTTCTACTTATTCCTCCTGCCCCTAACAACTCTTCTAGGAAATCTATTAATATGCTAGTGGTAGGTTTAGTCAACAACTTTTGTTGACTAAAGAGCTTCAACCTCGGGCGGGGCGGGGCGGGGGGGGGGGGGGGGGGGGTTGGCGCTAGAAGGCATCAATGGGGGGGAAAAAGAGGACATATGTAATACTTTCAACAATAAAGTTTGTTGTTGTTTTTTAAAAAAAAGATTCAACATCAAGCTATAAAGTTTTTTAATTTGGGTACATTTTTCCAGGAAATTGCGTTAATCATTTATCATATAATTACATTCTCAGTCCAGAGGTTAAACTATACAGGGATGAGTTTTAATTGCAAATCCAAGCGAATTCTATATGAGATAATGGCATAGTGCCTACCTGGCACTTTACATAAGAACCGACTCTTGTATTCCCTGTGAGTCATTGGAAGAAATGAAACCAGATGAGTAAGGAACAGCTTCAAGGTCCCCAGCAAATGAGGGCAGAGATTAGGTGTAGAACATTGCAAAGTTGGGAGAAGGGTGTGTGCTGAGATCCCAGGGGTGCTGGTTCTCTAAGTGGTTGGTGAGTCACCCCATCCAGGTGCTGATTAATAAACAATGGGATCTGGCCATGTAAAGAACAAAAAGTGAGACTTGGTGTTAAATTCATTATAGGGAGTGAAGGAAAAATCACGTTCAGATTCCATCGATGTCTAGTGAACACCTATTATATTCCTGGTTATACACTTGGGTGCTTTCAGATGCTCATTTAATTTGTTCTTCAGAACAACCCTGCAGAGATGAGTGTTATAGGGAATGTTGAGAGAATCATCATGGTTGATGGCTAGGAAATTGTAGAGCAGAATTTGAATCCAGCTGTCCTTCCTCCCAGTCTCATGTCCTCTTCATGACATGAATCTAGAGAGGTGGCATTTACAGAAAGGGCACATTTGGGAGGAGGGGCCCACAATAGGGAAATACACTGAGTTTGGTTTTGGACCCACAGATATGAGCTATGGTGGGACATCCCATTGGGGACATTCTGTACTGACCTGGCTCAGTCTTCTTTCCATCCCAACTCACACAGAGCCTGTGACCTCCAGTGTGACCTCCAGTGCATTTCTCCTCCTGGACACACTGTCCTGCCACCTTGGGCAACTGCTTCACCCAGTACCCTATTTTCTATCTACGACTCCCCAGCCGCCCAGGTTTCCAGTTGTCTCGTTCCCCTTACAAATGCCTTTGACTTTTTTTGAAATATCAGTCTCTGGATCTTTTTATTTTCTTCCAATTTTTTATGAGTTCTTCCAGGTTTCTCCATCTCCCGGAATGACCCTAGACTCCTTGGCTGGTCATCTACATTCTGCTCTTACCAGCACCTCTGATTCCCTTGCTCCCCATCCCTCTGTAGCATCTCTCAAACAACACCCCAAGCTTGGCTCAGTGTTATACTCTGTCTTCACACTTACTTAGTTGCCAGAGAAAATTTTCTCAGTCTTGTAGAGAACACTTATCCATGATCTCCAACCTCACCTAGCTCCTCAGCACCTCCCTCAATCCTTTCCTTCTTGGGGTCCCTTTCTGTTGCCTCCTATAACACAGAAAAATCCTCCAGATCATGCTCTCCCCATCACCCTCCCATCAAGGCCTACTCCCTTCCTTACTGCTTTTCCTCCCACGATGGAGAATCAGCTGTCCCTTCTGCCCAAGGCTAGGCCCCAACCTACCCTGCTTCCTCAGGACTCTGTTCCTTCCTAGCACTGTATGTCCTTTCTCTTAACATGCTCCAACCTCTCTTCCTTGACCTCACAGGCCCGTAGCCCTTGCCCAACTTATCTCCCCTGCTTATCCAAACTTCCAAAAGAGAGTCCTGGTCTCAACTTCCTCACCTTGCCCTTGCCCCTCAGCCCACTGCAGTCTGACTTCCAACCAGCTAACGAAACTATGTTCCTAAGATCTTAAATGCCTTCCTAAATGACACAGATAATTTTTATCTTCCTGGACTTCTCTGCTCTATTTTTATTTTTAATTGTAGTAAAATACACGCCACACAAAATTTACCGTCTGACCATTTTTGAGTGAAGTTCAAGAGTGTTAAGTGTGTTCACACTGTTGTGCAACCATCTTACAGAACTGAAACTCGGTTCTCATTAAACAACTCCCCACTTCCCTCCGCCCCTGCAGCCACCATTCTACTTTGCGTCTATGAGTTCGACTACTCTAGAAACCTCCTATAAGTGAAATTATACAGTATTCATCTTTTTTGGACTGCGTATTTCAAGGTTCATCTATGTTGTTGCATGTCAGAATTCCCTTCTTTTTTAAGGCTGAATAGTATTCCATTTTATGTATATACCACCTGTTGTTTATCTATTCATCTGTTAATGGACACTTGGGTTGCTTCCACCTCTCGCTATTGTGAATAATGTTGCTCTTTGGGACCCTGCTTTCATTCTTTTGGATATACACCCAGTAGTAGTATCACTGGCTGGTATCATCTGCTCAGTTTTTTAAAAATATTTTTAAATTGATTTCAGAGAGGAAGAGAGAAGGAGAGAGAGATAGAAGCATCAATGATGAGAGAGAATCATTGATCAGCTGCTTCCTACATTCCCACACTGGGGATCAAGCCCACAACCCGGGCATGTGCCCTGACCGGGAATCAAACCGAGACCTCCTGGTTCATAGATTGATGCTCAACCACTGAGCCATGGGTTGCTCAGTTTTTAAAAGTCTATCCTTTCCTCCTTCTCTGCTCTCCGCTACACTGTTTCCTGAGACACCGTCCCATTTTCACTACCAGTTCTCTTTGTACCCCTCCTTCTTTGTCTCCTCTCCCTCCGACTGCCCTAGGGGTCTGCTTCAGTCAAGGTCCAACCAGAAAAAACAGACACTGCCTTTCAAAGAAAAGGGTTTGATACAGATAATTGGTTACAGAAAACATTGGAAAACTGGAAAAAAAAATGTGAAGGAGAATGTTGAGGCAGCTCAGAGCAGTAACTGCAGGAAGCCTCTCCCACCCTTAGGACTAGGGAACAAAGGAAGAGGTGAGGTCTAGAGAAAGACTTTAAAAATGATGTTGAGGGCCTACAGTTTCCTGGGCTCAGTCTGTATTGATGAATTTAAGACATAAGAGTGGGAATTTAAAGTGTGTGGGTGGAGATAAATGGCCCAAATGGTCAGTTATTGAAATCAACCAAGATCTCTGAAACCAAGGAGCCTCCGTGGGGAGAGGCTCTTTATCTGGTTGTGTCGCTGGTGATGTTGTATTCCAGATAGTCACCTTGAAGTGGGCGCCTCTTGGAGTGAGTGCAATGGCAATCAAAGCTGAAGTCAGGCACTTGCATTACAAAAAAGAGAAAAAACAACTGTCAGGGTGTATACTACAGGCAGAGACTATCAAACGAGCCAACGGATTATGTCTAGGATTGGACTTTGAGCATCACCCTTCTTTATGGAGCAGGAGGAAGAGGCGATATCCAAGGTGAGGACAGAGACCAGAGAAGTTCTGAGCCAGGGAAACAGAAGGAAGCATTTCAAGAAGGAGGGAAGGGTCAGTTAGGCCAAATTTTATTGAAAGGATAAGGAAGTTAGGGACTGGAAAAAGCGTTGAATTCCATCAAAAAAAAAAGAGGAGGTTTTGCACAATTTTAATAAAGTTGTGGAGATGGAAGCCAAATTGTATGAGATAAAGAAGGGACTGGTTTCATAAGAGACAGCAGAGCTGCAGGCTCTTTGTTGAAAGGGCAACATGGAGGCGAGGCAAGCCCTCCCATTGGGCAAAGTAAAAAGAGCCCCAGAATGTTCCTTCTCCTATTTTCTTCTCACTTCTCCTTTCTGCCCGAATAAGATCAGAATGGGCTGGATTCGTGGCAGAACACTTCAACTGCCATTTTCTCCCTGTTGGCATAATGTCTTTTGAATGTAATTTTCACAGCTGGCATGAAGTAAAATTCTATTCCTTCTCCAAACTTACACAAAGATCACTGTTGCTTTTCATGCCCATTCAGATAATGTGAATGAAATATAAAAATACACAACAATTTTTCTTTTTAAAATATGTTTGTATTGATTTTTGAGAGAGAGAGAGAGAGCAAGAAAGAAAGAGAGAGAGAAACATTGATGGTTGCCTCCTGTATGCACTCCAGGGACCGAATCCATAACCTGTGTGTGTGCCCTGATGGGGAATCAAACCAGTGACCTTTTGGTTCTCAACTAACTGAGTTAAAATACATTGTTCTACCAAGAAAAGATATAAAATGCTTTTTTAAAAATCCTCATGCTAGGCTTTCAAAAATGTATTCTAGAACAAATACTCCGAGAATAAGAATCCTATATAATAAAAGGGTAATGACCAAATAGTGGAATGATCAGTCACTATGATGCGCACTGACCACCAGGGGGAAGACGCTCAATGCAGGAGCTACCCCCTGGTTGTCAGTGTGCTCCCACAAGGGGAGCGCTGCTCAGCCACAAGCTGGACTGATGGCGGGCGAGTGCAGCTGTGGTGGCGGGAGCCTCTCCTGCCTCCATGGCAGCACTAAGGATGTCCGACTCATGGCTTAGGCCCGCTCCCCCCAGGGGCTCCCAGACTGCTAAAGGGTGCAGGCCAAGCTGAGGGAACACCCCCACCTACCTCAGTGCATGAATGTTGTGCCCCGGGCCTCTAGTGCTATAATAAGTTGTTTTTGTTAACTCACCTAACAGCATTTGCCCCTGGCACAAGGAGATCATGAACAAATTCCTCTTAACAAGGAACAGAGATGACTAAGAGAACTTTTCTAAGTTGTAAACCTTGGAGGTTTGGAAATTTGGCCCATTTTCAACTTGAAAGCAACCACTGCAATGCTAATGAGGCAAACTTGCATTTGTGTCAGAAAGCTGAGTCACCAGGTGACAGAAAAGCCCAGGTAACACTGGCCCAAGCAAAAGTTAGTAAGTTGAAATGCAGTAGACTCTACCGAAAGCCACAAAGACCTATTGACAGAGAAGGTCTCCACATAGCCTTGAAATTGAAGATCTAACAAAAATTTTCAGTATCAAAAGTTGGACCTGCCACTAGATAGATCTAGGTTCTTATTTGAACTTAGATAAAAACAGATAGCCTAGTACAGGGAGTATGTGAACTTGGATCGAGAAACGTATATTTATATTCATTGATCTCTAGCTGGAATTTAGTATTTTTCTTCCATTATGAATTTAGGCAACAAACCTCTAGAATTAACTGAAATCACGGATTTTTCATATCACTTTATAGTGGTTGCAGAAACTTTGAAACTGCCTTTATACTCATCACTACTAGTTATTATATATGCCATTAGAATTTGATTACATACATTATAAAGAAGCACATGCATTATTACACCAGAAATTTGGGGCTTAAACATATTTTTGATAACTTTATGTCATAATTGGATTATTCGGTTAGTCTATGTATTCTGTTTTATGCACTTAAAAACCCATTCTGTAGTCTTTACTGGACTGCCAATGGGGTTCATTGCACAGAAAGATTAAGAAGCCCCGACCTGGTATTTTATAAACAAAGCTTATGGTTCATCATTTCTATTTGCAGGCATGACAATATGAACAACAGACTCTGTTTGCACCGTTTGGTGTCCTTAGTAAGTTGGAATCCACATATAATTTTTGCAAGATTGTGTTGTTTAGGGCAAATCATTTATTCCATGTTTGTCTATGCAATATAATTTTGGTTCCAGTGTAAGGAAGGAAAGATATTTTACTTCCCATTGGAGGGCTGTTAGATCAGAATGCTCCCGATTGATGGTTGTAGCTGGCACAGACTCCAAGGTGGCCAAGTCTCCATGTGAACCATGGGATTTGAGTCAAACCTCCAGGGAGATGCTGGGGTCCCCAGACATTCCTACTGCAACCAATGGCCCTGGAAAGAACATCTGGACAAATTCCCAGCCTAGAAGTGCAGCTCGGTGTGGGAGGTGAGGCACTTGGGGAAGCACTTCAGAACGCTAGCAAGTCCACAGTGAAACAGCTTGGGGAGGAAAGGAACATCTGGAAGACTTCTTTTGTGGTTAGACCACATCTTGTTGACTTAAAAGATCCTAAATTTTCCTTAAAAATGTCAAAGCTGTTTTTAGAGTTCTGATAGCTCATGTCCCAAAGAACCCCTCATTTATTGCTCACTAGGAAAATATGTTGGATAATCAAAGCCAATTTATCTATTCAGCCTCCCATAAATTACTGTATCTGTTATAGCTACTCTCTTGGCAAAGAAATCTTGAACATTTCATAGAAAAATGTCCCTGTACTGCCCCCAAGAGATAGAATCAAAGAGGTAGCTTATGTAGTCTGAGAACTATGGATCCTGTAGAATCTATTTAAGGACCCGTATGTAGAGTTATGCTCAAGATACCAGGAACACTAGTTGAGTGACCAAGGCAAATATTCCTGGGGTTTATTTTTTTTCCAGGCATCAGCCAGAGATTTTGGTGAAACGTTCTGTCCAGTGCCTAGTTCATAACTACACATCTGGTGAATGAACAATAAAATTGGGGGTAAGGGGAAGAGATCAACCAAAGGACTTGTATGCATGCATATAAACCAAACCAATGGACATGGACAACAGGGGGATGAGAACATGAGTGGGGGGGGGAGGGTTGGGGGTTAATGGGGGGGAATGAGGACACATTTTTAATTCCTTAACTAATAAAGAATTTAAAGATTTTTTTTTTTAATTGTATTGGTCATGGTTTAAGCATAACATTCTCAGAGAGGGAAAGAAAAAAGAACTATGTTTGCCTTGGCACAGAACTTTGTGAAGGTAAAGAAAGTATGTAAATAAGAATCCAATCACAGCAGCACGAGTTCACAGCATCTAGAACTTCAGGGTTCCTCCATGCTTCTCAAAATTTATGTGCACGGAACACCTGGGCATGGTGGATTCCGATGCAGTAGCTCTGGGGTGGGGACTCAGATTTCATTTTTCTTTCTTTTTTTTAAATTTTTATTTTAAATCTTTGAGGAAAATAGAAAGACATGGATTTGTTGTTCCATTTATTTATGCATTCATTGGCTGATCTTATTTTTTATATTTTGATTTTAGAGAGAGGAGGGAGAAACATCGATGAGAGAGAGAAACATCAATTGGTTGCTTCTCATACGTGCCCCAACCAGGGACTGAATCGGTACCTTAGGTATGTGCCCTGACAAGGAATTGAGCCAGTGACCTTTCAGTGTATGAGATGACACTCCAACCAACTGAGCCACAACTGAGCCACAATGGTCAGAGTCATTGGTTGATTCTTGTATGTGTCCTGACCAGGGATCAAACCTATAACCTTGGTGTATTAGGAGATGCTCTCATTAACTAAGCTACCCGGCCAGGGCCCAGATTTTATTTTTCTGACAAATTCCTTGGCAAGTGGAATGGGGAAATAGGCAGATAGCTGATTCAAACGGGCCCCATCCAGCACCCTGACTCGCCTGCCTCCTTCTCCCTTACACAACTACTCCCTGAAGCATTAAGACAATCAGATTCAGATCAACTTCAAATAATCTTAGGAACAAAGCCTCAGGTCTGTTGACCACAGAGACAGAGTCTTGGTCAAACTACAATAACATCGAGGCCTCAGTTGTATTTCAGCTCTAGGCCTAGAAAAGTGGCAAAACCAGTCAGAGTGTTGCCATAGCTGATATCAGGACCAGACTCAATGACTAATGACCCCCTAATCTAGCGCCATGGCCCAGAAAGGTCACATCTGGACGGTTGATGAATATTCTATTGAGATTCACCCCTAAAATTCCTGTTTTTAGAAAACAGATAAAAACCCTTAAGACAAAGGACCCAGTGTGTGCTCTCCCTGGAACATGTCCTTGCTCCCCCCATCCCTCCTTGCACCCCCCCCCCCCCAGCCCCCAGCCATTCTTTCCTTGGCACGAATTTTTGCTTTGTTTTCTCCTAAGCTTTAAAGGTTCCCAGGAGACTTACAATCAGGAGAGCAGCTCATTTCAGGCTAACCTCCTGAACCTGTCTCCAAGGTCCCTTCTTTTGTCTCTGTAACTTATTCCCTGAGCCCATGCAGCCCAGATGGCTCACTTCTGGCTCTGTGACTTTCTTTGTAAAAGGCCAAGGCAGTCCTCTAAGCAATCTACTTGAGTCTTCTCTTCGAGTGTACTTTGCTTTGCTAGCTAAATAAGCTTCCTCTTGCACTAGAGTTCTGGGCTCTGAATTCTTTCTTTCTTTGCCGAACCTAAGAACCGAGGTACATCATCACCATCTATATATATAAAAAGCCAGCAACCTTAACGCCGTCACGACTAGAATGACCAGAGACCAGAACACCTCGCCCAGGCCGGCCTCGCCCTGCAGCAGGGACCCCCACCCTGATCTGGGACCCCCATCAGGGCAGGCCAGCTGGTCCCCACCCATGCACCAGGCCTCTATTCCTATATAATAAAAGGGTAATATGCAAATTGACCCTAAAGGTGGAATGACCATAACGACCGCTGGACCAGTCACTATGAGGCGCACTGGCCACCTCTCGGTCCCTTTCCCCAGCCAGCAGGCTCTGATTGCCTGATGGTGAACGGGGAATGGGGATGGATGGCAGGGGATGTGGGCAGTGCCAGGCCAAGGCCCTTACCCCATTGGTCACCCCACACACAGAGGGCGACCCATAGCAGGGGTGGGGCCTGCGAGCGGGCAGAAACAGCTGACCTCTCAGTCCCTTCCCCCATCCATCAGGCACCGATCAGCCAATGGAAAAAGGGGAACCGAGGGTGGGTGGTGGGCCCACAGCCAGGGAAGATGGCCCTGATCGCAGGTCAGTCCTAGGGACCGTACCCACGCATGAATTTCGTGTGCTGGGCCTCTAGTTAACAATACCAATGTTGCTGTTCCTTGAATCTTCTTTTAAGGGCTTATAGACAATAACGGAGCCAGGACTAGGATTTGGTTATAAATAACACCAAGCAGCCTAGGCTTTCCTTAGCAAGACCATGTCACTTTCATAAGTAAAAAATATTATTTCTACAATGACATGATGCTAGTAAATTTTTGCCTTACTCTTTCCAGGTTACCTAAAAGTCCTAGAGAAAAATCAAGTGTGGTACAATCTATACTGATAAAAGGGTAATATGCTAATTAAGGCGGACGTCTTCCAGATGTCCTTCTGGACAAAGTCGCAGCAGCTGCCTGAGGCTCAGGCAGGCTGCCGATGGCGGCTGCCGCTGGGAGGGCCTGAGGCTCAGGCAAGCTGTGGATGGCAGCTGTCACTGCGAGGGCCCAAGGCTCAGGCAATGAGAGCTGGGTTGAGGCTCAGGGAAGCCACAGTGGCTGCAAGGGCCGAGGTTCAGGCAGCCTTGGCGGCCAGCAGTGGCAGCAGCAGAGGCATGATGGGGGCAGCGCCTTCCCCTGATTGGCCGGTTGCCTCCTGCAGAGGGAGGCCAGACTGTGGCTTAGGCCTGCTCTCCTGGGCCTAAGCCGTCAGTAGGACATCCCCTGAGGCCTCCCAGACTGTGAGGGGGCAGGCCAGGCTGAGGGACTCCCCCAGTGCACGAATTTTCGTGCACTGGGCCTCTAGCATTATCTATAAATATCAAAGTGTTATTTCTCCTTGAGGAGTTAAAGTTCTATTATTAATAAACCTATGATATTAAATTCTTTGTTCTTCACAAAAATAGGACTTTCCTTAAAATGTTTTGTTAAGGAAGACACTGCTTATTATGGTATTAGTTTACACTTTTAGATAGCCTGAGAAGTTATATTTAATTATATAAAGAATTTTTAGTACTTTTTGGAGGCAATTATCATCATTAACACTTCATTGCATTTTGGGAATAACAAAAACATTATTGTTTTTTAATGACAGTACTAACCTACACCAAATGCTTTTATGTCTCACTTCCACACTAGGCGGACAGGAGTTTTGCTTCTGCAGTATTTAGCACAAATGCCTTTAGATATACTGTTTACTTTCTCTTGTATTTTTAAAGAGTTTGCATTTTTAATGGCTCTAGTTTATTGGAGGACATTTCCCCATGGCGCAGTCAGCATTCATTATTAATGTTTTCTATTCTAAGGCAGATGGAGTTGTGTAAATCTAAACATGTGATTAGCACACTCTGTTTTTGCTATAAATGATGTGTCAACCTAAAGCCAACAGTCCTATTCATATACACTCTCCTCACAAAAAGAATGACCTTCTGTAATTCTCTGAAACTCAATAATATGGATTTTCCTCAAGGAAACACACTGTGATGTTTGGATTAAAACAAAACAAAACAAAACAAAACAAAACAAAACAAAACACTGCTCTATTTTTATGGTAATTTATATGGAAGGTTTCCACACATCTTCCTTTGAGTTTGAGAAAGGTAAGTGAATGTGTTCCCATCTTGAGATAACTGGCATATATGCCACTTTAAACTCTGCTCATTAAAGAGTTTTACAGGGAAGTCACGTGGCCAGGTATGCCTCAGCAGCCTGCCCTTCAAGGCCCCTCCCACTTCACAGATGAACCAGCCAAACTGTAGACAAAGCCTGAGATAGCAGCCTCAACTCCCAGTGATGCAGGACTCATACAAACTGACCCACACCCATGTCCTTCCCCTAGAGCTTCCAGTATTAGTCAGAAAAGGCGTTAGCTTTAAGGGGGGAGGAGGCGATAAAAAGAGGCACAAGGAATTTTCTATATCTCAATTTGAACCATGTCTACACAGGTGTTTACATATGTAAAACTTCATTAAGCTAGAGCGAGGTACTTTACACACCTCACTGCATGAATTAATACATACAAGGATCCATTTGCATTGTGCATTGCTGTTTCTTTTGCAGTAAATGCCCCTGAAATAGCTGTGGATCCAATGACTTCCTTATAGGCTTCTTCCTTGGTGCCTCCTCTGTGCCCAGAATGTAGCTCGCTGGGCCTTGTTGAGTTGTCAAAACAGCTATGCAGACAATACTGAGCCAGAAAGAAGACACGGGCTCTTCCTGAAAGGATGTTCGTAAAAAATGGGGTCATGTAAAACAAGGTACCAAGGTCCAAATCAACAGAGAACTGGGGGTAGGAAACATGTACCAGGCTTGGACACTGAACACATCAGACCAACCACCAAAGTGACTAAGAATAACAAGTGAACCCTAGCTAGTTTGGCTCAGTGGATAGAGCGTCGGCCTGCGGACTGAAGGCTCCCAGGTTCGATTCCAGTCAAGGGCACATGCCCATGCCTGGGTTTCCAGCTGGGTCCCCAGTGGGGGGCATGCAGGAGGCAGCCAATTAATGATTCCCCCTCATTATTGATGTTTCTATCTTTCCCTTCCTCTCTGAAATCAATAAAAATATATTTAAAAAAAAATAAGTGAATGGGGTGGACCAGCCAAATAGCAAATAGCAGTGTCTGCCTCCTTGACATTAACAGGTATTTCATTTAAGGAAGGAACTGACCTCAATTTAACCAAAATAATTCCCATCCATGATAGCTCTCTACAACCCTTCAACTTGGAATTATTCTAAAGTAGAACAAACTGTCTTTGAAAGACAACATACTTGTACCTCTACCAATGAAGCCTTTATGATGTAATATTTGAAGTTCCCTCATTCAGCTTGCTGCATCTTGACCATTTCTGGCATGCAAGGTTATTGTAGGTCATGCTAATTTATAGTCCCTCTTCAACTGCAGTGGTTATAGCAGCCATACCTATCATTTATCATCTAACTACAGTGTTCACAAACGTGCCCCACCCTTCCATCCTCCGACTGGCAGTGCTGCTGCAGATGTACATAACTGCAAAAGTCTTCAGGATGGGACAAGTCATTTTTCTCTAACGCCACTCAATTTTGTTTTACATTTCCATCACTTCCAATTTTCTTATTCCATTTGCCTTGCCTCTTTGTTTATCCTTTACATGTTTATTTTTAAATTATCATCACTATACTTTAAGAGTACACAAATTCAAAGAATTTTTGATGATAACATTTTCTGAAAAAAGGAGTGAAGAGTATAGAAATATCTTCCAATATCATAACCGTGGTTGGGTATAGGTGTATTAAGTTATGGTCCCTGCTTCTTTTTTCATTTTAATTGAGAGAGAGAGAGAGAGAGAGAGAGAGAGAGAGAGAGAGAGAGAGACTCTTATTGTTCTACTTATATATGCATTCATTGGTGGATTCTTGTATGTGCCCTGACTGGCAACCCACAACCCTGGCATATGGGGGGGGGGGGGGTGCTCCAACCAATTGAGCTACCTGGCCAGGGCCCATTTCAAGATGGCAATTTAGTGTTCTGTTGCTGTCCTGAGCGAGAACAGTGACTATCTGTTATGGTGACGGTGATGCTAGGGATCATTTGTAAATTCCCTACCGGCCAATAACGGTGCCAGCAGCAGTGGCGTCTGGCGAAGAGTGAGTCCTACCTAGACCCACAAAAACCGCTCAGGAACAGACAGCTTCCTACAGGGCGAAGGCTCCGCATTTCCCGGGCCCCCTCTCCTGCGCCTCTCCAACCCTGACCTGTGTCCACCTCCTCCATCCTCCCTCCTCGCCCAACCTCCACCGGCTGCCCAGGGTGCCCCGAGCTCCCAGCCTTCCTCTCGCCTCCGGTAGCGGGGCTGGGAGGCTGGTACCCACTGACCACGCCGGCCCCGCCCGCGCACGCGCAGAGCCTCTTCTCGCGCGACCGCGCAGCCAGCACCAGCGACAACCCCACCCCGCCCGCCCAGGGATGCGAGGTTCGCAGCCAGCCAGCCTCGGACTCTGTGGTCGAGCGACGGGCGTCGCCACTATCTCCGGACTCCTCCGACTCTACACGACCCCCCTCACATTCCTCGGGACCGAGTCCACAGGGCGCGCGCTCGGCCTCAAAACAGTAACTTGGAGGGTCCCCACGCAGGAAGGTGCTGCGGGGCAGGAACAGAACGCGCGGCCGCCGCGCCCCGAGCGGAGCCCCGCCCCCCGGGGCCGACTTCCTGCCTCCGCATTGGCCCGCGTGCCCGTCAGTCTCCGCCCATGGGGCGCCGGCCCTCCTCCGGGTCCCCCTGCTCCCGGATCCCGCCCTCTCTCTACGTTACTTCAGTGCCAGCCGGCTCCTGGGCTCGCCGCTCCGCCGCCGCGCACCTGAGCTGGCACTGCCTCGGGGAGACCCGGCGAAGGGGAGGGCCGGGCCGGAGCTGATCATCGCCCGGGCGGGGGCAGGGCCGCGGCTTCTTTGCCGGCAGCACCACCTGTCGCGGAGCGAGACGTCGGGTAAGGCTCCCTGCGGCACGCGGCTGCGGGCGGCCTGGCGCGGCGCGGCGGGGCCGGGCGGGGGCTCCGGGAGGCGAGCGGGCGTCGGCCTCCTGCCGCCTGGCCCGGGAAGCCGAGCCTGACCCGCCGCCGGCTTCCGCGCGTGCGGCCGGCGAGGTCCCCGCTCGGCGGTTGGGGCGGCGGGGTGAAAGGAAGGGGTTCGCTGAGGGCGGGGGGGAGCGGCCAGGTCGCGGAACCCCAGTTCGGCCGGCCACCGCTCTTCCCCGGCGCCCGGTTTGGGGGCGTGACTTCCCCGTTTCTCGACTCGCTGGTCCCAGGGCGACCCTTTTCCCGCGCGGGGTGAGGCCCTGTGGCCTCCCAAGCGCGAGCATCCCTCTCTCCTCCCGCGCCCTTTACAGACCGATTTTGAGGCTCCGAGCCTCTTTGGCAACTTGGCCTCTTTTTCTGCAGGGGTGAGTTCATGATGAGTTCGGCGGGTGCGTGTGTGTGTGTGTGTGTGTGTGTGTGTGTGTGTTCGTTCGTTCTTCGCTGGAAGGAAGTTTGCTGCGGGCTAGAAAGTTCTAAGATCGGGCCGGTTCCGCCCATTCATGGGAAATCGCATCTGTGGACCAGGATTGGCAGGTGTTTGACTCAAGCCGGTGATAACCATCGCTGCTTGTGTGTGGTTCCACTCGTGGTCTTGGATTTGACTTCCTTGATTCCGAAGATAATTCTAGGAAATATGTGTTGCCCTTTCAGGAGAGGCTAACCAAAATAATAAATCGCAACAAAAGTGCTTCCCTACTGAAGCTATTTCATATCTGACTTACCTTCCTAACACTTGCGGCAATCACTTCTAAGCAAAGCATTTCATAGCATTGTTTCTTTCAGTTTTGCAATTGATGATGGTAGAAGCAAGTATTGTTTTCTACACGAATTGTCTCCAAATTGCACTTTGAAATAGTACTGTTATTCTGTCCAGTTTACAAAGATTACAGGTTTTAAAGGGCAAAACCTGCATTCAAACCCAGTAATCTAACATAATAGCTCCAGTCCCTTCATAACCCTGTAAAGCTAATGGCAATGTTTTACTCAAAAGTTTTTCTCTTCAGTTGCCAAGCGTTCTGGAAGTTAGAGAAGATACAGTTGTTTCATATATATATATATATATAGAGAGAGAGAGAGAGAGAGAGAGAGAGTTTCTTGTATGTATATATATAAATACACTCATACATCTACACACACATGTCAGTAATAGTAGTTACACAAAATATAAATATTTAATCTATTGTGTAATTACGTATGTACATATACATACATATATACACATGCTAGATATAGTAGTGACACATAAGATAGATAACCCTAACTGGTTTGGCTCAGTGGATAGAGCGTCAGCCTGCGGACAGAAGGGTCCCAGGTTCTACTCCAATCAAGGGCATGTACCTTGATTGCGGGCACATCCCCAGTAGGGGGTGTGCAGAAGGCAGCTGATCGATGTTTCTCTCATCGATGTTTCTAACTCTCTATCCCTCTCCCTTCTTCTCTGTAAAAAAATCTATATATTTTTTAAAAGATAGATAAATATATAATCTATTGTATAACTACTATAACTAGTTGTTACATGTTGCTATGTTACATGGTTTGCAGAAATACAGAAAAAAAAACAGTTTAACTGTATCTTCTAACATTGGACATTTAAATAATCAACTGTGAGCTCTAATTTTGTAACCTATATCTGACATTTTTATGGTAGTTATAAAGACTTAAAGTTAGACATAGAGACCAGAAATTCTGTTATAACGTTTACCATGCATTAATAGGAAATGTTGGGCCATGCTTTTGTTGACATTCTTCATTCTCTTGAGAATTAAAACATACTCTCACTCAATAGTTACCCCTGTGAAAGAACTGCTAATGGATTTCTCCCTTAGAAGGTGTTTGTGTATAATGTTTTTGTCTTTTTAAATATAAGAAAACACATTAAAATTTCATAAAGGAAAAAACCCATGTATCATTTCAGAATTTCTTTTATAAATTAACTCTTATATAAACTAAAATAAATTCTAATTTATGTTGGTGAATTTCAGAAAAACTTAGCCATATTTTAAAATATAAATAACACTAAAACCTATAGTTTACTAAAGATATTAGAGGAATAAATTCATACTAAATATAAAAATTACATTTGATTTTATTAAAAGGTAACTATTTATTAAAAGCTATTTTATTTGAAAATCACCATTTTCATTATATGACTATATTATATCTCCTTTGATCAATATAAACAAATTTCAAAAGCAATGAAAATACTGATTTTCTAGATATTGTTTAGGATGACATTTGATGATGCTTGCATCTGTATGTCATCCAAATTCTCATTCTTGACCTGGAGATTTAGTTTGAAATAGTTTAAATAAATATTAACCCTGATTATCCTTATAGCCTCTTAATAAAAACATCACATTAGAATATGTTGATGCAGAAGCTAACAAGCATTTAGAAAGCACTTCTGGCCACCTATTAGTAAATATTAACAATGATGCTTAGTTAAGAAGTATAGAGCACTTAGAGGGCACTGTGATAAGCATATTACATGGATTATCTAATTTAAATCTTATAAAAGCCCTATTTGGTAGGTCCTGTTGTTTATCAACCCCACTTGAGTGATGAGATTGTAACTTACTCTGACTTCCTCAAGATCACAGAGCTAGCAGTGGCAAAGCCAGGATTTAAATCCAGCTGTTTGATCCCAGAGCTTGCTTTTGATGATTGTGCTACACTGCCTGGATATGGATATTATTGAATAAACCTTCAGGTCAAGTAGTCAAGCTTTTTATGATAGTAAAGCTCTGAAGGTGCTTTTATTATCTGATGACGCTTTATATATGTCATCATCACTGCACACCAACTCTGCAAAAGAGTTTTCCATCTCCTATTTTATTGATGAGAAAGTGAGACTTCTAAGTCAGTAGTTCCCAGACTTTTGGACTTTGTGGGCAAGTCAAAAAAAAAAAAAAGGAAAGTCTGTATAGGGGGCTATTAGGACCAGACATAAGATTGCAAACCTATGAAACGGCCCCCGTGAGGTAGGGACGACCCTGGTCAGGTCGAAACGGCCCCGGTGTGGTAGGGACAACCCCGGTCAGGTCGAAACGGCCCCGGTGTGGTAGGGACAACCCCGGTGAGGTTGAAACGGCCCCCGTGAGGTAGGAACGACCCCGGTGAGGTTGAAACAGCCCCCGTGAGGTAGGGACGACCCCGGTCTGGTAGGGACAACCCAGGTCAGGTCGAAACGGCCCCGGTGTGGTAGAGACAACCCCGGTCAGGTTGAAATGGCCCCGGTGTGGTAGGGACGACCCCGGTGAGGTTGAAACGGCCCCCGTGAGGTAGGGACGACCCCGGTGAGGTTGAAACGGCCCCCGTGAGGTAGGGACGACCCCGGTGAGGGTGAAACGGCCCCCCGTGAGGTAGGGACGGCCCCGGTGAGGTTGAAACGGCCCTGGTGAGGCTCAGACGGCCCTGGTGAGGTTGAGACTACTCCAGTGAGGTTGGGACAAATAAAGGGGACCAGTATGGACTGATGTACAGGGGTAGATACAGAAGCAGAGCAACATTGAACAGAATGTTAAACTACATTGAGAAGCCTGGGGAGGGTTGGGGGGGGATTAAGAGACCAACTGAAGGACTTATATGCATGCATATAAGATTAACCAATGGACACAAGACACGGGGCGGGGGGGGGGGCGGGGGGGTAGGGGTCGGGGGAATGTCAAGGGGGGGAAAAAGGAGACATATGTAATACTCTTTGTAATACTTTAAGAAATAAAAATTATTAAAAAAAAAAAAAAGATTGCAAACCTAATTCTGTTAAGGGTAAGAACCTATTTAAATACTACTACAAGCTATCATCCCCATCCTTTCATAAAATAAAGGACATTGTTACCACCAAAAAAAGTAGGAACATCATAATTACAGCATGAAAACAAAGACAAATTTAGTGTTATGAAAAACTATATTATATTGCCCTAGTTTTTCTTATTTGGTCACAGACCAATTCAAAGAGCATCTGGGATTGCCTGAGTGACACAGCTGATTCCAAACTGGTTATTTGCTGAGTCCAGATTCAGATTCAGCTCTGTCTGACTGCAGAGTTTGTGCTCACTGCAGCAATTCATGACCTCTCTCTAATTTGCATCTCCAGTGCATTGACCTTCTCCTTTCTCCCCTCAGGTAGGGAGGGGGCCAGTGGAGTAGTCTCCAGCAGCCAGTGGCCTAGCAGTTTCGGTCCCAGTCCAATTTATAAACAGCACTCAGAGAGTGAGTTCTACTGCTCCCAGGGCAAGGCACTGGGAATGACACATCAGGGGAGAAACTACAGGTATATCTCAATATCCAAGAAATTCTCAAGTAAGCAGCTTGATTTTACATATTTATTCAGAATGAGAAGTTCCACCTTTTTTTGGTTTCGTTTTTACTTCACTCATTTTTACAGTTCTCTCTCCATCATCTATCTATATACAGTGGGGCCTTGACTTACGAGTTTAATTCGTTCCGAGACCAAGCTTGTTAAGGAGCTCATTAAGGAGCTTGTTAACTCAAATTACTCTATCAACTCAATGCAAAAAATCAGCTGAGAGATAGCTGGTATCTCAAAAAACTCGTTAGTCGGGACACTCGTAAGTCAAGGCCCCACTGTATATAAAAGGCTAATATGCTAAGTGTCTGTCTGGGTAATGACATCACAGAGCAACACCCAGCTTCCTCTCCCTAGAGACTAGCCTCCTTGCAGTTTCTTCAGCCCAGGAACATGACTTGCTTTAGAGCCAGGTGCAAACATTTTACACTTTAACCAAATGTCTGTGAAGCGTTTTCCCGTGCCTCATCTCATTTGATCTTCACAGAAGTCTTGGAGTAGGTAGATAGGAAACTAGATGGAATTCTGTTTTCTTTTCATTAGCCAGAAAATGGAGATTTAGAAAGCTTAGAAACTTGACCCAACTGAAAAGAAGTAAGAAATGGTAGACTTTGAAAATTACTTCAGGTTTTCTCACTGCACAGAATATAGTTAAACACTGCCACAGCTAAATATTTTACCCTTTGTTCTCCCTGCATGATCTACAATAATAATCTGCTTCGTGTTGATATTTACTGCTGTGTTGTTGATAATTACCTGAAAGAGAAGTTGGAGTGCTTCACTAGGCTAGAAAAAGTTAGCTACATCAGAAAGCAGGTCTAATTAAGCAAATTTATTCTATATCTATAGAAGGCTAAGTTGACTCGCGCATGCGCAGTACATATAAAGCTCTCGCTGGTGCCAATCGCACACATGTGTTTCCATCTGTCATTGTCTATCGTGATTTGGTTGACACTTCTATTATAAAGAAAGGGCAAATAGCGATAGTAAAATATTTCTTCTAATTAATTTCCTTTCAATGTGCACAAATTCGTGCACTGGGCCACTAGTATCTATATAAACATAAGAGTTAGGTGTGATTGCCCTCTCTCTCATTTTATCTTGTCTCCAGCTGGTCCTAAGCCCACCTGTCTGTCTTTCAGTCCTTGGATCGAATTTTGGCAGGTTTTTTTCCTTAAGTTACTTATTTATTTATTTTTATGCCTGCTTGTTCTAAAGGCACTATTAAACTTATAGATGATCCTTGAATAACTTGAGGGTTAAGGGAGCTGCCTAGCCACACAGTCAATATCCACCTATAACTCAAGTCGGCCCTCTACATAAACAGGTTCTCAGCCATTAGTCAGAAATATAGTTGACCCTTGAACAATGTAGGTTTGAACTATGTGGGTCCACTTATACACAGATTTAAATCCATTGAGGATTTAGGTGCATTGTTCAATCATCAACTATACTTTTATATTTTACTGTCTATCACTTAGTAATAAAAGAATAATTTGAGTGATATAACACTACTCTTTAAGTCTTTATAATACTTTTTTGCATATCTTTCATTTGACCATTACAGTTATGAGGTAGATTTGACAGGTAGTGTTATCTTTATCATACAGGCTAAATTCAGTATTTGATAGAAGCAAATTTTTAAGCAGAGCTGAAAATAGAAGATTTCATATATCAGAATGTTGATTTTAACTACTTAGAGAAAAAACTGCTTTTCCCTACTCACAAATTTAATTCTTCTGGCCACCAAATTTGTTTTTCCCACATCCAGCAATTCTCCAGTTCTCAGCAGACACTGACAGGGTGTGCTGCATTTAACTGCTTTCTGACACTGTCTGTCTGGAGATAGCCTCACATTCTACAGGTTAAGGGCTCAGTCCCAAAAGATTGCCCACAGTGCAGATGCCATTCCCAAGTCCCAGGTTGTGATCTATACTTCTGACCAGCCACTATTATAAACCAGGACTTCCCACAACCCCCTCCTCAGATTGGATAATTTGCTAAAATGGCTCACAGAACTCAGGGATATACTTTACTTATGTTTACCAGTTTATTATAAAAGGGTATAACTGTTAACCTAAAAACAAAAGGCCAAAGTGAAAGGCAACAAACATTTATTTGAGATCCAAAAGACTAGTTATTTAGAAAGCACTGATTCAGGTAGAAACCAAAATAGTGTTCCAATTAGGAGGTGAAGGCAAGGGGTATTTGTGAGAAAGGGAAGGGCAACGATTACATAAAGAAGGAAGGACTTTCTATTGATGCAGGTAAGCTAACATAGTGACGCTAATCCTAAAGAATGTCTTTAGTTTTCAGTCCATTGGTCATAAAGTAGGCTCTTGTTATCTTTACAAACAGTTGTTTGGGATACAGTGCTGCTTTAGGCTCAGTCCAAAGGTTATTTGCCCAGTTTTAACACTCTGATGGTTTGAGGAGTAGGACATGGAAAGCAGTTCCTCTGGGGTGGCAGCACTGACTCCATTTTTAAAGTGGTTCCATTTATATTTTTCACATTTTCCCCTTTTGATCAGTTCTTTCCTTGAAAGCATCATTGATCAGTCATTGGAAAACAACACTGATTAGTTATTAAAAGCATTGTTGGTCCCTCATGGCCAGGAAGGCTCATTCCTAGTATGTCATGTTCCACATAGGAGGGAAAGTGGTTTTCTTAGGAGCCTGGGGCCACATCTGAGCAGTCAGAGCACCAGAACTGAAGGCTTTACTGTCATGTTCCCTTCAGGCCAAATATCTATCATTTCTTGAGGTTTCTCATATAATGTCTCATAGGTCTTAGTGATCATCTCAAAATGTTGAGCAAACCATTATCTGAGTGGTGCATCGAGCTATACAAAACAAAGTGTTATAACAAAAAAAAATTCCTATAATGACAAATGAAATGTTAGGCCAGGAGGCAATACCTAAAGGCAGCTAGCTAAGGATATCAAAAGATCATGAGGTTCTGTATTTATCATTTGACTTGTGCCGGATTTTATCTAGTTCCATCTGTATTTCATCAGATGTTTATCCAAGTACTCTAAGAGGTATTAACAACAAAGCAAACCCCACCTTGTTCAGCTGGGATATGGTCAAGAGCAATTCTGTTATCTAACACAAGTTGTTGTAAGAGAATTTAATGATATTTCTAGTTGGCTTTTACTTTGGTGGTAGCTCCAGCAATTTCCCCTAAGGTTTATGATAAAGTTTCTAATTATGTACTCATTTATTGCAATGCTTGCTTAAAGAAAAAATTTTTCTTCCCAGTCTGGCACCCTTCCTGGGATTGACACTGCCAGCCATTGAACACCCTTGACAATGTTTACCACCTCTGCATGTTTTTACTTGTTAACTAGCTTTAAAGGTAATGTCCAATGTTGAGTTATCTTTGCAGGCAGAAATATAAGGGAAAAAGGGAAATAATAACTATTATAGTATACTAGTATGCTTTGCCTCTCGTATTATTTGTAAGATAGAGAGGAACTAAAGTAAGGAAAAATGAAGGTATAGATCCAGAATTTGGGGTTAGCTGCCACAACAGATACTGTCTCCTTCACTTCTTAGTAATTTTTAATTTCAAATCTTCTGTTGGTTCAACAGTCCAGTTAGGTACAAGGGCTTTCTTTTGTTTGTTTTTAATCCTCACCCAAGGACATACTTAGAAGGGAGAGAGAAACATTGATCGGTTGCCTTCCATACGTTACTCTGACCGGGTATGTGCCCTGACGGGGAATTGAACCAGCAGCCATTTGAGTGTGTAGGGTGTGCTCAAACAACTGGTTGGGCTGCAAGGGCTTTCTTTACATGGGAAATGTGAATCCAAGAGTCAACACCTGCAGACCTGGCCTCACACAGAGTAGGTAGGAGAGCACCTAATGTGGTCCTTTCCATCTTGCTGGTAGAGTCCTATGAAGGTGTCTTTTCCAGTTGTAAAATATCGTGTTTAATTTCATTTCCTTCATATCACAAGCAGAGAATGCTGAATGCAAAAGTTGATGTGGTAAGGTTTTTGTGAATTCTGTAAATAAGGTACTAGACCGGTTTTTCCCAATTAGGCTTCCCTAAGTCAGTCTTTGTTCCTTAAGGCTGTCTAATCATGTCTGGAAATATTCATGTTTTTCTAAAAAAAAATACCATGAGCCTTGGTAATATATCCATTGTTTCCAATTGTGTCCTGTTGCAAGGAGAACAGATTCTTAATGAGCTTATGAGCTTATGTATTGAACTATGACAGTGGGAATACACATTTATGAAGAATTTCCCAATATTGGAGGGATCAGGTAGGGAGGAAAAGAAAAATGTTTTAATTCTGCTTATCCTATATAGTAAAAGCCTAGTATGCTAAGTGTCCAGTCAACCAGTCGTCTGTTCAACCAATCAAAGCATAATATGCTAATGATATACTAAGGCTGTTCAACCACTCGCTATGACGTGCACTGACCACCAGGGGGCAGACTCTCTGACCGGTAGGTTAGCTTGCTGCTGGGGTCCGGCCGATTGGGACTGAGTGAGACAGGCTGGACACACCCTGGAGCCCTCCCACAGTCCCTCCCTAGCTGGCCAACCTCCTGCATCCCTCTCCGGCCCCGATCGTGCACTGGTGGGGTCCCTCAGCCTGGCCTGTGCCCTCTCGCAATCCAGGACCCCTTGGGGGATGTCGGAGAGCTAGTTTCAGCCTGATCCTGCAGGCCAGGCCGAGGGACCCCATTGGTGCATGAATTTGTGCACTGGGCCTCTAGTAAAATATAATTTACTAAATTGCTGTATGTCTTAGGTAGTTTAGGAGAAAATAAATTTATTTATATCTTGAAAACAAAGATTTAAAAAAACAGTAATAATTTCAAATAAAGTCATGGATATTTTAATTATCCTTAAGTTCATTCAGTCCCATATTCTTATTGATCTTGATCTTTTTATTAGCAGTTTTACGAATCCAGTTTTTCCTTAGTGTTCTACAGTCCTCACCCAGTTTGAAAGTATGATCTGAATTGACAAAACAATTTGCTTTTCTCTGCAATACACCATATAAGATACCAGCTAGAATTATAAATGAAAAAGTTGTATCAGGACATTTTGGATTTTTAGACATTTTGTATAATTTCTAGAACATAACATTTATTTTAATAACAATAACAATAATTTCCCCTTAGTAAAAAACAGGGAGGGAGGGAGGGAGGGAAGGACAGGGGGAGAGAGTGGGGAGAGGGAGACAGTTAGATCTTCTTTGAAATGGCGCAGGGATCCTTCTGAAAAAGTTTGTTCTAGTTAAGAAAAAGACTTTAATTCTTGAATTTGTTAAACATACAAGTTTTAAAACATTTGGTCAAGTAGGATCATAGGTTACTGTGAAATAATAATTATCATGATGGCAAAGACTACAGACAATACAGAAAGTTAAATAGTTGTTAGCAAAATTTTTCTTTTTTAAAAAATATATTTTTATTGATTTCAGAGAGGAAGGCGGGGGGGGGGGGGGGGGCGGAGAGAAAGAGAAACATCAATAATGAGAATCATCAATCGGCTGCCTCCTGCACGCCCTCTACTGGGGATCGAGCCCACAATCAAGGAACATGCCCTTGACTGGAATGGAACCCAGGACTCTTTAGTCCATGAGCCAATCCTCTATCCATTGAGCTAAACCAGCTAGGGCAAATTTTGCTTTTTTAATATTAAGACTTGGTTTACCTAAGCAATCGAAGTTCTGATGATAGCAATAACATACTAGTTGTACAGGAAGACTTTGTCTTTTTAGCAGATGAAATAACATTGAGTTTTAATTTTATGTAAGTACACAGTTGATATTAAAGCTTATAATACATTCCAGCTTGATCATACACAAAATTTTCTTTCTCAAGATTTCTTTTCACAGCCCTAGCTGGTTTGGCTCAGTGGATAGAGCATCGGCCTGTGAACTGAAAGGTTCCAGGTTCGATTCAGGTCAAGGGCACATGCCTGGGTTGTGGGCTCAATCCCTCCCCACAATGGGGGACTTGCAGGAGGCAGCCAATCCATGATTCCCTCTCATCATGGATGTTTCTATCTCTCTCTCCCTCTTCCTTCCTCTCTGAAATCAACCCTGGCTGGTCAAGGCTTTTTAAAAAAAAAAAAAAAAAAAAAAGATTTTGCCGAAACCGGTTTGGCTCAGTGGATAGAGCGTTGGCCTGCGGACTGAGGGGTCCCAGGTTCGGTTCCGGCCAAGGGCATGTACCTGGGTTGCGGGCACATCCCCAGTGTGGGATGTGCAGGAGGCAGCTGATCGATGTTTTTCTCTCATCGATGTTTCTAACTCTCTATCTCTCTCCCTTCCTCTCTGTAAAAAATCAATAAAATATATTTAAAAAAAAAAAAAGATTTCTTTTCACCTACTTACAACTTTCCTCATGATTCCCTATATATGCATTTCCATATTTACCTTCTATAACTGAAAATATGTATTCTACTTTCCCTTATTATTAGTAGCATTTTTTAACCTCACCCGAGGATATTTTTTTCATTCATTTATTTATTTATTTATTTATTTATTTTTGAGAGAGAGAGAGAGAGAGAGAGAGAGAGAGAATGGGGGATGGGGGGAAGAGAAACATTGATGTAAGAGAGATCCATGCATTGGTTGCCTCTGTAATACTTTCAACAATAACATTTTTTTAAAAGTCTCAAGTCACCAAAAAATTCAAGAAAACTAGTTCTGAGCATCAACATTTACTTGAAGTCCAAAAGAATAGCTGTATTACCAAGGCTTTGACTGAAATGGTATTGCAGGTCCAATCTGATGGCCAGTCATTGGCTTTGAGAGTTTAATCTGAGATTCCTCATGAAAGGGTCCAGAAAGCAGTGTTAGAAAGAGATGATATGATCAGTCTCTATTTTTGCTGCACTTATATTAACGAATGAAGCCAAGTTTAATGCAAACAAATTAGTTTTACTGTGATGATCTTTGGTTTTAAAAAAAAAAAGAATTGTGGAGAAAAAAATAATGTTGGTACCTTTGTAGATACTAGTTTCTAGTCCTATTGATTGTCTTTGAGGTTTTGTCATATACTGTAACCTGGACTGGATCCTGACTTCTCCTCTCCTCAAATATCTGGCTATGACTGGCTCCCAAGTGCACTCCAGACAGTGGAATTATCTTGCTCCCAGTAATCATAGTAATCATCCTAGCACACTGTAGTCTCTCAAAGGCTTTAAATGCATGTTCTCAGTGGCTCACCACCAAGCAGATGATCTTCCTAAGCCTGGAACATCAAAAAAGAAATGAAGAGAATAACCAACTTAAAAATGAACCTGAAAAAAAAAAGAAAAGCAAGGGATGTACTGAAAAACAAAAATAGACAAATTCCTATCTTTATGAAGTGTAGTCTAATTTTAAAGCCAGATATTAAGTAATGATACAAAATATAAAAAGTATAATTATTTATAATAAAATAGTTTTCTATGAAAATTTAAAGTAGGCGGTTAGGTAAGGTGTCCTGGAGAAGTGAAAGCAGAAGCAAGATTTAAAGATTAGGTGGGTGGAGAGGAAGAGGAGAGGGTTAAGGGGTGTTCCCTGCAAATAAAAGACATGAAAAGGCCTTTGGCTGGTTTGAAGATTAAGTAAAGGAACTGAAACAATGATAATATGGCATCCAATTATGTTACTATATAAGGCTAGAGATGTAGGTCAGAGCTAGGTCACAAAAGGTTTTTGTGGGCCTTGTTTGAGATCTTGATCTGTATCCATTGGAATAAATCTGACTAATGGGAATCCATTGAAGAATAAAACAGAAACAAAAACAAAACAAACAAACAAACAAAAATGAACCTGAAGTCATGATCTGCGAATACCAAAGAGAATCAGAAGAAAAAAAATCACACAGAGGATCAGTAAAAGCTGTGAGAACTACAGAATAGTGGTCGCTGAGAGTGTGCAAATGCCTTAAGTTTTAATCACATCTCTCAGGCTGAGACTCTGAGCAAAATGGGCGAAATTGTTTAAATAAATAAATAAACAAACAAACAGACACAAAATAGAGTCACTTGTCCCTGAACAGCAAATCAGGATTTTATTGTAGTTTCCATCTCTCCCAGGTTTGTGGCCTTTAACCAATCAATATGGCATTTCCTGATTAGCACTACTGAAGTGATCTGCATGATAGACTCCCTGCCCTTTCCCCACAGGAAGGTGACTTGCTTGTCCCACCCCCTTCTAGCCTTTAGAAACTTTGTGCTTCCCACAGCTCCTCAGAGATCTTTTCTGTTTGCTGGGTGGGATGCTGCCTGATTGGTGAATCATTTAATAAAGTCAATTAGAGTCTTCAAATTTACTCTGTTGAATTTTTGTTTTTTTAACATGTCCTTCATGACATTAACATTTTTTTAAGAAAAGCAGTTATGTCTCATGAAATATATTTGACATATAACACTGTACATTTATGGTGTACATGTTAATTTAATACACTTACATATAATATGATTGCCATTGTAGCAATAATTAGCTCCTCTGTCATTGCATAATAATCATTTCATTTTGGTGGTTGGCATAATTAAATTGTAGTCTCAGCAAGTTTGACGATTGTACTACAATATTATTGCTATATTCACTATACTCTGTGCTAGATCTCTATGACTTACTTGCTACTTGTTGCAAGTTTGTACCCTTAAACCTCACCCCCATCCCTGTTTCTTGTGATTCTTGATGTGCTTATGATTTCTTGTTTTTGTGGCCTTATTTAGGTACCACATTTATGTGAAGTATGCAGAATAGTTAAGTCCATGAAGACAGAAAGCAGATTGGTGTTGCAGGCACTGGAGGAGGGGGGAAAACTGCGTAAATGGCTATGTGTTTCCTTCTGGAATGATTGACGAAAATGTTTTGGAACTAGATAGAGGTGGTGGTTGCACAACCTTATAGATTTTCTAGATCCCTTTGAATCGTTCACTTCAAAATGGTTATTTTTATATTATGTGAATTTCACCTAAAAATTAACTTTAAAAAATCCCAGTGTGTAAATGATTTTGCTACATTCCCATATACAGACCACAGATTTCTCAGCAAATAGAAATTCCATTAAAAAATAAATTGCATGACAATTGCAGTGATTTCTAATGATTAAAATAATAAATAGGAATTGCAAAATGATTTTTGGTGGCAGAATTGATATGCAGAAGAATCTATTATATTCCCATCATTAAATATTTAAAGTTTAATGTATTATGTACAGTTTTGCACTTTGAAAAATTCCCATGTTTGGGATGGATGTGAAAAGACAAAAATCCAATTTGAATGAATTTTTAGTATTAAATAACAGTTTTTCTAAGAACAAAAAAATTAGTTCATTACATTTAAACATTAGCTACAGTAGGTTAAAATTCTAAGTCGAGGTAAGAATCTGGATCGCTTCTCTTCCCCTGAATGTGTATAGTCCAGGTTTTCCTATTATTTACTTTTTACCTTCAAGCTAAACTCCCACATGGAACTCACTTCACTGTTTACTAGATGTGACCTTGTTTCTTTCCTTTTTTAAAAAAAGTTCATTTTTAATTCTCACCTGAGGATGTATTTTTATTGATGAGAGAGAGAGAGAGAGAGAGAGAGAGAGAGAGAGAGAGAGAGAGAGAAAGAAGAGAGAAGAAAGAAAGAAAGAAAGAAAGAAAGAAAGAAAGAAAGAAAGAAAGAAAGAAAGAAAGAAAGAAAGAAAGAAAAAGAAAGAGAAAGAATCAATGTGAGAAAGAAACCTCAATTGGTTACCTCCTGTACGTGCCCCAACTGGGGATCAAACCCGCAACCTAGGTATGTGCTCTGACCAGGAATCTAACAACCATTTTGTATACAGATGATGCTGCAACCAACTGAGCCACCTGGCCAGTGCTACCTTGTTTCTTAACCTCTCAATTCCTTTCTCTCATAAATGGGAGATACATACCTTGCCATACACTTGTGTGGATTAGAAGACGGGCAAATGTTTAGCACACTATAATAGATACCTAAGCGTAGCAATGATGATTATCCAAGGATTTAAGAGTATTGTCAGGAAAAGTAAGTCTTGGCTTACTATAATGTTACTCTTTTGCAACCATTACAGTCTATAGAAACATAAATGTATTTTGAAAAATATTTTTCACACGGATAAAGTTAAGCTTTCTAAATCTGTTTTTGAAAACTGAAGCCTGATGTACATGCAGTTCTATAATATGTCTCAGCCACGGTGTATAGTGGAACCTCAGTTCTCAAACTTAATTCGTTCCAGAATGCTGCTTGAGAAGCAATTTGTTTGAAAACCGAATCATTTTCTCCATTAGAAAATATTCACAGCACAATTCCCTGAGATGCTAACAATGCCAAGGTTTAGCGGTAAACTGATTCATATTCTTGAATTATCTCCTTTGTCACCGGCGTGATGCGTGACTTATCAGCAGGAATATTAAAGGTTATTACAGGTTATTAAGTTGAGAACCGAAGTTTTGTTTGACAACTGAGACATTTTTTTCCATGAACAAATTGGTCGAGAACTGAATTATTTGAGATGGGAGATGTCTGAGAACTGAAGTCTGACTGTATTTGCTTTGTTTTTCTCAGGTGAAAGAAAAGATGTTGTCCCGGTTAAGAGTAGTTGCCACTCCTTGTTCTCTGGCATGCCGGTATGTACACACAAAAGAGAAAGGCAAGCCCCTCATGTTGAACCCAAGAACAAACAAGGTTAGTAACGTGACTAGTGACGTACATTTTCTCTTGTCCCAATGACAGTTTGATTTATATATTTTAGACTGATAAAGTGAAACTTTTCTATTTTGTAGCTTTACAATAAAACTATTCGGAGGTATTTGCTTTTTCTGCATGAACTTTTCATGTTTCTCCATATGGCAAGAATCATGGCTGCTTTATATCTCTCAACTCACAACTTCTACCACCAGGAAAGACTGACTATTTCCTAGTCCTAGCTCAGAAAAACCCACAGAATAGCAGTCTGGCCAGGACTTTTGATGTGGGATATTTAGATTTACCCAATTTAGATCAAGCACTCATCCTGGACCAATCAGTTGGGTCCTTGTAAGATGGGGTCAGAATTGTAAAATGAAATTTTATGTAGCATCTGCCCCACCTTCGCATAGCTTTTTGCACACAAATCATTACAAGCAAGTGATTGTGCCCATTAATCACACTCTTGCTTCAAAAGACAGAGACATCTCACTCTCTTTACATTCTTGGGGAAGAGATGATGGGCAATATTGAGATCTAGTTGTGACTTTATTCCTTATCCATGCTGGGTTCAGTGGGCATTCCCTCTCCATATTTCAGGAACAATTGTAAGTAAATGAAATAGTAAGTAAATAATTCTGGAATGAGATTTTTTACAGGAAGCTTGCAAGAGGATACATAGGTTTATTACAGTATATGAAATTTACCTTTTGAGAATGGTGCATTCGTATTAAGGTGTGGTTTATTTTAAAACAACAGTAAGAAATTTGCCAGTCCCATATGTTTTCTCTTATGGGTTGGGGGGACAATAATTGGATAGTATATGTTTTGAGGGGTTTGGGGTCTACAAAGGGAAATTTGACTAAGGGTCACACAGAGCACTTTATCTCTGCATTTTTGGTACCTGGCTAGAATGAAAATTGAGCAAGCAGTTAGTGAAGTAAATGAAGCTTAATGAGGCATATTCTAATCCTCTCTTGTTTCTGCCGCCTCTCCACACATCTTACTTGCTCTTCAAGATGCAACTCATTGAGAATCCAGCTCTGTAGAGCCTTTGCACACCCCGTAGACTGGGATAACTGCTCCCTTCTCTAAACCCTGTAGCAGTGCCTATCTTCCTCTTCTGTGGCACGTCATCTGGATGTTGGCTTTGTGCTTCTTTTCATGTCATAAGCTGCTGTTGAAATAATTGATAGTATTTACATTTTCATGACTTTGTATTTTTTAACTATATTCCAGGTTCTTCTTTGAGCAGGGACCATTCAAAATTTCTTCATATCTTTTATAACTCCATGGGCATAGTAAACATTTGATAAATACGTTGGTTTTCTTTTATTATAGAAACTATATAAACCTACTTTGTGGGGGTTTTAAGAAATTTATAAAGTATGTTGCAGGGAATGAATTTTAAGGAGGAAGATAGTCTAAATGCATTACAGTACCTCTATAAAGAAAAGAAATTCTAATACTCTGGCCTTCTGAAACCTCTGCGGTGGAATAGCATCTATACGGTTACCTCAGTGAAGGACCACTTCTGGAAATCTCTTAAGCATCAGGAAGAGTTTTTTGTTGTGGTTGTATATTTAAGGAGGAACATAGACTAGTGATTCCCATTTTGAGGGTCATGAGCTCCTTGGGGACTTAACCACCTAAAGAAGGCAGGTTCGTGCGTCAAACCTTGTAGACTAAATGACTTTTTAAATGTTTATAAGTACTGTTTTAAGAGTATGTTGCTGCTGTGATTAATAAGCTAGTAATTAAAGGCAATACTGAATTCTTTCTTTTCTTTTTTTCTTTTTTATATATATATTTTTTTAATTGCTTAAAGTATTACAAAGGGTATTACATATGTGTCCTTTTTTTTTTCCCCGCCTTTGACAATCCCCTGGCCTCCCCTACCCCCCAGTGTCTTATGTCCATTGGTTATGCTTATATGCATGCATACAAGTCCTTCGGTTGATCTCTTACCCCCCTCCCTCCTGCCCCCCAACCCTCCCCGGCCTTCCTGCTGCAGTTTGACAATCAGTTTGAGGCAGCTCTGCCTCTGTATCTATTATTGTTCAAAAGTTTATAATGGTCTCTATTATCCATGAATGAGTGAGATCATGTGGTATTTTTCCTTCATTGACTGGCTTATTTCACTTAGCATAATGTTCTCCAGTTCCATCCATGCCGTTGCAAATGGTAAGAGTTCCTTCTTTTTTACAGCAGCATAGTATTCCATCGTGTAGATGTACCACAGTTTTCTAATCCATTCATCTACTGATGGGCACTTAGGCTGTTTCCAGATCTTAGCTATGGTGAATTGTGCTGCTATGAACATATGGGTGCATATATCCTTTCTGATTGGTGTTTCTGGTTTCTTGGGATATATTCCTAGAAGTGGGATCAGAGGGTCAAATGGGAGTTCCATTTTTAGTTTTTTGAGGAAACTCCATACTGTCTTCCATAGTGGCTGCACCAGTCTGCATTCCCACCAGCAGTGTACGAGTGTTCCTTTTTCTCCACATCCTCTCCAGCACTTGTCGTTTGTTGATTTGTTGATGATAGCCAGCCTGACAGGTGTGAGATGGTACCTCATTGTTGTTTTGATTTGCATCTCTCGGATGAATAGTGACTTTGAGCATGTTTTCATATGCCTCTTGGCTTTCTGAATGTCCTCTTTTGAAAGGTGTCTATTTAGGTCCTTTGCCCATTTTTTGATTGGATTGTTTATCTTCCTTTTGTTAAGTTGTATGAGTTCCCTATAAATTTTGGAGATTAGGCCCTTATCAGATATGACATTGGCAAATATGTTTTCCCATGCAGTGGGTTTTCTTGTTGTTTTGTTGATGGTTTCTTTTGCTGTGCAGAAGCTTTTTATTTTGATGTAGTCCCATTTGTTCATTTTCTCTTTAGTTTCAAGTGCCCTAGGAGCTGTATCAGTGAAGAAATTGCTTCGGCATATATCTGAGATTTTGTTGCCTTTGGATTCTTCTAGAATTTTTATGGTTTCCTGTCGTACATTTAAGTCCTTTATCCATTTTGAGTTTATTTTTGTGTACGGTGTAAGTTGGTGGTCTAGTTTCATTTTCTTGCATATATCTGTCCAATTTTCCCAACACCATTTATTGAAGAGACTATCTTGGCTCCATTGTATGTTCTTGCCTCCTTTGTCAAATATTAATTGAGCATATTGGTTCGGGCCGATTTCTGAGCTCTCTATTCTATTGCATTGATCTGTACGTCTGTTCTTGTGCCAGTACCAGGCAGTTTTGAGAACAGTGGCTTTGTAATACAGCTTGATATCTGGTATTGAGATCCCACCAACTTTGTTCTTTCTCAGGATTGCTGCAGCTATTCGGGGTCTTTTTTTATTCCAGATGAATTTTTGGAGAGTTTGTTCTAGATCTGTGAAGTATGCCATTGGTATTTTAATGGGAAGTGTGTTGAATTTATAGATTGCTTTGGGTAGTATGGACATTTTAATGATGTTGATTCTACCAATCCATGAACACGGTATGTTCTTCCATCTGTTTATGTCTTCCTCTATCTCTTTTTTCAACATCCTCTAGTTTTCTGAGTAGAGGTCTTTTACCTCTTTAGTTAAGTTTATTCCTAGGTAGCTTAATTTTTTTGGTGCGATGGTAAATGGGATTGTTTTAATACTGAATTCTTAATCCTTTTTATTATTATATTGTTGTTGAGAGTATTACAGATGTCCCCTGTTTTCTCCCTTTTTTGCCCCCCTCCACCAAATGTATATCTGCAATCACTGTCTACTTAAGGTATACCTGTTATTATTTCTATAAAACTTTTTTATTATGGTAAATTGAACATGATTTAAAAATATGCAATTCAGTGACATTAAGTACATTCAGTATTGTGCATATGTTGCCACTATCAATTTCCAAAACTTTTTACTACCGAAATGGAAACCCAGTACACATTAAGCAGTCTCTCCCCCACTCCCCCCTTCCCTCCTTAGCTCTGGCAACCACTGCTTATTTTCTTTTTGTATGAATTTGAATATGAAATTTTTAATATTTTTTAGAAGTCCTTCTACTTTAAAGGATTGGACATCTTTATGGTGCAGACTAGATGCTAATTTGAGCTCTGCCATTTACTAGCCAAGAAACTTAGGAAAGTCATTTAAACCTAAGTTTCAGTTTTCTCACCTAAATAATGTAGTAATAATAGCATTTTGAAACATTTAAAGGGCTGTACAAGTGTACGGTTGGATTTCTCCTTCTCTCCCCGTGCTCATTTGACTGACCTTCCTATTATTTTTTTGAAATTGAACTCTTCATCTTTTCCTGTGGGAAGTTTTCACTTCCTAATTTGTTTCTGGAGCTCTGGTTTTATGGTTCTCAGTTTTGAGGATTTTTGTTTGTTTTTAATTTCCCAAGCTAGTTCTCTGAGAAAAACTAAATATTTCTTGTGATTCTTACTATTTACACAAATAATGTTATGACAAATAAAAAAAGGAAAATCATATTTTACCATGCTAATATATCACCTTTTTTTATTTTGCCATGATCCTCTTAAAATTGCTTTGAAAACTGTAGTTTGCAGTTTTACAGGCCATTTTCCAGCACTTTGAACAGGTCTGCCCACTGCCTTATGGCTGTCATAATTTCTGGTAAGAAACTAGCTTGTATGCATGCATATAAGCCTAACCAAAGGACACAGACACCAGTGGGGTGAGGGCATGAGTAGGGGGGCAGGCAATGGGGGGATAAGGACACATATGTAACACCTTAATAAAGAAAAAAAAAGAAACTAGCTGTTTCTCTTCCTAGGAATTTCCTGTTTGCCTATTGAGTCTTTTCTGCTTTCAATTTTCTCCTTTTGTGTTTGTCTTTTGACAGTTTGATGTGTCTAGGTGTAGATCTCTGAATTTTTTTCTCATTGGAGATGTTGCACTTCTTGGGTGTGGGGGTTAATGTTTCTGATCAGATTTGAAAAGTTTTTAGCCCATTATTTCTTAGATATTCTTTTTCTCCCCTGGCTTTCTGGGACTCGTGTTTTTCAAATGTTAGTGCTCTTGATAGTATCCCACAGGTCTCTGAGGCTTTGTTCGTATTTAATCATTGTGTGTGTTTTTTCTCAGACTGGATAATCTCAGATCTATCTTAAAATTTGTTGATTCTTTCATCTGTTAGAATCTAGCCCCTCTAGTGAATTAAAAAATATATTTTTTATTGATTTCAGAGAGGAAGGGAGAGAAGAGAGAGATAAAAAACCAATCAATATGAGAGAGAATCATTGATCGGCTGCCTCCTGTGTGCCCCCTACTGGGGATCGAGCCGCAACCTGGGCATGTGCCCTGACTGGAAATCTAACCATGACCACCTGGTTCAGAGGTCGATGCTCAACCACTGAGCCATACCGGCTGGGCCCTCTAGTGAATTTTTAAATTTCAGTTATTGTACTTTCAACTCCAGAATTTCTGTTTAGTTCCTTTTTTATATTTTTTGTCTCTTTACTGACATTCTCAATAAGTCTTCCATTATTTGCCAAGTGGCTCTGTGTACATGTTGGGACATTGGCTTCAGTACTTAGCCAAGTAGTTTACAACTATGTCTCAGCCCTCACTTTCTGTGTATGCAGAGCCTCAAGGTTAGCCAGAGGTGGAGTTTAGAGCCTTCTTAAGTCTTTGCTGGGTATGAAAACAGTTCATGCACATGACTTCTAGATTCTCAGGAATAAGTCCAAGGTTTTCAAAGCTCCTCCATAGACATCTAGCTCCTCAGCTTTTCCTTTTCCACTTTTTGGTTAGTCTGTTGTTTGCTTCATTTGTTACTCCCCAAGGTAGGGAGTTGCCATGTTATATAATTGCCTCTTATTGTTTTTAACAAGCTCTTCTGAGGAAAAGGCTATTCACTCTGGGTGAGCTCCAAATCAAGTCAAATAAAGACAGTCTTGCAAAAGGGTTCTTCCAGGGAACCATCCAACAGGTCAAAGAATGACAGAGCCCTGGAGTTTTAGAAGAATCTCTAACCCCTTCCACCCTCTCCAGTGGCTGTCAGGCTCTAGTTTTCAAAGTGATTATTACACAGTGATTGCTATTTTCTTTTTTTAAAGATTATTTCTTTTAAAAATATATATGTTTTTATTGATTTTTAGAGAGAGGGGAAGGGAGAGAGATAGAAACATCGATGAGAAACATCATTGATCGGCTGCCTCCTGCACACCCCCTGCTGGGGATGGAGCCTGCAACCGGGGCATGAGCCCTGATTGGGAGTCCAGCTGGTGACCTCTTGGTTCCTGGGTCGGTGCTCAACCACTGAGCCACACTGGCCAGACGGTGATTGCTATTTCCAAGGCTGCTGTGGAGTTGGTGAGGAGAGAGTGAATGAGGCAAGTTAAAAAGGCACAAAGCTTGCTATTCTTGATGAAATTCAGCAGTTTTTCTTGAATAAATGCTCCCTATTGTTAAAGTCTTTGGTTTATTTCTACAATTCTGAAAAAGTTTATTCTGATCAGTTGGCCAGTGTTCTTATTGCTTTTTATGGAGGAAATGATTTTTGGAAGTCCTTAGTCTGGCGTTTTCACTGGCATCACTTTGATTCAAAGAATTTAACCCATACCTGAATTCCAGAAATTGCAAAAGATTTTCTTAGAACATGGGTTAATTTTTTTCTTAAGTATCATTTCTTTCTTCCTCCTTCTACTCAGCCTCACTCCTTTCTAGTTGGGGTAGCCTATCTTACCAGCTTGTTTTATGTTCTTTCAAACCATATTTTATTGATTTCATTTCTAATGTATGATGCATCTGTGTGTATGTACTTTATGGGGGTTTTCTAAACATTACAGTTTACAGTAAGTGTGTTTTGATGTTCGACTTGCCTTTTTTTTTTCCTCTTAACTGCGTGTCTGGGAGATCTTTCTATGACACACAGAGATATACATTTAAGTGTGATGGTATTTCATGATATCGAAATACCATGGGTTCCCTAACTGTTCCATAATTGATGGTGTTTTAGTTTGTAATAGACAAGAGAGCTTGAAATAGTGCTAGAACAAATCTCTTTGTATATGCCTCTTTATGTATGAATATTTATCTAGGATGGCTGTCCAGAAGTAGAATTGCATTATTGTAGAGTATGTGTATTTAAAATGTTAAGATTACTTTATAATTGTCTTCCCAAAAGCCTAAATGAGTTTACATTTCCAGCATGTATGTGAGAGTAACTGTTTTATCACACCGTCTCCAATACTAGATATGACCAATCTTACACATTTTTGACAATCTGGGCAAAAATATCTCACTTATTTAAAAAATATATATATATATATGTTTAAATTATATATTCTGGGACATCACTACTGCTACCTCAGTAAGTAATAATTTTTAATATTTTTTTACTCCTTTTTTTTAGGGAATGGCATTTACATTACGAGAACGACAAATGCTTGGTCTTCAAGGACTTCTACCTCCCAAAATAGAGACACAAGATATTCAAGCCTTACGATTCCATAGAAATGTGAAAAAATTAAATTGCCCTTTGGAAAAGTAAGAATTGCTTAGATGTTTAGTTTTTATTGATGTTATGACCAAAAAAATTGGGAGTATTGTGGTTATTATGGCATGAGAAACATACAGTCTCATAATGAAGTTTGTGTTGTAGTCCATTCCTGTTATTTTTATAATGATAATGTATTTTTCATTGCAGTGAATGCTTCACTTGTTTTCCCTATTGTAAAATTTAGGGAGAAGGGGATCCTAATATATGGTGGCAGGAGAAGATTTGATTTTGGGTGGTGGGCACACGGTGCAATATACAAATCTTGTAACATAGAAACCCACACCTGAAACCTATATGTTTATGTTAACCAATGTCACCCCAATAAATTTAATAAAAAATAAATAACCCCCAATGAAATATCCTTTTTTAAAAAGTAGCAGAAATCAGTTTTTTATGCTCAGAATCACAGAGCATTTCAAGTTCGAATGGAATATTAGAAGCAAAGCTATCATCTAATTTTTATCCAGTCTGTTCAATAACTTTTATTGATCATCTACTTTGTGTGTGCCACTCTACTGGCCACTGAGGATATAAAGTTGGTAATATTCAATCCAGGACACTTTAGGGAGTGAAAAAGAGGAGTAACTGAACCTGGCTGAGGCAAACGAAATGTATGTCCTCTACAATAATGCACAACCCTTCCTTCTAGGAGCTCATCAGTAGATAGTTGTGTTTATGTCTGAACCACGCCAGACGGGCAACATTTCTGCCTTTTATTTCATAAAGCTATTCAGTCATTATAGCCCAATTATTTGTTTTCTTCCCTGTGTTGAGAAGAAATCTCCTTCCCTTTAATATCTACCTATTGGTATTATTTCTGCCCATGGTAACTATATCGAAAATATTACTCCTCTTCTTTTTTTTTTCTTTGCCTTGTCTGCAAGGAACTCAAATTATAAGAGAAAGTTTATTTAGAAAGTCACAGAGGTTAAAAAAAAAAAAAAAAAAAAAGGTGAGCCAGCTGGGCTGCGTGGGCTCAAAAAGGATTTACAGAAACGAAAAATGGGCCCTTGGAGCTTAGGAAAAGGAAAGGCAGAGAGAATATGCCTGGGGGAAGAAGAGGAGAGGGGGTGGGTGTACTCCAAAGAGAGAGAGCTTGCCCTGGGAAAGAAGAGGGTGGGGAAAGGCATGGGCTTGCTCAAGAGAGAGAGAGAGAAAGAGCATGTTTATTTTTCTTATTTTTTAAAATATATTTTATTGATTTTTTTACAGAGAGGAAGGGAGAGAGGGATAGAGAGTTAGAAACATCGATGAGAGAGAAACATCGATCAGCTGCCTCCTGCACACTCCCCACTGGGGATGTGCCCGCAACCAAGATACATGCCCTTGACCAGAATCGAACCTGGGACCCTTGAGTCCGCAGGCCGATGCTCTATCCACTGAGCCAAACCGGTTAGGGCAATTTTTCCTCTTCTAAATGAAATCTGTCCTGCCTATTTATTCACTGAAAATTAGCACATCAGTTATATTCCACATACTTTGCTAGTTCCTGGAATTGTGGAAGTTTATAAGGTGATAGTCCCTAACTCATTATCTCATATAGGCTGGAGGGGAGACAGAAAGTGGAGTGAGTTACAGAAGAAAAGTAGGTTGTTTTGGGACCTAAAAACAGGAAACCTAATGTGACTATATGTGTCATGGGGATTGGGAAGAGGCAGAAAAGGAACCGAGAGAGCCTTCCACCCTGAGCTGCTTTCGGAGAGCATGAGTATAGGACTGTGCATGAGTATAGGGTTTTCCAGGCAAAGGGTTCCCCGTAAGTAGCAACTCCAAGGTAAGAGTTGTGATGCATTGAGGAACTGAAGTAAATTCATTATGAAGGGTGAGAAGTAGTTAGAGGTCTTGATAACTATTTTTGGAGCTTAAGCCTATTTAATTTTTGTTGATTTTTACTCCTGGGTGTTAAATAATGATAATTTAGGGATTTGCTTTCTGGGAGGGAATTGGCCCTCTATTTTAGATGGTTACATTTACCTTTCAGAGGACAAAACTTGGAATGTATTACTGGCTGATGTAGATATTATTTACTGTGCTTAATTTCAGATACATCTATATAATGGGAATACAAGAAAGAAATGAAAAGTTGTTTTATAGAATACTGCAAGATGATATCGAAAATCTGTTGCCAATTGTATATACACCAACAGTTGGTCTTGCCTGCTCCCAATATGGACACATCTTTAGAAGACCTAAGTAAGGCTTATTTTTAAATATATATATTTGAAAATGATTATTATGTAGGAGAAATATCACTCCGTGACACTTGTTACATTTCTGTTTTATTTGTTGCAGTCTTATCTCATCCACATTTCTCACCTCACAAAAGCTTAATTTGGACAAAAAGGGATTAGTAAAAACCCAACACATTCGTTTCTTTCATTTTTGTAGAAATAGTATCATTCTTTCTTAACTTTCTTTAAATTATTATTGTTAGAAGAACTGTGCATTTTCGTACCAAAAGAAAAGGTGCTCTTTTTTTTTTTTTTCATGGTAGCAGATTCTCCAGAATTATCATTAATGTTTTTGACAATCTGGCCAAATTAAAAAATTGATTCTCATTTTTTTGTCAGCATTCATTTTTGTCATTTGTTGTTTTTATGGGTGTTATAAAGTTTTAATTTCACATAGTTCCAGCACTTCCAGTTATTTTAAGTGGAAAAAGACTGGAATGGGTCTTGACTCAGGTCTTTGAATAAGTGACCTTATCCCTCTCAATCTGTTTTCTCATCATAAAATAGTGATACCAGTACCTACCAGAGAGCTGCTGAGAAGGTCAGATGAGGAAACTGGTGTGACTGCCAGTTGTTTGTAAACTTCTAAGCATTATATAAATGCTATTTTTACTTAATTTGAGTTTTCTTGTCTTGTTCTTCTACCTATTATTTTCCTCAATCCTTGTATGTTTCTCATGTCTTACTTGCATATTGACACAAATGTAGAAATTCAAACAAAATGTGATAGCATTTCTCTTCAATCTCCCCTCATCTAGTCTAGTGGCTTTCAGCATTCATGTGCATGACACACCTGTGGGACTCACTTGAAATGTTGATCCCTGCCAACTCTTCTCCTTTTAATTCCCAAGAGTCTGAAGACAAAGAGAAAGGTCTGGAAGTGTGAATTTAATGAGCATCATGGGTGGTGGTGGTCAGGTATCACTGGAAGACTCTTTGAGAACACTGTTCTGTGTGCTGCCATCAGTTAGTGGGTCTGAAACATTTCTGTGATATTACCCAGCTTTTCAGCTCTTTTATAGTTTCTTTTTCATGTAGAACAGTGGTTCTCAATCCAGATTAAAGAACAAAGGGAAACATAAAAAATACTGATTCTTGGGCTCCCCTTGTGGAGATCCTGATTCATTTAGTCTAGAGTTGGACCCAAGTGTTGGTGTTTCATAAAAGCTCCTGGTGTGATTCTAATGAGCACCAGAGATGAGAGCTGATGTGAAACATAAGGAACATGGCTTCTGGATGAGGGCAGATACTGTGTCATTTATGTGGTGTACTGCTGCGGTGGTTTTTTGTTTGCTTTTTACATAAAGGATGGTCAGTAAATCTGATCTAAACTCCAAGCCAGTTAAATCAGAATTCCTGGGGCATTTTTAAAAAGCTCATCAAATGATTCTATTATGCAGTTATGGTTGAGAAACGCTTGAACTAAACTGATTTGAGCTAGGATAGTAAAGCCAAAGTTAAGATACCAATGAGAAAGTTAGTTATAAGAAGCAGTTTAAGGCAGCGGTTCTCAACCTGTGGGTCGTGACCCCTTTGGCGGTCGAACGACCCTTTCACAGGGGTCGCCTAAGACCATCCTGCATATCAGATATTTACATTACGATTCATAACAGTAGCAACATTACAGTTATGAAGTAGCAACAAAAATAATTTTATGGTTGGGTCACAACATGAGGAACTGTATTTAAAGGGCCAGAAGGTTGAGAACCACTGGTTTAAGGTCACTTGATACCTGTTGGACCTCATCTCTGCCTGCCCAGTTTTCTAGAACCTGTGTTTTGGTTTTGGTTTCCTTCCTTTCCTTCCCATCCCCTCCTCTTCGCCCCTTCCCTCCCCTCTTCCTTTTTTGAAGTCTGGATTCATTATCTCAGTTGGATAGCAGTATACTGTGTGTTTAAAATAATTTCACTTTTTCCTAATGCCTCAAGGTAATGTCTTTTATATGAAACTACTGTACTTTTCTTCTCTTCCTTCCTGTTCTTCATATTTCAATTTTTTCAGTTCAGTGAGTTTTAGCAGTAGTATATTATGCTCTTCTGAATTGGTGGTTTATTTTTAAATTGCTTTTTACTGGAGGTATATTGGGTTTATTTGAAAATGATATGTGGATGCATTTCTTCTTGTGTAAAATGATCACATCATTTAATAATAATCTTTGTGGCAACTACTATGTGAGCAATGTAATTACAGTTTGAAGATGTTTGAAGATGTAGTTGAAAATGTTTGAAAATAAACCAGTGTGATTTAGCTAATTCTGCTTGGAAATTATACTGTGTCTTGATGTTTTATTAAAATACATAAATATTCCAGTTATGAACAAAGACTTAGAAAAAAACAAAAAACTGTTGTGAAATGCAAAGGTGTTTTTGTTCTGTTGCAGGGGATTATTTATTTCAATCTCAGACAGAGGTCATGTTAGATCAATTGTGGATAACTGGCCAGAAAATCATGTTAAGGTACTAATAGCACAACCTTCCTTTTCACAATGTTATTTCTTTCCTTGTAACTTACCTCTAAATTTCCAAGAACAGTTTTTCATTGTTGCTCTGATTTATTTTGCACTTATATACATGCAGATTTAGTGCTCTGAGGAGATCATGATAGTAATAGCTACAAAATGGGTAACTGGTGTAAACTCAGCCTTTGGGAAAGAAATTGGAGCTGGTATACAAGGTGAGCTTGCTCACTGTCGATACCACTGGTCTCCTGCCTTCTCTTTATTTCTTTTCTATTTCAATTAGTATTAATGTTTCCTATTTTATTTAATATTAACCACGTAATAATGCCATATTATGAAAATAACATGAAACTTTTATTTGGTGAGTAGTGGGGAGGATTCATTATGCCTTTTTTCTTCTAAATCTAAGGTAGATTTAGATCCTTAAGCAAATATAAAACTCTTAAAGTTTCAAATTTAGCAAATGTGTTGATCAATCTGGCTGCCTTTCATAAAATAATAAAATCTAATGACTTAGATCTTCTGTTAGGTTTTAGTATTTACTACATGCAATAATCTTACTTGCCTTTAGTACCTTTTCTTCACCAAAATAACCTTTGATGAATAATCATTAGTTCTAATGATCTAAAGAAAATTTGGTCAGATCATTAAATTCACTATATTATCTTAAAATCTTGTAGGTAGGTATATTTTTTACTCTAGATCTTTTTCTCTTTCATCATGGCTAAGGTTTTTCTTGTTTGGTCTAGATTATTTTATTGGAGTAGCATGTTGCTTATTTCTAAACTCTAATTTTTCTGTTATGGTTAATCTCTTTACCAGAAGTTTGTTCTCTTTCCCTGTTTAGTCTTTGTGAGGCATTTGGTTGATCCTCCAGGCAGAAGCATTATGTTCCTAAACTAAAGCTAGGAAGTCAAATCTAGTTAGTGCTCTTTTTGACGTCTACATTCTAGAAATACTAGAATTTTAAGTATGCTTGGTTGGTTTACTTTGGAAGATAGTTAAGAAGCAATTTTATTTTTTAAAGTGAGTGTACAAATATCAAGAACTTTTTTTAAAATGCTTTTCTGTAATGTACCTTTCTTTTTTTTACCACTTTTAATTAATTATTATTATTTTTTATAATTAAGGCTGTTGTGGTGACTGATGGCGAGAGAATTCTGGGTCTTGGCGATCTGGGCGTCTATGGAATGGGAATTCCAGTAGGAAAACTTTGCTTGTATACAGCTTGTGCAGGGATACGGCCTGACAAGTGCCTGCCTGTGTGCATTGATGTAGGGACTGATAACCCAGTGAGTAAAACCATTTCCCCCCTCTGACCCTCCTTCCATATTAAAAAATACTTTTGTTACGTTCCTCTTTTGAAGATAATATAAGAAGGGAAATTTTGTGATTAGATGTTAGTCTTTGTCTCAAACTCCGCTTTTAATATCTATGCAAATACTAGTAAATTAGCCTATTAAAAGTATCTTGAAGTAGGGCAGGGCAGTAAGGTTTAAAAAACTATATTAATTATTTTGTGATTATTGTTTTAAAAATATGTTTAAACTGGTTATGTAACAAAGTAATTTTATTTTTACATTTGGTCTATTTTATAGGCACTGTTAAAAGATCCATTTTACATGGGCTTATATCAGAAACGAGATCGATCACAACGTTATGATGATCTAATCGATGAGTTTATGAAGGCCATTACTGACAGGTATTTTTTACGTTTGAGTATATAAAAGCATCTTTAATTAAAGAAAAAAATCACAGTTTTGTTTTGTTTTGTTCACCTCTTATAAAAGTAGGTAGGAGATTAAATTTTGAGAACTTTGGTTCTTTCCTGCAGATCAGATGTGCTGATACATGGTGATAACCTACCCACTCTGCCTTGCTTTCCCTGAGTTGTCCAATATATTTTGTTGTTGTTGTTAATCCTCACTTGAGAATATTTTTCCATTAATTTTTAGAGAGTGGAAGAGAGGGAGGGAGGGGAAAAGAGATGGGGGAGAGAGAAACATCGGTGTGAGAGAGACTCACACACGGCCAACTGGGGCCTGGGATTGAACCTACAATCCAGGTATGACCCCTTGACTGGGAATCGAACCCGTGACCCTTCGTTGTGCAGGCCGGTACTCTAACCACTTAGCAACATTGGCCAGGGCAAGTTGTCTGACATCTTGAGGGAAGTCTGTACTCACTGCTCCTGTCAGAACCTCACTATCCAGTTCTTTCAGCCCTTGGCATCACGCTCATTTCCCCATTCTGGTGAGACTCTTGTGCCGCTTTCATGTTTTAAATTCCCAACCATTTGGTCCTCTTCTCTTTCCATCTGTCTGCAGCATCTCACCAGGTTTTGCAATCCTCAAAATTCCCTCTTCTCTTGACTACCAAGATTTTCCTAACTTGGTCTTTCACCCACCTTTTTCTTTCTTTAGTTATCTTCATTGGTTCTTGCTCATTTTTATTACATGTGAATGAGTACATCGTAAGCTATAACCTTTATGCATGTGACTCCTCCCCCCATGAAAACCCATCTATGCAGTCCCACCTCCCTCTGAGGCCTGTATTTCTAACACCTGGAATTCTCCACCAGCCATTCTGTTGCTCTTTCATATTCATGTGCAAATCAACTCCTTCCCATTCCAAACTGCTCATTATCTTCTGTGTATTCAGTCTCTATTAATGGCAGTAACCTTCACTCTATTGCCAAACCTTTAAACTTGGTGTTATCTTTGACTCTTCTCCTTCTCCAATCCTCAAATCCAGTTGGTGGTACCACTCAAATGCCTCAGAAATAGATCTCCTCTCTCCCATTGCTACAGTCTTTCTGCAGATTCTCATCTCTCTTCTGGATTTTTCTAAACCATTTTCCAATTTCTCTCCTTTCCAGCTCTTCTCCACGTTACCACCAGATTAAATTTTTTTAAAACTTGTACATCATTATGTCATTCTTTTGCTTGAAATCTCTAATTGGTTTTCTATTGACATAGGGTAAAGTCTGAACTCTTTACTTTTATGACAAAGTCCAAATTCTTTACATTTATGACCTAGCCCTGCCCTTGCCCTGCCTTTTAAATTACTGGTACATAGAAGATATTTAAAAATTAAAAATTTTTCAGTCAAAGTTGACACATCTAAAAAAACTAAACTTTTCATTATCCTAGAAATTGCCATCTTCCCTACTTTTCTATCTTAGACAATCAAATGGTAGCTTCTTAGTGATCCAGGTTGCCTTGGTATTTTAACAGACTTCCTCCTTACTTCCCAATTCGCCTCCTCATCAAGTTCTGTTTGTTTATTCTAATGTCTCATAATCGTCCTTTTTACTTCCTATGGCTTCTGCTTCCGATCTTTTGGTCCTCGTGCTAGAGCAGCCTCCTAGCTGCGTCTCCTGGCTTTCTCCTTTCTCCCCACACCAATCTGTGCGGCACATTAATGGCAGGTGCATCATTCCTAAAGGGAGTTGTACATGAATTCTTTCCTTCCCTGAAGCCTTCATTGATTCTGCACCAGATACAGAATGAAGTCCCCATTCCCTAATTGCCATGCAAGATCCTCCTTTATCCGGCCCAACTCACCTTAACCAATTTCTCCCTTATCTTTTCATATAAAGTCAGACTGTTGAAAATTTAGAGTCACCAAAATATATCTTGCTTTTCTTCCTACCTTTTGACTTTCTGTTCTTCTTTCAGGGCCCAAATAAAGTCCCACCTCCTTTGTAAACCTTCCCTTATTACCCCATCTCACCAAGATGATTGACGTCTTTTTCTGAATGCTCATGAACTCATGCTATAATAGCCTCCGAATCTTGAGTGCCTCTATTATACATAATTTAAAATAACAGTTGTTTAAAATATAGCAGACATTTTGCTAAAACTTTACATTTGTTATTTCATTTAATCTTCTCGATTATTTTTTAACCTTTTATGTATATACTTCCTGTGTTGCTGTTTAACTGTTAATGTAATGAGTATACATAGCTAATATTATACCTTTGAGATTCAGAAACAAAATCTCTCTTTTTTTAAGAAGTTATTTGGTGCATTTATGTACTGGGCACCCTTATAGGCACTTGGAAATAGTTTATGCAGATTGATATTCCATAGGCTCACCCTGGTACTACATTCATTTGAAGCACCCTGTAAATTTTCTGAATGAGAGATAGATTTCTACATTTTGAGTCTAGTCTTTCACAGACTCTGAAAATTGCAACATGGCATTAAATGAACTAACAACATATTTTGTAATGCTATCGTAAGGAATATTAGACAGGAAAGCTGTTTAGTAGTGGCTTTTCAACACAACCATTATGGGTTTTGCTCTTTTTTAGGTATGGACGGAACACACTTATTCAGTTTGAAGACTTTGGAAATCATAATGCATTCAGGTTCTTGAGAAAATATCGAGAAAAATACTGTACCTTCAATGATGATATTCAAGGTAAAGCAAAAAGAGAACTTCAGGATTTTAATTTCTATTTCTTAAACCCTTTTATGTGACCACTTTTTTATTTTTAAAAATCTTTATTTTTCTTGTAGGGACAGCTTCAGTAGCTCTCGCAGGTCTTCTTGCAGCACAAAAAGTTGTTGGTAAATCACTCTCAGAACACAAAATCTTATTTCTTGGAGCAGGAGAGGTAAGTTTCTATAAGCTGTTTTGAATTTAAAACCAACACTCATCTTTAGAATTGGAAAATGGGACATAATGAGCTTATAATTTTGAGATAGATAAGATCTTTGTAATTTAAAATTTCTGTTGTAAAGTAGATAATTTAAAATATGCTTAGAGAATATTACAAAGAATCAGCTTGTGTGTGATTTGTAAGGGAAGAATAAACCAAATATTCCTCATAACAAAACATTATAATTCAAGCATTGCATCATATTCTTATGTTTACTTTTTAAATTTTTGTTCTGTTTGACAGGCTGCTCTTGGAATTGCAAATCTTATAGTTATGGCTATGGTAGAAAGTGGCCTCCCAGAAGAAGAGGCACAAAAGAAAATTTGGATGGTTGACAAGTTTGGTTTATTATATAAGGTAAGGTATTTAAAACTTGGAGAAGCAAAACGATGTTGTTATAATGATATTTTTAGTTTGATTTTTAAAACATCAATTTTTAAAAATTTATATCTCACTCGACTATCCAAATTGTACTAGTTGGGGATCTTACAGTATGTTCTCAACAGAAATCCTCCAGTCTAAAACTTTCGTCTTTTATAAAGACTCTTGCTTTGTATTCAGATCATAGTGTCTGTGTTGGCATCAGACTTACTCCTTCCTCGATTTCCAGACTCTTAAGAGATCAGATAATCATGCAAATAATATTGTACTTGACCCCTCTAAGACTAGGTTTTTAATTGGAACTCAGACTATTCTAATTAAATTGTTAGAACATCTGATATTTGAACAAAATTCGTTAACCCTTTGGTGGTCATAATCCTCTTAGCAATCTAATAGAAATCTATGGATCCTCTCCCCAGAAAAAGGCACATTTTTTTTTTACTACTTAAAAAAAAAAGTAATTTTTAATTGTTTTTTTTGGGGGGGTGGGGGGGGCATCAATTTGTTGTTCCACTTATTAATGCATTCATTGGTTGTTTCTTATATGTGCCCTGACTGGGGATCCAACCCGCACATAATCTTGGCATGTCAGGATGACGCTCTAACCAACTGGCTACTCAGACAGGGCAAGGCATATATATTCTTAAGGCCAATTCATGGATAATAAAGAGCTTCTATCTGAGATTGACTTAGTGTCCTTTGACATGCCTGCCTTCCTAGCGTTGATTGTCATTTTATTAGTTTAAGAAATGCCTTATAGCTTAGATCTGTAACACATTGAAATGTAGGTAAACTATATCATAATTGAACCTATCCCTACACAGTGTTGTACTTTTGCCTTGTATAATGATATAGCAGTTACTTGTCATTTACATCTTTGGAGCAAGCTTATCTCAATGTACTTTGCTCCAATTCTGTAATCTTTTCTTCTTAACTAGTACCAATATTCTATTAGTACATTTTATCAAAAGATAAAATGAAAAAATGTGTGAGTAAAAAGTCATGAGTGGTTTAATTATACATAATAAAATAATAGTTGTTTAAAAATATACTAGACATTGTGCTAAAACTTTACATTTATTATTTTATTTAATCTCAAAAACTGTATGGAGCCCAGCCTATGTGGCTCAGTGGTTGAGCATCGACCTATGAACCAGGAGGTCACGGTCAGGGCACATGCCCGGTTGCGGCTCAGTCCCCAGTGGGGGCTGTGAGTGAGGCAGCTGATTGATGATTCTCTCTCATTATTGATGTTTCTATCTCTCCCATTCTCTTCCTCTCTGAAATGAATAAAACTATATATTTAAAAACAAAAAAAAACAGCCGAAACCGGTTTGGCTCAGTGGATAGAGCGTCGGCCTGCGGACTGAAGGGTCCCAGGTTCGATTCTGGTCAAGGGCATGTACCTGGGTTGCGGGCACATCCCCACTGGGAGATGTGCAGGAGGCAGCTGATGGATGTTTCTCTTTCATCGATGTTTCTAACTCTCTATCTCTCTCCCTTCCTCTCTGTAAAAAATCAATAAAATATTAAAAAATAATAATAAAAAAATAAAAACAAACAAAAACAACAACACTGCCCTAGCCAGTTTGGTTCAGTGGATAAAGCATTGGCCCACGGACTGAAGGATCCCTGGCTTTTTTTTCAGTCAAGGGCATGTACCTCGGTTGCAAGCTTGATTCCTGGCCTTCTTCAGGGTGTGTGTGAGTGGCAACCAATCGATGCGTCTCTCTCACACCGATGTTTATCTCTGTCTCTCCCCCTCCCTGTCTCTCTAGAAATCAATGGAAAAATATCCTCCAGTGAGAATTAACAAAACAAAAAACACACAAACCTATGGAATTTTACAAATGAGGAAACTGAGGGTTAGAAAGGTCAGGTGACTTTTTCAAGGACATCAGCTTATAAGTGATAGAGTTAGGATTCATACCCAAGTAGCCTATGAAGCCTGTGCCCTTAACCATTCAACTAAGTTCCCTCTCAAGTAAACTATAACTGCTGTATTAACTTGTATATTAGATGCAAGGATTATAAGACATACTTTTGGAAAGCTATTGGGAGGATATGTAGTTTTACTGGTACACAGTAGATGGGTGTTTCTTTTTGTGATATTGGTTTTTACAAATGTGATTCTTTATCATATTTGTAACTAGTGGCCCTTGTTGAAAGGAAATTAATTAGAAGAATATTTTAGTATTGCTATTCATCCTTTCTCTATAATAGAAGTGTCAACCAAATTCACGATTGACAATGACAGATCAAACCGAGGAGTGCAATTGGCACCAGCGGGAACTTTATGTGTATCTCGCATGTGCAAGTCAACTTTTAGCCTTTTATAGATATAGAATAAACTTGCTTAATTAGACCTGCTTTCTGATGTAGCTAAACTTTTTCCAGCCCAGTGAAGCACCCCAACTTCTCTTTCAGGTAATTGTCAGCAGCACAGCAGTAAATATCAACACGAAGCAGATTGTTATTGTAGATCATGCAGGGAGAACAAAGGGTAAAATATTTAGCTGCAGCAGTGTTTGACTATATTCTGCACAGTGAAAAAACCTAAAGTCATTTTCAAGGTCCACCATTTCTTCTTTTCAGTCAGGTCAGGTTTGTAAACTTTCTAAATCTCCATTTTCTGGCTAATGAAAATAGGATTCCACCAAGTCTCCTCTCTACCTACTCCAGGACTTCTGTGAGGATCAAATGAGATGAGGCATGGGAAAACTCCTCACAGGCATTTGGTTAAAGTGTGAAATGTTTGCATCTGGCTATAAAGCAAGTCATGTTCCTGGGCTAAAGAAACTGCAAAGAGGCTAGTCGCTAGGGAGAGGAAGCTGAGCATTGCTCCGTGACATCATTACCTGGACAGACACTTGGCATGTTAGCCCTTATATATAGACTAGAGTCCCAGTGCACGAATTTGTGCACCAGTGGGGTCCCTCAGCCTGGCCTGCGGGATCGGGCTGAAACCAGCTCTCTAACATCACCTGAGGGGTCCCGGATTTCGAGAGGGTACAGTTCAGGCTGAGGGACCCCACTGGTGCATGATCGGGGCCGGGGAGGGACAGGGGAGGTTGACCAGCCAAGGAGGGACCGCAGGAGGGCTCCAGGGCATGTCTGGCCCATCTTGCTCAGTCCCAATTGGCTGGATCCCAGCAGCAAGCTAACCTACTGGTTGGAGCATCTGGTGATCAGTGCACATCATACTGAGTGGTTGAGTGGCCTTAGCATATCATTAGCATATTACGTTTTGATTGGTTGAATGGCCAAGTGGTCAACTAGATACTTAGCATATTAGGCTTTTATTATATAGGATAAGTCAGCTCTAGAATGCATATAGTATTGGTTAGCACAGTGAGAAGCCCCTCCCTGTTCATCTGCAGCTTCTGAGTGTATTTTCCTTTTAGTCTAAGTAGCTTGGCCTAATGATTTTAGGCTTCCAGTCTCTCCTGGTGTCCCTAATGCTGCCCTCCTTTTTGAGACTGCCCTGTTGAACCATCGTAGTGGAGAGCTGTGTTTCTCTTGGAGACAAACATAGCATACGAAGCCATTATTCTGAGAGCCTCCACCTGGTGAGGCTGTATCTTAGTCCTTTAGTTCACTTCCCAGCCAGCCAGTGGTGCTGTGCAGATTTTCCCAGCCCTGCTGGTTTTTATCTGGGTTATTCTGGAGCTCTGATGGAAACATTTGCAGGGGATGTCTTCTCTTTTGCCAAAGTCAAGGTGTGGATTTCTCAGCCTGGTTAAATTTTCATCCATGTTTTGCCAGCTTTAAATCATTGAGAAACGTTTCATTGTTTTCCTTTGTCACTGGTGCCTCTCCTGGCTTTGTGACACTAAGAATTTGACACTCCTAAGCGTTTTGACTGGGGACTTGGGGAGGAAAGCACGTTTCTTCAGTCAACCAAGTTGAGCCAGAAGTCTCTGTTCCTCTTGTTTCTGAAGTCTTGGGGGTCCAGGTACAATTCTGTAATTCTAAAAGTTCTGCATCCAGTTAGTGACGCATCTGACTGACCTGAACGTCTCTGGTAACAAAACCAGAGAGGTCATTTGTAGTCTTCACCTTTTGTGTTGGTGTGACTTTTCTTTTTTAATCCTCACCCAAGGAGTGAGGGTATTTTTTCCATTGACTTTTAGAGGGAGTAGAAGGAAGGGAGCCGGGGAAGGAGCGACAGAGCGAAACATCGATGTGAGAGAGACACATGGATTGGTTGTCTCCCACACTGCCCCAGCCAGGGGTGGGGATCGAACCTGCAATCCATGTATGTGCCCTTGACTGGGAATCGAACCTGCAAAACCACACTGGTCATAAATTTTGTTCAGTTGTGTAGTACCCATTGGGAGGCATTTGTAATATTTTACATATTGCCATAATATATTTCTAAAATATGAAAAATTCTGATTTCCAAACTGCATCTAGCCCAGAAAAGGGATTGTAGGACTTGTACCATATTGAATTTAGGAGGACTTCACAGAGTAAATGAGTTTTTGAGAGGGATTACAGTTTCTGGTTATAAGGTTGATTTATGTTTTATATTGGGGTTTATAGACACTATGAAGATAGAATTAGAAGATAAGGATTGAAGAGAAAAGTAAATGAAAATACATTCCTATTGTAGAAACAATATGTGACTCAATGATGTCTTTTCACTTAATCCTCAATAAGCATTTACCAAAATACTGTATTTTTATGTAATAATTCAGGGGCGGGAAGCTAAAATAGACAGTCATCAGGAATCATTTGCTCACTCAGCCCCAGAGAGTATACCTGGTACTTTTGAAGATGCAGTAAAGATACTTAAACCTTCAGCTATAATTGGTAAGTAAAGTTGCAGATTATTCTCTTACTTTACTGTATCTTGCCAATCATAACTTACATCAGGATTACTAAAAAAGAAATGGTAGATTTTAACTAGCTTTCAGCATATAGGATATTTTTCATAATAGCTTTTTTATTACAGAGTGCAGTGAAAGTTCAGTTAATGTATATTGCTTGTATTTTTAAGTGTAGAAGCTGTGGGATTTATCACATTTTATTTTTAGAGTTGGTATGACTGTTGGGCTCAAAACCTAAAAAGACCAAGGTCATTTGACACACTGTCCCAGGAACATCCTATGCAGAGTCCAAGATTTTCATTGGCAACAAAGCTGAAAGTGTTTGGTACCTTTTGAGTCAGGTATTGCATAGCTGACATGAGACTATGACAACATGGCATTAAGTTCACAGCAGAAAATGTAACAGTCTTTAAAAGGGGAGCTATTTTCTTTCCAATGTAGCTATAAGATTTTTAATCTATCATTTTCTTTTAATTGTATCTGTTTCATGTACAAGCCCTATTGAATGCCAAATAGCAAAATAGTCACAAACAGTAAGTGTCTATGATCAGGAAAAGTACATCTTTTTAGCTTCTTCATTGATTAGAACTCATATAAGTGAAATCATATAGTATGTCTTTTTGTGACTGGTTTATTTCACTTAGCATAATATCCTCAAGATTCATCCATGTTGTAGCAATTTTAATTAGACATAGTGATATAGATAATCTTATACTCTTCTCCTCCTTACCCCCCACAATTTACTATGTCTGGGGTGGGGGACAATAAATATTTTAAGTGAAAACTTAGCATTTTATTGTTTTTCTTTTCACATTTGAAATTATGTTCATATAACATTATTTCAGCAGTGCAAAATCCATCTTTGTAATAGAGTTCACCTACGCTTTTGTTATGTTAAACCTGTTGTAGAAATGCTGTTTATAAGAATTGCTTTTAGCCCAGCCAGTGTGGCTTAGCAGTTGAGCATCGACCTATGAACTGGGAGGTCACTGTTCGATTCCCGGTCAGGCCATGTGCCCGGGTTGTGGGTTCATCCCCAGTGTGGGGCATGCAGGAGGCAGCCAATCAGTGATTCTCTCTCATCACTCATGTTTCTTTCTCTCCCTCTCCCTTTCTCTCTTTCAAATCAATGAAAATATTTTTTTTAAAAAAAGAATTGCTTTATTTTACTTGTAATGAAGTTGGCTGTTTTTCCCCTTATTTATTTCAGGAGTTGCAGGAGCTGGCCGACTTTTCACTCCTGGTGTAATCAAAACCATGGCTGATATCAACGAAAGGCCTATAATCTTTGCATTAAGTAATCCTACAGCAATGGCTGAGTGTACAGCTGAAGAAGCATATACACTTACAGAGGTATTAATCAATAATAATTTAATGAATTAGTTATGTCTTATTTTCCCTCTGTTAGCCTGTTGGTTATACATTCTTGCATAATTTTCATGGTTACTCTGGAGATTACAACATTTGTCCATGGATCATCAAATTCTGGTATTAATTATTGCTTGTAACAATTCTGGAAAGTAATTACCTCATAATTCTATTTTTTAATACCTTTATGCCATTTGTGCTGTTTTACATTTTTTTAAATATATTTTTATTGATTTCAGAGAGGAAGGGAGAAGGAGAGAGAGATAAAAACATCATTGAGAGCGAATCATTGATCAGCTGCCTTCTGCACGTACCCATGAGCCTGCAACTCGGCCATGTTGCCCTGACCGGGAATTGAACTATAACCTCCTGGTTCATAGATCTATGCTCACCCACCAGCCAGATGAGATAGAACATTTTTCACAATTTTTATAACTTTGAAACTGCTATCTCTTTTTTTTAAATGATTTTTTAAAAAGAATTTCATTATAGTTTAATTTTATATAATTTCTTATTGTTACATAAAATAATGACATATTTATGTATTTGCAGTCACCTCTTAAATTTTTAGTTCCTTTGTTTTTAGTGGAGAGATGTCTTAGTGTTACTCTAACACCCTCGATGCTTAGTGAGAAAGCAGCGGTTTCTTGTAGAACAGAGAATAGGCCAGCTTGGGCCTCAGAATGTGACAGTACTGTTACCATTAAGATCTGGCCACACTTAAGCAATAGGTGGAATATGACGGGGGAAGAACAGATGGTTTGGAAAAGATGAACTGCTGTAGAATCTCACCATTCTAGAGAACATTCCCAAGATCTTTCTAAATCTCCAGATTTACTGGTATCATGTGAATGTAACACATTCCCCATAAAGAACTATATTGTATAATCTACTTTATGGAGCTATTGAAATTAATAGTGCCCCCATAATATTTATTATTATACACACTAGAGGCCCAGCGCGCGAAATCGCGCAAGACCCAGACCCCTGTGCCACTGGACCCAGACCTCCTCGCACCGTGGGACCCAGACTCCCTCCGCTGCACGTGCTGGCAGGACCCCAGACCTGCTGCACTGGCAGGACCCCAGACCCTGCCACCGCCACCACCATGGGCCTCGAGAGCTCATTTGTGCCTTGCTAGTCCCCATTTCTCTCTCCCCAGTGTTGAGTGTCTGAGCCATTGGCTGCTCTGAACTGTTTGGCTCTTTCCCTTAGTAACAGCTTTTACCTTCTGCCTCAATTCCTCTCCCAGCTTGCGCCCTTCCCCCCGCGCACTGCCAACCACGTATGCCCCCGCCCCGCCCCCACAGCAGGAGCACCTCCGCTCACCACCTGGGGACCCATGCCACACTCCCTGCCCCCACCTGCCCGGCGCCCATCCCCCTCGCCCTCTTCACCGCGGCTGTCCCCCCCCCCCCCACCACCACCTTGCTGCGATTGGAGCCTGTGGGCCGGAGCCTGTGGGCCGCGGGAACGAGAGGTGCTCCATGCACCTCCTGGTGACCGATCTTTGGGCATTACGGCCACAGGCTTTTTATATATATATAGACTAGAGGCTTGGTGCACCAAATTAGTACATGAGAGGGGGGTCCCCTCAGCCCAGGCTGCACCCTCTCCAATCCGGGACCCCCTCGGGGGATGTCCGACTGCAGGTTTAGGCCCAATCCCTGGGACTGCTGGCTCCTAACTGCTCACCTACCTGCCTGCCTTATCGCCCCTAACTGCTCCCCCTGCCAGCCTGATCACCCCTAACCACCTCTGCTTGCCAGCCTGATTGTCCCTAACTGCCCCCCTGCTGGCCTGGTCGCCCCCAACTGCCCCCCTGCCTGCCTGGTCACCCCCAACTGCCCCCCTTGCCGATCTGGTCACCCCATGCAGCCTGCTGTTCAGTTGTTTGGTCATCCCTCATTAACCCCCCCTGCCAGCCTGGTCGCCCCACGCAGCCTGCTTTTGGTCATTACTGTTACTGTGACAGTGTCCCAGACAATTTGCATATTCCTCTATTATTAGTATAAATTATTATTATTATGGTAACATGTATGGCATTAGCTAGGAACTAATGTTAATGTTCAAACAAACACAACTTTTGTTACACGTAGTTATGCCTAAAATAGGTTGAGAATGATAAGAGCTATCTGTAGAAAATGTTGTAGGTAGTTGTAGGTCCAAGCTAGTCACCCAAGCCTACCACTAAGCCTGTCGCTGACTTGCTTCAACACTTACCATAAACCTTGTATCATTTTTGAAATTGAAAGTATATCTTGTAAAAGTAGTAATTACTGTACTTCATGGACCTTCAGGTCAAATTCTTGAGTGTTTAAACCACTAATGCCAAAGATCTGCTCTACTTCAAAGAATAACACTTGGATATTACACTCTTGTTACAATTGGGATTTTAGGTTATTAGACATAATTCTTTTGAATGTTCAAGTATTCGTGGCAGTTTGTCCATCCTACCATGTGGACATAGTTCAGTTTTCTGTAAATCACTTTTTAACTTAATCCAAGGAGCTGTTTAAAACAGGACATATATATGTTATGCCTTGATTATTGCAGGATAGGTTATCCTGCTAGAGAACCATTGTTTTCTTCTTGCTCTTTGTCTTATTTTTTTTCCAGGGAAAGGTGGGGGTGGTAGTATTTGTTGAGGGATTTTATACATAAAGGACTTCATTTTATAAATTAATGTTCAGATATTTTTCAATTTCACAGGCATTTACTTCTCTTAGAAATACAGAATGTACCAGTAACATTTGTTATGTGCTATTATAGAGCATAGTACTAGGCTGGATGACTACGACAAATTTGGAGACTTTTTTTTAACAAGGCAACATGCCATTTTTTTCTGGGATTGATAGTGTGGTTGTATCGATGCCTCTTTTCTAAACTGCCTCGCTAGGGGGCATTATGGCATAACAGAAAGAGACCGTGGGCTTCAGAGTTTTAAATATCTGGATTCCAGTTGACCTTTTACAGCAAGCTTGTCAAACTCAAAGGCTAACACGGGCCAAATAAACAAGGTTTAAGTTTATGTGGACCGCAAAAAAACAAAAGCTTCAATTTTCTTAGAAACATCGGCTTATTTCTATAGAGACATGCTGAATACAAAGGGCTGAAATAAATGAGTAATTGTTAACATAAAATAATAGAACATTTTAATAAAATTTAATATTTTTTCTTGAACATTAACTTATCAGACACTGAATAATTACACAAATTAATAAGCGTAACTCAAATAAACCTATTTTTCTTGTTCTGAAAGTGATATATTTCCTGTTGCACACACCAAACAAGTCAATCCAAGACTAATGATGTGATGATCGGCTGCTAAAATATTCGCTGCTAGTTTTAGTGGAGAGAATGGTGCGCCTGCACATAAGGCGCGTAAGGGAAATGAATGCAACATGATTATAGTCATCAGTCATTAGAGAACGTTGTAGTTCGTTATTAATAATTATGTATAACAGGATATTGTAAAACTTCAGTTACAACATTTTTATCAAAATTTCTTACGTATCATTATATTGGCTGGGCCGCAAAAATATTCGTTGTGGGCCACATGCGGTCTGCGGGCCGCAAGTTTGACAAGCTTGTTTTACAGAGTACTTGGGAATATCTAAGCCTTAGTTTTCTCATTTTATTTTATCAGTGAAATCAAGATAGTGACAACCTCTAAGGTTTTCATGCAGGCTAAGTTCACTGAGTTAACACAGAGAGCCCCTGGTACTGAGACAGCAGATGTACAGTAAATGGTAGCAGTTTAATTTTTGATGTTTTCCCCTTCATTCACAGATGTTTACATCAATCTTTAATATTTTAGGATGGTATTTATTGGCCATCTACATCTTTAAAAATTTTCAAAGGAAATGGAAGGTGTAAGGTTTTTGAAAAATGATTAATGGGCATTTTTCAACTTTAGAATGTATGCATAAAACAAACTTTATTCCAATAAAAATTAAGTGACAGGATTATGTTATATAGTAAATTATTCCTGTTTGCAAATAATATGTTGGTCTGCTTTCCTATAGGATTTAATCTTGTTTGAGATTACCTCGATTTTCTAAGCCACATCAAGTAACAGAATCAAGGCCATTTCATTTCTTCGCAGGGAAGGTGTTTGTTTGCCAGTGGCAGTCCATTCGAGCCGGTGAAACTAAGTGATGGGCGAGTGTTCACGCCAGGCCAAGGCAACAATGCATATATTTTCCCAGGTAAATGTCACCATCATGTATGTTTCAGAGTAATCATTAATGAAATTCTTTAGAGTTTAAGATTAAAATGAACGATGGAATTTACAGGATTTTGGTATGAATGCACAGGGAAACTCAAGAAATTTAGCAGGCCAGAACTGGTTTGGCTCAGTGGATAGAGCATCGGCCTGCAGACTCAAGGGTCCCGGGTTCGATTCCAGTCAAGGGCATGTACCTTGGTTGCGGGCACATCCCATGTGGGGAGTGTGCAGGAGGCAGCTGATCAATATTTCTCTCTCATCGTTGTTTCTGGCTCTCTATCCCTCTCCCTTCCTCTCTGTAAAAAATCAATAAAATATATATATATATATTTTTTAATTAAATCTTTATTGTTCAGATTATTACAATTGTTCCTCTTTTTTCCCCCCATAACTCCCCTCCTTCCAGCTCCCACCCCACCCTCCACCCTCACTCCCCACCCACTGTGTTCATCCATAGGTGCATGATTTTTGTCCAGTCACTTCCCGCATCTCCCACACCCCTTTTCCCCCCAAGAATAGTCAGTCTATTCCCTTTCTATGTCCCTGATTCTATTATAATCACCAGTTCATTCTGTACATCAGGTTATTTATTCACTTGATTCTTAGATTCATTTGTTGATAGATGCATGTTTGTTGTTCATAATTTGTATCTTTACCTTTTTCTTCTTCTTCCTCTTCTTAAAGGATACCTTTCAGCATTTCATATAATACTGGTTTGGCGGTGATGAACTCCTTTAGCTTTTCCTTATCTGTGAAGCTCTTTATCTGACCTTCAATTCTGAAAGATAGCTTTGCTGGATAAAGTAATCTTGGTTGTAGGTTCTTGGTATTCAGCACTTTGAATATTTCTTGCCATTCCCTTCTGGCCTGCAAAGTTTCTGTTGAGAAATCAGCTGACAGTCGTATGGGTATTCCCTTGTAGGTAATTGAGCCTCTTTCTCTTGCTGCTTTTAAGATTTTCTCTTTGTCTTTTGCTCTTGGCATTTTAATGATGATGTGTCTTGGTGTGGTCCTCTTTGGATTCCTTTTGTTTGGGGTTCTCTGCGCTTCTTGGACCTGTAAGTCCATTTCTTTCTCCAGATGGGGGAAGTTTTCTGCCATTATTTCTTGAAATAGGTTTTCAATATCTTGCTGTCTCTCATCTTCTGGCACTCCAATAATTCTGATATTAGACCGCTTAAAGCTGTCCCAGAGGCTCCTTACACTATCTTCACACTTTCGGATTCTTTTTTCATTTTGCTTTTCCAATTGGGTGTTTTTTGTCGAATCTTTTGTTTGATTATTGTGCTCCTCTGGTCTGCTATTGGGTATAATATTCTTTATTTCAGTCCGTGTATGCTTACTTTCTAATTTCTTTATCGTAGCATCGAGGGTCTCATTAGTTTTCGTGAGGTTCTGCACAAATTTATGGCAAGCCCTCAAAATTGCGATTCTTAGCTCCATATCCTCCATTTCTGTCATGTTTTTTTGTCTCCGCATCTTTTATGCTTTCTTGGTGCACCCCCTTGTGGTCTCTGTGCGCAGTCTTGTTCTAGCCAAGCCTTAATTGTTGTAGTTAACACTAGAGGGGTTTGACCACCAGGCCGACTGGCTATAGGAATCAGCTGTATGGAAAACGTCTGCCTTCTAGGGAGGCGCTAATCCAGCCTTTGCCTGAGGCGATCGGCAAATGGCTGTGCACAGGGTTTGGGCGGGGCGGGATCAACAGGGCGGGCGGAGGGAGCAGTTATGGCCACGCTCAGTCCCGTTCCCAGAGGCTCTGCTTCTCAGAACCCCGGCAGCCGCTGCAAACTTCGGAGAGAAAGCTGCCCTCAGGTTCCAACTGATGTCGGATAATCCCGCTTCTCCCGTTTGAGTCTGGGTCCCTAGAGACTCGCCCGGATCTGGAGCCCAGAGTCTGAGACTCACTCCCGACAGAAAACGACAACCGCGCCCTCAGCCACCAGCCCGCTTTGCGCGCGCACCTCGGTACCTTTGTATTTTCCACACTGCGCCGCCTCTGAGCCTCGATTTGCTGTTCTCTTTCCTTCTAGTTGTAGAGTCTCTCTTCAGCCAGCCTTCCTGTGGTTCTGGGTGATGTCCGTTCAGTCTTTTAGTTGTATTTTTGAAATGGTTGTTTGCGGCAGCGGTCTCCGGTGTTTACCTACGCCGCCATCTTGGTCTCCTCAAAATATATTTTTTTAAAAAAAGAAATTTAGCAGATCCAACTTGTTCTATTTCCTCTGAAAATGTATTTATTCATACAGGGGTGGGCAAAAGTAGGTTTCCAGTTGTAATTTAACAGATAAATAATTCAACAATTACAGTTGTGAGTATGAAAAACATAGTTTATTCTTGTATTATTATTTAATTATTTTCTTATTTTTCATATAAGCAACTGTAAACCTACTTTTGTCCCACCCGTGTAAGAAGACAGTCATTTTTGCCCCAGACATTTAAATAATTGCATTAAATGTAGATGGACCAGTTACTCTTCTTTAAAATTTTCTATATTTTCCAGAGGCTGGATTAAAATAAGGAAGCTATTAACCATCTGATCTTCCCGTCCTCCCCACTCTATTGGGATAGTTTAAAACAAAATTTCTAAATTTTGAGACAACAGACATAGTTGAGGACAGAGGTGCCAGAAAGTGGGAGATTAAAAGCCAGATCACTCAATAGTGACAGAGTAGGCAAGCCCCATCCTTGTGTTCATAACTACCAATCATTTTTTAGTTCCGAACCCTTGCATATGAGATACGGTCAAAGATTACTGCCCAGCTGGCGTGGCTCAGTGATTGAGCATCGACCTATGAACCCGGAGGTCATGGTTCAATTCCTGATCAGGGCACATGCCCAGGTTGTGGGCTCTATCCCCAGTCAGGGCATGCAGGAGGCAACCAGTCAGTGATTCTCATCATTGATGTTTCTATTTCTCTCCCTCTCCCTTCCTCTCTATGAAATCAATAAAAAATATATTTTAAAAGATTACTAGTCCTATGTGGGAAGAAGGAAAATTAAAAACTATCAATATTATCATGGAGACAAATGATTGCATCTCTGAAACAAGACTTATTTTTTAAAGTTATAAAACAAAAATAAAGTTTTGAAAATGAAAATTTTAGTAGCATGCCCTGGCCGGTTTGGCTCAGTGGATAGAGCATCAGCCTGCGGACTCAAGGGTCCCGGGTTCGATTCTGGTCAAGGGCATGTACCTTGGTTGCGGGCACATCCCCAGTGGGGAGTGTGCAGGAGGCAGCTGATCGATGTTTCTCTCTCATCGATGTTTCTGACTCTCTATCCCTCTCCCTTCCTCTCTGTAAAAAATCAATAAAATATATTTAAAAAAAAAAATTTTAGTAGCAGAAGGATTAGATGAAAAAGTTGAGGAAGTCACCTAGAAATAGAGCAAAGAACAGAGATAGAAATAGAGGAGAGGATTAGAGGAATAGTCCACGAGGTACAATAGCAGGAAATAGAAATGTCAGGAAGAGAGCAGAAGGGCATTATCAAAAGCTTTATGAACGGCATTATCAAAAGCTTTATGAACATTTCCCCAAACGGAAAGACTCAAGTTTCCAGATAGGAAAGGCCTGCCCACTGTGTGCCAAACACCTCAGTGAAAATGATGCATCTCAGGGCAGATCATGAAATTACAGAACATTAGCCACACACACAAACATAGCCTACATACCTCCAGAGAGGAACTAAAAATAATCACTGAAAAAGTACCTGGGATCACATTGGCACTGGATCATCACCAATAATGCTGGAAGCTTATTTCTAAACTAGAATTCTAAACTCAAACTATCAAAATGGAAAGTAGGAAAAGAAGAAAAAGATGGTTGAGGAATGTAAGATTTCAAAAAATATACCTCCCACGTACTGTTTTTCAGAAAACTACAGGAGAACATATGCTAACAGGAAGAGGTAGTAACAAAAACTAGGAAGAAGTGGGATTTAGGAAATAAACTCAACTTAGAAGCAAAGGGAATCCCGATGATAGGGGGATTTTCCAGCATGACAACTCCATATCTGAAGTGGATTGCAGCCAGATCACATTTATTCTAGAGGATGAAATGAGAGACTACGTGAGGTAGCTGAAATATTAGAAGAAAATTAGACAAGTGAATGAATGTTTTGTCATGAAGTTATTTCAAATTCCAAAAAACCACTAAAGTCAAGAAAAAAATAGGATAGTAACTTTAGGGAAAACAAAGTTATACAGAAGAGGAAAAGTCATGATACAGTGTTAGTTGATAGCTCAGCTGTGAATAGCATTTATGAAGTCATAATAAACACTGAATGTTCATTCAATCAAAATGATGGGAAGAAGAAAAAAGGCTGGGAATGTGACCGAAAGCTAACTGCTTATTTCCCACAGGAAGGAAGCAGTGATATTTAAAACTCAGAAGTCAGTCAGAACTCTAAGCAAGCTGTGTAAGAGTGAGAAATGAATATTGAAACAATCAGCTAAAAGAATTGCAAGTAGTTGTCTCTGTAGAGCAAGAAACAGAGGGTTGGAGGTGTGTGGGAATAGTGTTTACTGTAAAAAGTGTCGATAAACTGTATGCATTTGTAATTTTGGTAAATGTAAAAACAATATTGGGGAAAGCTATTTGATATTTTCTAAAATATTTTTTCTAGTAAATAAGAATTATAGTGGTTAATAACGATCATTGGATTTTAACTCTCAGATTTTTGTGTTTATTTTCTTGGCTGCTTGGGGTTTTTTTTGGAGAGGGTATTCGGAGTGGGGATGGCTTGCCATTCACTTGCTTTAAATCTGGGAATTTATTTGGCTCCTTTCACAATTTGAAAAGTGACCTTACTAAATAAACTGTTTAAACTGTATTCTAGGAGTGGCTTTAGCTGTTATTCTCTGTCACACCCGGCATATTAGTGACCATGTTTTCCTAGAAGCTGCAAAGGTAATTATTTTTAATATTGTATAGTTATTTTATAAAGGATAAATTATAAAGATTAAAAGCATAAAGGAAAAGAGAAGGGGTTAAATCTGCCTTATGAATGTAAAGGAAGTTACTCACCCATTGCTCTTTTGATTTGCCCATCTACTTTTGCATAAAATTATTTTTAGCATGATTTTTCAAATGTGTGATGGTAAGCTATGAATCCTTTTGTATTTATAACACATCTATACCTGTATTATATATATCTGAAAGTAACATATTGTGACAGCATAGATAAAATATAACTCCTTGTGAGTTTTTAATGACAATTACAGATTTATTTGGAATAATTGCAATTCCAAACTTGGCAGTATGAGTTTTGAAGAACTCACATTAATACAAATATTAATGTCTATTTTCATAGTAGCTGTTGTAATTAAACTCTGTATGTTAAGTAGAATATATTAAGTCTTTAAATCTGGTTATTTCTTTATTGTTTAGTAGTGAACAGTTTTAATTTCTGCAGTAGTTTAAGTGTATTCCTGCTAGAAATAGGAGAATTATATTATCTGTATTTCTGCTCCTCAACCCTTTCTGTTTCAGTAGGTCTTTATTAGTCTGTGTTATTTAAACAAACAAACATAAAGTTCTCTTTTTCTCTTTAGGCACTGACAAGTCAATTGACGGATAAAGAGCTAGCTCAAGGGAGACTTTATCCCCCTTTTTCCAATATTCAGGAAGTTTCCATTAACATTGCTATTAAAGTAAGTAATAGTTTATACCTCTTCACATAAATTTTAATAGAACTTTCTTATGTAAGTAACACAAGTTTATTAAAGAAAAGTTTGAAACATTTAGTGCAAAGAAGAAATTTTAGTTCGCCCATATTCTACCAGAATATAACCCACATTGTTATTTTGAGTTTGTTGCCTTCTAGTCTTTTTAAGCACACACATGCCCAGTCACCAGTACCTATTTTTATAATTGGGTTGTCACTGCACTTTTTCCCACTTAATGTATTATAAGTCTTTCCCCTTGTTAATCAATAATAATTCTCTTTTTGTTATTATGTCATAATTAGTTTAACCATTTCTCTTTGGACACTTAAGTGTTTTTCATTTTGGTAGAAATAATATGGTAGTGAACATCCTCAGATAAGTCTTTATGTGCATTTGTGATTGTTTTTCCTTGAGATAAATTTCTAATCATAAGGATGAACAGTGTTAACACACTAAGGCTACTGATTCATATTGCCAAATATTTCTTCAGAAAAAAGTACTGATTTACATAGTACCTATTAGATATGAGTGTATTTGTTTTCCCACACCTTTGCCCATACTTAGAATTATTATTTTTAAATCTTATATATTTAATAGATGAAAATTATCTTATTTTTATTTAAAGCACTATTTTATTATTAGATTGAAGAATATTTTGTGTTTATTGAGCAATCATACTTTTTTGTGAACTGCCTATTCATGGCCTGTGCTTGTTTGTATGTTATATGTCTTTCTTCCTTTTTTAAAAATATATTTTTATTTATTTCAGAGAGGAAGGAAGGAGGAGAGAGAGAGAGAGAGAGAGATAGAAATATCAATGATGAGAGAGAATCATTGATCGGCTGCCTCCTGCACGCCCCACACTGAGGATCAAGCCCAAAACCCAGGCACCTGCCCTGACTGGGAATCAAATCATGACCTCCTGCTTCTTAGGTCTACACTCACCATTGAGCCATGCCACCCAGCTCTTTCCACTTTCTGATACTGACTTATGAGAGCTCTTTGTTAAGGACTAAAGGTCGGATGCATGAAATTCAGGCAAGGGGCTCAGCCCTCACAGTCCCAGCTGCCCCGGCCAGCTCTCGCAGCCCCAGCTTCGTCCGGAAGGTCTTCTGGATGGTCATTCCGCTGTTTGTTTAATTAGCATATTAGCTCTTTATTATATAGGATAGTGATCCTTCTGTTTGCTGTGGTGCAGGTGTTGTCCATTGTCATTATTCTAAACTTAGAATTGTTTTATGTACCATTTTTCAAAAGCTTTTTCATGAAATTATCTGTTAATTTATAGGTTGTTTCTCATCTTTTGTGAGTGTTAATGCCTTCTCCCACTCCAAAATTATATAAATATCTACCTGTGTTTTCTAATAACATGAAACTTTTTAATCACACAGGTTTATTTTAGTGTATGTTGTGAGACAGAAACTTTTTCTTTGAGTAGGTAACCAGTTGTTTCACCACCAGTTGATCAAGACTACTGCTTTTATTAGTATAAAATTTTTTAATCTGTTACTAGGAATCTGTTCCTAACCATATTTATCTATCATTATGCACTGTTTTAATTATTATAATATGTATAGAGTATATTATTTGATACTATATATTTTCTGACATTATGGTTTTTCAGTATTGTCTGTTCTCAACTGTTTATTCTTTTGGATGAATTTTTATATCAGTTCTTTGAGTTTAAAGAAAACCCTGCAACTATGTATACAACTATGTCATATTTATAAATTAAATAGGTAAAATTGAGTCTTTCAGTATTGACAAATCCCCATTCAGTCTCTCTCTCCACTCAAGGTTTTTGGGGTTTAAGTCTTTCAATATAATTCTGTTGTTTTCTTCACCTAAATGTGGCATGTCTCTTATTATTTTCCTAGATATTTACATTTTTTTCTAAATAAGATTCCTCGCTGGTCATTTCTGTTATATAATCTTATTTACTTTTCAGGTTACAGAATACCTGTATGCTAATAAAATGGCTTTCCGATACCCAGAACCTGAGGACAAGGCCAAGTATGTTAGAGAAAGAATATGGCGAAGTGAATATGACTCCATGCTGCCAGATATGTATGAATGGCCAGAATCTGGACAAAACCCTCCTGTGCTACCAGAATAGAAGCGCCCACAAATAAATATTGTCCATGCTTCAGGGAACCCCTCTTTTCAGACAAAAATATAATGTTCTCAAATTTATGGGTTTTTTTTTCTGTGTTTTATTGTCCCCCACTGCTTTGCCAGACTTATTTTTCCCATGAATCTACACTTCTGTGTGGGTAGATGTGTCGACTACATTGTTAATGCCCACTGGCACCCTGCCACCAAATAGCCATAATGCGTTCATTCTGATTTGTAGTTTATACCACATCAAAGAGATGTTAAAAATATATTTTGAATGTCTTCACCTGTGCTCTTGATCACACTTGCCCAAGAATTTGCTATTTACTATTATCTATATATATAAAAGCCTAAGCGACCGAATGACAACTTGACCGGTTGCTATGATGTGCACTGACCACCAGGGGGCAGATGCTCAGCACAGGAGCTGCCCCCTGGTCATCAGTGCACTCCCACAGCCAATCTCCTGCAGCCAGCCAACATCCCATGGCCCCTCCCCTTGGCCGGCCAACCTCCCTCAGCCCCTCCCTCCGGCCAACCTCCTACAGCCCGATAGGCCTCAATCGCCAGCCAGGCCAAGGGACCCCACCTGTCCATGAATTTGTGCGCTGGGCCTCTAGTAGGTAATAATCTTTCACTGAGCTCTTTTGAGGGCTACTAATATACTAACTGACTTCTGTGGAGATGAGCACACAGTATGAGGGAAAAGCCAAATTTAACCAAATTCTAAGGATAAATTGTCTATCTAAAATGTTTTTATTTATTTCTTCCTCATGCTCTGAAATTCCTCTCCAGTATATAGAGTTAGAGAAATATGAAAAATATACCCTATTATTTATTTCCTAAAACTAAATTAAGGCTTTACTATAACATTGTAAGAGAGAAATGGAAACTACTGCTGCCTTTAGACAAATAAAAAAAATAGTCATTGAGCCTGTAATAACGTCAACATTAAAACACTTAAAAAGTCATTGTTTTTAACAGTGTATAAAAATCATAGTGTAACTTTTTTATTTAATAAAGATAATAACTTCAATTTAATTGCTTCAATTATGCTATTTTATTGCTCAGGTAGAAATTTAGCTTTGCGTATTATGAAAAACACATATTTTCATCATCTTAATTTTGAGATGATTCTAAGGAGGGGGGTATAAGATGCATAAATTATGATTAACATCATGACTTTTAACAAATTAGTCAGATGTTTCACATCTAAATTGAGTCATATTTAACTGAAGAAGTCATACCCCTCTCCCAATAGTGATGCTCTACTTGAGATAATTTTGGAATATTCATTCCTACGAGACATTCCTTTGAATATCATTAGTGACAATTCTTTCTCCATTAAAAATGAATTTAATTTTTTTAAGCCATCAAAATTAATTTAGAGCCAAGTGGGATAAATAAGGTAGGTGTTCAGACCGTTTTTAATAGTCCATTTTCATGCCATTTTCAACCCAGTAAAATGGATAATAATTGACTAGTGAGACTAGTTTTTTGTGTGGCTTACAAACTGGAGAGTTCTAAAGAAAAATCCAGAATCATTTTAAGAAGTAGTAGTATGGCTATATATGTGCCTAACACAGTTGCTTGGAAGGAACTAAATTTTTAAATGCTCATTCTACAATATTACTACAAAAAAGTATTCACAACTACTTAGCATGCACATTAATTGACATTTCTCCCCACAGTCCTTGAAATGGTAAATATAACGTTCTGTAGAGAAAAAAGGGCTTTGTATTTATTTTCATATTTTCCTCTACCTATAGCCAGAGATTAATTCACAATAATTTTGAGTAAATTCTTCATTTTAAGAATGCTCAAAATGTCATCGCCATTTAAAATATGGGGAAATGCAAATCTGTTCATTTGTTTAACAGTCAGAAGTCTGTTACATAAATCTGTTTCATAAAATAAGCAACTAGGTCACAATTTGTTTCTTTTAATTAAATATGAAAGGTTTATGTTTTTCATACTACCTTTGTCAAAACACAATCACTCCCAAAAATATTCTCTGAAATCTTGATTTTAGTTTAACATTATAAATATTACAAACCTGATTTGTGCTTGCTAAAGGTAGGAACACATGCTGAATTTTACTTAGTAATTTGACTAAGATGTTCACTTATTAATATCTCTAGTACAGGTCTCATGGGAATTATCAGTATTTCAAGGGAAAAAAAACAAGGCCAAATAGCATATTGCTTTTTTAAATAAGAAATCTTATATGTATATGTTTCTAAGCTACTTAATTCTCATTATGTATTATTTACCAACCAGTATTTTTTAATAAGTGTTGGATGTAAAGTAATGAAACCATTTTTAATATTAAAGCTAAGAAAATACAGGCAAGAATTCTCATCATGGTGGGAGGGGGGTGGCATAATGGCATCAAGTTAGAAAATAAGCTGTTTCTATGGAAACATTTACCTAGAAAGGAGGTAATTGTTTTGAAAAACAGGAATGGAGAGTCATTTTAATTCTTTTGAGTAAAGAAATTCTGTAGATTAGCCTGTCAGAAATGATTAAATAGGAAAAAGTGATGACACATTTTTCTAATCTGGCAGTACCACCTGTGGTGTGAAACAAATTGGATAAATAGTGAGAGTAAGGTTTATTGACGATAATGGGGAAAGTGTTAAAGATTTTGGTTAAAACCTTTCTAAAGGATAGATTCTTACCCAGAAAGTTGCCTCAGAATCACTGCGAGGCTTCTTTAAGAAGCTTCTTTAAAATGCGGAGGCCTCTGTCCCCTCCTCTGGGCCCCGGGACCCCCTAGGCAGAGTCGTGGCAGGTGTGTTCTCAGCGCACACTTCCCCTGCCCTCCCTGTCACTGCCTTAAAGCAGGTTGTCTGAGTCTCCTGGAGAGCTGGCCCATTCCTCCTGTGGATGCCCTGGGTCTGGGGTGGGGCCCAAGATTCTGCACTTCTGACGAGCTCCCTGGTGATGCCCCGTGATGCCCGTGCTGCTGGTACAGAGAAGGTCCAAATGGCATTGCTCCAGAGTCCTAGGTGGTGTGCATTTTGAGTTCAGTGCTCATAGAGTATGTACTGCACATGAAAAAAATGACAAATTATGTTCTTACAAAGAATTGGGTCCACCTATTTCTGTTACGTATAGTTTTTAAAGGATGTTTATAAGAGCAAAAATTAATACAGAACTTTTAAACATTTTCCTGAAAAGGCATAACTTGAATACTGTTTAATTCCAAATTATTGATTTTACATGTACTTATTAAAACCTAGCAACCAGTTTTCATTTATAAAAGATTAGCCATCAAATGAATCTTCGTTTATTCTCTATTTTTGGTTGTCTCATGCTATGACTTAACCCTATCCTTTGTCTTTTCTTTCTCTAAATTATCAGCATCTGGAGAAATAAGATTTTGCATTCTCCTTTGCAAAGGAGTTACTAGCAAATTAATACCAATGCATAATCATTATTAAGGGGTGTGGGGCATTATTTACTGCTGAGAGATAACTAAGAAAGCCCAAAGGGGATGATAGGGGAATAGGAAAAGCCTTTCTTTAGAAAAAAAATACTTCATCCAAATGCTTCTCTAGCATGGGTTTTCCTAAACCCATTCAGTATCCCTCAAAGATAATTTCTTCATACAGTTGAACAGCTCTAGTGTTCTGTTGAATTCACCAAAGTGGAATCATCTCTGTTGAGCATACATAATACATGAGAACATTAATATAAATCCCAATGCTCTCTATTAGGGTTCCATTTAAAGCAGTGGTTCTCAACCTTCTGTCCCTTTAAATATAGTTCCTCATGTTGTGACCCAACCATAAAATTATTTTCGTTGCTACTTCATAACTGTAATGTTGCTACTGTTATGAATCGTAATGTAAATATCTGATGTGCAGGATGGTCTTAAGCGACCCCTGTGAAAGGGTCATTCGACCGCCAAAGCAGTCGCGACCCACAGGTTGAGAACCGCTGATAAAGGGACTGCCCTAATGAATGAAGTAGAACCAATGTCATATTTCCTTCCCAGGCAGGATCACACCTGTTCCGGTGCAGGCACATTGTGACTCCATAGAAAGTCACATTCTATCCGGCTCTCCACTGATTTGTGATTTGCAATTTGATGTGCAACTAAACATTAAAATGAACGAAATCCTCTACAGACAAGCTAAATAAAGTAACATCCTTAATATTTAAAACAGTCAAGATAATTCAACTGCAGAAAATTTACTGCTCATCAGACATGAGCATAAGATGTTTCCATTAAACAAAGAAAAAAAATGCTTTTGTTTCAAAATTTTAATAAATTCAACTGGGACTAATTAGGACATGACTCTCGGTGCCTAATTCCTTTAATCCTTGCCAGGAGTTACTCAGATAAATTAGTGATTAGATTTTAAAATAATAACTTTTCCTTTCTTGGACAAGGAAAATTATGCTTCTCAAAGAGAAAAGTAAGCCAGTGTATGATACAAAAGGTGTTCCTAGTTCAATTGCATAAAATATACAAATGAAGGTAAATGACTTTTGGATGCTTTGCATTTTTTTTTTTTAATATATTTTATTGATTTTTTACAGAGAGGAAGGGAGAGAGACAGAGAGTTAGAAACATCGATGAGAGAGAAACATGGATCAGCTGCCTCCTGCACATCTCCTACTGGGGATGTGCCCGCAACCCAGGTACATGCCCTTGACCGGAATCGAACCTGGGACCTTTCAGTCCGCAGGCCGACGCTCTATCCACTGAGCCAAACCGGTTTCGGCATGCTTTGCATCTTTTGCCAATAAACTTTCATATGGTTATTTAATCTTGCTTTTTTCAAATAAATACTTACTTGCCACTTTGCTGTTGGGGAAGTTATCCCCACATTCAACATACTGTTTAAAGTTTTAAGACTAAGGAGAAATCTATTCCCCAGTTTTCAGTATGTTGCAGAAAAATTGTTTTCCCTTTCCTAATTTTAAGTTGTTATTCTAGCAAATCATTGATTCCTACGTAATCATTGAAATATCACCAACATGTTAGGTAAGCAGTTAGTGAATAACGATAAACACATTTTATGAATAGCACCTACTCTGTGCCGGGCATTGTTCTAAGTATCCTACATGCGTCCTTATGTTTAATCTTTACAATCACTTTTGTCACCCCACCTGTTCTAGAGAGAAGGCCTCCAGGCCAGGCGCTCAGAGCACAGGCTCTGAGCCTTAGCCCCTCTCAGGGAAGAAGGGCCTCTGTGCTAGATGATATTATCTGAATCTTAAATACCTTATCTTCAAGAATTGTTATTTCAGATGACAATCGTCACCTATTCTTTTTATGTGTTTTATTTTATTGTTAATCCTCACCCGAAGATATTTTATCCCATTGATTTTCAGAGAGAGTGGAAGGGAGGGGGAGAGACAGAGAGAGAGAAACATTGATGTGTCTGGTTGCCTCCCACACACATCCTGACCAGGATCCGGGATCAAACCTACAACCCTTCAGTCTGAGGGCCAACACTAACCACTGTGCAACCAGCCTATTCTTATAAGATTAGTCTTAGGTCCTTTTTAATGCACTTTACCAGTTCATTTGATTTTTACTTTGTTCCCATTTATAACTCAAATACAATGTAAACATTAGTCTTCAGCACTTTAGGTATTGCATAGTAACATAAAAGATGTGGTTTTGAATATGATAAATTACAACATTCTCAGTAGCCAGTTCTCTAACATCTTTTGATTTGGTCATCTTCACAGAACCACCAACTGCTATCACTTTGGGGCAAATTGGTTTCAGGAATCTGCCAAAGTCAATGTGAATTTGAATTGTAAAGTTTATTTTAAATGATATCTATTGTATTATATGCACATATATAACTTATTTATTAAAAGGTGAGGACAGTTAGAAAGTACTAATATGTATGTGTGGAATAAAGAATTTCTGAAGAGACCAATTTTAGCTAAATATTTGACCAGGTAAAATTTTTGCCTAAGGATTTATTATCTAATGACCTTTAAAACTAACTGAAATTAAAACCATATTTTTGCAATTGATATTGTGTTAACTTACCCAGCTTTAATTATTGACTTCAAGGAAACCACAAGTTGCAAAAGTCACGGCTTAGCCTTTCTCACCTTTATATTTAAGATAAAGAGCCCAGCCGGTGTGGTTCAGTGGTTGAGCAGTGACCTCTGAACCAGGAGGTCACAGTTCAGGATTCCTGGTCAAGGGCACAGGCCTGAGTTTCTGCTCAATCCCCAGTGCGGGGGGGGTGTGCAGGAGGCAGCTGATCAATGATTCTCTCTCATCATTGATGTTTCTATCCCTCTCCCTTCCTCTCTGAAATCAATAAAAAAATATTTTTTTAAAAAAGATAAAGAGATGGGATAGTCTTGCAGTAATTGCTTATGGGAATGCTAGTTAAGGGGAATGCCTTGTGTAGAGTAGTATATTATACCAGATCGACTTGTGACATGTGGTTCCAGGAATCAGTCTAAAAACTTCATAAAGATGTGAATTGTTTTTTCCCTTTTGTGATATTGTAATGAGATGTGTGTATTTTCTTAATAAAATTTTCCTATACATAAAAAATGCATTATGACTTTGCTTTTATGTTTTCAACTGTTTAAAATGTGACTGATTTTTTTTTTTGCTTGTTATTGAATTTACTGGGGTGACATTGGTTAATAAAGTTATATAGATTTCGGGTGTACAATTCTATAATACATCATCTGTATGTTGTATTATGTGTTCACCACCCCATGACCCTGATTTTAAAGGCTCCTGTATATAAGGCACTTTTAAAACTTGGTATTATTAAACCTTAAAACACACACACACACACACACACACACACAAACACACACACACACCTCCCAGACTATTTGACCCCATGGGAATATATTGTTCGACTTAAATTCGTAAGTGGAGCACTAGTCGAGTTCCTCATCTTTTTATTTCCTTTTGTTCAGCTTCCTACTCTATTTCTCTCCTTATTTAATCATAGCAGTAAAGGAATTATTTCTCACCCCCAGCACATATATATTCCAAGACCCTAATTATTAGAAGACTAAATCAGAAAGTACTCAGCATCACCTATGAAGCCGACCTGGCAAAAAATAGACCCTGAATCTGAACAGGCCTCTACATCTAAGTCCCATGTGGTAGAAACACAGAGGACAGAGGAACATGTTAAATGATACTGTGGAGGTACCATCAGCCAGTTTGGGAAATTCTACAGAACAAATGAATGACCCAGTTTCTTCCACAAATAAATGGCAAGAAAAAAGAGGAAGAAAAAAACTATTAAGCTGAAAAAGAGACTTAAGAGACTTCAGCCAAATGCAATGTGCAATCCTTTGAATCCTGATTCAAACCAATTACATATGAGATATTTGGGGATAATTAGGGAAATTTGAACATGATATTAATAAACTAGAGGCCTGTTGCACGAAGAGAGTCGTGCAATAGGTCTTCCTTCCCCTGGCTGCGGGCACCGGTTTTCCTCCGGCACCAGGACCCAGGCCTTTGGTCTGGCCGCAATGAGGCTTGGCTCTGCCCTCCGGCCACAGCGAGCCTCTTCAGTCTTCAGTCTTCTTCAGTCTTCAGTCTTCACTCTGGCCAGAGCCTTCAGTCTTCACTCCGTGCCTGCGTATGCAAACTAACTGCCATCTTTGTTGGGTTAATTTGCATAGTCACTCTGGCTGGTGGGCGTAGCGGAGTGACACCAATTTGCATGTTTCTGTATTATTAATATAGATAAGAATGTCATAATAAATTAGGTATTAAAGAATTATTGTTGCCCTAGCCGGCTTGGCTCAGTGGATAGAGCGTCTGCCTGCCGACTGAGGGGTCCCAGGTTCGATTCAGGCCAAGGGCACATGCCTGGGTTGCGGGCTTGTTCCCCAGTGGGGGTTGTGCAGGAGGCGGCCAATGATTCTCTCTCATCATTGATTTTTCTATCTCTCTCTCCTCCCTTCCTCTCTGAAGTCAAAAAAGAAATATCTTAAAAAATTTTTTTAAAAAGAATTATTAACTTTCAGGTGAGATAACATTGTAATTACGTTTTTTAAAGAGCTTTTTAGTTTTTTAAAATTTATATTTTAATTTTCTGACTTGAATAAATAGGCTTCAAAAGTTATGAGTTGAGCCCTAACCAGTTTGGCTCAGTGGATAAAGCGTCAGCCTGTGGACTGAAGGGTCCCAGGTTCGATTCTGGTCAAGAGCATGTACCTTGGTTGCGGGCATCCCCAGTGGGGGGTATGCAGGAGGCAGCTGATCGATGTTTCTCTCTCAAATGATGTTTCTAACTCTCTATCCCTTTCCCTGTAAAAAAATCAATAAAATATATTCAAAAAAAGTTATGAGTTGAGAGCCCTGGCCAGAGTGGGTCAGTGGAAAGCAACCGATCGATGTTTCTCTTTCTCTCCCTCTCCCTTTGGCTCTCTCTAAAACCAATAAAGTTATGAGTTGATCAGGCAAATTTGAACAGTAACTGGATTTGATGCTATTAAATTATTGTATTTTTATGATAATGATATTATAGTTGTATTTTTTAAGTCCTATCTTTTCTACTTATGCACTGGACTGCCTGCCATCATTATGTAGTGATGAAATTTTAAAAAAGGATCCTTAAATACTTACAGAATTATTTATGGATAAAAGGATATTGTACCTGGAATTTGCTTTAAAATATTCCAGGGTTTTGTTGCTTTTGGAGGTGCACGGGTTTTAGCTAAAAAAAGATGGACCAGATGTTACTAACTATTGAAGGCGAGTGATGGTTATACCTAAACGGTTCACACAACATTTTCTCAACTTTTGTGTATGTATAAAATTTCCCATAATGGAAAATTTTAAAAGTGAACAAAATTTCTATCCACTATTTTCTAAAAATGTAATAACTTCTAAGGAGTTGTAGGAAGCTTTGATAGGTGGACAGGAACAGACCATGAACCTCTAGAATGGACAGGTTTATGGAAGGCACTGCTGCGGGGGACCCTAACTAAGCTTCGATCAAGAGCTAGCTGGAGAATGATCTAGTCCTTTTGAGCATTTCTTAGCTAAGCAAAGATCAGGATAACTACAGTTCAAGTTTTCTGCTACGTTCCATGTTTAATACTATGCGAAATCAGTCTCAATGTGACCAATCCGCATTATTTTTCCATTACTACAACATTCAGTCTCAACCATTCTACAAGACCCAGCTCAAGTCCTACCTTTCTTAACTGATCTCATGGCTAGTGATCCTCCTTTTTCCATATTCTTACCACTCCTTTGGCTTGTCATTTGTTCCCTGATATTGTTAGTTGTTTCCTGATAACAGTTTTTCCCAATCTCAGTGTATGCTCCTGAAACCAGGGGCTATGACATATTTTTAAAATGCTCTCAGTATCAAAATAATACTATCCACAAAGTCGGAGCTCAATTATTACTCGAAGAAACAAAGGCTTTGAAGAGGCCAAAAAGTGGATTACTTAATGGCTTGTTGAGCAAAGCAATGGGGTGGGGTGAGGTGGGGGAGAGGCCAGTGTTCTTGATTCCGCTCCCTGATACTTTCAAAACACCCCGCATACATAGCTCCCCTATTGCTTATATTTGGCTACTGCATACTTTGACCACCTCGAGTATGTCGAGCAAAAATCAGCGAATCTGGCACTGCCTGGGAGTTTGAAATACTTTTTCCAAATGCTAGAATTTAACCAGAATGAGATCTGACTCCTAGCGGTTTGCACCACCCTGGACTTCCGCAGGCCGTGTGACACCTAAGAGAACACGCCCGCAATGCTGGTGGCGGGTGCAGCACGGCGGCTGCAGGTTCTAAGCAGGCCCTCCCGTGCGTTCCGGGACCGGCAGGTGGAGAAAGAGCCGGGGCTCACGATCCACGGTAATGCGATGTGAACTCGGGTTCAAAGCGCACTGCTTTTTCCTCTTCGGGCGCCTCCAGCTGAACGTTTTAGGTTTGGTGGCTGAAAGATTCGTCCCAAGGAAATAAGGGAAATCATACAAACCAGTGCATGAGCAAAGCATCGGGGACAAGGCTCCTGTTTGAAAATATGACACAGAAAACAAACAAAAAAAAAAACACACAAAAAAACAGAACAGTAAACGTCTGCACTCGTGGTGCCCCGGTCCGCACGGGTTCCGCCACCATCCTGCCCAGCTCACCGGTGCGGGCCCCCCGGGCGGGCCAGGGGAGGGGTCCCGAGCCTCCCCCGCGGAGGGGCCGGGTGGACGCCACCGAGCGCGGACCTCCGGCGCGTCCTAGAGCGGCCGCGCGGACCAGCCGGCGGCGCACTTCCGCCCGCGCCGTCGCCGCCCGCGGACCGCCGGCCTCGCTGCGGGTGCGCCTCCCGCGGCTGCCCCGGGCCGGGCTGGGTGAGTGGGGCCGCGCGCACCGGCGGGGGGCGGGCAGGGTCTGCGCCGCCGCGGCCCCCAGCGCGGCCAGGCGCGCGCGCTTCCTCCCGCCTCGCGGCCCGGGCCCCGCGCCAGGCCCGGGAGCGAGCGCGCCTCGTCCAGCGCCGGGGCCGGGAGCCGCCTCTGCCCGCGCTCCTGCCGCCGCCCACCGGTCCTTGGGGGACCCCGACACCGACTCGGAGGGCGTCTGGCCCCCGGCCCCTGGCCCGGCTCCTTCTCCCCTAAAATAGAGGATGGCGCGTCTGCCCCGCCTGCGCCGCGGGTCTCAGCCCGCAGCCCGTGGGGTCGCCCGGGGTCTCAGCCCGCAGCCCGGGGTCGCCCGGGGTCTCAGCCTGCAGCCCGTGGGGTCGCCCGGGGTCTCAGCCTGCAGCCCGTGGGGTTGCCCGGGAACCTCCCACCTGCTCCGGCCCCGGAAGCGCCGGGTGGCCGTGTGGGCGGCCGGATGAGAGCCGCCGGCCCGGAGCGAGGCGCCGTCCCGGTGCGTTCCCGGCGGCTGTGCGCTTGGTCCGGGAGCGTCTAGTCGGGAGAGAGCGGGCGGCTGGGGCTTTTTGTCCAAGAAGATGGGGCCCAAACCGGGTTTGGTGCCTTTTAATGCCGCGTGTCTAGAATGAATGGCACATGTCACAAAACGCGCCATTCAGTAAATACAAATCTGATGGCTTCCCGACCCAGGAGAGGGGTTGTGATGAGTTGGTTTGTTGTTCGCTGGTGTGTGACTTGTTATTATGGAAACTTTCAAACATACGAAAATAAGATCGTGTACTGAATTCCCTACTCATGGCCAACCTGGTTTTATCTATTACCCTCACCCCAGTGGGTTATTTAAAGCAAATCTGAAGGCGCGGTTGCGTCCGTTAAATACTTGTTTTTGTTTATAAAACAACTCCTTTTTTATTTGTTTTAAATATGTTTTTATTGATTTCAGAGAGGAAGGGAGAGGGAGAGAGAGAAACATCAGTGATGAGAGAGAATCATTGATGGGCTGCCTCCTGCACGCCCCCTGCTGGGGATGGAGCCCGCAACCCGGGCATGTGCCCTGCTGGGAATGGAACTGACCTGGTTCTTCCCTGGAGGCTCAACCACTGAGCCACACTGGCTGGGTTCAATTCCTTTTAAAAAACACAAAGCCATTATTAATCTAATAAGCATTTCATATGATCACCTAACCAGTCAGTATTCACATTTTCCCAATTCTTCTTTTCCCCACCCATTATCAGTTGCTCCAAATCACCATCCACACATCTCTGTTTTAATTTCTTTATCTCGTCCATCCTTATTACACCTTCCTACACACACACACACACACACACACACACACACACACAGATTTTACTTGTTGAAGAAGTCAAATCATTTGTCCTGTAAAGTTTCCTATATTCCGGATTTGGCTTTTTCCCTCCCTGTGGGATCCTTTAGTAAACTGGTATTTCGATGACAGACGTAGAGGATTCAGGTTCTACTTTTTGGCAAGAAAACCTGGTCGGGTTTCTATGTCCTTCATATGGCATCGCGTCAGGAGTTAGATAAGGTCTTGTCTGTCTTTTGGTGTTAAGATTGACTAGTGGACACTGTACAAATTGCACAACAGGGTGCCCTGGCTGGGTGGCTCGGTTGGTTGGAGCAGCGTCCCATACACCAAAAGGGTGTGGATTCGATCCTCTCTAAATCAATAAGCATATCCTCGGTGAGGATAAAATAAAATAACAAATTGCACCACAGGGCAACTAAATAATTGGCCAGGGAGTTACAGAAGGATGCCAGCTAATAACTGCCGAAGGCATGAGAGAACACCACCTTTTGGCAACCCCGAATGAAATAATGGATTCTGGCAGTGCTCACCAGGGCCTGTTCACATCAGAAAAAGAGAGACAGCCAGCCAGTGTGTATTTCCTGATGGGAGTGCCCAATACACTTACCAGATCTTGGATGATGGGTAGGGGATACCGATGAAATAAGATTGCCCACGAATTAGTTGATAATTACTGAAGCTCGGTGATGGGTGTATGGCAATGCAGTACACTAATGTCTACTTCTGTGTGTGGCTGACATTTTTTCATAAAAAGTTTTTAAAAAATTGACTAGTGCATGAGTTCAAGTTGGCTGATCCATCCATTATAGTTCTGTTCTTCATTATCTTCTCATTAAGTGGTTCTCAAATATGACTGCACATTAGAATCTCGGGGGAAGCATTTTTTTATACTAAAACACATATCTCACTTTCAGAATTTCCTGTTTAAGTGTTCTGGGATGGAGCCCAATCATTGATGTTTTAAAAGCTGATTCTAATACGCTCTGGGGTTATATACCACTGGCCTAGATCCATTATTTTTAGGGATTGCAAAGTGATTATATTCTACTAGAGGCCCGGTGCATGAAAACCCATGCCCTGGAGGGGGGTCCCTCAGCCCGGCCTGCCCCCTCTCACAGTCCTGGAGCCCTCAGGGGTGGGAGGCGACCCGGTGATCAGGGGAAGGCGATGCCCCATCACACCTCTGCTCTGCCACTGCCAGCAGCGCAAGCCTCAGCTGGCCCTGGTTACCTGTGCCTCGGGCCAGCCCTGGGCAGCCGGGGGGCTGAGGGGACTGGGGGACTCCGGAGGCAGGCGCGCAGAGTGGCCAGGCCTTCCTGGGGGCGGGCCTGGCCTTGCCCCCGCCTTCCGCCCTAGCAGGGCTGAGGGGACTGGGTGCCTCCATCTTGTGGCTGTGGGCGCCACCATCTTTGAGGGCGTGGCAGTAATTAGCATATCCCCTCCTTATTGGCTGTGGGCCCCGCCATCTTTGCAACCTGCTGCTTAGTCATTTGGTCGTCCCTCACTAACCCCCCTGCTGGCCTGGTCGCCCCACGCAGCCTGTTCAGTCGTCCGTTTGGTTATGATGGTTGCTTAGGCTTTTATATATATAGATTATTCCTCCTGTATTTATTAGCTTTTAATTTTTTTAATTTTCTTTTTGTTTATTCTTATCTGTCTTGCAAGCTGCAATCCAATAGGAAACCTCTGCAGATTAAACTACTTAATTATCAGTGGAAGGTTTGATCTTGAAAGTGAAAGTGTGGAGTAGCATATGGAAGAGACACTAGCAGTAACCTAAAGGCTTGTGTGTGGGGTAGAGGGATGTACCATCTGTGTGTGTAAGGTGTGTGTGTGAGGGGGGTGGGGGGAAGTCGGGGGAGTAGACTGTATCCCCAATGGAAAGGAAGATTAGGTGAATTGTAGTTTGAAAAGCATGTTCAGCCATATGACACATTTTTTAAAAAAATAATCACTTTTAAAGAAATCTTTATATATATATATGCAAAGCGTCCCCTCGGGAGTTTGACCAACCAGGATTTCGATCGCTTGCTATGACCTGCACTGACCACCAGGGGCCATCACGGAACAAAGGGAGGCCCCAGCCAGCAGCTGACAGCTGCTAGGGACCCTACCCGTGCTCGAATTTTGTGCAGTGGGCCTCTAGTTATATATAAAATAAATTAAAATTAAATAAATGCTGTTTATTGCAACTAAAAATTCAAAGATTTAAAAGAAAAAATAATCTCTTCCCCTCTCCATTTTAGTCACCCCTGGTATTAACAATATGGTGTGTATCCTCCACACCAGACCTTCTCTGTCATATAAATGTGGGGGTTTTGGACATTGTTATGAAAATGAGATCATACCATAGCCATCTGTAAATTTTCTCACTGTCATCCCTTCAGGACAAGAGTTATAGACCTGACTTAGCTGCAGAACAAATAGTTCATGGCATGACTGTATAATAAAATACTCAATTGTTTCCCTATTGATTTTTTTTTCAGCTTGCTTCCAAATTTTAGCCACCTTTAACGTACCACAATAAACACCATTACACATAAGTCCTTTATTTCTGTAGGGTAGAGTCTCAAAAATGGGAGTGTTGGGTTAGTGTGTCGTTAACAGCATCATTATTATTGGTAATATATATTGCCAGATTACTCTCCCAAACATAATAGCAGTCCACTCGTAACATATGAATGCCAATCTTGTTCTGGTTAGCACTGGCTAGCATTAATATTTGCCAGTGGATGTGGGGAAAATGGTGTTCATTTCTTTAATTTGCATTTCCTCTACCTGGAGATTGAACACTTTTCATGCTTATTGGTTGTTTAGATTTCTTCTGTGAATTTCCTGTATATACCCATTTATCTATTGTATCAGTTTTTTGGTTTGGGTTTTTGTTTGTGTATTTTGTCTATCAGATGTCTGATATTTTGAATTTGTTTCAAGGGGCATTAACTCTTTATCATACAGTGTAAATAGTTTTCTCCAGGTGCCTTTTTTTTTTTTTTTTTTTTGTCCTTTGACTCTGAGTCTTGATATATGAAAGTTTATATATAGTGAAAACGTCTGTTTTTTTAAAAATTTTCTGAATTTTCTGTCTTGCTAAAAAGGGCTTTTCCAATCCCCAAATTATATACATGTTCTCCTAATATTTTTAAACATATTTTATTGGACCTCTTACAATTAAATTTCTAAACCTCATGGAATATATTTTTATATGCAGTGCAAAGTGAGTATCTTGCTTTACTTTTTTTCTGCAAAAATAGCCATTTATATCAGTGCTGCTTATTAAATGTCACCCTTTTTATACTTTTGTTACATATTGATTCCCATAAATTCCCAGATTTATTTTAGACTATTCCTTCTCTTTCACCTCTATTTTTTGTGCCAATATTATTCTCTTAATTATATCCACTTACCTAGTATAGTGAGTATAATATCTAGAAAGGTGATTCTCTACTTACTGTTTTATGTAATTTTCTTGCCCATTCTCAGACATTATTTTCTCCCATCTTTTGATTGTTTTTTGTTCCAAGATTACTGTCACTGAAGTCTGACAGAATTTGCATTAAGTATATCTATACGAATTGTGAAAAAATGAACATTTCTGTAATACTAAGTCTTATTAAGAGATTTAACGTGCATCTGGGTCTTTTAGAGCCTGTTTATTTCCTGTTATTTATAGTGATTCTATAAGTTTTTTCTCTCTTGTGAATGAGATCTTTCCCGTTTCTATTTTTATCTGGTTATTGCTAAGACTGAGAGAAGTTTATTGACAATTTTGTATATTTATCCAGCTCTCTATCAGATGTTCTTATCTTAGTATTTTTTCTTAAAATGATGTATTTTTTTTTGTTCCCAGCCCTCAGTATGGATGATCTATGATTGTTTATGTACAAGTTTGAGCTTATTCTCATTTATTCTATTTGATGCACATCTCCCATCACAGAAGTATAGCAGCGATGGCAGATGTGCCCAGAAACAGTGAAAAGAACAAGAGATGCCAGGAGTTGGCAGAAACCTACACACTCAGCAGGTTATTGCTGATCACTTAGAGCAGCAACCCAGATCCTGACCAGTATGGACCCTGTTACTTAGAGGAGTGAGGCCTTCACTCGGCGTTGCTATAGTGCTGCGGAGCAGCGATTACAACCTTTTTCATCTCGTGGTTTACAGACTAATTACTAAAACCCTACGGCACACCAAAAAATATATCTTTTGCTGATTTAATAAAAAATAGGTATAATTTTGATTCATTCACACTGGATGGCTATTGTTGGGTTGGTTGTTGTCATTTTTTTTTTTTTACAATCTAAGGGGGAAGAGGCCAATACCCCTGACTAAATAGGTATTGCATTTTTTAAAAATTCTTGCGGCACACCAGTGTGCCACGGCGCACTGGTTGAAAATGCTGTAGAGCATTGCTCTATTTATGATCATTCAGAGAAAGGGCTCATCATGGTGGGCACCAGGCATACCACTTAGTAAATGTAACTAAATCCCATGTCAGAACCTCAAATAGAGTGGTGATTGCTGTTTATTGCTTACTAGAAGGACTTAAAAAAAAAGTAATGCTTGGGAAGTACAGAGTTCCTCTATATTCCCTACTCCTCTCCCCTGTTGTTAACATCTTGCAGTAGTGTGGTATGTTTGTTCCAGTTGATGAGCCAACATTGACACATTATTACTGACTGAAGTTTACATCAGGGTTCATTCACTCTGAGCTGTGCATTCTGTGGGTTTTGACCAATGTATAACGATGATGTCTGTCTCTACTGCATCACGCAGTAGAATAGTTTCACTGCCCTAACTAACAGTTAGTCCCTGGGGAACCCGTTTTTGGTGATTTTGAGCAGTGATGTGCAATAACCCCTAGGTGATCTTTCCATTGCAGGGTAGAAGATGTCCATGGATGTGACGTTTCTGGGGACAGGCGCGGCATACCCATCCCCAACCCGGGGTGCCTCTGCTCTGGTTCTGCGGTGTGAGGGCGAGTGCTGGCTCTTTGACTGTGGGGAGGGAACCCAGACGCAGCTTATGAAAAGCCAGCTTAAAGCAGGTCAGTGTGCATCCAGCTATCTCAGTAAGAGCATCTCTTGTTCTGCTGCATCTTCCTGGCCTTCCTTGGGCCTTGGAAAGCCCTCAGGCATCTGGTACACCCACTGAACGTTCTTCATTTATTTATTTACTTGTCATTCTTCCTGTAAGTTTTGAGAGCAAAGATTTATAGAGGCTCAGAATAGAGGATGCAGTGAGAGACATGAAGCTTATTAGAGGGACGCTGCCCAAGCAAAAGAACGGTGTGTGTGTACTCACTTCTTTCCACCAGGAGATGTAGGTCTCATGAGAGAACGCAAAGGGCAGTAGATGATCAACGGGAGGAGACGCTCTTCCCACTCGGTTACCAGGGTAGCAGCTTGGAGGGTGACTTGTGAGTTGTTGAAGGAAGAGGAGGGATTCCCTGGGCTGGAGAGGAGAAGGGCATTTCAGCCAGAGGGAGTGGAGTGAGCAAAGGCCCAGCAGCCGGGAAACTCGGGCAAACGGATGAAAAGCCTTAGTCAGAGTCAGGCAGACCTGCGTCCCAGTCCCAGCTGTGACTCAGCTTGTGATCTTAGCAGATCAGCATCTCGAAAATGGGGATAAAAACTTCTACTTAAGAAGGCATGTTGTGAGAATTATCTATAATAATAAAAGCGTAATATGCTAATTAGACCGGATGTCTTTCTGGACAACCTTCCGGATGAAGGCAGGGCTGCAAGGGAAGCCCGGGTGCCAAAGGGAAGTCGGTGCTGGCAGCTGGAGGAAGGAAGGCCTATTCTTGCACGAATTTCGTGCATCGGGCCTCTAGTATGTGATAATCTCTTTTCTGTGTGGTTGTCTTCTCATCAGTTAACTATTAGCTCAAATGCCATTTCCTCAGAGGCTTTTCCTGAATCTCTATAATTAATTAGTTCCTCTCACCCCAGGCATTCTACAGGCTTGTTCTATTTTTATTAACTTCTTAGCATTATCAGTATCTAAAATGATGTTATTTAAATCGTTGTTTTATGTGCACTGTCGCCCTGTACTAAGCTCAGTGGTCACTTGTGTGCTTTGTAGACGCCCAGTAAATATTTGTTCAATAAAAGCATGAATAACATGTTCAGTACTTAGTGCAGTGCCTCCCTCTTATTAGGTCTTGACAAATGGTGATTATTGAAGTTACTTTCCCTATGACTCAGCGAGTGCATGGCATTGGATGACTAAAAGAAAGAGAGTTCTAGCATCCAAGGATCATCCATAGTGGAGACTGACATGCAAGCAGTCGTAATGTAATGTGATAAGGAGAATAATGGAGGTGTTTTCTAAGTCCTTTTGGCGTATTCCTGTGTTCAGGGAGCATTCCAGAGAAGTAACAGTTGAGCTAGGATCTAAGAGAAGTTTCCCTGGGGAGATAAGTATGGCGGGACATTTAAGGAACAAACAACAAAGTGAGCAAGTAGTAAGGAAGTTTCCAAACATGTTTGGGGGATATTAAGCCATCCAGAGCATTGAGTCCTTGGCTAAGATAGAAGAGAGATAAGAATGCTAAAAATAGCTCTAACTGGTTTGGCTGTGTGGATAGAGCATTGGCCTGCGGACTGAAGGGTCCCAGGTTCGATTCCGGTCAAGGGCATGTACCTTGGTTGTGGGCACATCCCCAGTAGGAGGTGTGCAGGAGGCAGCTGATTGATGTTTCTCATCATCATTGTTCCTAACTCTCTATCCCTCTCCCTTCCTCTCTGTGAAAAATCATTAAAATATATTTAAAAAAAGAATGCTAAAAATAAATGTGGGCAGACTGTGAAGTCTTCTGTGGTATGCTAAGGTATTTGGACCTTGTCATTGGCAAAAGGGAACAATTAAAGAAGCGGTTCTCAACCTGTGGGTCGCGACCCCTTTGGGGGTCAAACGATCCTTTCACAGGGGTTGCCTAAATACATCCTGCATATCAGATATTTACATGACGATTCATAACAGTAGCAAAATTACAGTTACGAAGTATCAACGAAAATAATTTTATGGTTGGGGGTCACCACAACATGAGGAACTGTATTAAAGGGTCGCGGCATTAGGAAGGTTGAGAACCACTGAATTAAAGCTTTTTAGGCAGGGGTGACATGGTCTGATTTGTGTTTTAGGACAGAGTTTTCCTGTGGCAGGAAGAGAATAGCATCAGAGAGACCAGTTTCAATGCAATTGCATTCATCTGAGAGAAGAGAGAGATGAGGATGTTGAAGCAGGAAGCAGGAATAGAATGAAGAGACACGTAATCTAAGAGGTACTTGTAGAGCCAACAGGAGGTGGTGACTGATTAAATATGTAGAGTGTGAAGAAGTAAGGAATTATTACAAGTTACAGATGGCTGTGTCTCAGACCTGGGTGTCATGGACAGAGTCGTTGGAGGAATGAACTAATGACTCTCACCTGGGACATGGTCAGCCCCAATTACACATTGCCTTGTACCGCAGCCCTGAGGTGACGGCAGGTACTGTGCTTTGTGTCCCTTGGGTCTCACAGGTGTTCTTTTGTGAAAACTGTCCGGGTAGGCACAGACCAGAGTGGAGGTTATAATATGTAACTGTTCAGAGAGCAGGGGTTGATGTGGCAAAGTGATTAAAATAGAAGAAACTGTTAAGTGTGGGTATTAGAGGTTTGGGTATGGGGATAAGTCTTTCCTTTTTATTTAATGCTGCATCATTTATCTAATGCTGCAAAACATGACACATTTAGTGTCCTATTTGCATTTATTATGTTATAGTTTCTGTGGGTTACGGAGTTAGGGCCTGGTTTATCTGGGTTTTCTGCTTCAGGGTCTCACTAAGCTGCAGTTTTGTAATTGGCTGAAGCTGAGGTCTTATCAGAGGCTCAAGTGGGGAAGAATCTGCTTCAGAACTCACTCAGGCTGTTGGCAGAATCCTGACAGTTGTAGGACCAAGGCTTCCCACAGCTCCTAGAGGCCTTCTGGTCACGTGGGTTTGTGCTTCATGTAGCTTAGAGTAGTACCAGCAAAGGAGAAGGAAACTCAAGAGGAAATCTACAAGCAGTATGTGGAGTCTCAAAACAGAAGGAAATCACATTGTATCTCTGGGTCATATTCTACTGGTTAGAAGCCAGTCATAGGTCCCACCCACACTCAAGGGGAGGGACTTACAGAACAACAACCAATAACAATTGGTTTCTCTCAGTAACACAATACGGGCCTATTGTTATTTGATTTATTGAAACCCTTTCAGTTTGTACTACCTCCTGGGATAATAATATTTTATGAATTTCATAAGGAAGTACTTTGTATTTATCTAAATATACATCTTTCAAGCTTCCATGGTCCTAATAATGCAAGCATCTGATTAACAAGTATAGGTTTGCCATGTCCATTTCTGTCATAACATTAAAGACTTAGCTTAGCCTTCCTTTTTTTCCCTTAAAAATAATTATAAAAAGTATACATGCTCATTGTAAAACTTCAAACAAAGCAGAAAAGTGTAAATAAGAAGAGCCTAGCCCTGGCCGGGGTGGCTCAGTTGGTTGTATGTCACCTAGTGCATCAGGAGGTTGCTGGTTCGATTCCCGGTCAAGGGCGCATGCCCAGGTTACCAGCTTGATCCCCAGCAGGAGGTATATAGGAGGCAGCTGATCGATATTGTGCTCTCTCTGTCCCTCCCCCTTCCCCTCTCTAAAAATCAATAAACTATTAAAAAATACAAAAAAAAAGAAAAGCCTAAATCTGCATCTCATAAGTAAAATTTCTGTACATGCAGATAAGGTAACAGTATAGGTATAGTGTGTGTGTTTGTGTGTATAATTTTGCATAAATGAAATCACTATACTTCCTGTAATCTGCTTTTTTTTTCAACTGAACAACGTATATGAGGACTATGTTGCAGACATTTCCAAGGGCAGTAGATATAACTGCGGCATCACTTAGAGAGGATGCTCAGTATTCCACTCCTATGTGGATGACGTATTCCCTTGTACTTTCTTGTTCTTGGGTAAAAGGGAACTCATGCATTTTTCTTTCTTCATTGGATGGCTTCCTCTTACCTTTGATAAGGGTGGCTGCCATTCCTTCTCCCTCTAAAATCAAGTTTCTTGAAAAATGAAATGTTTGTCTTCCCTGAAACTGATGACGTGGGAAGCAGTGTTTTACGTACTTCTTTTGTCTCGCTCACTTTGGGTTCGCAGGTGGTTTTGGTGCTCAGTTTACGCTGTTTTGCAGTAGAGAGGGAGAGGCCCAGGGCGTCTGAGGTGGCAAACCCGAGGTCAGCGTGGATCAGGACTCAACACCGTAGTAGTTCTCTTGTCTGCAGAGGCCTCAGGTCCACTTGTGAGTGCCTGGCATCCCGGACAGCGGGAAGGGGAAAGGCCAGGGTTCTAAAAGTCAAAAAGACAGCAAAAACAGGACTGAAAGAGAAAAGAAAAAGGAGCAAATGGAGGGATTCTCGAGGTTCAGAACCTGCCTCTGCCACCCTGTTGTTCTTAGCCACGGGCCCGGGCTCGGTGCAGGACGGGAGGACTCGCTTGGAGAACCCTTCTGCCTTGGCCTCACAGGACAGTCACGTGGCAGTAAACTCCCCCTGTTCTCCTATGGCATCAGTAAGCTTCTGTTCTTTGATGGCAGCACATGTTTGAAAGAGGTGGGCCATGAGCTCAGACCAGAGCCTCTGTTACCCTAAACATGTGTTATGGTGATTGTGATTGTTACTTTTAAAATACCTTGTGCATCTCAAAAAAATGCTGATGTGGCATCCTGCCACATACCAGCAGTAAAGTCAGTTTACCTTTAGGTAAATCGAGTTATAACCTAAGCCAATGTGCACTGATAAAGCTGTTGTGTTAGTTCAGAGTGAAGGGAAGAGATGGGCCCATGTTCCTTGGCATAAGTAACACCAGCACTGCCCTCTGAGCTGCATTCTAGTGTCTGTTGCCCACCTCCCCTCTCATTCTTTACCCCTTTGCTCTCTGACCTCCCTCTCTCTCTCTCCTTGCCTCTGCCTCCCTCATCATCTTCCTTTTTCTCCTCCCCATCAACCTCACTCAGACAAGCAGGCTCTGACCTGGTTAGTTAATCTCTGTCCAGTGTAGAGAGTCCTTAAAAGACAGTTTGGGGTTCAGGCACTGGTCCAGTTGATCGAAGCCCGAGAACTTGTTTTGCTGGAAATACATATTTGCTATTCTCAGGGGGAGCAGTAGGGGGCAGTGTAACTCAGATGCTTTTGGCACCTGAGGCCTATCTAGTTACTTAAGTGAATTATTTTGGTACACTTTGTTATTGCAACTTTTTTTTTTTTTTCTGGTAAAAGGATATATAAGAAAATACTCTGAAAACTGTAACACTATGTAATTTGAAGATGTTTTATGAAAAAGTTGTCTTACTAAAACCACCTAGTAAAAGAAAGCCTGTCTTTCTTGCTTCTGGAATCATATAGAAAAAATATTTAAAAATAAATTTTTAGTGATAAGTAAGGCTCTAAATTCATTTTACTGCTTTCTATGTAAGTTGTTATGTGTCTTTCAAGTACCTTTGTATGGATCTTTACTTCTGAAAAATTTCCGATTTTATTTTTTTCCCTCAATCGAAAGGGAGAATTACCAAGATCTTCATCACACATCTTCATGGAGACCATTTCTTTGGCCTTCCTGGCCTCCTCTGCACCATCAGCCTGCAGAGTGGCTCCACGGTCACCAAACAGCCCATTGAAATCTATGGCCCCGCAGGCCTTCGGGACTTCATCTGGCGAACCATGGAACTCTCTCACACGGAGTTGGTCTTCCCGTACGTGGTCCATGAGCTGGTGCCTACAGCAGATCAGTGTCCTGCAGAAGAACTGAAAGAATTTGCACACCTGGGTAGAGCAGACAGCTCTCCCAAAGAGGGACAAGGAAGGACTATCCTGCTGGACTCGGAAGAAAACTCATACCTTCTGGTCGATGACGAACAGTTTGTTGTAAAAGCATTTCGCCTCTTTCACCGAATCCCCTCCTTTGGGTTTTCAGTGGTGGAGAAGAAGCGCCCAGGTAAACTCAATGCACAGAAGCTGAAAGACCTCGGTAAGTGTTTTTCTTCTCTTCTCATCAATCAAGCTGGTGGTAACTGCAGCTCTGGGAAGTGTTATAGCAACCTTCCTTTCCTGTCTCCCAGGCCTAAAATTGACTTTTTCTCCACTTATTTCCTTTGCCCAAAGTTTGTTTATTAAGGGAGATTCCTGGCACCAAAAGATGCCATTCAGAGCAAAACCCAAGTATATATATGTTAATCCTTCTCTCTGCTGCTCCCCTGATGCCCATTCTTAGTGTGGCTTATCTTCAGCTTACACTTGCTTGCTTGGCAGGGTAGTGGTTGTTGTCTTAGGTCTAGGCTTTTTGTTTTTTCATGTCTCTCTTAAAAGATGTTTTCAATGACATCTTCGCCTTGAGAATTTTTGCCATATCTTAATCTTCAACTGCAACCACTTACTTTCAGGGTTTTCCTTTTCTGCCGTGATTAAGTCAGTGTGGTGTTCTGTATCCTTTGCCTCACCCTTTTATGTACCTGGGTTCATCACGGGAGAATACAAGCACACAAAGCTAGGCCTGGGGCCCATCCGAGGCTTCTACCTCCTGCATGCGAGGCCTTCATGCCTGGGGGTCTGCAGCGTCTCTGGAAGCGGTGCCCAGGCGTGTTGAACCTCCAGCATCTCCGCCTTCCTTGGCATGGCCAGTGCAGAGCCTCTGCAAAGCATGATGGAGTCTTTTGTTTGTTTGTTACTTTATTTACTCAACCTCTTCCTTCATTTCCAACTAAAACAAAATGCGAAATAATGAGGAAAGATAAACTTAGGCCAAAAGTATTTTTACTATCTAAAAACCTGTGGAAATATTCTTACATTGGGAAATTTTAAACATAATCTACGTTGGGATTAGTAAGCACTTTCTATTTGTTTGTAGGTATTATCCACAGTGATAATCAGATACTATTCTAGATTAATGAGATTTAAGCCCTGTTTGGTAAAGGTGGAACCGTCACTACACATGAAGAAGATTATTTTATTAAGCTATTCAGTGTATAAGTACCTTGTCATTATTTAAATGGGCTCTTACGTTTTGCCCAGAGATGAGCTTATTAAATAAAGCACTCTCCAAAACTGTTATTCCCGTGCACAGCGGAGCATCGAGGCTGTTATCTTGACGGTAATAATGTTGCAGTGGGACTGAGCTTAAAACTTATCTGACACATGTGCTTGGGAAATGTTTTAAGTGCTATGGCATTGCCAACACAGAACTTTTAACAAAGTGTAAATATTCCAGTTTTCCACAAATAATAAAATATTTAGACAAATTATGAAAAAAATAGATGCCTTTTCCATTTGCTATTTGCGTTGCTGCTAAAACAGACTCTCTTAACAAGTCATAAATTCCATTCCCCTGATGTGATGTTATCTGCCTCCATCGTTAGGTGTTCCGCCAGGTCCTGCCTATGGGAAGCTGAAAAACGGAATTTCTGTCGTTCTGGAAAATGGAGTTACAATTTCTCCCCAAGATGTCTTAAAAAAGCCTATTGTTGGAAGAAAAATCTGCATTTTGGGTGACTGTTCCGGGGTTGTGGGCGATGGAGGCGTGAAGCTGTGCTTTGAAGCAGACCTGTTGATCCATGAAGCGACCCTGGATGACGCCCAGATGGACAAGGCGAAGGAGCACGGCCACAGCACGCCCCAGATGGCAGCAGCGTTCGCGAAGCGGTGCCGCGCAAGGAGGCTGGTTCTGACTCACTTCAGTCAGAGGTACAAACCGGTTGCCTTGGCCAGGGAAGGAGAGGCAGATGGGACTGTAGAACTGAAAAAGCAGGCCGAATCAGTCTTAGATTTCCAAGAGGTGACTCTAGCAGAGGACTTTATGGTGATTGGAATTCCAATCAAGAAGTGAAGCCCGCGTTCCTGGATACATACCGACATGTCCACGAATATGTTACTGAACCAACAAAGTTTGTTGTCTTGGTCTAAAACTATTTGGGTCCCATAATCCTAAAAATGATGGAGTGTCATTGCTGAACTGATCCAGCAGTGAGAGGGAGCAAGTGTTTTTATAATAAATCACTTCAGAAAATAAAAACAAAAGCTAGCATCCTTTTTAAAGCCCAATTTGACAAAATGGTAGCCTCTTCAGGTGTACTTTATGTTTTGGGCTGCTGCCTCAGATGTACCCCAGGCAGTCCTGGGCTTAGCTTCTGCCAGCTTTATTGCTGTTATTGGCAAAGTACACAGGGCTTGGCCCTCGTGGCTAAAAATGGTATTTTGGCAGTTTGTGTTGAACCTGTTCATGCTATTAACAGGATAGAGAGACGTATAGGAGACATTGGACACGGCAGGATTGAAGCCGGCATGTTGAATCTTGAACTCTTGGCTGGAGTGCTGACTGCAGGGTCAGACTAGGTGTTTATCCTTTAATTAATGTGTTATTGAACTTTCCTGTTTGCTCTAAACGTGTGGTCCTCAGCTCAGGTAACACCACTCCCCTAGGTGGAGTTTTGAAATTGTGGGGATGTTTCTTGTCAAAATGACTGGCGGTGTTTTTCAGTGGTTAAGAGTGTTGGCCTGCAAACCGAAGGGTCTTGGGTTCGATTCCCAGCCCCAGTTGGGGTGCGTGCAGGAGGTAACCAGTCGATGTGTCTCTCTCAATCAATGTTTCTCTCTCTTCCTCTCTCTCTCCCCCTCCCTTTCTTCCACTCTCTCAATGGAAAAAAATATCCGCAGGTGAGGATTAACAACAACAACAAAGAAATGACCGGGAGGTGGGGGGAGAGTACTACTGATATTTAGCAGTAGGAGCCAGGGATGCTAGATTCTGTAAAGTTTGGGTCAGCTCTGTACCATGAAGAATTATCTCACCCCAAAATACAAATTGCAGGCCTGTTGAGATACATGGCAAATTAAAATGTAGGCTCCCAATATGAATATACTTTATCAAAATTCATGACATAATGAATTGAACTACTAGGGACAGCATATTCTACAACAAATCCTAAAGAACTAGCTAAGTGAATTGGAATGTAATATCAAATATTATTTGACAGAAATGAGCCATGAGCTGGAACTTACGAATGTGGAGGTAAAGAAATGATACTTATTCAACTGCATTTAATTTACATATTCCTATTAATAATTCTTTGAGCACATTTTTAATAAATGTCCTTTCTAGAATAGCTTTTTCTTCTCACATGCCTTCTACCTCCTTTCTGCCATGGGGTATCTAACTCATTAGACCCCAATATTTCTCAAAATGTTTTTATGGAAAGCTAGTCTCAAGTACTGGTTCATTCAAAAGGGTTCCCTAATCAAATCAGTTTGGGAAATCCTTTATGCTATGTGTTCCTGTGGGAGTGTCCTAATGCCCTTTGCTATATTAAAAACAGTACTGCTTGAGTGGTCATAGATCAGTTTTGGTGTCAGAAGACCTGATTTCTGGGTTCCATTTTGTTCCTTACGGTAGAACCTGTGTGGTCTGGGGCAGATTAGTTACTCCTTCTGAGCTTCCGCTTGCTCATCTCTAAAATAGGAAAAAATAAGACTTGCCTCCCAGGATCATTGCCAAAATTAAGTGAGACAGTGCGTAAAAGGAGCACAGCACCTTGCTTCACGGTGTTGAGACGTCTTGCAGTACAGGGCTGTCGACTCTATCGAACCCCCTTCTCAGTCCTATTTCACCACATACTATCTATTTCCATCTCAAGAACCCAGAGAGTTTTAGAGTACACTAGAGGCCCAATGCACGAAAATTCATGCACTTGGGGGAGTCCCTCAGCCCGGCCTGTGCCCTCTGGCAGTCTGGGAGCCTCTGCGGGAGGCTACCAGGTGGGCCAATTGGGACGGCACTGGCTGGCTGAGCGGCCCCACCCCCTTCATCACACCTCTGCCACTGCTGGTCACTGCTGCCCCCCATGGCTGTCCCTTCCCTCTGCCTGCTGGCTTGCTCCTTAGCTGGCCTGCTGCCACCTGCTCGCCAGCCCCGACCTTCCCCCCGCCCTCCAGTAGTTCCGCCGTTCAGTCGATTTGCCTATTACTCTTTTATTATATAGGGTATTTAAAAGTATTGTGATGGTGTATACTATTAAATTCCTTTGAGTTCTGGGGCTTCTCTAGTAAAATTTTTTGACTCCTGGATGGTTCTGGAGTCCCTAGCGTAGTGATCAGATGGTCTAGTAACTCAGGATCTCAGTCATTCTGAAGCCGTCTTCACAACAGCCTGATTCTGCCCTACTCTAGGCTGCCGGCCTGGCAGAGTACCAAAGTTTGACCAGGCTTAAAGTGAAACTTGGTTCCTGAACTCTTTTCAAACAAGCATTTATTAGACACTTACTCTGTGACCAAACCTGTACAACAGGGAATGGCTAATACTGGTACCTCTGCTGCATGGAGCTCTTGAGGGTAAAGACTGTATCTTAGTCACCTCTCCATTCTCAGAAACACCCACCCAGAGCGAGCACCCAGAAATGTGTATTGGAAGAAATGAGGTCTTGATATCATGAATGTGCAAACTTTAGGGTTTCAAGTTAAGGTCTGTGCCTCGTCCATTTCATTACTGTATTTGTTCAAAAGTGTTTAAATACCTGGTTTGGTGGTGTCCCGTTCACTGAAAACCAACTAAACGCCAGGCTTTCCTGTGTTGGGACAGGGTAACTCCAGGTGACATGTGGACACAGAATGATGGACATATTTTCCGGATTAAAAAGCTGTTATATCCAGGATAACAAGGAAGTTAAGGAGGGCGCCTAAGTTTACCCAAAGAGAAAAAATATTTCGACTCCTAAATAAAGCTAGCAGAGAAACACCGTTGCTCAGATGTCAGCGTGCTAATTATATACGCAGCAGACTTGGCAGGTACAAAGATTAAATTCACCCACAAAAAAAGTAAAAAGGGAAAGGCAAGGGATCAAGTTCCCAGCTAAATAAATCCCCCTGCCACTTCCAGAAACTGCAGGCAGCCTCAGGTAGAGCTGAGCCACCTTTAGTCCTTCAGTGTCACCAAAATGAAACCAAGGTTATTTTGTCTAGGTGGTTCTCTACCTGTCGTGCCTTCCAGAGGTCATAGGCTTGTCCACAGGAGGCCACATCCCTGTCAGACATCCTGGACTGGGTTGACCTTGTCGAAACACCCACGTCTGGGTGAGCAGCCCGAACGCTGATCCTCACTGGCTCACCCGGAGCCTTGCCATGGAACACACCTTCATACAGCCAGTGCGTCCTGGAACACGATAGGTTTCCTCCCCCATATGCCTTTGCTGAAACGCAGTATGATCTGCTGCCGTGGTCTTCAAACTAGGGCAGTGGTTCTCAACCTTCCTAATGCCGCGACCCTTTAATACAGTTCCTCATGCTGTGGTGACCCCCAACCATAAAATTATTTTCGTGGCTACTTCGTAACTGTAATTTTGCGACTGTTACGAATCGTAATGTAAATAGCTGATATGCAGGATGTATTTTCGTTGTTACAAATTGAACATAATTAAAGCATAGTGATTAATCACAAAAACAATATGTAATTGCCGAAACCGATTTGGCTCAGCGGATAGAGCGTCAGCCTGCGGACTGAGGGGTCCTAGGTTCGATTCCAGTCAAGGGCATGTGCCTGGGTTGCGGGCACGTCCCCGGTGGGAGATGTGCAGGAGGCAGCTGATCGATGTTTCTCTCTCATCGATGTTTCTGACTCTCTATCTCTCTCCCTTCCTCTCTGTAAAAAATCAATAAAATATATTTTAAAAAAAAACAAACAAACAAACAAAAAAACAATATGTAATTATATATGTGTTTTCCGATGGTCTTAGGCGACCCCCGTGAAAGGGTCATTCGACCCCCAAAGGGGTCGCGACCCACAGGTTGAAAACCGCTGAACGAGGGTATTTGTACCCCTGGGGTTAGGCAAAGACTTTTCTGAAGATACACGGGCATTCTTTCACATGAAATATTTCCTAAAGTCCATCTTCCTGGGAACTAGCGTAGACAGGGTCTGCCGGTTCCACTGCACAGTGCTCCAGTCCAGATGACACGCAGCTGGGATACCAAAGAAAGGGATAGCTGGAATACTGGTATTGGGGTTGAAACCTGAATGATTAGATACATTCTTTTGCAAGTTGGGTAGTTTCCAATTTGTTGCTTTGAACAAAATTGAAGGAGGATCTAATCAAATCCAGATCAAGGAGTATATCTCATCTGTCTAAAGATAGATTTTTAAAAACATCTTTATTGAGCTGTGATTCACATACCATACAATTCAGTGGGTTTTCATCTTCTCACAGAGCTGGGCAGTCATCACCACTGTCAGTTTTAGGACATTTTCATTATCCCCCAAAGGAACCCCATACCCTTTGGCAGTCGCTCCCACTTTCCTCCCAAGCTCCCAGCCCTAAGCTATTTTCTACCACTAATCTACTTTCTAACCACTAATTTACTCTCTGTCTCTATAGATTTGCCTATTCTGGATATTTCATATCAATTGAGTCATACAATATGTGGTCCTGTGTGGCTGGCTTTCACTTAGCATAATGTTTTCAAGATGTATCCAAGTTGTAGCTTATATCAGTACTTCATTCCTTTTTATGGCCAAATGTTCCATTGTATGAATATACCACATGTTTTTATCCATTCATCCGTCAATCCAATGATAGATTATTTACAATATGCTTACATTAGGAATGAAAAAGGAGAAATTGCTACAGATCTTATTAATAAGTTAAAAGAGGATACTATAAGTGACTTTAATTTTAGGTAAAATTACTAAAACAACTTTCTTAAAAGAAAAACACAATTTTCCAGAAGTGACACAAGGAAAAAATGGTGACTATTCAGATTTTCTATTTATTAAAGAAAGTGAATTTGTGATTAAAACTCTTCTAAAAACAAAAACAAACCACCTCCAGGCCCAGTTGGTTTTGCTAGAGACTCATTCTAAACAATTAGGGAAGAAATATACCTTTATTCCACAAACACTTCCAGAAAATAGAAAAGAGGGAACACTTCCCAACTCATTTTATGAGGTCAGTATAACCTTGATGCCAACATTTAAGGATGTTAAAAGAAAGGAAAATTACAGACTAATTTCTCTTATAAAAACCCTAAAGAAAGTAATTAGCTAATTGAATCCAGTAATGTATAAAGAATAAGATATCTTGGAAAAGGGAGTTTATTCCAGGAAGGGAAGGTTTGTTTAACATTTGAAAATCAGTATTATATGCCACATTAATTTAATTAATGGGGGAAAACTGGTAAAATGATCTTGATAGGTACATTATTGATAAAAACCTATTACTCATTATAAGAACTTTTGCATATTAAGAATAGGGAATGCCCTTAATCTGATAAATATCTGCAAAAAATACAATAAATATTACATATATTTAATAATAAAATATTGAAAGCTTTCCTCCTGGTATCAGAAATAGACAGGATGCCCACTGAGTACCACTTCTATACAACTTTGTTTTGAAGGTCTTAGTGTAGTAAGACAAGAAAAATGAATAAAAGGTATAAGGATTTAAAAAGAAATAAGACCCTGCCCTGGCCGGATAGCTGTATTGGTTAGAGCGTCGTCCCAATATATCAAGGTTGTGGGTTCCATTGCCTGGTCCAGGCACATACCAGAATCAACCAATGAATGCATAAATAAGTGGAACAACAAACTGATGTTTCTCTCTTTCTCTCCCTCTCAAGTCATTCAATCAATAAATAAATAAAAGGAAGAAATAAAACTCTTTGTTAGCAGATGATATGATTATGTACATAGAAAATCCAAAAGAATAAAGCAGATAACCTGTTAGGATTAACTAGTGAATTTAGCAAGGATGCTGGGTATTCAATTAGAATAAAGAAAAACAATTTTGTTTCTATAGTCCAACAACAAACAAGTTGAAAAAATTTAAATGACACCATTTACAGGAGCATTAAAGCCATCAAAAATTTAGGAATAAATCTAAAGAAAAATATATAAGACCTCTCTATTGAAAATTACAAAATATTCAGATATATTAAAGAAGACTCAAATATACAGAACAGCACACCATCTTAATAAATTTGGAAAATTTAGTATTGGAAAAATGTCATTTTTTCCCTAAATTTATCTGTAGTTTCAATGTCAATCAAAAGCTCTGCAGGTTTTTATGTGGATATAGATGAGGAAATTGATAAGCTGTTTCTGAAGTTTATATGGACATGCAAAGGGCCAAGTATAGCCAGGAAAATCTTGAAAGAACAGCATTAGGAGACTTCACTACCAGATATAATGCGTTATTGTTGTAAGGAAGACATAATGGAGTGAAATAAAGTCCTGAAAAAAAAAACACCACACATATATAGTATTTTATTTATGACAAATATGAAATTGCTATGCAATAGGGAAAGGATTGTCTTTTCAATAAATGAGGGTCAATCAGATGTCCATAGTGAAAAATAATTACCTTGATTCCTCCCTTAATACACAAAAATCATTTTCAGATGGACTTTATGTGTAAATGTAAAGATAAGATGGAATAACTCCTGGACTTGGGGTAGGGGAAGATTTCTTAAACAGAATAGTACAAGTGCTAACAGTAAAGAAAACAGATTGTTAAATTGGACATTAAAATTAGGAACTTATATTCATAGAAGACGCTATCAAAAGAGTGAGTAGGTAAGCCGCAGAGTGGTGGAACATATTTGCAATACCTAGAGCTGATAAAGGATTTGGATCTAGAATTCAACAGTAGTGCCACTGCTGTTGCTTCATAACAGATTACCACAAAATATTATGATTTATTGTCTCACAGCTTTGGTAGGTCAGGACTCTGGGCACCACTTAGCTGGGCGCTGCTGGCTCTAGTTCTCCCATGAGGTGGTAGTCAGGCTGCCAGCTAGAGCTGTGATGACTTCTGAGGCTCCACTGAGGGGAGCCCCTTTCAAGCCCTCTTCTGGGATTGTTGGCAGACCGTGGTCCCTGGCCACATGGACCCCTCCATGGGGCTGCCCCTTGGCATGGCAGTTGGTTTCCCACAGGATCAGCAAGAGCAAGTGAGCACTCGACAGGGGTGCACAGTCTTTTCATAACTTCACCTTGAAAGTGACATCCCGTTGCTGCTTCCATATTGTAGTCATTAGAAGGGAATCAGTCCAGCTCACACTCAAGGGAAAGGGATTATACAGGGGTGATGGTGGGGCCATCTTGGAGGCCTCCTACCATAGGAATACAGGCAGAGGCAGAATAGATGGAAAGAAAGGCAGCCCGGCAGATAGAGGCCTGGGTTCAATCTCTGGACCTCCTCTGCTGCTTTCTCTTCCTTTAACCCACTAGCTCCCCCGGCATCCTTCGAACACATCTCTTCCAGCTTTAACAAATGCCAGCTGGGTTCCTGTCACTCACAATTAAGCGTCCTCACAGCCCCCGGCCTGGTCACTGAGGATGCAATGATAACTTGGACACTATGCTTATCCTCAAGTTGCTTACAGCCTCCAGAGAGAGACAAGAGGGAAAAGAGGTGGCTCCCAATGTAGTGTGGACAGACAGACAGGGTGCAGGACTTGGCCAAACCAGGCTCTGACACATCTCTCATGGCATTGGTCAACTTCCTTAAGTTCTTATGGCCATTATATTCAAAATAATATTGCCCATGATCAAACCAATAAATACCAATTGAGCACCTATTATACGCAAGGCTCAGCATAAGACCTGTGATACAGACCTGTGCGACATTCTAAGAGGGGTAGGCGTACTTCTCAAAAATAATAAAGAACACCTGGTAAACATAAAATGAAGTCATGGGGACAACCTATTCCTGTCTGTGTCTTTCTAGGAGAACACTTCAGCATGGTGACTAAGAGCAGGGGCTTTCGAACCCCGGCTCTGTCACTGGCCATATGACCACTGGCCATGTGACCTTTTGGGCAAAGTCACTTAACCTCTGTGAGACTCAGTGTCCTCCTCTGTGAACTGGATAGTATAGCAGCATGTATTTCACAGGATTGTTAGGAAGATTAAATGAGTTGATATGAATAAAGCACTTAGAATAGTGCTTGGCACATAGTAAGTCCTCAATGAATGTTAGCAAACAATATTATGTCAAACTAGAGGCCCAATGCACAAAATTGCAGGGTCCCTAGGCCTGGCCGGTGATCAGGGCAGATCTGTGGGGCGACTGGCAGAGTGATTAGGGGGCCCCCACTGGCACCTGCCTTGGCTGGTCTTGCGCCACCCATTCCTGCAGGGCAATCGGGGGCTGGCGCTAGCCCCATTCCCCAATTGCCCCACCACCGGTCACCTCCCTCTGAGGGGTGAACAACAGGGCGATTGGGGGGCCCCCTGCTGGCACCCGCCTTGGCTGGCCTGGGTCCTGGGTCCTGGGGGCAGCTCCTGCAATGAGCATCTGCCCCCTGGTGGCCAGTGCACGTCATAGCAACCAGTTGTTCCACCGGTCCTTCTGCTGTTTGGTTGATTGGCATATTAGGCTTTTATTATATAGGATTGTATAGATTATAAACTCTTCAAAAGCAGGAGGCCTCGCCTTCTTTGTAGCTCAGCTAACATGTAGAGACCACTCTAGATTTCTCTACTTGCTTGGCTCAGCAGTATTAATTTATTAGCAGATGCAGGCATTGTCTTGCTTGCTGGTTTCTCCATCTGCTCTAAATTTAGTACTAAATAAAGACAGCTGTGGGGGTGGAGGAGGTTTAGAGATCTCCTGTCCAAATACATTGGGATTTTGTTTTGTTCAAAAGCTGTAATCCAAAGAGAGTTTAGCAGCATCTGCTGAAGACCATTTTTAGGCACGATTTGCAGAAATTTGTACCGTCTATTTACATTGTTATGTGCATCCATACTTTGAATCTTCAGCCATTTGCATCTAGTAATAGCCTAACTGATGTTCCAAATTTGATGCTATTCTGTATATAAGCCTGCATAATTCCTGACTGATTATAATGTATGGATATTAAATAAATTTACTTATGAAAAACAATTCACTTTTTCAATCTTGATAATAGTCACAATCCCATGTATGAATAAAGGTCCCTGCTCAAATGTTACTTCCTCAGACAACCTTCCTTATTACCCTATCCTAAATAGTATTCCACACCCTCTTCAAACCTAATCCCTCTCTGTGGTCCTTTTTAAAATAGCCCTTATTACTGTTTGATGCTTTCTTATTTGTTTGGGTCCATGTTCATTGTCTGTATCACCTATTAAGAATGTAAACTCTTCAAGGACAAGGGATTTGACCCATACACCACTTTACCCCTATCTAGAACAGTGCCTGACAAAGAGTAGATATGCAAAATTTTGTTGGATAATAGAATTTTCACTTAACTCTCAGGGGAAAAAATTTTAAACAAGTGCGATGGTACCAACTTCTATAGACTCCGGAGCCCACCTGTCACTTCCAGCTCTACGCCACTGTCTTCTAATGAAGTAGGATGTAAACACACAGGACAGTAGGAAAGCAAGGATGAGATCTGCTGGGATGGAGTCATTGGTAAGAGGAGGCTTGGGCCTCATGGGTGGGATGAGAGAGATTTGGAATGTGGAGGGGGAGGGAGGGCCAACCTTGGACCTGGGCCTGCTTGCGGGGGTGGCCTTCTCCTTGGCTGCAGAATCAGTTCCAGTTTGCCCCTGGGGGAGCAGCGATGATAGAGGGCAGGGCCTTTGGGTCAAGCCCTCCAATTAAGAACACTTTCCAAGGAACCTTAGTGGACTGTCAGGACTCCAGTCAGGACCAGAATTCTAACTGCCTGGATAGCCTCAGGCGAGTTCGGAGGAACTCCCAGTTACCTGTGTGCTGGGGAGGGCAGATGGGCATCCAGGCTGGGGAGGGGCTTCTGAGCCAGGGCATCTTTCTTAGCGAGAATCCGTGTTATTGGTAAACCAGGGAGGAGCTGACCCCCAAACCAGCTTCCCTAGAACGGAGAAGGGAGGGGAACAGCCACCACCACCAGTGGCCTCAGGGGCCAGTGGCCCAGAGAGTGCTGGGTTCTCATTTCCTTGCTGATGAAATGTGCTGGCATAGATGCCCAGGTACCCAAGTGATGGAGGAGGCTCGCTTGGCGCCAGCAAGGGCTGTGGCCCCAGCACGTTTTAGGAACAGATCCCGCAGGCCTGCGAGGGGCTGGCTCTGCCAGGGGTAAGCTGTTGGCACAGGCGAGGGGGCACCTGGGGCAGGAAGCGCTGGAAGTGTTGGGACAATTGAAAGGCAGCAGGTGGGTTCAGTTTGTCGGAAAGGCCAGGGAAGTGAGAGTCAGCCAGAGAAAGGAAAGGGGAAGAAGCAGAAGCAGAGAGGCAGCCACCGGCCCTGGGAGAAAGGGAAAGGAAAATCTCAGAGCTGCAATGTCCTGGGAGCCTCAGGGAGCCAGGGTTCTGCTGGCCACCTTTTCCTGGAGGAGAGGCCGGAAGAAGCTGAGGCCTGGAACCAGCTAGGCTTTTCCTTGGCATAGCCGTCAGAGATGTGAGTGATGAGCTGCTCAAATATTTGCTCAGGCATCCCTCTCCTTCAAATGCCTCATTCCTACCTCCAAAAGGTGGCACTTGATTATCCTTGAATCTTTTATTTTTTTTTAATATATTTTTATTGATTTCAGAGAGGAAGAGAGAGATAGAAACATGCATGATGAGAGAGAACCATTAATCAGTTGCCTCCTGCACGTCCCCTACTGGGGACCGAGCCCGCAACCTGGGCATGTGCCCTTGACCTTCAGTCCGCAGACCGACACTCTATCCACTGAGCCAAACCGGCAAGGGCTCCTTGAATCTTAAAAACAAACAAACAAACAAACAGACAAGGCTTAGTTACTCATTTTGGTTCAAAGTAAAGTGAGTTATTTTCCTCAAGGTCTCCCAAGAAAAATGCTTTAAAAATAAGAAAATGTTTTGGTAAAGTTAAGGGAAGATATTTTCCCCCTAAGAATCGAAAACAAAGAAACTTTCACACAAATATTCATTATAAAAATTTTTTGTCACTAAAATTATGTCATGACACAAATGCCAACTCTGTCTTTTTAAAAATGTTTTGTGTTGTTTGCTTTTGATGAAATCGTCATTTCCAGCAAGCCCTGCCTGCAATGTTCTCTCTTGTGCCTGTGACACCGAGTGAGACTGTTAGATGCCAAGTTCACTTGTTGGACTAAAATGTGTCTAGATTTGGAGTCTCCTGGGGGAAGGGAAAGACTGAGTAAATTATAACTGTTTCAGTTAATGTGCCTCACCTTTCATTCCTCACTCGACACTAAAGTAGGGCACACAGTAGGCTCGCTCTGCTTGTTTATTAAATGAAAGGATGTTTGGAAAAAGAAAGCGGAACATCTCATTGAAAAGCATTTGAGGCACATAGAATCACAACTGTGGGCTGTCTCCTAAGTCACTTAGCGTTCCTTCCCATTATTCCTCTTCCCCCAGTTTTTGAATTTCAGGCCCTGGAGGTCTGGGCCCTGGAGGTTAGGCCTTGTCTCTGGAACTCCTGTCCAGGGGCCAGCAGCGTCCGCCTCACCTGGGAGCTCATGTGAAATGTGGACCCTCCGGCCCCATCTCAGATCCACAGACTCAGAATCTGCACTTTAACAGGATCCCCAAGTGGTCTGTGTGCTGTTCAATGGAGAAGCGCTGCTCTAATGCACCTGGGCCACTGCCTTCCGGAGGCACCAGGGCAGGGCACCCTCCTCCACCCTGGCCTCAGGGTGTAGCTATTTGGGTGGCTCGGCAGCTCCACACCAACCACGGTGCCGATGGTGTAGGCGGCTGGAGATGGCAGAGGGTCCAGATTCCAGCTCTGCTGCTAAAGGAACCTCTTCACATTGACAAGTGACTTAAACACTTTTACATTCAATTTTACAGAAAACTTGCAAGGATAGTACGAGGAACGTCTATATTCCCTATATATACCCCGGATTCACCAAGTGTTAATGTTTTGGCACATGCGCTTTAACATTCTCTCTCTCTACCCATATATTACTATTTCAGTGCTATTGGAGGGTCAGTTGCATACACGGGCTTGCTTTTCCCTTAACGCTTGAGTGCGGACTTCCGAAGAACAAGGACCACCACTCCTGGCCAGGTCCAGGGGAGGCAAGCAAGGCCTGGGAGTGAATGGCCCCGTGAGGCCTTCCTTACGTCTCGCACCCTAGGAGCCTTGCTTGCCGAACCCTAGTCCTGGCCCTGTACACTACAGTGATCAATCAGGAAATCGAACATTGATTCAATACTATTATCGAATCTACTGTCCATATTTCAATTTTGTCAGTTGTCCCAATAATGTCCTTTAGAGCAAGTGTTTCCATACCCAATTTGGGGTCGTGCATACCATTTAATTGTCATAGCTTCTGAAGCTCCTTCAACCTGGAGCAGTTCTTCAGTCTTCTTTTGTCTTTTAGGACATTGACATTTTTGAAAAATACAGAACAGTTTTTTTATAGAAAGTCCCTCAGTATGGGGACAACTTATTCTTAATTTCTTGGTGGTTCAGTTTCATCAGCTATAGAGTGAGAATAATTCCTGCTTCATGTTGAATCAAGTAAGACATGTAATAGACTAGCAATATGGCAGGTATCGGAGGATTAGAAAGTAGCTAACACTGATTAGATGCTTGTCGGTACCATGCCAAGTGCTTTCCATGCATTATGTCATCGAGGCCTCCCTACAGCTCTGTGACACGGCCTCCATTTCACATCCATTTCACAGATGAAGAAACGGAGACTCTGAGTACTTGGCCCAAGGTCTCATAGCTAGTAAGGAGGGAAATGGAGACCTGAAACAAGTCAGTCTGCCTCCAAGAACTCTTTGCTTAGTAACCATGCTTGTGATGTTTATCTGAAATGTAAATTTTTGACATGAAATTTACATAACATGAAACTCACCATTCTAATCATTTTATTTCGCCCAGCTTTATTGAGATATAATTGACATATAACATTGTGTAAGTTTAAGGTGTACAACATGAAGATTCTTTTTTGTTTTAAATATATTTTATTGATTTTTTACAGAGAGGAAGGGAGAAGAATAGAGAGTTAGAAACATCGATGAGAGAGAAACATCGAACAGCTGCCTCCTGCACACCTCCTACTGGGGATGTGCCCACAACTAAGGTACATGCCCTTGACTGGAATCGAACCTGGGACCTTTCAGTCCGCAGGCCGACGCTTTATCCACTGAGCCAAACCGGTTAGGGCAACAACATGAAGATTCTATACATGTATGTAATACAAAATGATCACCATTATAAGGTTAGTTTACACATCCACCACCTCACATCATTACAGTTTCTTTTATTATGGTGAGAACGTTTAACACGTATTCTCTTAGCAACTTTTTTAAAAAATGTATTTTATTGTTGAAAGTATTACAGATGTCCCTCCCCCCCCATCAACTCCCTCCACTCCACACCCACCCCTCTCAGGCCTTCACCATACTATTGTCAGTGTCCAAGGGCTATGCATATAAACATATAAGTTCCCTGGTTAATCACTTCCCACCTACTCCCCGCCTTCCCTCTGAGCCTCATCGGTCAGCAACTTTCAAGTATATAAATACAGCATTGCTAACTATAGTCACCGTGCTATATATTGATCCCCAGAACTTATTCATTTTATAACTGGAAATGTGTACCCTTTACCAACATCTTCCCATTTTCTCCACCCCCATCCTCTGGCAACTATTACTTTATTTCTATGCGTTTTAACCATTTTAAAGTAGACAGTTCAATGCATGTTAGTGCACTGACAATGTTGTACAACCATCAGCACCATCTAATTCCAGGATATCTGCATCACCCAGAAAAGAAACCCCCGTGTCTCCCAATTCCCCTTTCTCCTACCCCTTGACAACCACTAATCTGCTTTCTGTTTCTATGGATTTGCATATACCCACAATGGAATACTACTGAGCAGTAATAAAAAGGAACCAACTACTGATACACACAATAACATTTTGGATTTCAAAAACATCAAGCTGAGTGAAAGAATCCAGATAACAAAAAAAACTCCATACTGTCAGATTCCATTGTGGTTTCCCATGAAATTCTAGAAAAAACAAAACCTTAGCAATAGGAAGCATGTCAGTGGTTCCTGGCGCCAGGAGTATGGAGGTGGGGATGGACTGCAAAGGTGCACAGGGAACATTCTGGAGTGATAGAAGAAATGGTTTAAAACTTGATGGTGGCACCCATTGTGTTGTAGGCAGTTAGACAGACATGAGCAGAGCAAGGACGATGGGCCTGATATAGAAGGTCACCAGGTGGAAAGCCCCGCATGCCTAGCAATGGACAATCAATTGTAGGGTGGGACCTCATCCCCCGGGTGACTCCCCCCACCCCGCCTCCCTAGCGTATCGCTGGTCGTGCAGTTTGGACCCCTGACCTTTCCTCCACTAGAGATAACATCTGGGCCTCAGTTGTATTTCAGCTCCAGGCCCAGAGTGACATCAGGACCAGCTGCAGTGAATAATGTCCCCAAAGGCCAATCAATCAGTGAAGGCCACAACCCTGAGGAGACACACTTGGAAAACTGCTGAATATTCTGTTAAGATCTTCCCCTGGGACCTCCCCTAAAATCTCCACCCTTGGAACCCTTAGGATGGAGGACCCAGTGGACTGTCCCTCCCAGGAGCACGCCCATGCCTTTCCCTGCCCTCTCCCCCTCCATGTACATTACCATCAGCTCCTCACTCCCCAGCTCCAAGGGCCCTTCCTTTAATCTCCAGAACTTGTTTGCTAAGCCCATTTCTTCTAGGAATGACTTCTTCTACCTCTGTAACTTACCACATAAATGTTCTCTTACAGTTTGGGTCTTGGCTCTGAATTCTTTCCGAGCCAGAGCCCACGTACCGAGCTTGCTGAACCCACGTTAGGTCTGACCCCATGGGTCACACACCTAGTGCCTTTCCCGCCACCTTCTACAGATGCATGACATATACATTTACCCAAACTAATCTAACTCTCTACTTTAAAAAGCTTATAAATATAAATTATGCCTCAATAACACTGTTTAAAAACAAACAAACAAATATATCTGTCCCTCAGCGGAGTTCAAATCATCAGTATGTCTTCCTTCACAGTTGGGCCCCAAATCTATCTTCCCCGCCTCATCTCCCTCCTCTCGCCTCCATGTGTTCATCCAACAGACATTCTCACACCTGCTGTGTGCAAGGCCCAGTGTCAGGCACCCAGAGAAAGTGAGGAAGGAGAATCTCTGTCCTCAGGGGACTCACTGCCAATCTGGGAGCAGCAAGGACACCGACCCCAACAAACAGCAGGGGGCCTAGAGGGTCACTGGGTCTCGAAGGAGAGGAATATGAATGTACATTCTAGTCACTTTGAATTGCAAGTCTGAGTCAGGTTTCAATTTAATTTTTGAATAGGTAATACATTTACATAATTCGAAAAGAAGTTATGCATTGAAAAATTTCCTCTCACCCATGTCCTATCTGCCCAGTTCCCACCGATCCCCACATAAGAATATAACATACACATTCTGGACCTTGCATGTTAAGTATAGCATAACATACACATTGTTCTGCAGTAAACCTTTGAGAACTAGCCATATGGTTACAGCAAAAAGTTTCACCCTATTGTATAGTTACCTAGTGTTCCATTGTGTGGATGGGCCATAATTTATTTATCCAATCTCCTTTTGGTAAACACTTGCTTCTGATAGTCTGTTATGGTAAACAATGCTGTGATGTGTAATCTCGTATGGGTGGTATTTTATGTTTTATTTTGTATATGGCAAATATATCTATGGCTACATATTGGATTTTATAATTATTTCTTTATTAGAGGCCCAGTGCATGAAATTTGTGCATGGGGGTGGGGGGGTTGGATCCCTCAGCCCAGCCTGCACCCTCTCCATTCCGGGATTCCTCAGGGGATGTCCGACTGTCAGCAGTGGGACATCCCTCTCGCAATCCGGGACCACTGGCTCCTAACCACTCACCTGCCTGCCTGCCTGATCGCCCCTAACCACTCTGCCTGCCTGCCTGGTCGCCCCTAACTGCTCTCCCCTGCCAGCCTGGTCCGGTCTAATTAGCATATCATCCTTTTATTAGTATAGATATTTTACATATCCCACAAATAAGCCAACCACTCTCGTATCTTTAGGCTGTTTTCTGTGCCTTGAAAGTCCCCACTGAGTCCTTTTCTACTGGCAAACTCCTGCTCTCCCTCAGGATCCAGCTCAACTGCTTCTTTCCTGTGAAGCCTCCTCAATTCCCTCAGGCCAAATGGGGCTGCTCCCTCTCTTTCCTCTTCCAGTATCCCATTCCCACATCCTCGGAATTGTTGGTTCACAGGTCCCCTTCACTCCTCATGTGCTACGGCAGATTTAACCCAGAGACCCGTAGTACTTGGCACCTGGTAAGTGTTGAGGAAATGCTCATGGCACGGTTAGAGCTGACTCAGGGTGCTGGGCTGCCCCGCCCTCACCTTCAGCTGCCTCCCCGCCTTTGCGAACAGAGGACTGACCCCAGACAGAGGTGGGCTATGATTTCCCTTCCACCCACCTAATTCCTTCCTGCCGGCTCCACCCCTTTCCCCCCTTGGGATTCTGTCCACAGCTGCCCTGCGGTCCGGCCCGCGCTGGATCTGGCACGAATAGCAGCTCTTACAGCGTTTTAGAAAATAAATAACGAAACGAAATGGAGCACGGGCTCCACCCATCTTCTCTCTTCCTCATCAAGTCCTTGGCCTCCTCTGAAACCCAGAGAACAAATCACTGGCTAGTCAAATGCACACCAGTCGCCCTCAGGCATGACTTCCGACGCCGGCAGCCACAGGAGGTGACGGTTTACTGCGGCACTTTTAGGAGTGGGGAAACGCGGATAACATTCAGGTGGATCGATGCTAAGTGGTTTTTAAGGGCAACTTGACTTGTTTTTAAACACATGGGGTTAACTCTACAATGTCAGGATGCTTACCCGGGCCTGGAGCTGTCGACTGCTAGGATGTTTCCATGTCATATATTATTTATTCTGTTACAGTACTTCCTGGGGGGCCATGCTGGAGGTGAGCGCGCTCTCTCCACCTCGGGGATGAAAAGGTGAAAGCTCTGTGTTCTCCTCACTCTGGGGGAGCTTCCTATTGCAGGAGGCGGAGCCATCCATAAAAGCAAAAGGGAAAGGAAGCTTTCCAGGCGATACCCGCCCAGACAGAGGCGGATGTAGGAATTGAGATGTTCCCCCTGAAGTCTCGGGAGAGGGGTGGCTCAGCTCCGTGGAGTGCGTTGGGACTGGTCTTCCCAAATTCTTCTCGCTCACTCCTCAAAGAAATGGGAGAAACCGTTTCTTCTTGTACCTTCAAAGGTCAGATCTAAAGCGTTCCATCATAGTTTTAGATAATGGCAAAGCTTGTTATTTCTGGCACATTACAAGTATTGGCATTTTAAAATAAGATTCTTACATCATTTTCTAAGTGTATCCAAGGGAATCTAAATATCATAATGCATCTATCATCTGTTTTTTAAAAAATACATGAACAAGCTTTTCTTTAAAAGAAATTTTACCTCATTCTTTTTTCCCCTTATCTTGCCCCTGAACATTTTAATATAAGACTTTAGGCTGGAAAGTTTTATTGATCAGCCTATCATATTTCCCTACAAAAATAAAAATTTTTAAACTCATCATTATTTTATTATTGATGCAATTTTGAATACTTAATTGCTTTAAACAACATAAAATATTACAAATTTTGATAAACTATTAAAATTAAAGCATATATTTTTTAATCCTCATCAGAGGATATGTTTATTGATTTTTAGAGAGGAGAGGAGGAGAGAGAGACACAGAGAGAGAAAGAGAAGAACAGAGAAATATCGATGCGAGAGAGAAACATCGATATGTTGCCTCCCATATGCGCCCCTATCGGGGACTGAATCCACAACTTAGGTATGTACCCTGACCAGGACTTGAACCTGAAAGCTATTGGTGAATGGGATGACGCTCCCAACAACTGACCCCACTCCCCGGCCAGGGAAGATCTATGATGGAATGAGTTTAAGAGACGATGGGAGAACCTCTCCCTCAAAAGCCTAAAATATGCCACATGTAACCTTGTGTGTTGTTATGATTTGATTATATGTGTATGTAGTCTTACTGTATTTGGCATGTTTATAAACTTGATATAAATGTATCATATGGCATGTATTCTGCTGCTACAGAATGGGAGAAGTAGAGACAGAAAGTACAGAAAATTTTAGAAGCTTTGTTGCAAAGGAAGCAGAGAAATGGGGCAGTAGCTGACAGTGGAAGTGCAGATTTTGTAAGGCTGGAGAAATAACAGCTACTGTAAGCTTATGGGGGTGACCCCAGAAGAGAGGGGAACATGGATAACATAGAAGAGAGGGTATTGACAGAGTGAAGGTGATGATCTTGATTAGGCAAGGCAAGATTGGGATCTATTGCCTTGGCCGAGGGACTGGCTTTAGCGAGGAGCTTGGAAAACTCACCCTGAACTGGAGGGAAAGGTGAAGAAGAGGTTCTAGATGCTGGTTTGTGACTATGGGTAGATGAGATGGTGGGAAAACTGTGGAAGTTTTCATCTCATTGCTTTAATTTTCTCCATGAAATAGAAAGCAAGCTCATTAACTGAGAATGATGATTGAGGGAAAGAGGTGTAGGTTAGAGGACAGAAAAAGTATGAAATCCAGAAGAATGGTGGAGGCAAGTAGGATTCATGGGCGGCGCTAAGGGCCCGCTTGAAGTTCCCACTGATGAAATGAAAGTGAAACTAGTCAGTGTGACTGTTTTTCTGTAGCCACATTCAGGTGCATGGGTACTGGCACGGAGTAGGTGGAGAGCTGGCTTGAATCCAGGACTGTGGTTTTGCCCAGCAAGCAGGAAAAGGCGGGAGGCGAGTCTGGGGGTTGAGAGTGTGTGCCCGGAAATGATGGTAATAATTGGCTGTGGTAAGAATGGGAGAAAGTGGATGTGTGGATTGAAGAATTGTTGGAGTTAGAGTGCTATAAGGAAATGAGGAAAAATGAAGTGGTGTTCAGAGTGTGATATGTTTGAAATTGTGAGTATGAAGAAGTTGCAGAGTTTGATAAGGTTCCTGTGATTATAATTATGGGAGCAAGTGGCTGAGTTAGGGTAGGACAAGATTCTTGGAGGAGAAGTCAAGGTACCGAGAGGTCAAGGTAATGAGAAAACCATCTTAGTATAGTATGTTATAACCACCGAGAGTTGAGACAGAAATGGCATTGGAGTGACTGACAGGACCACATGGTGAAAAATTGAAGGGGAATGAGAATAAGATGAGGAGTACTGGGTAACAAGATTTAAAGCTGCAGGTTAATAGAGAGGAGAGAGGGGGTGGTCTGGAAGCATGTTGAGGAGCAAGGACACCTACCTCACCTCCAGGCACAGGCTAAGGTGCTTATGGTTGAAAATACAGTTGCTACTACTTGAGAGGGAGAAGGGGAAGCAGTGTCCCAGGGGTAAGTCAGGTTTCCTTTAGCAAGAAGGTGAAGGGAACCTGAAGAAAAGTTCTGAGGTTAAGCTTATAGGAATTGTCATTTGCATAAATAAATAGGTGTGGTGGATAGACTCTCATGTGGCCCCTCTGATCCTCACCTCCTGGTGTTCATGCCCTTGTATAGTTTTCCTTGAATGGGGATGGGACTTGGGATTTGCTTCTGGCCAATCAGGTAATGGCAAAGGTGTCAGGATATATGTGATCACGTGTATGTGATGACGTTACATAAGGTTGTAACCAATGTCTTACACCAAAACTGTCCCCCTTGCTAGGTTTGAAGACGCCAGCTGCCATATTGTAAGCTTCCCCATGGAGAGGGTCACATGTCCCAGAACTGGGGGAGCCCACAGGCAGCTAGGGACTAAGGCCCTTGGGTCCTGCAGCCTGCAGGGAACTGAATGCCGCCAGCAACCAGTGAACTGGGAAACGGATCCTTTCCCAGCCGAGCATCACAATGTGGTCTTGCAGGGGACCCAGGAAAGCCATGTGTGGACTCCGGACCCACAGACACTGTGAGCCGATACATTGGTGTTGTTTTAAGCTGCTGTGCTATACAGCAAGGTTAACTAATACAACAAGGTTAACCAATACAACAAGGTTAACTAGTACAGATGGGAATGGAAGTTTAGTTATAGCAATGTTATTCGATTATTTTAACCCCAACCGAGGTGTATTGTCTAAGAATCCCATGTTGATCTATTATTAATTTTGTTGATAACAAAGAAGTGAGACTTACAAGCGAATTTATGGCCCTTTTATTCGGGTAGCTTACTTTCTCAGCACAGACACCAGCTCCTGAACTGTCCCTGTGAACTACCCTGGAGGTCTTTACCTGTTGGGTCAAGGTAATGCGTGAGGCTTTTGACTTTTTTCTAAGGTAGGAGAAAGACAGTTTTAAAAGGGGCTGCTATGTCTTCAGGTGCTTTCTGAAGCTGAGAAATTTCAGAAAATAGTACAGATATCAGAGGAAGATCTGGAAATGAATTCCCTTAAAACTAGTCTTGGAAAGTCTTCACACCCCCAGGGGTAAGGGGGACACTGGTGAAGAGGACAGTTTTAGAGGCTTTCTGGTAGAAACCGGAGGCGCTCAGGCTATGATGGCAAGAACAGCATGGGGCTAAGGGGTGGGCACCGTGTGAAAGGCAGGAGGGGGACTAGAGAGTTTCAGGGCTGTATGACTTAATAGATGACTTTATTATTTTTCAGCAATGGATGCTTCTACTTTTTCCAATTACAAGTATTGGATTCTGCAAGAACATAGTTAAAACTATTTGGTGAGGGATATAAATTTTACACATGGGAACTAGATAAGAAAATTTAATTTTTGGCCCTCTGATATTAAAGTTTATATGAACACATGAAGCTTGAAACTTAAAAAAATATCTAAATGTAAAAAATTAGTTAAGTATTCATGGATATGTCTATATCCTTTATCATAAGCACTATATAATTAAGAATTCAACTACTTTTGAGTCTGCAAGTCAGATCCTGTCAAGTAACCTGCTATGTATGATTCAATCTTTTTAAAATTTTAAAGACAAATAGATTCAATAAATTTAATCTTCCACATGTTCTCAGAAGGAATTCTCAGAAGCATCCTTCAGTAATAAACACAGTTGGATAATTCATTTACCCTAAATGAACTAGCTGTGCATGCTGTGAGGTAGCAATGAAAGACTAAGATCTTCCATAAAAATGGTACCCTCAATGCATAAGCATTCTCTCTCCACACGAAGAGAGGGAGTAACAAAGGAAAGAGAGTCATCCTTCATTATCACATCAACTATTGGCATTTTCAAAGTTTTTTGTGTGTTTTTTTTCCCTTTGTGCTGGGCTCTTTTTTGTTTTTTTAAATTAAATCTTTACTGTTAAAAGTATTACATATGTCCCCCTTTACCCCGATTAGCTCCTTCTAACTCCCCTCCCCCCAGGCCTTCACCACCCTATTGTCTGTGTCCATGGGTTATGCATATATGCATACAAGTTTTTTGGTTGATTAAATGCCTAATTTCAGTTCTTCAACAGCAATATCAATATTTACTTATTGAAATATGTTTTTATTGATTTTAGAGATAGAGGGAGAGAAAGAAGGAGAGAGAGAAACATTGACGAGGGAGGAACATCCATTGGGGATCACCCCCGACACCGGGGCATGTGCCCTGACTGGGATTTAAGCTGTCGACCTCTTGGTGCATGGTCCGGTCCTCAACCAGCTGAGCCACACGGGCTGGGCAATACCAATATTGACTTTGAAAGGTGTATTTATCTTTAAGCAGAGGACATTAACAGCTTCCAACACGGTCTCTAGGAATGATTCGCAGTTCCGAACCGTGCTTTAGGAAGACATTTCCGGCAGTCTGTGCGGGATTTATTCCTATTCCATCATTGGTGATAATGGCACTCGTGGCGGCAGGAACTTTAAACTCTTCCGCGGCGAACTTCAAGACTGCGGTGAACGGTGTACTTTCAGGAACACTGAGTACTTTGTAGGGCAGCCGCGGGTCGGACGTCAGGGTGATCTTAAAGGAAACCTTGGACATGGTGGAGCCGGGCTGGGCGGAGACGCCGACGCTCGGGGCAGTCCCACTTCCGCTGAGGCAAGGCCTCCTCCACGCTCAGCAACAGATGGCTTCAGGCTCTAAACCAGGCCTTTAGAGCTTTCTAATTGGTCTCGGTGGAAGCCCCACAGAAGTATTTCCTGGTTGGTGAAAAAGAAAAAAAAATAGCATGTATTTTCTGAAACTTTTTAAATGTAAAAGAAACGCGCGCTTCTTGTAAAAATGTTAAGTACAAGAAGTATGAGGTAAAACAATTTAGGCCTTCCCCTACCCGACGGGTACCTGGTTAACAGGTGTGCTTGGTCCTCAGAGGTTCCTTCCAACCCTGACGATCCGCCTAAATCTCTCCCGACAAGAACCTCTGACTTTTAGAGACACCGGCCAGGCTCTCACACGTGCGTTCCCTGACTATCGAGTGCGTTTCTTTCACCCCGTTTATGTCATGTGGCCCCATATGGGAGAGTCCCGCGAACGTCAGCGCCTCTGAACCTGGTGATCGGGGCGGGGGGGCGGGGGGGGGGGGGCAGGAAGGGGCCGGCATCGTGAGCTTCTCCCCGAAGAGAGCTGCTGGCAGCTGCAGTCTCATTTCTGTGCCCCCGGAGGTCCCCCCAAACAAGGCCCGACCGGCCGCTCTTTAGAAACACTTACTGGACGCCCCTACGCGCCGCGCTCTCCCGCGCTTCTTGGGTACCTTTCTGCGAAGAAATGCCAATTTCTCTGGCGATCGCTCCCTCCAGGCGGCCTTTCTCGCCCACCTCTGAGGGGCAGCGCCTCCCTGCAGGGCCGGGTCCCAGGCCGCGAGTCCGGCTGGCCGCGGGCGGGCTGGCTCTCCTCCTCCGCGGGCGCCTGCGCAGAGCGCCCTCCCGTCACTGCGGGCAGGAGGCGGGGGCAGCGGGGAGAAAGGAAAGCTGAGGGGGGAAAGGGCCAAACCCTGAAATTACCCGGATGTGGTCTCCGCGCGCGCATGCTCAGTGTCTTCCCGACAAGTTGGCAGCGGCACCTCGGCCCTGGTCGTCGTCGCCGCTGCGGTAACGGAGCGGCTCGGGTGGCGGAGCCCGCGTTCGCGCCCGCCCGCTCTCCTCCGGAGGCCCTTCCCGCCCTGCCCTCGGCTCCGCGGGCCGCTCAGGGGACGCGAGCGGGTGAGGGGAGCCGGGCGCCCCGCGAGAGAGGCCCCCGCGGCGGGGCGGCCCGGGAGCTCGAGGCGGCCCGGCTCGCGCGGGCAGCGGCGCGGCGCCGAGGAGGGGCGGCCTGGCCCGGACGCCTCGGGGCGGGGGCCGAGGAGGGCTCCGGGCCGCCGGGGGGAGCGACGGGCCCGGCGCCCTCGCGGACTAGCTCCGGCGGGAGAGCGGACCGCCCTCGCCATCGCCGGAGTCCAGGTAGCGCGCCATGTCCCCTCCCCTCTTCCCCCGGCCGAGCCCGCGCACCCCTCCCGCGGCTTCCCCGCCCGGGGCGGGCTCCCGGCGGCGGCGGCGGGGAGCGCGCGGGAGGCCGGAGGTCCGCGCGGGGGGCGAGCGCGGCCGCTGGTCCGGCCGGGCCAGGGCGCCCTTCGGGGGGGGTCGGGCCGGCCGGGCCGCGGTGCCTCGCGTCCCTCGGGCCCGGCGTCGGCCCTCCGGTCCCAGCTCCCTTCGCAGTGGGTCGCGGAACCAAGTGAAACTCGGAGACGGCGTCCCGGCCGCGGCCGCTCCTCTTTGTTGTGTGGAGGAGTTTCCCTGCGCGCCCGGCCGAGCGCGGGGGGCCGGCTGGAGTGTAGCGTTGCCCGAGCTGCCTGAACGCGAGTCAGACGTGGTGTGTCTTCCTTTCTCTGCTCCAGCAGCTGGTCTTCTCTCCGTCCCCTCCTTTCTCTCCCCGGTGCGCCGTGCCAGCTCATGTCCTGGCCGGGGTGTGCTCGCTCACTGTGTGTGTGAGTGTGGCGGGCGATGGCTGCAGGACCGAGCCCCCCGCTCCCGCCCAGCCCCTCATCCAGGAGAACAAGAAAGAAAAGGCATCGTTCACCTCATCGCTGGGGCTCCGCGCACTGGCTGTGCAATGGGTGGAGGGTAGAGGGCTCCATCACTTACCCCAACCTCGATGTTCAGAGAAATGGGCGTATTTCGGTAACTTGAGAGGTTTCTTTGCGCGTATGGAGAGGTTTGGAAAGGCCCCTGGAGGATTGATGGCTGTTTTCACCCCTGAGAATCCTAGTGATTTTTAAAAGTGAATGTATTTGTTTCTTATTCATTTATACTTGAATTCAGTTTCTTTTTAAAAAAAAAATGTATTTATTGATTTCAGAGAGGAAGGGAGAGGGAGAGAGAGATAGAAACATCAACGATAGGAGAGAATCATCCATCGGCTGGCTGCCTCCTGCACGGCTCCCAGCGGGGACCGAGCCCGCCACCCGGGCGTGTGCGCTGACGGGGAATCGAACTGTGGGACCTCCTGGTTCCAGGTTGCCGCTCAACCACTGAGCCATGCCGGCCGGGCTGAATTTCGTTCTTAATGCTTTTAGTTTTTGCATTATACTTTAAGGGGAAACTGCCGGTTATTTAGGAGTAATAAGAATAAGATAATGTGGAATCATTTACATTTGAATTGACTTTCTAAAAAAGGCATGTAATCTTGACTAATTTTTATTTAACAACCTTTGACTTTTGGCAGAATTAGCATCCTTTTAGTCTCCGTAGCAGTTTGATTATTCGGGTACCTTAATAGAAAATAAATACTTTCAAAAGTACCTATTTTTGTAAAGTAATGTGATTCGGAACATTGTATTTGAATAATTTTTATTGTAGATTTTATAAATTGCCTTTTTCATGTTGAACAGAGTCTAAATATATTTCAGTTGAAATACAGCATACGAAATTCTAGCGTGTAACTTTTCTGCTAAGGATTTAATTTTCTCTTTTGGAAAGCTAGTACGTGACATTTCAAGTTCTAAATGATTGATATAATTAACATTTAAAAATCTGATTTCTTATTAACGTTTCTTTGATAATGTCACAATTTTTGTTTTTTTTAAAATTGGGTTTATTACAGAACAAATGTAATGCAGGCTGGCCAAGCATTTAAGATTTGGAATATCTTTAGGTCTAACAGTGGTGATAGATTATGTAGGTTTAAGTTGTTGGAGTTAAAACTAAAAGCTTTCTAGGCAAAATTGATATACCATTTTGTGAGTCTATTAATAGAAGTGGCCTTTTCTTAGCTTTCCAGGTTTTTGGGAAAGGTTGCATCTTCTTTGATGTTTGAAGTGGGAGTGCCTAAGTAGAAACTTCCCTGTTCAGCGAAATGCCTTCATCTTAAATTTTGAACTTAGAAAAAAAAATACTTTAAATGGTTTCAGGTTTAATGAAAATTCCTGCTGAGAAAGTCACTTTGAAATTTTTCAGAATAATTTTTATATGGATCATTGATCAAATGTCTCTGCTGCTTGAAGGAACTCTGCTTATACTAGGAGGCAGCAGATCTTTGTAAAAACCTATACTTCACTTTCCTAAACTACATTTTAGTTTAGCCATATCTCTTTATTCTGCATTTTCCTTCAGATTCCACGCCCCCCCCCCCCCCCCCCCCCCCCGCCCCCAATTAAAGAGCAAGTATAAAACTAATTTATGCTGTGCAGTCACACTCCAGCCCTCTGGTTTGGAAGCTGTTTTTTTCTGAGTGAGCTGGTGTTATAGTAACATCATTAGACACCATTCTAATTGAGCTGTGAATTGCTGAGGCTTCTACTAGGGCTGTTAACCCTATAGGATCTGCTCTGTTCATTATATTTAAAATGTATATTTATTAAATTTTTTATTTCTTTTAGAGAGAGACAGAAAAAGGGACAGGGAGGGAGAGAGAGTGAGAGATAGAAACATCAATGATGAGACTCATCCTGCACACCCCCTGCTGGGGATCGAGCTGGTAACCCTGACATGAGCCCTGACCCGGAATCAAAACGTGACCTCCTGGTTCATAGAGCGGTTCTCAACCACTGGGCCACACTGGCTGAGCTTATTCAGTGATTTTAAAGTGAATGGTTTTTTAAACATCTTATGTTAGCCATTTCAGTGCTCATTGTACATGTTGGATTTCCTTTTTTTTTTTCCTAGAAGATTGTGTAGTTAAGCAGAGTTTCGTTTTCTGTGTGTGTGTTGTTTTGTTTTGTTTTTTTTTTTTGCTTAAGTGCTGATTAATGGTGACTCTCAGATAATGGTTAATCATGTATAAAGCTAATTAGTTTCAGTGATTTTATTATTTTCTACACTAAATGAAAGGAGCTAGGTTAGCATAACACATTCAATTTTGTTAAATTATTAAATTTGGGGCTTTTTGCTCAACAGTGGTAAGGATTCAATTGTTTTAAAAAGAGAAATTCAAACAGTTGAAAAATTTGTCTAGATATTCATTTGAGTGACTTTCAGTATGATACTGTTTACATCATAATATGCCAAGACATATGCTTGATAATGGATCAGATTTAGAATTTTTGGATTTTTTTTCTTGTTCTAAAATGTGTAATTTTGGTGATGAGAAATGTGGCTGAATTTCTGGTTCTCGGGAACAAGGTATTTTGGGTTGTGTCACTTTGACACTATTACATGATGTAATTGGCATCCAGGAAAATTTATTTTAACCATGAGAGTGGATAAACATGAGAGTAGTGCTTACTAGTAAAACTAGAATAATAAATGATCAGAATCTTACAATTTTAAGTCTTTTTAAAAAATGTTTCTATTGATTTTTAGAGAAGGATAGAGATAGAGAGGAACATCATGGGTCAGCTGCCTCCTGCATGCTCCCTACTGGGGATCCAAGCCCGCAACCTGGGCCTGCTCACTGACCCAGAATTGAACTGCTGACCTCTTGGTTCCTGGGTGGACATTCAACCGCTGAGCCACACTGGCTGGGCCAATTTAAGTCTTGACTATTTGCTATGGCAAATCACATCATAGGAAAGATACGGTAGAAAGCTACCAGAGGCCAATTGTAATGAGTATCTATTATTGCATCTTAATTTCAATTTTGGTGATAATTGTAAATGTCGTTAAACTCAAGATCTATATTTTATTGTTTACATTTTAAATGAGAATTCTTTGCAGTCTGGAAAATTTATAACTGTGTGGGGTTCATCTTTTTTTTTTAAATCCTTATCAGAGGATATTTTTTTCATATTGATTTCTAGAGATAGTGGAAGGGAGGAGGAAGCTGGGAGAGAGAAACATTGACATGAGAGAGACAAATCGATTGGTTGCCTTCTGCACATGCTCCTACAGGGGCTGGGGACCCTGCAACCAAGAATTGAACCTGGGACCTTTCAGTCTGTGGCAAACTGGACAGAGCTGGGGTTCATTTTTTAAATGTTTTTCTTCAGCTCCCAATGTTTAGGACAGTGGTTCTCAATCTTGGCTGCACTTTGAAATCCCTTGGGGAGCTTTACAAACCTTGATGGCTGGATCCCATTCCCAGAAATTGTGATTCAGTTGGCTTGGGGTATAGCCAGGTGAGAGTTCTGAAGTGGTTGAGCTATTAGGGTCCTCTAACTTTTAAAAAAACATTTTTGTTTATTGATTGCTGAGAGAGAGAGAGAGAGAGAGAGAGAGAGAGAGATCAGTTTGTTATTCTACTGATGCATTCATTGGTTGCTTCTTGTATGTGACACCTGACGGGAGATCGAACCTAAAACTTTGGCAAATGGGGCGACATTCTAACCAGCTGAGCTACCTGGCCAGGGCAGGGTCCTCGAAAACTTTATTTTTTTAACTTTCACTTGTGTCAGCTTTACAGTCTAATACATTGATATACATATGCACAATGTAATCATCTCACATCTAACTTAATGGGTCCCGTGAAGATACTACCTCATATATTTTGTTTTCAAGTCTGTTCCTTCATCTCTCCTTCTCTCCCCTATTTTCTACTGTTCATTGTTCAATTCGTTTGAACTGTCTGGTAGCAAGTTTTAGGATGCTGTATTTCCCGTGATGAGAGATTGGTATATCATCACTATCCTAACTAGGAAGTTTATCTTTTAAAGCACTCTAAAATGCTTACTTGGCTCCTTTTAGAGACTGTTTAGGTGCCAAAATTAGCATTTAAACTCCCAAAGGAACTTGGTCTTTATAGGGGTAATCTGTTTGGAAACCATAAAATTTTCTAGACACCAAATAGTCACTTGAATGGTTCCTGAGATGCAGGTTGCATTGATCTAGCTTTTGCTGTCAGGCTTTAACTTGAATACTGTGAGAAAGTTGCCCAACAAGCCCAACTAGTTGGTAGTTCTAGAGATAGTGGAAGGGAGGAGGAAGGGGGAGAGATCATTTGTGCAGGTAGCTTCAGTTCTCCATCTGTATCTCCCGAAGCACCCATCTAAGACCAGTTGCATCTCTGTCTCTGAAAGAGCTATTTAAAAAAATAAAACAAAATATTATTTTTCCCCTCACCACACTTCATTTCAACACACACGGATTCAGAATTGGGAATAGAGTAGAGGGGGCATGGGAATCTGTATAACAAACAAAATACCTCTTGGTTTTAAAGGCTTTGGATATTTTAGTATGCTTATCTTATTGCTTCATTTGTTTTAATACAGTACAGACTTTATTTTACAATCATTAGTGCACTGGAACAATTTACTTAAAATTCATCACCCCCAATTTGCATATTTAGAATGCAAATCTTATTTATGATTTCAATAAAAGGACTGCTACTGAATATTTGTCTTTGTAGTAAGGTATGACTTCTGTATCTTAGTGTGGATGAGTGTATATGCACTTCAGGTCTTTTTCAAGTCAAAATATATTTCTAAATGGAAAACTGAGTTAACGCTATTTATTCACTGGTGGTATTCAAGCATTTGATATCAGTAGATGACCAGTCATTGTAATTGAATCATCTGGTGAAAGGATGACTGGAAGTAATACACAATGGGGTAAGATAAACCAATTGAAGGAAGAATCTTATGTATATGGATATGCAGCTGGCTAATAGTAAAGTGACATAACATCTATGTAATTAGTCTTTTAATCAGTTGCATATATTCATGATATTGTATTTTGTTTCACTGTCTTTCTTGGTAAATTGTAAAGTGAAATGTGTAGATTAGTGTATACTAGATTAGTGCCTTATAAAACTGACACCTCAGACTCCTAGAGTGCTTTTTTTAAAAAATATTTTTTATTGATATTTTACAGAGAGGAAGGGAGAGGGATAGAGAGTTAGAAACATTGATGAGAGAGAAACATCGACCAGCTGCCTCCTGCACACCTCCTACTGGGGATGTGCCTGCAACCAAGGTACATGCCCTTGACCGGAATTGAACCTGGGACCTTTCAGTCCGAAAGCCGATGCTCTATCCACTGAGCCAAACCGGTTTGGCCCTAGAGTGCTTTTTGAAGGTAGGGCTCCACTCTTTGTACTAGTACTAGAGGCCCAGTGTACGAAATTCATGCAAGGGGGGGGTCCCTCAGCCTGGCCTGCACCCTCTCCAATCTGGGACCCCCTTGGGGGATGTCTGACTTCCGGCAATAAGGACCACTGGCTCCTAACCACTCCCTGCCTACCTGCCTAATGCCCCCAACGGCCCTCCCCTGCAGGCCTGGTTGCCCCCAACAACACTCCCCTGCAGGCCTGGTTTCCCCCAGCTGCCCTCCCCTGCAGGCCTGGTTGCCCCCAACTGCCCTCCCCTGCAGGCCTGATCTCGCCCCCAACTGCCCTCCTCTGCTGGCCTGATCACCCCTAAACCCCTGCCAGCCTGATCTCACCCCTAACTGCCTCTGCCTCGGCCCCACCACCATGGTTTTGACCAGAAGGAAGTCAGACGTCTGGAAGATGGCCGGTTGACCCGGTCTAATGAGCATATTACCCTTTTATTAGTATAGATATATTTAATAGGGCTAGGCTAACCTGCAGGATATTCTGATACAGCCCTTTTTGAAAGAATAATCTAGATGACTTGATAGTCTTCTTCATTTAAAAGGTTTTATGAACTGTATTTTTCAGTTATCAGTTATTAAAATATACTTTAGTTTCCAATATTTTAAAACAATGTTTCCCAGAGTGTGGTCCATAGACTCCAGATGGAGGCGGTCCCCATGACCCTTTTCTGTTAGGACATTCATGAAGTCAAAATTATTTTCATAATAAAACAGATGTTAACTTGTCTTTTTACCATGTGGGCATTTTCACTGCTGGTGAAGAAGCAGTGGTGGGTAAACTGCGGGCACCTTAGGGGCAGCAAACTGTATGAATCCTTATTGTGTTCTTCACAGCCAAACACACACGTTAAGCATTAGAAAAAATGCTAGTTTTACTTAGGAGTATCCTTGGTGAAGCAGTAAAAGTTTTAATATTTAAAATCTGTCCCCTGGAGTGCATATCTTTTTAATACTCAGCATGATTAAATAAAAGCGAGCATAAAGTACTTCTGCCTTTTGAAGTACAAGGTTCATCTCTGGGAAAAGCACTTGTGTGATTGAGGTGCAAGCTAAACTAGCTGGGTTAAAAAAAAAAATAGAAACAGAGAGAGGAACATCACTGTGAAAGCAAAACATTGATAGGCTTCCTCTTGCACATGCCTCACCGGGGATCAAGTCCAAAACCTGGGCATGTGCCCTGACCAGGAATCGAACCAGCAGCCTTTTAGTGTACGGGAGGATCCCATCCAACTGAGCCACACCGGCCAGGGCTAAACTAGGTGCTTTTTAATGGGATACTACTTTTATTTTTACGTAAAAGAATGACTGATAGGAGGAAGCAAGATGGCGGCGATATAGGCAGACGCGTCCCAGGTCTTGTCCCGGAGCAAACGGAGTAAGCAGCTGAAACTAATAACACCCACCCCGAATTGGCAAATTTACTCAGCTGGTGAGACGGCTTGCAGCCTGGAAGGGCAGACCCCCCCTGGAAAGGTTAAAAACCAGGGATCTGGGCAGGAAAGTTTGCCAGACCTGAGCCCAGAGGGTCGGAGGGAGACCGCATGGCAGACAGCCGCGTCTCTTGGGACAGACACAGACCCTGACCAGGGTAAGGAGTTCCGCGGGTTTGCTGGCGCCAGGAGATTTGAGATTTGGATTTTGTGATTGCGGAGAACTGAGACTAAAGGGGGCATCCTGAGGAACTGATCAGACCATGCAGTGCCCATAAGAGAGGAGCGTTTCCCAGACCATGCAGTGCTGGTAAGAGGAGCGTTTCCCAGACCGCAGATCCAAGCAACAGCAGCCCCCTGATCACCGCAGCCTCCTGATCACCACAGCCTCCTGATCACCACACCCTCTGTCTGTGGAACAGCAACTGTATGTGAAGCCTCCCCCCACCAGCCAGAAGAGCCAACACAGCTGTGAACAACACCCACCAGAGGAGCTGCTGCCAACTGGAAAGCAGCTGCTACCGCAACCGTCTGAGCAGCAACCACAACCCAAGGAGCCCCTGCCACCCAGGGAGCAGCCACTGAACACCTCAACATCTACATATGTCAGCGAGATCAAACATGGGTAGGCAAAGAAACCCCCAAAGGAAAGAAAAGGAGGACTCGCCAGAAAAGCAGCTAAGTGAGACAGAGATATGCAACATGACGGAAAAAGAATTCAGAATAAGGTTCCTAGAGTACATGCACCACATGTTCAAGAAGCAAGAAGAAACAGATGAAAAACTCAACTACTTATGCAAGAAGCTAGAAGAAACAGATGAAAAAATCAACAACTTAAGTAAGTCCCAAGAAGAAATGAAGAGTGACATAGCTTCAATAAAAAACTCCATTGAAAGTATCAACAGTAGACTGGGAGAAGCGGAGGACCGAATTAGTGAATTAGAAGACAAGGAAGCAAAACACACTCAAACTGTACGGCAAATGGAGAAAAAAATTAAAAGACAGGAGGAGAGCCTAAGGGAGCTTTGGGACAACATGAAACGAAACAACATACGAATAATAGGGGTGCCAGAACAACAGAAAGATGAACATGGATTAGAAAACCTATTCGAAGAAATAATATCAGAAAACTTCCCTGAGGTGGGGAAGAAAAAAGTCACACAAGCCCAGAGAGTCCCAAACAAGGTGAACCCGAAAAGACCCACACCAAGACACATCATAATTACCATGGCAAATGTTCAGGATAAAGAGAGAATCTTACAGGCTGCAAGAGAGAGACGGAAAGTAACATACAAGGGATCTCCCATTAGATTATCAAATGATTTCTCAACAGAAACACATCAGGCCAGAAAAGAATGGACGGAAATCTACAAAGTGATGCAAAGCAAAGGACTGAATCCAAGAATACTCTATCCAGCAAGGCTATCATTCAAAATTGAAGGGGAAATAAGAAGCTTCACAGACAAAAAAGGGCTAAGGGAGTTTATCACCACCAAGCCAGCCATGCAAGAAATGCTAAAGGGACTGGTGTAAAAAGAAGAAATATCAAGCTCAGAAAGAAAACAGCCACACACACACACAAAAAAAGAAATGGCTACAAACAAGTACCTTTCAATAATAACTTTAAATGTAAATGGACTAAATGCTCCAACCAAAAGACATCGAGTGGCTGAATGGATAAAAAAACATGACCCATACATCTGCTGTCTACAAGAGACTCACCTCATTAGAAGGGACTCACACAGACTGAAAGTGAAGGGATGGAAAAATATCTTTCACGCAAATGGAAAGGAAAAGAAAGCTGGGGTAGCAATACTTATATCTGACAAAATACATCTCAAAGTGAAGGCCATAACCAGAGATAAGGAAGGCCACTTCATAATACTAAAGGGATCAATACAACAAGAAGATATAACCCTGGTAAACATATATGCACCCAATGCAGGAGCACCCACATACATAAGAAAACTTCTGGAAGATATCAGGGGAGAGATCGACAACAATACAATCATAGTAGGGGACTTTAATACACCACTGACATCACTGGATAAATCCGCTAGACAAAAACTCAGCAAAGAAACAGCAATCCTAAATGACTCACTAGATCAGATGGACTTAATTGACATCTTCAGAACACTTCACCCCACAGCTGCGGAATATACATTCCTCTCAGGTGCTCATGGGACATATTCAAAAATAGACCACATATTGGGTCACAAGCAAAGTCTCCACAAATTCAAGAAGATTGAAATCATAAAAAGCTTCTTCACAGACCACGATGGCATAATGTTAGAAATAAACTACAATAAAAACAACCCAAAATACTCAAACACTTGGAAGCTGAATAGCATGTTATTAAATATTGATTGGGTTACCGATGACATCAAAGAAGAAATTAAAAACATCCTGGACACTAATGACAATGAAAACACAACAATCCAAAACCTCTGGGACACAATGAAAGCAGTCCTGAGAGGGAAGTTTATAGCTCTACAGGCCTATCTCAAAAAACAAGAAAAAATGGTAGTCAATCATCTAACTCTACAACTCAAAGAATTAGAAAGAGAGCAACAAGAAAACCCCAGAGTGAGCAGAAGGAAGGAGATAATAAAGATTAGAGCAGAAATCAATGAAATAGAGACCAAAAAAACAATACAGAAAATCAATGAAACCAAGAGCTGGTTCTTTGAAAGGATAAACAAGATTGACAAACCCCTAGCCAGGCTCACCAAGAAGCAAAGAGAGAGGTCCCAAATAAACCAAATCAGAAATGATAGAGGCGAAATAACAACAGACCCCACAGAAATACAAATGATTGTTAAACAATACTACGAGCAACTCTACTCCAACAAACTGGACAACCTGGAGGAAATGGACAAATTCCTAGAAAAATACAACATTCCAAAACTCAATCAGGAAGAATCTAAAAACCTCAATAGGCCAATAACTATGGAAGAAATTGAAGCAGTCATCAGAAAGCTTCCAGCAAACAAAAGCCCAGGGCCAGACGGCTTCACAGGGGAGTTCTACCAAACATTCAAGGAAGAACTAAAACCTACCCTCCTCAGACTACTACAAAAAATTCAAGAGGAAGGAACGCTTCCAAGCTCATTCCAAGAAGCCAGCATCACCCTAATACCAAAACCAGGTAAAGACATCACAATGAAAGAGAATTACAGGCCAATATCCCTCATGAACATAGATGCCAAAATCCTCAACAAAATCTTAGCAAATCGGATCCAGCAGTACATCAGAAGGATCATACACCATGACCAAGTAGGATTCATCCCAGAGATGCAAGGATGGTACAACATCCGTAAATCAATAAATGTGATACATCACATAAACAAATTGAAAGAAAAAAACCACATGGTCATATCAATTGATGCAGAAAAAGCATTCGACAAAATCCAACACCCATTTTTGATAAAAACTCTCAGAAAGGTGGGAATAGAAGGATCATACCTCAACATAATAAAAGCCATATATGACAGGCCCACTGCCAACATCATACTCAATGGACAAAAACTAACACCATTTCCCCTAAGAACAGGAACAAGACAGGGATGCCCACTCTCACCACTCCTGTTCAACATAGTACTGGAAGTATTAGCCATTGCAATTAGGCAAGAAGAAGGAATAAAAGGCATCCAAATTGGAAAAGAGGAAGTAAAACTGTCCTTATTTGCAGATGACATGATATTATACATACAAAACCCTAGAGACTCCATCAAAAAGCTACTAGACTTAATACATGAATTTGGCAATGTAGCAGGATACAAAATTAACCCCAAGAAATCTGAGGCATTTCTATACACCAACAGTGAACTTTCAGAAAGGGAGATCAGAAAAACAATCCCATTTACCATCGCACCAAAAAAATTAAGATACCTAGGAATAAACTTAACTAAAGAGGTTAAAGACCTCTACTCAGAAAACTACAGGACGTTGAAAAAAGAGATAGAGGAAGACATAAACAGATGGAAGAACATACCATGTTCTTGGATTGGTAGAATCAACATCATTAAAATGTCCATACTACCCAAAGCAATCTATACATTCAACGCACTTCCCATTAAAATACCAATGGCCTTCTTCAAAGATCTAGAACGAACTCTCCAAAAATTCATCTGGAATAAAAAAAGACCCCGAATAGCTGCAACGATCCTGAGAAAGAACAAAGTAGGTGGGATCTCAATGCCAGATATCAAGCTGTATTACAAAGCCACTGTTCTCAAAACTGCCTGGTACTGGCACAAGAACAGACATATAGATCAGTGGAATAGAATAGAGAGTCCAGAAATTAGCCCGAACCAATATGCTCAATTAATTTTTGACAAAGGAGGCATGAACATACAATGGAGCCAAGATAGTCTCTTCAATAAATGGTGTTGGGAAAATTGGACAGACATATGCAAGAAAATGAAACTAGACCACCAACTTACACCATACACAAGAATAAACTCAAAATGGATAAAGGACTTAAATGTACGACAGGAAACCATAAAAATTCTAGAAGAATACAAAGGCAACAAAATCTCAGACATATGCCAAAACAATTTCTTCACTGATACAGCTCCTAGGGCAGTTGAAACTAAAGAGAAACTGAACAAATGGGACTACATCAAAATAAAAAGCTTCTGCACAGCAAAAGAAACCATCAACAAAACAACAAGAAAACCCACCTCGTGGGAAAACATATTTGCCAACGTCATATCGGATAAGGGCTTAATCTCCAAAATTTATAGGGAACTCATACAACTTAACAAAAAGAAGATAAACAATCCAATCAAAAAATGGGCAAAGGATCTAAATAGACACCTTTCAAAAGAGGACATTCAGAAAGCCAAGAGACATATGAAAACATGCTCAAAGTCACTAATCATCCGAGAGATGCAAATCAAAACAACAATGAGGTACCATCTCACACCTGTCAGAATGGCCATCATCAACAAATCAACAAACGACAAGTGCTGGAGAGGATGTGGAGAAAAAGGAACACTTGTGCACTGCTGGTGGGAATGCAGACTGGTGCAGCCACTATGGAAGGCAGTATGGAGGTTCCTCAAAAAATTGGAAATGGAACTCCCATTTGACCCTGTGATCCCACTACTAGGAATATATCCCAAGAAACCAGAAACACCTATCAGAAAGGATATATGCACCCAGATGTTCATAGCAGCACAATTCACCATAGCTAAGATCTGGAAACAGCCTAAGTGCCCATCAGTAGATGAATGGATTAGAAAACTGTGGTACATCTACACGATGGAATACTATGCTGCTGTTAAAAAGAAGGAACTCCTACCATTTGCAACATCATGGATGGAACTGGAGAGCATTATGCTAAGTGAAACAAGCCAGTCAATGAAGGAAAAATACCACATGATCTCACTCATTCATGGATAATAAAGACCATTACAAACTTTTGAACAATAATAGATACAGAGGCAGAGCTGCCTCAAACTGATTGTCAAACTGCAGTGGGAAGGCCAGAGAGAGTTGGGGGGCAGGAGGGAGGGGAGTAAGAGATCAACCGAAGGACTTGTATGCATGCATATAAGCATAACTAATGGACATAAGACACTGGGGGGTAAGGGAGGGTAGTGGTTTGTCAAGGGCGGGGGGGGGAAAAAGGATACTTATGTAATACCCTTTGTAATACTTTAAGAGGAAAATAAAAAAAAAAAAAAAAAAAAAAAGAATGACTGATAAATAAACCATAGTTACACAGATTTGATATTTCACAGGTATTTTTTGAAAATGAATGAAGAGCCTGGCCAGTGTGCCTCAGTGGTTGAGAGTTGACCCATGCACCAAAGTTACAGGTTCGATTCCTGGTCAGGGGACATTACCTGGGTTTTGGGCTGGATCCCCAGCAGAGGGCAGCCAGTCAATGTTGATGTTTCTCATTGATATTTCTATCTCTCTCTCCCTTCCTCTCTCTAAAATCAATAAAAACACATTAAAAAAACTTCTCCTCTGCCCACCTTAAAAAAAGGAAAGAAAGAAAATGAGTGAACAAATTGGTGGTGCTATTAAGGTATGTGATTAAAATACATAAAATAAAATCTTTCAACATTTGGAAGATCCGTATAACTCATTAAACTAATATTTTCCCAGATGACCAATGCATGATGTTACAAAATCATGCAAAAGTAAGGAGGTCCATTCAAAATACATTATAGACCAATGGATTTTTATATAGCAGAGCCAAGAAATTCATTGATGTGGATTCAGATTTCACGTTGCAATTAACATTAAGAATTGCCATTTGTTGCACTTGGTGTTGAATAAAAATTGAATATCCATTATCTTAAAAGGCCATTAAAATACTCCTCATTTCCAATTAGTTATCTATGTGAGGCACATTTTCTTCATATACTTTAACCAAAACAACATGGCATAACAGATTGAATGTAGAAGCAGATGAGAGTGAATGTAGAAGCAGATGAGAGTACAGAAAAATGTTAATTTTTAAATAAGATCATTTAAAGTGAAGCTGGTATACCAATATGATGTTTGTTTATTTTAATTTTCATTGAATTTGTTAGGGGTGACATTGGTTAATAAAATTATATAGGTTTCAGGTGTACTATTTTATAGTGTGTCATCTGTATATTGTATTGTGTGTACACCACCCAAAGTCAGGTCTCCTTCCAACACCATTTATTGCCCCTTTACCCTCTTCTACCTCTCTCCAGCCCCTTTCCCTCCGGAAATCACCAGTGTTGCAGTATGATATTTAAATCGAAGACCTATGGGTAAACAAGCACACTTCTAAATTTGTTTCTTATAGTTCATCTTAAAAGTTATCACAAAAGCATTCTGATTGTATTATTCCCATCCCAGGTTTTAAAATCACTAATACCTATGTCTATAATCCTTTGTGCTTTTGGAAGGTTTTCTTTTGATGACCTTCAACTCTTTTTTAAAAAAAAATATATTTTATTGTTTTTTTTACAGAGAGGAAGGGAGAGGGATAGAGAGTTAGAAACATTGATGAGAGAGAAACATCGATCAGCTGCCTCCTGCACACTCCCCACTGGGTATGTGCCCGCAACCAAGGTACATGCCCTTGACCAGAATCGAACCTGGGACCCTTGAGTCCGCAGGCCGAGACTCTATCCATTGGGCCAAACGGGTTAGGGCAATGATGACCCTCAACTCTTGAATGTTCCTCTGTTTAGAATCTAGTCTTTAGCTTGTGCTACAGGCTGTTGAACTAAACATGCAGATTCTTTTTTCTTGCTTTTAAGCCTATGATTAGAATTTCTTCCTAGTGTTTTTTCTTGTTAACTTAAGCACTTTTCTCAAATATTTCTGTATTAATTGTTTATTGATCATTAATAAAATACCTATAACTTATAGAAAATATACTTGTATGTTTGTTCCATATATAATACAGCTGATAATTCAAAAGTAGACATCTGAGAAATAAAAACATACCAACATTAATTAATTAAAGTTTATGAACTCCATGAGAGCCCTTCAGGCCAGCAATTAGCCTTTTTATTTTTAGAGAGTAACTTAATTAGCTTGGAGTTGCTGTTAGATCCATATGGTCAACATCAGGTGGCACATTATGATTGAAACAAGGCTAGAGACAAAATACACTATAGGTAGATAGATAAAAGAACCAAACTTTGTCCCTTCTAGTGACTTTCTACCTCCCATTACCACTGTCACCATGGGATTATTTGTTCTATTACAGTTCTATTTTGTCTAATACCTGTGTGTTAGAGACTTTCAGATAGGCTTCTCTATTGAGCTCTTTAAAATTTAGCATACTTAACCTCTTAAATCTTATTCTGTCATCTTTCAATTAATCTGTCTAGATGATGGGTCATCTTTTAAAAAAATGTTTTTATTGATTTCAGAGAAGAAAGGAAAGAGAAAGAGAAACATCAGTGATGAGAGAGAATCATCCATCGGCTGCCTCCTGCACACCCCCACTGGGGATCGAGCCCACAACCCGGGTATGTGCCCTGACGGGGAATTGAACTGGTGACTTGTTGCATAGGTTGATGCTCAACCACTGAGCTACACCAGCCGGGCAATGGTCATCTTTTGACTGTCCCTTCTTTTCATCCCTTATACTTAGGTGATTAAAATACCTAGTCTGTTCTACTTAGAAACACTTCATTTGTTTTCCTTGCCCATACCTCTGGTCTAGGCCCTATTACTCTTCTGATTACTGTCTCCTAACTAGTTTTCTGTTTCACTTTCTAAAGCTATTCTCCATCTTCTTACTATAATTTTCTTTCTAATGGATATCTAATGTTTTTATTTCTCCCCCTCTTTCCTATCATGGACATACTCTAGACAAAAAATCTGTATTCTTATCCCTTTGCTTTTCCCTATGATGTCCTTTTAGCTTGGCAAATTCTAATTCACATGTGGTAGTCATTGGTACTGTTCCACTAATAATCAATCTGATGGCTCTCTTCTGTCTTGCACTTCTCTGTCTCCCACTCCAACCTTGAAACTAGGCATGGTTCAGGGCTTCTCAACCTTGGCAAAGTTGACATTTGGGGCTGGATAAATTTTTGTTGTAGGTGGCTGTCCTGTGCATTGTAGGATGTTTGGCAGCAGCCCTGGCTTTTACCTGCTAGATGCCAGTAGCGTTCTGCTTCTCACTTCCCCGTTCCAGTTGTGAACATCAAAAATGTCTCTAGATATTGCCAAATGACCCTGGGGGACAAAGTTGCTCTGGTTGAGAATCATTGACATGGCCGTATGACTTTGGCCGGTCAAATGTGAGCAGAAGGGATGGTCGACCTTTGAAAGACAGTGCATGAATTATCCTATCTCTTCCCCTGCCATTTAAGGACATATGTAGAGATAGAGTCTTTGTTAGCCTAATCCCTGAGAGAGAACAATGAGCAGTGCTCCCAGTTTATGCAGAAAATACACCTGTGATTTAAGCTATTGATATTTTGGGGGTTGGTTGTCACTGCAACATAGTGTAGCCTAGCCTGACTGATACATCATGGTAAGATTTAGTTTACCCGTGGACTTTCCATGCTTTCTCATTTACAGTCCCAATTCACTTTAACATCTACCTCTTTTGGCATCTGTTACTAGGGTAATATATTTGGATCTTCTGTATCCGTGATTATCAGTGGAGTAAGTACTACTCCTTAAGGGATGTGGATATTAGTGGGAGGAGCTTTGGTGGGTGGGGGCTAGGGATGCCATCTTGCAATGTGAAGGATTTTGAAGAATTATGTTGGATCCTACAACACTTTCAAATGTCCCAGAAATTCGTGTAGGAGGAAACATATAATTAACCTAGAATCAAACTCCATCTTAATATGTACTCAATTTTTCAGAAATCAAGTTTCTATTAATTTGGTTTCTTTCTTTAAAAAAAGAAAAAAAATATGTATGTATATTTCAGAGAGGAAGGGAGAAGGAGAGAGAGATAGAAGCATCAATGTTAAGAGAATCATTTACTGGCTGCCTCCTGCATGCCCCCTACTGGGGATCAAGCCTGCAACCTGGGCATGTGCCTTGACCAGGAATCGAACCACAACCTCCTGCCTCCTGGGTTGATGCTCAACCACCAAGTCACGCTGGCCAGGCTCTTAATTTGGTTTCTTAATGAAGTTGTTTTGTTTGGCGCTTTATCAGGAGTTCACCATTTTGGAAAAGCCATGTCAACATTGGCTATTTGAGTTGCCAAAACAAAACACCTGTAGTCATCATATTTATGATGATTCTACATATAAGTGCAAGCATCTATCATTTTTATTATATTATCTAAATTTATTGATATGCTGGAGCATTTTTGTTAAAATACATACTTTATTATATATTAATCTTCTCCTTTAACAATTATGGCATTGTTAAAATTTTTAAAATATGTCAAATAGGTTAAAATTGTTTCAAGAATGCTAATGGTGATATAAATTATTTGTTACAAAATGAGATGTTGGTCTGATAGAGTTGAGAACTTTTTCATTATGTGTTGCTTGTTTTGTATCTGTGGTAATTTGCACATTGTAGGTAGATACAGTGTTGGATTGGCCAATTTGTGGTTTCAGATTGCTTTTATGTACATTGTTGCATTCGATTAGCATAGCAAGTCTGTAAAGTTAGCAAAGCATGTATTTTTCCCCTTTTATAGATGAGAGACTTGGAGGAGATGTTAACTTGCTTCAGTCATGCTGCTAGAGCTTTAATTAGAACATACAATTTTATTTATACCAACTAGTGCCCTTGTCCACTCTCATTACATATCACTCTTTAAAAAATTACAATGTAGAGCTATTTAATATAGGAAAACATCTGCACACCCCTGCTGATACTATTTTTTATACAAAGAACTTTTTAATAATGTTTTAGACGCTTGTGGTCATAGGAATACAACAAAGACAAACACATGAAAAAGCTCTGTTTAAGAAAGCAAAGATATTTTCATTAGTTTTCAAAGATATGTGCAATTAAAACAGTTATTTGAGCTACCATTAGGCCCAAAGATAACTTAGATTTTAGAAATGATAACATCTGATGGTGAGATTATGGTGAAATAGTTATACTCAAACACTTTCATTACATTATAAATTGGTACAAATCTTTTGAAATGTAATACCAGAAAATGAGTTCAACAACAAAATTATTGCAAGGAAATGCCACAGATCAAAAAGCTATAGTCAACCCACAAACTTTTACCCGGTATATGTCAAAACTGCATGGTACTGGGAATTTTTAAGATGAGAAAGTGTTGCTGCTTTCTTGAACTTCTAGATTTGTGGTAACAGAGTGTGAGACAAAATACATAATCAACTAACTATAATACTATGTGTTTTAATTGGGGTATATTTTAAATTTGCTGTAGAGATCAAGTAATACATAGGGGACATACAGTAAACAGACCAGGGAAGTAATTCTCCTCTAGGATTGGGAGGAGAAGAGATAGTGTGTTAGGGTATGGTCCTTGAAAAACTGAGATATTTAAAGGGCACTTGAAGGATGGCTAGGACTTACCAAGTGGATAAAATGGGATGGAATGTTTTACACTGAAGAAAAGCATGAGAAAGAATCTGAAAGCACATACAGAAATGCATTGATCTGATAATAAGGGGCACTTAAGTGTCCTAGGAATTGGGTTTATAATAATGAATAAGGTGTATACAGTTCCTGCCCCTAGAGCTTTCAGTCTAGAAACTAAAATTGTTATGAGGTGGCATTCAGAGATTTTAAACTGTGGCACTCTTGGGCCAGATTTGAGTTTGAAGGTGTATTTTATTTGGCATACACAGTGGTTTCTTGCTTTTCCTCTTTTCCCTCCATTTCCCCCACAAATAAATATTGGGAAATAACTTAAAAATGAGATTTCACATACAATTGGACATTGAAGATCTACCAGCATGGACTAGCATTCTGAAATGTCACTTCCACTGGAAATGCATAGTGGCTACCCATTTTGATGAGCATGCACTTGTACTCCTCTCCATATATCTTTACACCTGGCACATTTTATTCATTTATAAAATTTGCCTGGCTCCTATATTTGAGTTGTAAGTCCTTGGATGGTCTACTTCAGCCCCTGCCCTCCTAAATTTTGACAAGTTTTAATAGGAGAAAGTGCATAAAAATGCATAATGTGTTTTAGGGAAACAAAAAATTTAAACAATTAAAATAAACATTTTGGTATTTAGATAATAGCTGTTTTTTATTGAACCGTATCACTTTATGGTATAGACTTTCTCGCTTGAGCTCTATACACTCTCCTTTTAATCCAGATTCAGAGTTTAAGACAAATTAACTTAATTTCTCCAACTACTTAAGTGTGTGGGCTAGGATTCTTTTTTATTATTTCCTTTTTAAAAATATATTTCTATTAATTTCAGAGAAGAAGGGGGGAGGGAGAGAGAGAGGGAGGGAGGGAGAGAAAGAGGGAGAAACATCAATGATGAAAGAGAATAATTGATCAGCTGCCTCTTGCACGCCCCCTATTGGGGATTGAGCCTGCAACCCAGGCATGTGTCCTGACTGGGAATTGAACCGTGACTTCCAGGTTCATAGATCGAAGCTTAACCACTGAGCCATGCCAGCTGGGCTAGGATTCTAATGCAGATCTCTGACTCCAATGCCTCCATCCCCCCATGTAGGTAAATTTTGGTTATCTGGAAAGTGAACCTTCAAATGTGTATCTATTGAATGTGCTAAGTATCCAAAGATATAAGAAAAACTGCCTTTTCTCTGCATGGGGCTTATCGTTAGCTGAGGAGACAGGCAGTTGTGTAAAACAGATAACAATAAGGGGGAACACATGTTAAATACCAAGTGATTGATATAAATTCTAAGGATGCCCCAAACTGCAACAGTGCCAGGGAGAATAGAAAGGAGGAGATTGGGAATGACAACTGAAATATGGAAAGGATTCCTGAATAATCAATGGAAAACTAGCAAGAGAGAACCCTGATACCCAAGGACTGGAGGTGGAGAAGGCATAGAGACTGGTAGGAGGGGCGGAGGCGAGAAAGGGCTGGCTGGGCACCCACAGACAGCAGCTGAAGTCCCAGAGAGATATCTCAGCTGTGGAGGGTTGCCCCTGAGAACTCTGAGATCTAATCCCGAAGCTGGGCTCCCAGGCAGAGAGCACCTAACTGGGAGGGTACCCACATAACATTTGGCTGTAAAAAGCAGTGGGTGCTGTCTGCCAGGGAGTGGCAGCTGAAAGTTTGGGCACCCTCTTAAAGGGCCAATGCACAAAAATTCCCTGTGGAGCCACCCACCTTGTGCTTTGGCAGAGGGAAGTTGAAGTGGACTGGAGCTGTGAGAGCAGAACCCAGGACGGGACTTGGGATAAAGCTTAGAAGGCAGACCCCCAAGTTTCCTGGGCTGAGTTATTCCCTCACACAGCAGAGGACATCTTTCCCACATAGACATCTGTTTCGGCTGGGGGGAAGACAGTTGACACACCCTATTGGAAAACACTTTGCCCTGAGGCCACTTAAGAGATTATTAGCCTCCAGGCAGAAGCAACTACCCCACCCTGTTGAAAAAAACTCTCACCACACCTGAGGACAATTCCCCAGGGGCAATTCAAGTCAGAATCCTATTAGTCTGTAGACAGAGGTGGTCTCCGGAGGCTTTGAGTCTTTGCCTGATCCAATTAGTCAGAAACAGCTTTTAACACTGTCCTGCACTAGAGATTGAGAGGCATAGAGGATCTACCTAATACATAGTCACAAACCCAAACAGACAACCAAAATGAGGAAACAAAGAAACAACCCCCAAATGAAAGAACTAGAGAATTCTTAAGAAGAAGAGATAAATGAAGCAGAGATAAGAAATTTATCTGAAACAGAGTTCAGAGTAATGATGTTAAAAATGCTCAACAGTACGAAAAAAGATATAGAACTATGAAAAAAGAACAGTCAGATAAAGAATGACATAACAAATAAGGAACACATTGGAAGGAATACACAGCAGATTAGGGGAAGCTGAGGATCGAATCAGTCAATTAGAAGACAGAGTTGAAAATATCACTCAATTAGAGAACCAAAAAGAAAAACAATAAAAAAACAGGAGGACAGCTTAAGTCTACCAGACCTGAGGCCCTGAACCTAACTGTGCCCTATACCTGGGCTCCTGAGCATTAAGGGAGCTGTGGGACAATGTGAAACGTAACAATATTAGAATAGCAGGTGTGCCAGAGGAGGCAGAAAGGGAGAAAGGAATAGAGAAGGTGTTTGAAGAAATAATGGTAGGAAACTTCCCTAACCTGGTAAAGGAAAAAGTCACACAAGTTCACGAGGCAGAGAACCCCAAACAAGAAGAACTCAAACAGGCCCACGCCCAGACACATCATAATTAAAATGCCAAAAATTAAAGACAGAGAGAATCTTAAAGGCAGCAAAAGAAAAGAAAACTTACCTGCAAAGGAGTTCACATAAGGCTGACACCTGATTTCTGACCAGAAACTCTGCAGGCCAGAAGGGAATGGCATGAAGTACTCAAGGTAAAGGTAAAGGATCTGAGATCAAGATTACTATATCCAGCAAGACTATCATTCAAAATAGACAGTCAAATAAAGAGCTTCCCAGGCCCCCCCCCCCCCCCCCCCCCCCCCCCCGCGCAAAAAGAGTTCATTACCACTAAGCCTGCATTATAAGAAATGCTAAAGGGATTGCTGTAAGGGATTGCTGAGAAGAAACAGAGAGAGAAACCTGGCCATACAGAATTAAAATGGCTATAAATAAGTACCTCTCAATAATAACCCTAAATGTAAATGGACTAAATGCTCCAATCAAAAGGTGTAGGGTAGCTGGATGGATACAAAAACATGACCCAACTATATGCTGTCTACAAGAGACCCACCTCAAAAAAAAAGACACACACAGGATGAAAGTGAAGAGTTGGGAAAAAATTTTCCAAGCAAATGGAAAAGAAAAAAAAAAAGCTGGCATAGCAATACTCATATCCAGCAAAATAGACTTTAAAAGCATCATGCTAAGTGAAATAACCCAGTCGGAGAAAGATAAATATCATAGGATCTCACTCATTTGTGGAATATAATAAACAACAAACTGATGAACAAAAATAGAGCCAGAGGGGGAAAAATATACTAGAATATAATAGAAGTAATCCTGTTATTTGCAGATTTTTAAATATTTCCTACAACTTTTGTGATATTTGGTAATATACTTAAAAATCCGTTTACTCTTGAAATATTAATGTATATTGCATGTAATATATGTAAGATCATTTTTCCTGAATAATTGGTGTTTATTTCATGTAACATTTAAAATAATTTTTCTTGAGATATTAATGTTTATTGGATGTAACATTATTATATTTATAAGATCGTTTTACTTGAAATATTAAGGTTTATGGCATGTCACATATTTGAAATCTTTTTTTTAAATAAAAAAATAAAAAAGAAAGGAGATTGATAGAAATGACTAAGGTAAAGAATTATGTAACTTTGTGAGAGAATGTGGGGGTAATGAAAGAGGGAGGTCAAAGATGATTTATCAAGGTTTTCCAGCATTGGTAATTGAATGGAATTAATGCTTTAGAAATAAAGGTCATCAGAAGAGGAACAGGTTTTGGTATGGACTGATGAGTTAGTTTTATTTATTTGGTGTTGGGGGTGGATTTTTAAAGATTCAAGTAAAGAGCAAAGGAAAATAAAAGCGAAATAAGCATGGAATGCATCAACATCAACCAATAAAGAAAAACAACTCAGCATTCTAAGTGTAGCTACACTCCAGCTTTATGTCATTTAATCTTAGACTGATGGCTTTTTCGTATTCCATGTTCGAACTTGAAGTCAGATAAGTTACTTTAGTTTTGTACATATAAGTATAGATTCTTCATTAATATTTATTTTCTACTAAAGGCCTGGTGCACGAAAATTGTGCATAGGTAGGGTCCTTAGGCCTGGCTGACGATCAGGGCCGATTGGGGCCTTCCTTTGTTCCGTGCCGCCCCCTGGTGGTCAGCGCACATCATAGCGAGTGATCGAACTCCCAGTCTCTCAGTTGAACTCCTGAGGGTACACTTTACATATTAGCCATATATATATGTGTGTTTGTTTTGAAAATAATTGCCCTGGCCTGTGTGGGTAAGTTGGTTGAGCATCGTCCCATGCATATCCCATGCCTGTGTTATGGGTTTGATCTCCAGTAGGGGGTGTGCAGGAGGCAGCTGATCATGTTTCTCATTGATGTTTCTCTCTTCCTCTCTCTCTCTTAATAAATCAATTAAAAAACAGTTGAAAAAGAAGAAAATAATTTACCCTGTTGCTTTCACAGGTAAAAATTTTTGAGGAATTCAGTGTTGTTTTTAAAAAGAGAGAGAAACATTGATCAGCTGCCCCCTGCACACCCCCTACTGGTGATTAAGCCCACAACTTGCACATGTACCTTGACTGGGAATTGAACCAGTGACCTCCTGGTGCATGGGATGATGCTCAACCAATTGAGCCACACTAGCTGGGCCAAGAATATGTTTTTATTGATTTTTAGAGAGAGAGGAAGGAACATTGGGAAGGAGGGAGGGAGAGGCGGGGAAGGGAGAGAGGGAGAGGGAGAAAGAAAAAGACAAATAGAGAGAAACATCAGTGTGAGAAAGAAAACATTGATGGGTTGCCTCTCTTATGCTCCCCAGCCAGGATTGAACTTGCAACCTAGGTATGTGCCCTGACTGGGAATTGAACCCGCAACCTTTTGGTGTACGGGACGATGCTCCAACCAACTGAACCACCTGGTCAGGGCTCAGTGGTCTCTCTCTCTCTTTTTAAATAACTTTATTGAGATGTAATTCACAAACTATAAAATTCACCCTCTTAAAGTATACATGTCAGTGGTTTTCACTAGAATGATAAGAGTTGTGCATCACCGCTATCAATTTTAGAACATTATCATTACCCCCAAAAGATACTTCATACCCATTAGCAGTCACTCCTCGTCCCTCTTCCCCCTAGCCCAGCCGTGGGCCAACTACGTCCCGCGGGCCGGATCCGGCCCGTTTGAAATGAATAAAACTAAAAAAAAAAAAAGACCATACCCTTTTATGTAATGATGTTTACTTTGAATTTATATTAGTTCACACAAACACTCCATCCATGCTTTTGTTCCGGCCCTCCGGTCCAGTTTAAGAACCCATTGTGACCCTCGAGTCAAAACGTTTGTCCACCCCTGCCCTAGCCTCTGGCAACCACTATTCTACTTTTTGTTTTATGGATTTGCCTATTCTGGATAGTTCATATAAATTGGGTTATATAATATGTAACCATTTGTGACTGGCTTCTTTCACTTAGCATGTTTTCCAGGTTCATCCATGTTGTAGCATGTACCAGTACTTAATTCCTTTTTATGACTGAACTAGAGACCTGGCGCACAAAACTCGTGCGTGGGTACGGTCCCTAGGCCTGGCCTGCGATCAGGGCTGTCTTCCCCGGCTACCTGCAGCCAGCCCCACACCCCGCTGCCACCCACTCCTGGTTCCCTGTTTGCTATCAGGTGATTGGAGCCTGCGGCCTGGGGGGGGTGGGGGGAACCAAGAGGTCAGCCATTCCGCTCACTCACTGGCCCTGTCCCCTGCCACCACCCACCCCGGTTCCCTGTTTGCCATCAGGAGTTAGGAGCCTGACGGCTAGGGGAAGGGACCAAGAGGTTGGCCGTTCCTGCCTGATCGCTAGCCCTGCCCCTGCCGCGGGTTGTCCTCTGTGTGTGGGGCAACTGGTGGGGTGGGGGCCTTGGCCTGGCACCACCCACGTCCCCCGTCACCCACCCTGGTTCCCTGTTCGCCATTGGGTGATCGGAGCCTGCCGGCCAGGGAAAGGGACTGAGGTGGTCAGTGTGCCTCATAGTCACTGGTTGAGCGGTCATTCTGGTTGTTCTGCCATTAGGGTCAATTTGTATATTACCCTTTTTATTATATAGGATAGAGTCCTGGTGCACAGGTGGGGACTGGCCGGCCTACCCTGATGGGGGCCCTGGATTGGGGTGAGGGTCCCTGCTGGGGGGCGAGGGGCAGGGGGTGGTTTGCAGGATGGCCACGCCCCCAATCTGGGTGGGGGTCCCCGCTGGGGGACGGGGCCGCCCGGGGCAAGGGGCTGTGGTTGTTCTGGTTTCTGGTTGTTCTGGTCATTCTGCTGTTTCAGTCGCTGGGCTTTTATTATATAGGATAATATTAAATTGTATGGATATACTCATTTATACATTTATCAGTTGATGGACATTTGGGTTGTATTTACTTTTTGGATATTATGAATGCTGTTGCTATGAACATTTATGTACAGGTTTTTGTGTGGACATAGGTTTTCAGTAGTCTTGGGTGGAATTGCTGGGTCATAGGGTAATTCTTTGTTTAACATTTTGAGGAATTGTCAGACAGCTTTCCAAAAGTGGCTGCACCATTTTGCAATCCTAATAGCAATTTATGAGAGTTTGATTTTCTCCACTCCGTTGCCAGTACTTATTGTATATCCTTTTTAAAAAATATCTTTTCTAGCCCAAGTTATTTTTTAAATTATTCTTTTAAAATCTTTATTGTTGAAAGGTTTATGTCCCCCTTTTCTCCCCATTGATCCCTTCTGGCCCACCCTTGCCCCTTGCCCAAGGCCTTCACTACCCTATTGTCTGTATCTATATATCATTAAAAAAATTTTTTAGTGAATTTATTGGGGTAACATTGGTTAATAAAAGTATAGGATTCAAGTATCCAAGTGTACAGTTCTATAACACAGTATCTGTATATTGTATTATGTGTTCACCACCCGAAGTCAAGTGTCCTTTCATCACCATTTACCGCCCCCTTTACCCTCTTTTACTTCCCCTCATTCCACTTTCCCTCTGGTAATCACTGTTGTCTGTGTCCATGAAATTTTTTTTTTAATCCCGTCACCTTTTTCACCTAGTCCTAGCCTCTCCCCTCTGATAGCTTGTCAATCTGTTTTCCATATCTGTTAGTCTGTTTCTATTTTGTTTATTTATTTTGTTCATTAGATTCTGTAGTGAAAGACAAATTATATGGTATTTGTCTTTCTCTGTATATCCTTTTGATTTATCCAACCTAGTGGGTGTGAAGTGGTATCTCCTTGTGGTTTTGATTTGCATTTCCCTAATGATTAATGATTGAGCATTTTTCATGTACTTTATGGCCATGCTTTGTAGAAATGAGTTTTAGAATCCTTTGCCCATTTAAAAGTTTTTTTATCTTTTTATTGTTGTCAGTAGTCTCTTTGAACAAAGATGGGTGTTGTACACTGATAAAAACGGCATTTGTATTAGGTGACAGTGAATTTTTCATGTGTGTTAGTGATAGACTATTAGGTTTAACTGGTGTATCTATCAAGAATATTTTAAGTGCTGACCTTCCTAAGTATTTCCTTTTTTAAAAGTCCTAAGATTTTACTTTGCAGCGGTTCTCAACCTGTGGGTCGTGACCCCTTTGGCGGTCGAACGACCCTTTCACAGGGGTCGCCTAAGATCATCCTGCATATCAGATATTTACATTACGATTCATAACAGTAGCACCATTACAGTTATGAAGTAGCAACGAAAATAATTTTATGGTTGGGTCACAACATGAGGATCTGTATTTAAAGGGCCAGACGGTTGAGAACCACTGCTTTATGGTGACTAATACAGTCAATAAGGCTTGATTGAGTATGTCTCTATAATAGTGAGAAGGCTTAACTTTAATATTTTTGGAATGTCAAAAACAGCAATATTTTAATTAAGACATTTAAAAATCTAAGCATCAATTTTAAAAAAAATCTTTATTGATTTCAGAGAGGAAGGGAGGGGGAGAGAGAGATAGAAACATCAATGACGAGAGAGAATCATTGATCGGCTGCCTCCTGCATGCCCCCTCCTGGGGATTGAGCCTGCATAGGCATGTACCCTTGACCAGAATTGAACCCGGGACCCTTCAGCCCACAGGCCGACCCTCTATCCCCTGAGCCAAACCAGCTAGGGCTGAGAACCAAATTTTAATTATGTGCATTGAATCTTTGACTTAATTGGAGCAATTCCATCTTCCCCAAGTAATTGAATCTACTTTGTAAACTGTGTTCTAATATCTTTTTCTTTTCTTTTCTTTTTTTAAGGTTATCCTGAATACTCATGTTTAACAATTTGCCTTGTGACATTAGCCAGTGTTTTTCACTGCCTCCAAAATATCAAAATTGCTCTGGAAATTGGAGATATACTTGATTTAAAAGAAATAACTTTAACAAATGGACAATATGTCTATTACAAATACACCAACAAGTAATGATGCCTGTCTGAGCATTGTACATAGTTTGATGTGCCATAGACAAGGTGGAGAGAGTGAAACATTTGCAAAAAGAGCAATTGAAAGTTTGGTAAAGAAGCTGAAGGAGAAAAAAGATGAATTGGATTCGTTAATAACAGCCATTACTACAAATGGAGCTCATCCTAGTAAATGTGTTACCATACAGAGAACATTGGATGGAAGGCTTCAGGTTAGTCTTGTACTTGAGCTTTCATATATCTTCTGTAGTGGCAGATTAAAAAAGAAATTCTTGTTTCCTTTCAGTTACTTTGGGATACTTTAATTCTTTCCCCATCTCTTTAGATATTACACATCCTGTACCAATACCCACTATGGGAATATATGGAAGAATATGTATTCCATATAATAAAGACATATTTTAAAAATTGTTTAATATTCTGACTAAAAAGTTAAATGTAGAAAATTTGGAACATAAAAATAAAAGGCAGAAGAAAACCCATACCTTTAGCATTTTGGTATTCATTCTTGTTGCTATTTTATGTTTTTTTCCTTTTTGGTATTATATGCACATTTTTGAAACCCGAGTTATACTTGTTCTTTTTCTTAAAATAATTTAGAAATCTGATAATGTATGTTTGGTACTTTTATATTAAAAAAATCTAGAAGAATTCAAGGATATCTTTAAAACTTAAGTTAAAAAGCTTATATTTGACAAATTTTCTTTACCTTTTGTTTTAACTGGTCATATTTTTTCATGTAGAACTACATAATATATCTCCAGTCCTTAATATTTTTAAAGAAACATGTCATTAGATTTAACTTTTTTTTAAAAAAACATATTTTATTGATTTTTTACAGAGAGGAAGGGAGAGAGATAGAGAGTCAGAAACATCAATGAGAGAGAAACATCAATCAGCTGCCTCCTGCACACCCCCCACTGGGGATGTGCCCGCAACCCAGGTACATGCCCTTGACCGGAATCGAACCTGGGACCTTTCAGTCCGCAGGCCGACACTCTATCCACTGAGCCAAACCGGTTTCGGCATTAACATTTTTATTTCTAGATTTTAGGCATAATTTCCACAACAAAGCCATAGTTTTTTTGCATTTTAAAAACCTAGCACAGGCTTTGAAATCATACCTAAGCTCACTGCTTTGTGACCATAGCCAAGTAAGTTATTTTGAGCTTTAGTTTTCTCTCTTTTTTTTTTTTAACATCGATGAGAGAGAAACATCGATTCAGCTGCTTCCTGCACACTCCCTACTGGGGATGTGCCCCCTACCAAGGTACATACCCTTGACCGGAATCGAACCTGGGACCCTTCAGTCCGCAGGCTGATCTCTATCCACTGAGCCAAACCGGTCAGGGCTAGTTTTCTCTTTTATGAAATGGAGATTAAAATACTGACTTTATAGGATTGTAAGGATTAAATGAGAACACGTATAAAGTGCCTTGTATAATGTACGATGAATAACTGATGCTCAAAAATGGTTGTTTCTTTTTCCTAGGTGGCTGGCCGTAAAGGATTTCCTCATGTGATCTATGCCCGTCTCTGGAGGTGGCCTGATCTTCACAAAAATGAACTAAAACATGTTAAATATTGTCAGTATGCATTTGACTTAAAGTGTGATAGTGTCTGTGTGAATCCATATCACTATGAACGAGTTGTATCACCTGGAATTGGTAAGTAAACTTTGCTTTTTTCCTTAGAAGCACAAAGGGAAAACATCTCAATAGTGTTTTAATTTTTCTAAGTTAAATTATAAATTTGGAGGTGGCCCAGGACTTCCAACTAAAGTTAAAGAATCAGACATTTTTAATGAAATATAAATATTTAAATTTCAACTTTGGAACACACTTGTATTTTGATTGCTAAAACGAAATAGTTGGTATTTTGCCCATTTAGAATATTGTTTTGGAAAATAAGATGGAAAGCATGATAGAGTTGAATATTTCATGTATCATGATAGCATTTATTCTTGAATTGAAATGGTTCATGAAGTTTTGACTTTGGCTTATATTTACATTTAATAGTTTAAAGTATAATGGAAAATATTTTCATGGTAATGATTCATGTTTCATTTTCTTTCCCCCTTTTAAAAATGAAGATCTCTCAGGATTAACATTGCAGAGTAATGGTAAGTAACCTGTTTCTTGTATCTTTCTCTGCTTTTTTTTTATTCAGTCTCCTCTATTTTTCATTTACTTAGAAATGTGTATACTGGTTCATTTACAAGAAAAAGTCTTGCCCCTTTGGAAATGTAGGTTTTGGGGGTTGCATGCGTCAGCATTTAAAACTGGATTTAAATAAGCTGTTGGTGCTTTTATTTGAAATGCTGTTTATGAATTAAAGTAGTCTAAAAATATAATAGGGGGATCATAAAACATACAAAGGAAGAATATTTTTGAATCGGTTAAAACTGGTTATTTTGGAAGAAAATCTAACAGAAGTGGGTTTAAATGGGTATAAATACCTGTAATGTTTGGTAATTTGGAATCTTGTATAATATTAAAAAATACCAGTATTCTAATTTTTCTTCATTTCAGCCTAACTTATTTTTATGAATGATAGGTAAATTTAAGAATGATTTAAAACTACATATATTAATATTTTTTTCAGTCTTGTTACATTTTGAGTAAATTAAGCAAGGACACTTTAAAGCAGTGGTTCTCAACCTTCTGGCCCTTTAAATACAGTTCCTCATGTTGTAACCCAACCATAAAATTATTTTCATTGCTACTTCATAACTGTAATGTTGCTACTATTATGAATCGTAACATAAATATCTGATATGCAGGATGATCTTAGGCGACCCCTGTGAAAGGGTGTTCGACCACCAAAGGGGTCGTGACCCACAGGTTGAGAACCGCTGCTTTAAAGTATATGCTGATCACAGATGATCTAGTCCTATTTTTAAAAGGAGAAGGTGTTTTGAGGTGGGGAAATGCAACAAATGGGTGTGTGTGTTCTTTGTGTGTTTTTTTAGTGTAATATGTGAGAACAGAGATCTGTTAAAACATTAGCTTTGTTATTTAGAACATGTTAATCAACTCAAAATTCTAAGAACTAATTAATTTGCAGAGAAACTCTGATGAAGAGCCACTGTCACCTTAAAAAGATGTGCCATTGTTCTGGGGGCAAGTTAGTGGCTCAGTACCTCTTCTGTTGCAGAATCTTAGAGGTGGGTCAGAAATATCTTCTGACCTTAAACAAAATTTAGGAAGACCATGCAAGTCCACTTGTTTTTATTCTCCACTTTTCTTTTGTGCCATTAGTAACAGAAGAATACTGTTACTAATAGTGCCCTTGGTACTTGCTAATGGTTATTAGGTTTCTTCAAACAATTGGTTGATAATAGAAGCTGTTGTGATGGTCTGGGAAGGGACCCAGATTGGTTAAAGCCCTGTCTCCATAGATATTGATACCATGTCACTTCCCATCGTCACCATTCTCCATCCATGTTTTTTGGAGAATTAAAGCATTTAGCTCAAGGGGTGTTAGGGGTTGGGAAACTGTAGTGATAGCTTCATTAGAATCTCTTGGGGGGTGTTTATGAGGGGTTCCAGTTTTGAAGACTCTTCACACTCCTTCCCTATCCTAAAATACTGCTGTTATTGAGTACCATTGTTTGGGTTGGATTTCTAGAAGGGAATTTCAGTTTGACTTAGCATTTAGGATTTTTCCGTCTGGTCCTAAACCTTTAGGGATATTCAGTATACTTTACTTTCAAAGACTATGTTACATAATAATTCTAGATCCTGGAATTGGATAGCTATCAGATCTGACTCATACTTCTACCATGTGTGAAATTAGCAAAAAGATATAGCTCAGTGCTCAATCTCAATTTGGCCTCATCTGGATAAATAGTTTCCCCAGCCATTGGCTTTTGTCTGCCTCATGTTATATATTTAAGGTGATTATTATTTCTAAGTTAACTAAAGAGTATCTCTTCAAAACCATTGTTGGAATATAGTCTAGCTTCAAATTTCAAGGGGTCAGTCAAGTTGATTGATAAAATATATCTGATGCCACTACCTCTAAATAAATAGCTTTTGCTGATAAAGTAGTATGCTTTTCAAATATTATAAAAAACTCTGAATTATTTACGCTATTATTTTAGGTATTATTATAAGATTTTTTTCTAAGAATAGAAGCTTATAAGATTTTAAAATATGCTTTATTTTCTATATAGCTCCACCAAGTATGTTGGTGAAGGATGAATATGTACATGACTTTGAGGGACAGCCGTCATTATCCACTGAAGGGCATTCAATTCAAACCATCCAGCATCCACCAAGTAATCGTGCATCGACGGAGACATACAGCGCCCCAGCTCTGCTAGCTCCATCTGAGTCTAATGCTACCAGCACCACCAACTTTCCCAACATTCCTGTGGCTTCCACAAGTGAGTTGTAGAATCAGATGTAGTCAGCAAGTTGAATTTCCTTAACCATTGAATATTTACACTTGGAGGGAAACTCCAAGTAAGTAATAATTAAAAGTACTATGGTATCTATTTTAAAATATGTCTTTATTAATTTCAGAGAGAGGAAGGGGGAGGGAGAGAGTGAGAAACATCAGTGATGAGAGAGAATCATTGATGGGCTGCCTTCTGCACACCCCCTACTGAGGATCAGGCCCGCAATGGGCATGTGCCTTTACCAGGAACCAAACCATGACCTCCTGGTTCATAGGTCATTGCTCAACCACTGAACCATACCGGCTGGGCTGTACTGTGGTATCTTTCATTGGTAAATAAGTATTAAATAGGTTGTTGGGAAAATATGGTTTGTAGTTTATTTAAATATTTTTATGTTGATGTATCAGTCAAGTTAAGTAATGACTGATTATAATATTGATTTAAATTAGTGGTCTAATTTGTACTTTATCTACTGTTATATGCAGAAGTAAGAAGCTTCTTGAGCTTTCAGATACTTTTTAGAGAAATGGTTAAGTAGTTAACAAGTTGTTTTAAACCAACATGTTTATAAAAATCTATGGTAATGGAATTGCGAGCTTTCCTTTAATCAGTGTTCTTCTTTTGATTTATCTGGCAGACTATTGCTTTATAATAGTCATCTCAGTCTCCTATTGTGCAAACTTAGAAGAAGGGATCTTGACAGACTAATATTCCTCAAGATAAATGTTAAGTATTTTAGTCAATTTTGAAATAAAGCTAAATTCTACATAAGCTAACACTGTGGTTTTTCAAGTAAGAAGTCTATTTCAAAAAGGTTTTTCCCATAATAGAGGTGCCACCTTCTCTGGCACAGGGCTATTAGGTTCAACTTTTCTTGGGGCCTGATCAAGGCAATAATCACTTGGTTTTGTTACTGCTGTTATTTATTTTTACAGTCACAAATGACTGGACAATTTGCTGCTTGGAATAGTTTTGTAAAATTAATCACAGAGCAGGTTGTTGGCATGTATATGTTATTTGCACCTGGTTGCTAAGGAGATTGTATCTAAGTCCACATCAGCACTAGATGTTAATAGATTTGGACTGATACTTTGTTGGTCCCTACCAAAGGGAGCATTATTCTGTTTACTTTAATATCAGATCAGATTCAATATATAAATTTGATCTTTGGAATAAATGGAGAACTGATTTATATAATTGAGTTTTTGAGTAAAGCATACCAACTTTCCCCCTCTTTAATTCATTTCATATCTTAAAAGCAGTATCTTTTGGATTTGCTACATGAGATGACTACTTAGATATAGTGTTTATGTGAAAACATGAGGATATAACCACTTGGTGTTTTTTTTCTTATATATATACTAGAGGCCCGGTGCACAAAAATTTGTGCACTGCGGGGGGGGGGGGGGCGGTCCCTCAGCCTGGCCTGCACCCATTTGCAGTCCATGACCCCTTGGGGGATGGCCACCTGTCGACTTAGGCCCACTCCCCAGGGGATCAGGCCTAAGCTTGCAGTCAGACACCCTTCAGGCAGCCAGGGAGCCCTCCGGGGATGTCCGACTAAAGGCTTAGGCCCCCAAGGGAGCTGTGATGAAGAAGCTGGGGTGACAGAGGAGCCACGCTGTCCCGCCCCGCTGCCCTGGGTCGGGTCGCATACGGGACACCCGGACGGCGGCCGGGCAGTCTGGCGGATTGCTGCTGCCCCGCCCAGCCACCCCGGGTCGGGTTGCACATGGGATGCCTGGGCGGGCCAGGCGATCACTGCTGCCCAACCCGGCCACCCTGGGTTGGGTCGCACGTGGGACACCCGGACGGTGGCTGGGTGGGCCGGCCTATCCCTGCTGCCCTGCCCAGCCACCCTGGGTCGGGTCGCACACGGGACGCCCAGGTGGGCCGGCGGATCGCTGCTGCCCCGCCCGGCTGCCCCAGGTTGGGTCGCACACGGGATGCCCGGATGGCGACCAGGCGGGCCGGCCGATCGCTGCTGCACCACCTGGCCGCCTCGGGTCGGGTCTCACACGGGACGCCCACCGCCCGGGTTGCAGATAGCAGGCCTGGATGGCGGCAGACAGGCGGGATGGCTCTGTCCCACCCCACCGCCCCGGGTGGCAAATAGCAGGCCTGGATGGCAGCGGGGCAGGTGGGATGGCGCTGACCCACCCTGCCTGCAGTATGCAAATTAGCCATCTTTGTTGGCGGTTAATTTGCATACCACGCTGATTAGCCTATGGGAGGCGTAGCGAAGGTACGGTCAATTACCATGTTTGTCTATTATTAGACAGGATACACACACACACACACACACACACACACACACACACACACACTAGAGGCCCGGTGCATGAATTCGTGCACATTCAAAAGAAATTAATTAGAAGGTGGCCAGTGGGGCAGGACTGGGCGAGATGGCCTGGACACACCCTGGAGCCAACCTCCCGTGGTCCCTCCCTGGCTAGCAGCACCTGGGGCAGTGTCGGGGCTTGAAGGGCATTAGTGGAGTGAGCAGGGTCCCTCCGGCAGGTGGGGTCCCTCAGCCTGGCCTGCAGGGATCAGGCTGAAATCAGCAGTCCGACATCCCCTGAGGGGTCCTGGAGTGTGAGAGGGCAATCTATAAAGTTTCTGTTGCTCGGCAGCTCCTGTGTTGAGTGTCTGTCCCCTGGTGGTCAGTGCGCGTCATACCTACTGGCTGGTCAGCTGGTCGGCTGGCCGGCCAGTCAGCTGGTCACTTAGCCTTTTTATATATATATATTTGTTTGTTTTTAATGATTTCAGAGAAGAAGGGAGAGGGAGAGGTAGAAACATCAGTGATGAGAGAGAACCATTGATTGGTTGCCTCCTGTATGCCCCACAGTGGGATTGAGCCCGCAACCTAGGCATATGCCCTGACTGGGAATTGAATCATGACCTCCCGGTTTATAGGTTGACATTCAGCCACTGAGCCACACCGGCCAGGCTATCTACTCTTTATTTACCAGTTTGGGAACATAGTTGACAAAGAGAATGGGCAGTGATGGAGAAATAAAGAATGTACATTACAGCATAGATTAGTGCTAGAGCACAGATACTAACCTCTTGATAGTATCTGGAGGTTGAAATTGTGGGCCTTTGTTGATGCCTGCTAAAGTGACTTCATTTTAAATGGGCTGAGTCCTTTGAAGATTAGACAAGTAATAATTACAAAATTTCAGTGCTTTACAAATGAGACAGAGAGTTGACTTAATGCTTGCTTGAAGAAATCAAGTTTTTTTCCCCACTAAAAAAAAAAAAAAAAAAAGGGCCTTACAAATGTAGGCCAGTAAGCCATCATAGAATGGCTTTTAATTGGATAGAAGTCAGAGGAAGCTTAGTCTTCTTTGTTACATACAGAGAAGGCAACTAGTTTCCTGTAATTTCAGGAGTGTGCTAATGTTCTTGGAAAGAGATGATTCTTGATTTTTAAAAGTACATGAAAAAATTTCAAAGAAGATTGATAGTCTGATAGTTTTTTTTAAGACTAGCAATCATACTATAACAAACAGTGGAGCTTGAAAAATTTTTTTTTTAATTTTCTCACCTTATTCATCACATTTCATTTAAAATATTTGCCTGATCTGCTTTTCTTTTATCAAACCCTAGCATTCTATTATTACCAGTATCAGAGCTGATAATAATGAACTTTCCAGTCTTCAACACTTACTTAAGCCTGGACTTTTGGAGTTCTAATCAAAAAGGTTCAGAGCTGAATGGAGTGGCTGGGGTGAGCTGATATGCTTCTGAAGAAGTTAGTGTGGTAGCCTAGACATATGCCAGATTTTTCTGGCATTTGAAGAATATTGTGAAGAAATAGGCCACTAAAATTAGCTAGCCATTACTTAAGATAGAATGATTTTGAACTTCTTCAAGTTAAGATTTGCCTTTGTAGAGGACTTTAGGATTTTTTATTTGATAGGCCATGAATGAGTTCATTTTTTGCTCATTTTTATAGTTGTGACTATCATGTAATTTGGTCCTTCAGTTACTGTATAAAACCATAGGATTGCATCTATAAATGTGCCATCTTAATGTCTTCTTGTTCCTCTAGGTCAGCCTGCCAGTATACTGGCAGGCAGCCATAGTGAAGGATTGTTGCAGATAGCTTCAGGGCCTCAGCCAGGACAGCAGCAGAATGGATTTACTGGTCAGCCAGCTACTTACCATCATAGTATGTACATGCTTTTTAAAATATTTTAAGTAGTTGAGAAGTAGGCAGACTTTATAAAAACAAATTAATCCATGTGGGCCTTAATTTTTAGACAGCACTACCACCTGGACTGGAAGTAGGACTGCACCATACACACCTAATTTGCCTCACCACCAAAACGGCCATCTTCAGCACCACCCGCCTATGCCGCCCCATCCCGGACATTACTGTAAGCTCTTGTTTTTGTTGTAAGGGCCTTTTCTTTTTGAGGATTTCATTTTTTCTCCATTTAAAAAATGTTTTTACATCTTTTGTTCATTTTACAATTTAGTTTTATTAAATGATTAGAGTTTTTCAGTATTTTTGGTAAACATTTTTTATTACTGTGTTATCATACCTTTGTTTTAGAAGAGTAATGTTTACTAAATACATTTATTTTTCCATTGCTAATGTTTCATTAACACCACATTGATTTCCATTCATTTGTTTGTTTGCTTTGTGCATGTTCTTAGATCTCATGTGTATCTGTATATTCACCCCATGTTGATTGAAACCCTTTGAGTGTCAAGATCTCAAGGTTTCCCTCACTGTAGTATTTAGCATACCATAGACACTCTGATGTCGAACCCATCATTGCATCTGCAGGCATGATTGGGAGGGACACCCTACTGATTAACCATAGCTTGTAGTTTCAGGCAGAATAGGAACTTTGTTCTTTTGGCTTAGTAAAATCAATAGTATAAATCTTCCATATATATTAAATCTTTTTCCCTCTTATATAAGGTTAATAGTCCCAAAGAAAACTTAAAAAAAAAAATAGAAGTGTATAAATAAGAATCCTGCTACCCAGAGATACCACTTGTAATACTTTGTCATGTTTTCCTTCCAGTCATATAAATGGGTATATATAAATTTGGGGGGAGGAGGAGATCATATTGCGTATATTGTTATATCCTGTTTTTTTTTCAGTTATGTTATTTTTTGATATCTTAAGAGAATATAATTTTTAATGTCTGCTGAGCCAGCATAGTGGTTAAGGGTGCTGAATTTGGACCCTTAACTGGCTGTGTGACCATTGGCAAGTTATTTAATCTCTCTAAGCCTTAAGGTTAACAGTAGTAATTAGTAGTATCTAACCCCATGTTATAAGAAATAAATGTAATAATTCATGTGAGATGTTTAGCACAATGTCTTAACACATAATAATCTCTCAATTATGTTAGCTACTGTTCCATTATGGAAATAGCCTTAATTTAATAAGCCATAAACACTTGTTTTTAGAATGGACCTAACAATTTGAGTTATTATTACATATTACATTATAAATTATATTGTATTACATGTTACATGAATAATTTATAATTTACATTAAGTTTTGCATGTACAACTATTGTAAATTGCTTAACAGCACTAGTGCATATACCACTAAATGTTAGCTATTAAATATCTATAAAAGTAATTCAAGAGTATTTGCTTATTATAATTATGAAGTAATCTAAATTAAGCTTTTAAGTTCTTAGACATTGCAGAAACTTGATCCAAAAAGCTCTTAAGGTATGCTAGTTATATTTAAATACGGTATATCAAAAATTTTAATATTAGTGAACTTTTAATAAATAAAATTGGGATTTCTATTATCTTTTCTTTAGGGCCAGTTCACAATGAGCTTGCATTCCAGCCTCCCATTTCCAATCATCCTGGTAAGTGTATTTTAAAATTGATTCCCTATAATTAGATTTTCTTTATGGTAATAGAAAAAAACACACAAACACACATATGCGGGTTTTAATGTAATACAGAGTTATTTAAGGTTTAGATAAGTACAGTTCTCATAGCATTAGTTAATAGTTTACGAGTAACCATTATAGTCACACACAAATTGTCTATATATATATTTTTAACTGTCTCTGAAAGAAAAGATAAGAGCTGTCTTCAGCTAAAATGTAAAATACCAAAATGCTGGTTTTAGCATTGAATACATAAATATGCAGCAGAAAAAGTGGGTTTCAAATAGAACACAATGTAAAATTGTCACTTAAAAAGCTACGGAAGCCCTGGCTGGTTTGGCTCAGTGGATAGAGCATCAGCCTATGGACTGAAAGGTCCCAGGTTTGATTTCGGTCAAGGGCACATGCCCAGGTTGTGGACTCAATCCCCAGTGGGGGGCATGCAGGAGGAAACCAATCAATAATTTTCTCATCATTGATGTTTCTATCTCCCTCTCCCTTCCTCTCTGATTAAAAATAATAATAAAAATTTTTTAAAAAGCTAGGGAAGGATCTGAAGTAGATCCTGAAAAGAAAAATAAGTCACTGTATCTGTCTTAGAAGATTTAGGAATCTCTGGCTAATTGAAATGTAGAAACGGATTAAATTATGCTCAAAAGAGAGCATAGCTAAGTAGATTTTCTCAGTTCATAGTTTGAATATAACTTCTTAAATTATAGAAGTAATAAAACAAAGTTTAGAAATAAAATACTGAAGGCTTCTTAACATAAACATAGGATTTTGATTTTTCTTTCCTCTATCCCTTCATAACTGTTTTTCTTTCATAAAAAGATGCAAAGTATATCATTTTAACTCATCCCCTTAATTTTCACCCTAATTTTAAAAATGTTTTATTATAAAGAATTTCAAACATAAAACAAATACCAGAATAATATGGGAGATCCCTCCCTCATTGTACTCATCCCTCAGTTTTAGCTATTAACAATTAATGGCCAATCTTGCTTCATTCATACCCCCCCCGCCCCCCCACTTCTCATTCATACCCTTATCTATTATTCTGAAGAAAATCCTATATAGCCATCTTATTTATTTATTTATTTATTATAGATTTTTATTGATTTCAGAGAGGAAGGAAGAGGGAGAGAGATATAGAAATGTCAGTGATGAGAGAGAATCATCCATCAGCTGCCTCCTGCACACCCTCTACTGGGGATTGAGCCCGCAACCCGGGCATGTGCCCCGACCTGGAATTGAACCATGACTTCCTAGTTCATAGGTCAGTGTTCAACCACTGAGCCACGCTGGCGGGGGTATGGTCATTTTATATGTGAACTAGAGGCGTGGTGCACGAAATTCGTGCACCGGGGTGGGGGTGGGGTCCCCTCAGCCCAGCCTGCACCCTCTCCAGTCCGAGACCCATCGGGGGATGTCGAACATCCCTGTCACAATCCTGGACCGCTGGCTCCAAACTGCTCACCTGCCTGCCTGGTCACCCCTAACTGCCCCCCCTGCTGGCCTGGTTGCCCCCAACTGCCCCCCTCTGCCAGCCTGGTTGCTCCTAACTGCCCACGCCCCCCCCCCCGCCAGCCTGGTCACCCCCAACTGCCCCCATGCTGGCCTGGTCGCCCCTCACGGCCCTCCTCCCCCCCTGCCCACCTGGTCGCCCCACGCAGCCTGCTCTGTTCAGTCGTATGGTCATCCCTCACTAACCCCCCTACTGGCCTGGTCATAGGCAGCCATCTTGTGAGGGTGTGAGGGTTAATCTTTTTATATAGGATACTTTAGTACATATTTCTAAAAAAGATTTTAAAAAAATATTACTATAGTTACCATAATGATTAATTTAAAGGATAACATATACTTTCTCAAATAGATCTGTATAATTTTCTTAAACAATGTTTTATTATTTATTATTTATGTTGGTTCCATTTATTCATCTGGCTGTTAAACAAAACATTGAGGGTAAGATCTTGATGCTTATAACTCTTCATTTTAAGAGATTTGAAGAATTTCTGGATCAGAAGGCCAAATTGATTTAAACATTAGAGTATGAGAAGCACTTTTACCATGCTCACCAGCAGTGTGATAGTTTAATAAACTTTGTGCTGATTTAGGATGCAAATAATATTTATTTTGATTTGGAGAAAAATTCTGATTCAAAAAATGTTCAGAAACATTTTTTTAAACATATGTATTACTTAGTTAAGTTATTAACTGTAGTAGATTTTGTATATGTTTGTTATTTTAAACATTTTTATGGGTCAGGGGGTCTTACCTTTATATAAACACTAGAGGCCTGATGCATGAATTTGTGCAAGGGGCTCTGCCCCTACCGCAGAGGCAGCTACCGCTGCCTTGGCTGCCTCTGCCTCGGCCCGCCACCACAGTTTCATCTGGAAGGTCATCTGGAAGGATGTCCGGTCTAATTAGTATATTACCCTTTTATTATTATAGATTTTTATTGGGAAATATAATAAATAGAAAAATATATAAAACATGTATAATCTAATGAATAACATTAAAGCCAATACCTATATAACCACCACCCAGATTGAAAACTAAAATATTGCAGCACCCACAAAAACCTTCCTACCTCAGGCATTTTGTTTGTCAAAAACTTTTCTCCCCTACCCCAGCAGTAACCATGATCCTGCTTTTTATAAATATTACTAGAGGCCTGGTGCACAAAATTCGTGCACTCGACGGGGGGTGGGGGGAGCCCCCTCAGCCTGGATTGCGAGAGAGCGTAGGCCAGGCCGAGGGACCCCACCGGTGCACGATTGGGGCCAGGGAGGGATGCAGGAGGTTGGTCAGCTGGGGAGGGACCGCGGGAGGGCTCCAGGGCTTGTCCAGCCTGTCTTGCTCAGTCTCGATCCGCCCGACCCCAGCAGCAAGCTAACTTACCAGTTGGAGCATCTGCCCCCTGGTGGTCAGTGCACATCATAGCGAGCAGTTGAGTAGCCTTAGCATATCATTAGCATAGTATGCTTTGATTGGTTGAATGACTAACTGGACACTTAGTATATTAGGCTTTTATTGTATAGGATTATTTTTTTTTTTTACTCTTTGAAAGTGATGACTGCATCCCTAAACAGTCTGGTTTAGTAGTTTGGTTTTATTTGTATTTGAAATTATAGAATTGAAGTCATTGATCAGAATCTTAATTTTGTTTGTGAATAAATATATTGTGATCAGAAGGGAATACCTAGTATCTTAAGAATGAGAATTTTTGCTGGTTTCGAGGCAGCATCCTTGAGAGTCAATAGTGACCTCTAGCAATTTGGGGGTCATGGGATGGGGTGTGGTGTCAGTCTTCAAAAGGCTTAGTGGAAGGTGACCTACAGGAATGAGGGTAATCAGGGCTCTGAAGAAAGACCTACCCTAGATGGAACGGTGTGTGGGGTTGGGAGTGGTGGCATTTAGCTAGTTCTGTGAACTCAATTTTATATCCTGCAATCACTTTTGTCCTCATGATAGCTTTACTTCATTCTTCTCAGGCTAGAACCGATGTTGAGGCCTAAGAGCTTCTGGTGGTGAGGGAACAGCATTAACTAGTTCTGAGCCATGCATCTGTCGTTCTGCATTGGCAGGAAGGCCTCTGTCTTTAAGAGTAAATAGGAAGGGACTCAGTGGTGAGGATGATCCTGAAAGGTCTCTTGTCCAAGTGGTTGCAGGAGGGGACCAGCTCTGCCCACACACCTTTAATGGAGTCAGCTGGTTGGAACCCAGAAGGCTGTGAATGCTTTGGCTGTGAATACTAATGGGCCCTAGAGCAGTTTTACCTCACAACATTTATTTTCCTCTTGTACTGTTAACAGAATATTCTAACTGATTTCCCTATTTTTTTTATTATTTTTATTTTGGTAAGAGAACATTTATTGGGCAAATTACAGAGGTAGAAGTAATATCTAGAAGAAATGGGCTTAGGCAACAAGTTCCAGAGGTAAAGGAAGGGCCCTTGGAGCTGGGGAGTGAGGAAGCTGATGGTAATGTACTCGGGTGGGGAGGGAGAGAGGGGAGGGAGCGCGCACTGGGTCCTCTATCTTAAGCGTTTGAAGGCAGAGATTGTGGGGAGGTCCCAGGGAAAGATCTTAATAGGATACACGCAGCTCTTCAGGTGTATCCTTTCAGGGTTGTGGTCTCCAATGATTGATAGGCAGGCACCAGGGCAGGGGGTCAGTATTCAGTGCAGCAGCTGGTCCTGCTGTCAGCGTTGGCTGCTTTTTTCCTTATCTGGGGCTGGGGCTGAAATACAAGGAGTGATGGCGTCTTCCTGGGCCAGGTCGACTGTGCATGTGCCTTGGAATCTGCCAGCAGGCAAGTCACGTGGCACCAAATATGCTGTAGGCGGTGGGAACAGCACCAGGTGTCAGGCCGGTGGGTCAGACCAAACCTGGGTTCAGCAACCTGGGTAGTTGGGTTCTGGCTGGGGTGGGGGTGAGGCAGGGAGAGAGGGTAGGGAAAGGCCTGGGCTGCACCACGGGGGGAGAGCACCTGATCTCCCTATTGAGAAGGCTTCCAGTCATATTGCCCTTCTCCTCACCATTTAATATCTACTCCACTCAGCATTTCTTTTTTTTTTTCTGTCTCTTCTGGTGTTATTTATAGAAATTTTTTAAAATTTTTTTTCTTTTTCTTTTTAAGCCTCATGCAAGGATATGTTTATTGATTGTAGATAGATAGATAGATAGATAGAGAGAGAAACATCAATGTGAGAGAAAAATTTAGATCAGTTTCCTTCTGTACACACCTAGAGAGACTAAGGATTGAACCCAAAACCTGGGCATGTGCCCTGACCCCCGGACCTCTCAGTGTACAGGATGACACGCCAACTGAGCCACACTGGCCAGGGCAAGAGGACTTTTATGTGTCATAAAAGATTCTCACAGGGCATCTCATTCAGATCTAAATAGAATAAAGAATATTTCATAATGAATCTCTTAGGTGCTTTATCCAAATTTCTACCTTCTAAAAAAGTTAACCAAATTGAAAAATATTTTCTTGAATGACTTGATTTCAGAAATTAAAGATAATGCCTTGGAGATGTAGACTTTCCATTATAATTGAACAGCATTTGTTTGACAAAACTGTGCTTTATGTGTCCCCATTACAAAGCATATTTAGCTAAGTTCTTAGATTGTAAAAAAAAGTTCATGTTGTTAACTCAGCCTTTTACAACCTTTTCTCTGGCCAGTGATGAGCACCCAACTTCACTACTTTGGGAACAAGAAACAAAATATCAGCGGTCAGCACAGTGGGCAGAGAGCAGCGCCACTGCCTTTGAAAGGCGTTGGGGCATTAAGAAGTGCTCTCTGACCGAGTGACTTCAGCCTGTGGGGATGGTAACTTTGTGAAGCTGCAGGCTTGTCACTTACATGGCATTTGGTTCTTGGAGCAAAAGAGCAAAGAGAGATCTAGAAAGGCCTAATGAACGTAATGAATTCTTAGGACCTGCCCCTGTTTTAAAAGTAAGAATGTTCCCTCTCATCTGGTTAGCAGATTTGGAGTGGGATAGGAAAGTTCTCACATGGTGTGCTGTATCCCAGCACTGCCCAGTTCCCTGGAACCCATTTAGATGACCTCTGGCCCTCTCTGTCCTCACAGACAGTAACCACCTTCCTCCTGCTTCCTGAGGCCTCATGCCCTCTTCATGATGGATGGTCATTTTTCATTCCTGGTTTGTGGTACATCTCTTCTTCCTAGCCCAGCAGGTCAGCTTTTCAGAGTGTAGCTTCATGTAACCATCCTTGTTGTATGGTGTCTGAAATATTAGGGAAACAAACAAAAAACGCTTGGTGACTAGAAAATAATAAAGTAAGTTTAAGTGCAAGTACAGATATTGCAGTCCATGATAACAGTATGTTTTTTTATTTAAACAAGAAGATTTTACAACTCCTTTTCCCCACCCTGAATTGACTCTCATGAAAAACGTTGCTCACGATGGAACTTTCCTTCTGGATAGTGTTCTTCAGTGTGAACTAGGAAGGCATGTATTTGCACCTCATTTTTTTAATCATCGTTGTAAACATTCATGACTTCAGGGCATTGTTTGTAATGAAATTTACTTTTTGGACTCATTGTGTAAAGACCTCTTTTAAGGGCTGTTACTGGTTTTAGCTGCCAGAGCATGGGTGCTTGGTATGTTGGCTTTGATAACCTCTAGTTTAGCTTCACACAGCATCCCTGCCAGGTGTTTGGTGAAGCTTCTGGTTCATAGCAGAATATGATGTCTTTACTGAAGAATTTTACTCTAAGGAATAACTTCATAAATATTTCAAAATGGGATTTTTAATAAGGCACTTTATGTCACTAGTTTTCATGTTGTAATGATAATAAAAATATTTAAAGGAATGTATTCATGATTAGTTGATTTGATCTGTTTGAAAAAACATTTGAAATTTTAATTTTTGTATCTTCATGGTCTGTTTTATTAATTCTTCATTGGAAAGTATTTTCTTCCTTGACAACATTTTAAAAATCAATTAGATACATAGAATACAAGGTTTTTAATGATGATTTTTATTTTTTTTAAATATATTTTGTTGATTTTTTACAGAGAGGAAGGGAGAGGGAGAGTTAGAAACATCGATGAGAGAGAAATATTGATATGCTGCCTCCTGCACACTCCCTACTGGTGATGTGCCCGCAACCAAGGTACATGCCATTGACTGCAATCGAACCTGGGACCCTTGAGTCTGCAAGCTGACCCTCTATCCACTGAACCAAACCGGTTAGGGCAGAATACAAGGTTTTTAAAAAATGTATTTTAAGCATCAGTTATACTTCATTTTAAGATTTTTTTGAGAGGGGGTTAAAAATATCTATTTTTCTATCCTTTCAGATTGTTAAAAGTTTTATTGCTTCAAGTTCTAGTCCAATCAGTGTTCATAAATAGCACATTGATGTGCATATAAATAATTGGTTAATCAGCAGAAAACTTTACAAACCCAACCAAGTAGTGCCTCCTTTTTCCTCTAATCATTCACAATTATTTTAAATCATTTGTTGTTGTTCAAATGAATACACTAAATCAGTGGTTCTCAACCTTCTGGCCCTTTAAATACAGTTCCTCATGTTGTGACCCAACCATAAAATTATTTTCGTTGCTACTTCATTACTGTAATGTTGCTACTGTTATGAATCATAATGTAAATATCTGATACGCAGGATGGTCTTATGCGACCCCTGTGAAAGGGTCGTTTGACCGCCAAAGGGGTCGCGACCCACAGGTTGAGAACCGCTGCACTAAATCCCTCTTCAGGGTTAAATACGTAGTAGTTAACATGAATTGAATACACTAAGAGATACAACAAATGACCTTTCAGCCAAGAGACAATTGAGAATTCCCGCTCATAGCAGCTGTCTAGTTAGAGTGTAATTAACCTTGACTCTGGTCTAAATGGCTGACTAGCTTGGGTCCTTACACTCAGTTAGGGAACTAGAAAAATATGCTATGGATTGATGTTTTCGATAATATTCCCTGGAATATGTCTTTAAGTCAGTGTGTTTAAAAAAAAGAAAAGTTTAGCCCTGACCGGTTTTGCTCAGTGGATAGAGCGTCGGCCTTCGGACTGAAGGGTCCCATGTTCGATTCCAGTCAAGGGCATGTACCTTGGTTTCGGGCACATCCCCAGTGGGGTGTGTGCAGTAGGCGGCTGATCGATGTTTCTCGCTCATCGATGTTTCTAACTCTGTATCCCTCTCCCTTCCTCTGTAAAAAAATCAATAAAATATATTAAAAAAGAAAAAAAAAGAAAAGTTTAGTCTGTCTTAGTGGTTAGATCATTGTTCAGATACACCATGGCTGCAGGTTTGATCCCCTGTCAGGGCACATGCAAGAATCAACCAATGAATGCATAAATATAAGAGGAACAACAAATTAGTGCCTCTCTCTCTCTCTCTCTCTCTCTCTCTCTTTCTCTCTCTCTCTTCCTCTTTCTAAATCAATTTTTAAAAATTAAAAAAGGAAAGAAAATATGTGCAGTGAAATGAAATACCATGGTAAAATAATTACTTTGTGTCCTGATTATTTTTGTTCTTTGAATTCTCAGTTGACTGGGTCTTTTGAGGTAAGAACCAAATTTCAGATTTTGAAAACGACTAGAGTTTCAAGAATGCTAGGCACTGAGCTGAAAAATAGAAGACAGGAAAAGCCTAGATATTTAAAGCATCGCCATTTTATCAAATTCTTTTGGGTGCTTTTCAGATTCCTCTTCTGTCCCTTCAGCCTTTATTTTAGGAAAAGCTTTGCCTTCTGGAGTGACGTTTGCCCCCATTTGTCTCCTCTAGCTCCTGAGTATTGGTGTTCCATCGCTTACTTTGAAATGGATGTTCAAGTAGGAGAGACATTTAAGGTTCCGTCAAGCTGCCCTATTGTTACTGTTGACGGATACGTGGACCCTTCTGGAGGCGATCGCTTTTGCTTGGGTCAACTCTCCAATGTCCACAGGACAGAAGCCATTGAGAGGGCAAGGTATTGATTGTATAGGTATATTAAAAGTTGAGTATACTATATTGTCTTTTAGTCAGTTATATTTCTCAGTGTAGATCATGTGTGTTCCACTAGGAAAAAAGAATAAAGGTCATCTTGGAAATTCAGAATCAGTAAGCATTCCACTTGTATTGTAGATGTTTGTTATTTAAAATATGAAAAAAGTGATCTTTTAAAAAATTTATTTTTTAAATTTATGTACAGTTGGTATACAACCTTATCTTGGTTATATTAGTTTCAAGTGTACAATATAGTGACTTGACATTTTTATACCTTACAATATGATCACCCCACTAATTCTAGTAATCAATCATGTTAAACATCACAATATTATTAACTAAATTCCCATTCCTCTTTTCACCCAGCCCCCTACCCCCTCCTTTCTGGTAACCATCCTATTGGTTTCTGTTTCTAAGAATCTGTTTTTATTTTGTTTTGTTTTTCAATTCCACATATAAGTGAAATCATATGATATTTGTCTTTTTTGCCTGACTTATTTTACTTAGCATAATACCCATGTTGTCAGAAATGGAAAGGTTTTATTCTTTTTTGTGGCTGTGTAATATTCCATCGTGCCACATCTTCTTTAAGATAGTGTTGTTTGTGACATTCCTGTTTTGAATAGTAACAAGACCATGTTTTCTACACATATATTGAAAGGAAATAATATACAATGAAGACATGGGTCTGCAAGTGTTATTTATAATGTTGGGAAACAATAAAAGGGAAGTGGTTGAGTACATTTGATAAACTTTTATTTTTATGTAGTCATTAAGATGTTAATAAAATGTTTATATTATCAAATGTAAATGCTTAAGATGAAATATTATAGGAAAACATACACAGTGTTAGGTACTTTGTAATCTCAACTCTAAGAAAATGTGTGTGTGTAAATACATAATCTTGGCTCTATCTCTAGCTGTGTGTCTTTGGTAAATCACCTGGTCCCTAAGCCAGTGCTGTCTAATAGAAACGTCTGTGATGAAGGGAATGGTTTGTATCTGTGTTGTCCAGTACTGTAGCCACTAGCCATGTGTAACTTTGAGCACTTAAAATGTAGTCATGAGATTAGCTTAATTTTCAAATTATTTTTAAATTAAATAGTCACTTACAGTAAGTAGCTAGTGGCTATCAGTTTGGACAGTCATTTATAAAATACTAATATTTAGGTCATGAAATTGGGAGAGTTCAGTGAGAATTTATGTTAAATATTTCTGATACATACTAAGCATTATATATATGCCCATCATTTTTATATATGAATAAGATATTTAAAAAGGAAGGAAATATACAAAAAATTAACAATGGCGATCTTTTGGTTGTGGTGTTACATAAAGTCCTTTTTAATTCTTTTTAATTTTTCAATATTGGGTATTCTAATATGTATTTTTTAATACTTACCAAAATAAAATATAATTTCCTTTTTCTCCCTCAGGTTGCACATAGGCAAAGGTGTACAATTGGAATGTAAAGGTGAAGGTGATGTTTGGGTCAGGTGCCTCAGTGACCATGCAGTCTTTGTACAGAGTTACTACTTAGACAGAGAAGCTGGGCGAGCACCTGGAGATGCTGTTCATAAGATTTACCCAAGTGCGTATATAAAGGTTAGTGGAAGTTCTCCGTAAATATAAGAATTGAGATGGAGAAGGGAGGAGAAGAAAAATGTCCTTTTATGTATTAAATCTCAGAAATTATGTTTGTTTTTAAAACACATTTCCTTGGGGGCATTTATTGACACGGCTGGTTATCTCGTTTTGTGATTACATTCATGCCCTATTATTTTAGTAGCAAATTTGTTAAATGTTTTAGACTAACACACAGGCTTTTGAAAACATTTGCGTGAAACTACCAAGCATATTCTTTAGTTGAAAATATGTAAGATTTTGGAATCCCATCTTAGCCAATCTTTAGGATTTTATGAAAGGAAATTCTGATATTAATTGGTTTTTGAATTAAGAACCTGAGAAATGAAAAATTCAACCGTAGATTTTTTTAAAGTTAGTTACTTTGGAATTAAACCAGTTATTTACTCTATCATTTTTCAAATTAAGCCTAAGGTATTTTTTATTAATTATTACATATTCAACTCAATTTCTTTTGATAAAAAACAGTTTGAAAGAGAAATATTGTTGTAATTAGCCTAAATATATATATATATAATATATATATGTGTGTATATATATATAATATATATGTGTGTGTATATATATATATATAAATGTTTTAATTGATTTTAGAGAGAGAGGAAGGGAGAGTGAAAGAAGCATGTGAGAGAGAAACAGAAATCAGCTGCCTTCCACAGTTACCTACCCAGGAATCGAACCCATGCCCCTCCAGGACACAGGATGACGCTCATCCAGCTGAGCCACGCTGGCCAGGGCTTATTTTTGGTTTTTACTTCCTGTCATGGTTTCTCCCTTTGGAGCAATTCTGCCTTAGCCTGGCACTCGGGGATCCACATGTCAGAGCCTGCTTTTATATTTAGAAGGTAGAGGAATTGTGTCCCTTGAGGAAGCTGAGTTCCAGTCCCCTGGGTCTACTCAGGGCCTAAGCCCTGTGACAGAGGTCGTTCTGATGCTTACCTCTGCCCTGGGCAAGACTTTATGCCTAAGTGCATTTCTGAATTAGCTGTAAGGTATTTCACCAGCACTTGATTCATGGGCAGATGCCCATTTATAGACCTCAGAGAGCCTGGCTATTGTCTCTTTGCATTTTATTCGAAGAAGCTGAATTTCCGTCCTCTGCACCTACTGTTTGTGGTCCTAGGACCCCAAGTACCTGCTGTCTTTAGCCCTGCTGTCCACTGTGGATTTATCCATCATCATTGGTGGACTATGGGTTATTTCCATTTTTTGGCTACTAGGAATAATGCTGCTGTGAACATTCATATTGGAGTTTTTAGGTAGATGTGTGTTTTCATTTTCTTGGATATATAAGTAGGAGTGGAATTGCAGGATCATAGGTAACTCTATGCTTAACTTTTTGAGGGACTGCAGACTGTTTTTAAAAGTGGCAATGCCGTTTTACATTTCCGCCAGCAATATATATGTGAGGGTTTCGGTTCTCTATATGCTCTTCAGCACTTGTTGTTATCTTTTTATTTAGCCTTCCTAGTGGATGTGAAGTGGTATCTCATTGGTGATTTTGATTTGCACTTCCCTAATAGCTAATAATGTTGAATATCTCTTCATGTGCTTATTGGTCATTTGTCTATCTTGTTTGGAGAAATGTCTATTTAGATCTTTTGTCCATTTTTTTTTTTTTAAAATATATTTTATTGATTTTTTACAGAGAGGAAGGGAGAGAGATAGAGAGTTAGAAACATCGATGAGTGAGAAATATCGATCAGCTGCCTCCTGCACATCTCCCACTGGGGATGTGCCCACAACCCAGGTACATGCCCTTGACCGGAATCGAACCCGGGACCCCTCAGTGCGCAGGCCGACGCTCTATCCACTGAGCCAAACCGGTTTCGGCTTTTGTCCATTTTTAAAAATTAGGTTGACTTTTTATTATTGAGTTGTAAGAGTTCTTTATATATTCTGGGTATCAGTCCCTTGTCAGATATATAATTTGAAAATATTTTCTTTTGTTCTTTAGCTTGTCTTTCATTTTCTTGATATGATTTGCAACCCACACAAAAGTTGTTCATTTTGATATCTTTGAGTTTACCTATTCTTTGAATGAGTGTGTTTTTGGTGTCATATCTAAGAAACCATTGACTACTCCAAGGTCCTGAAAATGTATTACTCCTGTGGGTTGTCCTAAGGGTTTTATAGTTCTGGCTCTAAATTTAGGCCTATTATACATTTTTAGTGAATTTTTGTGCATAGTTTAAGGATGTTGATCCAGCTTCGTTCTTCTGCATGAGAATATTCCATTGTTTCAGCAACCATTTGTCCAAAAGACTGATTCCCTTATCAAATTATCTTGATACCCCTGTTGAAATTAAGTTGACCTTAAATGTAAAGGCTTATTTCTAGGCTATCAATTGTATTTCATTGATCTGTGTATGTATCCTTATGACAGTACTATTCTGCTTTGATTACTGTAGCTTTGCAGCAAGTTTTGAAATTGGGAAGTGTGAATTCTCTAGCTTTGTTCTTTTTCAGGATTATTTTGGCTATTGCCACCTGCTGGTATATCCACAGGAATTATATGACTGGCTTGGAGGATATCAATTTTTATAAATATATTTTTATTTATTTCAGAGAGGAAGGGAGAGGGAGAGATAGAAACATCCACAATGACAGAGTCATTGATCAGCTGCCTCCTTCACTCCCCTGCCCCACACTGGGGATTGAGCGCAGAACCCGGACATGTGCCCTGTCATACTGTGACCTCCAGGTTCATAGTTGACAACCACTGGGCCACACCAGCCAGGCGAGCTTATCAACTTTTAATAGTTTTTCTGTCTTTTGCATGTAAATGGAGCAGAGAGAGAAGGTGGACATGAATACCTTACTCCTCCATCCTGACTGGAAGTCTTTGGATTATTTGTCATTTGACATGAATGAACGGAATATGACAGTGTTGAATATATACTATCTACCAGACAGAAGTTATTTTGCTCTTATGTAGTAAAGTATGCATTTTTTAAAAATGCAGATTTTAAAAAATATGGTGACCATGCCGTCTGTCACACTCCTCCAAATGACTAGAATGATAAAGAAAAGAAGTTGGCTGTATAACTAACCACAATCATCAATTCAGCCTAAAGAAAACTCATAGCAATTTGTTTTGAAAGGGTGGGGGTGATTTCTTAACTTTATTTTACACAAAGGAGTTGTTTTTCACAGGGACAGTAATGCTGACCAACGCTGAATTAGATCAAAGATTCAGAGGCATGTAGCAACCACCGCTGTCCTGATGGTGAAGTGTGTCACTTGGCCAGCTTTCCTATATTACAGTGTACATAAAAACTTACATTTTTAAGTTTAAGAGAGGTAAATGAAGCTGTAAGTTTTCAATGAGTTGTGCAGTGATTTTTGATGTATGGAATCTTTTCTGGTGGACTCATAACATTAAACCTGCACTTTTTTTTAAAGGTCTTTGATTTACGGCAGTGTCATCGTCAGATGCAGCAGCAGGCGGCCACTGCACAAGCTGCAGCAGCTGCCCAGGCAGCAGCCGTGGCAGGAAACATCCCTGGCCCGGGATCAGTAGGTGGCATAGCTCCAGCTATCAGTAAGTATGCTTTTGGTTTGTGTGGTTTTTTAAGTGTAATAGCTGGCATTTTATATTGATTCACTTATTTGATTAGTTCCTTTAAACAATAATAGAAATTAAAGTTTTCATTACTGGGATAATGTTTTTGAATTTATAGAAAACTGTTCTTTTAATATTTGTCCTTTGTTTAGGAACCTTTTTTTATTCCTTTTGTGTCAAAAGGGAGTATGGGATAAGGAAGAAAAGGGTTTTTTTATTATATTATTGGTCACCTCCCCCTTTTCTGTTGATGCCTTTAATTCCTGCCTCACCAACCAGGGTGGGTTGTTATCACTGACATGCTTGGCTTCATTCTAGAAGGAAAGCATTTTCAATTTCAGAATTAGGCACCTCCTGGTTTTTTTTTGTGTGTGTGTGTGTGTTTTTAACTATGCTAAGCATGGAGAGAAAACTAAGTGAGGGTGGTGTTTTGATAACTTGTAGACTTTTTTTTAATTTTAGGGTAAAATTGAACTGTGTGCCAGGTTTCACACTGATGGGGAATTTTTTACTGCAGAGTTAAACTCCTGACTATAGACTTTTATGATGGAAACACGTGGCACCCATCTTCCACGTCTGAAGGCATAACTAGTGATTCATTCAACCCCTGTTCTTAACCTCTTCAGTGTGGTAAGCAAATCACACTGGCGAAGAAAACTGCAGTGTCCCTGCAGGTTTCTCTACAGTACACGCAGATTCCTCCACTAGGTTCATGTAATACTGATGAATGCAGATTGACTCTATGATTGTATGTTCTGACTGGAAAATTAGCTGCAGAGTCTCTATTATGACTGATGTTCAGGAGTTTACAATTTAGAGATAGATAAGGCATATTCATTTACAGAATTTGATTTTTTTTTAAATTTAGGCATCTAACCATTAATTTGCCAGTTTTGATGTTATAAACATGCTTTTACTGCAGAATCCAGAGATAGTAAAGTTCTCATTCTCATCTCCTGCCCTAATAGAGTGGCTGCGTATTCTCTGTTACATTGTGCAATGGAGAGACATCGTCGGGGTCTTCCAAGAAGCTTTAATGGAACCAAGACTCTTAACTGTTTCATTATTAGTCATGTCTTACTCTGAACCGGGCTGTTTAGATAGACAGGAAGTTTGCATGACCCATCCTGTGGACATGGCACTATCCCTTAAAGTCAAGTTGCTTCTTATCCCTTCACCTCCATTTCTAAAGAGAAAAATTGGTGGGGTGTGGGTAGATTGCAGTAATTTACTTTATAATTGGTGGTAGGCAGATGACCCAGGTGGAATGCAAATTGTCTTAACCAAAAGTTTTCGGCCCCTGTTGATAAAGTTTAGATTTGTACTTCTTGGCACTTGGACAGAGAATTATATGCTGGGGAGAGTGAATTAAAGAGAGCTGTCACGTCATTAATGTAAGATGTAGGGAGAATGGAAGAGATCAGCCTGTCCTCCTGATGTCTTTCCAATCTTTTCTGTTAGGTTTGTCAGCTGCTGCTGGGATCGGGGTTGATGACCTTCGTCGCTTATGCATCCTCAGGATGAGCTTTGTGAAAGGCTGGGGACCGGATTACCCAAGACAGAGCATCAAGGAGACCCCTTGCTGGATTGAGATTCACTTACACCGGGCCCTTCAGCTCCTAGATGAAGTACTTCACACCATGCCTATTGCCGACCCACAACCTCTAGACTGAAATCTTTACTGTTGGAGCCCTTAACATTCATTGTCAGGATGGTGGACTGTAACATACAATCCTGTTTATAATCTGAAGATATATATCACTTTCGTTCTGCTTTATCTTTTCATAAAGGGTTGAACACATGTTTTGCTGCCTTGCTCCTAGCAGACAGAAACTGGATTAAAACTCCCCCCACCCCTCCCATTTAGAACTTTTCAGGCATGGCTCAGAACTTGAAGGTCAGGAAAAACACATTCTTATTAAATTTACTGCACCAGTTATGTATGAAGGAATCATTTCAATCCTGGAAAATTTAGCCCTTTAAAATGTCTTAGACATTTTTCTATGCAGAACATTGGTATATGTGCTATTCTAAAGAGTAAACTCAATATTGCTAATTTTAAAGGCAGAGACGTTCTCAAAGTTAATTCACCTATGTTATTTTGTGTGCACGCTGTTATTGTTGAGCAGACTTTACTCCAAAATATTGTGCCATGTGGGTGAGTTAATGTTACCAAGAGCAACTTTACTCTGTGTTTAAAAAATAAGACAGTAATGTATTATAATCTTTTATCCAAAATATATTTTCTGCAAGTTAAACTAGTGAAGATGATTTCAATTCAGATTGTCTTGCGACTTCATTTTCTTTTCATCAAGGCAAAACACTAATCTCTGTGAATACTGAGAATTCCTTAAAATTATCAGACAAAGAAATACCATTTACAAGTTCAATAGTTATCCCAGTTGGATAACGATTTCTCGAGTAGTATAACTTTTCCCTGTTAAGCAGTAGATGTAGTCTATATTTCCAGGCACAGGGCTGGTTACCAAGAAGCCTAGAAGAGCCATTTCTTTCCTTCATTAATTCATAGGGAAAGGTTTTGTATTTTTAAAAACACTAAAAGCAGTGTCACTCCTCCAGCTCCCCATTCTGCAAAGGTGGCAGTGCTTAGAGTAAATGATGCGCATTTTGGAAACTGCTAAGTTCTATGTCAGATCCTGTGCGGACTAATGGAAACATTACAGCTCATAATAGGCAGTTTGGATATTTTTGTACTTGATTTGATGTGACTTCTTTTTCATATACTCTTTAAATCATGTATGTTATGACATTGTTTAAAATTCAGTTTTTGTATCTTGGGGCAAGACTGCAGACTTTTTATACCTTTTGGTTTTTCTAAGCCCTTTGCCATCAATGATCATATCAATTGGCGGTGACTTTGTATAGAGATTTTAAGTAGAAAAGTTGCAAATGTATTGACTGTACCACAGACACAACATGTATGCTTTTTACTTAGCTAGTAGCATAAATAAAACCGAATCTCAACATACAAAGTTGAATTCTAGGTTTGATTTTTAAGTTTTTCCTTTTGCACTTTTGAGTCCAACCTCAGTGGCGAGACACCTTCTAGGAAATGGCAGGCGGCAGCCAGTACTGCAGCTTTGGTTTCCCTCGCTCTACCGGGACTTCCCCGGGGACATGAGGTAGCAAGCGTAGAGTTGGTGTTTTGAAGTTTTATTTTCTGTAGCAAAAGTAGGCCTGGTTGTCTCCAAGATAAAGAGGTTGTCTACAGAATACATAGTGTGGCATAAAATCAAGGATTGTCTTTCAGACGCTTTTACCGTCTGCTTGGAGGGCCTTTCTAAGCATAATAAGATTCTAAGGTGTGTTCCAAGCCTGAGAAACCCTTATTATGCATGCTGTTATCCTTTTATCGGCTTAGATGAACAAGTCTTCAGCTTCCTTGCTCAGAAGGTGTTCTTAAGACCACCCTAGAAACCAATGGGTTAGCTTATTGCTGTGATTCAAATATAGATTTTGATCTGAGTTACATGGCTTTTGTTTTCAAAGTATTTCTCTACCAACATACTTGTACTCTTGAGTACTAACAGCTCCTTTTGTTAAAGACCCCATTACAACCTGTGAAAGTTTGATGATTTAAGTATTATTGGCAGATTTATAAAAAAGGTATCATTGTTTCATAGAAATTATTTATCCCATTTTACTGTGAATGAGGAGTAGGAGGAGTGAGAGGAGTTTTAGAACGGCATATTTTAAAAAATCCAGATTATTTGACTAGAGCCATAAGCATGCTATGATATAATCTATTGCCTCCTTTTCTATTTTAAGGAAGGTTTTCATGTTTAATGAAACATGAAATCTGGGTAATCATTTGTGGAAAATATTTGCAAGGAAGTTTGTCTTCAGGCCTAGCCACCTGTCTTGGTTGCTTTCTGCTAAGAGCCATACAAGTACATAAAAGTATTTGCAGTTATTAATTGCTTTATATTTGTACCCAGATGCAATCACATGCTTTTGAGAAAACATCTAGTATGTTATGATCAGTTTTTCCCGAGAGCTTAGTTGTTAAATGGTATTTCCATTTCTTAAATGTAGTCATCTTTAATGAGTAAGATAAAGGAATCACTAGGTTTACAATTTAAGGGTACAATAGTTTCTGCAGTTCTAAGAATCTGATTATTATAAGGATATGGTTCTGAATGAGTGTTCTCAGCTATTTCATATGTCAACGACTTTCAAAATGTTGAATTTCAGTGAAGGCTGAGTTAGAGGTGAACCAAGTACGTACCTTTATCATCCAGTGTGAGGCCCGTTCCACATTGGTCAGTGCCTTTCATACTCAAAGGGAATCCTTTATGGTGTTGCCTTTATTTTCCAGGGAGTAGATTCTTTTGTGAGATATAGTCTGTCTCCTTTGTAAAATATGCTACGCCTGGTATACAAAGATAATGACAAGAAATCACTGCCATATAACCTTGTTTTTCCAGAAGCATGGCTCCTTTTTATTGACCCAACCACTAAATAGGTTGCCCGTTCCATTCCTCCTGGAAACATTGTAGGTTTACAGGTTGGGTGGTCTGGCTTAAGGACAATCATACTTGAAACATCAGAGTAAACTGAATACCTAGTAGCTTTTAAAATCCATTTTTTTGTGGGGAAGGGTGCGGCATAAAGGGAGGTATTTGTAATAGAAATTTTGAAGACAAAATATAATGTCCTGTCTTGCAGATGATAAATGTCTTATTTTAAAAGTGTATTGCAGTTATCTTCTTTATTGTGCCCATCTGGAGAAGGGAAGTTGTACATTTTCCCAAGCTGCTCCTTCACTATCTGGAGGTTAAAGAATAGAAGGTGAAATATTTCTGTTGCTGGTTTGGTGGTGACTGGTTAATAGTTGTTACTCATTAGCTATTATGCAAAATCAGGTTAGTTTCAATCTGTTTTGAGAGTCTTTTGGAAGAAGCAATTTTATTCTGAGTAGGGCAAGAATCCTTTTTGTTCATAGTTTTTATAGTTTGCTCCCTTTATCATTGAGACACTTACTGGCATTTTATTTAAGGACAGCAAGTTGGGAAAAGGGTAAATTTAGGTCACGGAGGTGAATGAGCATCTGAAAGCAATTGCCTGTAAAGTCAGTTACAGGGCTTGACAAAGACTAGCAGATAATAGAATGAAGAAATGCATTCTTTTTCCTTCTAGAGGCAGAACGCATCATCTTGCAGGTGGCTCACTGTAAATAATCGCCCAAATCCTCCTTTGCAAGATTATAGAAATGGGCTAGAAGTATCTTTTGTGCAAGCCTTTCCCTTTTTTTTTTTTTCTTTTCTTCTGACAGCTAAGTAATTTCTCTTCAGATATGTCAGGAAGGATGTAAAAAGTTAGTGGCCTTATTCAGAGCAGCATCCTGGAGCCCAGCCTTGTCCCCAGCGCTTGTCCCAGTGTTACTAGGTGGTTTATCTTGTATGGTTGTGAAATGGAATTTTTTGCATAATCCAGACTTGCCTTATTTAAGCAGTAAAACGTTTTTATTTCAGCCATTTCTTTGATGGAGTTATTTAATATGGATGTCAGAGAACATACTGGATATGTTTCTTTTTGTGCCTAGCTCTCTTCCTCAACTTATCGGGGTCGTAGACAGGGCTGTTTGCCTTTACTAAGTGGTTGCAGACTTGCTGTGGTTTTGAATGCTTCGTTTTTACCCCTCCCCCTCTCCCCCATCTTCTCCCTCTCTGACAGTGACACTTGCTGTGCATTGTTAGTGTACCTCCCCTTAGTACCTCTTCTTCCCTTTCTGATTCATTTTTTTCCCCCCAGCTGCTTGGGCAAGGAAGCCAGATAACCACACTTATTAACACTTTCTTTGACTACAAGGGCAAACTGGGACAGGACCCGAGAAACTTCCTGTACACGATTGAAAGGCCTTCAGTGCTTTGGCGTTTGACTGCTTCGAGTGCTTCTTGATTCTTGCTCAGTTTCAGGTTGTTGAGGCAGAGAGAAGTGAGTCATATTCCTATTTTCCCCCTTTGCAAGATTTTTAAAAGGTTTCATTGCTTCCACTTGAATGCTGCTCACATAAAAATTGGGGTTACAGGGTTACGAAATTAGGTATCAGTAGCCAGAGGCAATACCCTTGCCTAGAGGACACCAACAAAACAAAACACAACAAAACACAACACAACACAACACAACAAAAACAAAGCTTGGAAAATGAGAGTATCATTTTTGTTTTGTTTTGGTGTCTCCTTTTGAGCCCTATGCTCTGGCCTTCCTCCTCCACAGATATTTTTGACCTAAAGGTGCCTTTATGAGATTTGAGGGTTTGATATCCTGCCCCAAGGAGTAGCTAAAGTAATTGCTGATGTTTTCAGGGATTTTACCATCAGACTTGAGTGAATGAATGAACTTTTTTTTTTTTTAACTAGGAAGGACTGAGGAGATAAGTCTGGTGAAGACAATCATTTCTCTTATGGATGTGGATAGTTTTCAGTTTAAGATGCTTCCTCGGTAGGTCTCTGAGCCAGTGCTCTTGTTCAGCCTGAGACGAATGACTCCTGGCTCTCCCATTGTGCTCTGCCACCAATTTGATGTATGACCTTGGGCAAGTCATTTACCTTCTTTGGGCCTCAGTTGCCTCATCTGTAAAATGAGGGAGTTGGACTAGATGCTTTCTTCCAGCTCTGAAGTGTCAGTGGCCTTGCCTACCTTGCAGCAGTGTTCGATTTCTTCCTCCCCTTTGCTCTGCTGTTTGAGGGGCTTTTTTACTTATTTCTACATTATTTGAGTGAGACTAGGCTTGCGATTTTACTACTATTCTCCATGGACAAAAAGTTACATAATACGTCCCTGAGACTTAAATTCAACCAAAGGCCTAGCACTACCTTGGGGGCTGCCATAAATACTTTAAAAAAAAATAGGGGGGAAAAGCCTTCATTTTATTTTCCCATCATCTCTGTTGAAGGCTTAGTAAGGCTTTTTTTGAGTCATGACATTCTAACTTTTGGGTTGGTATGTGTGTGACAGCATCTCCTTAAGGGCTGTGCTGGTAATTTTTTGGTTTAACTGAAATGGATTGAAAACTTACTGTAAATGCCTAATGATAGTAGAGGTCATTACTTTGGGTCTTTGGTTTTTTTTAACTCTTCTATACTTAGAACAGGGACATGCCTTTGAACTGCATCAATTAAAATGGTTTGTACAACTCAATGAAACAGTGGATGATTATTCACTTTATTCTTGGCTCTTTTTAGTCCATTTTGATGAGAAGACTTTTGGCTGGAGCACTTCTTTCAGAGTTCTCTTCCAGCCCATCGTGGATGAGTGTAACTAACGAACTGGGTGCTTACAGGGACCTGAGAGCCTTCATTAGGGCTGGGTCAGGGGTGGGGGTTGGGGAGTCCTGGTAGAGGCCAGCTCTGTGGTAGCTGGGCAGGAAGGGATGGAACCAGCTGCTGTTGCTATGGCTGCTAGTCACTGACAGAAGGACTCATGGGTTTGAATTGGTTAAAAGGCTAAACATGGAGTCGGCAGGTGTTGGGTTCTGGCCAATGCCTCAGACATGTGATTTAAGGGAAAAGTGTGAATGCTTGTTGATGAAAACTTGGTGGGCTGCAGAACCATTTGGAGGAAGCAGCTGGGGGTTGGAACAGATTTGGTCGTGGCTTTCCCGGCTCTGCCTCCTCCCCTGAACTCAGAGGAGAGCAGCTACGCTAAAGCTCAGAGAGGAGCCACGCTGAGCTGCTGCTTTGGGGAAACCGGCCAGCTGAAGTGCCCGGCGTTCTCTGTGGCTTTCTGTATACTTTTTCCCTGGGTGAAGTCTGTGGCTAACAAATAGTTGAACCTTTCCTGAGAACTCTGTAACAAAGTATGTTTTTGATTAAAAGAGAAAGCCAATTAAATCATTATGTGCTCATTCTTTTTCTTAAGCTTGTGGATGTCTTAGATCTGGAAAGAGTGCCTCATCACTGAGAATTCTCGAATTTGAGGGCAATATTTCCTTCATTGCTCTCTGACCACTGAAATGGGAAATACGGCATTTCAAACTATGACCATGGGGAACAGTCCCCATTCTTTTCTCATTTCTAAAAGGGAGTGGGTCCTGGTGGTTGGAGGAGATGTGGGTGCCAAGACTTGAATGACAGGTTTCTTACCTCATGCCTCCCTAATCCCATTCCTGTTTCTTAGCTCCTTTTTTCTGGGTTTATCTTCATTTTTCTAAATAGCATAATCATGTTGGCATTTCTTGATTTTTTGGGGGAAAAAGTAGAGAGCCATTGACTTGCTACTCTAAAAAAATGAGGGTTTAGCTGTCTCACATCATCACTACCCCATCAATTCTTACCACTGGGATTAAATTATAACCTGATTCACAATTCAAGCTGAGCCACTTGGTGTACTTTTTTTTGTTTAACTTCTTTTTATGTTTTTTGCTTTTCTCCTGAAATTCATTGCCTTATATTTTAATTTGCTCATTTTTCTTTTTACATTTTTTAAAAATATATTTTTATTGATTTCAAAGAGGAAGGGGGAGCGAGAGAGCAACAGAAACATCAGTGATGAGAAAGAATCATCGATTGGTTACCTCCTGCACACTCCCCACTGGGGATCCAGTCCACAACCCGGGCATGTGCCCTTGACTAGAACCGAACCTGGGACCCTTCAGTCCACAGGCGAATGCTCTATCCACTGTGCCAAACCGGGTAGGGCTAATGTGCTCATTTTTCTCTGTAGCTCTCATTTTAGCCCAGCTTTGTTTCAGAACGCTGACATTCCTGTCATCGCGGGCACATCAGCTAGCCTTTCAGCTCCACTATGTCACGACCCTCCTGGAGGCGGCCTCTGCCTCGCTGCTCCTGTGACAGGCTCACCTCAGAGTTGTCACCCACAGACGTCTCTTCAGCGTGAATGACAGGATTCTTGGGACCAGAAGGTGAAGGGGGTGGAGAGGGATACGACACCTTAGTGAGTTGCCAGTAACAACCTAGAGAAGTGAGCCAGGCAAAGGCATTCCTCAAAGAGAAACGTAGCACGGGGAAAGGGATTTGAACTAGGTCAGGTGGCCACGCCTCTCCGCAGGCAGCCAGCTGATGGCCCTCGGGGCTTTGAGTAGGGACGGTGACAGCTGGCATCATCAGCTGAAATCCGAGTAGCCTGGTGGGCCTCGAATGTAGACAGCAGTCGGCCCGGCAGTAGGAGCCCAGGGAGCACCGCTGCACCGGGGTGTCCAGCTCTCCTGTGCTGCCCAAGATTCCTTATCATTTTATAAACATCCCCATTTGCTAGAGTTCTCGGCAGTCAAACTTTAAGTAAAGTAAAAGAGAACCATGTAATATTTGATAAATAAAAATGAACGAACCTAATCTATACGCTGTGGAGAGTAATAAGAACAAACACTCCCCAGTCTTCAGAACTAGAACACGGGGAAGGGTTCTGTGAAGACAGACAATATCCGGTGACCTCCTACCTAGGCTGGTAGTGACAGCACCTGGCGGCAGCCTCAGACCTGGAGTTTCTCCTCGGGGCTCCTTCCACAGCTTCTGCCGCTGCTTTAAGCTTCAGTTTCTGTATCTGAAACACTGGCCGGCACACTGAGCATCTTAGGGTTGATGGGAGGATAAACTGAGGAAGGTGTATGTGAAGTGGGTAACAATGTGCCCGGCGTACAGGAAGGGGCTAATGAAGGTTGGCTGTCCTCACCTTCATCACCTTCAGATCCTTCACGGGAACCCGAGGTTTGGGGGCTGCCCTGACCTTTGACATGCACGGGCCTGGCTGCCAATCCAGCTCAGGGAAGGGGCTGTTTTTGCGTCCTCATGGGGCGCTGGTGACCTCCGCCCCTCACCCCTGCACGCTCCCCCGCATCCCCACCCCTGCGCGGCTGTGTGGGGAGCCTGTGACCTGGTCTCGGCCTGGCTGCCAGGAGCTTTGGGCAGCAGCGGCGGGAGCTCGGGTGCAGGGCGAGGAAGCCCTTTGCCTGGAGGCTCGCCTTCCCCAGGGCCTCTGACTCCGCAGAACTGCCCGCGGGGGCCGGGAAGGGGCTGGCGGAGGGGTGTTTGCGGGGCCACAGCAGCAGCCAGGGCACAGGCCGCCTGCGGGGAGGGAGGCAGAGGGCGGGCAGTCGGGGCACTTAGCTGGCCGGGGCCGGGCGGGTCTGTCCCCAGGAGGAGCCGGAGCGCAGCGCTGGGCGAGCTGGGAGGGGACAGGTCTCAGCAGGCCCAGCCGAGGGCGGGGCGCGGCCGGAGGCGGGGAGGGGTCCGGGGAGGCCAGGGAATCGGGAGAGAAGCGGGGAGGCGCCGGTGCTGGCGTTCCGCTTCCTGCGATGACCACCAGGGGTCGCCATCGTCGCGCGAAGGCGGCGGGCGTGTCTGCCCCTCGAGGCTCCTCCTCCCGCCGCTCCTCCCGCAGCTCCCGAGGGAGGTCGTCCTGGGAAGGGGGTGCAGGGGGGCACACGGGGTCCCCGCCTCCTGGAGCCGCTCGCCCAGTACCAAAGCCTGATGGCGGAGGTCTGCGCAGAGTGTGCTGGCCGCCGCCCACAGACCCGTGGGCTGGCCACCTGCTGCCACCTGAGGCCGGAGCCAGACTAACACCCCTGCTCCTGACACCGAGAGTTCGACACGTTAAGGATCTTTAATTCCTTGTTGCAAGGACTCCTGGGAGGTAGCTATGACAACGGTCATCTTAGTCCACAGGAGCCTGGGTCTTGCGGTGGCGCTAAGCCGGGCCCGCGCTTGCCCAGAATCAGGAAGGTGCCCGCTCCTGAGCACTGGCCACCCGGGAGGTCTGCAGGCTCCTGAGCCCCTTCCCCTCTGGGGGCCCAAGTGGGCTCAGAGGCGCCAGGAGCCTCCCGGATGCCAGCGGCGTGGCTCTCCGAGCATCCGGGCGAAGGCGTTCCCCCACCGCCACCCCTAAGAGCCCAGCTTTACTGACGGGTGGGGACTCCCTCCCAGCAGGACGAGCTCCAGGCAAAGAGGGCGCTCCAGAGCCAGGCCCAGGAGGCAGGAGGAGGACAACTAACATTTAGGGAGCGCCCGCTGTGGGTCAGGCACTGTTCTAGGCATGTTACCTCCAGTTACTCATTAATCCTCTCAAAAGCTTTAAAGGGAAGGTCATCACTGATTTAAGACAGGAAAGCGAGGCACAGAGATTGAAGTCTCCCTGGGACCCAGGTGCCTGAACATTCAAGTTAGCAAGGGAAGTGTCTCATGGGAAGGGGCATAAAGGCTCAGGGGGGGGAATTGGCGGCGCCACCACCCCAGTCCCTCACCAGGCTACCCATAAACTGCTTCACCAAAATAGCAGGAAATTTCGTGGTGAATAAGTGGCCACGTGTAGGGGTGACACCAGGAACATTGATTTTTGGGATACGCTGCAATGGGACCAGAGCGTTAGAAAAATTGCTGTAGAAACTAAAGGACGTGGCTTCTGGGAGGTGAAGTTTTCTCTTACTGGTGATCAAGGCTGGGAAAGAGCACGCTTACAGCGCCCCCTGGTGGGAAGGGAGGGCGCTGCCATCGCCCTGGAAGGAACGCGTGTCTGGAAATGGGAAGATCTGAAGTAGATGCCGGAAAGAAAAATAACTCGCTGTGTCTGTCTTAGAAGATAGATTCAGGAATCTCTGGCTGATTGGAATTTAGAAACAGATTAAATTATGCCGAAAAGAGTAAATAGCTAAATAGACTTTCTCAGTTCATAGTTTGAATATAACTTTTTAACTATAGAAGTAATACAACAGAGAAAGCGTTTGAAGGCAGAGATTGTGGGGCGGTCCCAGGGAAAGATCTTAATAGGATACACGCAGCTCTTCAGGTGTATCCTTTCAGGGTTGTGGTCTCCAATGATTGATAGGCAGGCACCAGGGCAGGGGGTCAGTATTCAGTGCAGCAGCTGGTCCTGCTGTCAGCGTTGGCTGCTTTTTTCCTTATCTGGGGCTGGGGCTGAAATACAAGGAGTGATGGCGTCTTCCTGGGCCAGGTCGACTGTGCATGTGCCTTGGAATCTGCCAGCAGGCAAGTCACGTGGCACCAAATATGCTGTAGGCGGTGGGAACAGCACCAGGTGTCAGGCCGGTGGGTCAGACCAAACCTGGGTTCAGCAACCTGGGTAGTTGGGTTCTGGCTGGGGTGGGGGTGAGGCAGGGAGAGAGGGTAGGGAAAGGCCTGGGCTGCACCACGGGGGGAGAGCACCTGATCTCCCTATTGAGAAGGCTTCCAGTCATATTGTCCTTCTCCTCACCATTTAATATCTACTCCACTCAGCATTTCTTTTTAAGCCTCATGCAAGGATATGTTTATTGATTGTAGATAGATAGAGAGAGAGAGAGAGAGAAACATCCATGTGAGAGAAAAATTTAGATCAGTTTCCTTCTGTACACACCTAGAGAGACTAAGGATTGAACCCAAAACCTGGGCATGTGCCCTGACCCCCGGACCTCTCAGTGTACAGGATGACACGCCAACTGAGCCACACCGGCCAGGGCAAGAGGACTTTTATGTGTCATAGAAGATTCTCACAGGGCATCTCATTCAGATCTAAATAATATAAAGAATAATTCATAATGAATCTCTTAGGTGCTTTATCCAAATTTCTAACTTCTAAAAAAGTTAACCAAATTTAAAGATATTTTCTTGCCCTAACCAGTTTGGCTCAGTGGATAGAATGTCGGCCTGCGGACTCAAGGGTCCCAGGTTTGATTCCGGTCAAGGGCATGTACCTTGGTTGCAGGCACATCCCCAGTGGGGGGTGTGCAGGAGGCAGCTGATCGATGTTTCTCTCTCATGGATGTTTCTAACTCTGTCCCTCTCCCTTCCTCTCTGTAAAAAGTCAATAAAATATATTTTTAAAAAATATTTTCTTGAATGACTTGATTTCAGAAATTAAAGGTAATGCCTTGGAGATGTAGACTTTCCATTATAATTGAACAGCATTTGTTTGACAAAACTGTGCTTTATGTGTCCCCATTACAAAGCATATTTAGCTAAGTTCTTAGATTGTAAAAAAAGTTTCATGTTGTTAACTCAGCCTTTTACAACCTTTTCTCTGGCCAGTGATGAGCACCCAACTTCACTGCTTTGGGAACAAGAAACAAAATATCAGCGGTCAGCACAGTGGGCAGAGAGCAGCGCCACTGCCTTTGAAAGGCGTTGGGGCATTAAGAAAGTGCTCTCTGACCGAGTGACTTCAGCCTGTGGGGATGGTAACTTTGTGAAGCTGCAGGCTTGTCACTTACATGGCATTTGGTTCTTGGAGCAAAAGAGCAAAGAGAGATCTAGAAAGGCCTAATGAACGTAATGAATTCTTAGGACCTGCCCCTGTTTTAAAAGTAAGAATATTCCCTCTCATCTGGTTAGCAGATTTGGAGTGGGATAGGAAAGTTCTCACATGGTGTGCTGTATCCCAGCACTGCCCAGTTCCCTGGAACCCATTTAGATGACCTCTGGCCCTCTCTGTCCTCACAGACAGTAACCACCTTCCTCCTGCTTCCTGAGGCCTCATGCCCTCTTCATGATGGATGGTCATTTTTCATTCCTGGTTTGTGGTACATCTCTTCTTCCTAGCCCAGCAGGTCAGCTTTTCAGAGTGTAGCTTCATGTAACCATCCTTGTTGTATGGTGTCTGAAATATTAGGGAAACAAACAAAAAACCCTTGGTGACTAGAAAATAATAGAATAAATTTAAGTGCAAGTACAGATATTGCAGTCCATGATAACAGTTTGTTTTTTTATTTAAACAAGAAGATTTTACAACTCCTTTTCCCCACCCTGAATTGACTCTCATGAAAAACGTTGCTCACGATGGAACTTTCCTTCTTGATAGTGTTCTTCAGTGTGAACTAGGAAGGCATGTATTTGCACCTCATTTTTTTAATCATCGTTGTAAACATTCATGACTTCAGGGCATTGTAACGAAATTTACTTTTTGGACTCATTGTGTAAAGACCTCTTTTAAGGGCTGTTACTGGTTTTAGCTGCCAGAGCATGGGTGCTTGGTATGTTGGCTTTGATAACCACTAGTTTAGCTTCACGCAGCATCCCTGCCAGGTGTTTGGTGAAGCTTCTGGTTCATAGCAGAATATGATGTCTTTACTGAAGAATTTTACTCTAAGGAATAACTTCATAAATATTTCAAAATGGGATTTTTAATAAGGCACCTTATGTCACTAGTTTTCATGTTGTAATGATAATAAAAAATATTTAAAGGAATGTATTCATGATTAGTTGATTTGATCTGTTTGAAAAAACATTTGAAATTTTAATTTTTGTATCTTCATGGTCTGTTTTATTAATTCTTCATTAGAAAGTATTTTCTTCCTTGACAACATTTTAAAAATCAATTAGATACATAGAATACAAGGTTTTTAAAAAATGTATTTTAAGCATCAGTTATACTTCATTTTAAGATTTTTTTGAGAGGGAGTTAAAAAGATCTATTTTTCTATCCTTTCAGATTGTTAAAAGTTTTATTGCTTCAAGTTCTAGTCCAGTGGTCGGCAAACTGCAGCTCGGCAAACCACGGCTCTCGAGCCACACGCAGCTCTTTGGCCCCTTGAGTGTGGCTCTTCCACAAAATACCGGCTCTTCCCCAAAATACCGACTTCTGCGCATGGGCCACGAAGTTTCAATCTCACTGTACATGCGTACCCGCACGTGGTATTTTGTGGAAGAGCCACACTCAAGGGGCCAAAGAGCCACGGTTTGCCGACCACGGTTCTAGTCCAATCAGTGTTCATAAATAGCACATTGATGTGCATATAAGTAATTGGTTAATCAGCAGAAACCTTTACAAACCCAACCAAGTAGTGCCTCCTTTTTCCTCTAATCATGCACAATTATTTTAAATCATTTGTGGTTGTTCAAATGAATACACTAAATCCATCTTCAGCGTTAAAATCGTAGGAGTTAACATGGCTTGACTTCACTAAGAGATACAACAAATGACCTTTCAGCCAAGAGACAATTGAGAATTCCCACTCATGGCAGCTGTCTAGTTAGAGTGTAATTAACCTTGACTCTGGTCTGAATGAGTGGCTGACTAGTTTGGGTCCTTATACTCAATTAGGGAACTAGAAAAATATGCTATGGACTGATGTTTTCGATAATATTCCCTGGAATATGTCTTAAAGTCAGTGTGTTTAAAAAAAGAAAAGTTTAGTCTGCTTTAGTGGTTAGATGATGGTCCTGATTTGCCAAGGTTGCAGGTTCGATCCCCTGTCAGGGCTCATGCAAGAATCAACCAATGAATGTATAAATATAAGAGGAGCAACAAATTAGTGCCTCTCTCTCTCTCTCTCAAAATCAATTTTAAAAATTAAAAAAATATGTGCAGTGAAATGAAATACCATGGTAAAATAATTTACTTTCTGTCCTGATTACTTTTGTTCTTTGAATTCTCAGTTGACTGGGTCTTTTGAGGTAAGAACCAAATTCCAGATTTTGAAAACGACTAGAGTTTCCAGAATGCTAGGCACTGAGCTGAAAAATAGAAGACAGGAAAAGCCTAGATATTTAAAGCATCGCCATTTTATCAAACTCTTTTGGGTGCTTTTCAGATTCCTCTTCTGTCCCTTCAGCCTTTATTTTAGGAAAAGCTTTGCCTTCTGGAGTGACGTTTGCTCCCATTTGTCTCCTCTAGCTCCTGAGTATTGGTGTTCCATCGCTTACTTTGAAATGGATGTTCAAGTGGGAGAGACATTTAAGGTTCCGTCAAGCTGCCCTATTGTTACTGTTGACGGATACGTGGACCCTTCTGGAGGAGATCGCTTTTGCTTAGGTCAACTCTCCAATGTCCACAGGACAGAAGCCATTGAGAGGGCAAGGTATTGATTGTATAGGTATATTAAAAGTTGAGTACACATATTGTCTTTTAGTCAGTTATATTTCTCAGTGTAGATCATGTGTGTTCCACTAGGAAAAAAGAATAAAGGACATCTTGAAAATTCAGAATCAGTAAGCATTCCACTTGTATTGCAGATGTTTGTTATTCAAAATATGAAAAAAATGGTCTTAAAATTTATTTTTTATTTATGTACAGCTGGTATACAACCTTATCTTGGTTATATTAGTTTCAGGTGTACAATATAGTGACTGGACATTTTTATACCTTACAATATGATCACCCCACTAATTCTAGTAATCAATCAAGTTAAACATCACAGTATTATTAACTAAACTAGAGACCCAGTGCACGAATTTGTGCATGGATGGGGTTCCTCAGCCTGGTCGGCAATGGAGGCCTATCAGGGTGCTGGCCAGATCAATTGGCAGAGACTTTGTATAGACCAGTGGTCGGCAAACTCATTAGTCAACAGAGCCAAATATCAACAGTACAATGATTCAAATTTCTTTTGAGAGCCAAATTTTTTAAACTTAAACTATATAGGTAGGTACATTGTTATTAACTTAATTAGGGTACTCCTAAGGCTTAGGAAGAGCCACACTCAAGGGGCCAAAGAGCCGCATGTGGCTCTCGAGCCGTAGTTTGCCGACCACGGGAGAATTTAAGTAGAAAAGTTGCAAATGTATTGACTGTACCACAGACACAACATGTATGCTTTTTACTTAGCTAGTAGCATAAATAAAACCGAATCTCAACATACAAAGTTGAATTCTAGGTTTGATTTTTAAGTTTTTCCTTTTGCACTTTTGAGTCCAACCTCAGTGGCGAGACACCTTCTAGGAAATGGCAGGCGGCAGCCAGTACTGCAGCTTTGGTTTCCCTCGCTCTACCGGGACTTCCCCGGGGACATGAGGTAGCAAGCGTAGAGTTGGTGTTTTGAAGTTTTATTTTCTGTAGCAAAAATAGGCCTGGTTGTCTCCAATGTAAAGAGGTTGTCTACAGAATACATAGTGTGGCATAAAATCAAGGATTGTCTTTCAGACGCTTTTACCGTCTGCTTGGAGGGCCTTTCTAAGCATAATAAGATTCTAAGGTGTGTTCCAAGCTTGAGAAACACTTATTATGCATGCTAGTTATTCTTATTTTGGCTTAGTCAGCGGTTCTCAACCTGTGGGTCGTGACCCCTTTGGCGGTCGAACGACCCTTTCACAGGGGTCCCCTAAGACCATCCTGCATATCAGATATTTACATGACGATTCATAACAGTAGCAACATCACAGTTATGAAGTAGCAACGAAAATAATTTTATGGTTGGGTCACAACCTGAGGAACTGTATTTAAAGAGCCAGAAGGTTGAGAACCACTGGCTTAGATGAACAAGTCTTCAGCTTCCTTGCTCAGAAGGTGTTCTTAAGACCACCCTAGAAACCAATGGGTTAGCTTATTGCTGTGATTCAAATATAGATTTTGATCCGAGCTACATGGCTTTTGTTTTCAAAGTGTTTCTATACCAACATATTTGTACTCTTGAGTACTAACAGCTCCTTTTGTTAAAGACCTCATTGCAATCTGTAAACGTTTGGTGATTTAAGTATTATTGGCAGATTTTAAAAAGATATCATTACTTTATAGAAATTATTGACTGCCACAACCTTTTGTAGCAAGGATTCAGGATCTGGAGAAGGGGCTGTGCATAAACAGATACACTAGATAAGAAATATAAATTTAGAAGGCATGGGGGAAGCCAGGCGGAGGCTTCACTCTAGTGACGAAGCTCTCCGAATCTCCAGACCCAATCGCTTTTATTTACTAGAATACACATTTTCCCTTTAGCAAAGCAACAAGCATATCAAAGGTAAAGTTTGGTAAACAGTAAAAGATTATCAGGTGAGGGGATTTCCTTGAACCACCATTGTCTCAACAGAACAATCGATGCATAGCTTTTAGCCCTTGCTCAAGCCCAAGGTCCATCAGCCTTCTGTGTTCCCTGCTGCACTTTCATGATAGTGTGGACCAGTGGTCGGCAAACTCATTAGTCAACCGAGCCAAATATCAACAGTACAATGATTCAAATTTCTTTTGAGAGCCAAATTTTTTAAACTTAAACTATATAGGTAGGTACATTGTTATTAACTTAATTAGGGTACTCCTAAGGCTTAGGAAGAGCCACACTCAAGGGGCCAAAGAGCCGCATGTGGCTCTCGAGCCGCAGTTTGCCGACCACGGGTGTCGACAATGGGTAGCTTCCAGCAATTGACTTTAGGCCCATTTTACTGTGAATGAGGAATAGGAGTGCGAGGAGTTTTAGAATGACATATTTTTAAAAATCCAGGTTATTTGACTAGAGCCATAAGCATGCTATGATATAATCTATTGCCTCCTTTTCTATTTTAAGGAAGGTTTTCATGTTTAATGAAACATGAAATCTGGGTAGTCACTTGTGGAAAATATTTGCAAAGAAGTCTGTCTTTAAAGCCTAGCCACCTGTCTTGCTTGTTCTGCTAAGAGCCAGACAAGTATGTAAAAGCAGGAAAGGAGAGCTGGGGCTGGACTGTAACGAGGCTTAAGGACCACACAGAGGACTGCGAACTTCAGTAAGAATGTGAGGTCAGTTTAACCTCTTTAGACATTAGAATGCTTCTTGTCATTGCCCAGAAGGGAGAGAAACACGGGCACTGAAACTGGGAGTCCACACAGTCATTTCCATGACCACAAAGGCAGCACCGATGGTCTCATAGAAAGGAAGAGGAATCAGGGGTGAAACAAGTGCCTCCTTGCAGGGTGTAAGGCAGCACCACCCCTAAAAACTGTAGCCTTTTTGTTTGCAGGGACAAAGCAAACCCTGAGAGCCTTCGTTGTAAATGGAAATCAGACCACAAGCAAGTTGCCCTTGGCAGTTGTTATGGGTTGAATTGTGTCCTTCAAAAAAGATATGGTGAACCCCAACCCCTGGTTCCTGTGAATGTGACCTTCCTCGGAAGTAGGGTCTCTGCAGGTGTACTCGAGTGAATGAGGGCGCTAGGGAGGCCCTCACACAATGTGACTGGTGTCCGAATGAGAAGAGGAGAGACACAGGCTGACACGCGGGGAAAGGGTTCTGTGAAGACGGGGAGGGGCGAAGGGCGGGGCAGAGATGGAAGTGATGCATCTACAGGCCAAGGACGCTAAGATCCCCAGCGACCAGCAGACGCTGGAGGGACCAGGAAAGTTCCTCCCTGCAGGATTCTGAGGGAGCGTGGCCTGTAGGCACCTCGCTTTTAGACTTCTGGCCTCCAGAACTGAGGGAATGTTTCTGCTGATTTAGTCGCCTTATTTGTGGTGCTTTGTTACAGCCGCTTTAGGAAATGTATACATTTATTCATTCATTCTTTTAATACGGTGTTACAGGCAGTCAGACAGACATGAGCCAAGCAAGGACGATGGGCCGGGTACAGAAACTCACCAGGGCAGAAGCCCCAGGTGCCTAGCAAGGGGCAAGACTGGGAAAACAAGGACTTCGCCCCAGGGTGGCCTCTCCTCCCCTAGCATGGAGCTGGTCCTGTGTTTCCACGCCCCCGACCTTTCCTCTCTAAAGATAACATCGAGGCCTCAGTTGTGTTTCAGCTCCAGGCCCAGAAAAGCAGCAAAACCAGACAACTGACTCCTTGGCGGCCTAAGGACCAGCTGAGGGTCATTGGCTAGTGACCCCGTGCCCTGGTGTTGACCAGCTGAGGGTCATTGGCTAGTGACCCTGTGCCCTGGTGCTGACCAGCTGAGGGTCATTGACTAGTGACCCCGTGCCCTGGTGCTGACCAGCTGAGGGTCTTTGATCAATGACCCCGTGCCGGGTGCTGACCAATCAGTGGAGACCAGGACCCTGAAAGAGCACACCTGGGAAGCTGATGAATATTCTGTTGAGACCCTCCCCTGAGACCTCCCCTAAGATTCCCACCTGCAAGAGAGGGATAAATACACTCAGGATGAAGGACCCAGGGCAAGCTCTCCCCCAGGGGTGAAAGCCAACTCCACGCGCTTTTCCCTTCTTTTCTCTAAGGGACCTCATGAGACTTGCAACCAGGGGAGCAATGGGCAGCGGCAGCTCCTCCCGGGCTCACCCCTGACCTGTCTCCAAGGCCCCCTTTCCTCTGACTTCTCAGTGAGCAAAGCAGCCCAGCCTGGGCTCTCCTGTTGCTTCTTCTGTGCCCTTCCTTGTTTCCCTGTCCTAAGTATATTTCTGCTGCTCCCACTAAGCTCTTACTTACCTCGCTACACTTTATCTCCTGATTGAAATCTTTATTTCAAGAAGACAGGAATGCAGGTCTTGTCCTCTTCCTGGTAACAATGGAATGTGTACCCTGGGCTGTGTGCCGGGGGCTCCGCTCTCTGCACCGGGAGACGGTGGCGGTGCAGGAGGCCTGGCAGGTGCTGACGCCAGGCCTGGCCGGCTGGGTTCTCTAAGAGGTCAGTTCCAGGCAGGCATGTCGGAGGTTCTGGAGGGAACAAAGGCTTTGGGAACGGGAGCCTCAGTCTGGAAAGAGGACAGCTGAGGGGCTCACGGGGCGGGTGAGAGCGAGTCTGAGCAGTGAGGACCACAAACAGGACCACTCGGGCAGGAGGGGAGTCACCTGAAACCCCCCCTGAGGGGGAAAACGCCAGCAATCTCTGTGGGGAGATCTCAGGTGACCTCCTACCTAGGCTGGTAGTGACAGAACCTGGCGGCAGCCTCAGACCTGGAGTTTCTCCTCGGGGCTCCTTCCACAGCTTCTGCCGCTGCTTTAAGCTTCAGTTTCTGTATCTGAAACACTGGCCGGCACACTGAGCATCTTAGGGTTGATGGGAGGATAAACTGAGGAAGGTGTATGTGAAGTGGGTAACAATGTGCCCGGCGTACAGGAAGGGGCTAATGAAGGTTGGCTGTCCTCACCTTCATCACCTTCAGATCCTTCACGGGAACCCGAGGTTTGGGGGCTGCCCTGACCTTTGACATGCACGGGCCTGGCTGCCAATCCAGCTCAGGGAAGGGGCTGTTTTTGCGTCCTCATGGGGCGCTGGTGACCTCCGCCCCTCACCCCTGCACGCTCCCCCGCATCCCCACCCCTGCGCGGCTGTGTGGGGAGCCTGTGACCTGGTCTCGGCCTGGCTGCCAGGAGCTTTGGGCAGCAGCGGCGGGAGCTCGGGTGCAGGGCGAGGAAGCCCTTTGCCTGGCGGCTCGCCTTCCCCAGGGCCTCTGACTCCGCAGAACTGCCCGCGGGGGCCGGGAAGGGGCTGGCGGAGGGGTGTTTGCGGGGCCACAGCAGCAGCCAGGGCACAGGCCGCCTGCGGGGAGGGAGGCAGAGGGCGGGCAGTCGGGGCACTTAGCTGGCCGGGGCCGGGCGGGTCTGTCCCCAGGAGGAGCCGGGGCGCGGCGCTGGGCGAGCTGGGAGGGGACAGGTCTCAGCAGGCCCAGCCGAGGGCGGGGCGCGGCCGGTGGCGGGGAGGGGTCCGGGGAGGCCAGGGAATCGGGAGAGAAGCGGGGAGGCGCCGGTGCGGGCGTTCCGCTTCCTGCGATGACCACCAGGGGTCGCCATCGTCGCGCGAAGGCGGCGGGCGTGTCTGCCCCTCGAGGCTCCTCCTCCCGCCGCTCCTCCCGCAGCTCCCGAGGGAGGTCGTCCTGGGAAGGGGGTGCAGGGGGCACACGGGGTCCCCGCCTCCTGGAGCCGCCCGCCCGGTACCAAAGCCCGATGGCGGAGGTCTGGACAAGCATCTGCGCCCATGTGGGGTCATCAGTTTCGGGGACAGATGTGGAGCTTCCGCCAGCTGCTGGGCGTCCCCCCCCCCCCCCCCCCCCCCCGCCGTGCACATGTTGCTCACTCCCTTGCCCGCACCCGTGCTCCAGTGGACCAGCGTTCAGCAACATGAAGCCTTATTTATAAGGAGAGTCCCATTCTCTCTCCTCCCCTCCCCCCGGGGCGGCCTGCCCTCTCCTGCGGGCTCATTTGGCTGCAAGAAGCACCCCGCAGGTCTCTCTCCGGGGCAACGAAGAGCGCCCCAGCCTTCAGTGGGGGAGCTGAGGGGGCCCTGGCTCCAGGGGCTGCCCCGTCCCAGGCAGGGCGCCAACCCCAACAGGCAGGCCTGGTCTGGGCCGCACTTCTGGAAGCTCCGCACATCCTGGGAGACAAGTCTGGGCTCCAGGCCCTGGAGGGGGCGGGGGTTGTGGGGGGTGGGGTGCCCTCGGGGACAGGATGGACCAACAGCTGGCAACATGGCAGAAGTGTCAGGCTGAGCATCCCAGTGTGAGGCCCTCCTGGCGGTTTCCTGCCCTCAGGGCGGCTCAGTCTGTCTCCTTCCTGAGCCTGAGAGAAGCCACGGGGCCTCCCCATGACCCCATCAAACTCTGCCCCCTGAGATGCATGTCTGCCTTGGGGCGGGAGGCCCTGCAGGCCTGGCCCACAAATCCCGGCGGCCCTGGAATGTTAGAGAGCGGGGAGAACCCCTGCCCCAGGACACCCTGGCCTCGGGGTCCCCACGGCAGAGCCAGCTCCCTGTGTTAGTGGACGGAGGCCTCTCAGTGCCTCAGTTTCCCTGTGGAAAAGGGTTTAAAATGGCCACCTTCCCCTTTCGTCATGGGATGCAAAAGAAACAAGTTAGATCAGACAGCACGCTCAGGTGCCCGCGGTGGGTCGGGAGGTGATGCCACGCGCGGGGCAGCTGGTAAAACGTGTTTCTCCCTGAAGCCGAAGCTCTCCTGGCTCCGCTTTCATTTCTTCGCCTTTTGATAGAGACGAGTGTGGGACAACCACTTCCCTTTCCTCTGACCTCCAGGATCAGCGGGTTACAGCCCTCCACCGGCCTGGCCCCTGTGAGGGAGACGGGCAAGGCCAGGGCTGTGGGAACCGGGGCCTGAGCAACAGGCACAGGGGCAGCGGGCTGTTGCCAGGCGGGAAAACCAGCCCTGTGGGGCCAGATTGAATTTTTCAGAAGTTGGAACCCGTATTTTGATGGCCGTTTCCCAATGTTGAAACTTTGGCAAATGATTCAGAAAACTGTACAACGTTGCGGGCCAATCAAAACAGAGCCGAGGGCCAGGGTTAGGCCTGAGGCTGCCAGCGGGTGGACCTCACACCCAGGCCTCCTCCGGGCCACGCGCTGCCGAGGGCCCGCGCCCAGCCCTGTCCCCGGGGATAGGTCCGGGACTGGCCCTCCTCACTCCCAGCCGGCACGCAGCTGCAGGCACTGCAACACCTCCTTCTGGGGCCTACGTCTTCGAGGGGCTTTTTGGAAACTTGGCCCCCACCTTGTGCACTGGTTCACGGGAGCAACTTGCAACAGCTTCTGTGCCGGCAGGGACCCCACGCTGAGCCTGTTCCATCATCTGCAAACTGAGGGGTCCAGCTAGACCCGCCTCCAGGTCAAACCTTCATGGCTCTAGAGCCAGCTTTTGGGGTTGGTGGGAGGGAGTTGGTAACATGTATTAAAATGCAACAGTTCACTTGTGGTTTTAGCGGATTCTCTCAGGCTGTACCGTCCAACAGAAACATTAGACGTCGCTTAAGAAGTTATAAAGAAATAGGTAAAATTAATTTTATTAGTACATTTGATTTAAAGCAATACATACAAATATCAGTTCAATAGGTCATCGCTGTAAAAACGATTGAGATACTTGAGATGACTGGGACCCTGTGCATGTCACACCGGAGGCACATCTCGCGGCTCAGGAGCCACGTGGCTAGCGGCTCCCACAGCGGACGGCGCAGCCAAGGCCAGAGGTGACAATGGCCCCACGTCCCGGTGAGAGGCCGGGCCCCCTAAGCAGGAATGAGAACCCGCCGGTCCCGGTGCAAGAAGGCTGTGCCCGTCCTCCCTCCCACGGAATTCTTCCCACGGAATAAACGTCCTCACAGTGAGGGTGGCTCTCCAGTGCACCCAGCGTGCTCTGCTCTCTGACCCATTTCCACGCCCGTCCATCAGCTCGGGGACAGCTGAGTCGGCAAGACTTCCGATGCGGTGAGATGAGCGCCCCCAGGGGACCTGTAGCTGCCCAGCCCCGCAGCCTGTGAGCCAGGGGGCCGTCCCCTGTCCCGCACCCCCACCCAGAGGAGGGGAACTGGGCAGGGAGCAGAGGAGACACCCACAGCCCCTTTCAAAGGCAGGCTCCTGGCATGCAGCAGCCGCGGGCCTGGGGGAGAGCACGCTTTCTTTTTTCCTGGTTAATCCTCACCCGGGGATATTTTTCCCATCGATTTTTAGAGACGGTGGAAGGGGGGATGGGATGTGGGGGGAGACATTGATGTGAGAGAGACATGGGCTGGTGGCCTCCCGTCCCGCCTCAGCCTGGGTGTGTGCCCTGACTGGGCCTGGCACCCACACTCTCGAGTGTGGCCCACGCCCCAGGTCACCGAGCCCCGCCAGGCCCACTGCGCGCTGGGTGCGTCCTGGGTCCTGAGCAAGCAGAACCCGGAGCGGAGCGTGCCCGGGGCTGGGCGGCTGTGCCCGCGGCTGGGCCTGGGGCCACCTCCTGCAGGCAGCTGCGGGGGGAGGGGGGGGAGGGGCAGGGAGGGGCGGGCTGTGGGGCTGGGTTAGCATTTAACGGTGTACACAGCGAACAGCACGTGTGTGCCAGAGGCCCCTCTGTTTGGGGCCACAGACCCGGGCGCTTCGCTGAGTGGCTGGATGACCGCACCCCTGGAGCGAGGCCTGGGCCAGGGGCGTCTGGCGGCCCTTTCCCAGGCCCGGCCGCTGCTCGTTGGTGTGCAGCCCACCCTGGCCCCAAAGCTCCTCCGTCAGCTGAGACATGCCTTTCCCTTAGCTAGAGCTTTGGCTTTTTAGCTGCGAGAATTAGCCAAGACTCTTGGGAGACATTGTTCACCCTGAGTGTGAACTGTGTAACCCTCACCCGGCCCAGAGGGGAGGAGTGTCAGTCCACGCGCCCCCCCCCTTCCCCGCCACGAGACCAGAGCCCAGGCTGGCAGAGGTGGCTGTTGAGTGACTGCCCAAGGCAGGGCCCGCGGGCTGTCACAGACTCAGCCCAGCAACACTGAGATCCGGCTCCCAGCCACCCAGGCTCATGAAGGACACCAGTCCAAACACGCGTGGAGGCCTGGGCAGGGCGCCCGCTGAGTCCCGGGAAGGCCCAGCAGCCCCCACTCCTACCGCCACTGGGCTCTGCGACCTTCCAGTTCGCGCTGAAGTGCAGCCCTTGGCCGCAGGGGTTCCGGGTGACCTGGGGGAATGACTGATGGAGAATAAGTTGTGCCCTGGCCGGTTTGGCTCAGTGAATAGAGCGTCAGCCTGCGGACCGAGGGGTCCCTGCTTCCATTCCGGTCAAGGGCACCTGCCTGGGTTGCGGCTGGATCCTCAGTGGGGGCCATGCAGGAGGCAGCCGATCAGTGATTCTCTCTCATCATTGATGTTTCTATCTGTCTCCCTCTCCCTTCCTCTCTGAAATAAAAAAGAATAATAATTTGTGATGAGATCGTCGAATGTTTCTTTTGAAACGCGAGAGAGTAGTTTTCAGGCCCAAACTTTCCCTCTGCGCAGGTGCCCATGCCCTTTACTTGTTTAGCGAGTCCTTCCCTCAGTGGACCTCCGCGCGGGCCGTCTGAGGAAAGGGACTGGTCATGTGGGACGCTTCTGAGTTCACCGAGTGCTGTCCTTACACGTGTTGCTGCTCTCGCCCTAACCCAGCAGCAGGCGTGCTGGACCCATTACAGCAGTGGTTCTCAACCTTCTGGCCCTTTAAATACAGTTCCTCATGTGGTGACCCAACCAGAAAATTATTTTCGTTGCTACTTCATAACTGTAATGTTGCTACTGTTATGAATCGTAATGTAAATATCTGATATGCAGGATGGTCTTAGGCGACTCCTGTGAAAGGGTCGTTCGACTGCCAAAGGGGTCGCGACCCACAGGTTGAGAACCGCTGCCTTACAGAGTGGGAAGCAGACGCTGACGGTGGCCAGACCCATTATTGGCAGCTCAGCCAGGGCTCAAACCATACAGTAAAAATCGAATTTTCCAATTAAAAAAAAAATGGGAAGAGAAAAGGTGCCAAGCTGACTGGATTTTAGAACCACCACCCTGTGTGTCTTCGGGATTTCTTGTCTCACCTCCTTCCCTCCATTCCCCCAGCCTCCCTGCTGATGAGGAAACAAGGCCCACAGGTCGCTCACCTGGGAAGTGAAGGCCATGCTGTGGTGGACCCATCGGCCATGCCAGGAAGTTTGGAGGCGCAGGCTTCCCCCGTCCAGGGTTCAGTAGGGCGACCCTGCCGGGCAGGATGGCCAGTGAGGGCTCATGAAACTTGAGTGGTCATTGGACAATTAGGGTTCATGAAACTTGAGTTGTCATTGGACAGTTAGGGTTCATGAAACTTGAGTTGTCATTGGACAGTTAGGGTTCATGAAACTTGAGTTGTCATTGGACAGTTAGGTCCAGCACATGGACACAGTCCATTGCATCCTCCCTGCCAAAGGCTGAGGAAGGCCTGGGTGGGGAGACCGTGACTGCCTGGTTCATAGGTCCACGCTCAACCACTGAGCCACGCCAGCGGAGCTCTCTTGTTTCTTGTGAGGGGATAAAAAAAAGAAAAGAAAAAAATATGCAGGAATGGGCAAAAGTAGGTTTACAGTTGTTCATATGGGAAAATATGATACAAGAATAAATGATACAAGAATAAATAATACAAGAATAAGCTGTGTGTCTTGTGCACTCACAACGGTGAACCTACTTTTGCCCACCCTGTGTATGTGTTACTTATGCTCGAGAACAGACTCTGGTTGGTGTGTTTCATCCATTTCAGTAATTGTCCTTGCTACTCAAGCTGTCCTGTTCGGCCAGTGGAGTTCTGCTTGGCCCCTGTGTCTTTTTCTTTTTTTTGGTAATTTTAAAAAGATTTCGTGTTGTTGTTGTTTTTTTTAATATTGTTGAAAGTATTACATATGTCCCCTTTCCCCGCCATTGACCCCTTGCAGCCCCCACACTCCCCCAACCCCAGGCCTTCACCACCCTGTTGTCTGTGTCCATGGGTTATGCATATCTGCATTCAAGGTCTTTGGTTGATTACCTCCCACCCACCCACCCTCCTCCGCCTTCCCTCTGAGATTCACACTCTGTTCCATGCTTCCATGTCTCTGGATCCACTCTGTTCATCAGTTTATTTTGTTACTTAGATTCCACATATGAGTGAGATCATGTGATACTTGTCTTTCTCTGACTGGCTTATTTCACTTAACATGATGCTCTACAGGTCCCTCCATGCTATCTCAAAGGGTAAGAGATTCTGTGTTTTTTTTTTTTTTTACTGCTGCATAAGCTCCTGTGTCATTGATAGCTTCTTTTCCATCCCCTGTGACAAGATACTTCATCTTGTACCATTCTTGTCCCAGACATTTCTCCTTGAAGCCCTGACTTCTTTTAGTGGAAAATGGTGCACGATTATACACACACACACACACACACACACACACACTCATCATTTGGGCTGTGTAAACTTTATCCTCTACTAGTTTCCTAAGCCAGGGCTATAGAATCAATATTCCCTGAATTTTTGCATGTTGTCGGTAATATTCATATTCTAAAGTCAGTTTGGCGAGGCTCTTATATTTGTACTAGAGTCCTGGTGCATGACATTCGTGCTCTTGGGAGGGGGGCGTGGTCCCTCAGCCCGGGCTTCGCCCTTTCGAAGTCCAGAAGCCCTTGGAGGATGTCGGGCCTAAGCCATGGAGGTGGGCTGCTGTGCTCGCCGGCCATCAGCCCAGTTCTGGCTGAGCGGTGCTTCCCCTGTGGGAGCACATTTACCACCAGTGGGCAGCTCCTGCATTGAGCGTCTGCCCCTGGTGGTCAGTGCGTGTCATAGCAACTGGTCGTTTCACCAGTCAGTCTATTTGCATATTACCCTTTTATTATATAAGATTTCCTTTCTGAGTATCTTGTGTCATAAAATGTTGCTGTCAAGATGGTTTTTTCGCCCTGACCAGTTTGGCTCAGTGGCTAGAGCGTCGGCCTGTGGACTGAAGGGTCCCAGGTTCGATTCCGCTCAAGGGCATGTACCTGGGTTGCGGCCACATCCCCAGTAGGGGGTGTGCAGGAGGCAGCTGATGGATGTTTCTCTCTCATGAATATTTCTAACTCTCTATCCCTCTCCCTTCCTCTCTATCCCTCTCTCTTCCTCTCAATAAAATATATATATATTTTTAAAAAAGATGGTTTTTGGTAATGGAATTTTATTTTCCTTATAAATTACTTGGTCTTTTTGTTCAAAGGATTTTTCTCCTTTTTTATATTTAGAGTTCAGTGTTTTACTAGAAAATGTCATGGTATTGGTCACTGTGGGTCAGTTTCTGTCGTTAAGTGCTGTGCTCTTTCAATTCCTGCCAGACTTTTTGTTGGTTCCTCCCAAGTTTCTGGAAGAAATGTGTTACTGTCTCCTAACTGGGATTTGCCTAATTTTTCTTTTGGTTGTCAATATTCGGCTTCCTACATTGTTGAGGCTATTTTATTATGCACATACAAATTTAGATTTGCTAGATCTTTCTGGTCAAACATTTTATTATCATGAAATACCTCTTTACCTCTAATCATGCTTCTTGCTTTTAAATCTGTTTTTTCTAATATTAATATGGCTACCCCACTTTTTTTAGGTTTATGATTGTTGTGCCTTTTTTCCATACTGTAACTTTTAACCTTTCTGTATCTTTTTATTTTAGGTGTGCTTCCTGTAAGCAGTTTATAATTGGGTTTATTTATTACCAGATAAAGACAATCTTTATCTTTTAATTGGAGCATTTAGTCCATTTATATTTAATATAATTACTTGGGCTTAAATGTTATTTTTTGCTCTCTTTTTGTCCCAATTAGTCTGTTTCCTTTTCTTTTCTTTCTTGCCTTTTTAAATTGTTTCATCTTTTCCTTTCTTAGTTTGGCAACTGTATCTATATCTTAAAACATATATTTTTAGTGGCCAAACATGGATATTACAATACCTTTTTGAGTTATCAAATTCTAAAAGAAATGAGTACTCTTACCTCTTCTTAGATAAGATGAGCACCTTAGAAAAACTTTAATTCTATTTACTCCACTTCCAATGTCTGTGCTGTTGCCGTGTGGCCTTGCCCGGCAGCCAGTGAAGCTTTCACAAGCGTGTTCAGCCTCTCATCTCTGCTCTGGGTGATCAGCAAATGCATCCAGGCTCTGGACACCTGCCCATCCCCCTGCGTTTCTGCTCTCCGTCAGATCTTGGTCCAGTAATTCTTTACTCTTATGTTAGCTCTCTGATGCCTTCAATCATTTTTATATTTGGTGCAATTTTCCAATTGTCCTCGGTAAAACAATGGGCCTAATTTACGTATTCTGTCACAAACGGAAGTGGAGGTCTTGTACTATTACGTCTGCTCTATTAGGTGAAGACCCACTGAGCAGGAATGGAGGCAGGTGCTGGTGCTAACAGAGGCGAAAGCCTCAGCCTCTCAGCCTCTCCGTGTCTGGGAGAGCTGACTCACAGGCCAGGCATGTGACGTGCCGGGGGCGGGAGTGCGAGGCAGCCAGTCCCGGGAGCTGCACATATTGCTTAGCTGTCTGCGTAAACATAATCCAAAAGGGCACCTGAGGTGACCTGTGATGTCCCGAGCAGATACTGGATCAGTGCCCAGAGCCCAGTGCCGCTGGGGCCTGCTTAGCCCCACGGTCAATATGAAAATAGCCTCTTTGTTCCACCTTCACAGTGAGGAATACAACAAGTGCTCCGTGCTGGTTCAACAGCCTGTAGTCCAAGGACGGGAGGCTGGGCCAACAGTCAGAGCCAGCCCATCCTTGCCTGAGGCTGAAAAAAGGAAGGTGAGGGATAGGCCCCTCCTGGAGTTACTGCATCGCCTTTGTGTGAGCATGAATGAAGCTGCCACTGCAGGTGGGGACTCGGCATGACCTTTACCGCCAAGGACACAGCTCGGGTCTGGAACTTGCACACCGCCCACAATGCTATTTTCTTGGTGTGATGGACTGAATTGTGTTTCCCCACAGTTCCTATGTTGAAGTCCTAATGCCTAAACACCCCATCAGAATGTGACATTTGAAGATAGGGTCTTTAAAGAAGTCATTAAGGTTAAATGAGGTCATGGGGGGTCCCTAATCTAGCAGGACTGGTATCCTGATAAGAGGAAAGAGAGACCAGAGACAAGGCTGTATGAAGGCACAAGAAGATGGCCACCTGCAAGCCAAGGAGAGAGGCCTCAGGAGAAGCAAGCTACCTTGATCTTGGACTTCTCGCCTCTAGGACTGTGAGGAAATAAATTCCTGTTGGTTAAGCCCCCCAGTCTGTAGTACTCTGTACTAGCAAACAAATCCCCTCCCGGGGGTGTGGGGGCGGGGGGGGGGGGGGCGTGTCAAACCTTCTCAAGGGAGGTGAGGGTAAGAAGCTCAGTCCTCCCTGGAAACACCCCCACCCTCCCTGGTTACCCCACCTGCTCCTGAGGTGTCTGGCTTTGGGATTTGAGTTCCCAGTATTCCCTTTGCTCCATTTGTGTCTGGGCCTGTTAAGCACCCTTCTTTTATCTTTCTTTACCAAACATCCCCTTCCCGATAAGAATGTTTTAGCAGGCTCCTGTCTCAGAAGGCAGACAGCCCAGATCTCTGGGGTTTCTGTTCCGGGGGACCTGACACCCAAGTTCCTGGCTCTGCTGGGAGCCCCGGGAGGACTGTTGATGACCTACTCCTGGGCCTGCAGAGAGCGGGGACACCTCGCCACATCACAGGCTTGTTCATGACTCGTATGAGCTCACAGTTTCCAACTCTAACCCGCTTGCAGGCTGTGGTTTTTGTTTGCTCCTGTGACTGTGGGGCTCTCGGGAAGTCTGAGGTACAACCCAAACCAGCTGCGGCCCTGTCTTCCCAGCCACGACAACCCAGACCTAACCCACCAGTGAGGGAGGTGACCCAGCCCACCTGGGGGAGGCCAGCGAGTGCTCAGAGCTTCAGTGCCCGGAGAGGAGGCGGGAGCAGGCGAGGTGCCCGCTTCCCTCCTGTGTGATGACATCATCTGCCCGCAGCTGCTCCCAGGGGACTGCCCATGTTCAAGGCGGACTGTATCTGGTTCGTTAGGCAACAGCACATACATCAAATTCACTTAAAAAAAATAAAATATATATATATATTTATATTGATTTCAGAGAGGAAAGGAGAAGGAGAGAAACATCAATGATGAGAGAGAATCATTGATCGGCTGCCTCCTGCACACCCCCTACTGGGGATCTAGCCTGTAACCCAGGCATGTGCCCTTGACCAGAATCGAACCTGGGACCCTTCAGTCTGCAGGCAGTCGCTCTATCCACTGAGCCAAACCAGCTAGGGCTGCAATTCACTTTTTACTTATTGACCACAGAATGCTAGAACAGATTCCAGGCCCACGTGACATCTGAACTCACCTCCTCGCTGGTGTCCGGTGATGGAAACCTCCCTCCCCAGCCCTCTCTTTGCTGGCCCTGAACCCTGAAGGACGGTTCCCTCATCCGTCTGGCAGAAGCCCCCATTCTAGAAACTTCTTGATAGCCGACTCCAACACCAAAGGGATGATTTTCAGAAAGGAAACCAAAAGCTGTATGCTACCCCCAAGGTTGACTTAAATTATTTTGCTTATCATATTATTTAAATAAGGATGAACACAAAATTACTTACACTCTGTATGCTTAAGAACAGTAACATAACTCCCCAACCGAAACCAGTGTTCAAATGAAATGCAAAAAGTCCCTACAAAACTCTTGGAACTCAGGTTAGCACATTTAATATGATTTTTTCAAACAGAGCTCTAATTGACATATTGCATAAGTTTGGTTTTTCTTTAAACAGTGATTTATTTATTCAGTTTTTACTCCAAGCAAGGACATGTTAATTAATTTGAGAGAGAGAGAGAGAGAGAGAGAGAGAGTCGGAGATAAGTGGCCTCCTGTCAGGCCCTGACCCAGGATTGAACCCGAAACCTTTCGGTGCCTGGGAGGACACTCCAACCAGCTGAGCCCCCAGCCGAGGGCCACACAGGGATTGTTTTAATCCCACTCACTCCAGCGCACCTGCCACGGTATTTTTGTGAACCCGCACGCGGGGACCAGTGCTCTCAGTGCCATGGCCCTCGAGGGCGATGACAGCTTCTCTCCCGTCTTTCCTCTCCTGGGGAACCCGAAAGCCTTCTGGTGTGTGGGCGCCATGATGTTTAGGGATGAAAGCTTCTCCATTCCCTTAATAATTAATCCTGTTTACTGGCAGCCCCCAAATCTCTAGGAACCGTTACAAAGTGATCTTACACTTTCAGGACTTTTGTTTAAACGGAGATTAGGATGCTCGCCGAGGGTAGTTTCCCTCCGGAGTGTGGCCAGGGCTCCTCGGTCTCGCTCAGTGGACAGAGTGTCGGCCCGCAGGGTCCCAGGTTCGATTGCGGTCAAGGGCATGTACCTCGGTTGCAGGTTCCCGGCTCTGGTGGGGGTGCGTGCAGGAGACAACCAACCCATCGATGTTTCTCTCTGTCTCTCCCTCTCCCTTCCACTCTCTCTAAAAAACCAATAGAAAAATATCCTCGGGTGAGGATTAACAAATAAACAAAAAAAAAAAAATAAAGGATTTGCTTTAAAAAAAAGAGAGAGAGTCCTGGCTTGGAGGGTCTGGCTGTCACGTGAGTGGCTCTCTGGCTGCTTCTCTTGCCCCGAGTCCACCTCCAGCTCCTCCCGTGGCCGCTGGGCCCAGGTCGTCCCTCAGGTGCAGGGCCCAGCCTTGCTCTGTTCTGCTTTCCTGTGTGGGGCCAGGGGCACTTGTGCCAAAAAATCTTTGAAGATTTTTTTGCATGTTTTTTGTGCAAAGCAACCCAAACACAGGGGGCTGCTGAGCTGCCCAGGAGAATGCTCCCCGCTCCCGGCCCCAGCTGTCGGGTGGGCGTCCCCAGGTCCCTGGGCTGGGCTGGGCTGGTGCAGGGGGGGCCCAGCCACCCCGCGGATCGGATCGGATCGTGGCGGGGCGGCCTGGCTGCCACTGTGCCTCCACCAGAGAAAAAATAGTTCGGGCCTTGGAAACAGAGCGACTCACACGACCGGAATAGCAACTGCAGACATTTAAAAACAGAAACACCTGCCTCTCGGAATTGTGGCAGGAAATGAGATTTCAGAAAGGCCACAGTGAAGCTGTGAGCAGCAGCTCTCCCTGCCTCCCCCTTTCCGCTGCCCGGGGAAAGCCCGGCCCAGGCCGCCCAGGGACACGCCGGCAGGACAGGCGGCTCGGCCAGGGCTGCGGTGGCCAGCCTGGCGCTGTCCAGCGGCGGGTCCTGCCAGACCGGCCTCCGTGAGACCCAGGCTCCCCGGCCCAGCCTCTTGGGTGGTGACCGAGACTCAGGCGGCTGGGCACAGAGGGAAGGGCAGGCTGGGCCCTGAGACCCGCGCTGTCTTCCTCTGATGGGCTGGGGGGCTGCTGGCAGATCCTTGACGGACAGCGTCTCTTTAGGGGCCTCCAGGGAGAGAGGGGGGAGGGTTTGCTGGGTTCAGCGCGGGGCAGGGGGTCTCCTAAGAGGCGCACACATCCCAGAGGGTGTGGAAAATGATCCACGGGGTCGAGGAAAGAAATAATAGTCCATCTATTCAATGTTTTACTTCCAACATGAGAGAGAAAGCCACACATCATTACTGTTGAATGCTGACGCACTCGGGCACCCGGGTGTCGTGGGGACTGGGGGGGGGGGGGGGTGGCTCACTGCAGCTGGCTGTGCCACTGAAGGGGATCATGTCTTTATGTACATAAACGAGCTGTCACGAAAAGAACAAGTGGCTTTAAAGCCTGGTGAGAAGGAACCCTGGGCTGGAGGTGGCGCTAATGTGGACCTGGGGGGGAGGGGGGAGAGATAGGCCCAAGGGTCCTCCCCCTGCCTGGTGTGGGCTCGCTGTCAGCCAGGCTACGAGGTGAAACAACAGTTGGTGCTTTAAACACCTGACAGGCTGGGCAAAGTTGAAATTAACCAGAAGACGACGTAAAATACAGCCACCCGAGAACGGCGCCCCCCACAGAGGGGAACTAGGCATTTAGAAGCACCGCTCACCTCATCCCTTTAAATCTTGCTTGTTTGCATGTTTTGCATTGTACATAAGCAGATCCTGGCGCACAGATAGCATTTATGAAATAAGATAAACAATCGGAACGTGTGTGGCTGTGGGAACAGCCCGGTCGGGGTGGACGGCTGACTGGCGTGTGGTTTCAGTGCCGCAGGGTCCCGGGGCGTGTGTGTATGTGTGCGTGTGTGTGTGCATGTGTGTGCGTATGTGCATGTGTGCGTGTGTGTGCATGTGTGTGTGTGCGTGCGTGTGCATGTGTGTGCATGTGTGTATGCGTGTGTATGTGTGCGTGCGTGTGTGTGTGCATGTGTGCGTGTGTGTGCATGTGTGCGTGTGTGTGTGTGTGTGTGTGTGTGTGTAAACACAGGTTCAGCTTCAGGAGGCCCGGATGGGGCGTGAGAACGGGCACTGCTAACAGGTCCCCGGGTGATGCTGCCGCTGCCGGGCCGGGGACCAGCCTGCTGGGCGACAGGTGTGACCAGGGCACAGGGGAAGCAGGCTGTGGGGAGCGAGCCCTGCTCTGGGGTCTCGGCCTTCCTCTCTGTGAAGACAGGATCCCCTGAGGCCAGTGACACCCCCTCCCTGCCAGCCACCTGCCTGGAAGTCGCCCTCAGCAATGATTCCTTGCTCTTGGGCCTGGCTTTGCAACCACCTCTGGAAAAGGAGGTACTGGAAACAGTGCTAAGGGATGGGGCAGGGTGGGATGGGGCAGGGGCTGTGGTCCCCCTGCTGGCCTCCCAACCCCCAGCCGCCCCCCCAACCCCCGACACAGGGCTGGGGACCCTCAGGCCGGGATGGCAGAGACCTGATGGATCCCTGGGCCGTTCACTAGCTTGTGACCTCAAATCTTCCACAACATACGTGCAACGGGAAATCGTGTATCACAGGAAAGACAGCGTCTGTGCCTTGTTGCCTTGCCGCCTTCTAAGAAGGCAGGTCTTGGCAGCTGCGGCTCCTGGGTGCTGGGCTCAGGGAGGTGGTGGGTACTGAGCCTGGAGGCGCCTGCGTCCTGGAGGAGGAGGACCTGGGCCGGTTGGAGGCTGCGAGAGGGAAGCAGTGAGCAGTGGGGAGTGGGTCACACTCCGCTCCTCGGGGCCCTGCACGCCGTCACCCAGGGCAGGGATGCGGCTCTCACATCTGGGGGCAAAGGCCTAACACAGAGGTCTCGGCCGGCACAGGACGGGCCCCTCTGCCTGCAGCTCCTCCCACCACAGTCACATCCAGTCTTCCTCAGACGCATCATTTAGGGGACACGTGAAAGCCAGGAGTTGTGACACATGGAGGGATGGAGTTGCAGTGGGATTTCAGTCAGTTCCTTCTACTGGGCCCCAGACACACCCTGTGCCCACGCCTGCTTCTGAGGGAAGGCAGCTGTGTGTCAGCTCTGCACCTGCCTCCTTTGGCTCCCAGTGACAAATACTAGAATCCCAGCCCCAGGCTCGCAGCCCGCGGGAGGGAACAAGCCTGCTCAGGCCCTGCCAGGCCCCAGCACAGCCTGGGCCGGGGCTGGCTGGGTGAGGCAGCCTGGGCCCTGGGCTCCCTCCTCTCTCAGCACACCTTCGCATGTGGCTCAAGCTTTGTCTTTAGGGTTAGTTATGGGGCCTCCTTTACCGCCATGACTAAGAGCCCAGGAAGGGCTGGTGGGAACTGTGGAGACAGGCTGCGGAGTCTGGGAGACCTGGGTCCAATCCTCGTCCCACCACTGAGCCTCAGTTCCTTGTTCTGTAAAATGGGTTGGTGAGGGAGCCGGCCGTGCATGGTTGTGAGCATGAAGGAATGTGTGCAAAGTGCCCATCACGGGCTCCCTTGTCCCCTCATTGTACGCTGGTCCCATGTCAGGAAGCTCCAAAACGCCTGTGGGTTCCTCCATGGAAAGTTGAACTTGGAGAATCATAGCCAGGCGTTCCTGGGGCATCTGAAGGTAAGAGAATGAACTCCTTCACTCATCCATGCAAATAAATATTGAGTGCTGACTGCATGTCAGACAAGAAACTGATAAATACGTAAAAACAGAGATAAAAGCCAGGAGGGCTATTCATGCAGAAGGCTGGGGGGGGCGGGGGGCACGCGACGCTGGGGACAGAGCTGCTGGGAGGAAAGGGGTCAGGCAGCTGGCACCACCAGTGGATTGAAGCCCATTTCCCTCTTCCTCTCCCCCCAACCTCCGGGCAAAGTAGCAGAAGAACCAGAGCTGCTGCCAGGCCTACGGGCCCACGTGAGGCAGAGGGAGGCTGCGGCTGGAGGGGCTGACCCAGCCCCTCCTCACTTCGCTCTGGGTGGGCGCCGGCCTGCTTGGCCCCTACAGAGGCCTTTTCTTCTCTGTATTCCTATCCCCAAGAGTCTTCCTGCTGCACCGAAGGCTTCACAGTTTGGCCTTTGGAGACAGACTAGATGCAAAGCTCCCTTGCTGTGCCTTGGGAAAGCCAGTTCAGTGCTCTGGGCCTCAGTTTTCCCATCTGTGAAGTGGTCACAATTACATCTCCCTATTCACGCTGCTCAGGAATAAATGAGATAGAGGAAGTGCTTTCAGTTCACAGCACCTCACACCCAGGGTCCACCATGTGGCCGGTCATGGTGGCAGTCGACGGGGCGGCGACCTCCTCCTCTGACGGCTCTCATATTTTAAAAACAAGGAAGCATTGACAAAACCCCTTACAGGGAACAGCAACATGGAGCCAACGGACCTTCCAGCCTCACTCTGGTGAGGCAAGGATCCTCACCGCTGGCTGTGGGAGAGCAAAAGGATATGGGTGCAGCTGGGAGCCAGGCTGGGGAGCACCTGCTCACCCTCAGCCGGGGGAGCCAGCGTTACAGCCTCAGCGGGGTGAGGTCTGAACAGCTCGAGCCGAGCCCAGAGGCGGTGGCTGCACAAACAGCCCGGTGGGCAGCCCCCCTTCTGGGCAGGCCTGGGGGACCCACGGTGACAGCAGTGGCCACACTGCAGGCGGCAGCGACCTGTCTGCATCCTCGTTCTCCCTGCCTGGTGGTCTCCTGCTCACTCAGTTTCCACACCCAATCCTTCCTTCAAAGCCCTTACCTCCAAAGCTCAGCCGCTGACCACGGACACCCCACAGCAAGGGTCTGGCCCTCTGTTTTGTACAACATGAACCAAGAATGGTTTTCACACTCTTACATGGTGTGAAAGTCCTCTCGAAAGAAGCATAATGTTTTGTGACCTGTGAGAATCACATGCCATGGAAAGGTCAGTACCCACGCATAGCGGTCTGTTCATTTGTTAAGTATCTGCGGCTACTTTTGTGCCACAACTCAGAGTGCGTATTAGCGACAGAGATCGAGGGCCCGGCAAAACCTAAGATGTTCTCTGGCCTTTTGCAGAAAACGTTTGCTGGTCCCTGACTCAAAGACACCTTTCTTCTAGGTCTAGGAGCATTTGCACTTTAATTCACTCATGTCTTAAGCAAAAGAGATGAAGCTCTAATGGTGGAATTTAGGCATCGATGTATGGCAGACGGCTTCTGGCCAAACTTTCCATGGGCAGGGGTGTGTGTGGAGAAACTCAGGGCCGGGCAACAACGAGGCAGCAGAATGCAAAATAGAAGACTGGAGTTTCTAATTTCAACTACCACTAGCTAATAGTTATGTGATTTTGAGCAAAGAACCTTTTTTTTTTTTTTTTTTTTTTTTGCTCAAAATCATAGAGTGCTTTTCTTACCCGTCCAAGATCTGCCCTCGACTTCATACAGGAAGACAGTAGCTGTGAAATGTTTTAAGGCCTAACGGGTCGCCCAGTTCAGTGTGGCTCAGTGGTTGAGTATCAACCCATGAACCAGGAGGTCACCGGGTTGATTCCCGGTCAGGGCATGCAGCCAGCCGATTAATGATTCTCTCTCATCATTGATGTTTCTCTCTCTCTCTCCCTCTCCCCTTCCTCTCTCCGAAACCAATAAAACCACATTTAAAAAAAAAAGGCCTAAAGGATCTCAAATGCAAAGATGGGCCAATTCTACTGGAAGAGGATCCTGGTAAGGACGGTTTCTTCCTTTAAAGGCAAGGAACACAAAGGTGGCCCGAGGCAAGATCTTTGGTTCGACAAGGAGACTATGCTAGATCCTTGGCATTTGTACAAGTGACATTTTCCTCAACCCCCAGTCACCCAGAGTGGTGTATCTGTCAGAGGCACAAACCTGAGCTGCTCCCAGGCTGACTACTGGTAAAACTGGGAGGTGGCCCAGACAGCACCCTGGTCCCAGGACAGCTCGAGGTCCTCTCCTTGTCCTAGCAGGTGTAGTGACGAATACAGTGACAAAAAGCTTCCTTTGTAAACAAATGCTCTGTATTCATGATGTTGGCCTCTCAAAACCCTCAGTGAATTATATATTTGCAGTCAGAAGGCTGGCCTGTGCAGCCATTTCTAGGAGCTGACATCCGTGCCTTTGAAGAACAACCCCGAGAAGTGGCTTCCTTTTGTGACAGCCTGCCTACGGGCTCCCAGAACAGCTGACGTCAACAGCATCCCATGGCACAGCCACCGGAGGGGCCGAGGCCATGGATGGATGACAGCCTCATTTTATTTGGACATCAAGGCACATTGCAGTCACATGCAGCCACGCCCTGCAGTGGTCCCAGAGCAGGTCCCAGAGGGCTTTCGCTTGATGTGTCTATTCCCATGCCACTAACGGTTCGCTGGCGAACATGAGCGCTCCTAAAAACGCAAAGCCAGCCCTGGCCGGTGTGGCTCAGCAGTCAGAGCACCCGCCTGCACACCAAAGGGCCATGGGTTTGATTCCCAGTCTTCTCTCTCTCTCTCTTTCTCCCTCACTCCCTTCCTCCCTACTTCCCTTCTTCCCACTCTTTCTAAAAAATCAGTAGAAAAATATCCTCAGGGGACATTAACAAAAATAAAAATGCAAAGCCGAACCAGCTCACACCAAAGACAGTTGCAACAAATTGCATCACCTGGACTTTTTTGTTTATAATAGCCAGCCCCATTGGCCGTGCAAATTGGCCAGTTGTGTGGATTTTAAACCTGGCCTGCTGCTTTTCTCATTTATGCCAAGGGCTCACAAAGCTGCCCAGAAGGAGGGAATTCAGTGAGCATTAGAAGAATGTCCTGAAGGCCTGCTTCCTAGGCCCCAGGGGAGAACTGAGAGGGAAGGAGGACCCAGCTAGCTGCAGGAGGGCCTTTTTCTGGTGTCTGTGTCCTCAGGCTGAATGCTGGGGCCCAGGGCCCCGCTGACCAATGTTGGTGGGAGGGAACAGTGACCAGTGGCTGAGTGGCAAGGAGGCCTGGGGGCAGCAGGGATTGGAAGCAGGACCTGAGCACTCATCTGGCTGCGTTTCCAGCGGCCACCCCAGGGCCCGTCCCTCTGTCTGGCCAGCTCCAGCTGTCCCTGGCAGAAAGGGCTGCAGGTGGGCCCAGGCGGGGCCCTGTCCTTACCAGAACTCCCACAGCCCGCTGCTTCCTTTCTCGGATCTTCCAGTCAAGGATTTGTTCTGCTGGCCTGAGGTCACCTTTATCTTATCTCGCCCTTATCCCTCCTCTCCTCGTCCCCTCCCCTTTCTAAATGGCCTGGGGACCCCAGGCTACACTCTAGCTAGAGGCCCTGCATCGGCCACCCCTACACAGCCACCCCCTCCTCCCCCGCGTGGCTTCACTTCCGCCAGCCTGCACCCCAACTCAACAATGCCTTTTCTCAGATTCATACTGATGTCAGTCAGACAGGCGCCTCTGCAGGCCCATGTCCCTTGTGAGGCCTCCGGGGTGTGTTGCGGGGATGGTGGGAGTGGAGGCAGAGATGTGAGGTCAGGGCCACCCTAAGAGAAGCCCCTCACTGCTCCCTATCTGCCTAGGCCCAGGCTGGCCGTGCAGACAGCAGGACGTGTGTAACCCCGGGAACAGTGCCCGCATGGGCTCGGGCAGAACTGGAGAACAGATACGCCGAGGTCCAGAGTGATTACTGTGAACACCTAGGACAGACAGGTAGTTCTTACGAATGAAATATTTCACACCCAGGGGACTTTGCTTTCCCTCGGGCCATAAACGCTGTGAATTCGGAGAGCGTTCATTTAACCTGCTAACTCAGAGGCTGGCACTGTGGGAGGTGGTTCCAACCAGGTGGCCGGCGCTCAGCCACCCCAGGCCTTGTCCTGGCATCAGAGCCTCCTGGTTGCCACTTCCGGCAACCTCCTCATCTGCAGGCTGGGGACTGCACTGTCTCACAGGACGGGTCAGACCTGACACCATCAGACACTGTTTCCGGAATGAAGGAGTAACAAGAAAGTGAGCACAGCAGAGCCCCTAAGTCTGAGGGCTCGGGCGGAGGGAGCCCTCTCCCTGCCCCGCGCCTCAGTGTCCCCCGGCAGGTGCCTCCCTCTGCGCCTCTTTCCTGGACACCACAGACTGTTACGAAAGCACAGAGCGTTTCGTTCCTCTTTCACATGTTTAGACGCAAAGGCAGCCTCGGAGGCCCCTGAAGAGCCAGACTCTAGGGAAATCCAGGCGCCAGTCAAACGGGAAAAACGTTCCCAGACACCCAGGGAAAGTCGGCTGCTGTGCAGCTGGAGGATTTCCTGCTGACAAAGCTTCACAGACTGGGAGCGTGAAGGGTTTTTAAGGATCTGGATCCAGGCCTCAGACGGGCCATCACACCAGAGGCCCGTGACAGGTGCGGAGCCCCGTCCGGGAGGGTATGCGGGGCCTGCGGGGCCTGCAGTCATGTAACATAGCTCACCATCACATTCGACGTTGCTCAGGAAATGCAAACTGTTCATGGACCCAGATGAAACTCGGCTGGGAAGAAGCCTCAGGTGTGCAGCTTAGTCCCCAAGCCTGGCTTTGAGAGTTAACACCTCCCCGGCTCCTCCTGGCCTCGAAGCCTGGCCTGGCCCAGGGGCACCCACTGTGCCAGGACCTCAAGGGGCAGGTCCAGCATCACCAGCATCACGGCTTCCCAAAAAGACTAGCGGGTGAGGAGTGAGGAATGCTCAGGTGACGTTAAGCAGCTCTGGCTCAAGGCTGTGTTTGTTCTTGACACTCAGGGTAGGTGGGAAGGTCTGGAGGGGTTGCGGTCCCTTTGTAGGTGAGCCAGTGACTCTTCAGGATCTGAGCCAGAGGGTGACTCATCCACCCGGAGCTTTGCTGGGCCCAGCAGCCGCTAACATCAGCCCCGGGGGGGATGAAATCCAGCAGCCTGGCCGCAAATGGCTTTGGCCTGCACAGTGGGGATACTGGATACAGGTGTGAGGACTCACTCCTGGGAGGCTTTTCCCACCCCCCCACCCCCATCTTTTGATAATGGGGAGTAACCGATATTGGGATATCTCTCAAAGTTTGTAAAGGAAGACAGCATTCCCCAGCACCTTCCTGGAGGAGATGCTCCAGAAGACTACCGGTTCCTTCACGGACCCAGGATCAAATGGGAAAACCGCTGAAAAAGGAGACTTCCCAGAAAGGGGCAGGTCTCAGGCAGGGCCTCGGCACCCAGAACATGGGCTCAGGCGGCGTAGTTCCTTGTTCCACAAGCACAGTGCCTTCCACCTAACAGAGTCTAAGGAAACTTGACGGGGCTGCCAGGCCCGTGGACAGTCTGCCCCAGGTGGCAAGTGCAGCAGACGGAAGGCCTGGGAGCTGTAAGCCAGCCCCCGGGGCACAGTGGTCTGGGTCAGGCAACAGAGATCTCTAAGTCCCTGGAAAGGGTAAGAGACAGCTTTGTGCGGAAGGGGGGGGGGGGGGAGACTCCGCCTCCGGGGTCTTGACTGGCATCTCCATTAGAATGTAAGCTGCTTAAGGGCAAGGATGCGGTGGAGCAGGGGTGAAGAACCCGCACCAGAATTCCCGAGTGGAGAGTGACCGAGCTGCCCTGCCCTGTCTTTTTTTGTTAAGGAGCTGACTTTTGGACTTCCGCTAAGGCTGGTGGCTGGAGGTAGAATCCATTGCCAGTGCCAGGTATTCAATGAATCATGACTCTGTAATGGACTGAGGTCGGGGTTCAGAGAGCTTCCGGCTGGTGAATGCCTGCAGATGTGGAGTGAGGTGCCTGGAGACAGCTGGGGAGCGGTGTGCCCTCGCCCCACAGCTGGCCCGATGCATCGCTAACATGTGGCTGTCCCTGTTACATCCTTCGGTAATAAACCACTGGCCTAGTAGTAAGCAAAATGCCCCCCCGAGTTCTGTGAGCCACTCTAGCAAGTTCATCAAACCAAAGGAGGGGGTTGTGGGAGCCTGAATTACAGCCAGGTGAGCCTGGGCTTGCAGCTGGCATCTGACGTGGCAGAGGGGGCAGGAGGACTGAACCCTGAACCTGTGGAACCTGATGCTGTCGCCAGGTAGATAGTGACGAGAGAAAATTAATGCTCTCAATGAAATTATAGTGGACTTGAACGGGAGACAGTTAGCCTGTTCATAACTGCTGCGGGCCAGCTAACAAGACGTGACTGCTCACATCCCCGCGTGGATGTGGGAACTCTGAGTTAATTTCCAGGTGGCTCTTTCCGAGATTATCTAAGACAGGGGTCCTCAAACTATGGCCCGTGGGCCACATGCAAATACAAATATTGTATTTGTTCCCGTTTTGTTTTCTTACTTCAAAATAAGATATGTGCAGTGTGCATAGGAATTTGTTCATAGTTTTTTTTAAAACTATAGTCCAGCCCTCCAACGGTCTGAGGGACAGTGAACTGGCCCCCTGTTTAAAAAGTTTGAGGACCCCCGATGTAAGAGGATAGAAAGGTGCCTCGGGAGCCGGGAGCCCCGCGTCTTGTTTATCCACCTTTTCCGGACTGCTGTCTACAGCCAATCCCAAGGAGCGGACTTCTCTCTTAAGGGCCCTGTTCCCTTCCCAGAGCTACTGGCCTGGATTCGCCTTCTCCCACTCCCTCTGTCCACAGCTAATGCAATTCATGCAGAACTTACATCTTTCTCCCCGTACTTGACGTATAAAAACTCGTTAGCACATTTAATATGATTTTTAAATATTGAGAAGTTTGCCCAGCCAGCATGGCTCCTCGGTTGAGCATCGACCTATGAACCAGGTCACAGTTCGATTCCCGGTCAGCGCACAGGCCCTGGCTTCAGGCTCAATCCCCACTGTGGGGCAAGCAAGAGGCAGCTGCTCAGTGATTCTCATCATTGATGTTTCTCTCTCTCTCCCTCTGAAATCAATAAAAATATATAAAAACAAGCAAGCACGTGCCAACTCCAGGACAGCGGGCATGTTGACTTTTCCACTTGGCACTGCGGTGGGTGGTTTAGACTTCATGCCAGGACCTGGTCTCATTTTCCTAGCAGTGGCCCAAAAACCCTTTCCTTTAAGACAGTAGTTCTCAACCAAGACTACACATTAGACCAGGGGTGGGCAAACTTTTTGACTCGAGGGCCACAATGGGTTCTTAAACTGGACCGGAGGGCCGGAACAAAAGCATGGATGGAGTGTTTGTGTGAACTAATATAAATTCAAAGTAAACATCATTACATAAAAGGGTACGGTCTTTTTTTTTTTTTTTTTTAGGGGCCGGATCTGGCCCGCGGGCCGTAGTTTGCCCACGGCTGCATTAGAATCACCTGGGAATCTTTTAAAAATCCTGATTTCTGGGCCTCATCCTCCAGAAATTCTGTTTCTTTGTTACTAATGTTATGACCCACCCCATAACAGAATTCCCGGAGGATGAGGCCCAGAAATCAGGATTTTAAAGATTCCCAGGTGCAGCCAAGGTTCAGAACCACTGCTTTAAGAAGACCGTCAGCCATGGAGTTACAATTTTTGTTTGACACGTGTTGGAATTGACCTGCACCCTACTGATGCCTGAGAATTGCTCCTCGGTGGTGTGGGGACCCCCACCCCCAACACAGTGAGGCTCATAGGTCAGTGCACTGGTCCTAACAGTTTTTTGGGGGAAGATGTGAAAAAGCAGTAGAAATTGGAGGGTCAGAATGGGAAAGCAGCTGGAGGCTGAACTGTGGACCAGTAAAATAGATGAGGTCGGTCCCCTGTTTTTCATTTTCTAGGCCAAGGCACACGGCACACTGAGAGATTGGAAGCACTAAGTAAAGGGAAGTTCCATGATTCTGGAAAGACTTACTCCTCAGAAAAGCAACGAAGTTATCTGGACAGGCCAGTATCTGCTCATGCTATGACCTCAAAGATGAAATTTAAAACCTAAGTAAAGATCCTGATTTGGTAAGTTTTGGCCAATTTTGACATTTCATTTGCTAGGTGAAGCATTTTAGAGTGCTCAGTACGAGTCCACAAATCAAATTTTATTGTTGTTAATCCTCACCTGAGGATATTTTTTCCACTGATTTTTAGAAAGAGTGGGAGGGAGGGGGAGAGAAACATCGAGGTAAGAGATGCATTGATGGGTTGCCTCCTGCAGGCTGGGGCCAGGGATCGAACTGGTGACCCTTTGGTGTGCGGGCTGACGCTCTAACCACTGAACACACTGGCCAGGGCCACAAACCAATTTTTAAACAAGAATTGGTGCCTTAATCTAGCCCAAGTTCTTCCTGGTCATGGTAGTTTGAAATACAAATTAAACCCTATTGCATTAAGAAGTGCTACTGAAATCTTTTGGCTGGCATGCCCAGGAATTAGAGAACCGCTGGCTTAATGCAAAATATTCACACCTCAGTTGTAAGCAACTAATGAGACATTTTGTGAAATCTTTCTGAACATGCTTTTAGATTTGGGGAATTTTATTTTCACCTTCAGTCTATTACTTAAGCTCTTATACCTGTTTTTTTTTTTTCTTACCTTTCTGCAAAATGGAGAGAATAGTCCCTCACCACTGGGGCTGTGGTAAAGATTAAATACAATTATGCACCTGAGTTACTTTGTTCTAACTGGGTCACCCAACGAGAGGTCATGGTCTAAAACCCAAAGGCTTGTGACTTTTACTTGACATTGCTCTTCAGCAGCATCTCAATGTTTTTATGAGGGTCATTCATGCTGGGTTTAAAAAAGAACCAGAAGAGGGATGCTACCTAGGAAAGCAAATTACTTCCGGCATCTCTAGGGCTTCATTACTTCAATTTCACGTAGTCTTTCCTCGTAGGTGGTTATTTCCATTTTACAGATAAGGAAAGTAAGACTCAAAGTACACAATCTGCAAAACACAGGATTAGATGTCCTCTCCTGCAGCCAGAAACGAAGGGAACTTGAATGGGAACAGGATCCAAAGCTGGGAATAAGTTTGTAGGCCTAGCCCAGGAGCACTTTTCTGAGCCTCCATCCGTACACAAACCTAAGGTATGTCTAGCCTGTGGAACTTCTAGAATTAAAAAGAAACATGCTAAGGGATACCACTGGATGACTTAGAAAATGTGCAAAGTTTCCAAGTACAAATCCTGTATCGTATAGAGTAACAAAGGAAAATTGCTATTTAATCCAAATACAACCAAGAGCCCATTCATAGTCCATTCTTGGTTTTTACCAAGAGGTGGATACAGGGGGAAAGTCCTTAACTGAGGTAGAACCAACTGTTTCAAGTAGCTCTGAGAGCTGCTTTTAGGCACCCACAGTTACCTCCACACACACATTCTTAAAAGTACTTCCAACCAGTTCTTGTTGTAGACGCTAGCAATGTGGGAGAACTTAACTAGCCCATCTCTCCTTTCTCTCTAGTTTTGGTCTTCCTTTCAGGAAATTTACACTGACAGTAACAATTTCTTAACAATAATAGGCATGACTATTTGTTAATTCTATTATTATATTCTTTTGTCACCTAATAGTGAACCTCAAAGGCTTTAAACCTAGATAATTTACGTATTTAGCATTAGTGAAAACCAAGGCTACAAGTATTCCCTCAATCTTTTTTGAAGCCTTAGATCTCTAGCTTTAGATTTGTCTTTAAAGTACAATGCTTAGCTCTAGCCTGTTCGCTCAGTGGTTAGAGTGTCAGCCTGTGCAGATTGAAGAGTCTCTGGTTCGACTCCAAATCAAGGGCACATACCTCGGTTGCAGGCTCAATCCCTGGCCCCTGGGTCGGGGGGCATACGGGAGGCACCAATTGATGTTTCTCTCTCTCCCCCACTCTCCACTGTCTCTAAAAAAACAACAACAAAAAAAAATATCCTCGGGTGAGGATTAACAAAATACATACATACATACATACATACATACATAAATAAGTAAAAACAAAGCACAATGACTAGTTTCCATACTTTAGTACTTTACACCTATGACTGTGAATAAGTAGAAATTTGAGGGGGAAAATAAGAAGCAGAGAGTGAACCAGTGTTTTTGTGCTAATAGATTCATTAGTAATAATTAGAAGTGAAATAACATAGCTATTCTAGTTCCCTAAACCTAATTATTCTATCTAGCCTTTACTCTTGCTAAAAACTTATTTTGCAAGGGAATTCCTTTGTTAAAATCCTTTATAGAATGCCGAAACCGGTTTGGCTCAGTGGATAGAGCGTCGGCCTGCGGACTGAGAGGTCCCGGGTTCGATTCCGGTCAGGGGCATGTACCTGGGTTGCGGGCATATCCCCGGTGGGGGATGTGCAAGAGGCAGCTGATTGATGGTTCTCACTCATCAATGTTTCTAACTCTATCTCTCTCCCTTCCTCTCTGTGAAAAATCAATAAAATATATTTTAAAAAAAAAATCCTTTATAGAAAGAATTACATATTGTTCCATAGCATAATTAAGCTGCTAACCAAACCAAATGTTTTCTTCAGGGTCACATCTATTCCCCAAGGTTATAAGATGGAATATTGTCAAGTCCTCAGTACATCTGCCTAATTCTCGGTTATTCACATTGCAGATTATCCTGTGTGGGGCTTTGCTCGCGTCCCTGGGAACACAGGCCCGCGAGGTGCCTGGAGCCTCTCCCTCCACACTTCCACAGAAGAAAACTCACTCAGGCACGAGGAAGGCAGACCCATACTTAGAACTTGCTTAGTGTTGATCTTGGCTGACATTAATTTCCTCTGTGCCAAAGAAAGCCTTCAAAGTAGATTATTTTTAAGGTTTTGAAAGATCTTGACTCTATCGTGTGTAAAAGTTAAGAAATTCATATTTACTAGTTATTCATTTATTCTGGAATTGTAAATTCCAGAACACACCCAAATAATTTAACTTCCATATTTGTGGAGGCTAAACCTAAAATTAGCAAGATGATTCTGGCAAAATAATTCTACGGCAATGATTCTGCCCACCTTCGAATATGCATTCCAGCCTTCTAGCCCCATCTGACACCAACAATGAAAAGATTTACTATGGGTGTGTAGTAAATACCTCTAAGTATTAAGAATGAATAGAATGAATAGAAAGATCTTTATTCTTGCTTGTTAAAAAATGGCAACAATTTACTCAGCCAGCATCATCAATTTCATCAATGGAATAAATATTTTAGTCGAAAAACCTTAGCAAATGAAAGTTAACTATAGAGATGGGAAATGTAGGCTTACAGTTACGAGTACATGAAAGAGTTTATTCTTGTATTATGTGTTGTCCCATTTCCATACGGAACGTAAACCTACTTTTGCCCACCCCATACATGTACTTTCCTATTAGGAAAAAAGTTCATTTTATATATTTGGTGATTAAAAAGAAAAATCCTCTGCCCTGGCCATTGTGGCTCAGTTAGCTGGAGTGTCGTCTTGTACACCAAAAAGTGGCAGGTTCCATTCTGGTCAGGGCACATACTGAATACGGTTATGGGTTCAATCCCCAAGTGCAGGAGGCAGCTGAACTGTTTCCCTCAAAGAAAAAAATCCTCAACAAAGGATAGAAACTAAATCATCTAAGTTGGATTCAGGGTTTTAGTTAACATATAAGAAGTCATTTATTGCCCTAGCTGGTTTGGCTCAGTGGATAGAGCGTCAGCCTGCGGACTGGAGGGTCCCCCAGGTTCGATTCCAGTCAAGGGCACATGCCTGGGTTGCTGCTCGATCACCAGTAGGGGGTGTGTAGGAGGCAGCCAATCAATGATTCTCTCTCATTGATGCTTCTATTTCCTCTCTCCCTTTCCCTTCCTCTCTGAAATCAATACAAATATATATTTTAAAAAGTAATTTATTATTTTATTTATAAGCTTGATAGTTATGATTTGTGGTCAACTATAAACGTGCAACTAAAAAAACACCGTAAATTAGCTAAATCTAATTTTACTATAATGTGACACCATTTAGAGGCTAAGTTTAGATATGAACACAAGGGACACATTAAACACTAACAACACGCTAAAAAAATCCCAAGAACATAGGTAGCTGGAGAGGGGAACTTTGTAAAAGGAAATATTCAATTTTGGTAAATAGTATCTTCCAGTCTAAACTAATGATTACATGAAAAACACCAAGGAGAATACATTCAAGTTAATGGAAACAAGTCTTTATTAAGTAACTTTTAATATCAGAAAAATAAAACTCTTATAATTCTCTTTACAGCAAATATATAATATCAGTGCTTTGGCCATCTTAAGTTAAAGGCCCTTTATCATAAAATATATGGTTTTAAACTTTACTCAAATTGAATTTATAATCCCTATAACTTCCCTACATATACATAACAAAAGAGTAGTAAAATTAGCAAATACTAAACTATATTGATAATTTATCATTCTTAGTTTGTGGTTTTAGAAACAGTACACGCACCTAATATATATGTCGATTCCTTGGCTTATTAGTTGCAGTGTACAATGCAACAAAATACAAAATACATGCTTGGCGAACATTCGTTCATATCTACAAGACGGCGCTAAGGATTAGGTTTTCAATACTGACATTTAACTATCCTACAAGCAATTAGCATTACATCATAATATGCCATCAAGGCAATTTTTTTATACTGAAAAAAATCAAAATAAAAACCGTTATTTGTAAACTTTTATACGAAATGTAACTCTTCAAGTGAAAATAAAAAATAAAATTTGTCTATGTACTATTCAATACACATAGGATTTCAATTTTTGTTATACTGAGAAAAAAAAAAGCTTTTTTTTTTCGTTGGGAAAATAACGCATCAAAAAATAATTAGTAGAAAAACCCACCAGTATCATGTTTTGTCCTTTCAATGCCAGCATAGATTTGGGAACATACTGAGGATGAAGTTGCAGACATCCACAGGTGAAATGTAAAAGTATCTTAAATCTTCCCTTGTGATTAGAAATAGTTTTGAAATGAAGTAAACTGATTGGAGGTCATCACAGCTGCTTTTGTGAATTATACTAAGGGCATTATTCTCCCTCTCTCCCTCCCCCTTCCCTAAATTACTAAAAAATAAAAATATATTTATAATGTGCAAGACAAATATGGATTGAACATAAAATGTTTCACATTTTGATCTAGAGTCTAAAAATAATCAATAGCTTGATTAGACTAATGAATGGAATGTTCGTATCCTCAATTAGCCAATATAGGTGAATCCCAAAACCCTTCCTGAAATGGGAATACCCAGGTGGCCATTTCCACATTCACCGAGGGAGGCAATGGCTAGGAATTCACAATCCACACAATTGCCACAATTGCGTTCCTGATCCACTGATCATACCAGCTGGGCGAGATGAAGGTCAATGTAGCAGTTTTTGTCCCAAATTATAACCAGTGATTGAGTAAACTGCCACCAGCCCTATTATTACCAGTAATTAAGTCACAATGCACTAGAAAGGTACTTGCAATCCTGCAGAATTAGGCATAAGTTGCTGTAAAATAAAAAACAAACCTGTTTTGTCAAAACTGGCAGTGTAAAGAAGGCAGCCCTGGAAGTGTCTGAATCATCTGTAATGCCAAGTACCCTCCATAAACTCTTAATGTGGTTAGGCTTTGGGACCAGTTTTGAAATCTTAGACGTATACTTTTCTTGTAGGCTCACACAACCTGTGATGATCTTCACTCAAGCGAGTTGAACTTCAGCAATTCTTATACAAGCTATGTCTCTGGGTCTATAGGATATTAATAATTCAAACCAAACTAATAGACAAGAGACCACTTAGGTTTAGTGTTACCATAGCAGCCTTTTATAAGTTTACTAACAACTTTAGCCTAATCCCAATAAAGCCTGATAACAGTCATAAGAATTCATTAGGAAGTTTACTGGGGTACCATTATACCCATGCCTTTACGAGTCCATATAGAGATATAGTATTTATGTATATATATATAGTTAAGAGTGAATTTGGATTGCCTGAGTAACAGCTGTCTGGCAAACTGGACATGATGGCGTTCTCTTTTCACAGATCTTGTTGGCACATTCCATGCAGAAGAGGTTGTGGCCGCATGGAACTAGGGCAGCAATAACTTCATTCTCAAAGCAAATCACACAGTCGTGCTTTCGTCTTGATTCTGGAGGTGAGCTAGAGGTGGAGCCACCGTTGGAAGAGGAGTAACTATTGGTACCATTAGAAAAAGCAGGGATGTATATTGGAAGGCCAACATGGTTGCCTGTACTGGGTGGGTCGCTCCTAACCCTCCGAGCAAGTGGGTGTTCAATGCTCTCAGGGAAGGTAGGAGACAGACGAGGAGTAGATGGCTGACTTCCTCTACGCTGAGTCTTCATGTTACCAGAAGGATCACTCCCGAAGCCGGAGAGTGGGTTAACTGGTTCAAATGGAGTCCAGATAGTTTGCGCGGATGTTGGTAAGGAGTCAAAGGCAGGAGAATCAACTGCGAGATCTTCTGAGCCTACAGATGGTAGTGCATCTCCAAACCAAAAGTTCCCTGTGCTGAATGGGCTCGTCGGACTGAAGTCAGCCAGCCTATTGCTTCCAAAGTAGGAATCTGTGGAACCACTTCCCAGAGAACTGGAGCTATCGTTTCGATAATTGGAGATCATCCTTGCACGGCTGGGAGGAGCTGGATTGGAGGAGAGCCACGCAGAGCTAAGAGTGCCACTCTCAAAGCTGACATCAGTACCATTGTAATGGAAATCGTTCTCTTCATTGAGCTCAATATAGTTTCCTGTGCGCATGGCAATATGCATTTCTATTTCTTCTCGTGCTCGGTCCACATTTTCAGGCATCCCTGTCACTTCAAAGACAGGCTCCTTATCTCTGCTCGGAGTTACTATGTATGTGTGGGTCTGCTGCTGAATTCTTTTAATAGTTGCTCCTTTGGGTCCAACTACTAATCCTACCACACGATATGGGACCCTCACTTGAACGGTGGTTTGGCCGGGCAGATTAGGGCTTGACAACCCTCCCAGGGCAGGGCCGTTTTTGTTTCGAGATGCACGAATCATGGAGAAGTGCTCTGCAGCGGAGAGGATTTCTCTTTTGGCCATGGCGACATCTTCTTTCCGTCCCGTGACAACAAAAATGGGCTCTTCACCACGAACGGGGGTCTTGATGTACGTGTTTGTCTTGGCTCTCAGTGCTTTAATTTTACAACCTGTTAGAAAGAAAATATGTCATAAGAATCAGCATCTACTTAACAACACTGATAAAGACAAAACACAGAGTGCTCCTTTCGAGCTGAACATCTGCTCTGGGCAGCTGGAGCACTCTATCCAGCAAGCTGTACATGAGTAAACTACCAAAGCTTTAGTGGTTTACTACCCTGCAGGGTACTGGTGGCAAAGAAAAACCAGTCATGTATATCGACTGTCTCATTTAATCTACACAATAACTGTAAGAACTAAATTATTATACTCCTTTTACTGAGAAGGAAAATAAAGCACACAAAAATTGTATAACTTGTCCACGTTCACACAGCTAGTAAGTGGCAGAGCCAGAGTTAAACCTACTCTGACTTGAAAATCTGTCTTTTTGTTAGTCCACGAACTTCAAATTTAACACAACTATACTATATGACACTTTCACTTCCACTTAATTATCATTTTAACATGACTCTTTCCTCTGTAAAGCTCAATTGATGACAATAACAAAGTGCTCATGGCTAGTAGGTCATCTCCCGTTAGCTCCCATCAGTTGAATTTTTAAGCTTACTAAGTTTCACATAAATCAGTGAAATATGAATAGAAAAGACACTGTATTTGCATAAAAAGTCAAAAGGGTAAAAAAAAAAGTAATATAGAATAACTTTGTACTCACTATAAAATTCTTGCTAAATTCAAAATAAATATTGGAAACTGTATGGAACATAGGCATTGGATGTGGTTTTATTGAAGAGGGACAATTCTGGTTAGCAGACCCATTCTCAGACAAAAAGCTTTGGCCCCAAAGCCTAAGTATATTTAAGTTAAAACATCTAAGACAACATGCCTAACTACACATGATTCTTTAATCAACTTTTTGGAGTATTCACTCATTCGAGTGCCAACTGTGTAAGATTAGAGGGCCTCAAACTGTAACTTAACATGTCAAATACACCACCACAGCATATAGCTTTCCGAGATTTCTTAACGTGAAAATAGATTTATTCCCATGAACGTATCATGCCACTCCTAGTTCCTCAAATAAAGAAGTCAGGTGCTGTTGAAGATACTCATCACAATCTGGGCAAGTCTTTTTCTTAAATTTTCCCTTTTTAATTTTTTTTGCCCCCCAAATATATTCAAGATGTACTACAGTCTTTATATACATCATTTTTAACTTCATAACTGCAATAGTTTTCCCCAATAGGTCTCCTTCCTCCAGTTTGCCTCACTTCAATTCAATCTACTGTCTATGTTCACTTCAGTCAAATTATGCTTTCTCTAAATAAAGCGCATCACATGATCATTCTTTGCATAAAGTGTTTTAATGGCTCCCCTTTACCTTAAATATGGCACACAAGGCCCCTCATTGCCTGGAACCTGAGTACCTCTCTAGCTTTATCTCTTTACCACTCTTTCCCATTCCCCCCGTAAGCTCTGCAGTGCGCGCTACCACACTAGACTCCCGTCCATGCACCCCTGCTTGCATGACTAGAATGCTGCCGTCCGCCTCTTTACCGCCCAGTTCTGACTGCTGAACTCCCACCAGCCACTCCGATTTTACTTTCGATGCCTCACCTTCTAAGAGGTTTGTGTGCCATTCCTAAGCATTCTCAAAGCACTGAGTGGTTTGACTGTAAGTATATGTCATGGGTGGCCATACATTTGTTGAAACAAAGATCGCTGTTTTTCTATAGAACAATACTGGGCCTTTCTTATGCGTACTGCTTTGTAGCTAGTCATTTTCTGCTGAGCTTTTCAAGACTTTCATATTCTGGCCTCATACTACTAATCCAACCCTTCTGAAAGGAGTTGATTTTGCTGACTTCAATTATAACATAATCAACCTCCCTGCAACTTTCAGATCTCAACCACAAATGGAGGTCCTGTTCTTTCCAACATCTGCAGAACTCCGCAACGGCAGCTTTCTCGCTGCTGGGTCCTAGGTCTCTATCATGAAAACACTCGGAGAGTTAAATATGTTACTGTAAAACAGGAAAGTTTTTATTTATTATAAAGAGTGCTGCTGTAAATTGAGCAGCCTAAGTATTGGCCCCTTTCCACGCTTAAGAAACTTTTCTAAATAAATACTTTGGAGGCTATAATCAACCATCAGTTGCTGCTTAGAACACTTTTTGTTTAATACCTAGTAGGCATATTATTAACTAAGAAAATATGCTTAAAGGCACACAGGACACTATCTGGCCTATGGTTAGATCTAATAAATAGGTGTTTAATATATGGCTCATTAGGAATACAGAAGGTGAACATTCTGAGCATGGACTACTTCTGAGATGGGGGAGTAAGATAGGCCTCATACTGCCCCAAAGGGTCATGTGCATACGTTTTGCAGATGAGGGGAAAGTGATAACAGGAAGAAGATAGCAGAGCCAGCTCATTTTAAGCTACTGCCAACAAAAAACCAGAAGTATTTCTTCTCTCTCTACAGTGAACCTCATCAATCATAACCTTGTTTCTACAGGAAATATTTAGAGTTCTAAACAACCAGCACACCATTTCTAGAATACATACATTCTAAAGGTGGGGATAATTAGAATTGGCAGACGTCTAAGTAGGTGACACAAACTAAAGTAGGAGGGAAAAAAATCATTTTATTATTTTTCAGGTGGAGATAAAAAGCTTTTTTTGAGTATATTAGATTGAGTTTGTACTTGAAAATTCAAAGATACTAAAAAATCATAAAAGAATATATAGTCTCAGAACAGCACAAAACTCAGAGCTATAAAAGTACTGATAATATGCACTTTAAGAAAAATCGTTGCCTGGCAAAAGTCACCCATAACAAGGTTAAAGCATTAATTATTTACAACTCATACTTTAAATGGCTAATTTTTCTCTTACACACATACTCCACCCTACATATGAAAACACCAAAACCCAACAGAAAAATATGTAAAAGAAACAGCTCACAGAAGGAAATACATAAATGGCTCTGAACACAAAAATTCCCATTTTCATATGAATTGAGGTATCATTTTCCACCTGTAAGACAGTCAAATATCAAAAACAGTGCTAGGAAGAAATGGGAAAAAGACCCCTGGTTTAGCTGCTGAGAGAATAGACCGCCCAAGGGCACTTTGCAATATCTATCAAAATTACAACTGCAGGTCTCCCTTTGCCCCTATAATTCCACTCGTAGAATTGATTCTGTGGAAATACTTGCATAAGTGCAAAATGACCTTTGTATTATATCGTGCACTATGGTTTGTATTAGTGAGAGGCTGGGACAGCCACATAATGGAATACTGTGCAGTCATAAAACTGGTTGACTTGGGGGACAGCACAGGAAGGAGGCAACTTCCCTTCTACACCAATTTTTATAAACTTTGAGCCATACAAATGCTTAGTTTTTCAAAGGTATGATTAAATTAGAGTAATTAAATGAGCCTTCTCCAGTTTGGCTGTGGATAGAGCATTGGCCTGTGGACTGAAGGGTCCCGGTTCCATTCCGGTCAAGGGCACGTGCCCGGGGTTGCGGGCTCAATCCTTAGTGGGGGGAGTGCAGGAGGCAGCCGATCAATGATTCTCTCTCATCATTGATATTTCTATCTCTCTCTCTCTCTCTCCCTTCCTCTCTGAAATCAATAAAAATATATAAAAATAAAATGTTACATTTTATTAGACTTAGCATATCAATATATGCTGTATACCTCGTTCTGAGATTACTATATTTTAAATTGTATAAACAACAATCATTTATAAATTGTATAAATGATTTCTTATCCTCAAAGCTGAAAAAGCTTTTTAATTTTAAGACATAAGGACTAACAATTATTTTCTTACAATTACAGATAAAAATACCAAACAAGCTGTATACCAGCCTATGTAGAGGTTAAGAACTAGAATCACATCAGCTTTCAGAGTTCTAATTTTATTTTGATTGGAAGTAAATTCCCCAAATAAAAAGTCTCCAATTTACCTCCCTGGTGTAAGAGGAACCCACTTCTCCTTTGTCTATCACTGTAGCTGGGGTTGTGTTTCACCTTAAAGCCCTGTAGCTGCAGCCAGAATTCTGGTCCTCTCACTCCCTGGAACAGCAGAGGTCCTGTCTTGCTTCTCAGGGTAGAGAGCCTCTCCTACCAGCTGCCTCAGCGATTAAGAGGGAGACGGGTCCTCTGTGGCTGGGCGAGGACTTGAAAGAACTGAAAGGATGGCATCTTCAGTGTTTCTCAAACCACTATGGGTTTGCATTAGCAACTTAATGGGTTGTAATCAGCATTAAAAAACAAACAAAAAGCAAAACGAAACCAAAAAACCAAGAACTCAATGTGTTCCAAATGTTTCAGTGAAATATGTGTACAATGGGCTTCAATGTAAAATGTTCTTTTGCTTGGGGGATGGGGGTCAGAAAAGTGTAAAACCATTAGACTAGATAAATCTTTAAGGCCACTTTTAAATTCCATTAAGCGTGTGGAAGGATGTACTTACAACAAAAGATGAAGAATTGGTCTGCAACTTAAATGTAATTACAGTCCAAATCAAGTCACATTAAAAATAGGAAGATTAACCAGATAATCTGGGCGGGCCTGACCTAACCATGAGTTCTTTAAGGTTTTCTCAGCTGGCCTCAGAAGTCAACCTACATTCTCCTAGACTGTATCATCTCTGAAACATGCCTTATGCCTGTTCCTCTTCTATCTCTGCTCAGGTATTTCCCTACATAATCCAGAACACACTCCTACTACTCCCCACCCCCTCACAGCTTCTAAGTAACAAGCATGGCCATTTGGAAAAGATGAGGTAGTGTGTGCGAAAGGCTCTAGGAGCTCAAGAATAATATAACCATAGGTAGGACTCTTATTACCACAGCTACTACACAGGAATCTTCCAAGGTCCAGTTTGAAGGAAACAATGTCAGGAGCACAAAACTGAGTATCTACAGGACTGGGTTCAATCAGATCTTCACCAGTACCAGTGGTTTCAAGTGTTAGGCCATTCAACCTCGAGGTCCCTTCTAATGCTTATATATTTATTTTACCAAGTCCCTCTACTCCTAGGAAATACAGAAACCTCTCTGTTCTGAAGTCTAAAAAGCATTTGCGACAGTCATACATACATCTATTCTTCTTTTCCTAAGAAAAGGTAGGTTGGATAATGGGTGAGGAATTATGATTAAAGATACTGTCTTACTTGGTTTTGCAAGAATTAAATAAAATAATATATTAAAAATGGTTATTACAATGCCTATTATTCAAGTAGGTGCTCAGTTAAGGGTAGCTTTTTAGACCACCTACCCCACTTAAAGTATTTCATTAGTGCCCTAGCTGGCTTGGCTCAGTGGATAAAGCATCGCCCTGTGCACTGAAGGGTCACTGGTTCGATTCCGGGCTGCGAGCTTGATCCCCAGTAGGGACTGTGCAGTAGGCAGCTGATCAATGATTCTCATTACTGATGTTTCTGCTCTCTCTCCCTCGCCATTCCTCTTTGGAAATCAATAAAAATATATTTTTTAAAAAGTACTTCATTGGTAAATGAGTCAATAGGCCTAACTTTTAAATAATAAAAATTTGTAGCACACTTTTCAGTTTTCCAAACTCACCTGTTTACATTCTCATTTAATCATAACAGAGTGCTTTAGGAAGAGCAGAAAAGAGCCTAAGTGAATTGCTCAAGATCTCCTAACTGGAAGGTCAGATCTCAAACCCAAGATGTCTTAACTCCATTATCCTCTCACTAAGCAAAACATGTTTTGTGAAATAGTAGAAAAAGGGGGAAGGGAGTCATATTATTGAATGCTCCTCCTATATAATAAAAGGCTAATATGCAAACTGTCCCCTTGGGAGTTCGACCACTTGCTATGACGTGCGCTGACCACCATGAGGCAGTGCGGAACAAAGGGAGGCCCCAGCCGGCAGCCAGCGGAAGGCAGGCCCCGATCACCAGCCAGGCCTAGGGACCCTACTCATGCATGAATTTTGTGCAATGGGCCTCTAGTTTAGAGGGGGAAAGGCAGGAACAAGCCAAAGGGGAGGGGAGAGTGGTGCAGGAAGGGGAACAGTTATATAAAACTAGAGGCCGGGTGCATGAATTCATATGTGGGTGGGGTCCCTCTGGGTGGCCTGCAGGGATTGGGCGAAACCCACAGTCCAATGCCGCCTGCAGCAGGCTCGCCAGCCATGAGCCCTGCATCTGGTGCCCTCCTAAGTGGGCTGAAATTGGCTCTCCAAGGGGTCCCAGATTGCAAGAGGTGCAGGCCAGGCTGAGGGACCCCACCAGTGCACGATCAGTGACTGCAGGAGGGCTCCAGGGCGTGTCCGGCCCATCTCACTCAGTCGCGATTGGCCCGACCCCAGCAGCAAGCTAACCTACCGGTCGGAGCATGTCTGCCCCCTGGTGGTCAGTGCACATCATAGGGAGCAGTTGAGCAGCCTTAGCATATCACACTTTGATTGGTTGTTCGGTTGTTCTGCCCTTTGGTCTATTTGCATATCACCCTTTCGTTATATAGGACTAGAGGCCCAGTGCACAAATTTGTGCACGGGTGAGGTCCGGTCGGCCCAGCCCCATTAGGGGTGGATCGGGGCTGGGTCTGTTGGGAAGAGGAGACGGTGGGAGGTTGGCTGGCCAGCCCCGGCCCCCAATTGGGCGGGTTTGCTGGCTCCAGTGGGCATCATAGCAATGGGTCATTCCAGCATTCCTGTCGCTGGCTTTTTATATATAGAGATAAGATCCTTTACCTCCTAGAAGAGTCTAGACCAGTGGTTCTCAACCTTCTGGCCCTTTAAATACAGTTCCTCCTGTTGTGTCCCAACCATAAAATTATTTTCGTTGCTACTTCATAACTGTAATGTTGCTACTGTTATGAATCGTAATGTAAATATCTGATATGCAGGATAGTCTCAGGCGACCCCTGTGAAAGGGTTGTTCAACCGCCAAAGGGTTCGCGACCCACAGATTGAGAACCACTGGTCTAGACAGACTCCTTGAACTTTACAAGGAACTCAATTTCAGTATTGTATCTTCAAAAACTGATGAATATCAGAGTGAATTTCAGTAAGAATGTTTCTTATGCATACAACTTAATCTAATATTTAAATAACTTACTTAGATTAGCAATGCAATGTATTCCTAAATCACAATAGCTTTCCTTTCTAGGGTTCAAATGTGCATCTTATAGCTCTTCTAGTCAAAATTTTCTGAAATTTTTAAAGAATTGTACATTCTCTTTAGTTATCACTATGAAAGCAACTCAAACAGCTTCATTTATGTGATTTCAGTTTTGCTTATTTTCAGTATTCATAGACATTTAACACCTTAAATCAATTAGCATCCACTGCCCTTTAAAAAAAAAAAAAAAAAAAAAAAAAAAGGCAGTTCCAAACTACTTGAGGTTGACTGACTCCTTAGGCAAAGGGTGAGAGGTAAAGCAAGAGGGAAGAAACCCTAATACCACAATATGCAAATTAAAACAATTAATGAAATGATAAATTTCTAATCCAGCAATTCAGTTCAATAAAACAAACAGGAGTAAGGATGCAAAGATGACAAGATTCAGTTCTGCCCTCTGACTTGTATCAGCTTCAGGCACCAAAAGGATTTGGTGTTATACATGTTCATGTACAGATATTGATCTGTCATTTTCTCTGTTTATACTGTTGGTTGGTGATGTTGTCAAAGTCTTCTATATCCTTCCTGACTTTATTTCTGCTTGTTTTACCGCTTATGGAAGATAGCAGTGTTGAAGTCTCCAATTTTATTAGGTTGAGACTCTGGTAAGTTATTTATTATCTCTGTTGATCTGTTTCCTTATCTGTACAGTGGAAATAAGAATGGATCAAATGAGATAATACACTGTCTGACACACAGAAATACTTATTTATTTTTAAGCAGTCTTATTTATTTCTTAAAATCTTTATTGTTGAAATTATTACATTATAGCCCCCTTTTCCTCCCATTGACCCCTTGTAGCCCGTGCCCCCTCTTGCCCCAGGTCTCCCCACCCTATTGTCTGTGTCCATGGGTTATGCATATATATATATATATACAAGTTTGTTGGCTGTTCTTTTCTCACTGTCCGCCTTCCCTGAGGTTCGACAGTCTGTTCTTTGCTTCTATGTCTCTGGATCTATTTTGTTCACCAGTTTATTTTGTTCATTAGTTTCCACATATGAGTGAGATCATGGGATACTTGTCTTTCTCTGACTGGCTTATTTCACTTAGTGTAATACTCTACAGGTCCCTCCATGCTGTCTCAAAGGGTAAGAGAGCCTTCTTTTTTACTGCTGCATAGGTGCAAATGTAAAAAAAATAATAAAATGACTTTTCTATAGGAAGTTAAAAACATTTAAGGAATACATCTCCTGCCCTGGCCTGTGTGGCTCAGTTGGGTGGAGCATAGTCCTGGACACAGAGAGGTCACAGGTTGGATCCCCAGTCAGGGCCTGTATAGGAGGCATCTTATCAATGTTTCTCTCTCACGTGGATGGTTTCAACTAGTATCTGCTCAGAGTACAAATCCAGTAGAAACACAAATTATAAACTTTACTTATGCTTCATATGTACTTTACTATTTCTTATATGTTAAGTTGTATAGTAAATTTGTACTAACAACACCTTCTCAAACTTGATCCTCACCACAAATGGGGTGGGGGGCGAGGAGGGGCCAGGGAAAGCAAGCGGATGGAACAGGTTTTTCTCCACAAGAGGAAATACTGAACTCCGTCGATGTTAAGTGATTTGTTCAAGGTCATAGACAACAAATGGTGAAATCCGGTCTCCATCAACTTTTCTAAGTCCAAGTTCAATGTCACTAAATGGTACAGGTGGAAAGGCAGGAACAAGCCAAAGGGGAGGGGAGAGTGGTGCAGAAAGGGGGTCAGTAATAAGGTCAGTCCACAGCACACACACTTTACACTGGTAACCTTTGGGGAAAATTTTCTAATTGTTTGCAACTATTCCCTCCTCACTCTCCTCTAACCATGCTCAATACTAACCACTTCATGCCTATCTTCAACTACACCTGCAATTTTCATTAAATAATTTTATTACTTTAAGGTCTAGTCTTATTAGTCCATGATACAACTATTTATGGTAAAATTAGGCTTCCCTGCATACAATGAATTGTAGTAACTGCTTATTGGACAAAGGCAAAAACCATGCCCACATGAATTGTTCTTAAATCCCAAACACTGGCATGAAATAAGTGCTCTGGTTATGGTGTGTAACTTAAAATTCTCACAATCAGTCATGAAATATAGGCTTGAACTTGAATGCTATTCAAACAACATCAGGCTGTGCATAATTCCTTCTTATAGTTGCATTTGGTAATACAATATTTTTACAAATGTCTATATGGTACCTAGTGGTAGCATGGGAAAAAAAGGTAAAAGCCCACAAATTATGATTTAAAACTATTTGGGAAGCATTAAGATGCAGTTTAATAAAAACATCACTTTATAATCACCTAACCATCAACGGGGCTCCAAAATTGATTATCCATAATCTATTTAGAGTCTCCTACAGAAGTTTTTAAACTGCAAAGTTTTTAAACTTTCCTATTTAATATCTGATGACCATTATGTTTTTTTTTCAACTTGAGTTTAATTTTAAATCACAAATCCTCCACTGCATAAATGACATTTTAAAAAATCTTGTAACCATCCCATAGATTAAGAAATAATACTCATGATAGTCATTATGGCTGTTCACTAATGTTCTGGCTCTCTCCTGTGGGCACATGGTTATAATGCATGTTCTTTTAATATTACTTTTTAATCCTCACCAAAGGTGTTTTTTTCCATTGATTTCTAGAGTAGAAGGAAGGGGGCAGAGAAAGAAAGAGACAGAGACAGAGAGAGACAGAGAGACAGAGAGAGAGAGAGAGAGAGAGACAGACTGACCTGCTGGGGAACCTGCAACTGAGGTAACATGCCCTGACCCACAATTGAACCCGAGATCCTTGGGTCTGCAGGGCAAAGCTCTAACCACTGAGCAACAGGCCAGGGCTGTAATGAACTTTCTTGACCACCTGAAGTTACATGGGGCCAGACAGCTTGCTTTGATAATCATTACTGCTGGGTCTGACATTTAAAGACCAGCATGTGCTATGCTAACTGTCTCTCATCCCTCTGGCCCAGGGGAAGACCAGCCAACACTTGAGATGTTGGTTGCTTCATTGGCCTGTGTCCCTGAATGACTAAAATGATCAGAGCCCTTGTGGATAGAAATAAACCTTTGTTGTTTTAATATTGAGAAGTTGGGGTTCTTTGTTACCACAGCATAATTTAAACCTATCTGGACAGAAGTGCCATGTAGCTGACAGGCATTGAGACATCAGATGGTTCTAGTTCTATCACATGAAAAGAATAAAATGGGTGCAACTGCGAAGCAAGCCAAGGAAAGGTGAACATGATTAAACAGGGTGGTTCAAATTAATTTCAGATTTAACTTAACAAAAGTAATATGTGCTTATCACTTAGTTGGATATGAATCAATTTATTTGTGCATCACTCAGAGTTTCTTGATTACACCCAGCCGAAGAAGAGGAATCGGAAGCCCAGGGAGTTTAATGAACTTGTCCAAGGTCATAAAGTGAGTTATTGGCACATAATAGTCAGAATTTAGGAATTTTAATTTCTGATTTCTGGCTCTTTCCAAAATACCACAGTTGAGCAGAGACCGTTAAGGGCAATTTGAAGTAGTTTACAACATGCATTTTTCTATTAAAACATACATTCTAAAACACTTTGTATTCAGCTTTAAGGCAAGATATTAAATTCTTTAATTTGTACAAATATCAAATTTATTCAGAACCAAATTCATAAAACATTAAGCACCATCCTATAACTACATGCTACCTTTCTTTGAAAACAATATGTAAGAAGAACTACCTAGAATTCCAACCCATAAACATTGTTGAATATTTATCTAAATAAAAATCTCTCAACAGAGTAACAGTACTCAAATACTTGACTCCCTGGGTCATTTTTAGGTTGTTGGTAATGGGATATAAAATACACCCTTGATTTACTTTGTTTTCCATTTTCTCCCAAGTAAATCAAAATAGTTCATTAGCAGAATAGTCAGGAAGAAAAGGCAGTAGACCACCCATCAATTTGCAAAACAATTACAATAACTGAACCTTTCTCAAGGGTCCCTGAGGTAATATAATTATCAACTAAATTTAAATTTGAAAGCCTAAAAAAGTTCAATATTTATTTTTAAAGCTAGTGTGTAGATACACACAAATTAACTTTCTAAACTATAAAATGACAATGAAATTTAATTAGACTCATAGACCTAAGAATATTAGAATGATAACTCGGCCTTCTGAGTAGTAGAGATACCAAAATTTTATTAAGGTAATTTGAATAATGATGATATTTTAAGTTATGCATACTAGAAATATAGTATCCCAACTCGTGATTATGGCAGAAATTAATCCAAAATATTATTAATCTTTGGGAGCGGGATGCTGCAGTACTGAGGCAGCAATGTGGAGCGAGACCTTTATCTCTGACATCAAACAAACTGGTCAAATCCAAGTACCACCACTTGAGCAAGTTACCTTTCAGAACTTCAGTTTAAATGGCATGAGGAAAGCACTTGGCCTTCTCTATGAGTATGTTAACAATCCCCCCGCCCCCCGCCCCAAAAGAAAAAGACACTGTGCTTTATTTAGTATTATCCTTAAACTGAACAATCGTCTTATGAGATGTATATTTCTTCTTGAAGAGGGAGTATTTGTATAGGAAGACTAAGACTAAACATGCATATACCTTATTTCAATTGTGTTAGAGCTTGGTCCCAACCCTATGAAACTGGAGACAAGAGCAGCTCAATAAAGAAAAACATTCCAAAAGGGTCTAGCGCAGTGATAGCCAAAGTAGGGTGCAAGAAACTCCACTGGAGTGCAGAAAAAATAACTCCAATTTTCATTTTCTCCCTCACTCTTAAAAAGCTGGAGATGACTTTTCCAGACTATGAGGCTAGAAAATACATATACCACCAATTAAAGTC